>NC_090664.1:23446215-24778715 GCF_013368605.1 Nyctibius grandis | reverse complement strand
GGCTTTTTGCTCTGCTTCCTTCTCTTATTTTCTTGGTGATTGCTATCCCTGGAGTGACTTGTCACCACCGTGCTGGCTAAGTATAACGTTGTGTCATTTGTGTTAGTATTGATATTAGTTTCCTTATTTTGTTAAATCTGTTTAAATTTTAACCCACAAGTCTCCCTCCTTTTCCCAATTCCCTTTCTTGGTTGGGGAAGAGATACTAGGTGGTAGAATAACTGGTTATTGTTTAGCCCTGGGTGTGGGCTAAACGAAGACATCTTTCTAGATGGAAGATAGAAGTCTATTAGACCCGTGTGCTGAAGGTTGATTTCCTTTGTGTGTCAGCCTCACCTCCATCCCTGGAAAAATGATGGAGCGGCTCATTCTGGAGGTCATCTCTAAGCACATGGAAGAAAAGAAGGTTATCAGGAGTAGTCAGCACGGATTTACCAAGGGGAAATCATGCTTGACTAATCTGATAGCATTCTATGATGTCGTGACTGAATGGGTAGATGCAGGGAGACCAGTGGATGTAGTCTACCTTGACCTTAGCAAGGTGTTTGACACAGTTTCCCATGACATCCTTGTGAGCAAACTCGGGAAGTGTGAGGTAGAAGAACAGATAGTGAGATGGATTAAGAACTGGCTACACAATAGAGCCCAAAGAGTGGTAATCAATGGTGCCAAGTCCAGCTGGAGACCTGTAACTAGTGGAGTCCCCAAAGGATCAGTGCTGGGTCCAGTCCTATTCAACATCTTCATCAATGACCTTGATGAAGGGACAGAGTGTCTTCTCAGCAAGTTTGCTGATGGATATGAAGCTGGGAGGTTTGGCTGATACACCTGAAGGCTGTGTGGCCATTCAGCATGATTTGGACAGACTGGAGAGCTGGGCAAAGAGGAACCTAATGAGGTTCAACAAGAATAAGTGCAGAGTCCTGCACCTGGGAAGGAGTAATAAAATGCACCAGTACAGGTTAGGAGGTGATCTGCTGGAGAGCAGCTCTGTGGAGAAGGACCTTGGAGTCCTGGTGGACAACAAGTTATCCATGGGACAGCAATGTGCCCTTGTGGCCAAGAAGGCCAATGGTAACCTGGGGTGCATTAAGAAGAGAGTGTCCAGCAGATCGAGGGAGGTCCTCCTCCCCCTCTACTCTACCCTGGTGAGACCTCACCTGGAGTATTGCTTTCAGTTCTGGGCTCCCCAGTTCAAGAGAGACAGAGATCTGCTGGAGAGAGTCCAACAGAGGGCTATGAGGATGATTAAGGGACTGGAACACCTGCCTTATGAGGAAAGGTTGAGAGACCTGGGGCTTTTTAGTCTGTAGAAGAGAAGACTGAGAGGGGATCTGATTAATGTGTATAAATATGAGGGCTGGGTGTCAAGAGGAAAGGTGCAACCTCTTTTCACTTGTGCCCTGTGATAGGACAAGGGGCAATGGATGCAAACTAGAGCACAGGAAGTTCAACCTCAACATGAGGAAGAACTCCTTTACTGTAAGGGTTACAGAGCACTGGAACAAGCTCCGCAGAGAGGCTGTGAAGTCTCCTTCTCTGGAGACTTTCAAGACCCGTCTGGATGTGTTTCTGTGTAACCTGCCCTAGATTGGTCCTGCTCTGGCAGTAGGGTTGGACTTGATGATCTCCAGAGGTCCCTTCCAACCCCTAACGTTCTATGATTCTATATTCTTGCATTCTCATACTTTTCAGCTTAACTGTCCAGACCTGCTTCTTTCACTTGACCAAAATTAGGTGACCAACCTTCCTCATGTTATGGGCTGTGCACTGAAATGTTCATGTGTCTAACAAGCACAAGATCTACGCCATGGGTACACTGGAAGTGGTTTGCAGGCAGGAGACAATGCTGGTTCCGTTGGCTCCCACCTACCACTTCACTATAGGATGTGGCTGATTTGGAGAGGGCACGCAGCTAGACGGCAAGCTCTCTTGTCAGCAAACTGTGCTGTTCTGCTTCTTCTGTAGCTGGAGGATTCTGCTTGTGGGCACAAGGACTTCTAGAAAATATCAGAAGAGGGGTTTTTTTTTTATTGCTTTCCTCCCGACCTCCCAACTTTTTCACAGTGGGAACCTAAGGTCTTGAGCAGTGTCAGTGAAATCTTGGCTTGATGTGAGTTAAGGTATGGTGTTAATTAATTCAAGTTTCCCAACTTTATTTTTTTGTCTTAGTATTTCACAGATTGATTTCATATAAGCTGTGTTTGCAGGTTGTATTTTATATCTTTTGTCAGCAGGAATCCTTAATTCCCTTCTCTCTTAAATGTTACTGTAGTATTTTTTTTTCTTGTGCAATCAATAAGAGAGATTGCAGATCAGTTCTGGCATAGTGTGTTGATTAGCTTTCCATTGTGGGGGGAACCCTCCACCCACAACAACATGGTCGTTGGAATTGCATATTTTTATTGTGCAACCTTAAAACAATTCTTATTTTCGCGATTTTGCTGAATGTATCTAAAAGTATGTGTAGATGCAGCTTTTTGGTTTTATTGCTAATACCCGCACACCCTATTATCCTTGAGAAAACAGCGAGTGGAAAAATTAAAAAAATACAGCAAGCATGTGAAAGCAGTAGACTGGTGCAAACACTCAATTGAACAATCCTTAACTGTCCACCAGAATTGCTCGTAGTCCCTTCTACATTTGTACAGGCACCAAAAGGAGTCTCTTGTCCTGATAAGCAGTAGGAGGAAAGATAGCTTTTGCTCTCTGATGTTTCTTTTATCGGGAGGTGATGAGACAGTATAGAGTTTTGTCCATCGAAGTTATTTGTAGTAACAAGTCTTTTGTGGTGATGATTAGTTTATGTCAGGGTGTATTGCTAGGGTTCAAGTCTTGCATTCTGGAGATCTGAAGTAGGATGCAGACACGCGTGCATCCACTAACACACATTAGACACAGCTGTTGGGGTGAGGTTGAGAAGCGCATTGACTGTTTCAGCCAACACGCATCTCTGACTGAAGTTTAATATCCTCACTTGTAGGAAGAGAGAAGGGATTTCCACACATCTAAAAATGGCTTTTTTGACTTTTTTAGTGTTGTTATTCAGTAATGAAGGGTATAACCAAAATAAAATCTTTTAAGGTCTGCTTAGTGCAAGAGACTTCTGGCTTGGAAAATCCATAAACTGTAAATCACTGGAAGAGTAAACTTGGGAGATGTCAGTGTGCACTTTTTGTGTTTTTGTACACTTTGTGTAAGCATCAGATGTTGTGGGAGATGCTGTTCTGGCTGAGATAGACCCACAGCATTTTCCCTTGTATACAAAATAATTTAGAACGAAGAAGTGGATGAGAATCTATGAAGTTGTAGATCTACCTGAAATAAAATTGTGGTGTCGCTTTTACTTTTCTGTCCTGAGCACAGAGTGGCTGCATGTAATCAAGATGTACAGTTTGACATGATGTAAGATGCAAATACCCTCTGAACAGTGTGTTTTTTCAAGTGAGGTAGCAATCCAGAGATAACCAAGACAACCGTTGTCTGTCACTAATATATATTGTAATAGAATCAGAGGTTATTTCTTACTCTAATATCCTAAACATTAATAGTGGAAATAAAATTTCCACCAGTGAAATAAGCTCTAGAATTCTGTATTGCATTTATTATGGGACTGACTGATCTCATTTTGAGAAAGGAGAGCTGTAGCTTTAAATGCTTCTCTCTCTTAACTGAGGTTTGCTGTGGCAGGGGAACAGTAATAGTAGATATTTTTCATCAAAGCAGCTGCTGTAGTCTGTAATGCATTTTCTTTGGCAGATGCCCACATTTAATTGTGACTTCCGTGCCTAAACATAGGTGATGAAAGCCTCTCCATCCTGAGGAAAAAGTGACAGTATTAGCAGATATTCCTGACTTGAAAAAGGTATTGTTTATTCGAGAAAAGCCTGTCATTTTTCTTTCTGAACCTCTTACCTAATTCTCTTGTTATATGAAGTGCATCATGAAAAAAAAACCACGTTTCTGGTGAGTGATCAGTATCTGTTACTTTTCCCTACAACAGTTAGTTCTAAGACTAGAAAAAGAGCAAAGACAGAAAACTTTTTCCTCTGTCTTGGCACATTGACTTTTTTGTCTGAGTGTGAAGATCCTTTATTTTTGTTAAGGTAAGGATAAAAAAGCATGAAACTTTGAAAGAGGCGATAGATACCACTTTATTGTCCAGAACTTGAACCATGTCAATAAATATTTAAGTATTATGAAACTGAAGTACTAGAAAGTCAGAACATTGCCATAGATTTCAGCAGGATCGAATTTTTATTATTGCATTTATTTATATATATATATTTTTTTTTTTTCCCCCACTTCCATTGCAAATGCTTTCCCCCTGCTGAAATGGAGATATTTGCTGTCTTACTCTATTTAAACATCAAAAAGGTACATGAAACTGCGAGTTCTTTGATTTGCCTACTGCATGAGTTGCCTTGCAGCTCTCTCTAATTTTTTTTTCCCCTGTGTTCCCACCCCACCCCCCCCCGATGATGTTGTCATACTTCCATTTATTTCTGAATGGAAATTCTATATTTCTGAACACCATTATAACTTTTGCTTACTGCTTCTTTTCCTTGTCTCTTTATCATAATAATTGACTATTTTAGATGACGGCATATCTTAGGATAAAGCTCAATTTCTTAGATAATCTTCTGGCACCCTAGCAAATTCTCTTAACCTTTTCCATGTCCTCTTCTGTCTCCTACTCTGTTTCTCAGTGTCGGAGTTGTTTTTTCTTGACTGACTGCAACTGGGTCTTTTTACTTGCATCTAAGAAATTGGGTTTCTTCCTAGTTATACTAAAACAAAAAAAAAAGAGGGGTTGAAAATGTAGCATGCTAGCTTTATAAGGCTTTGTCAGTGATAATGAGAGAGATGCTTCTTTTTGATATTTCTAGGCATTAAAGAAAAAAGCTTTGTAAGGTGATTAAAGTGAACAATGTTAATGGACTAATGCAATACATGTGCAGCTGCAGCATCTACATAGCTATTTCTTAGCCCTGAAAAGTCAAAAGGCTGTGTCTGTGTGCTGTTAACTTCCGTCAGCATAGGTTCAATTGTGGCCTTACTGTATTATTTATGGAGTTCTTTTGTAGTAGTGTTAGAAATACTGTAAATCACTGATAAGGCTTTTCTTTGGTTCACACTGGTAGCTGTTTCATCGGTATTAAACCTTGCATCAACATCTGTAACAACTTTGAATTTTTAGCAGAAGCATCAACTTAATCTTTCTTTTAGCATACTCAAAAAAATATGTAAATGTGAACTTAGAATCATTGAATGGTTTGGGTTGGAAGGGACCTTTAAAATTCAGCCCCCCTAGTTCAACCCCCCTGCTGTGGGCAGGGACATCTTTCACTAGATCAGGTTGCTCAAAGCACTTCCGATGATGGAGCATCCACAACTTCTCTCGTAAAAAATTTCTTCCTTATGTCCAATCTAAACCTACTCTCTTTCAGTTTAAAACCATTGCCCCTTGTCCTGTCACTATAGGTCTTGGTAAAAAGCCTCTCTCATCTTTCTTATAAGCCTCCCTTATATATATTGAAGGGCGGCAATAAGGTCTTAACTTATTTGTCAAGATAATATAAATTCCATGAAACCAGTTCTTCATTTTACTGGGAAGTCAGGTTGTGGACTAGTGCTGAAATAGTGCTGAAATCAATAACTGTCTTTCTGTGTGCAATAAGGTTACTTTTTATTATTATTTTGCTTTCAATTAGTTACCTATGTCACTTATTTTCTTAAACTTTATAATCGACATATTAATCAGAAAAATCTTTAGTCACAAATCCTGGATATTGCTTCTTAGTCTTAATCTTTAGCTAGACTAGATATCCCTGAAAAGAAGGCTTATGCTACGTTCTCCTGGTGTTTCTTTGAGCCTGAAATGACCTGAGATTTGGCTCACTCAGAATTTGAATGGGTTTTGAAAGGAGATGATGTCACTACAGTCATTTCTCAGGAGACCTCATCCGCTTTTACGCAGGCTATTTTAGCCACGGGTTTATGGTTAGGGATGTTTATGTTCATGAGGAAAGTAGCTTCTTCCAGCTGTGGGACAATGTAGTTGTTCTATAATTACTAGTTTTAAACTCAAATTTTATATTACCAGTAAAGCGTAGTTGAAGTTGAACAAAGAACTTTCTCATTGTGAATGTCTCTGCCTTTATTTAAGATGTCTGTGTCTTTACAAAATAGTTTTAAATATTTAGTAATTAATTAGGTTAGGCATTTTCCACTAGGTAGGGCATATTTTTTTTCTGTTCTACTTTTTCTCAAATTTTGTGTTAGATTTTACTTTGCTGTAACTCTGTTTAGACCAATCTGTCCATGAAGTTGTCCCTGTGTCCTAATGTCAAGAGGAATTTCATTACCATGCTATTAAAGTTTAAAAATAAAATAAAAAAATATAGTAGTATCTTTATACTAAGTCAAAAAAACCTGCATATACTGGAAACTATTTCAATGTGATGTTTATTTACCATTCTGTGGTATGTCATGCATAATATCCTTGAACATAATGATGCAGCTTCTGTTGAAACTTGTTTCTAGTCAAATTTGCAGTACGGTTGGTGTTGTAAGAAAACAAAAGGAGTTAGGTATCTGCCATGAGGAGTCTGCAGCAGGAAATCTGCATCTGTATGAGCTGTCATGGACTGCGGACAGGTTGTTGGGACTCTGACAGTAAAAATAACATAAAATCTGTTCCTGTTTGTGCATCTGGATTTACTTGTTACAAGAGTTTGGCAGTAAATCCAAATGTAACACTATAATTTTAATTATTTTCTCTTATGCTTCTTGCCTGTTGTGGGAAAAAATGTAGGACTGCTTTCATGAACTTCTCTTTTTCTGTAGAATTATGGTTACCAAAGTGACTTATGCTTGAATGGCAGGTGACAATTCATTTGGATACAAGTGCAATTTTTATACAGAAAAAAAGGTGAAAATTATATTTCTATCAGTTTAAAACCTGAGTTTTACTAAAAGTTGACTGTTAAATTTGGTATTGAGTATCTTGTAAACTCCTTAACCCCCTTTCCTTTCTGGTGTACTCACAAACCCTGCATCTGTGCTTTATCTTAATTCCAGTTTGTTCAGAATGTACCAATGTATGTCTTAGGAATTACAATTTGTAACTCTGGCTTTGGATTGTTTTGTTTGGGTTTTTTTGGGTGTGGTTTGTTTGGTTTTGTTTTTGTGGTTTTTTTTTTTTTACTACCGGAAGATCCATCTTGCTGAAAGTTACATAGAAAGGTTGCTTGTCATGTTGCTTCTCCCAGAAGTACGCTGGAATATTTTGTTCCACCTCCCCCATTTATTGTGTCCCTTCCTGCCTCTGTGCCTTTGCTAATCCATCTGTGCACTTTTCTTTGAGTCCCAAAGGCTTAAGAAAAGTCCTGTTTTGTTTGACATTAGTTTTGGTTACATTAGTTTGACAGGTGATGGTTTGATGTAGAATTGCTTCTGCAATCTGAAAATCTTTTCTTAACGATGACATATTTTCCCTTTCAGTTTCAAATTCTACTGGCGTCTTAAAGTTATGCAGCAGTAATTAAAATCATTGCATTGTCTAATGTTTGTGATTAACATATCATAAATTTGGATAATCACGGACTAAGCACTACATTACCTAGCAGCGAAGACAGGGATTAATACTTATTTTTTTGATGTAAGAAAATAGCTTTTGCTATTCTTTTACCTATTTTAGAGGCAACATCAAGAGGAATACAGTCTCATTGAAGCATAAAATGAATTCTGTGATTCTGTTTGACATCTACATACCTGTTACTCCTACAGAATAACAAAAAAAAAAGGCTCCAAACCTTCTTTCATTTTGAGCGCTATGAGTTTGTATCCTTAGCAAACTGAGGGGCACCAACTAAATTTAACATCTCTGTTCACAGATGCAGTTTTTTCCATGGATATTCATGTTGCTGATTATAAAAGAATAGGAAGAAAAAAGTCAAGCTTTTAATGCATTTAAACAACTTCTTTATTTTTTTATTTTTTATAATGGCAGATGCAATGTTCTACAGTGCTGCTTCTGAAGCATTTGCCAAAACCACTGAGTTTTAATTCAAACTTTATTCTTCCAGTCAGGGCTGCTTGTTTAAGTGAGAACAAGTGTTGAGTTGTCTTTAGCCCTGGTTGTGCTTTTGTTTTCATTTGAATCCCGTGGGATTTTCTTGCACGTGCATAAGCATGGTTTTGTTGTTTTTGTTGTGTGTGTGTGTTTTCTTTTTTTTTTTTTCCCCAAGTCTTCATGAAACTTGGTGGGTTTAGCTGTGATTTTTCTTGAAGTCTTGAGTCTATTAAATCTGTAATTCAAGAATTTTAGTGTTGAAAGAAGAGCCCACATGGCTGAAACTGAAATGACTGCATGTGAAATCTTTCAAATTAGAGTACTTGCCGCAGTTGTAATCCTAACAAGATGGGAAACTGAGCCACGTCATAAGAAGCCCGTTACTTTTTGTATGTATGTAACTAGATGCAAAAGTGCACGGAAACAGAATTCATTTTATTAAATGAGGAGATTTACCTGTAGCTTGTTGCTAGATAGAATTTTTAAACCTTTTTATTGGAACTGATATCTGAGCTGATATTTATATCTGAGATTTACAAATGTGTAAGCTTCCTTGTAATTAAGTTGATGTACAAAAATATATTAAAAATAGTTGCAAGTGTATGTATACCCATAGTATCTGATGGGGGCAAAACCAGCCAGTTGATTTGATGTGTGTTGAGTCTTTTTTTTTTTTTTTTTTTTTCTTTATTTTTTTTGCTCAGCCCTGAGCGATTGAGTGAGAGTGGACAGGAACTTGGTCAGAATGTAGGTTGTGTCGGGTTTTTTCGCCCCCCTCCTGCACAAGACTTACTTTCCATCACCTTTATGAGTATCATTAGCTTTTCCTGTTATTTTACCCTAGTGCTGCTGCTAAATGACAATACACACTTGCAGCAGAAGTCAGAACTTTATCCTAAGCTCTGCTTTATGAGTTCAGTTCATCAGCCAGGTACATTAATAAGTCTCTTGTATTGTGGCTGGCAAGTTCCTGTATGAAGGATGTGTTACAATGCTAACTTATCAAAGATAATGTTTGTTTATTTTTCCCCAGTGACATTGGTGAAAATACAGAAGATTACTTGCGCATGAAAATAATTTTCAGTCTTCTACCTGCAATCTGGTTCAACTGCCTGATGCAGAAAGTGTTTCCTTAGTTTGTATTCCACTGCTGAAAATGCCGAAGTATTAAGCAAACTTACATGTATCATTTAGTCCCTGCTGAACCATACTCTTAACAAATGTCAGTTTTAATCCTAAACTTGTCCTGCAAGGACAAGTAAAACCCTGCTATAAGGAAATCCACTGTCAAAGGACACTCAATGTAAATGTTCTTCAAAGCATCAGTTTCAGTGAAAGGTTTATTTTTTTGTAAATCAAGCTCTACAAAGTGAAAGAAGGTAAATAACTGCTTAAACAATTAAAGACTCTGTGATAGTAGTTTTTTACACATTGAAAAGCCAAAACTAGAGCCTAATATGTGTAGAAGCTAGTGTAAAAAAAAATTTGTCAAAGACTTGATAAAATTCAATGACAGTGAATATAATATTTTTTTATGGTAAGTTTATATACAAAAACTCAGCTTATGTGTTCTCTGGCTGTCCATATGCTTTTCCTGAGGAAAATTTGACTGAAACTTGTTTTCAATGAACAGAAAAATACTTGGCTGTTAATTAAGCAGCAAATGCTGAAGGATTCTTGATGGTAAAAACAACAAAAATCCTTTTGCTGCTAAGCAGATAAACCCACTTTTCCATCATAGATTTAAGTGGAAAATTTTTACTTATCTCAGCTACATGAAATAACATTGGACAAGATCTCATGTAGTGTATCACAACTATGAAAAAATTCCACATAGAGGTTGCCTCTACTTCCTGCTAAGCTTGCTTTCAACTTTTATGTACCTGTAGGCCCTCTCCTATGTTGACTCTCTTGTTAGTCTGACTTCATCATGTTATAAATATGCTTCTTAGAGTAAAGGTGTCAGTCGCCACTCATCATTGTGCTTGGTGCCTGTACTAAGGCCTGTTGTCCCCCTCTGCCTGGTTTGCTGGCACAAGTTCCAAGTTCCTTGCAGGAGGAACTCCATTAGGCACTACATAAACACAAGATGGTATTGTTCTCACCCGGGGCCTCTGTGTGCCACATAATGGAAGTAGTTGACTGCTTTCTGTAGGTCATCACTGTGGTTCCTGGCTTGGGTTTTACCTATTTGTAGATGCTTCTCTTTCTTTATATTCTTGGGGCTCTTGATCTACAGTGAAGTTGTCATGAGTTTGCCTTACTCCTTAGTCCTGTGTCATGTTTATTTTTCTGGAAAATTTTGTGTCTAGTGGAAGTCACAATTATCAAAGATCCCCATCACAGGGAGGTCTGCAGCCTGCCTGGAGCCCGAATCAGGGATATCACCAGGCAACTCCCCAACCTGGTGAAGGCCACAGACTACTACCCCCTGCTGATCTTCCAGACAGGTGGGGAAGAAGCTGCATCCCGTAGTCTGAGGGGGATGAAGAAAGACTATAAGGCCCTAGGGCGGTTGGTGAAAGAGTCTGGAGCACAAGTTGTTTTCTCCTCTCTCCTTCCATTTTCAGGTGATGACGTGGGATGGAACAGTAGGATTCTCTCTATTAACGCCTGGCTACGAGACTGGTGCTACAGGCAGGGCTTTGGGTTCTTTGATAATGGCTGGTTTTATAAGACAACAGGCGTGACGGTAATACATGGGAAAGGTTTATGTCGTAGGGGCAAAAGGGTTCTGGGACAGGAATTAGCAGGGCTCATTCGGAGAGCTTTAAACTAGATTCGAAGGGGGATGGGGTGGTAGCTGGGCTTGCACCACTGGGGCAACGCTCTAGTGTTGAGGTAGACCAGGAGGCCTCCCATCCCCCTGGGGTGAATTCAGGGGGTGAATCTGGGATGAAATCGGTGTGCCCAGCTCGCTCCCTGAAATGCCTGTACACCAATGCACGCAGCATGGGGAATAAGCAGGAGGAGTTAGAAATCCGTGTTCGGTCGGGGGGCTATGATCTAGTGGCAATTACAGAGACTTGGTGGGATGCCTCGCATGACTGGAATGTGGTCATGGATGGCTATGTCCTGTTCAGGAAAGACAGGCCGCTAAGGAGAGGTGGTGGAGTTGCTCTTTATGTGAGTGAGCAGCTAGAATGTATTGAGTTCTGTCCAGGGGCGGATCAGGAGCGAGTTGAGAGTTTGTGGGTGCGAATTAAGGGGCAGGCTGGCAGGGGTGATACTGTTGTGGGTGTCTATTACAGGCCACCGGATCAGGATGAGGAGGGTGATGAGGCCTTCTACAGGCAGCTGAGAGCAGTCTCGCAATTACAGGGCCTGGTTGTCGTGGGGGATTTCAACTACCCTGATATTTGCTGGGAGGCCTACTCAGCCAGCCATCCTCAGTCCAGGAGGTTCCTCCAGTGCATTGATGATAACTTTCTGATGCAAATGGTGGATGAGCCAACTAGGAGAGGAGCGCTGCTGGATCTTATCCTCACTAACAAGGAGGGTCTGGTTGAAGAGGTGAAGGTTGAGGGCAGCCTTGGTTGTAGTGACCACGAGATGGTAGAGTTCAGGATCTCATGTAGCAGGAACAGAATAGCTAGCAGAATCACAACCCTGGACTTCAGGAGGGCCAACTTTGGCCTTTTCAAGCAATTGCTAGGGGAAATCCCATGGGACAGGGTACTAGAAGGTAAGGGGGCCCAAGATAGTTGGTTAGCATTCAAGGACTCCTTCTTCCGAGCTCAAGATCAGAGCATCCCAACAGGTAGGAAGTCAAGGAAGGGTACCAGGAGACCTGCATGGTTGAACAGGGAACTGCTGGGCAAACTCAAGTGGAAGAAGCGGGTGTACAGATCGTGGAAGGAGGGGCTGGCCGCTTGGGAGGAATATAAGTCTGTTGTCAGAGGATGTAGGGAGGCAACTAGGAAAGCTAAGGCCTCCTTGGAATTAAACCTTGCAAGAGAGGTCAAGGACAACAGAAAGGGCTTCTTCAAATACATTGCCTCTAGTGTTGGCTTTACCTGCAATGTAGGCCCACTGATGAATGAGGTGGGGGTCCTGGAGACAGAGGATAAAAAGAAGGCGGAGTTACTGAATGCCTTCTTTGCCTCTGTCTATACTGTTGGAGGCTGTCCTGAGGAGCCCCGGACCCCTGCGGCCCCAGAAGAAGTCAGGATAGAGGAGGAATCTGTCTTGGTTGATGAGGGCTGGGTCAGGGACCAATTAAGCAACCTGGATGTCCATAAATCCATGGGCCCTGATGGGATGCACCCGCGGGTGCTGAGGGAGCTGGCGGAAGTCGTTGCTAGGCCACTCTCCATCATCTTTGCTAAGTCGTGGGCAACGGGAGAGGTGCCTGAGGACTGGAGGAAAGCGAATGTCACTCCAGTCTTCAAAAAGGGCAAGAAGGAGGACCCGGGTAACTATAGACCGGTCAGCCTCACCTCCATCCCCAGAAAGGTGATGGAGCAGCTTGTTCTTGGTGCTGTCTCTAGGCACATCAAGGACAGGGGGATCATTAGGGGCACTCAGCATGGCTTCACCAACGGGAAGTCATGCTCAACCAACTTGATAGCCTTTTATGAGGATGTTACCCGGTGGATAGATGATGGTAAAGCTGTGGATGTGGTCTATCTCGATTTCAGTAAAGCGTTTGACACGGTCTCCCACAGCATCCTCGCAGCTAAACTGAGGAAGTGTGGTCTGGATGATCGGGTAGTGAGGTGGATTGTGAACTGGCTGAAGGAAAGAAGCCAGAGAGTAGTGGTCAGTGGGACAGAGTCCAGTTGGAGGCCTGTGTCTAGCGGAGTCCCTCAAGGGTCGGTACTGGGACCAGTACTATTCAATATATTCATTAATGACTTGGATGAGGGATTAGAGTGCGCTGTCAGCAAGTTCGCTGATGACACAAAACTGGGAGGAGTGGCTGATGTGCCAGAAGGCTGCGCAGCCATTCAGAGAGACCTGGACAGGCTGGAGAGTTGGGCGGGGAGAAATTTAATGAAATATAACAAGGGCAAGTGTAGAGTCCTGCATCTGGGCAAGAACAACCCCATGTACCAGTACAAGTTGGGGGCAGACCTGTTGGAGAGCAGCGTAGGGGAAAGGGACCTGGGGGTCCTAGTGGACAACAGGATGACCATGAGCCAGCAGTGTGCCCTTGTGTCCAAGAAGGCCAATGGCATCCTGGGGTGTATTAGAAGGGGTGTGGTCAGCAGGTCGAGAGAGGTTCTCCTCCCCCTCTACTCTGCCCTGGTGAAGCCGCATCTGGAGTATTGTGTCCAGTTCTGGGCCCCTCAGTTCAAGAAGGACAGGGAACTGCTAGAGAGAGTCCAGCGCAGAGCCACGAAGATGATTAAGGGAGTGGAACATCTCCCTTATGAGGAGAGGCTGAGGGAGCTGGGTGTCTTTAGCTTGGAGAAGAGGAGACTGATGGGTGACCTCATTAATGTTTATAAATATGTAAAGGGCAAGTGTCAAGAGGATGGAGCCAGGCTCTTCTCAGTGACATCCCTTGACAGGACAAGGGGCAATGGGTGCAAGCTGGAACACAGGAGGTTCCACTTAAATATGAGGAAAAACTTCTTTACGGTGAGGGTGACTGAACACTGGAACAGGCTGCCCAGAGAGGTTGTGGAGTCTCCTTCTCTGGAGACATTGAAAACCCGCCTGGACGCGTTCCTGTGTGATATGGTCTAGGCAATCCTGCCCGGCAGGGGGATTGGACTAGATGATCTTTCGAGGTCCCTTCCAATCCCTAACATTCTGTGATTCTGTGATTCTGTGATTCTGTGATTCTGTGATCCAAATATGCCTGTGGATTTGAAGTTCTCTGCTTTCTATTTTTTTTCAAATACTTATTTCTCAGGTTAATATTTTAAGGCCAATAAGCAATAAAATTCAGAAACCATTCTTTTTTTTTTTTTCCTAAAATAGTATCTTGTAACATAAGTGGCTTAGACTTTCTCAAAATCAGAAATATCCATAAGTATAGAAGGGGTCAATAATTTAACTGTAAATGAGGTAACACTTGTACAGCTTTCTGAATGTGCCTGTGTCACTGAAGGAATGTGTCCAAAACTGGATACTATTTCTTTAGGGGGGAAGGCAGTACACATGAGATATCAGAAGGTCGTGTTTGAGACCTCTGTTTCACAGTCCACATGAGTGTACTAATCCAAGACCATTGAGGCATGATGTAAGAGCTCTTTTCCATATCTTGATATTTCAGAAAGGTTTTGATAACTTTTAAAGGTCTGTTAAATAACGGAGTACTGAATGTCTTACTAAGTGGTTGGAATCCTGGATGGGACATCTAGGTCCTAATTTAATGGAAGTAGCAACAGTGGTTCTGGAGAAAGCATGGACAGATTTGTAGCCTCTGTGGAAGGGCTGGAGAGCAATAGAATATTATGATTATTTACCTGGAGGTTTGTCTGGATTCATCCAAACCACGTGTCATAGCAAAGCTTACAGAGACATATTGTGCTCTAAAAATACAAACTGGTTGCAAATCAGGTTCTGTTGAATACGATTATCTGTGCTAATATCTATACATAAACATATCTAACATGATTTGTTTTTTTTCAAGGATATTTAGCTGTAACTTCACTCTAGCCTTTTTGAAGGCAGTGGTGTGATAATCCCAAGTGTTTATATTTATGATCATGTTAAAGTGTTTAATTGTTACATATTGAAGAAGGTTTCAGTGAGGAAGAGAATGTCCTTTTGTCTTAAAAATGGAAAAACTTTATTGCAATATGTCTAAGTGAAATGAATCCAAACAATTATACTGAAAGTTAGTTTTTAGTGGTTCCAAATAAAATTTTTATCATGTCTGAGGAAGTTTATACGTGAAGCTGCTCTTTTAAATTTTTTTTTTTTTCCTTTTAACTTGACCAGCACATACCCTCATGCTTCTTTTAAGAGCTGAGAAGGCAAGCAAGACTGATTTCTTCAGAACACAATTCAGAACCCAGGTCAGCTGTTTGTTCCCTTTGGAGGCCTCCTCTTCTAGATACTACTTATCTTCCTGTAGAGTCTAAGGCAGACAGACTCCCATAGGGAGGCTAATAATTCTTGTTGTTTCATGAGGTGCATTCTGTTATTCTAAGTAAGTATGGTGTTGCAGAAATGCAAAAGTGCATGTATGTATGAAGCTTTGATGTTCTGATATATTCTAATTACAAAGTCACCCAGCTGTGAATATTCAGGTGCTGTGCATCTCGGATTAAAACATAATAAACTAGTTGTTATGCTGCCCTTTACTTGAAAAGATAAATAAGGAATAGAGGAAAATTGTGTGACTATCTAATGTTCTTTATTGGTAGCTATATGTTAGTTACCACACTGTGCAACACGGTTCTATAGCAGCTGAAATACGATTCAGTTTAGGAAAAAAGAAGGGGGAGTGGTTGAGAGAAATTTAGTTTTCAACTGGTGAAAAGACAAATATAAACCAAAGCTGAAATACTGTGGACTACATATTATAGGCTCAACGGGATTCAGAAGTGCTCTATTTAGTGTCTAGTTTTTGATCTTTTGAAAGATTGTTTCTAGTTCTAGTGCTCTGAATTAGGTTGGGTTATGTGAACCCATGAGAAAAGTAATATTTTAATGACACGAACGGTAAAAGTTTACGTGTTTTCTTTCTTCTTCTTGTGTAAGACCATTTATTAAGAATGTGTGTTGGAGTGGTGTTTTTTTTACTCTGTGTGTGCATATGTAGAATAAACAGTCCATCTTCTTCCCTTCCTTCCTGGATTCTACTGTAGCCAGTTGTTAATAATTTTTGTGGGTTAAAATTACATTTAATCTCATGCATTTTTAGAGAAATGGATGTTCTTGGACACACAGCAGGCAGAGGTGGGTAAGAGTATGTGCTTTTGGTTTCAGCAGAGTTGTTTTCTTTCACATAACTCAAAAGGGGTTTTTTGGTGATTTGTTTTTTAATTATCAGTGAATATGTTATTGATGATGATTGATAATAAATTATTGATTAATGAAGTCTTGCCTCCCTCAAATATCCCCTGAATTAAGCACAGTTTAGGTCAGTAGTGCAGAGCTCACAGTGCTCATGTAAGTCTCTGTACTCCTGCTGTCATTTAAATTTGCCTTTGCAAAGGGGAGACCTTATCACTGTCTGTAAGTGCCTGAAAGAAGGCTGTATCGAGGCAGGTGTTAGTCTCTTCTCCCAGGTAACAAGCGATAGGACGAGAGGAAACAGCCTCAAGTTGCACCAGGGGAGCTTTAGATTGGATATTAGGCAAAATTTTTTTACTGAAAGGTTTATCAAGTATTGGAACAGGCTGCCCAGGGAAGTGGTGGAGTCACCATCCGTGGAGGTATTTAAAAGACGTGCAGATGTGGTGCTTAGGGACGTGGTTTAGTGGTGGACTTGGCAGTGCTAGGTTAATGGTTGTACTCGATGATCTTAAAGGTCTTCTGCAACCTAAATGATTCTGTGATTCTCTGAAAATTATCTGAAGCCTCTGCTGCGGAAGGAGACAGCCTGGGCAGTCCCTGTATTTAAAAGACGTGTAGATGTAGTGCTTAGGGACATGGTTTAGTGGTTGACTTGGCAGTGTTAGGTTATTGCTTGGACTCGATGATCTTAAAGGTCATTTCCAACCAAAACGATTCTGTGATTCTCTGCCAAAAATGACTTTGGTGGGGAAGTAAAAAGAGCATGATAATCTAGAACTCTCTGCTAGAGTAGTTCTTTAATACCGAACTTGCAAGGATATGTACTGCAAAACTGTTACAGGCTTCCAAAAGTTGTTAAGTAGCTACCTAATTAAGAATAAGGTACCTGAACACCTTATTGTAAAAATATTTAATCCTACACTGAGCTCTGTATGCTGAAGGCCACTGGCTAACACTATTAGCCAGTGACCTTTATATGCAAGTAATGTCCTGGTTTTAGTCTACCTTATTTTATGTTTGTAAACCTAACATAATAGAAATGCAATAAAAGAGTATATAGCCATTTGCTCTTTGACTTGTCTTTAAGTCCTTCACATTTAGAATGTGCACCAACGTTTCTTAACAAATTATCTTGTTTTTTTTCCTTTTCTATACACCAGCTCACTTCCTAATCAAATTTTGACAGTTCATATATGGTTAGAAGGGTTGGATATGGCACTCTGGATTTGGCTTATGTGGGTGAAATTCAGTTTAGTAAAAGTTCACTGTAATTTGTCTCCCAGTCTTTATATTGCCATGCTTTTTTAAAAGATATTCACCTTGATCTCTTCCCTCCCCTCTCATTTTTATTGTATACAGTATGAATACTTATTCAAGTTTTTGTGTAAAATACCAGTAATTTGTAAGAATTTTTTTGAACCACCAAGTTTTCATGCCCTCTAGAGAAAAACTGTTGTTGATGGGTTTATTCATTTTTTTTTTTATTGTTTTAACCCTTCAGATTTGTTTTAATTGTGGTTTTTACTAAACTGCTTCTTGGACAACAGAATTTGTACTAATTCTGACAGCTCTTTTAGATGCTTAGTTTCTTAACACACAAGCTGTTGTGAGGAGAAGTGATTACTGTTCCTTTCTTGTGACACTTGAGGTGAATGGCCTACAGGATTTTGATCTCAAGTATAAGACAACAATTTTGTTGATAAGTAACTGAAAGCTATTTTAAAACAATCTATCCAGCAGAGAATCAACTGTATTATTAGGGGTGCCAAGCCGTCATGTTCAGAATTTAATGAAGCGTAGCATTCTGTATTTTTATTCACAAAATCTTTGCGTAATGATTTTCTAAACCCCTTTACAAATAGAGATATTTTGGAGTTAGGTAAAAAATCCTTCTGGAAGAGAAAGATCTGGAAGATTCCTCCAGGATGTAGTTTGAAAAATGTGTGCTTGTGGATTCATTTCAAAAGTGCTCATGAAAAATTCATCTTGGAGAAGGGGGAAATAGGAGTAGAAGTATCTATTTCATCTGAATTCTGTTAATTTGTATTCACTGCATCCTATTTCAGAAACCCAATTCCCAAAATAATTTTGAAGTATAGGCACAAGATAGAAAACAGGTAGTCAGTGAATATAGTCTTGGGACAGCACAGTGAGAAATGACAGTTTAAAGGAATAATGTAACTTGAAATGCTTACTTTTGTTTGAAAGTGTTGTACCTATTTATAGTCACGAGAAACGTAAGCTTTATGGTGGCCACTGGGCATGAAGACCTACATTCCATCTTGTGCTGTTCTTCTGTAGCAGTTTCAAAGCTGCATTGATCCTTGGAGCACATGAACTACTGAATTCCCTTTGAAGAAAAAGGAGCAGGTTCATTGTTCCTGGGTGAGCAAATGCAAGGCACTGATGACCAGCATCACTGCCAGTGATGTATCTGAAGGTAGATGTTAATTTGCTGTATATTGTGCTGTAGCCTAATACACCAAGTTGATAACTTGGTTAATGAGTTATTATCCACTTAAAGTGGATTGCCGTAGGAAATGCAGGTAGTCTGTACTGAGTCCCAGAGCCATTTACTGTACTTTAGTATCTTCAAGATTTGACGGATTAGGAGCTGTGTGCTTGTTTTTTTTTGTGGGTGGAGGTGGAGTATAAAGGCGTCTCCCAAGGACCATAGTACCCTGCATAAAATTATAATGTACTGTGGCCAGCGCTATGCTTTTTTCCTTTGTTTCAGTGCTAACATTAAAAAATATGTGGCGCTGCAGTTCCTACTGTCTAATTTACACTATGACATTCTTTCAGTAAAGGGAAAGAAATGAAGCATGTCAGCTTATCAGTAGAGGTCTATTTTAATGAGAGTGTCTGTGTTGTGGATATAATTCTGTATATGATGATGTGAAATTTTTCATGGTTCTAAATGTGAGCTTTGATGATATGAGCCTTGTATCAGTTTTGCAAGGAGTTGTTAAAACTGAACCTGAACAACAACATTCAGCTACTGAAAGCTTTGCATTTAAAAATAATATATGGAAATAGAGTATCAGGCAGGATGCCAGCCACCACTTCATAAAATATAAGACTACCAATGCAGTTGAATTTACAAAATCCTTTAGCAGAAATCTTTTTTTGGGGATCCCAGCCGAATGCTTTCTTATATGGGAGTTACTCTCAGTAGATTTAACAGCAATGAATATTCAGTGCTCATGCTGTCTATGGTGATCTTGAAAGGGAAAAATCCTTAACTTTGACATCATGGAATCACAGAGTAGCTGAGGTTGGAAGGGACCTTTGGAGACACCTAGTCCACACTTTCCTCAAGGCTGGGTCAACTGCAGCAGGTTGCCCAGGACAGTGCGCAGTCTCCAAGGATGGGGACTTAACAAACTTGCTGCGCAGCCTGTTCCTGAGGTGTTTGGCCTCACCAACAGTGGAAAAAATGCCTTCTAATGTTTAAATGGAATTGCCCATATTTCTGTTTGTGCACGCTGCCTCTTAATTCTGTCACTAGATATCACTAAGAGTCTGGCTCTGTCTTCTTCACTGCTTTTTACATAGCTGCTCTGCGATGGAGCACCTTCTTTACTCTGACCTTGGTTTTCTCTCTGTTTCTCACTTGTCTTTCCCCCCTTCTCTCTGTCTTGTGTTTTCTGCCCTTAAGTATGTTTTCACAGAGGCTCCACAAACCTTGGTGATGGGCTAAGCTTTGGCCTGCGGTGGGGCTGTTGCAGGGCTGGCTGGACCAGCTGTGACTGGCCCATGGCAACCCTTTACCTTCTCCCACAGAGTCGAGCCCTACAGCCCCCACAACCCTCCCAAACCTTGCCACATACGTTCAGTAGACCCATTTTCTCTAGGCTGTTGAAGTCCCTCTGAATGGCAGCACAACCATCTACTCTGTCAACCACTCCTCCCAATTTTGAATCATCTGTAGAATTGCTAGAGGGTATGCTCTGTACCATCAGCCAGGTCCTTAAAGAAAAGCAGTACTGGCAGCAGTATTGACCCCCTGGGTGCTCCATTAAAGTGACTGGCCTCCAGCTGGACTTTGGGATGCCGATCACAACCCTTTAAGCCTGGCAGCTCAGCCAGTTTTCAGCCACCTTGCTGTCTGCTTTTCTATCTGTATTTCACAGTTTCTCTGTGAGGATGTTATGGGAGACTGTACTGAAAGCCAGGCTAAAGTCAAGATAAATAACATCCACTGCTGTCCGCTCATGTGTGTTACTAGTGATTTCTTTGTAGAAGGCTATTAGGTTGACCAAGCATGATTCTCCTTCATAAATATTTGCTGACTATTTCCCATCACCTTCCTGTCCTTCACATATTTGGAAATTATTCCCAGGATTATTTGCCTCATCACCTTCCTAGAAACTGAGGTGAGGCTGACTGGCCTGTAGTTCTCTGTATTCTCCTTCTTGTCTTTCCTGAAGACAGGAGTAACGTTTGCTTTCTTACAGTCTTTGTGAACCTCCCTTCATGGTCATGACAGCGGTTGGACTAGGTGACCTTTAAAGGTCCCGTCCAACCCAAACTATTCTATGATTCTATGACTTTTCAAAGGTAATCCGAAAGTGGCCTTGCAGTGATATTGACCAGCTCCCTCAGCACTCATGGGAGCATCCATCGCATCAGGTCACATGGGCTTACGTGTGTCTAGCTTGTTTAAGTCTTCCCTAACTTTATTCTCCTCCAAGGGTAAGTGTTCCTTGCTCCAGAAGAGCATGGGAGAGCTATGAAGCAGCTTCTTTCTACAGAGTTTCAGCAAAGCTGGTATCTGTAACCCAGTGGTTCAGGACAGGTGGGACCATTGTATTGATGGAGTATGAAATGTCAGTATTTGCACTGACAGGAGCATGCCAAGCATTTCTACTGGTCTCTCACTATCTCACACAACTATCTCAAATTACTTGCAATTATTTTATTGGGGACAAAAGTGGAAATTTGTTTATGTGAGGTGAAAGCTTAGCCATTTGAGTGTGCAGTCTGAACTGACTGCATGTTTTCTGGTCATAGTTGCTTTAAATATCCACTTAGATGGTGGGGTCTGCGTGAAGTGAAATTAGACAAAATGGTAGTTTTAGTTATGGTGATAAAAGTGTTTTCCTTAGAATATTGTCAGATCCTAATATCCAGACTTTCCTATTATGTTTAGTTTAAATCTCTACTGAAAATTCACTCTAGTAAGTCCACAGTTAAACATTAATATCCATTACTTTACTTTGTGAGATACCACAGCTGAGGCTGGATACTAAATGAATGGATGTTGAATTCACTGGAAAATGTTTTTCATTATCTGTGTAGCTGCTAAGATAATAATGAGCTCTCTGAAATTAAATAATAATCTTAGAACTTGGCTAGCCTGAATTGTGCATTTGTTGTATTGATAAATCTTGGAGCTATGTGGAGAAGTAACTTGCCTGCCTCAATCAAGGTAAAGATGTGCCCAAATAGAGGTTTTGGATTAGATTAACAGTAGGGGCTGTTCAGTTTAATAGCGGTTCCATCAGATACTTGATGAAATTTGATGCATGAAATAAGCAAGGGAAAGTAATTAGGATTTTCATGAAGTATCATGAATTTTGGTTTTACAGATGCTGTCTGCTGGAGTATTGGATGTGTCAAAAGATCACACCTGTTTGAACCAGCTACTTTAGTGGGCATAAAAGTAGAAGTTACTTATTTAAATGTGTGATTTCTCTTTCTTGAACGATAATGATGCTAAACTTAAATGGTTATACTTGGTTAAAATGTAATTTACTATCTGAAATTTGGCTGAGCTCAGCTTGAAACTAAATGTGCAGTTGGTGGGTTAAAAAAAGTGACAAAAGCTGCTAAAATATTCAGCACTAAGAATATCTTCGACTACTTAGATGCTTCAGGAGCAGTGGCTGAACAGGGTAGTCACAGTCGTAATGCACTACAACCTTCTCCTCTCTCCCTTTATGCTGTTTATATCATGCTTGAATGAAAATATATTTTAGTTCCCTGAAAGCCTCTTCTCTGCAGCTTTGAACTTTCAGCAGATGGGAATATTAGAGGAACACTTTTGCCTCTGCTTTTGCATTGAACTGAGAATGCCACAAGACTGTGAAAGGATTCAGACAAATTGCAGAGCCTTCTTTGCCCTGCTCTTGAGCAGCCCACGCTATTAGCAACTATCTTAGTGGTGTAAGAGATGTCATTAGCTAGTAGTGGGAGATCCATTCAACTCTGCTAATTATTTCAACAAGTTCTATTCTGAGTTACATAAACACTGGAGATTAAGGAAGTAGTAGATATTCCAGAAAGGCTTTTGAATGCAGATTTTCTTTTTCTGAACATTCATGTTTCAATGCTGACTGCAAATGTCTACAGTAAGAGTAAAACTATGAACTGGCCACTGCTTGGCCATAAGGGTATAATCCAGCTATTTCTTCCTCAAGTCTTTCGAACTCTAGTTCATGTAATTTCCTGATTTTAGTGGAAAGAGAAAGGACCAGTTAATCCTTTACTTTGATTGTTATGTGACTATAGATGGGCTGTAATGCAAACTTGTATCTGAGTCTGGACTGCACTGAAACTTGAGAATTTTAAACTTTAGTCTTGCTTTCAGTGGTCGTCAGCTCTTGAATTTACAGCAAAAATATACGTGGAAGAAAGAACCTCTAGTTTGAGGAAGATTTCAAATGTTCTTCTGTTTAAGTGTATTTGACGTAACTGTCATCTCTTTAAAAACAGTATGTTGTTAATGTATAGGTCAAAGGTCTTTTTCTTTCTTTCTTTTGTTTAGATTCTCCCCACTTCTGGAAGAACCTCAAAATCTGAAAAACTTCTGCCACAGTTTGGCTTTACACTGTCAACAAATTACCATTCCATCAAGAGCAATGAGCTCCACAACACCAGGTCAGTTTGTTTATTTTTATACCTCACTCCTGCAGAACACTGTCCTCTATTAGGATGTGCAGAAATCACAAATGCACATCACAAATGCAATGCATTTGGCAAGTGACTGATATGCCAGCTGCACTTCATAAGATATGACTGTCTTATAAAACAGGATAAAAGCTATACAGGCAAAAAAAGCTGTTTTGGGGATACCTTATCTCAGCGGAATTACAAAGCCGGTATAATCCTACAATGCTTTTAAAACATTTTTGTAGAGTTTGTTAAGAAACTGAATAATCATGATTGGACATGAATAGGCATCTTAAAACATTTTAATTCTTAATATTTGTATTTAGTCATTAAATTATTATCTGCCTTTGCACAATTGCATTGTTTAAAGAAAGTGCAAATGGTGTTATTTTTCTTTAGCTCTAAAGTCATATTTGCCCACATTGGGCATTCTATGTAGATCTTCCTCCTTTAAGGATGTGTAATTAACAATGGTCTCTGAACCTGCTTTATCTGACACCTGCAAAATGAGTTACTGCAGGTTCACCTGATAGAAAGTGAACTATTAGTAGCTGTACACAGTGTTCAAACTTTCAAAGAAACAGAATGCTGCATATGGAACATGCCTTGACTTCAGTTCTTTTGAGGAGAGTCCCCAATTCAAATCTGTGCAGTGTCCCATATGGTTCGCACTTTGTTCACCCACACTTGAAGTATCTATTTTTAGTACTGTTGGTAAAATAACCCTTTACAGGTGGCTTATTTTATGACTGTTTTGATTTTGTGCAGACAGCCTACAAAAGTATCAGGGAGAACACAGTAAGAGTTAGTGAGCTGTGTTTATCTGCTAGATGCCCTATCTCATAGAAATGTAATTCAGTGAGGATTTTTGGACAGTTGTTGATTGTAGTGTTGAAAACTGGCAATAACTGCTTTTACATTAAATGGGGTCAAGTATAGCTGGGTTTCATACTCAGCGTCTTTTTCTTACAGTGCAATTTAGTGCATACAGTAAATTACCCGTACAAAGCATGATGGGGCATTCAGCAGAAAGGCATGTCTTTATTTTATCTGTATCCCAGTGGTGACTAATATGAAATAATCTTGTACTTTCCTAAACATGCAGTTCAAATTCCAAGATACTCCAGTTGATTTGGTATCTTTCGAACAGTTCTTATCTTATATTAGAGATAGTCTGCAGAAATAGCCAAAAATGAAATTGGCTCTCGCAAAAAGAAAGTAAATTTTCCAGTACTCTTATTGTATGAAGAAATGTATTGTAAATATGCATTTGTGTTTGCTGTCTTTTCAAATCCAATAAAGGAGAAATATTCAATATAATCAGATTACCTGTAAAAGTATTTAGATGCTTTAGAAACATTGCTTTCAGTAGGAGTTAGGTGCCTGAATATCTTTATCTTTAAATCTAGTCCTTAGTGTCCCACATCATTAGAGTTTGCCTAGAAAAACTGAGCTGCTTCACCAGCCATGTCGAAACGCCTCTGTGGCACATGCAGAGTTGCAGTATTCAAGGGTAACATCACCCACAGGATCCTCATTATTCTTTCCCTCAGTGAAAGAGAGAAGAGGCAGGATTTATTTGGATTTCAGTCTCGCGTCCTGCTTAAAGTAAATGCTGTGGACTAAAGGAGGATGAGTGTCTCCTTGCGGCATCTCTTCTGCCCCTGATTGAGGGAGTCTGAGATGTGTTTTGTGTAGTGTTCTGTCACCTTTTGGCAGTCACTCGGATTTCAGCTTTCAATGTAGTCACTGTGATAGACTGGTAGGGAATAGAGTGATGGGAAAGGACTTCCAGTTCTGTGAGCAGTTAACACTTGATTATTAGAATTTTTTAGAAGATAAAAATTGCTGAATTTTCTTATTGCATCCATAGTAACTGAGTTCCCCCTTCCCAGTCCTTTTCAAACGTGTACTTATTCATATGTGGCCAATATGTCTTTGTCCCGTTGCAATTTTTATGGCTTTTTTTTTCTTTCTCCTGGAGTTTGTTTTTATGAAGGTGAACTTCATGAGACGAGGAGATAGAAGGGCAGTTCCATCCAGCTTCTAACTTGAGGTTAGAAATGTATACTAAATGTACTTGTTTCACTTGTAAGACACTGCAATAATTGAAGAAGTGTCTCTAGTATTCCAAAAGAAAAATTAATTGGGTTGGCACTGACAGGAGCAGCTTGTTCCTGTGATGGTTAGCCTGTGGAAGGCAGTTCTTGCATTTATGGCACATAGTTTAAATGGCAAAAGCCTGCTGGGGATGTGTCTAATAGTGTTAGAGTAGGGAGGTCTATGCGCTTGCTTTTTTACTCCTGAGAATCTTGTGCTTCCTTAGGGAATGGGTTGCTATATTCAGTTACAGCCAGTGGCTAGGGCAGTTTAAAATAATTTCTAAGCAGGAAACTTTAAACATTCCCATTTAATACAGACAGTATTTAAACCCACTCTTTTTCTATTGTGTAATACCAGGATGCTACCTTGTTTGAATACCGATCTGTGTGTCTTATGCATAAGACCTGTGAAAATTTCCATAATATGTTGTAAATATCAATATTTTAGGTCCTGGTTGCTGTACAACAGAATGGTAGTTGTATTTTTTCACTTTACAAGTTGTCTAGTCCACATATATATATATATAGCTTGTGTATATGCATTCGTACATGCTGTTTACACAGAAGGTAAGTATACTTTAAAAAAAAAAAAAAAAAAAAGAGAAGAAAAAAAGGCAAGAGGCAAACTGGTAAAGCAGTCCTACTCTGTAAATGAATAGTATAGGCCAGCCTACTTTGTGAATGGCTTGTTCCATCAATGAAAAAATTCCAAAATGCTGTAGAAAGCTTCAAGTATTGTGTGCTGTGCTAAACTTCTCTATATTTTTACAATGTGATATGGTAGGTTGAGGAAATACTTATTTCTTTAGAATTGCTTTCCCTTCATACCTAAATTGTCAGAAAGTCCATTGAAAGACCCAATGTGGAACAAGCGAGAATTATGCATGTTTTATTCAAATATTATCTGAGGAACCTTTTTTGGATAGGATTTGTTTGCAGCACCAATGCTTTAAGTATTTCCTTATGTTGTATGATGCAATGAACAGGTCTCCAGTGTAGCAAAATCTACTTGCAACAACACTGCAACCTATGAAATTGATCTCAACCCTTTGAGCCCAAAGGGAACAGGCTCTTGCTAATCTGTAGAGCTATAAAGTAAATGCTGAATCCCAACAGGGGAAGGTGCTGATGTTTGGTTGTTTGCTTTGCTTGTTATAAATTGTAAGATCATTAAGGAAATGTTTACATCCTGTTACCACTGAGTGTTCTGAACTGATCTGTGTGCATAAAAAACATTGGACAGAAAAAGAAAATATTTATTTGCTCTTATAGGGAATAGTTAACATATTGTTTTGAGAGAGACTTTTTTTTTTTTTTAAAATACTAAATAATACTCACTGGTGAATTAATGCTCACAGATGTATTTTGGAGTTATTTGGCTCAGTCTAATATTTGAAATATATCTTCTGTTAACATGATGGTGTGGTTGGGGTTTGTGTCTGTTGTGTGCCTACCAGCTCAGTTTCCAAGGATTCCAACCCTTGCAAAGGCTGTTACTCTGCTGAACAGGAGATCACTTCATTTAAAGCATGTGTTGATTTAATACAGTATTTCTTACCTAGATTTTTCAAAGAAAAACAGAACCTATGGGGAAGGGTGGACTATAAATATTTCTGTAAAGATGAAGGTCATGGAGGCATGATGACCCTAGGTTTTTGTTTTGTACCCTGAGAAGAGGAGTAAGTCCAGAGAGATCTCATCTTTTCTCCCTTTTTCCTCTCCTGTAACCTAATCTTTCAGATTTTGTGCTTTGCTTTTCACCTTGAAATTAGAAGTAACATTGGAATAGTTAAGTAAATTCTATTAAAAACAAAATACCAAAACCCCTAAAGTTGTTCGTGGAATCATTTAAGGTAGAATAATTTCTGTTAGGGAAGAGGGGCAAGTAATATTAGTAGATGATACTAATAGATGATGAAGAAAGGAAGGTACCTGGAACTCTAAACTGTCGAGCCCGTTTCTAGATGCTACAACCTATTGCTAAATGGGCATTGTTTAGTATCACAGTCCCCCAGTGTTAAAACACGTATCTAGTTTATCAAGTTTCTTCATTTTACTGTTGGAAACAGGCAAAATGCTGCTGTGGAAAGCTGGTTATTGATAAGAGTGAGAGAGCTTTTCACCGTCCTGGGAATCATGCTGGTTTTCAAAAGCGTAAGGATGTGTGCCTGCTGCTGAGAACAAGTTCAAAATGTGTACGGTTTACTTAGTTGCACCTAGGTGAAATCAACTCTTTGATATATCTGTAATTACTGAATTAAAGTCCAGGTCCGATATATAGTATTTTGGAAATCCTTGTTCAACTTCTTTCTGCTCTTCAAAAACCTTGCTTATTTTTCCAGGTCTCTAGTATCTTGTAAGAGCTGCCTGTTGCTGTAGTCAGTTGGAAAGTGATTTTTCTTTTCTTAATAAACTGACTGGGGAGAGAGAGGAGCCGTGTGCTGAATTCTGCCAGTTCCTACTTCTGGATCACTTTCCTGTCATTTTGATTCTGAATTTCTTTAATAGGCATTTGTGTGTTCCTCTTGAGGAACAGCTCGTTCTTCCTCTCTGCAAAGCTGACTCCCCCTGTTTTCTTGTTCTTCTTTGCTCCGCTTTTTCATAAAGCATTTTCCTCATATTAGTAAAGTCTAATTATAGAAAAGGCTACAAAATGGTATTTCCACTACTGTTTTAAAATTAAAATGCAGTAAAGGTTACATTGCAGTCCAGTAATCATCTCTGAACTAGCAGTAGATGCCATGAACAGATGAATATTTTGATGAATGATCATATAGGTAGTTACTCTAAAATGTATTTTGTCAGTCTTTGTAAACAAAATAAAAATAAAATAAATAAATAAATAAAAAGAACTTTGAGTCCAAACCAAAAGTAGTAAACGAAATACCAGAAGACTAAACCCTCTTATTCATACAAAAATAGCTAAGTGCTTTGGCAGGTTTTAAGTGCCATTGAAGCTGAGTGCATGGGTGTTTTTCTGACCTCTGTAAACTGAAGGAATCAAATGCATTTTGTTCTTTGTGATGATGTTGTGATGACTTTTCCTTTGATTAAAAAAAAAAAAAATGTAAATAAATTCACTTACAGAAAGGCTGGATTAGACATATATTGGTTCACCAGAACTCACTGAATATGGCCCGTTAACTTTCAGGATTAATAGATATGTTATCTGTTAATAGAAATCTTATCTATATTGTTGTGGTGTAACACCACAATGCGTGACAGAGTACTGCAGCTCTTTAGAATATCAAAAAGGAAAAAAATAATCTATAAGCTCAGCCTAATTGAAATGTGTAAAAGAAGGATTCTTCGTGCACCTCACACCCTGCTTTTTTTTATCTTTCACTGCAAAGCATGACTCAGATGTGCAGCTCAGATTCTTTGACTTCTTGAACCTCGCTACAGAGGTCCAGAATAGCTTGTCTGATAAAAAACCCTCTTATATTTGCCCTTATGGAATGTAAAAGAAGTTGCTGTTTATAGAATCTCTGTCTGTATTTTTCTCATAATAGTTGAAGGCTGACATCCTTATCCAGATGTTTCTAGGTAAAATCCCAGTAATTCACAAACAAGAGTGAAAAGTTTGGATCCAAAATGTGTTCTGTGCCTGGGGATTTAATGTATAAGATAACCAGATATAAATAAAATGCTCTGTGCTTGCATCTTGTTCACTTGCTAGTAATTAAAGTTTATAAATACATTGAGCTACTTCCTATGTTTTTTTTCCTCTTAGACGTAATTCACACCGTTTACTGTTAAAATTGATAATCAAAGCATTAAAGTTGCATGGTCCTGCTCTCACTTGTGTGCATCTTCACCGAGGTCTATCATTCTGTGCAATAACTCTTCAAGTTTTAAGTAAATAAGTAATGACAACACAAGTCACCTAGCCAGTGTATCGTGGGATTAGTTACTACTTTCTGTAAATTCTGGTTAACTGAAGAAAACAAGTCTGGAGAGTGTTTTTTGATATAACTTTGACTGTGGCGCTTTAACATGATACATGTGTACAAACTTTAACGTATGCATACATGACAAATTCCTGTCTCTTCAAACAGGTACTGTGCTTGAAAATTACAATTGTATTGCTTTTTCCTTTCAGGAATCACTTGTTTTGGTCTGAGGCTTTGTCTTTCAAAATAACTGTGGTGCTGGTCTGTGTAGCCAAAGCACAGATCTCACGTTTTGAGCAGTAGCACTTTAACAACTAAATTAGCTCTCTGGGAATAAATCTTGAAAGGTTTTTTATTTCAATGTGGTTTATAAAGCTTGTAAAGATGCTTCAGAATGGCTTTTTTTAATTAGAGTTGCAAAGTTTTTCTCATTTTAAGTGTATAATCTATCCTCAGTGTTCACTTAAACACCTAAAACATGCACCTCCAGAAATAGCAATCAAATTTATTGTCCATTGACAAAACACAGTATTCTGCTGTCCTTTCAGAGTTACCAGAATTTTTACTCTAAATAGTTCATTAAACCAAGATGGCACAGTTACAATTTCACTGGAGTTGAGTGAACAAGCCCAGCTAAATTTAATTTAAATCAGTGTGGCAATATAAATTGAATGGATTAACCATGTAGTCATGCTTAACATCTTCAGGATCATTACTTAAATGGCTTTTGGCCCCACAGCTAGTGTGCTTTGGTA
Source organism: Nyctibius grandis (assembly GCF_013368605.1). Lineage (NCBI taxonomy): Eukaryota > Metazoa > Chordata > Aves > Nyctibiiformes > Nyctibiidae > Nyctibius > Nyctibius grandis. The sequence goes on along the minus strand of NC_090664.1, from coordinate 24,749,071 downwards.
TATCCTGCAAAAAATAGTTTACTCTCAGAAAAAAACTGCTCTGAACAACTCTCTTGCTATGAGAGAGATCTGGGCTTTTGATACAGATGTATTCTGTAAACCATACCAAAGGCTGTATCTTCAGTGTATGTAAACTGAGACTGTGCTGATTTTGCTAGGTATCAGGATATAACTGGTTCTGGGTAAGCATGGGTGGTTCTGGCTGTCCATGAGTGTGGGACAAACTGTACAAAAGGCCAGTTCCAGATCGAAAGAATCATCCTCAATGAAATACTGTTTATTCCCAGTGGTATCTTTGCAATGGAATTGGCCTGTGGTGGTGTTTAGTGTGCATAACGGCGCTAACAGCATGGAAGCAGCAACAAATACTCTCTGTTAGCGAAGACAGGATTTTGATTTTGCATCTCAGAGCAACAAAAAAAATAAGTTATACTTCACCAATACTCAAATATTAAACATCAGGTGTTTTATTAACACCTTATTAAATATAAAACATCATGTGTAATGCTGAACATACCGAAATGGATAAGTTGCATACAAGAATATTAATATAATTGGCTAAACAGATTTGTGAATGTTCTAAAACAGATTTCAGGATGCTATAAAATAAAGTTAATGCCCTATTTTATGTTTTAAGTAGGTGTACATATACTTGAAGTAGGTAAATAGGTACGTTTATATTTTGAGTGACCTTAGGAAAGGCAAATCAGAAGATTGCATTCTCTGTAGAGTGAAAATACGGTGTTGTAACTCGTGGGCTAACACAGTTCTAAGAAAAAAGTTTTCAAATGAATGGTTAATTTTTTGATGATAGAAAGCTTGCTTGATAAATATAATTGTTGAGGAATATAATTAGACTTCTGTGGTATATGACAATCCGTTGAAAATAATGCTATCCAAAAATCATCACAGCATTAAGTGAAATAAAACTGGCTAACAGATCTCAGAAGGCATTGTACATCAGGAAAATTGTTATCCCCTGAAGGTTTTCCTAGTAGATTTCTGTAGGAATTTATTATAAGTTTAACGTCATTCAGTATTTTTATCAGTTATCTAGAGGAAAAGTAGTATTCTGGTAAAGCTAAGATCAGTTATACTGGAATAAACTTGGTTATATAAAGTTATATAATCCTACTTGATATAAAATCAATTCTTTTGAAAAATATGCATTTTAATCAAATAAAAGTAACAAAGAATGTAGCACTTGAGGAGAATCATAGAATATTGATTAGAAGAGACCTCTAGAGGTCCTGTAGGGCCATTGCCGATACCAGATCAGGCTGGGCATGGTGTTCTGCAGATGAGTCTTGAAACCCTTGAGGGCTGGAGATTTGCAGAGCTTCCCTGGGCATCTTGCTTGAGTACTGACTGTCTTCCTGGTGAGAAGCCTGAGCCTCCAAGTTAGAATTTGTGGCTGTTGAGCCTTTCACTGTCATCTAACACTTGAGGAAAACATGCATGCATGAACTTTGTAACTCCTCTCCAAGTAGTTGCAGGCTGCTCTTAAACCGCCACCTTAGTCGTCTTCTCACTGAACTAAACAAGCTCTACTTCCTCAGCTTCTCCTCGTAGGTCATGTGCTCTAGGGTCCTGACTTGATAGTCCTCTCCTGATAGCTCTCCACTATCAGTTTTTCACTGTCTATCTGTACACAGCAATGCTTGATTGACTTATATGTCATGATAAACACTCCGAATCACAAAAAGGGACCCTAGTACTCTGCGGTAGCTAATAAAACACATGAGCTTCCTTATGACATGGGAGCTGAGCTGAATGCTGAGAGTAAGTAATGCTCCTGCTTCGGTGGCCAGATCCAGAGTTGGGGATGGAGTAAAGAGAAGCTTTGGATTAATCAGGAATTAATATGTCTTAGTTTCCTTTTCAACACAGAAAAGAGACATGGTTAGGGTCAAGCATAACTTTTCCTTCAGCTTCCATGTAGTCTAAGTAAGTGAACAAAGCTGTTCTTGGAGTACAGGTTCTAATTCTGATAGCGACACTTCAAAAAGGGCTTTGAAGAAGAGTTTACAGAAGTAATACAGGTTCTGGAAAATATACCTTATTGAAAGAAGCTTCAGGAATTCAGTCTGTCTCTTAACCTTCAGCAAAAGAAAACAATATGATTTCTTTTTATATCTTTATGCAAAAGATTTCTTGTATGTAAGATGCTTACTCCTAACAGGAAGATGTAATGATATCTTGTGGCTGGAGGCTGAAGCTAGACAAATTCAGATTAGAAATGGGGCTCCTTTTTTCAACAGTGTTGGTAATTAACCGTTGGAATATGCTGGATAACGATGGGGCTCATCCTCACGTGGCTCATCCTTACAAGTGTTAAATTCCAACAGCCACCTAGAAGTTGCTGCGATTCTCACTGAATATATGATAAAATATTCATGTGTTTTTACTGAATAGAAGTCTGCCATCGCTCTGAGTAAGTTTGGAAAGCCCCCAAACTTAGAAATTTGTATTCCAGCCTCCCAGGAAATATTTAACCAACTCTGCTTCTACTACTTTACTGCCTGTAATCCTAAAGTCATTGTGCTTGCCGGAAGCTTATGCAATGGGAGCATCCTGCCTTGCCTTAGAAAAGGTTGGCTTCACTTGACGCGAACTCTTTAGTGTAAAACATAAAGCCTTCCCTAGGTATATGAAGTTGCTCTGGGAACAAAAATATTGTGTAATTCCAAATCAAGTCAGGATCTGAAGCAGCTCAACTAAAGAAATGTCTCTGCCCCATCTAACTTCAGCAGGTGCCATGCCTCATCCTGTGCTTCAGTTCCATATGGCCCGGGGCCTAGATTTTTTTCTTTTTCTGGAGGGATCACTACCATCTTTGAACTTCCCACCTGTATAGCTGGACTGTCACACAGTCCGAGGAATACTTTGTATGTGCCAAGTTTGAGAAATCCTAATGCCTTAGTGGGTGGACCAGTCCTGGGTAAGTGTAATGTCTGCATCTACTCTTCATGTTCATTTTTTCCTTTTTTTTTTTTTCTTATTCCTCCAGCATCTGAATTTCATTCTTAGTCTTGACACACCCAATAATCTGATTGATCTTCTACAAACATTGTTTGCTTCAGTGTACTGTCTAGCATACTGTTTGGGGGGCAGTTTGGGGTGTTGCTTTTTTTAAAAGACCTTATTAATATCTCTCAGAGGCTATAAAGTAAAATTTGGGCTCTCCAGGTGCTGCTTTGCTGTATTCTATTTGGCAGGTGAGTTGCTTTCCTAATTTTCTATGTGTCAATCCTCACATTTCGATTTGGAGATTTGCTTTTGTGGCATCCAGATAAACAACAAAAAAAATCCTTTTCCGATGTCATTATTAGCAGGGTTCTTTATATCTGAAAACACAAGTAGCGTGGAAGATGCTCGTGGTTCCCTGCATCACTGCAAACTCATTTTACCTCCGGAGTGACTTTACTCATCAGATTGCTGTTTTGCTTCAATCACTTAGTAAATGATTCAGTGTCAAGACTCATTGCTGTGTGTCTGTCTTAGTGGGGGGAGAAGGCAGGACGGAGCCATGTCTAGGGTAGGAGAACAGCAGGAGACTGAGCAGGGGAACTGCATGACACAAAAAGCCACCAAGGGGAGGTTACATTTTGAGAAATGACTTCTTCAATGGCAGGGCCAGAATAAGCAGCCCTAGTGACTGCCTGCTGGTTGTTCTCACTCTTCTCGTTGACTGCTTGGTCGTGCCAGGTATATTTATTTGTGTGGTCCCAGGATGAAACAGAGTTGGGAACTGATCCAGGCTCAGCTATTCCCAAGAAAAAGGGTTGTTTTTAGCCTAGATTGGTTCCTCGTTGTGGTTTACTACATAGCCACACAATCAATGGTATTGACAAGGTGAGGAAGGAAGAGGGAAGAGAAGAGAGTGTTTAACTCATGTACTACCCTTGAAAGAAATGATCACGAGTGATCCTTGAGCAGGAGAACCATGGTCAGCCTCCAGAATTGTGGGATTACCTAGCCTTAGGGAAAGCTGGAGAGAAATACGAAGGACTTCTTACACATCTTCGCTTCACTGGTCATTTCTAGTTTCCACATGTTAAGAGTTCCCAGTTCTGTCCATGCAGAATTTGGAGGCTCAGTGAACATTTTTGTTTTTCAGTGCTATAGCTGAAAGAAATGACCGACGAGGTCACATCATCTGTCATGCAGCGTACCAATTTTAAAGTGGTATTTCAGCATCTGACCACTGGGCATTTTTTCATGTTCATGGGAGATGTATGCAATACAAAGCAGTTAGAAGTATGTGAAATATGCTTTGTTGAAAGTTCATGCAATTAATATTTTTCCTATGTGAATTTATAACGTCTGCATTTTTTTAATGATCTGTTTCTAAAATGTTACATTATACAGAAAGTTAAAGAAGACGCTATGAATAAAAACTTTCTTTTAGTTTCTTCATTCATTGGATTAGCTGCATGAATGTTGATTATATTAAATACCCTAAAAAAGGAGGATTTGCCAACTTTTAATTTTTTTCCCACCCACATACCACCTCCTAATTTTGTCTCTAGCAGCCCAGATGTGTTTCTGCAGAATAAGTGTTTCTGCAGTGATAATTATAACACTTATAACAGGTAATTTGCCGATTGGAACTCACAAAAAGCAGGACCATTTTGTAGCACCTTAATTTTGAAGCTGGTGACAATTTCAAAACTTCATTATAAAGTCTGAAATGTTATAGTGTGTGGAATATCTTAATCTAGAAATTAAATACTGCTTTGTAGCATTTAGCAAATTAAGGTCTAAAGTGACATCAAGGTATGATTTAATTCAGGGGCGGGGGGCAGACTTCAGGCAATGATGTTCATGTTGTGGGGTGGATCCAAGTTCTGCTGAACCACCGAAACCCATGGTTTGAACCTGCCTCAGGGCATGTTTTCAGAAAACTTCATCATCGCTAAGAAGACTAGACAAATGCTTGTCTTAAAAGCTAACCACACAGAGTTCCACAGTTCCCCTTGATGACCTGTTTCCATGTCTGGTTATACATGCAAGATTTGTAAACTCAGAGAATTTTGTTCAAAATTTAATGTGGTCTGAAACAGATTAACACAAAAAAAATCTTATTTTGGACTGTTGCTTGCTGCCGAGGAGGATTTTGAAATTGTATAATCCCTAGATAATGCTTTTTTCCCTTTCTTTCTTTCCTTTTTTTTTTTTTTTTTTTTTTTTTTCTTTTTACTTTCTTAGTTATGACAAAGCTGAGCCTCATTTTGGTGAGGACTGTAGTTCTTGGGGCTGTGATGTGTGATGTAGTCAACCTCAATGTCTGTTCCAGAGTTGGGTCTTCTAGAGGTGCTGGCCTCTGACTGGGAATTCTAGCAGACAGGGAGGTGACCTGAGATGGTTTGACACAACTCCCATTGATTAAACATGGGATATTTTGAGTTTAAAGTTTTTGGTTTAACACCAAAATGCTTCTAAAGAAGCATAAACCTGTATAAAAAATACAGCAACTCTGTATTTTGAGTACTATTTTGAGGCAGTACCCTGCAATAAAGGCCAGCGCACAATACACACACTTTAAGCTGCATGAAGAAAAGAGGCATGAGATATCTTACACAGCTTCCCCTAAGGTGCTTGCAGCTGTTCCTCTAGCCTTGAAGTATATCTTTAGTGACTTAAAGTGAATACAGCTCATTTAGGTATCCCCAACTCAGCTTTCAGTAGTTGCTGTCGGTTCAGCAATCACTCTCATATTGCTCAAAAGCTGCCTCAGATCCTGATGAACATCCTTTTTCTGTATTGAAACATTCAGCAGTTGCCCTAGAAAATTTTTGTGTGGACAAATTCATAAGTACGTGTAAGCTAAGACAGGAAAATCCTGAAATAGCCAGAGTGCTTTGTCTTTTCTGTTCAGCTATTTGGTAAAGAGTAGAAGAAGAGAGAGGAACTCAAAACATAGCGCTGCTATATGAAATACTGCATTACCTTTCCCCTGTGTTATTTCTGTGACTTCATCAATGTTTTACCTTTCTAAACTGATATATTAGAACATGCCTTTCATGCCATGTCCTTGCATGCACTTGGGGAGTCTACTTGTTCTCCCTCACCAAACATGCAAGGAAGGTTACTTCTGTGAGCAGTCCTTAATCCATTGCCATCTAAGGAATCTGTGATAGATGACAAATAATGTTTTGATTTTGATTAGCTGATTAGGAGTACCTATAGACTTGTGGAGGCACCATTCATTTCTCTGGCAGGGAGACACTAATGAGTGACTGCAGTGGTTGTCTTTGAGGTGCAGATCTGTCTATACATTGGAATTTAATAGTCTAGTTCTTTCAGTAATAGTAAGAAACTTCCCAACCAATCAACTGAATAATGAAACAAAGCCAGCATTCCCACTGATGGGATTCTAAGGTATTTAGCTGCCGCTAGTTTCAAAGTCTGTTATATTACTGAGGTAGCTCAGTGGATACGGACTGGAAGAGCAAATTCCTTTAATTGCTTGTTAAAGGGATACCTGGATTACTTTTGTTATGTTTTGTATTTTCTTACCTCTGGGAAGTGTTTCTGAAAGCAGTAAAAACCTTTTACTTTCAGGATTAATAGTCCTTTCCATATAACTTTATCCAGAATCAAACTCTGTGAGCATACCCTCTCTAAGAGTGCTAGCAGCTCCCTTTGCCAACTCACGCTGTCTGGTGCAGCTGCCTGCTTTGGTTTGGAAGAGTATGGGATCAGAGGTGGAGGAGGTTGCATGTACTATGTACAGTAGTCTATGCAATAGAATAGGTTTCAAGTCTATGCAAAATGGAATTAGTATTATAAAATTGTAGCATGGATTAGCTTTAGCTTAACTATGTTTAACTTCATTATAGCTGGTTACTGATCTTTTTTTTCCCCCCCAAAAAATATGGTGTTGCAGTTGAGTTGTACCATGGAATGAAAAAATACAGACTTTTAAAAACAAACAAAACCCAACCCCTCCCCCCAAAACTGCCCGCCAAAACAGGTTCAAGGTAGGACATTTCTGGTGCATGTATTTACCATCTTTGTGAAAGGGATGTTTTGATGGTACAGGAATGTGCTGGTATTTTACAATCAGAAATCATATGAAAACACTGTGTATGTGTGTATCTATTAAAAAAAAAAACCTGCAAATAGGTCTCATAATGCTTTCCGTACTCACAACATTCATGGCTCTGACAGTTTCAGGACTTTAGTAGGAGCTTTCAGTCATTGTAAATTGTACATTCTTTTCCTGTTCAGCATTAATGTTCTTTGATAGCAAGGACAATATTTCCACTACGTTATACATGCGTCTGCATAACATAAAGAGATAAGCTGCTTGGACAATCTATAGATTCCATATGAAAACAAAAAAAGAGACTTTTCTGGGGAGGAGCTGGGCCAGGAGACTGTACTCTCTTCCTGGGACATGTAACCCAATGTTATTTCTGAAGTAAATCATCCTCTTGTCTAGCCCCTTCTCCTTCCTGCCTTTCAAGCTCTCCAGAGATGCTTTCTGCAGTCCTGTAAAGAGCCATGAGGTGGGCAAGTTCTCTTCAATTAGTGCACATGATGTTTTATTTAACCATCCATCTATGTTGCACAGTGACTGTGCCACAAGAATTGCACAAAGCTTTTCTTAACTGTAGGCGGTTGTTCATTTATTAATGTAAACACCATGTGCCTTGGATGTGTGAGCCCTAAAAATAAACTTGCAGAGTTAAAAATAGATCTCTGGGAGTACTGAGATGCTGCTTAATCAGAACCAGCTGCAAGCTGTCTAGAAAATCTAAGTTATATGGAGCCAGATGGCTTTTGCCCTTTTTGCTTTAGACAGCATGTAATTTGGGTAACTACAGCTACAGTAATGTATTTTCCCAGTCAAACTGTTTGATAAACACATTTGTTTTGAACTGACATTTCCAATTAGAGAACCAGTAAAATGTTAATTTATTTTAATATTCCTTCACGTGGGTAAGCCAAAGGGAGGATACATAATATGAAACTCAAAGGCGCACACAATAGCTGCTCGCAGCTGTGTGCAGCGGGAACTAGATTATGACTATGCATCTTTGCACAACAGGGCTCTTGCTCTGGGAACCATCCCCCTGAAAGCAAGGGAAGAATGATTTAAATGAAATTAATGGCGTAATCATTAGTGGGAGTTGTGTGAATTAAGTTTGCAGGGTTAAAGCATTACACGGAATATAGGAAGTGTGTCAGAATGATACCTGGCAAGTGTACATCAAAACAACAGCCCAGATGATTTCAGGAAGGGTTCCTTGCAGGACTTTTGCTTAACTGATGGTATTAAAACTAAAACCTCTTCTGAGGCTTGGCAGTTTCCACAATTCACCAGCTTGCTCTTGGCGACCTGTATTTAGGAGTGTCAGTGACTAGTCTAGGAAGTGGGATTTGATTTGGAACCACCTGGGACAGGGAATTCTGCTTTGATTGAGAGGCTTGAAGGTGAATATCCCAACCTGCAGTATCATCCTAACTCTGTTTACAAGGTCTACTGATCTGCATCTGGGGGAGTGTAGTGTGAAATGAGCACAGCCTCCAGACCATTCTAGCTGTGTGTGTATAAATTGCTATTCAATCTAGTAATTCCCTAACTAGGCCCTTGTTGTGTTTATATGAAAACCTGGGGGAAGGAGGTGGAATGTATTTGTGGAAGTATCCCCTTTTAGGAATTGTCGTAATGAAAGCCAAGCTGTACAAACCCAAAAAGCAATGAGCAGGTTTTTAAGCAATGATGTCAGATGAAGACCGTTGTGCAGGAGATCCAGAAATGAGTCTTGGTTTAAGCAAAGGCTTTTGAAAACCAGGATTGATTAAGGTGCCTACTTTACAGGCAGATGATACAAATTACATACAGCTGGCATGAAGCAGTTGTACTGAATGATTAAGTGTTTCCACATCCTTCTCCCATTGGTGTTTTACATTTTCTATAATAACTGGATTTAGTTAAGATCTAGATTTTCTACTGAAGTTTTAGCTTTTTTTAGCCTTAGCACTATTTGCTTTAATTAAATGAATAATTACATTTTCTGAACGAAATGTCTTTCTCTTCATGAAATTTTTTTTATGTTCAATAAGGATTTCTCTTTATGTGCTTCATCGAATCTCCCAGAATTTCTCAACTTCAGTGTCTACTGTGCAAATTGTCATAATCTTTTAAATTTAAGCCTCCTATGAGAAACTGCACAAAAGTTCCAGCCTGTCTCTGAAGGTAGCACTAGCTATCTGAATTAGCTCAGTGATGGATGGGCAAGATATTTTTTTGTTTTCCTAAATGCTTATATTTAAATGTATCTACAATGCAAAACTGTCTGAAATTGGTAGTGTGGCATTCTCTCTTTGACTTTTAATTCTTTTGCACCTGTCATGCTCATGAGTCATGAGATTTTTTTTGAACTTCAGGAAGTAAATTAATCAGTCTTTTTGTGGCCTGTAATTTTTCATACTAATAGATGCCAAGCCGAGTTGAGGTTACAAGCTTTTTTGGAAGCATTTCAGTATGAAAATAACTTCCAAAAGTGCTTTGAAAATGTGTTAATTGACTTTTTTTTTTTAATTGCACTTGTTTGGTCTATTTGATCATTGGCTGAAACAACTAGTGATTTAAGAACTTGCAAATCTGTCCTTGTCTGAACATGATTGCAGGTTCAATTTACAAGTGGGTCTTAAAATAGTAACACTTGTAGTCAGGTTCTAAGATGTTTTAGGTTGAAATCAAATTATAGGAATTTACTAGTTTCTGACGGCAGAAGTGATAAAGCTGTGCAGATGAATTTTTAAGTAGCTGTGTACATGACATGCAGTCTTAAACTGGTGAGTGTCTGGATTTAGATCATCCCAGCTGTAGGAAAAGTTCTGTGATGATATGCTTGCTCCAGGCTTTCTCACTTAAATACTTTGTCAGTGACCTAAAAATGGTTCCCAGTCTATTTACCATGGGATAATTATGACCTACTCCTAAACAGGAGAGCAAGAAAGGAAGGGGAAATGAGATCACTTGAGCTCTTCGGATGAGATTTCAGCATTTCCTTTTTTTAAGAATCTAGTAGAGGAGAGAAATAATGGATTGCATATCTACTCCTTATCTTCCTTTCCCACTTACCTGATGAGGAGATTAAGATTAGACATGTAATTAGCTTTATGTTGGTTGTACTGTTCAGCAGATCTGAATGGGTACAAGCAAAGAAGTATGCTTCACCAGTAAAGATATCTGCAGTAAATTATTTGTGGCACAGGGGCTGGTTACTTTTAAGGGAAGGAAGAGCAAGAAGGGATGATTCTGACCAGATTTAGAGCAAATAATTGACTTCTGAATTTAGTGATTGTACTAAATTTCAAAAATTCAAGTAACTTTCTTTTCAAATGCCACATGAAGTATCTAAATATTTCACTTAAAAGGCATCGTAAGAAAGAATTTCTCACTCCAATGTTTTTAGCATGTATTTTTGCTGGAACAACTCAATTTCATTAAAGTTCAGAAATAATTTTTGGTTGAACTGGTTCTCAGTTGTTTGAAACCTATTTAGTTTTTGCTTAAATCCAGGTCTAACACTGATCATGTTAAGATGTAGACTGAGGAGTATTCAGCAAGAAGCTGTGTTAGAAGAGGTTGCTCTCTCTTACCAGTCTTCAACTCAACATTCATTTCTCCTCGCCAGAGACTGAGCATAGTGGTACCTAAAGTGCTTCCTCTGAATGCACGCTGGTCCATTACAGCAACCAGATTACTATAAATAGTTTATATATTAGGGCTTTGCTAATCTGGTACATTTTGACTGAAATACCCTTGGGAGCATTTGCAGGAGCAGCTCAATGGGCAGCCTTCTAGGGGATGGAAGTTGTGAAAGGCCATGCTGATGCACAAGTGAAGACAGGCTAGGAGGAGGCACCATTGCCCTACTTTGCAGGATTTCTTCTTAACTGAATTAAATAAACTCATTACCAAATTTAAGGAATTATGGATTTGCTTACTGAAAAATACTCAATAGCTCCGAAGTATTCAGTTACCCATTCAGGATTCTTCCTTGTTCCATTGTAGCAGAGCCCAAACTTTCTTAGTGTTTTTAAGTGAGTGTTTTTCAGAGATGGCTTCAAGAGAGAAAAGGCAGCTGAAGCTGAGAGAGCTGGGCCTTAGTTGTCCAGCAGTCAGGTAATGTCTGTAGACCTCCATGTTTAGATCAGGCTTCTGTTCCTCCTTTCCTTCTTGCTGTGCACGGCCTCAGAATTATTGTAAGCAATATTGTAATGGTGTTTCCTGTAAGCGATGGATAATTTTTGAATATTTTACAACCTGCTTGAGTTTGTGCATGAGAGTAAATTAACGTATTTCTTTGTCATGTTTAAGATTCGTTTATGCCTAGATAAAGATAAAGGTTAAACACTGAAAATAGCAAAATGACCACCGTTTTCACGTAGTGCACTGTATTTTAGATTTTTAAGAATAAAAACCTTTGTTCTGGAAAATACCATATTTATTTCCTATATAAAAACAAATATTCACATATGCAGAAATGCCTGTTTATTATGACTCTTTCTAGGCATAGCTGGAAATCTCCCTCTGTGATTCTTTTAGTATTAGTTTGAAAATACATCCTTTTCCCTATTTTGACACCATCACCAGAAAAGAGAATTTGCTTTATTAAAGAAAAAAAATTCCAAATGTAATAATTTAAATGCAAATGCTCCCTTTTAAAACAAAATTAAGCACGAAAAAAGATAAAGCTGTAATAAAGAGGGTCTTACATACATGATAGTGTGTGCTTTTAAAACTGTCCAGGTTTTTCTGCATGATAGCATTTCCAAGATCTTTGGGCTGTTTACACAAGGACGCTCAAAAAATTAATCTGCACTAACTAGACTTGAAGTGGATTAGTTAAATTGCATTAAAACCTTGTTCAGAATGCTTTCAAAATTAGTTTCCTTAATTTAATTTGTATTAATTTATTTTGGAAGTGAACTAAGCTGCATGGAATTAATTTTATCCTGAATGAGTATCCATAATAGAGTTGAACTAGTTTAACCACTCTTCTTTAAAAGTAAATCTGGATTGTTTTCATTTATTTTCTTTTTCCTCTGAATTTCTTCTTCATTTAAGATTAAATTTCTAAAAATGCTATTATACATGGTTTTTTTGGGTTTGGGTTGTTTGGGTTTTTTTGGTCGTTTTAAAGTCACTATGTTACCGTAAGCAAAACCATTTGCTCACCCAACTTTGGCTCTTACTCATGTCTCAGTAAATCCACGCTAACTGAAACCAGTAAAATTACTCTGTCGTAGCATCACTACAAAAATCATCCCAAGCCACTTGAACTGATTACTTGTAATTCATAATCTGAATCAATTGTAGAACAGTCTGTAAATACAATTAAGAGCTGCCAAGTCTTTCCATCTTTTGGCAATAGGAAGTTAAGCCGAATTGCTTCAAAAAAAAAGTATTTTTCACTGTCTTAATAGACATGGCAGAGCACTGGGAATATCTGGGCTTGCCTGAGGTGCTTGTTTTATGCTCTATGTGAGATCTGGCTCCTTTTTTTCAATTTCCCAAAAAGGGCCTCATTTGAATTGCACAGTCCTCCCCTATGTGCTTTTATTGAACATGATTTTGCAGTTCCTTTGAAGTGATTTGCATTTTCCTTGGAGATATATCTTTGCGAGGTAGACTGCAACCATGACATTGGTGAAATACCAAAGAGCTGGATCATCTTGTTTTTCCCCTACCGTTGTAGCTGAACACAGAGCAGTTTCATAACCTCTCTTAAAGCTGATTGTTCACATTGAAAATCGTTATCAGATCTTGTATACGCCCCCTCTTCTTGGATGTTAGCTATACTTTACAGTTGCTTGAGTAGTTCATGCCACTCATGCCTTGAAAGGTGTAGGCATTGCAGGTCTTCCACGTTACTGTTCCTTTTGGTATAGGTGTGGTAGAAGAATGTCCAAAAGAAGAGGTTGTGGCAGAAGAGGATCTGTTGGAAGTTGTCCCCTCTTAGATATATTTAGTTTTCCAGTAGCTGTATTTTAAACTAGACTTGTGAGATATATTGGGTTTGGTTTTTTTTGTGTTTGACAAAAGCCAACACTTCCGTCAAACCGTTTCCAAAACCCTGATCATTTCAATGACTGTGAGGAGGCTGGATGAGCCAGAAGAACTGAGGGAGTGGAAGTGTCTAATGGTGGTTTGGGGGAACAACAAGTCGCTGGGAATGGTGGGGAGAAGTGTCTCTCTCTCATCAGTTCTACCATTGATGGAATAGTAAATTTGAACTTTGGTCTTTTCCTACAAATTTAATCAGGTATGACTGACAAGATTTACATTCCATACGTCTGTTGTACAAGCAGAAGAATATTGTGAGACAATTTTAACATGTTCCCTTAGGTTCCTTCCATGATGACTGCCATCTTAAGCCTTTCAGAAGAGTACTGTCATGTAGCACCCAATCATGCTGCATTTTAGAGTAAACACAACTCAAAATAAAGCCATTTTGGCTTTAAAAGGTGTCAAAAATCAGATATGGTGTTCTCATTGGCACGTTTTTCTGATTTAAAGTATGTCTGTATTTGTAAGGGAGAGGACCCATTATATCTGTTCATGGTTAGTGACAACAAGCCAGATGAAATGAGTTGGTCTCAGGCTAGTTCTTAGAAAAGAGATGAAATTTTATACTGTTTGGTAATGTATTCCCTCCTGTGCAATGTACCTTTTGAAGTGTACTGTTATTTGATTGCTTTTTTTCTAGCTTTCCTTACAACCTTTAAAGTGATATGTGTCCCTTTTTGTATTTGAAAGGTTGTTGATCTTAGGGAAGAGTTTGCTGAGAGATTTCCATATCATGTGCCACAAGAAATTTAAACTAAGGAATAGAAGAAAAAGGTCTGTGAGGCTCAGTAATTGAAACTAATTAGTATCTGAACTAATCAACATTGGAATAAATTTTTAATGTAATTTGAGTTTTATTCAAATACACATTTTTAAGTGATAAAAAAATAATTTTCTCCATACTTCTTTAATAGTGTTAAATATTTTAAGTAACAAAATGCCAAGAGAAATAAGTGCAGATTACTTCTTTGTTACCTCTGAAAATCAAGGGATTATAATGACAACAGAAATGGAAGAGGAAGGGGTCATGTCTTTCCTGGTCTTTTCTTATACATGCTAAACAATTAAATTTTCAGTAGTTTTATTTTGGTGGATATCTAGCTAATTTAATTAACTGTGATGGTTTGTGTGAACATATTCATTCTGTGTGTGCTCTCCAATAGTTTTTAGTGCTATAGCTGATTATAAGTGTGTGCTCCACTGTCCATAAATGGATATAAAGCTTAACATGTTTGAATAAATAAATATTTGTTGTCACTCTTCCTCCCAGACAGATGTAAAATGCTTGATGCATCTGATAGACCTCTTTCCTATATTTACATAAAATATCTTTGGGAGGAAGGAGAAAGAGGCAAAAGGAGAGTGCATAAGAGAGAGAGATCAGACAGCTGTACCCAACACAAAGGCCTTCTCAGCCTCAAGTGACAATAAGACATACCAGCAGCTCTCATCTTTCTTACATTAAAAATATTATATCTTTTTTTTTTTTTTTAAACTAACCTATGTTATTGTATATTGGACTTTTCGATGAGAGAGTGGTATTATTTTGCTGGATTTTCTGATACTGGTTTGAAAATTACTGTTGCTACTCATTGATTGAAAAGCAGTGTGAGCCCTGTTAGTGGTTATCTGATGGCTGTGTCTTTAGGAGGTCTCTTTTCCAAGCTGCTACACTAATATTTCTCTCCATTCCCCTCCAGTTATAATAACTATATTGAAGTCTCATTGCAATCTTCTGTGCTCAGTATGTGTTCAAAAGATTTATTTGCATTTCTATCCTGAATAAATTAAAATAATTTTGTTGAAAATGACTTCACAGGGCTTGAGTTTCCATATCTTCCAATTCTTGCATACTTAACATTCTAATCTAGTGGAAAAGCTAACATTTTAAAGGTAAAAGAAATGCAAATACTTCTTATACATGCATTCAACGTGTCTTCTGGATGCTTAAAGAGATAAAACTACTTATTAAATTAAAAAAAGTTACTAATATTCCTAATCAAAGCTCAAAATTTTGGATTTTGGTTCACTACCATACTTTATTTTTATTGATAGAAGATTTCTTTACCAAAAAATGCAAGACTTGCAGGAGTTAACAATATTGATCAGGGTTATAGAACAGTAGGCTGAATATGAATTTACAAAAAGTTAGTTTTCTTGTAACGGGAAAACTATATCTGATTTGTGATGCACTTAAAATAAAGATATTCACATTTTACCGATAAATGTGTCATTCAAACCCCCAATACTTCTTTGCTTTTCAAACTGTCTTTCTGGTATCTGCTGAATAGTTTGTGATTGACAAATTCTTGGGTTATTTCAATGTGAATGTAGGACTGTGAGAAAGTTGCTTTCCTTAATAAGCAATATTAATTTCCTGAAGCATTTCTTCTAAATTATACGCTTTTTTAAAATATATGCAAGTAATGTAATGTAATGTATGCTGGGTTAGTTTGGTTTTTTTTTTACAGTATAAGAGATGCAATTACAACAATATGTGACATGGGAATTGAGTAGCACATATTTTAGATAGGTAACTATATAAGGTTCTCATCCAAAGAATGGTTCCTTTTCATAGTGGGTCTAAGTTTAAGTAAACTCAACGAGCCTGAAGTGGTGTTTTATAGGAATCCAGAAGTTTTTCTGAATTTTCTGAACTTTAAAGATTCAGCAGAGCTGGACAACAAATTCAGTGGGAATCTGGGAAACCAGGAGAGTGCAGTCCCAGACATTTAAGTTGAATAATGATTCAAATATTCTAGTAGTTATTGTTTTTGGATAGTTCAAATGCATATGGAGTTAGTTAGCTCTGGAGGTATTTTGCAGTGTGGTGTTGGCCAAACGAATGTTTCAGGTGGCAGAGGTCAGGTTTTCGACTGGCAGGCGTAAGCATAGCCATGTTGTTTGCCAACAGAATGGTGTGGCTTCAGCTCAGTGAAGAAATGGACCCTACAGGAATCATCAGAAAAAATCCTCCCTCTACTGGACAAGTGAGCAGAGCCTGTAATGAAGAGGAGAACAGAGGACACATAGCTAAAAGAGGTGTTCTCAGGGAAAAATAGCATGACCTTAATAAAAGCTTAAGCCCTTTTAAAGGGTTCAACAGTCATGTGGAGGAGAGTAGTTTGGGCACTGTGGTCTGTTTGGATTTTCAAGAGGCCTTTGTGAAAGACAACAGTGAAGGTTTTTAAGGAAAGTAGGCCTGAAGTGGTATAGGAGGGAAAATTCTTTGTGAGTGGGATGGGTAGGGAAAGAAACTGAATGAAGGTAGGAAACAGGCAGAAATAAATGATTAGCTGTAGTAGATGTTGAAGATCAGAAGTCCTGCAGGGAGCTCTGCTGGGACCTATGCTGCTCAACACTTTATAATTAACACTGGAAGGGGATGGGCTGTAAGGCAGGAAAGTTTGCTGGTAATACTAAGCTGTTTAGGTTAGTAAGGATGAGATACAGCTGTAAGGAATTGGACAAAACCCTTTTGACTTTGAGCAATAAAGTGGCAAATAATATTCAGCACAGGTAGGTGTGAAGTGATGTACATGAGAAACAGCATCTGTAATTTCATATAGGATGTGCTGGGCTCCAAAAATATACTGCAATAACTCAGGAATGAGATCTTGAGGTTTTAATACTCCCATGCAAATACCTAATGAGTAGAGCTCAGTAAAGGGAGTTAAGTGTGTGGAATTATTAGGAAATAAATAAAAAAACAAACATGAAGACGTTATTATGTCAGTATATAAATATAAAGTTTTTCTACACCTTGATACAGTGTGTGGCATTGTTTCAGAAAGAATTATGAAATCTCAGAAATGATTTTGTAAAAATTGGAAGAATTTAAATAGGGCAAGACCATGACCTGTGTTGTGGAACAGCTTCTGTATCAGGGAAAAGAGAATCTAGTAGGTCTTGGTAGAAGTCTGCAAAGTCATAAATAGCATGGGATAAGGTTGATATGGATTTGTAGTTCTCTGTCTCTTCTGGAAGAAGTAAAGGATATCAAATGAGGCTAGCAGGTGTCAGGTTCAAAACGAAGAAAGGTTTCTTCCTAGGCAACAGTGGTGGAAAACCTTGGTGAGGATATTGCTGGTACTAATTTTTTTTACTCTGGGTCTTAGGGCAGTCTGGACAAGCACATGGGGAGAAATTCATAACAGTTTCTTAGTACACAGCAATCATATCTGCCTCAGAAAGTTCCTTGGGTGGAAATGGTTTAGAGTCTGGAAGAGTATACAGGGGAGTATCATATATGTCCTATTCTTACTTTTCCCTGGACATTTGCTTGTGAATATTGATGAAGACAAGATATTGGTCTTACCTTATGCTTCATCTAACAATCACTTGACGTTGTCGCATGTTATCAGTGTTTAATGGAGAGAAACTGACAAATTAGTATTGAGAAATTTGAAAGCTCTCTTAGATGTACAGCTGTGTTCCTTTTGAATAATGAATAGTTTCAATAACTGAATGTTAGCTCTGTCAAACTGTGGACCAGCACACTTTTAAAAAAATATGCAGTCTAAAATTTCAGTCCGGAGTTTCTTTTGATTATGTTTTGATTTTTTTTTTTTTTCAATCAAATGCACTAAATTCAAATTGAGCTTTGATTCAAGCATGTCTGATGTATACAGAGATCAGATTGCTTAATCGTTTTCCCTATTACTTTTTCTTCTATTATTTTTTAATTTACAGTTGGACTTATTTCAGGCTACAAGATCATTCACATACATGTAGACAAATATCATGCTCTTTTCTTGCTGCTAATTGTATTTTTGTTGGAGTGCCCTTTTAGTTGCTAAAGTATTTCTTCATCAGAATATTCTCAGCAAAGACACTACAGTGTTGAAGAAGTTTTTCTTAACTATCCATTAATGTCTAATATTGAAAAGAATGATTCTGCTAGCCAGCAGTACTATAGCAGCAAAAACATCTCATGGAGACTTGACTTCAGTTTGCAATTTGTGATCATATTATGCTTCTGTGAAAACAGAACATGCTAGTTTCCCAACATGAGATAGGGTGGTACAGAGGGGCAAAGAATACTCCAGATTAGCTGTGTCTGCGTGGTGCAGGTGGCTTAATGATTAAGTGATCGTGGCCCTGCTGTGCTGTGAGGCAGTTATATGACTCCCAAGCAGATAAACTATGGGGATAACTTGGTAAGAGAAAGTGGATTTCTGATGACTAAACCAGCATGGCAATTACCCTTTTTGCTTTTGTTCTGCTAGTTTTAAATAAGCCGAGTAATTTACTTACCAGTAGCACGTGGAATGCAGTAGAATATGGAAAAGTGAAAACAAAAGGTCAGTACATGACTGATGTCCCCTCCCTGCCTCTCAGTGAACAGCCTCAACTTCCTCCTCAGAGCTTTTTGCATCCTGCTGAGTTGTGTAACGTGGAGCAGTCCTTAGCAGGAGTTGTGTAACAAATATGGAAAACTCCGCAAAAGTAGCTTACAGGATAGTTAATGTTGATCGGGCAATGCTAATAGAAATGTATTTATAAAAGAACAGTTTCATTTCTGTTAGCTAAATCTGTGACTAACACCCTAAACTGGTCAGACCTTCTCTTTTGGTTCTGCCTGGAGTAGTTGAGGATGTATTCCCCTTCTCGGTTCTTTCAGTACTCCCCAGCTGGAGGTTGCTTCCCTCATAACTCATTCCTGTCCTGGCAGTTTTACTTATTATCACAAACAGCTTAGGAGAATTGTCAGCTGTGAGGACTGTAGGGAAAACAGATTAAAAGACACTGAAATTAAAAAGTAGTAAGGTGCACGTAAGGGAAAGTAAGTTCACAAAGTTTCGTAGATTGTTTATTCATGTTGGATGTCCAGAAACTACCCAATGAACTAGGGCTGGACTGGACTGGAGCTGTGCAAACAGAATATGATGCAATCACTGTGTGATGAAGCAACTTTGTTTGCACTCAATTTTCAGCATTCTTGTGTCCAAAACATTTATTTTCTCCTGTAGCTTGAAGAAATTCTTGAAAGCAGTGTATTTCCTCTCAGAACATCCCCAAACAAATGGAACCTTCTGGTTATTTAAATGCTAGTTCTTCAAAAAATGTTGAAGATCTATCAGGACAGAGATTTAATAGCTTCCTCAGGGAGGAGCTACAGAGAAAGGTCAGTGGCCCAAAGTCACTAAGTTTAGCAAGGCCTTTTTTGGCTTAACAGTATAAAATCAGGATTCAATAAATTACTTGTGTCAAAACCAGTTTAAGTTATAGAATATATATTTTTCTTTTTTTAGATTAGAAACTATTTACATGCCTGTGTGATAAATTTCTGGGTCTATAGACTTTAGCGGAATTAGGTACAATACGTATGAATGATGTGATTGAACAAATGAGATTTTTGGCATGAGGATGTATTGCTTTATATGATTAAACTCCACATAATATGATCTAAAATAGTTATGTGAGACAGAAAAGAAAGCATATAGTTGGTGAGAAATGTATGCATGCTTAGAATAGAAAACAAATATGTTTTAACTACTAGCATTGTATCATGCTAAATTCCTGGTTTTTCCATATCTATACAAATTTGAATCTATTGTGATGATGAAAATGGAGAGGAAGACTGTCAATTTGTTTTTCAAATCCTGTAGGAAACAAGCTGCTACTTCCTTTTGAAGAATACTGAAGTACTTTAAGATTACTTTTTCTATAAGAAGTATGTGGGGTATCTATATTTTTAAAAATACATAGCAAACCCCTCATATCTCTATGACTTCAATAAATTACTTCTAAAGATAAAATAAGACTTTTAGTTGCTGAAATATACATCTTGCACGGTCGTATTTGTAACTGGAGGGCAAAATGGCATTGGTGTGCTGATGGTGACAGCTGATGCAAAAATGTCGTGGAAGAGGTAGTAAGTAGCATGGCTATTAAATTCAAAGATTGCATAACATCTGAATAGCAGTTAGTAATTTATCTAAAACATTTGAAATTATAAGTTGCTGTAGCTGAATGTATCAAATCAAAGATTTAGAAAGATGCTCATCAGATTTATGAACAGTTTTATTAAATCTTGTGGATGTTTAACATTCTCTTTCATCCACCCTTTAATGAGATAATCTTACAATTTGGACTGCTACTATTTTCTGTTCAAAAACACTTACAATAGCAGAAAAAGTCATCAGAGTTACTAAGAGATAGGATATGATACCATCCCTGTCCAAAGGACTTCTACCAGAGTGGAAATGTGCAAGAACTTGCCATTTTTCCTCCCCGTCATCCCCACCAGTCGACTGGGGACAGATAAATAGCTGGTTTCGTTGCCCTCACTCAAAGCAAGCTCATGTTTGGTGGAGGGGGTACAGGAGCATGCTTCATTAGGTAGTCTTTTATCTCTCATTAAAGTAACATGGCAACTAGCCAAAAAGCTGCTAAGTTTATCTGAAGTAACACTTGCAGCTTTGTGGAAGTATGCAGCTGAGTAATAGTACAAAAATAGCAAGTTATTTTGAGGAAGAGCGTATGTTCTGTAACAATGAGAAATTGGTATACAGATAAAAGAAATTATGGATCTAAATATAAATTTCAGATGAGAAAGATCTGTGGCTTAGTGCCACAAAGTCTTCTGTAGACACAGCCATTAAATGTTGTTCAATGCTCATTCTTCTAACATAGTTATTTAAAGAAGCACCATCATTGATAAATTGCTGTACTGCCTTAAAGGTGCACATTTTGCAGTCTGTAACAGTACAGATAATAGGCACTTTTTATATTGGCGGGCACGCTGGTACACAGTATACCATACAGTGATAAATGTAGGCTGCTCTTTTCTTACAAGAAAGGTACGTTGCAGAGTCGTACTATTTGCTTACTGTTTAAAGACAGTGACATCCAAATGCGGCTATCTTTTCTTAGAATTCATAATGAAGACAACATTGGAACAGATTCTTGAGTTACCTGAGAAAGCAGTTAGGTATATGTGCTTAGACACTGGAAAACAATTCCAGTACAATCACTTGTGAAATACCGTTCAAAGTTCTCCACGCTTCAGCAGATAACAGCAAAATTTATTTTGCTTTCAAAAAAAAAAGGGTAAAAAAAAAAAGATACAAAGTACTGCTTTGAGAATTAAAACTGTCCTCCATAGAAGATGCTCTATTTCATGGAAGAGATTAGTTCCTTTACAAAAAAACTGAAGAGTGCAAGTTGTCACCAAGTCCCTCAAAATCCCTACCTTTAAATGTTTCTCCTTTTTTTTTTTCTTTTTTTTAAGCTTCTCCTTAAACAATTACAGATTGGCATACATAAGTCATACTAATTAGCAGAACAGGAGATTAGAAGATTAAGCTGCAATTAGATTTGGAATAACTAGAATCTAAGGCATTACCAAATAAAATCCACGTAGAGCTGTGCTGTTTATCAAGCTCTACCTAGTCATTGTAAAGCTGACAGAGCTTTGAAAGCTTCAACAGTAATTATGTAAAATAAAATACTTATTGTTAAAATGTTATGTTTCAGGAAGTACCAGTTTGAAAACATTAGACCTTAGGACTAATGGCGAAGCAAGAATCAGTTCCTATTTGATTTGTACGTTAATCCTTTTCTGAATCACTTGCACTTCAAAAATCTACATACCATTTGCTGTCTGTAAGAAGTATGTGATCACGCAGGACTTCTCTTTCTGAAGAGGAAGAAATGTTGGCAAAGAGGAGACATACAGAATTCAGGAGAAAAAAAACAAGGAAAGGTTAAAGATTTCAGCTGGTATTAGGCATACAGTCACTGAATAGATACATATATTTAACCGTTTATCTTAGTGTCTCTCTCCTTCTCTCTTAATCATCGAGTAATCAGCCTGATCTGATTAGTGCCTGTATAAACTACCTGTGCTGCTATTGCTGGGGAGAAACAAGAAGAAAAGGAAGGTTTCAAAATTGAGGTAGAAAATCATTGAGAAATAAGGAGAAAAGAGGAGAAAAAGAATCCTTAAGGGGTTTTCCTCCTCTGTTTTTTCAGATATTTTCTCTGTAATGCTGAAAGTATGAGACAAATATAGTAACTTTAGCTCTTGCATTTACAATTCCCTGAAAAAGGGAGGTCATTTTCCTATGAGCCAGTAGTCATCTGCCTATCTAAAGTAGTGCCAAAAAAGGAAGTATAGGAGGTAAGATAGTCTTTATACTGTTAAAAATTTAATGCACAAATTTATATTTGCTGTTTGGAGTTGTCTTCTAGTAATAAAAGATAAAATAAAAAGAATCCTAGTGAATTTAGGGATCTTTCTGTATATCTGGGATCCATTCCATGGGTACTAATTGGTACGTGCTGCAGTTCATGTCTGGGCTACCTACCCAGTTTTATTTTCTGTGAAAATAAGCATGCAGAGGAATAGCTGATGGATGTCCATACCTCATCCTAATATAGAATTCAGATGCAGTGTGGAAACTTAAAAATGATAGGTAAATTATTGGCAAAAAGGAAGTAGAATACAAAAATATCACTAGCCACTATAGCTGTGAAATCTGGGCAGTTTGGGAGTAGTCCTGTTGAGGGCCTGTGGCTAAAATGAGCAGTTGGAGTATGCTCTCTGACTGTTTTGGTACTGGGTTTGCAGAGAAAGTGGAAAATAGTTTTGTTTGAAAAGGGGGAGCAAAGTAGTTTATGTGGTGTTCCCGCTGTAGAGAGGCTCCTAGTACTCGATTTTACTTGTTTATTCTTATGATTTTAAAAAAAGCTCCATCCAAAATGCTCCTCATTTGGAGATTTGTGCATCCATGCCATATGTTAAAAACATGATGAAGAATAGTTGTAGAATCTATGCAGCAATACTTGTCCTTTATCTCCCTCCCCACCCACACTGAAATAACAGACTTGGGAGTCTGTTATCCTCTGCACCATTTTTCCCTCCTGCAAATGTAAAATTTCCAGCTATATCAGATCAGTGATCTTCAAATTGACCAGGGATTTTATATTTTTTTTTTATTTTTCTCACTCACAGTTCGAAGTTCTATTTTAGGTTCTTTAAAACACTGGACTGCTATATCTGGAGTACATAAGCTAAAAATTGAAACCTTAAAAGCTACTAAAGGTGAATACAAAAAATGGCTACGAGTTTTTCAAAGGACTGCTGCAAGCACTTTATGTACCAAATCTGTAATACGTTTTTTTTTTGCCATTTTTCATATTTTCAGTATGTCATCTAGAAGTTAAAGGAGATTTTAAAAGGGTCTTGGAAGCCAACTTTAGTATTTTTGACCTCATTTGAAACGTGTAGTCTTTGATGAGAAATTATGTCCAGTTTGACTTGTACATGCTAGTATTTTGGCTCATTTCCATAGTTGCTGCGTACTCTGAAATGTGCAGAGTGAGAGGGCAAAAGATCTCATCCTGTCTGATCTAATCTTGTTTAAAGTTTTTTCACTCTTAGCATCCTGTGACAGTCATTTTTAGCATTGCGATCATAAACAGCCTTTAATGCTTGATTTGTCTTCTTTCACACTGAGCGCAAAGGAAGCCTCTGGAATGTATTACGAAGTACAACGCGTGTGTAAGCATGGAGAACACAGAGCTGTTACAAGAAATGTTACAAAAGGTGCTATTATCATTTCATACACAAATGCCTGTGGACAGATGTGAAACTCATTATTTTCATTGCATAAGCATTTTGCAAATGAAATACTCCTGCACGTTAGATAGAAAACCATTATGCTTTTGTTATCAGCTGTTTGGTCTTGTGCATAAGGTGCTGATCTCTCTGTGTTTTGATGGGTGTATGTAAGAAAATTTGCAAAAAGGGTATGTTTTAAAATGAATAGTAGAGCTTACTTCAAATGTGCAATCCTTTGTGACAGCTTGACGTATGTCGCCTTGGTGATCTGTTTTTTTAAGTACAACTGTGAATGATGGCCCAGATCACATAATCAAAGGTAATGGGATATGGATCATAAAGGCAAACTTTAGGAAAATGACCTAAAATAGCTTTGGAAGTTCCAGCATGCTCATGGTCTTTTCACACAGCGAGGATCCACAATATAAACATCTACAAAATATGGTTTCTTTTCTGGCTGTGGAACATGAGTAACATAAGAACAGAGAGAGACACTAGCTTGTGGCTATTGCTCATGGAGGACACAGTGCTGAACCTTCTTGGAGTGACTCCGTCCAGGAACAGCTTGAGGGACCTGTACCAACAGTGATCCAGGCACAAGTTACATTTGTCTTCTAGACTCTGAAAATACTCTAGAATAAAATAAATTTGCTGTTGAGTAACCTGAAACAGGATAAAGAGGGTTCTCCTTTAATTTAGTGCTTATTTAGCCTGAGTCTTTGTGTGTTAAAGAAGCCTCAAGGTGGTCCTAAAAAGGACAGCTAGGGTTGATTCTGCTGCAATGTGAGTAAGTCTCAAGCTTTCCTCTGACGGAGCTCTCAGCCTCAGAAAGGGCTACTGCAGGCAGCACTGTGTGGACTCTGGGAACAGGAAGACTGGAAGAGTTTTGCTATTCGGAAAAACAAACCCAGAAAAACCAAAGTCCTCTGACTAGCCGAGGGCTACACTGTAGCACATGCTACACACATTGGGATGTGCAGCCCTGGCACTGTAAAATTAATTAGGAGATTTTTGAGTCCATTGAATGGACCAAAACTTTTAGTAATAAAAGATCAGTTTTAAAAAAGATGCCATTTCTGTTTTGTCTGTGTGAACACCTTTTTTTAGATTCTGCTGGTTTTTATCCCCTGCCCTTTAAGCAAAGATATTCTGAAGACACAGCTCAGGGAAATGAAACAAGCTGTCCAAATTTGTAAAAGTTGCACTTCCTCAAGGAATTTCAGTAATGCATAACAACTGGTCTAAATGGGGATTGGAACAGTTTAGATATTTTTATTTGTTTTTATTTTACATAAGACGGAGAACTGTAATGATTTCTCAAGAGAGCAACGATGGTTTTTAGAAATTTGCTTGATACTTGCATAGTTAACAGTTATGCTGGAATAAAAACAGATATTTAATATATAAACCAAAAGTTTTCCTACTTTATTATGTATTGTTTTTCAAAATGAAAAAAGTAGCTATTTTTTTCTGCTGTGGTGGTGTTAACCTAGTAGAAACATATGAGCAAACACAGCAGCATTTGCACATGTAGAAGTAGGATGGGTATAGTAGTAGACACTATAGTTAACTCTACCGAAATGTTTGGGGTGACCTGATATCTGGTATGTTTGCCACGTGGCATACATACTAGTTATGTATATTGTGACTAATGAAGAAAGCTTTTTGCTCCTGCACTATCTCCAGTACAGTAACTTGAATCTGCTATCAGTTTTTGAAGTTTACTATTTCTTGATAAGCCATTTTACATATGAATGCTGAGATTTCAGCAGATATTGAAAGGATTTTTTTTTTTTTCTTCTAGAGAAGAAGATAGTATCGTCTTTATATGATGCAATCCCTAGCATTGGTAATTTAGCTCTGTTCTTGTTATTTAAGTAACTGCTCTGTTTTATGCTGTCTCATAATCTGTAGAAAGGCACAAGCAGATACAGAGGATAGTCACACGCAAGGCATACTAACAGGATCTCCAACTTTGTTTCTCTGACTTCCAGAGACCCCAGATTTGTGGATCTTCAGGAAAAATGTTGAAAGTTTTTCGTGGAGGTTTGAATAATAATTTATTTAGTAACTAGAGATAATCTGAGAGCTACTTTTTGGGGGTCAGTTCTAGTGTAGTGGGTTTTTTTTTGGGATATAGCTAGCATGCATAAAGCACTGCTCCCCTTTTGCGTTTATAGGAATGTTTCTGTTGACTTTTTGATTTGTTTGAATAAATGTATCTTGAAAGCATGGACATAGTGAAGATGTTAATGTAGGTAAGCACTTACGTGGACTTCTGTGATGATGACTCAGTTTTCTCCGCCTAACACATATTTTGACTTAAAATGGATAGGTTAATGTCTGGTTCTAAAAGCTACAGAATATGATACTGACTAGTGGGTAGGTGAAAGTACTATAAGAGGTCATCTTCCTTATCCTTCATCAATGAGGCTGAATCAACACAGTTCTGCTGAAGTCAGTAGAGGAGTACACATCTGCTCCAGCTAAGGGTCTTATCCTTTGGTTAAACTGAATTCTTTTCCAGGTTTTACTGTAGACAACTTTCTGTGATACATTACAGCTGAAATTTCTGGATCATCCACAACTGGAAATCCAGGGAAGACTGTAAAGATGCCTAGATGATCTTCCGAAGTAGAAAACTTTTGATTTCCTTGACTCTTTTTTTTTTTTTTTTCATATATAATGTTTGTAGTAGCACTGCACCATGATTTAGGCAGTAGTAGAAAATCTATGTGTAGATTTCTTAGGGCTGTGTGATCACATCTAGCACTCAGTTACCTTTGCTTTTTTTTAAACTATATTTTAAACACCTGCTTGTCTAGCTGTCACCTTGCACAATGATTTTCTTGCTTTTTAAGCCTTGAAGGGAAATGAAGCACCGTTGTTGGAATATTTGACTTGAAGACAAGTGTCTGCACAGTAAGCATGACAAACACTTGGAAAATAACAAAGTAATGCATCCTGGATAGAGGAGATAGATACAAAAGGGAAACAACATAATTCTCTATTGGAATAACATAAATAATGTACCATTCATTTCACAAATAATAAGCTGAATATGATGTTGCACATAGCAAGGAATTAAAAATTCAGTATACTCTTAAATGATGATAAATCATCATTTTTTTAAATAAAATCTCCTACATTAGGAGTTACTTGCATTCAGTAACTCTAGTAATTCATGTATGTATTTATATATATTTTAAATAACTAGATTGATGGAAATTCTGTAAAGTGTGGAGAAAGAGAGAAAATTCTCCTCTTCAGTGGACATGCAAGAATTGTAAATACCTTAGGGCATAAAGGAGAAAATTGTTTGCATGGGTAATGATCATTTCACAAAGTGTGTATGGCACATAGATGCTTCAGTACACGCTAAAAATATGAGAATAACTTTGCCTTTGGATGAGCCAGTGCAGTTAATTCCTTCAGAAGTGAAAAGAAATAATTAAAATGCCTTAAAGAACATTTTTTCTTGGCACATGCAGCATGGCTAACGACACAACCACCTGCCCACTCCCATTTTCCCTGTATATGTGTAGTGGAAAGCCCTCAAGACTGCTCCAGATCTATGAGGCTCAGATTTCTTTGCACCAGTGCAGCCATTGCAAGGGAGGGAAAAGCTGTCCTTGAGCCAAAGGGCAGCTTTAGTGTTAAGAAGCAATGATGACAGAACAGCTATGAGTACATATATGTCAGAAATCCCATAAACATTTGAACCATCAAGGAAATGAAACTACAGGGCAGTATTTTAACAGGGAGAGGCAGGAACACATAGCAGTTATAGTGTGATGTCTTTATGAACGTGAAATATTTGCTTGCTATGTCAAGAAATTGCTTCAAAAACAGGTAGCACCACCTAGTCCACATTTTTACTCCTACTGAGCAAAGTCCTTTTTCATAACCTCCGCAAGTTAAGTTTTCACCAGGTTCTGGAGGGTCTCTTTCTCTCCGGATCCTGTCTCCTTTTGCACCTAGGAGGGGGGGAAATGGTTCCACAGAGGCTGTTTAGTAAGTAAATATTTAAGAAATTAATAGTGCTATTATAATGTCTTTTGAACTGTCGAGCTACAGCAAATGGGGCTTGGCAATATCCAGCTGAATGCTGTTACTGGGAAGATGCAACAAAATGCTATTAGAATTGTCCTGCCGTGAAAGAGGATGGTGATATATGTGTGATAGGCTTTTGCTGAGTACATTGAAAATTCTTATAAAATGTAGCTTCTCCATTGTGTTAGATGGGCAATCCCTATGGGTGGAAGAAAGAAACAAACAAATGTGGGGGAAAGTGAAGTATGACAGCCTCTCTGCTGGGTGGTGTCAAGGTCATTCTTTCCAGAAAGCAAGAGAGCTTCTGGAGGCTGCTGGCTTAGGCAGTGGATGTGTTGCAGAGGGAGGGACAGAGAGTGCGGTTCCTTGTGGCCTCTTTAAAGTGCTGTTTTTTTTGTGTGGCCTTTTTTTTGGTGGGGAGAGAGGTTGAATATTAATCTATCTTATGAATTATGTGAAGTACTCAAAACACCCAAAACTGGGGGTTGTTTAGGCACTAAACCTTTGATGTATTTTAAAAATGCCAAAGGAAAGCATTGAGTATGGGATGCCCCATACTCAATGATGAGAGTATGAGGCCCCAAATATAAAGATAAACTCAGGCTATTTCTGTGGCTTAGCTTTAACCAGTTTGTCTTAATCTGTTTTATATTATTTCAATGCACAAAAACAAAGGAAGATGTCTCGTTTTTTCAAATACAGTTGCTAAAAGTGAGAATTCTTTGTGTTTAAAGGAGCCTGCTAAATCAGGACACTGAGATTGTGTTAATTCTTTCAGTTCCTTTTACACGTGGTATTAAACTTTGTATTTTGGAAAAAACTCATGGCTTTACAATTTCATTGCTATTTGAAATAAATTTCAGAGAACCAGATTGTTACCTGAAATGAAGAAATATACAGTGTGTATATGAAAATACACTTACAAACATGGCTTTGAGACAAAAATTAAATATATTAATTAAAAAATAACTGTGCATTTTTAGCTCTCTCCTCTCATTAACCTTGGTCACTTTCACCTGTATGAAGTAATTATAAAATACTAATATTTTGTTAGATAGCATCCCATATTCATGTACAGATGTATAAACATGTGTGCAGTGCTTAAAACACAAGACCAGAAGAATCTCACTCTTCTTCCGGGGAGGTGCTGCTTTTGAGAAGTTTATAGGTCTGTGCTTTCTCACCTCTGATTTAACTAGTAAAATTCTGTGAAGTATGTGCTGTCAGAGTAATCAGCAAGTGATTGGTAAGGGGGAGGAGAACTGTGGGATACGGCAGGAAATCACGTAGAAGACTCGGTTCCTGCTGGAAGGGATCTCTGCCTTGGGACAGGGATGCTCCCGATGGCAGTACTAATCGCAGGTTGAGAGAGAGTTAGTCTTGTCTCAGAATATTGACCTGTGTGGGTAAGAATGCGGACTGTGTAACTGGATCTGAACCTTTTGCGTTTAATTTTGCATTTTTGGAACAGTGCCAGCAGCAGGGTGGGTTGGGTTTTTGTTTTGTTTTTTGATTGGTTGGTTTTCCTTACCTTAATATAGTTTGGTATTCTGTGGTGTATAATACATTTTGTCTTGTAGTTTACAATAAAAGTTGCTGTCTGTCGACTCCAAAGTCAGCTAGATCAAGTGTGTTAGGTAACTTGACTAATGATATATACAGCTAATTTATTCTTCCATCCCCACAAATGCAGAATGGTTTGCATTTTATTAGTGTCAGTTCAAAGCAGCAAAGAGAAAAAACTACTTTTAGGTAAAACTTTTTTTTTTCCATCTTTTTTTTTTTTCTCTCCTTTCCAAGTAAGCAGAGATTATTACTGCTTGGATGTTGTATCTAGTATCTTATTATGGCTATAGGTGTTGAACGTCTGGTTTGAAACACTGTAATAATCTTGCAAAATAGGTGTGGCACCTTTTATTTAAAAAAAAAAAAAACACAAAAAAACAAACAAATGAAAGGAAGAACTGGGATGGTAAGCTGAATTAGAACCCACAGAGTTAGGTACTGCTGTAAGAAGTGGGAGGGAATAACAGAACCAGCTAGTTCACTAACCACTTCCCTTCATTGTTGCTTTTAATATCAGAACAGCCTTGCTAGCTTTCTAAACCACCATGAGTTACGTAAATGAGACCATGTACTCTCTAACTGGTAAGTTCCTTTCATTTAAGATCTAAATTGGAAATGATCCTCAGTGATTAAAATTTGAATAAGATGTATTACTTTATGTTAGTTTTTCATAGTGATAAAAAATATGATTCTGTGTGTTGTTTATAGAAAACAAATCTAGACACGTTCCTGCCTTAGCAGCAAACGTGCAGGGTCAGAAGAGTCTAATCCCTTGATAAATTACAGGCTAACTACCAAAATAATAATAACAGTTGAAAAACCAATGCAAGCCTGTAAGGTCTGAAAAGGTAGTTTAATTGATGGTTTTTGAATGAGTTGAAAAATTAGCTTCCATGTCTCTCCCAAGTACTGCATCTCCTGCTGTGCTGTCCTTCACAAGCTAAAGCCATCTATGTTGGTTGCTGTTACTAATCGGTGATTGGAAAATTCTTGTTTCATGGTTTCTGTTGCAGGTACTGTTAGTAATAATTGTTATAGTTAAAAATACTAAATAATAGGCTAAATAAACAGGCAAATACTTTTCAGTAGTTTCACTTCTAAATACACTAGATTACCTGAAGTGAAGTAGTCTTACAGTGGAGACGTATAGCTAAGGCTAAAAGCTGGTTTTACACTTGCTGTGCTCACAAAACTGTCAGTCAACCATAAAGTCTGTATGGAGTTGAAGCCTGGTGCCTCAGCAGCAGTACCATTGAAGGTTCTAGCCTGTTTTTACTGGTCTGAAGGGGAGTTAGACTGGATTCTTAGTATGCAGCCAAAAGTTGTAATAAGGATTTCAGCTGTAACAGCTGTTTCTTTTTGTCTTATCTATAATGTGACTAAATGTGCTCTTCCCTAGTTTCTGGGTTTCTCAGTTCAGAATATGTTTTATAGCATTGCTTATTTGGTGGGATGCGCTAACTTGAGTTGTCAGTATATTTCTTTACTTAATAGCTTTACTTGAAATGTATTAGCAGCTTTTTAATGATACTTTTCCTAGCACAAAGTCCCAAAACCCAAACACAAACCAACCAAACAAAAAGCCCCAGTAATGGGTGTTTTTCCTAGGGAAGGCATAATTAAAATTTGGTAATACATTTTAGGTTCTTCATTCAAGACACAATATCAAAACCTTAATTCATATTATTTTATTGAAAGCTCTCTATTCACATGGATACTTTATAGTTTCTACAACACGTGTTTGCACAGCGACTTCTACGTTTTCTGCCCACATTTTGTATGTTCACTTTTGAAAGACAAAAACATTAAGCCAGATGTTTCATGAGGTTGATAAAAATAAGGTTTTGAAATTACTATACTTATATTCTCATTCTGAAAAACAGCAGAAGTAGTTCCACTTGAATCTTGCACAAGAAAACATGGTGGACCGTGGAAGGTTCAGCTAGGAGAGACCTTGTGCTTGCCAGCCACTCTTGCCCTAAAATATGGGTGTACCATAATGAAAAGGCTTTCACATAACTTGTCTTTAATACCAGTGTTTTTGGAGAGTCATCAAGGAAAACATCCAGTAAGTCCTGTAAGGAAAAAAAAAAAAAAATTAAAATCTAACAGTAGTGAATAAGTTACAGAGCTGCAGAATGTGTTGCTTTTTGAGGCCATCCATATCCTTCATCTGACCAACATGGCGGTAATTAGTAAGTAATTTGTTCTTACTGAAGTGACAAAATAAACTCGTTTTTCAGACATCTTAACCCTTAATATTGCCCTCTGCTTCTTTACACTGAAGTTTATTATAATTATTATTCTTTTACCCAGTTCCCCAGCTACAGGAGATCCTCTTGGGATTATTCAAATTTTTCCCTTATTCATGTCACTAACAGATTTCACCACTTCAGTCTTCAGTGCATTTCAGTGTCTGATGCTGGATCCTCAGCAAATATACACTGTTCTTAAAAGTTTTAGTGGACCTGTGACAAGATACACATGAGTGAGGGATTTGGTCAATGCTACTTTCATTTGCAATTGAACTGGAATTATGGATATATGATCATCCCGAACTGGATTTATGGATATATTATCATCCAACTGAACTGGAATTATGAAAATATATGATAATTCCAGCTTTCATTAAAGCAAACAAGCCAATGAAACAAAACCAGCCTTATCCTTTCCCCCCTTCATGTAGACTCCTGAGCAACAGAACTACAGCAGCCTGCTCTCAGAGATCTCTGGGAGAGGCTCCCAGGTGTTCCCCCTGATGACTAGCAAAGGCAAACCCACAGCGGGAGCACTAGTTAAATTCTCTTTCCTCTCTCAGCTGCCATTTTTGGGAACGTAATGTGTTTTATACCCTGTCAGGCCTGGCAGAAATCATACTGTGAATGCAAAAGTTATTGTGATGAGGGCCTAACGGATAAGTTTCATTTCCTTAGGAAACCAGGCTAAAAATAAGTTTTCAGCTCTTCTGTGTGCAGAGGAAAATTTTTTAAATGTTAGTACCAAATTCGTTGCAAAATGGGAAGCAAAAAGTGATTGTTTTAAAAATACAACATTTTAACCAAGTAGTGTAGTAGACCTGTTGTTTAATTTTTAAAGTATTGGGTTGTCAATTCTTTTTCCTCTTCTCTCTAGCACTCAGATATGTTTAGTGCTATTCCTGAGGCCATCTCTTTTTGGTCTTACAAATAGCCATCGTGGCTTAGAAGTCTTAAAATTTAATTATCTGTGTTACCAGAGCCTAATGTCTGGGACCCCAAAGCTATCCAGTGTTTCAGACCTGTGTTCCCAATCCAGTATTTCATCTCAAAGCAATTGTTATATTATCTATTCCAAAATTTGTGATGTTAATAGTCATAACAAGTGTAGACTTGCTGTTCATATTAACTCTTCAATTGACTATCACTGAAATTAATTAACTTCACTGGATTCTGAATATTGGGGGGGAGGAATTCTTTCAAGCTAAGAAACCTACTTTTTTGAGATGTGTCTCCAAGTACAGCTTGCTGTTAGACACTTTTTCTCCTCTAGTTCATTTTTTTCTCTTGCAGTTGCAAGTGAAAGGATGTGCAAACAAATGTAGGGTGGCCAAGAAGGCCAGTGGCATCCTGGCCTCTATTAGGAATAGTGTAGCCAGCCGGTCTAGGGAAGTGATCGTCCCTCTGTACTCGGCACTGGTGAGGCCGCATCTTGAGTACTGTGTTCAGTTCTGGGCCCCGCACTTCAAGAAAGATGTTGAGGTGTTGGAGCGAGTCCAGAGGAGGGCCACCAGGCTGGTGAAGGGTCTGGAGGGTCTGAGCTACAAGGAACGGCTGAGGGAGCTGGGGTTGTTTAGCCTGGAGAAGAGGAGGCTCCGAGGTGACCTTATTGCCATCTACAACTACCTGAAGGGAGGTTGTAGTGAAGTGGGAGTCGGCCTCTTCTCCTGGGCAACTAGCGACAGGACAAGAGGGCACAGCCTCAGGCTTTGCCAGGGGAGGTTCAGGTTGGACATCAGGAAGAATTTCTTTTCAGGAAGGGTTATTAGACATTGGAATGGGCTGCCCAGGGAGGTGGTGGAGCCACCATCTCTGGATGTGTTTAAGAAAAGACTGGACATGGCACTTAGTGCCATGGTCTAGTTGACAGGGTGGTGTCAGGGCAATGGTTGGACTTGATGATCCCTGAGGTCTCTTCCAACCTGGTTGATTCTGTGATTCTGTGATTCTGTAAAATAATTCCAGGGTGACTTTTTCTGTGCCATTTCTGTGCTATGCGGTGTTAATGTTACGGAAAAGGTTGCTGCACACCCCCCACCCCCTCCTAAATACATTTTCACAGTTTAAAATAGTACCGTTTCTGTATCCATAACATAGGCAAAATAATGTTACAAAAAGGCAGGTCAGGTCTTAAAATCAAACTTCTGACTAGGAAATATGTAGCACTGAAAGTAGTCTTCAGTTACTGGGGATTTTTTTATACGTTAAATGTCATGCAAGTCAGCATACTGTATATGACCACTGCTCTGAGTGGGACGGTACGTAGGATATTTTAAATAATCTTTCTAAAATCTGATTGCATAATACTCTGTAGGTGGGAGGAGGTCAGAAGGAGGAATGGTGAGGGAAGGTCTTTAATATTGCACTATCTATGTAGTTGTTTGTGGGGACACATGGAAGAAATGAAGCTATCTGGGATTTCACAGTTTATAGGAGAAGATACTTAGGAGCTCCATTGGAACGTCTCTGTGGCAATTGCACATTCCCTTTCTTCATCTGTTTATAATCTCCCTCCCCATTATAGGTATTTGGAAGGCCCAGCCTGCGTTTGTCATCCTCTGTAGTTACTGTGGAGAGCAAATGACATGTGGGCCGTGATTAAAATTTTGTATCATTTCCATGGTGCGCTCCCACCTTCAGTGCCTGAGCACTTACAGGAAACGTAACTTCAGTTGTGTTTAGAATAAAGGTGGGGTTTGATATTTCCCAGGTCTTTTTTTAATCCAAAAGGAAGGTTGTGGTTATGAAGCCCAAATTAGTCAGATTTGGAGGGTTTGTATCTTGTAGGAAGTAGAAACATTTTAAAGCTTCTCTGAACCTTCTAAGTTGCTTCCTTTGTATCTCAGATAACGTCAGCACATCATTCTGGCAGTATAAGTTTCAAGAGTGAACAGAAAATTTTGAATGATATAATTCACTGAGTAGTATGATTGATTTTGTTGATCCAATTTTCTATCCAGTGCTTGTGGAAGATGAAATGGAACAGAATTAGTTTGAATAGTATACAAGAATTCTGTAGGAACAGGGTTAAAATTGCCAAATAACGACTTGAGAACATTTTAACAGAGGCTGGAAAACATTTGTCCTATTTGAGTTTCTGTCTAGAGTGGCACCTCTTATGTCATAAATATTGGTAAGTCATTTTATTCTCAATCATAATTTTTTCATCAAAAATTCTTTTATGAGCCATGGTCATGGCACATCTGTATTTCAAAGCAGAGGAAGCAGGAGAGTGTGCAACTCAGTGAGAAAGCTTTAAAAGCCCCGTATTTACAGCTGGATTTGATGTACTATTGCAGTGGAATAGCAGATGCTGACAGTTATTCTATGACTGCTCTTTAGTGCTGTGACATTTTTCAAATTATGCTCAGCTCACTAATTTGATACTCAACCTAGGCTGTTACTAGAGCTCTCTTATTTGATTACTTATAATTACTTTTGGCTTTGTAAATGAAAATAATACTGCTGCTGATACTGTAATTTATAATCCTGATAATTGTAGATTTTCATTAACTTATTATTTGTCAAATCTTTGTTGTGCAAAAGATTGTTATTGCTGCTGTTTATCTAAGAAATGGTCATATGACTCGAGGTTTCTTTTTCTTTCTTTCACATGGGATCTATTTGCAAATTCTATGCATTTTGTACAAATAAGACACAAAGATTGCAGGACTTAATACATTGTTTTCATACAGCAGAAAATATTCACTGAATAAATCATTTGAAAGTAAATAGTACAATTTGTTGAATAACTGTGAGCAGGATTATTCATTTCATGTTTGGTGTTATGATTCCAGTTCCTTTCATATCTGTCTTCATAGGGAGAGGAGTGAAGAAAAAAGGTCCATAAGCAAACTATTTTAGGCAGATGAACACAGTATTCAAGAATAAACAAAACTCTGAATTTTAAGGTGTGAGGTCGTAAGTATGTTTTGGAGATCGCAACCATTTTTTACTCTCTTACAGATTTCTTCTGTTTGTAGATATTCTAGCAAGATTGCTAGCTTAGTCTAACATGATGATTTGAAAGGATGAACTTTTATATCAAAATGTATAGCAAAGTGGGAGTGAAGTTTTGAAGTTATGCCAGGAGAATCTTTGCCTGACAGGTGAAGATTTTTATGATTTTTTCCCTGTTGTAGCGTTTTCCCAGACTGTGAAGAAGATTTTAGACTGTGTGAACCAGATTTATCCTTTTATGTACTCACTCACTCTGAATTGTTGCGTTTAGAAATGTTGCGTACAGTTGAATGTTGTTTAATAATAAATTGGCAAAAATTCTAAAGAATATAATCTTTTCTCAGACATGTGTTTGTCTGAAAAGGCCATGCAATAGTTCCTTAATGAATATTTATGGTTTATAACCAAAACCTTCTCTCTCTAATGTTGTGCATGTCTGCTAAGAATGCTTAGTGTGGAGATTGAATTAGGAGAGCTACTTTATTTTCCGTGAAGGCACGACAAAACTTGGAGTAAGTCTGCTGAAGACTGCTTTTCCTTAAGTTAGTTATTTGCTAATTAACTTAGGTTATTTTTCATGCTTGAATGCATACTTGTAGACCAGAACAAATGTGTGGAAGCCTACATACTATTTTGCAAAACCATGTTTGGTACCTTGAATGGACTCACAGTAAGTTAACTTGAGAGGGGAAATATGGAATCATTCCAGAATTTGACTTGGGCTTAAAAATGAAACTTTATGTTATTACTATGTGACTTTTAGACACATAGCTAATAGTCATGTATAGCCTACAGGTTATGTATGTGAAGAAAAATAACCAAACCAAACCTTCACTTGGATAGTAATGTTGTGTTGTGTGTGTGAGTAGGATCCTCTCATTTGTGAAGAAACCTTTTCCTTCCAGTACTCTTCACTGTGATAATCTGTTCCTTCTGCAAGACAGCATCCTAGATTCTGTCTTTGGTTTTATGTGATTATATGACGATCTTGGTTATTTACTGTCTTATTTGCAAGGAATTACATTGACAAGGGATGCAGGCTATATGCATGCAAGCATAGCATTTTATTATACTTTCCATGAGACACAGTGGCTTATCTTGACAAGCTATTTTCTTGTCCAGAATTTTTCTTTATTCCCATATAAACCAAAAACCCCCTCCATCTTTATAGACCAAACCCCCTCCATATTACAGACCAAAAAAACCCTCTGAACCCATAAACAATTAAAAAATAGCTTTCATGTATGTGAAGCTCTTGCTGAAGCACAGTTTGCAGCAGTTTGGATATAGTGCATTACTAAGCTGCTTTCTTGGGTGGTAAAGCTGCAACTTCCCCTTGGGCCTTTCTAAATTTCACCTGGTCCAGGAAGCTACTTCAGCTCTATTTTCAAGGCCAAAGTATAGTACTGTACTCCTCAGCAAGCTGCCCACTTCTTTCTATCCCATTTTAATGAAAATAAGTTATATTTCACATATTTTATCTGTTTTCAGATTTGATTCAGCTGCTTCCAGTCATCATTCCCTGATCGGTTATACCTTGGCAAAATTCACAATCCCGATTCTGCACTTACAGCTGTAGCATCAGTAAGTCAATATGTCTTTTTTAGACAGATGCAAGTTTACTGCTTCCGTGCTGCAAACAGCTGGAAGATGATTCTGTCTGCATCCTGAGATTACAGAAAGCTATGTTGGTGCTATGCCCAAGCTAATAGAGCCTATTTCTTAGCAGCAAGGGTTTAGTGCTGCCCTAATTGCAGTTCAACCGCTTTCACTTAGCCCAGGAGACAAGCAGAGCTTTATGGCATATGCCTTCAGAGAGCTTAATGGTATTTCCATTTAAATCCATGGCAATTCCTCCCTTCTGTACCCATCCACGAACATGTATGTACTTTGTTTCTGAATTTTGAAAGAAGGCATGAACATAATAAAGGATAATCTTCAATTAGGCCTTAGTATAATGGCTAGAAAACATACTCTACTAAAGAGATTTTTAGTTTGTGAATTTGAAAAGTTATGTGCAGTACAGGACAGTACGTATAGGACAGTGAGTAAGTGGTGTTTGCCTTGGAACCTGAAGTCAGAATTGTCTCTTCTGAAGTTTGGCAGCAAAGGTATTTCACCTTCAATTCTGTTAGTACCTTCATTGTCTTTCCCCATGATGCCTCATTCTCAGTCACAGCTATACAAAGATATAGTATGCCTATTGTAAATAAAAACAGAAAAAAAACCCATCTTGCCTTATTCATTTTCTTCTGAACAAAGAAGATATTCCTAAAGTCTAAATATGTCTGACCATTTGGAACTGGGAATGTTTTGATGTCAGAAAAAATTAAATGTTAAACAAGCCAGTCTTTGTGAAGTTAAACAACTATATATGCAAATAAAGTCATTCATCTAATTAAAATTCAGTTGGTTATTAAAAACTGAATTAAAATGACAGTGAAAGAACAGCCTCAGGTGTATGACTGTGCATTTTAAAGTGCTACATTTAATGTTTATGCAGAAGGTTTTTATATGTTAGAAAGTGATTAGCACCTTGGCTGTACTGCTTTCAGGAGTGTTTTGTTTTGTTTTTTTTTTTAACAGTGCATAAGATTTCAAGATTTTGTTTCAACATCTGACCTACTTAGGAAAAAAGTTCTGGTTAGTGCCATGTAATATACTCCCGCAGTTTTGGAAGTGCCTTTGGGTAATGTGTTGTAGAGAAAAGTAATCTCATCTAGGAGCACAAATGGACCCTATCACATTTTAAGATATAGATTTTTTTTTTTTCACTTCTGTTCCCTATGCCTAATTTAGTTCTCAGATGCAGTCCTGTTTAATGAATCCACATTCAACTGGTGTGCTTTACAGATAGCTTAATTCTGTTTGCATACAAATTCTTTTCTTCTTTGGCTGATTAAAAAAAATCTCTCCCTTTGAAGTCAGCTTGCACAGGCAGAGCCGAACAAGTTGTTTGTTACAAAATTAAGCTTTTGATTGTTACTCGTTTTCTGAGTTCTGTAAAGCACTTCATAGTTAGCAGGGCATACTACTGTGTCCCCAAAAGGCAAAGGTGACTGATTACTATGGGTTATGCTTCTAGTTAGGGAGAACTCATGGGCAAACACAACACAAATTAGCAGTAGCCTTCCATCCAGACTGCGGGGGGAGCAGGATAGTTTGGAAAGGACTCCACACTTCCCATTTCTTTCTTTACCTGCCTTCCCATGAAGTGGAGCATTGTTAATGGGATAACAGGCATTCATCTGGGAATTGTTGAAGGACTTCCTAAATATTTCTCATTCCAAGTAGTCCATAGCTGCAGGAAAGACAGTGCTTCCCTGAAGATAAATTTCAGCAGCAAAAGTTGGCAGTTACTCCATTTCGTGCCTTGAATTTCAGGGCTGACGAGGAATAACTAATGTCTTAAAAAAAAAAAAATCTAAAAAAAAAAATTCTAAAAAAATCTTCTGCACTGTTTCAGCTGGGACTTACAGACTGGCATTGGTAGGTGAGGCCTGTCTATTACCACCAGAATTTGCCTGAGATGATGATAGATAAATCCCGGTTGGTGGGTAGATCATGTAAAGAGTCATAAAGATTTATGAAATAAATTTTTGAAGGTGCCTTTTGTAATTAAAAGTAACCTTTATGGCTTTGTGGCTTAGAGCCTTATGAAACTACCAAAGTACAAACTAATTTTTAATGGTTTGGGATTCTGCCCAGCCCTTTTCTGAATTCAGGTGCTGGACTTGATTATAGCAATGTGACGTGAGTGTAGCAAGTGGTGAACATGTTTAATACCAAAGCTAGACTGAAGGCTTGTCAAAATTGAATAAGGCAAAATTAATGAAGTAAAATAAAATGCTGTCCTCTTAGAACAATATCACTTCAGTCTTTGGTCTGTTTAGAGTAGTGGTTCCCAGTTTTCCCTGAATTGTGAGTAACAGTTCTGAATGAATAAAGCATCGTGGGCAGCCCTGTGCTAAACTGATGCGTAATGTCGCCGGTTCCCCTGGGCACCCACAGGTCTTGGGGGTTTGTGTCCTGCTGACTGAGGTCTAGTTCTTTTCTTTGCAGCATCAGCTTAAATATATTTTCTTACGTATTCGGTGCAGTGCCTACAAACATTTTCTATAAATATTTTAATGATAAGAAATACCTTTTTAATGAGACATTAATTCTGATTTGTAGCAGTTAAAAAAAGAAAAGCGTTCTCCAGTGTTGCATACAATAGATTTTTTATTATTGAGTCAGAAAATTCAAAATTGATTTATTTGTAATTTTGGTATAGCTGTATATTTTGTTGTGATGAAGAAATACTTTTAAAGGTTTCTAGATCATGCTCCCTATATGATATTTCTAAGAGTGCCATCTTTCAGGTCTTTTAAGGATGGTTGATAGAAATCATACATAGAAATATTTTGCATTTTTTCCTCAAAGTTACTTCTTGCACTACTGTGAACAGAGTCAGATGGCAAATGTTTGGGATGCATATTATCAGTCCTTATGAGAGCTGTCTTAGTCACACCGAATGACTAGAAGCCTGCAGAGAAGGGTTTTTATTTTTTTGTTTGCTCTCTTTCTCCTTCATTCCTCTTCATGTATTAATCTAGATAAGGAAAGCAATACGGGATTGCAGTTATTGATTAGTTATTCATACCTCTTAATATGTGACATATGTGTTTGACAACTACTTGTGTGCACTGTGTTTTATCTGCTTTGAAATCCCAGAACAGTATTATGAATTTGGTCATTCACACCGTAGACCCATTCTCTGCTTGGTAACGACAAAGAACAGAACGCTCTTTCCTAAATAGGGCCATTCTGTCATTTCACTTTGTCTTAATCATTTTTACCATACTTAAAAATACCACTTCAAGCATAACTACTTATGTTTTCTTCCCCGATCTAATTACCTCTAATGGGACTTGATATTGTAAATGACTGTCATTTGTTCACAAACTTGACAGTAAGCAACAAAAGATCTTACGTAATTTGGTGAAGTAAACGAGCACAATGCCAAAGCATTTAAAATAATATTACTTGCTTCATATTTATATTACAAAAATATTCTGAACAATGCAACCATTTCCTGGATTTTCCAAGATGGTTACTTTGGCAAAATAATTTGTCATTTAGTAAAACCGTGCATTTTCTGTAACACATTAACTCAGTCCAATCCAACAGCAGTGAAATACATGAATTGGTGTCCATGCCTCGAAGTACATGTGAAGGACTAGTTAATTAAATCTTAACTCTTTTAAAACCATCTTCAGTAATAAATGTCTAACTGTCAGGCTTTATCAAAGAAAATTTTTGTTTTCGTGATGTAGGTAGAGATTTTTTCTAAATGTGGATCCATGCTGCTATTGCAGTGATTTGTTTAAAAAAAAAAACTGCACAAAAATTCCATATTTATTTATTATAATGACATTTCAACATTGAGAGTTGCAATTTCATAAAGTGATTCTCACAACTGAAGAGTTGAAATATTGTAAGAACCATCGCAATGCTGCCAAAACCACTTATTTTTGA
Organism: Nyctibius grandis; assembly: GCF_013368605.1. Classification (NCBI taxonomy): domain Eukaryota; kingdom Metazoa; phylum Chordata; class Aves; order Nyctibiiformes; family Nyctibiidae; genus Nyctibius; species Nyctibius grandis. Next base: position 24,708,051 of record NC_090664.1, on the reverse strand, counting down.
TTTATGGGGGTTGTATAGTACAAGATAAAGATTATGGTGGAAGCAGGTAAAGGAACTGGAATTTACATAAAGATTTTCTTTACATTGAGTCATTTTTGTTCCTTACAGTATTTCACAATATAGCTAGTCTTACTTTTTTTACATAGTTTTTTTCTGTCTATAATGTCTTTTGAGTTCAGATTTGTAAAATAAATGTTAAATTGATAATAAATTATTTCAATGAATATACTAACATTATCAAAAATAGATTACTACAATAACAGTCTCCTCAATTGTTTTGTAAACTAATTTATTACTCAGGTATTTATTTGTCAGAAATGGAGACCTGAACTTTGTATGGAGGGCTTTTCAATCACTTGCAACTTACTAAAAGTGAAATAAACCAACTAGGAAAGTCTAAATGACCACTTATGGCAACCCATGTTAAAATTTGTGTATGTACTCTGCCATCTTTTAAAAATACATGTGGAATGTTTACAAAATTATTTGTTACACAACTTTTTTATGTGTCAGCGTTGTAAGGAGTAGAGAAAGCAAAAGGCTGAAAAGATGCGTTCATTAAAGAAAGGGCATTGTTTGCAGAACCATGTACGTTTCCTGTACATATTTGTTTAATGATTACAGTGTTCTAATTAGTTATTTTCTTCATGTAGGCACATATCTATCAAGTTATTATTCCTGTCTCAACACAGATGCCAAAATGGTGGCTATCTGTGAGGGTTTTATTAAAAGCTATGATCTGCTTATGTCCCTTCAATGCAAAATGAGATTTGAAGTATTTGATTGCAAGTGTGTGCCTTTTCAGTGAATGCCTGAAGTACTTTGTAGGCTTATCTTGCCATATTCATTTTTCAGATCTTCAGAATAGCATAGCAGTATAAGTGCGTAATGCAGAGAGAAATATTACTTTAGAAGCAGGGATGCAATTCATTCATTATATATGCAAATTTTGATCACGTTAATTCTTTGGTCTGGCTTCCTGACTGCTCCTGTAGCATATGCTAGCAGTAACAGTTTCTATGTCAATTGGCTGTATTCCGTTTTCCTTGTTGGTATTTCAGGTGCTTACAAAGTACTGATACTGGTAAGCAAACAAAAATCATAAGTTACGAAGGGTCTGTGACTGAAAGAAACAAATACAGCATGGAGTGTCCAATAGTAGAAGTATGTTGCACAGACTGCCACAAAAATCAAATCTCTTGAACAGAGCAATCAGTTGCTGGCCCGAATGGTGGGTCCTTGCAACAGTGTTTTCAGCTGGATGGCATGAGATTCCCCAAAACATGGTTCCACTGAATTCTTATAACCCAGCTGACTTTTGGCCCTATGTGACCTCTCTAGGACGTGCAGGATCCATTGCTATAGAATATCTTCAACTATGTACAAATCATCTCTAAATAATCTTAAGTACAAAGACTGTTGTATGTGACCATTTCTGCATCCAGAGGAACAGTTTAGTATTTGCAAGTGACTGATCTCTGTACAGTTTGGTTAATTCTGCTGCAGAAACTGCCTGAGTGTCTCTCTGCAATGGCCAGAGACTCCGTTCAAAATGTTAATCAGCATATTGAAGCAGATGAGTTTGTCAAGGCATAGCAGGACCTGCCTGGGGAATTATTAGAACCATCCAAAATTCCCACATGGCAAGCTTCTTTAGCAATTAACCAAATACTTAAGTATTTGCAACTCTAGTTGCAAATAAGTCCTTTTATCTCACCTCTGTAGAGAACTGCCTGGGGAGTTCCTGGGACACCCAGAGAATTAATGACTTACATGCACTGAGTGTGAACACAGGCACAGCTCTGATACCAAGCTACACCACATTAAAATAGATATGGTCCTGGAGAGAAGAGGGGACAAGAAAAGATGGTTGATTTTTCAAGGATCTCCTCCTCCAGCCTCAGCAACAATCCATCCTGATGTCTAGACAGTTAAGCAAAAGTGATGGGAGGCCTACATGGATGAACAAGGAGCTTGTAACAAAAGTCAGGCATAAAAAGGAAGCATACAAGAGGTTGAGGCAGGGACAGATGACTCTGGAGGAGTAAGGAGATACTGGGTTAGGAAAACCAAAGCTTACTTGGAGTTGAATCTGGCAAGGGATGTTAAAAGCAAGAGCAATGAGAAGGGTGTCTGCAGGTGTATCATCTGCAAAAGGAAGACTAGGGAAAATGTGAGCCCACTGCTGAATGGTGCAGGGAATCTGGTGACAGGGAACATGGAAAAGGCTAAGATACTCAATACCTTCTTCACCTCTGTCTTTATTGATAAGACTGACCCTCAGGAATCCCAGGCCCATGGGACCAGTAGGAAGGTCTGGAGCACTGAAGACTGACCCTCAGTAGAGGAAGATCAGGGAACACTTTAACAAACAAGACACACAAGTCCATGGGAGCTGAAGGGATGCACCCGTGAGTGTTAAGGGGGCTGGCCAATGTTATTGTGAAGGCCACTTTTGGTTATCCTTGAAAGGCTGTGGTATTTGGGAGAGGTTTCTGAAGACTGGGAGAAAGCAAACGTCATTCCTGTCTTCACAAATGGCAAGGAGGAGAATATAGAGAACTACAGGCTGGTCTTTTTCAACTTGATCCCTGTGAGGGTGATGGAGCAAATAAACCTGGAAATCACTTCTAAACATATGAAGGAAAAGAAGGTGATTTGGAGTAGTCAGCATGGATTTATGAAGGAGAGTGATGTTTAACCAACCTTCTTGACTAGCCTTCTGCAATGAAATGATTAGCTAAATGGAAGAGGGGAAAGAAGTGGATGTTGTTTATTTCTGCTTCAGTAAGATTTTCAGCATTGTCTCCTATAACATTCTCATGGATGAACTGATGAAGTATGGATAAATAAGTGAACAGAGAGGTGGACAGAAAACTGGCTGAGCTGCCAGGCTCGAAGGGTTGTAATCTGCAGCCCAAGGTCCAGCTGGAGGCCAGTGACTAGTAGAGTGCCCCAGGGGTTGATAACTGGTGCCAGTACTGTTTAAAAGATTCATTAGGGACCTTGACAGGTCGGAAAAGTGGACCAACAGGAACCTCATTTGGACTTTTGCATGTCTTTGTTGAAATTCAACCTGGGGAGGAATAACTACATGCAGTAATACTGGTTTTGGGCCAACTGGCTGGAGAGTAGCTTTGCAGAAAAGGACCTAGGTGTTCTGGTGGACAAGCTGAACAGAAGCCAGCAATGTCCCCTTGCAGAAGGAAGGCCAACAGCATCTTAGGCTGAATTAGGCAGTTTGCTGTTCAGATATATGGCTCTGTTTTGAGAAGAGTTCAAGATATGGTATTTTGAAAAACATTTAGAGATCTACATAAGCAGATCTTTTTGAAAATGCAGCTGAGACACAAACATGCTGGCTTGTATGTTGCTTTAGTCCCCTTAGTTGCTTTTTAAAAAAATTATTTTATTTAAATGAAATACATAGCTATAAGCAGCTTTTGCAAGAGCGTAAAAAACTGACCGCTTTCAGGGAAATTAAGCTTTCTGATTCAGTCAGTTATATTTCCTGTTTCTCTTTCTCCCTCAAATATGATTCTCGGAAATTAATGTGTAAGAATTAATAGCTTTAACAGCAAAACAGTATTTGTTGGAAGTTGCAAGAACAGATTAGCTTTGTTAAGTGTGTCTTCCAAAATCTTCTGTACTAGACAAGTTACAGTTCAGTAGCAAAAGCCATGTCATTTCTGATGCTCTCTATTATAGTGATATATTGGGGTAAGGCTCACCTAAAATATGGCTCCCCTAGCTCAAAGGTAAAATCCTGTTTCCGTGGACCTTATGGTGTGTACTACAGATTCTGTCTTTGCAGTTATTGAAAATGAAAACACTGTTGGGCATGTACTGCTTTCACTCTGGGGTTCTCAGAGGACCTATTTCATGTGCATAACCTAAGCCTTGTTTTGGCTGTCTTAACATCCTTTACCCCCTGCCCCTCACTAAAAAACACCAAAACCAAACCAAAACAAAAAAAAAACACGAGAAAACAACACACCCCTGGCACAGAGATTTTATGAAACGGTGCATGTGGAGTCACACACTATTAGATGTGCTTCTGAAGAAGGGTAGTGCGTAAGTTGCATCATCCCAGGAGCTTTCTTTGGTAGGGCCATTAAAGAGAGAATTTTTTCTCACTAGTGTTTCTGAAAGCCAAACCTGGGAGTCCAGCCTTTTTTGTTGGGAGATAGTTCTTTACACTTCAGGTGCTTTCACAGGAACTTGCTAGATGTATGTAACTATAGCAGGAAAATACAGGGAAAGTTAAAAAAAAAAAAAGCTTTTAAAAAGAAGAAAAAGATTATAGGAAATCTCATATTGTATGAAATGGCTGGGAGCCCTCTGTGTGGAGGTTCAGGGAATGACATTTACATCTGCCCTGTCCCTCTTGATACACAGTAGAAGCTTTTCCAAAGCCCCAGCTTAGAGGAATGGCTGAGGATTTCTTTGTCTTTTACAAAGCAAAAAAGCAGTTCTTAAAGGATTTTTTCAAGCTCCAGTTTAGTTCTGAGGTGAACTCAGATGAGGCATACAGATGGAAAAGTGTTTCAAGAGGATCTGATACAGGACTTTTATACAATTGTAAGATACATGAAACAAACTGTGGAAGTTTCTACACCTTGGAAAAGCTCTTGAGACTCCTTTAAATTGCATGGAATAACTCCTAACCCTGCAGTGTTGTGAAGAAGTAGAAAAGTTCTTGCAGGACCCCAGGGTCCACACAGCACCCGCCTTAGGCAAGCTGGGCAGGCTCTGAAACGGGGGCCAGATCCAACCAAGAGTTCATAAGGTAATATGGTGATGAGACATGTCCTATTTGTTTTTCTTTTTTTGTAATGGATAGTATTTCCCAGCTGCGAAATGACATACTATTTGAAGAAGGAATAGTCTAGGCTGAGTAAAATTTTAGTTGAAAGACTGGCAGGTAAAGACATGGTATATTAACTAGACATGCTAACAGAGAATCCACAGGGAACTGAAGCAATACTGGACAGATTATTACGGATGGTAGGTTTGGGAGTGGACTGGTAGAGGTGCTGGCTAGGCAAGGAAAGAGGCACAGGGGAGCAGTGTGGTGAAACTGGGGCTAGGGACCTGCAGAAAGCCAGACTGGGAGGAAGCTGGTGACTCAACATCTGTAATGTAGAGGATTTTCTCATACTGGAGGGATGTTGAAAAGGTAAAATGTGTTTCAAAGTGATTTTATTGAACATTTTAGGGAGCTCATTGAAGAAATGAATAATTTTGTTTTCAAAGGAGGCTGTAGACAATGTTCTATAAACTGAGTCTGCAACCTTAATCACTGAATAGGGGGAAAAAATATCATAAAAGCTTTTTGTTACAGAGTAACATTCATCCCTGATATAAAGATCCTAAGTATCATATGAACACTTAATTAAAATTTTTGCTGTAATGCATATAAAAGCAGCAGCTGCCAAATTAAAATGTCAAAGACAATCCTAATACAAAATTTTGTAATTTCAGAGTGCTTAACTTTGTAGCCTTAGTATGCTTTGAGTTTTATGTTTGTAAAATATGTATATAAAAAGCATGAAAGTAGTTATGAAACTGTATTTCTGATTTTTGCTTTTTCATTTTTCATGGTGGAAAATCTTAACGGATAAGTGTTTTTGTTTGTTTTGTTGGAGGTTTTTTGTGGGTTTTGTTGTTGTTTCCTTTTTTATTGTTTTGTTGTTTGTATTTTTTTCCTAAGGAGATGTAAATAAAGAGAGGAAGCTTGCCTAGTGGTACATATAGTTTCCCTGGCGCATCTATTGTAATTTTCATTATTTAAGTTATATATGGTAAACTGTAGCTTTAGGCAAAAAATGGAAACTGAGTTTTCACTGTCTATATATTTTACTACTTGCATTAGTCTTTTGTTTAAACACTTTTATCACGAATATAGCAAAATTCTTCAAACTCTTCTGAAAACATTTTGTCTCTTCAACAGCTTAATTCTAAGTAGCTCAAAAAGTTGATTTTAAGATTGTGTTTGCAATTAAATATTTTGACAAATTACTACCAGCTTTATTCTGCTGGCAATATTTTGACAGATGGAATAAAATGTTTCAATCTCAGAAAAGTATTTTAAGGTAATAAGAGAATTGGAAAGACTTAGAGGTAACATCTTTGAAAATACCACATTCAGAGTTCTCTAATACTGGAATGGATTGGAACTAGGTCTTGATGTGCTCATTGTGTTGTAGGCATATTTCATTTATTCAGGATAATTTAAAAAGAGAGAATGAAAAAAATTTAAAAAAAAAGTTAGATCTATGTGAACAACTTCAGGATTTATAAAATCCACTATACTTTTTTGATGTCTTTGTATTTGCTTTTACATCACTTGAGCTAGATAGTGAAATATTACCCCAAAAGCCGTGTTCTCATGCACATATTAATTATTGATCACACAATTTTAATTTTTTTATTAAAGAATCCTATTATTCTAGTATACCACTATTGAAAGCTATGCTGAATTTGTGCCTAAAAGTTCTGTAAAGCTGTCTAAAACAGCTTCTGCAGACTGTTTTTTTTTGTTGGTTGTTTGGTGTTCAGAATTATGATCATATCTAGGGACCCTTACAAAGACTTTTGAGGACGGTAGGGACTAGGCTGCTCAAACAGAAATAAGAAACGTATTCTGACTTGTCATGTTCATGACATGTTTTGTTGTGTGTGTACTACACTGATGGAAAACACATTTAATGCTTCAAAAGAGACACAGTTTACCTACAAAATACACCAATTTACCTACAGAAAGAATAGAATCAAATTGGTCTTAACTACGACCTATTAGTTTAATTGGAATTATACTAGACATAAATTTACCCTATGGAAATGTTGTTTGCCAAAGGAGCATGCAGTAGAATCAAAAGCTTTTAATATTTGTTCCTATCTTATTGAGATACGTTTTTGAATATGAAGAAACACAGATCTTCTAAACAGTTGTATTTCAAGGCTCAACTGCTAACATACATAAGATGCATATCATCACTGGAAGACAGAAGACAGTTATGTAAATAAGACTGATTTCTCTTTGTGTTTATGTATGTGCGCACACGTGCCTACACACATACAATATAGCAACAATATTTCTTTAGTGCAAGCATATATTTTTGTGCTTTCTACACTTTTTCTTCCAAACATTAAGCAGTGCCTAAGTTAGCTAGCATTCTGCAAAACAGTGAAACACTTGCTATAACAGTTTTAAGTTTGTCTGAATCAAATCAAACTGGATTTTAATAGAAATTTTTACTATTCTTTAAAAGCTGCAGTGGCTTCAAAAGACTCTGTTGGTTCTAGCATTGTACATAATTTTCTCTATGCTTTTCAAAAACTGATTATGGAAACAAATTCTTCTTAAAGATTAATTTCTATCCAAAACCAGGGAAACGTGAATTAAATATTGCTGCTTTTATCTTTCATGTAGCCGTGTCTGTTTTCATCCTTCAGAAGACAATTATTCATGCTAAGTGTATGTAAACAGAAGCTTGCTATCCTATAACCTTCCTTCAGGTTTTCCTGTCAGTGCCATAATTCGTGCCGCAAACCATCTCCACATGGAATCCAATTCCTTAGTATGAATGTGTGGGAAGATGAGATGTATCGTGTGGTCTTCTCTACATCTACATGTGAAAACCAAAAAGATACTAAAGAGTAAACAATGATGATAAATATTTTTAAATTCAAAAGGCTTAAATATTCATGGTATATTTTTGGATACAAATGGGAAGTACTTTTTTTTATGAATACTGTTTTCTTCCTGGAGTGTAGTATTGTAAGATTTGTGTGGTGTTTGGGTGTCATTAATTTGAGCACTATATGTATCAATGGACTCCTGATAATGACAAAAAAATGCAGCATCTTGTATTACAGAATGCTGTTCTCAGTCTGACTTAAGTCTTTTGAGTTTTGAATGTAATTACAGACTGAAACAACTATATAAAAAGTATGCAATGGGGATGCTTTAATTAGAAGCTCACTTATTAGGTTCAAAATAACAACACTGTCTCTTTTATTAACTAATAATAGCTATCTTACAATAGTTCCATAATTCTAAATATCATGCTCTAATATGTTGTGTGCTTAACCTGTGATCTGTGAATTTTAAGTTAGCTAGAGATTGTGAATGCAACCATTTTTTATTTAATTTTTATTTAATTTGAGTGTTTTGTGCGTGGGAATTTACGATGCTTTAATCTAAGGTGCCAATTCAGGCAAAAGGAGTTGATGTTCACCATCTGTGCACTTTTGACATGGCTGGGGCGTCATTACAGACAGAGATGAATGAAAGCAGAAAATGAATTCTGTGTGACTCGGAACTCTTAAAGTTAGTTTTGATATCATATCATAAGAGAACTATACCATAACTGTAGTCTTGGCAGCAGTGGCAACAGATCCCAGCTGGGCTGTGAATACGTGCAAGAGATCTGCTTGCTTTCCTCCCAGAGGAGGAGGCAATACACACTCCAGCTCTGGGCTCAGCACAGACAGGTGCCAAGGTGCAATTGCCTGTTTGGGTCATGTTTGCTACTGATGGAGTAGCCAGCCTCTGTGTTGCTTTGGACACACTTTTTTTTTTCTTTTTCCTTTTTTTCATCTTTGAAGAAACTTGCATTCCATGGTGGCCTGTATTTCAGAGTTTGAGAATTTGCTTTTTGTGTTAGTTCCAATATTTTAGAAGTATTCTCTTATCAATTCATCTTAACCACAAAAATCTGTTCATATATTACTGGTGCCAACATGAAGTTAGTTGTATCGTTAGTTACCAGGTTACTGTTGGCTTATAACAAATACAGAATTGTGCCAACTGATCATCTGGTTCAAGATTATATCTGCAAAGAGTTTATAATGTTAGTGATCCATGAAGAAAGTAAGGCCTTGCTGCTTCCTAGCTCTGGACAGTGAGTACCACTGCCACTTCAGTGACAGCCTTTTAACCAGGTTACCTTCCCCTGGTTATGGGAAAACCAGGGCAACTCAACTGAACAAAGACTGTGTCTTGGTCTTTAATCAATCAAGGAAAGTTTTCTCTATTCATAAGCAATATTTTGAGAAGTCCCTGCTGGATAGGGATCCTTTCCCCAGGTGCATACCCTGCTTGAGGAAAATGGTGGTCCCATCATTAACTATGAATGAAATCAGAAATACTTTCCTTAAAACTTGTAATTTATATTTATATACTTCAAAGCCTGAAACATGGTTGACACAGGTGTTTTTAGAGAAATTAATGGAGAAAGGGCAGGCAGGAGGTTGGAATTGGTCTTTAAGAACAGAATGTATTCAGCAAACACCAGAGGAAATGTTTTGGTATAATGCACTCAGTGGGCAGTTGTCAGATGTAAGTGAGGAAGCTATGCTAAATAAATACCTCTCTTTATCTAAGGGCCACATTGTTGTCTCATTATCACTTCACAGCTTGGTTTGCAAGGCACTAAAATAAGCCTTTTAAAATGGCCAGTTCGACCTGGGAGCTGATGAAGAGAAGAAATTTCTCCTAAGTAGTATTGGTACAGAAGGTAACAAAATGCACTCTCATCTTTTTCAAGATTAAATATTTCTTAATTTATTTTTAATTTGGAAATACAGATTCTAATCCTGAATCAGCGTTGATTACAGTTACTAGGAGGCTTTTCACAGGGTCTGATGAGCAATGTAGGAGCTGGAGTGGGATAACCAGCCTTCCAGAGGGCGTTCTGTCCCTGGGTTAGGAGAGCAAAGCTGAGTGAGATACTGTAAGAGACTCCTGAGATGTTCAGGTTCTCGTATTACCACTTCCTCAGACGTCAGCCTACTCCGTCATCTTCAGCAGTGGAGATCTCTTTGTAACATCTGGTTTGAACGCTGTATTCTTCTTTCCTGAACTAAAAGATTGTCTTACACCAAAAAAGTGATAAAAAATAGTCATCCACATTAAGCAGATTGCTTTCCTCTTTAAAGGACTTTTTTTCCTCCCTGTTTGATCACTTTCTGTGTCTTTAGGTAGAATTATTTTCTCAATTTAACAAATGGTTGAGGCGTACTTCAAAAGTTATAAGGAACCAGACAAACCTAAACTAGGTCTGCCCACCAGTTCCTTAATCTATAATGCTGTTCTCTAGCAACAATTCTCCTGAAGTCTTTTTGCAGCATTTTGATTTAGAGCTGTGAGTGGGTGTCTGAAGGAGGGTTGTTCAGTACTGCCCTGGTTTAGAGGATTTTTTTTTGCCATTCTGTGTCCAGCTTCATAATGGGCAAACTCTGGTTCCTTCTAAAATAATGTGGTGTTCCTATGGTATTTTCGAAATGAAGACAGTGTCTGTGCCTTTGTAATGCAATTTCTTTAGAAGTTCTGGCTTTACTGAGCAGCCGTTAGCTTTCAGCAGCTTTCTGGGCAGTGGTTGATCTGTTGCTGGTCTGTGACCGTGCCACATAGCAGCAACCCATACTTGATGCAGTATTCACAAAAGTTGTCTTAATTCCACGGAATGGGAGAAGAGAGGGTTTAGCTAAATACCAGGAAAAGGGGCCTCATCGGGACAGTCCAGAGCAAGAAGAATTTTTGAAGGGCAGGTTTGAATGCCATGAACCACTGTGGCTGAGGAAGAAAATGGTGCTGGGCCTTGGCCTGGCTGTGGGTCAGCCCGTGGGTGGGATTGGGCTAGGGATCAGGCTGAGGCCCAGTGAGGGGCAGGGATGTGGTGACTGTTCCATGTCAGTGTTGTGCAGATATCCCTTCAGAGAGGTGATGTTCTGTAAATACAATGTCTGCGGCAGCCCCTGTGTTATCAGGAGAGCCTGCAAAACTTGCCAGCAGGCAGAGCCCAGCCCCCTCCTCTGGCGGCTGCCTGCTGGAGCCCTCACACCCTTTGGTTTTGTCTCATCTTGGGCCTGCCCTGGCCATCAGGGCTGAGCCTGGGCGGGCTGGGGGCCTGCAGGTGGGCCCGGCTTGGAGGGGCCCATGGCCGGGCAAGGCTGTGGGGAGCTGGAGAGCGGCCGTGCTGCAGCATCCCTGGGGCAGGGACAGATGGCTCCAGGGGGCTGACGTGGGGTCCTGGGCCGTGGGCAGGGTGGGTGAGACTGGTCAGGGACAGCAGCTGCTGCAGAGCACTGCTCCTCACAGGGTAGTTACATACCCAAATTCTTCTGAGCTTCATGTTCCCGAGCTACAACAGGAGTAAGTAGCCTGAATCTACCCCAGGCTTCTGTGTGCAAATTGTGTTAGTACGTTATTTGTCATTAGAATTAATACTCTGGTAAAGCATGTTCCTGTTGCCAAGCCCCAAGTATAAATATGCAAACTTAAAATGTTAATGCCACTTAAATTTCATTTACCACAGTGACACCTCAGACAGGACATACAGAGCCAGATTAAAGAGAAATAAATTGTTCGTGCACTTCTGACTAGAATAGATGGCCTAACTGCTTTTTACACGATTAGCTGCTGGTACTTTTAACTATAAAAAGCAAGAAGACATGACTGTAATTTATTTTCCTGGATATTCTGAGGAATGAGAAAATCTAACTTTTTTCCCCTGTTAATTTGGTTTTTGCTTGTTCTCACTGAGTGGTGCCTTGCTCTGGTGCTGTTCTTTGGCCGCAGTGAAGTTACTTGCACACCAGGACGTGGCTCAGCCTGATGAAGGGTGTCGGGTCCTTGCCCCGTTCTCTGAGCCTTCCTTATTTGATCTGGCAGTAATTCCCTTCAGCTGGCTGTCCTTCTGCTTTGAAGAGTGCCATCCTGACACTCTTCTCGGGTATGGAGGAGAGTCTCTGGTCTAACTCTGTTCACTTAATGCTGCTGTGCATTGAAAGCACTGGAGCCATACCAGCATGCTGGTCTGCACGGGCTCAGGGTGTGCTGAGCTGGCAAAAAAAAACCCCACATATCGCTTTTTGCACGTTGTATTATTGAGGTGAAAGACTGGCATGGGGAGAGGAGAGGAAGGAGAAAGAGTTTATTGCTTTGTAACTGCTGAGACTTCGTTCTTCCTACTTGAGCTGATCTTCACTTACTTCATAGAAAAATTGACCCCTGCTGCTGAAGTACAGCACAGTAAATACCCTTCTCTGTGTTTTCTAACTTGTGAATGTTATTTCCTGTTTGCTAAAAAAATTAGGCTGAAAATGACATTTAGTTGTGAGAACATGCTGAACAAATACCATTAATGATGACTGAATAAGAGAGAAATTCTGAGGAAACTGGCTCAAAATACTTGGTTTTGAACTGTTTTATTCCCAATAGTTTATTGTGCAGCTATTTCTAATGCATGCATTAGATTATGCAATGCGATTTGTATTCATTGTATACATTTTTCCTTTTTTTTTATCCCCCTCACCCTCTACAGCTGCCAGTATTTTGTCATAATAGGAAACTTTAGAAACTTCAGCTGACTTTAGTTGTATGGATCCAAGGCAAGGTACAAGCTTGCAGTGAAATGTTCTCTCTCTGTCAATGAGAGATGCTGCTGTATGGTGACTGCCCAGCAAAGGGGCCACGTTGCAAATGCTGGCGCAGACAGCAGTTGTTCTGCTCTGGAGATGTATAAACCTAGTTGTCAAGTGCGAGCATCCTCTCCCTACGTCTGTTAGATTTGCACACCTGAGGTTGTTTTCTAAAGCATGAAAATGTGTGCTTGTAAGACCAGCCTGCTCTGCTACTCCTAGAATAAGTCCTGATTGGAAATGGTTCCATATTGTGTGTGTGGCTGTGGGAAAACATGTTTTAAGCGATGAATGAAAGTGTTTCGAGGACCAGTTTTTAGATACATACATTTGTGGAAACTGAGTAATTCAAGTTTTTAAACTTCTATGGTTTTAAAACTATGAACATAAGAAAAGGAATATGACTGCAAAACCCCTTGACCTAAGATTTTTTTTTAAAAAAAACGTTTTTTTAATTGGAAGCTTGTTAGTATAAAGAAAAAATGTTGAATACATTTTTTTACAGTTTTGAATCTCCTTTTATGTAGGATTCATCAAAGTAGGGTGTATACATAAACACTTCCATTTCCAAGGGATATTAGCCTAGTTTTTAAAGAGGAATTTAACATTTCCAGCTGGTAAGATTAGTGTGTGTGTGTCTTTACACCTTCTCAGATGCTACGATTTCTCTTCAAGTTTTTGTTTGAAAACAGCATTTAGCTTTTGGCTTTGTGCAGCGTCTTTAAGAATTGCAAGGGACCTGCTTGGTTTTAATTACCAAAATGATCAACGTTTATTAAACAAAGAGATGCTTTCCTGACAGCAAGAAGATTAAAAAAAACACGCAACAGACTAAGCATCTTAAGAGCTGGCACAGTAGTAATTTTCCAGTCCCTTTTCTGCCTAATATTAGCTTAGTATAATCAAACAAGTATGCAGGTGGTGGTAGTTAGCTGTATTTCAGTTGCACCTAAGGGTTTCAGTCACAAGCCAGGACGTTACTATGCGTGGCATTAGGTGAACGTAGAAATGAATGGTTTCCAGACAGTGAGCTTTATAAGCACCTCTGGGCTACGCAGGTCTGTAAGAGATGGCTGGAATAGCCATGTTGTCAATGTTTCTATTTATTAATGTTTGCTATAGTGTAGAATAAAGAATCTGAGTGGTGCAAATATACTACTGCTCTTCAATAAAAGTATTTGGTGTATTTCTTGCAGATGTGTGCTATATAAATAGTTGGTGTATCTACTGCTTTCCCATTCATGCTACATACGCGATCAAATACCGAAGTGAAAACAATTCGTACTTTCCATCATGTATATATACTTCTCACCTCTATTGCGAAAAATAGCTAGAAGGAACCAAAGTTTTCTGTTATCACTCTCCACTATGTCCCATTGAGAAGGAAGAATTTTTAGGGCTCAAACTGGAACAGTGCTAGAAGCAGCAGAGCTCAGCAGTGCTGGTATTTTCCTTCAACAGAGAACATGAGAAGGAAGAATCTTGCTCTGTATGGGATGCTTACTCTGGACAGCTCTGAGAAATGACAAAACCAAACACAAATCCCAGTGCTTTGTATCCCTATCTATTAGTACGTTCAAGCAAGAGCAGTTCTTACTCTATTTCTTACCCTGTAATGACATGGTATGAAAGTCTTGGGGCTCCAGTGCTCACTTTTCCATGGACTAGACGACCTGGGAGTAGTAGCACAGATGTTCATGTGTGAGGTACTTTAGCCCATACGAATCTCCCCCAGCAAGTGAATAATTCAGTAGATGTTAGATGATATTCAAAGACAAATCTCTGCTCTTTTGGTCTTCCATTTGAAATTGGAGTCTCTAGAGATGATTATAGTATAACAAAGATGTAACAAAACAATTTGCACTTGAACTTGCAGAACACAGTAAAAGCATATTATTTGGGATGTCAACAGTGGATACAGTGTGTAATACTCAAATATGTCTGTATGTCTAACTTCAGTGTTACTCAAAATATTTTTTTTAGAAGTACCACATATGTGTCAGACAATTAGATACTTACAATGACTTTTCAGATACACAGGCGTTTTCATTTTTAAACTGGTATGTCCTTTTTCAGAGGAAGAACAAGTTTGTTACTACATGAGGAAACACTCTCTGCATATCAGCTTGTAAAATATTTGGAGTTATAAGGATGATATGAATTTTTACCCTTCCAGGTCCCAGCCTTATATTGACTGTCAGCAAGTTTGCTGATGACACCAAACTGGGAGGAGTGGCTGACACACCGGAAGGCTGCGCAGCCATTCAGAGAGACCTAGACAGGCTGGAGAGTTGGGCGGGGAGAAATTTAATGAAATATAACAAGGGCAAGTGTAGAGTCCTGCATCTGGGCAAGAACAACCCCATGTACCAGTACAAGTTGGGGGCAGAGCTGTTGGAGAGCAGCGTAGGGGAAAGGGACCTGGGGGTCCTAGTGGACAGCAGGATGACCATGAGCCAGCAGTGTGCCCTTGTGGCCAAGAAGGCCAATGGCATCCTGGGGTGTATTAGAAGGGGTGTGGTCAGCAGGTCGAGAGAGGTTCTCCTCCCCCTCTACTCTGCCCTGGTGAGGCTGCATCTGGAATATTGTGTCCAGTTCTGGGCCCCTCAGTTCAAGAAGGACAGGGAACTGCTAGAGAGAGTCCAGCGCAGAGCCACGAAGATGATTAAGGGAGTGGAACATCTCCCTTATGAGGAGAGGCTGAGGGAGCTGGGTGTCTTTAGCTTAGAGAAGAGGAGACTGCGGGGTGACCTCATTAATGTTTATAAATATGTAAAGGGCAAGTGTCATGAGGATGGAGCCAGGCTCTTCTCAGTAACATCCCTTGACAGGACAAGGGGCAATGGGTGCAAGCTGGAACACAGGAGGTTCCACATAAATATGAGGAAAAACTTCTTTACGGTGAGGGTGACTGAACACTGGAACAGGCTGCCCAGAGAGGTTGTGGAGTCTCCTTCTCTGGAGACATTCAAAACCCACCTGGACGCGTTCCTTGTGATATGGTCTAGGTAATCCTGCCCCGGCAGGGGGATTGGACTAGATGATCTTTCGAGGTCCCTTCCAATCCCTAACATTCTGTGATTCTGTGACTTGCTCTGTGTTACAGAGACAGAGACAGACTGACCTTGGAATATTTGGGACTAGTGACTGTTTCTCCTTATAATTTCTCTGAATATGTTGGCTATTTTACTATCAACCTTCACGTCCCAAATATTTGCAAAATGGTAATAATGAAGAGGCTATTATAAAATTTCAGCTTTTTTTTGTGTGTTCTGATTCTGCAAGGAATGTTAAAATATCCCTCTGAAGAAATTTAAATTGTAGATGTTAGAGATAATATTGCAAGTTGTTGTGGGCATGTGTATAGACTAGATACAAAAAAAACCCATGCCTTTGCTGCTCTTCACCAGGTATTGCTATAGAAATTGTATTAATTTCTGCATGTATTTGGTACACTGCTACTATTATTAGAGCTGTAGCATGTGGATTTTAGCATTATTCTGTAAGCAATCAGCTCATGTAACAACAGACAGATTGGAATATTGTCTTTGAGTAAATTCCTTTTGCCCTGAAGGGAGGCTTTTGTCAGCTTCTAACCCTGAATTCAAGAGTCCTTTGAATCTCATTTCTAATAGCTACTGTGTTCTTGAACTTTCTCTGTTCTTTGTTTTGAGATTCAGGTACTATGTTAAGACACAAGGTAATAGTTGAAAAGTCTGTTTTCTATGTCATATCTAACTAGATAAAGTTTTGTCAGCTTTTGCTGAGAATTGTGAAGTGCCTTGAGACTTGTAATGTGATAGACTCCATTTGTGTTGTACTATATTAAAGAAGCATTGGTTTAAAAAAAAAAAAAAAAAATCACATTTTTGTGCCAGATCTGTTTGAATGCTTTTTTAGCAGAAAGCAGACTACAGTTTTCTTAAGTTTATTTACTGGATTTAGAAGTCATAATTCATAAGCATTCAGTGCTGTCAAAAGACATGCATGTTGTAGGAAGAATGAATACTACTGAATGTGTCTTTGCCTCTAATAGGTGCTGTAGAAACGTGTTATAGTCATGGGACTCTACATGATAATAGGAAAAAAAAAGTGAATTGTTAGTTTTGAGAGGGAGATTAACTGTTAGCTGAGAAGGTAGCATATTAGAATAGAAAACCAAACTCAGTTTAGGATATAAAGACTGGGAAATCATCTTGGTGAGCTTTTTTTCTATTGTGTTTCTGTTGTTTAGTAAAGTGTTTAGTTTTGGATTGGATTATCTTTAATCTCTAATTTCCTTCAGCATTATTTTCAGTATTTTACGAAAGGGTACAATTTAACGTAAATGTACTGTACTGTATATGTGTATTTTAGTGTACGTGTGATGAAGCTACATCAAGTTTCTGTATTCATTTCTGCATTATGCAGAAACAATTTGTAATAGCGTATAACCATTCACTAACCCCAGAAAACTGGAAAAAAAAAACCCAAAATAGACTGACAGCTGTCAACTTTTGCTTTCAACTTTCTCAAAGACTTTATTTAGTTTTTTTCTGGAAACCAGGCCTTAAACTGCTTTAAATTTCATACAGTTTAAAATAACTAGGTAAAATTAATCATCTTCAGGCTGTTACAGCTTTAGACTAGAAACCGATATGACATTTTTGCGTTATCATTCTATCAAGGCACCTTGCTTGTAGGACGAAGATTCTATGCACTCACATAAAATCCAAACCAAAAAGACAGTTTCTGTAATTTGCTAATTCATTAATAGTAGGATAATTTTACCTAACTTGAATTTTTCATTTGAAGTTCTTTTTGAAATGAGGGTTAAGGACTAGGCAAAAAATATAATAAACCTTATTTTAAAAATGATAAAATATTACGCTTAATTTGGAGCACTAAGAAAAAAAATTCTGACACACTTTAAAATACAGAAAAAAAGCAATTCATTGGTAAAAGGAAACATTTTCAAGTTTTGTTTTAAAGATAATTCTAATAATAAGAATATTGATAAAAATAATAGTGAATTTCATAACTTAACCTGAGCACTTGAAATAATAAGAGGAGAGAAAACTGAACTATAACATATGTTACGTAGTAATAGTAACACTCAGATTATATGCTCTGTCTAGATGCATTTTAAAATTAGAGTACGAGTGCACCAGATTGCTTCCAAAAATCCTCCCAGAACTAAACCTCTCTTCCTCAGGCCATACTGGGAAACTGCACCTAAATATTAGTGTAGTCTTAACATCTAACTAATTTCCTACATTTGCTTGGACCCTGGCTGCTAATATCAGTGTAAGCCTTACATAAAAGCAAACACTGGAGAGATGCAATTGCTTGATTTTGTCATTTTTCTGGCTGGTGGGGAAGCTCTGTCAAGCAGAATGAACACAACTGGGTTTTGTGCAGCTATGTTAAGCTTTGGTTGCTGAGAACAGCAAAAACATTTTTCACTAGCTGAGATGAACCAGTGTGGTAGCAGGAGTAGAAGTAGATGTGTACAGGGTTATTTCTTTGTTTGTTTATTAAAATTCTGCCCAGATGTACTGCCATACTTAGGGACGTTATTCTGTGCTTGCATTTTAGTTTTCAGTTTTAAATGGTTTTCAGATCAGTTGCTAAGTCTTCAATTGAGTTCACTCTTGCAAAGTAGCCTGTATCACATCTCCCTGAAATTTATTTTAATATTCAAACCTTTTACACTTTTTCAGTTTAAGTCTGCTATCAGGGATTTGTTGTATGCATGCAATTTTTACATGGGTCGAAAAAGGCATTCATGTGTCTGTGCAAAGACCTCAGTCCTGCATTTTTTAAGAGACTCAGGGGAACTTTTCTGTCCTAATTATTACAGTACCAGTGGCTAAGCAGTATATCCAGAAATCTGTAAATCTGCAATCTAGCTTACTCTGCTGTAGCGTGCATGTATGTCTGACTACCTAGAAACTGGCAGTTCCTTTGTGCCTTTAAATACTTGAGAATTTTCCCCTGGGTATTTGATTTTAATCTTTCTGGCCTGAGGCTTTCCCGTGTTCTGTTAGCTTTCCAGCAAATACATGACTGAAATCAGTATGAGCTTTTCACTTACCTCCTTGGCCTAAGCACAACTGCAGAGATACCAGTAGGTAAGTAGGTGGGTTGGCATGTTAACATGTATTCTGAGGATGTTTTGCAGTCCATGTGAGGTAGGAATATTTTGTTCTAATGTCAAAGTATTATACATTTTATGCATAAATGTTTGCTTCCCCTGCCACCCCCACACTTCATTTGGGAGTTTAAATAAAGTGTGTGTGAGAAAGTGATCACACAAAATTTAGTCTTCAGTTGTCTGGATACCTGTTGTAATACTAGATTAACTGAGGACACATATGGTTGTTTTATATGAAGCTACTATACAGTCCTGTTCTCATTACACAGAGAGATATGTCTTGAGATCCAGGTAGATGCTATAAAATATTTTCTTCACTTTTTTTTTTGTTTGTTTCCAATAAAGCTTTCATTTGGTATGAAGAATAAAAATTCTTTGAAAAAAATGAATTGTCTTCCTGTCCTCAAAACAGAAAACCTCCATCCATGTGGAAATCCTACCAAAAGGTTCCCTTCTAAAAAGAAAAGGAAGAACGAATTCTTTGTGAGGAAAAATTTGTCAATAAAAATGGAATACACCAAAGCATGGAAACAGACATTACAAAACTACGTATGCACTAGGAAATACAAAGGAAGAGCGCTGTGCAATACTAATTTAAAAGTTTGGCTTCAACTACGAACAGCCAGAAAATGTATTTAGCTTTTTCTTAATATATTGTGCTCCCAAATTACATAAAGTTACCTGCTCCTCAAAGAATCAGATATATTCCATTAACTGGTCTCGGTGGGATGGGG
Organism: Nyctibius grandis; assembly: GCF_013368605.1. NCBI lineage: Eukaryota > Metazoa > Chordata > Aves > Nyctibiiformes > Nyctibiidae > Nyctibius > Nyctibius grandis. The sequence continues at coordinate 24,688,752 of NC_090664.1, read as the reverse complement.
TGGTGAGTCTCATTCTTTACAGCACTTCCTTTCTTAGGTGTGGTATGCTAAACTCTTGCTGTTAAATAACTTTGTACTATGTTATTCAAACCTTTAACATTAGGTTACATTTGAAACATCTTTACAAAGGTATTGCTAGTGAGAAGGCTATTTGCAAAGGATGTGGGAATTGTATTTAAAATCTCAGAGTTGGAAAACTTGCTTGCCAAATTCGAAGTAATATACTGTCTTGAAAAGTCAAGAGTTATTAACTCAGGCTTGCCATAGTTCAGAAGTAGGGCAAGAAGGAGACTTGTCCATATTATGCCATATGAATGTAGCCTAGGATTTTAATGGAAACAGTTGTATCTTTGTAGTATTTTAATTATACATTCTAAATGTGCGAATTGCAATCATATCTGAGTTATTTACATCACTTCTTTCAGCTTTCCCACTTTTTCCCTATATGTGCAATAAAATTAGTAATTGAAGCACACTTATTATCTGCTTTGCCTTAGATAAAGAGCTAGATTAAAGCCTATGAAAACCATAAGCAAAATTTGACTTTGCACCCTCAAGGTTGAGGGGGAGAGTAAGCATATTATTTAGTCTTTCTCAGTGATAGAAAATGTCAGGGCCCTGAGCTCATTGCCCTCTCCTGGGGTCTCACTGCCAGGTCTCAGTGCCAGTTTTGATAACAGTTGTCCAGTCTTGAGAAATGTTGATGGATCTGGAAACCTTGTGAAGATGTGGAAGGTGAGGTTTGTTGGTTGGTTGGTTCTTAGAGTCTTTCTGGGCATCTTTCCTCTTCACTAATGCTCACTCCTTTCAGTGGCAACACTGGGCTGGGATCAGCATGGACCAGCTTCTCAGAGTGCAGGAGACCTTTGGGGGCTGATCAAGAATTAAGGGGCCCAAATCACTTAAACCAGATCAACAAATGGGTTTGGGTATTTTAACCAGTGGGAGTTAGTTGCCCTGTATATTGAGTCTCAGTTTCCCTGGTATTGAAGAAACACTTTTAAAGCTTGTGTGACATGAAGGTAATTCAGAAAGGGGTAGCATGTAATAACAGATGAACAATCTATAGGTCCTTACTCAGGTATGGAGTGTTGGGCAGTGAGATCAGAAAGCATTCTTGTGACACTGATAAGATTTTAGATTTTATAATCTCATTAACAGGTGAACCTTGTGCTAGCAGCTCTGAAAACTAGCAAGTTTTATGAATGGATAAACCCTTATAAAATAGGTCAATTATTTGAAAAAAAGTCCTGATGATGTCTTTTCCCAGTGTGTTCAGTCTGACACAGAAAACTAACCTTTCTAAACACATTAATTATCTACGTGCATTATCACCCTAAAAACAAACAAAGCAAGTGATTCTTAAGCTCTAAGAAATGCTCTAAAAATCTCTATCTTCTGTTTGTGTTTTGCATTCCTATAGGTTAATATAGCCAAACTCATTTTCCTCCTGACATTCTGGGAACTGGATTTCCTCCGAGGCATTGTTTTGTGATATATGCCATAGTTTAGCTTAGAGTAGATTTTTCTGTGCAAACTATAATTCTCAGAAGCACACTTCATTGACACAACTTTAAGTACAGTTGCACTGGCAGTAATATATATGTGCATGGGAAGAATCCACTAAACAATAAAATTATGTAAATTAGACTATAGGAAGATTATTCATAAGCAAATGTCTAGATATAAGCTTATCATCTCCTATGTGGCTCATGGATTTTGTTAACATATGACAAACAATCCTGGCAGAAATCACAAGAGAAATTAAGATCAAAGCCTAAACATAAACGAAAAGAAATGAAGTATTTTCTGCTGATCAGTTAACAATGTGCTTTGCTGCCAGCCTGCAGTCATAAACCAAATAGGAAGTCACATTAGGCTGCTTTTATAATCAGAGATAGAAATGGCACTTGTGGCTAAAAAGAGAAAAAATATTGCATTTATCTCTGTATTTTTTTAAATTGTTTTTTTTTTTTATCATTGTTATTTTTCATCATTCATATTCAGATTAGTTACCTAATTTTAGACGGGCAACCAAGTGTGTAATAAATGCATGAATTCCATTTGGTTTAAATATCCCCATCTAATTATCCTGTGCTTTTGTTATCAATCTCAGATGTTAACAGCCTGATGGCAAAAAGAGTTTTTAGTAATTAAATTGTTAGTAGAATTATTGTAGAGCACATGGACACACCAAACACAATTATAACTATAAATAGTCTGTAAGTCTATAAAGTCTATAGACTATAATAGTCTATAAAGGCTCTTAGGAATGAGATTAAAAAGTAAAAGAGTAACAATCTAAAACTATATTTCCTGTCCTTTGTCTGTAGCTGAAACTGTCTTATTCTTCTCTCCAGCATTGTTTGCCATTTTATAGGGTATTGAGCTTTTCCTTTTCTGAATTTCCTCAGCTTCTCTTAGTAGCTGCAGAGCAGTATAGTACTGGTGGAAATCACATAGAGCACAAAAGACACTTTCCTGTTTGCTCCTGTAAACTGATGCTGCAATAGTGGTGAATGCAAGTAGTAAATGACAGTTGCTTTCACAATATTGCTTTTTGCTTTCTCAGAAGATACTTCATAGAAAGATGTGGGAGTCTAGGCTATTGAAGGGACAGCGTGGAGTCGCACCCAGTTATAAACTGTTGTGTTGATTTCCATAGCAGCAGGGAAAGATGAATAGTGAACAATAACGTTCCTTCTCATCTTGAGAATGAATGTAGTGATTTGTGTTGTGTCTTAGTTTTTCAAGCAGGAGGTGTAAGGGAGGAAAAAAATAATTGTTTGAGTGTCTTCAGGCCAATGTAATTAGAAATATTTTTTTTTCTTGCCTTTCTTGCTAGGCTGCAGGCTGGCTTTTCTGCCCTCCCCGCAGTTAAGAACAAAGGAGAGGAAGGGAGATAAAGGGTAAACTATGTGTCCACGGTTCAAAGAGTGATACAGAGCCACTTCCCCATCTGCTGCCACTCCTTTGCTATGTAAAAGTTCTGTGGGTGAAACTGGGTGTCATCCTGAAGTGCAGTCTCACTGCTGACGTTTCCTTCTCCGTGCCTCCTCCCATCCTGCCACTGCCTCCCCCCGAGCCTCTTCCTTGCACACCTTTTTCTCCAAGGGCTGTTGCCTCCTTGTGTCCCTTGCCCCTGACTCCCTTTCCTTGCTCTGACCTCAGCCATTGCACCACCAGCGTCACTGCTGGGTAGCCTGAGACAGAAAGCTCAGCATAGCTGGCATGCTGCGTGACATCAGAAGTGATTAGGAGAGGCTGATACCTAGGCTTTGTGCTGTGCCGTGTTTCACTAGATGGGAACGGATGGTGTAAATCATGTGAGGTCCAGAAACTGGTGGTGGTTTGAGGCCCAGTGAAGCAGATACACTGAGGTGCTTTCCTGAAGCAGGGGAGGGGAGGAAACGCCAGGATCTGAAGAGACTTGGCCGAGTGGCACGTCGTGCATGCACGTTCAGGTTAGGAGAATGGTTTGATTTTTAGGATAGGAAGGAATTTTCCTCTGAGTCATATTGGCAGGAACGAATGCGGTTCTTTTTCCTTCCTTTACAGCACAGAGCCTTGTTCATTTCCAAGGATCACTGGGCATGTTTCACCTAATAAAATTTCTCCAAGGCTACTGCAACACCTTTGTTTTTTCTTTCTCCCCTTCTCTCTTTCTTGTCCTTCCTCTCCATCTATCTCTTTCTCCCACTTTCTTTGCAGTGTACTGCTGCTTTTGAGGCTTGTGGTCTGTTGTGTGAAAGGTCTTAACGCTTGTTCTAAATATTTTGAGGAATATTCTGGAAAAATTGAGAAGAAATGAGACATTTTTGTTTTTTCACATTCTGAAGGGTGGGTACTGGTTTTAGTGTGCACCTACCTGGAATTAAACTTCTGTTAAGTTGATCTTTTTAATTATGAAGAACTGAGCCAAGTGACCCAGGCAGTGTCTGTCTATCTTGGATTCCTGTTAGCTACTTTTTAGGCTGTTTCTTGCTCTCTGCACCAGTTTTGTGGTTTGTCCTCTGAGGTGTCTAATTTTTTCATGACCCGGAATGCCCTGTAATGGAGCAGAGGTGTACTTAACATTGTGTTTTGCATTTGAGTCTGTTTACCACACAAAATTCAGCTGTTACAGCATTAATTTCCTTTATTGAGTTAGTCCTTGAATTTGCTTGTGTTTTCTGAAGTGCATGTGTAAAGTAAAATCAGAGAGAGGATGCTATATCTTGGTAAATGCTTGGAAATCGAAGGCTTTTGACTTTGAAGATTTTGTTCAAAAAGGGAATGCAAGGGTTACATTTTTGTGCCCTTTTATTTTCCAATTTAAAAAAATCTGGTGTATATTGTAGGAGTTGCTTGTGGATATGTAGGAAATGTACTATAACATACACAAAGTCATAAATCTGTCATAAATCCTAAAATCACAACAGCTGTTGTAGTTGACTGTAATGTTCGCTCTGTGTTTGTTAAAACTTTTTGAGTTTTATATTTCCTAATTGTTCCTCACTAATGAGGTTCCTACATCTTACAGGGATTACTTTCGTGCCTGTATCAGGAGATACTCAAATGGAGTTTGCTTCTGCTTGTCAGTGGGCTTTGAAATCTAATTAGGCAATTATAGCTTAAATTCCACAGCTCAAAATAAACAGAGCTCCATCTTTGCTGTGAGCTATTTTCTAACAATGAAACCTGCTGAGTGCAGACTAACTACAACAGGCAACGCACAGATTTTGTTCATCAAGAATAAAAGTGATGCAGAAGTATGCTGTTACACTCTGAGAAATGTTACGGGCCACGTTTTGAAAAATTGGCATTTAGCAGTAAAATGTACTGTGTCTGCACAGTGTATATGGAAGCCACCCATTTTGTGCAGACTGACATATATACTTGCAGCTGAATTATTGTTTGTCATGAAGAATGCACCTACAAGTTTAAAAGGGTGTTTCGCTTGTTCCAAGCAGGTCTTCAGAGAGGATCACTTAAGAAATTAACTGCTTTAAATGAAACGATCTATCTTTCAGAAACGGGAAATAGTTGATTGTAATGCCTTGACCTATAAATACACAGAAACTTTTGCCTCTGACGATGTTTCTTAGCATTTTTTTAAAAACTTACATAGGTGTCAGGATAGACACTGGTCTTTTGCCAAATAAAACGTCTTTTAGGGTATATTAGCACTTGTGTCTATATGGATTGCATATATAAAAGCACTGTGGAACCTTTGCTGGTTGCTGACTGTACGGTCACAGGAAAGCTTCACTTAAAATGAGCCTAAAAACTCTTGCTTACATTTTGTACACATGCAGAGACCTGTAGATGAAAAGACATGCTAAACACTGTTACAGGAGTGGATCTAGCTGTATCACAGTCCATTCGGAAATGACTGCTCAGCAGTGAGGACATCCTGGTATGGAGCTGCAGACTATCCAAGCTGCACCTGGGTGCCAGCTGCATTTCCATGTGGCAACACAAAGCTGGGCATGCTCTCCTGTTGAGAAGCAATAGCCTTTGATACTTCCAAGCTGTTAATCCAAGTAGCCATTGCGATGAAGTGGTTTTTCAAATAGAAATTTTCCCTCATCCTTTTGAATCTAACATAATTTCAAGGTGCACAGCATTAACATCAAAATGGAACTTGGGGAATTTAAGTCTAGACTAGAGTTGTGTTGGCCCTGAAAAATCCTCAGATATTTTTCCATATGACGTTGTGCAAATTTTGAAGAGGAACAGTTAACACGGCCAGCTTTCAAGTGTCCTCTTTTTCCTATTACTGTAATGTATTTCTAAAATTGTTCTTCAATTGTTCCTTTGCTCGTGGGTGCCACTGAAAATGACCAAAACTAACTTGGTGCAATTTTTTGCTGCCTCTAGCCATGCTAGTCTCTCTCTTCTCTGACAGTTCCTTTTAGATTCAGCAGAATGCATTACAGAAGCGTATTTATTTCTAAAAAAAAAAAAAAAAAAAAAAAAGTACAGAGAGGAGCAGATATTATTTCATTCAGTGTTTCAGTATACTGTAAAGCTATGCCAGTCTGAATAACTGCATTATCTGAGAGAAAGTAAAATTGTGGTTTGTTGTATTGCTTCCTACTTACGGTGTTCTATGGGTTTTAGTTATATAAAAGTGACTTAGCCTTTCTCATTCTGCCTAAGTGCTCTGGTCACATGAGCAGACTATTCCTTTTGGGTGTAATAGCTTTTAAGGAGAAACTTCATATTTCTACACTCACCTGCATCTTTTGGCCACCTTTCTCTTTCCCATCCTTATTTCCTTTGATTTTTGTTTCCTGTGGTATGTCAAGCTCTCACTGAACTACCAAGGATGTCAAAGAAGTTCTGCCTCTTGATTCCTTTTTAGAGTATGTTGGTCTAGCCTGAGAAATTAGCATTTTATCCCAAATCTCTGACCGTTAACTGTGTTAATGTATTATTACATCATGTTGGACATAGTCATGTAGATGATTGATTGGGAAGTAATGCTTCTTCAGCCTTCAGCAAAGTCACCAAATGACAGAGAGAAACCTACAGATGGTGCTTTAAATTAGTATAGATATGATATTGAAAAAAAAAAATCTGGAACACTGAGATTATTTTTGAGCCTCTTCATTATCACCTAAAATCTGCAAAATTACAGAAAGGTATTTTCCTTTTTTTTTTTTTCTCTTCTTCATAACAACATCTACACAGATGATCTAAAGGTGAGACTTAGTGCCCAGGTGGCCAAGAAGGCCAACAGCATCCTGGCTTGTATCAGAAATAGTATGGCCAGCAGGACTAGGGAAGTGATCGTCCCCCTGTACTTGGCACTGGTGAGGCCACACCTCGAATACTGTGTTCAGTTTTGGGCCCCTCACTACAAGAAAGACATTGAGGTGCTGGAGAGAGTCCAAAGAAGGGCAACGAAGCTGGTGAAGGGTCTAGAGCACAAGTCTTATGAGGAGCGGCTGAGGGAACTGGGGTTGTTTAGCCTGGAGAAAAGGAGGCTGAGGGGGAGACCTTATTGCTGTCTACAACTACCTGAAAGGAGGTTGTAGCGAGGCGGGTGTTATTCTCTTCTCCCAAGTAACAGGGATGAGAGGAAATGGCCTCAAGTTGCGCCAGGAGAGGTTTAAATTGGATATTAGGAGAAATTTCTTCATCAAAAGAGTTGTCAGGCATTGGAACAGGCTGCCCAGGGAAGTGGTTCAGTCATCACCCCTGAGATGTTTAAAAGACATGTAGATGTGGTGCTTAGGGACGTGGTTTAGTGGTGGACTTGGCACTGCTAGGTTAACAGTTGGACTTGATGATCTTAAAGGTGTTTTCCTTTCTATGAATCTATGAAATATTCATCCCTGTTCGATGCTTTGATTTTAAATGTTTAAAAACAGTTTTTGTATTAGTCTTTCTTACAGCATGAGTTGTACGTGTTATTTCAGTTATTCTGATAGACTAAGTCAAGTATATTGGTGATGGCATTTCTTAAGCTTCTTAAGAATGAGATGGTGTTTACTAACTAGGATCTCTCCTGCTTAACTTTAAGCCCACAGTGCACTGTAATCAAAGATACAGTTTCTTTTTCTTATATGGTAAACTAAACAACTATCTTATTTTCCACTCTACTGAGAAAATTCACAAACACTTTTCTCTTTTTAAGTAGCTTTTCATATCCTATTGAAATTTTGATTCTCTCTGAAATTACTACCGTGGAGATAAATTCTTAGCATATCTCATCTTGCTTTGTTTAAAAGGGCTTCATGTGTGGAAAAGAAAAGGAAGAAAGCAGTCCTGAGGTTTTGTGAAGACTCCTTCAGTAACTTTTAAATCCCTTTTCAAAATAAAGTCATAATACGGTAGTAACAAATTATGAAAATGCCTGTTCTTCATGAGACCGTATGTTTCAGGATATTTACATTTGAAAAATATTTGCTGCATGTTGTTGAAAATAACATTTGTTCTCCAGCTTTTTTAAGATCAGCTCACTGAAACCTTCCAATACCAAGGTAGTTGTTTGTTTGTTTGTTTATTTAGTAGTTTAATCTCTTTGGCTTTTAGGACAGAGAGTTACTGTCAGGCTTTATGCTCTCTGGTTATTACATTACACATTTAAGCCCACCCCAGAGAACCTGTGTTAGGTTTTGCCTGCAGGGCTCTGGCTGCTTGGGCCAGTGTTAAGACAAGGGGTAGCAGCGCACTGCCACAGTGGTAGGCACTATTTAGAGAAGAAAAGCAAAGATATGATGGGCACAGAATGTTTGATGTCTTCCTGTTAATTCTGGAAAATATTTGCTGGAGCAGAACTTGCCAGGCCTTGCAGCTGACTCTTTATTCCCCGTTTTTATTTCCATTGTTAAGTTTTTATCGTCTGCCAAGATCTTAATATCCTAAGACAGATGAGATTCAGTCTTCTCTTTTCACCCCTCTTATGTTTTTCTTTCTGCATGTCTTTTCTTTCCAGCCACTTTGAAAGATCTTTCCTAAACTGATTTCCAGCTGCTCCCCTGTGGTCTGAGCATCTCCTGACTTCTCCCTCTTTATAGTCCAACCTAAACTGCCTCCCTCATCTTAGCTTGCTTTCTCTCTTTTCCTATGTTTAGGCATTTTTCAATGTATGTGTAAGTATTACTCAATATTTCTGTAAATTGAATCAAACAAAGCAAAACAAAATACTGCCCCCCTTGAAAGATTTCTCCGTTATCCCAATGGTCAAGTGCCGTCCTGTTTTTCATCTTCCTTGGCTTGTAATTTGTTTCAATAGATCTATGGCAAATACCATAACGTGGGCTTTTTCCCCCTAGTATCTCCAAAATCCTTCTAATACAGACCCCAGCCTTGCCATAGCTTCTTCTGAGGAAGGTTTCTTAATAGTGCCAGAAGTCTTTCACTTGCTTACTCTTCTTCCTGCTGTTTGATGCTGTCATTACTCTCAGAATTCATTCTGATATGTTTGTATGCAATATTTTTTATTTTTTTCCCTTCATTTTTTAAAATGTCATTGAATATTCACTAAATATTTACACTTTATTTACATTTAATAATTTTACCTGGTTTTCCTCCAAAAGAAAATGGGTTAGATGCAGCCACAAGTCTGAGAAAATGGCATAAGTAGCATTGGACGGAAATGTTTTACTGGTGAGAACCCTCTTCACGTAGTGCATTTTTGATGCAGACCAGTCCCCTCTGCCACCTCCCTGACAGCAGGGACAAGTGAAGCAGCAGCAGCTGTAGCTGTGGTGATGGCACTGCCAGATGACTAGTTTGCAGTACTTACTCCAGAGAAGAGAGAACACCGCTGCAGAGGAGTCCCAGTACTGTTTAGCCAGTCTGAAGTGTTGTATGATAGACTTCAGAGGGACTATCAATAAAGAAGAAAAGAAAGAGGGTAAGAGGGAAGGATTGTACTGTTCTTAAAAATAAAAAAAAAAAAATCCTTTCTTGTGCACTAAATGGAATGAAGGCAACTGGTAAAACGGCAGCCACACTTCCTATCTAGTAGTCATAGATTGCCACAGGAACCATAAGTGTATCATCTCTTCTGTTAATTGCCATTCATAGTGTTGAATTAACAGTGAGTAACAGAAACCACAAATGTATTACTTCAGTGTAATTGTAAATATTGTGACCTTGAAAAATGCTTTCCCCCCACCCCCAGTTTTTAAATATTTTTGTTATTGTCGACCTTAGGACCATAAGAGCATATACACAAAATAAATGAGGGAAGCACTGCAATCATTCTGCCTACTGCTGCCATCACCCGGCTGGAACCGACCCCGCATATGGACAGGTTGCTTTTCCTACCGTAGTGAGAGAGAGCTCAGACAGTACAGACCCATGTGTTTGAGGAACTAAAGGCTGTACAGTATTTCCATACCATATGTATGTGGGCAGTTGATGATCAAAGTGTAAGTACAGCCACAGATAGTTAAATCACATTGCTTTACATACAGACAGCACAATTCTGTATTTTATTAAATATCCAAATGAAAAAAAAAAAAAAGTCAGATCCTTCCAATTTGTTTGCATTGCTACAGTCTTTTCTTTGAACATAAGCCCTGATCTAACTAAATGCTGCCTGCACCTTTTTTCTTTTTCACGGTTCATGTTCCCACCAACAAACTTTTCCAATTCATTCTGCAGAGAAGGTCATCTTTATCAAATATATGTTTCTAGAATAAATATATATAAACTTCTGTGTATTTAGAACGGGTATGTAGGAGTGTTTTTATGAACAAAATCCTGTTGAGGCAGATGTCTGGAACTTTCTTTAGTTTTATGTCAAAGACACATGGCTCAGATCTCATCTAAATTTGCTCTATCCAATTTACATTGAGCAAGGATCTGGTCAGAAGTGATTAGTTGCTAGAACTCGCAGTGGCATTACTCTGGGAAGTTTCTGATGGGTATTAGTTATGGGATCACTATGGCGATTTAAGGCAGCCACCTAGATGTTACAGAAAAACTACAACTTCATTTCCAAACTGTCAGGGTTGCTTTAAAAAGAAATTAAGATATATATTATTTAAGGGTTGTAACAGGGAGCGTTTAATATTAAACTCCAGTAATGCTTGTGACAGTAAAAATGGTAAGAGCAAATTACAAATCAGTTACAACAGGTTAAAATCATAAAGTAGCCTGTACATCATTGCTGCCCTCTCCTTGTGAAATCAGTCATGGTGATTTCATAGTTTCATCAACTAGCTTGTTATAAGCATAATATTTGGTTCTCATTTGGCATAAATAACTGTGAACATAATTTGGCCTTGAAAGTGATTATTAAACAATTTTTCTATTACTTTTCGACAGTGTTCTAAGTCAAGAGTGTTACGAATTGAATATCATGCCAAAAAAGGAGGACAGTAATTATGGGTACTCTATGTGAAGTGCTGGTATTTTTTTTTCCCCTGGCTGTGGTTATGTGAATAACATTGAAATATCAAGAAAACGCCATACTTATTGAGTGTCTCAGGATTCAAGTGTTTTATTTTGGTGGCAAGATGGTTTCTATACTTCCCTGATAATTCTATGGAATAGAGGATTGCCAGATATTAAGGAACACTGTTTTTCAGGCCTGTGAAATTGTGGTTATGATTGCCAGATAATGAATTGCATGTTTATGTGGGGTTTTTTTTGTTGTTTTTGTTTTGGGGGATTTCGGGGGTTCTTTTTGTGAGTAAAGGAGGAAGTGTTGATCCTGATTTATGAAAGGCAGTGGTACAGACTATAAAATTAAGTCACATTTGTAACATTTAGTGGTGCAAACTGAGAACGGAAGCAAAAAATGTTACCTAATGCTTTGCACTGAATTTGTCACAGTGAGGTGACAGGTCTAATAGCATAGCTAGAACTGCAGATTATTGCCCTTTGTTATTATAAAGTAAGGGATTATTGAAGCAGGTCTTCCGCATGCTTATCAGGATGTCTTAATAGCTTGATCTGATCAGTTGTTGCTGTGGCTTGACAGGCTCTTTGAGTCTTTCTGCTGTGTTTTTGCCTTCTCATTTCCTATGATGCTACTGTAAATTCATTAGGAGAAGGCTGCTGCCTTGTGAGACTGATGTTACCTAGCTGTTCTCCTGCATTGACCTGTGGTTGAGGAACACTGGGGCTGATCAACGGAGAGAACACTAGTTAAATTTTGTTATCCTTTCAAAAGCAGTGTGAACGAAGCCAGTTCAGAGTAAGTGATCAACTGCCTGACCTCTCATCTCTGACAAGCCAGCCTGTGGGGGGACAGGTGCTTCATCTTGCTGCCAAAACTGCCAGGGGACAGCAAGCTCACCCTCCAGCCCTCCTCAGTCACCCGGCTTCCCAGGCTGGCTGGTTAAGCAGGAATAGCAGCAGTGAGGCAGAAGAATGAAAAAAAAAAAAAAAAAAACAGCCCTCTGCAGAAAATACAGCACAAGGAGGTCTCTGTACTGGGCAGTGCACTTAAAGATCTCCACACTGTCTGTGGCAAGCCCTTGGGAAGGGGGCACACAGGGCAAAACTCTCCGTAACCATCCCCAAACTACCCTCTGAGCAGAAATTTCTTGCGATTGTGTAGCTGCGTGACTGTGTCTGCCTTACGGTCCCTCTGCTGGCCTTGTTACTCGATTGAGTATTTGCAAATAAATTTCCCGTTTGTCCTTCTGTGTATTATCATCATTAGTGCTGCAGGCGTGGTGAGAACAAACTCCAGCTTGCAGCTCCCCAGTCGCTTCTCCAGGTTCGGGTCCCTGGTAGTGCTGCAGAGCCTTTCGGAACTGGGGAGGAAACAGCAGGTCCAAACTGGTCAGAGTGGTTAAGGGATGGAGGTAACTAACTGAAACACATGAGGCTTTATTTAACTACTTCTGTGTGTTAGGCCAGGAAGAAGATACAGTTTTTTCAAAGCAATCCAAATGAGTTTCTGTACTATTTAGAAAAAAATATGAAATACGTTGGATTTATTGTTTATTATAGTTGAAGCTTATTATGTTTGCCAAATACATATCTATGTGAATCCACAGACAATGTGTGTGGCAGAGAGGGATGGAAATATTCTTTTTGGGCTAATTAAATTGTGAAGATGAAAAAATGCGGTACACAATCTGTAGTGTTTCTGGTAGGTTTTGGGTGTTTTCTTTCTTTTTGTTGGGATTTTTTAATTTCCTCTGTTTTCTTTTTATATTGATGATTATTTATTGGCTTTGCATCTCAGTTCAGGAGTTGTAATGCTGCTTAATTTTTTTTTTTGCAAGTTTGTATCCAAAGTGGGTGTCATAAATTCCATAAGCTTCAGTTTATGGAGTTTTGTTTACTCTTTTTCATCATCAACCTGAATCGCATTCCTCTTTTCTACAGCTGAGCAAACAGAAGGCCATATCCATCAAAAACATAGTCTTGAACCAAGTGAGCTCATATAAACTATATCCCTAAACACTACTGAATTAAAATTGATTTGTACTTATGAGACAAGAAGTCATCTCAGATTTTCTGCTCATTTTCTATGTTAGTTTATTAGTTATCTAAATTTAACTTATATGAGAATGGACTTGGCAAACTAAGTTTTAAACAAGAAACTCCTGAGAGAAATAGTGGTGATGGGGTTTTTTTGTTAGTTTGTGGTTTGGGTTTTTTTATTATTTTTTCTTTTAGATCTTTCTATAAAACTCAGATGGGGGAATTCTGTCAGATTTAGCTTCAAATAAGAGTATTGGGAAAAATCCAGTACTTAATCCTACGGCTTGTGCCTTGAAGAACCTTTAGCGTGTCTGTTGCTCTTTCCATTTTTATCAGTAAAACTACCATCTGAGCTGATTCATATAAACTGCTACAAATACATTTCAGTTGCCAAATTCTGATTAAAACCCACTGATGCCTGAAAGTAGCTTCAGATTTTCAGGTTATCAGATATCCTTGTGCTCTACATTGTGCTAAACCAGATTTTTGTATCAAGTGTTTGCTTTCAATCTAATTTAAAGGAAATTATGTAGAGGGAAAGAAGAAAAGTAGAAAGAAAGAAGCAGCCTGTGACATTAAGTTGATTTTGACTGAGCAAAGTAGGTTTCAGTGATGTAATGAAAGGTCATATTTCACATATACTGTTTGTTTACCTAATAAAATAGAAAAAAAAAACATGGTCTTGTGTTTAAATGTAAAAGTTGCATTTGCGTTCCCAAGAATGCTGCAGTTTGGTAGCATCTCAGGCAAGTCATTTTACCTCTTTGTACCAAATCTCTCGGGATTCTGCATCACGCTCAGGTTTGTGCTCCCCTCCTTTGTTCTGCCTGCAGAAACAATCTGGTCCCTTCCTATAAACCATACGTCTGCTGCTGCTCTAAAACAAGGTATTGTGCAAGGGAGCTTTGATAGTCCTGGAGTACAGTGTGGATTACTAAACTTCAAAGTGGAATTAAATCCCATGCACAAAAGAAACCTGGATATATTTTATTCCAGTCATGTTTCATAACTGTATTTTCATAAGAAAGCTGAATTCTAATTGGTTAGTATGAGCATTCAAATACATTGGTTTTGAAATTAATTGTAGTAATGTTACACTCAGCTGGGTGGTACTTTGTGCAGTTTATGCACTTTCATTTATGTAATTATCACAGAATCACAGAATCAACCAGGTTGGAAGAGACCTCAGGGATCATCGAGTCCAACCGTTGCCCTTATACCACCCTGTCAACTAGACCATGGCACTAAGTGCCATGTCCAGTCTTTTCTTAAACACATCCAGAGATGGTGACTCCACCACCTCCCTGGGCAGCCCATTCCAATGTCTAATAACCCTTTCTGTAAAGAAATTCTTCCTGATGTCCAACCTGAACCTCCCCTGGCGAAGCTTGAGGCTGTGTCCTCTTGTCCTATCGCTAGTTGCCCGTGAGAAGAGGCCGACTCCCACTTCACTACAACCTCCCTTCAGGTAGTTGTAGACTGCAATAAGGTCACCTCGGAGCCTCCTCTTCTCCAGGCTAAACAACCCCAGCTCCCTCAGCCGTTCCTCATAGCTCAGACCCTCCAGACCCTTCACCAGCTTGGTCGCCCTCCTCTGGACTCGCTCCAACACCTCAACATCTTTCTTGAAGTGCGGGGCCCAGAACTGGACACAGTACTCAAGATGCGGCCTCACCAGTGCCGAGTACAGAGGGACGATCACTTCCCTAGACCGGCTGGCTACACTATTCCTAATAGAGGCCAGGCTGCCATTGGCCTTCTTGGCCACCTGGGCACACTGCTGGCTCATGTTTAGCTGGCTGTCAATCAGCACCCCCATGTCTCTTTCCGCTGGGCCGCTTTCTAACCACTCTTCCCCCAGCCTCTAGAGCTGCATGGGGTTGTTGTGGCCGAAGTGTAAGACCCGGCACTTGTTCTTGTTGAACCTCATGCCGTTGGTCTCGGCCCATCTATCTAACCTGTCCAAATCCCTCTGTAGGGCCTTCCTACCCTTCAGCAGATCGACACTCCCACCCAGCTTGGTGTCATCTGCAAATTTGCTGAGGGTGCACTCAATCCCTACGTCTAGATCATCTATAAAGATATTGAACAGCACCGGCCCCAGAACTGAGCCCTGGGGAACACCGCTAGTGACCGGCCGCCAGTTGGACTTTGCCCCATTCACCACCACTCTCTGGGCTCGGCCATCCAGCCAGTTTTTAACCCATTTAAGAGTCCACCCATCCAAGCCCCGGGCAGCCAGTTTGTCCAGGAGGATGCTGTGGGAGACAGTGTCGAATACCTTACTGAAGTCTAGATAGACTACATCCACAGCCCTGCCCTCATCTACTAAGGGGGTCACTTTGTCATAGAAGGAGACCAGGTTGGTCGAGCAGGACCTGCCTTTCATGAATCCATGTTGGCTGGCCCCGATGCCCCGACTGGCCTGCATGTGCTGTGTAGTGGCACTCAGGATGATCTGTTCCATCACCTTGCCTGGCACCGAGGTCAGGCTGACAGGCTTATAGTTCCCTGGATCGTCCTTCCGACCCTTCTTGTAGATGGGCATTACGTTTGCTAATTTCCAGTCCCCTGGATCGTCCTTCCGACCCTTCTTGTAGATGGGCGTTACGTTTGCTAATTTCCAGTCAGCTGGAACTTCTCCAGTTAACCAGGACTGCTGGTAGATAATCGAGAGTGGTTTGGCAAGTTCATTTACCAGTTCCTTCATTACTCTGGGGTGAATCCCATCCAGGCCCATAGCCTTGTGGGCGTCCAACTGGCACAGCAGGTCACTAACCGTCTCCTCCTGGATCATGGGAGGTTCACACAGCCCCCCATCCCTAACTTCAGGCTCTGGGGGCTGAGTCTCCTGAGGACAACCAATCTTGACATTAAAGACCGAGGCAAAGAAGGCATTGAGCACCTCTGCCTTTTCCTCATCCCCTGACACTACACTACCCTCCTCATTCAGCAAGTGGTGGAGGCTCTCCTTGACCCTCTTTTTGCTGTTGATGTATTTGTAAAAGCTTTTTTTGTTGTCTTTGACTGTAGCAGCCAAATCGAGCTCTAATTGAGCTTTGGCCCTTCTAATCTTCTCCCTACACGACCTGGCCACGTCCCTATAGACCTCCCAAGTTACCCGACCCTTCTTCCAGAGCAAGTAGGCTCTCTTTTTTTCCTTAAGTTCTAGCCTAAGTTCCCTGTTTAACCAGGCCGGTCTTTTTCCCTGACGTCTTGTCTTCCTACAGACTGGGACAGCCTGCTCCTGAATATTTAACAATTCCCTTTTGAAGCATGTCCAGCCTTCCTGGACTCCTTTGCCCTTCAGGACCGATTCCCAAGGGACTCGGTCCACCAGCCTCTTAAACAGGCTAAAGTCAGCCCGCCAGAAATCTAAGGCAGGAGTTCTACTCTTGCCCCTCCTTACTTCCCCCACTATCGAAAACTCTAACATTTCATGGTCGCTACTCCCAAGACGGCCACCGACCCTCACATCTCCCACTAGTCCTTTTCTGTTCATAAACAACAGGTCAAGCAGGGCCCCTCCTCTAGTGGGCTCATTTACCACTTGCATGAGGAAGTTGTCCTCCACACATTTGAGGAACCTCCTAGATTGCTTCCTGTCTGCCATGTTGTATTTCCAGCAGACATCCGGCAAGTTGAAGTTGCCCATGAGTACAAGGGCCGGCGACCGGGCGGCTTCTGACAGGCGCTTGTAAAACGCCTCGTCTGCCTGCTCATCCTGGTTGTGTGGTCTATAACAGACTCCCACCGTAATGTCTGCCCTGCCGACCTGCCCCCTGATCTTCACCCATAAACATTCAACCTTGTCATCCTCACCATCTTCCTCAGTTTCAACACAGTCCAAGCACTCCCTAATATACAGCGCTACCCCACCGCCTCTCCTGCTTCGCCTGTCCCTCTTAAAGAGCCTATAGCCATCCATAGCTGCACTCCAGTCATGAGAGTCATCCCACCACGTTTCTGTGATGGCAACCACATCATAACCTTCCTGCTGTACAGTGGCTTCTAGCTCTTCCTGTTTATTGCCCATACTGCGTGCATTGGTGTAAACACACTTCAGCTGGGCTAACGGCCTTGCCTCCGACACAGGCCTGTCACCTCTAGGTTTATTTGTGGCTGCCCTGGTCTTATCCCCCTCCCCCATCGAACCTAGTTTAAAGACCTCTTGATCAGCCCTGCCAACTTCTGGGCCATAACCCTTTTCCCCTTCTGACTCAGCTGTTCCCCATCCGGCATAAGCAGGCCCGGTGCCATGAAAGCTGCCCCGTGGTCAACAAACCCAAAATCCCACCTCCGGCACCAGTCTCTCAGCCACATATTAATCTGTTGTACTTTCATAGTCTTTTCCCTATTTTCACCAAACACTGAAGGAATTGAAGAGAATATCACCTGCGCACCTACCCCCTTCACCAAACGCCCCAGGGCCCTGAAGTCCCTTTTGATTGCCCTGGGACTTCTCTCTTCAATCTCATCCCTACCCACCTGGAATACTAATAGTGGGTAGGAGTCAGAGGGCCTCACCAGTTGAGGAATCCTCCTGGCAACATCCCTTACCCGAGCCCCAGGGAGGCAGCAGACTTCCCTGTGAGTCAGGTCTGGCCTGCGTATGGGGCCCTCCGTTCCCCTTAGCAGGGAGTCGCCTATAACAATTACTTTTCTTTTCTCCTTTTTGGAGCTGGTTGCTCCTCTTACTCGGAGGAGCAACCCTCTTACTCGGTTGCTCCTGTTCATGTAGTCCCGTAGAGGGTCTTTCACCTAGATTCGTGTCTTCCTGACACTCAGGAAAACGCTCAGGCTCCAGCATCTCATACCTATTTTTCAGGGGGATGTGGGGAGGGGAGGAAGGTCGGGATGGGATTCGCCTGCCACCCCAAGCAGGGACCTGCCTCCATTCCCCCCCATCCCTTAGGTCTCCTCCTGCTCCTTGTGGAGGAGGAAGAGGATCCTCCACTACCTGGGGAGCATTAGGCCCGTCCGTTTTCCCCAGGACAGGCAGGGAACAGCACTGCCCGCCAACCTCTTCCTGGGATGCTCTTGTACTCCTTAACCTTTCCACCTCCTCCTTGAGCTGGGCCACCAAGGAGATCAGGTCGTCGACCTGTTCGCACCTCACACAGGTGAGGTCTCCGTTACCCTCGAGTGCCAGGGCCAGGCTCTGCCACTCCCTGTAGCCTGCCACCTGCACCTCCGCATGCTTCCGTGGCAGGTCCGTTTGGGTTGCCATGTCTTTTCTGGCACCCGCAAGGGACTTAGGGCCCCGCCGAGTGGAAACCATACCTGCCTGCGCGCCTACCCTGCTCGCCGCCCTGCCTGCGAGAACTGCTGCGCAAACTGCCACTCCCCTGGGGCTGTGCCCTCCCCCGCCCCGACACACACAGTCACTGCTGACTCCCCCTCTCCCCTCTGGGCAGGTCCCTGCCCACCCAGAGGCTCTTTATCACCCGATCACAGGGGGTGGTGCTATGCCCCCTCCTCTCCTGATTCGTTGCTGGGAACTTCCGGATCTAGGCGGGTCTCGGGCTGCTGCTCGGGGAGGCCTGGAGCACAGAGACCGCTCGCCCGCTACGGCCAGATCTCTCCCCGCACTAACCTCAGTCGCTGCCGCCACTGCCGCTGCTGCCGCTGTTGCCGACTGGCTCCGACTGGCTATTATATAGCATATTCAATCTCTAATTTTTACAGCATCATTATGTAGAAATAATAAATTATATTTCTTTCTTAATAGAGTATTGTCAGTTTGAAAAGAAGCTAGAATTAAACTTTTAAAGCAGCCTTTTAGCTTTATTTCTAATTCTTAAATAATTTTATTCTGCTACTTAATATAATGTATTAAATATTTTCTATTATTTATATTATATTGCCATAAATATTCTGGCTATGTGAGAAACATACTTTCATCAAAACATATTACATGTTTATTACACATCGGTAGAATTGATTATTCCAGTTAATGGATTTTTTCTGTTCCTTCCTGGCTAGATTGTCAGAATCCCTTAGTATCTGGTGTTTAAAATCTCTTAGATGTCATCAAAGGATTCTACAATTAGCTAGGGCACTACACCATGTCACTACAGTACAAATAACAGAAAGACAATAGAATAGTTATTTTGTGTGCATACACCCAATTTTTGTGGGTTTCTTGAAAAAGAAAAAAAAAAACAACCCCCTGCCAGCCCCATCCCCCCACTCCTCCCAACCCAATGAGCTATTTTTCTAGCTGCATGGTTCACAAGATACTGACTTACAGGATCTATTGTAACATTAAGAGTTCAAAGAAAACAGGTTATTTCAATATGATGTGTTTGTTCTATACTTTCCCCCCATTAAGACCAAGTATCTCTTAACTTCTTAACAAGACCTTCTAAGGAGCGAAGCTGTTTAAGAAACTATTGCCATTTTTAAGGTCCGGTAAATAATAATAGTTCTAGTAACAGTTCTATCTGTTTAATATTATTAATACATATATTAAAAATATGATTATTATGCAACCATGTCTATGTATTTTGTATTTGCAAGTTTCTGGTAAAGAATAAATAACTGTTTTTATAGTGTTTTGCATATAGACTGAACCTGTAATTGAGATCTGAGCCTGAATTTAAATGAAATGTTAAGTAGACTATAGAAGCTATGGCAGGCAAAAATTCATTCATCTCTGTCCTCGTACTATGAAATAAGATCAAAAGCTCATGTGCTTCCTGAATTGGACTTATGGTTTGGGCTTTTTCTTTTTTTGATGTTACACCATAAATGTCAGTTCTCGCTGTATAGTGTATATATATGGTTTACGGTATGTTTTTAAAATTTCCTTATTTCACACTTCTTAAAGTTCCTTCCACTTCTTAAGGATTAAAAAAAAAAATATCTTTATAGGTATAGCCACTTTGAATTTCATTTCTACGTAAAACAGTAGAGAGATACCCTGCCAGCAGTGGTTAGCTGAGCGTAGTCTGTTACCATAAAGACAAACTGCGTAGGTTTCCCAGCAATGAAGGTCAAAGGACACATGCACAGCTATTTATTTGCTTTTAAAACAGAATGAATATGATTTATGCAGGATATTAGCTAATGTCATAGTGTTGAGCTTTGCAGGTGCGGCCATGGGAGCCTGACACCCCACTAATCCCCCTGAGTGAAGCGGCCATGCATGCAATAGCTTTGTTGTCGCCGTGGTGCTTCTTGCCTTGCTCTGTGCCACGGTTTGAGAGGTGAGGCTGCGTTTCCCTGGATGGGCTTCCAAACTTTTGGTTCGATTCGACTGAAGCAAGTTACAGACCTTTGGGCAATACATTTGGACGGAATTACCAATACCCAGGGTTGTTTTTATTCTTATTGCATGTATTAGCTTGCCTGGGTTTGTGCTGGTTTTGCTTAGTTCTGTTTTAAACTTGTGTTAGGAGTACTTCCTAGGCTCCCACCTGTCTGCTGGTGCAAAGTGTGCTGAGCACCCAGAACTGAAGTGTTCCACTCTGCAGGGGATTCATACAAATGGGCCAGGCTTGATCCACAGACACTCTTCAGGGAAATGACATTTCCAAGACCTGGCTGTAATTGTTAAAAAGGGCCTAATAACATATCTTCAGAGTTTCTTTAAATGCTGCATCATTGCCCTGTCTTACCTGCATTCTGTAAGAGGCGAAATACGGATGACTTGCTCGATCTACAGCCTAGTAAAGGCAATGGAAAGAAGCACACTGATTTTTAGGTCTTGTTACCTTGTTTTGCATAAAGAGTGTAGAGAGCAGAAGTGTTTTGTAACAGATTACAAACAGCAGTCCTATTGCTTCCCTCTCTTGCTAGTTTTTCTTCAGTTAAGTTTGGCTTAATTTCAAGTGGTGAACTTGTTCCTTGTGTGCTAGCAGTGCGTAAGCTCCAGCTGAGATGTAACTAGACAACAATCTTTAGAGCAGGATTTACAACAAAGTCATTCATTCCTTTGCTTGGTGTTGTTTGATAGGTTCCAAACTCAAATATAAGCTGTAATTTTAAATACAAAAGTAAATAAATAATGGTGTTTTAACACTATTCAGAATAATAGTAAGAACAAAACCTGGAAGTGATGAAGTGCATAAATATGACAGACGATTGTACTTGAAGAAAAAATAATTAGTGATGGTTCACAGAGTTTGGCTGTGAGACTATTAACGACAAAGATGTGGACATAATTGCTTTGGTTTGAAATATTTTCTCACAAACAATTAGGAGCTTGTGGCAATTTAAGAATGAATGCATGTGGAATTTTTGCTCTTAGGGTAAAGAAAAGGAGGGCTTATTATACCTGTTACCTTTTCCACACAAGGGAAAAAAAGCATCTCTTCCCCAAAACTGTAAAACCATATTATTGGCATGTGTAGTTATATCAGACTCATATAGTTCTTCTCCCTCACCAGGATATGAGAGAGAGAGAGATGTTTATAGGGTATGTGAAAAAAATACGTTTTGTAAAGGGGCAGGCAAAAACCCCTAGATGGAGCCCAAAGCCTTCCGTACCGCTGCAATGGCACTTCTTTCTACAGGGTGTTGAAACTGTTTCCTAGGGTAAATTACTCTTTTTCCTTCTGATATGGTATTTGTTCCTACTCTTTTAGTTAGAGGTTTAAACATACTCTCATCTGTACTACTAAAAAATGTATTTTGCAATTTACGTGTTGAACTTGCTGTTTCAAGGAGGGGAGCGTGCAGCAGCAATACGCGCTGGATGCTGGAGGGTCCTGCTACACTGGCACAGCACTTTGGGAGGGTGTGTGGGTGCTGCTTTTGACTGTGCTCAGAGGGGAAATGAGGAGATGTTCCCCTCCCTACCACAAATCACATCTGTTTCAGTTTGGAAATAGAGCATTCACAATTTACTTGATGCCTTACTTCTTTTGGAAAAACTAAAGATATTACAATTTGTGAATGTTTATATTTGCTGTTTAGTCTAGCAAATAAGGAAGAATCCTGCTTTTTGCCTTTTTTTCCTTTCTCTGTAAGTGGAAGCAGAGGGTGAGAAAGCAGTTTCATCCTTCTACTTCTCTCCACCCTTCCTCTTCTAGTCTTAGCACTCCGATCCCCGTAACCTGTTCATACACCCTTTGCTTTGTAAGCGCCAACCTTTTATCCCATGAGCAAATTTGTTGATAGCTTCACTATAAAATATATCTCCTTCTGGGAATGTCATGCTACCCACTCAGCAGTGTCTCACATACCTAAGCGAATCAGCAAAATATTTTAAGAAACGCTTTATTTCTATGAACCAAATACCCTGATGGTTATTGGATTTGTCACAGCATATAGGGTTTCTCCTGTAGCCGTGCTGACCTTCATATGCTATTGTGTTGCAAACCAATGCTTTATGTAATCAAATCAGGAAAAGAATGCTTAATTAACAATAAATGATCCCATTTTAGAAAACAAGTAACTAATTTTGTGCACCATCATTAAAGCTTACTTTTTTAAAAATTCTGGTGGTTTAGCATTTTGACCGATGGTTTGAAAACACAGCAGCACGTACAACTATTTTTAATCGAAAGGCTATCAAACCGCTTTCAGCAGGACACCACATTTACGAGTGGACTTGGATCTCATAACTCCTGAGTGCCACAGAAATGAGCAGGTTATGAAAGGCTTTTCTCCCGAGAAAAATATATGTGCTATTTAGTCATAAATCATTATATACCCTCATTATACCACAAAGAATTAGAGAATGCTAAGTAAATTACTTTTTCCCTCCTCCTGTGTGCTCCTGAGTCATGTTGTAAGTGCTGGATTCTGTTGTTGAGTGATGCAAAAGCTACCGTCACAACCTTTTATTCCCTGGGTGCTAATTAATCCTTTGTAATGTAATTGAAGGAAATCAGTGACATTATTTGCTCTATCATGAGTATCGCAAGCATGCATGCAGGAGGGGTGCAGAACTGGTCACCACTCCAGACTACCATTATGTGAAGGCTCAGTTCAGCAAAGATTTAAGTAATTATTTAGTTTGTGAACTCCCTTGCACTTTTTTAGTATTCTTCTAATTATCTGCAGATGTTTTTCTTAACATTATACCACGTGCTTCTGTCTGACACAAGGTAAAATATCCATGATGTAAAACAGGGAAAGTTACCTTAGCAGTTACTGCTAGTGCTATGATACAGTTAACATGTAGAAGCGAGCCAGAGCAATACAAATTCAATTCTATTTCATTGAAATAAGTGTAAACTTTACCATGGCTTTCAATATGAGAGAAGTATTTGCGATACTCTATGTAACTGAAGTTCTCTCTCTTGCATAAATTTCTTCAAATGTTTGATACCAGTTCTGAATAAATACTGCTTGTTTTAGTGGTCTGCTTTTCAGCAAACAAACTTATAACATTTGGTGCAGATGTTAGAGGGGAAATAGTCAAATTTGGAGTCTAGAAATATGTTAGTCTGAATTCCAAGTATATAAACTATACTTTTAGCTTTAAAGTACTGTGTGAATGTACATCTTATGAAGGCAGATTAAAAACTACCAAATAGTAAGAAAAAAACCCCACAACACACAAAACCAAGTGAGAACAAAATATTGTGATTTATAAAGTATGCTTCTTATAGCAGCATTTCTGAGTTTCACGTGCTAAACACCTACTCTTGACCTTGAATTGACCTTGAAGTTTATGAGCTAAAGGTAACAATTGTGCAACAGCTAAAATATGGAGACAGGACTTTACTGCCTGAAAAGAACTGCTGTCATCCTGTGTTTTGTTTGAAGTAACACACTTCGCTGTTTATGAAACTTAACTTTGCCCTATTGGAAGGCAGGGTGAAAGGAGTGCCGGTAGCTATTGTGCAGAAATCTCAGAACAAAGCCGGGGGCAAGCATAGGAGGGTGGCTGATGCATCATGTTAGGTCAGTTTTGCAGGAGAAGTTACCAGCTCTTTCTTTGTGCCGTTTCTGAACGAAATGAGTTTGCCCAGTGGACATCTCCAGCCAGAGATTTAATGCTGAAAAAGCTCAGTTGCAACATAAACTTTCAAGGAGGGTGAAAGGAACCTTTGTCATCTAAAGCACTTGCTCAAAATAAAGTGGCCTTGTCATAGACTTGGTTTTATTATTTTTTATCATGTGTTACAGCTTCTACAAGGTGTCTTCAAACTTTAACCTTCCAGTCATAGTGCACTCACGAGGCAGTAAGGTTGACTATATTGCATTTACTGTACATTACAGCTCTTTTTCTGAAGACAGAAATTAAATGTGAGAAATAATGCATTTAGACTGTAATTTGGACAGTGATCACAGGTATCCCTTATAATTTAAACTGATATCTACATTTCTTATCCTTCTGTAAACAAAAGGCTTATTTATCTGTTTAAAAAGAAAAAAACAAAGAAAATCCAAATCGATTAGGGCAACAGTTGGACTCGATGATCCCAGAGGTCTCTTCCAGCCTGGTTGATTCTGTGATTCTGTGATTGCACTGTTCTTCTATTCCGCTGCATGATGCAATAGACAATAAATTCCAGTGCATAATGACATTTTGAAAGTAGAGGCACCCAGACATACATATGTAGTTTTACAAAAATACTTTTTTGTTGTTCATACTTTCTAGTGACATGGAATCTCAGAGCAATACAGGCAGTTCCTGGCATACATGCAGGTCACTAATTTGGCAATAACTGAAGCAACCCTTGGATGCTATTTTACTCTTTGCATTGGCCACAACCACCTACTTTTCCATGAGAGGACTGCCGAAGGTGCAGTTTCAGTTTTCCTACTGATTTTCACACTCTAAGGCCCACTCTAAGACCTTGGAACAAGTCACACAGTGTCTGCGTCAGATGCACAGTGACATTTATTTCTACTTATCTCACAGATGTGTGAGATGCTGACATTTGGAGAATATTTTTTAAGATAAAAGGGGCTGGAACCTTAAGGTCTGTTCCTCTCAGGCAAAATCAAAGGTACTATCTGTTGTGCTGCCCTACCTCTGCAACAAGGACTGACGAAATTCCAGGGCATTGCTTTGAACAGCAGGTGTTACATTGCTGTGTCTTTCCCAAACAGATGTTTTAGCTGCAGAAGAGACCGACTGCACATACCCCAACTCTGAAAGCATTTAAATCTAAATGTTTAAATGCGTGAGCATATTTCCTTTGTATTAAAACTGCAACATTATCATAATTAAAATATTAGCTAATGATAAAATTGTTCTTTGGATGCTTTTTCACAACATAGAGATAATTAATATGAATATCGCGTGAAAATGGGGTACATTTTCCCTTGAGAACTGATCATTATAGGTGCTATGAACTCTCTTCAGCATAATACACATCTTTGGTGACAAACCTTCCTAAAAGCATCAGAAAACATTTATTTTCATATTTATGTTTTAATGGAGAGGTTTCTAATCGCTGCAAAATCCTGTAAGTAGTAATGAAACGCTGTCATTTTATATTTTCTCCAAAATTAGGTGTGAATACTATTCTTCTTTTGGAAATTATAGTAAAATGAGTCCCTTTTCCCAGCTGGCTTTCCTGGGAACTACAGGGGTTTTATTAGGCAGAATAAAAATTGATCTCTTCAGAACTGCCAGTGTGAAATACAGTTTGTCCTTCTTGCTACCTTAAAAATTTGTCATGCTGCTGTTCTAGGCTTCATGGACTTTAAGGTAAATTATGACATCTCAGATACAATTCTTTTTCACAATTTCTGTGAAAATAGCTAGTTATCTATGCATGAAAGAATGTCCAGTGGGAAAAAAAAAGAAAGCGTTTTCCCTGAGGGTTGTGTTGCAAGTGTATTCTAATGAGCTGAGAGACCATCCCTGACTTTTGCAGGTTAAAGAGACTCCTCCCTGTACAACGGGCATGCTTTAAATCAAGTGCTGTGTGTCAGTTTTGCTGTAGTGGAGTACCTAGGGAATAAATGCTTATTACGTAATACACAGCCACATCCTGTGGTAATTCCCTGGTTTTCATGACTCTCTGCCTGCTCTCTAATTTGGAAGATCCAGTAGGAGACTTTCCTCCAGGGCTTCAGAAGGTGCTTTCAGTGGATCAAATAAAGAAACTTTTTACTATAAAAAACCTTAACTAATACAAAACAAAGCTTCAATTGGAAAGGTTTGTAGCCTAGATGAGAACTGACACCTCCTGGAACATTCAGGAGCCCATCTTTCCCTGACTCAGCTTTGGTCCTGTTTATGTCTGAGGCTGACACCAGAGTGTCCAGCTGTGCAGCTGCTTGACAGTTTGAGGCTGTCTCTCTTTCTTGTTTTTATTTCAAATGCATTCATTTTATCCCCAGACAAAGCTGGAAATTTTTTGAAGTCTAATATTTGGCAGTAGGGCAAAAAAGTCTTCTTCCCCAGGAGAAGGTCTGCAAGGCTCTTCTTGTTTGGAAAGGAACTGTCTTTGAGAGGACCCCAGAGCCCTTTGCTCAGCAGCATCTGGTAGGATTCAGAAAGGTTCAGAAGCTATTCTGCCAGACCTTGCTCCTGTAATGTGTCACTCATGCTGCTTGAGGCACTCAGAAATTAATAGTACACTGCATGTATGTGATATTTCTTGCCCCTAAATGTTTAGGTCGCTTACTGTACTGGCTCTCCAGAACACATCGCATTTTTTTAAAGTCAAGAGTGGGAAACTTATACATGATGTCAGTATATTGTACTGAGTTTTATTAATGTTGAAAAATTGGCATATGACTTGTGACTAATATTTTAAATTAGTACTATCTACAGTCAAATGCAGAGATCAGGAATTAGAGATGTTGTGTGTATACTTTCCATGTAAATGCTGCAGCCTTGTCTTCTGGCCTGAAAGGTCAGAAAATATTTGCTGGCCTTGGGGTAACTGTCAGTTTGCTGAATGTAATGATAATGAAACACAACCTGCTGTTCCTTATTGAGAGTACTGCCTCAAAGAGGAAGGTGCTAGGCAGTGGGATTTAAGATTACGAACAGTGTATTAAAAAGATACCACGGTCTGAAAGAGGCATCGTCTTGCAATGCGTCCCCTCCTCCAAGGTAACTTCTAGTGATGTACACTTTTCCTGGGTAGGAAAGGCAAGAAAGTGCATGCCAAGACACTACTGGGTAAGAATGTATGCATAGGTAAATAACATACAGTAGCTGTTGGGTTTTGCTCTCATTCTCTGTGCTTTTCACAGCAATGTTTTCATCTGCCAAGGAGCAATAATCTTAGTGCTTAAAATGGCATTTATGATGATGAATATACTTAAATGGATTTTTTTTTTTGCTGTGTATGTCAACTTGTTTTCTCGCTTCACATATGATATGGCCTTAGATTCTGCTGCATATTAATATCACCATATGCGAGAAATGAAACCCGGAGAAAGGGTAAGTGCCTTTTCCAAGACCACACAACAAGTCAGTAGCAGAACAGGAATGAAACCACAAGAATTCCTGGCTCCTTATTAGATTATTAAGGCATTTTGGAGGGCCTCATCCAGACATGTAGAGAATAGTTTCTGTAGAAAAGTAAATTTTAAACGTGTCCGAAGGGTGATTTACACTAAGCTCTGTTCTATAGTACGGTATAAACAGGTGTTTGATGGCACTGTCTACCTGCTGGCATTCTTCTGATTGATTTTTCCAGCCGTTTGGTGGTACCATGCTTCTGGTAATAAAAAAAAAGCTAAGGCAAATAGGTCAGCAGTAGCTACAGCAGATGGATAAACCACATGTCTTGTCCTTAGCAGCATTCTCACAATTTGGTCCTTTAAGGGAGAGACTGTGAAAGATGGGACAGAAGACCCCAACCAAACCCTAGTGCATTGCAGCAGCATTGAATAGGTGGTATAGATAAAAAGTTCTTTTGAAACTAAATTCAACTAATGGGCATTGCCTCCCAGGAGCAGAACTGAGCACAGGCATTGCTGTGGGTACAGTTGTTCACTGAGACAAAAGATGATACAAACAATTTGTTGAAAAGTTTGTATCAATTCCTGTCTCCTTGTGTGGGAATAATAGATTAGGGGAGGGGAGGAATGGAAGTTAACGCTCAGCATCATGCTTTCAGAAAAAACATTTATAGTGTCTTTAAAGGCCTGTTTCTCTTTAACCTGAAACATTTCCGTTCATTTACATCAGTACAAAATCATATAAAAGTTGATGGCTGCCTTTTACATTCATTCTCGAATGGTGTAAATGACAAACTAAGGAGAATTAGCCCTACTACTGTTTTCTTTTCAATAAGTTCTTACAGCACTGTTACATGATACAGACCCCCTAACTAAAAGCAAGTAAATGCACAGAGAACTGAATTGATGGCATCATTTAGAGTACCCATGCGATTTGGAGAGCAGATTGTTTGTAACCTAATGGAAAGTTTAACAACCCAGCCTCTTCCTTGGTCTGCTGCACAAGCGCCCTGGGAACTGGTAGGCTGTCACGACAGAACCTGGCGCTGTTGAATGCTTGGCCAGATTCATTGAATATTGAATTTATGCCTTACAGCTACCTTTTTTATTTTTGTAACAGCAGTAAATTTAAACTGCATCTTTAAGTTCAAGATGCTCAAGCATGAGATTCTTCCTGCTGCACCTTTGCAAACTCTTAACTCAGATTCCTTTGAAGTGGGAAAAGGAAATCGCATGTTTTTTCTGGCCTGGCCTACCTGGCAGCAACTAAAACGAGGTCAATGTTTGTAATAATAGATGGATTTTAAGTAGTTGTTACCTGCTTTTTGCTTTTTATCTGAGCTTTTTTTTGTTAATAGAGCAAAAGTATTTGCTCAAGCTACTAAAAGCAATACTGCCCCAAGGATTTTTAGTTATCTGTATTTCACATGGACATTTTAATGTGCCATTTCATCTGTATCAGTCCTTTACTGGGAGAACTCCTAGCCAACTTTTCTTTATTCTTGAAAGACTGATTCCCTTCCCCAGCTGCTTTGGTCTGAGTGCAAATGCTAACTCAGCGCTGGCAGGCTCCCCTTAGCGGGACTGCATTCCTTCCTTTGCAGGATTTGACACTGGGAAAGCAACTGGCACTCCGGGCACGTCCCGGAGGATCGATAGCTCTTTCAATGGGATACTCTTTGATGGTGAGAAAGTAGCCTGCTTTGTTAAGCTGTCCAGATGATCAGGTCAGAGTCTGGACTGTACAGCCCACTCTTGGCCAGGCCAAATACCTGTTTCTCAAGACCCTGAGCAACAAGGTGGAAGGATTTTTCCTGTAAGAAAAAAAATTGAGAGGGTTACAGAAAAGTTTGCTATGAGAAGTAATTTTGTATTGGTATGCACAAACCTGAGCTTTATCAATCTCTCATCAGGATTGTTGTTGTTGTTGTGAGAAGTGCTGATCTTTTACAATTTCGAGAGTTCGTGGTTCTTTCCTTTTTAAAACACCAACAGGAAATACTGTGAACTTAATGCTGGAGATAAGGAACTATATAGTAATTGAAATGACAAAGAGTTTGCTTTCATGAGTTTGGGAAGTTTTTATCTAATTCAATCTAGAAATGAAAGGAAATTATAGGAAATATAAGGAACTGCCATAGCTAAAATGTCGGTTGTTCCAATTACTTCATCTTAGAAAAAGAAAATTCTGCACGTCTTTGACTTAATACCAAACTATGGCTCTGAAATGTTTTTTCTGTCACTTCTTTTTTTAATTGGAATGTCAAGTCAAGAGTCCCATATGACTGGAACAAACTGTTTCAGTATAATCACATTGCAAGCTATATTTATCAGCTTCTTTGTCTGTTGAGATTTTATAGCAACCAAAGTTTCCCTGCGCAGAATCCTAACACATGCTCAGAAGATGTATGATACAACTGAAGAGTTTAAATTTGTGTTGTAATTAATTTAAAAAAAAAAAAAAAACACAACAAAAACAAACAAACAACCAACCCAAAAAAGCTGTAACAGGGCTGTGACTCTGGTTTTGAATTTCCTGTGAAACAGTAAAAATAAAAATAATCTTGAGGGTAGGCATCAGGACCTAGATCTTTCCTCACCACTCAGCCAAAGCAAGGTACATTTTTTGCTTGTTTTTTCCCTTGTGCCACCCTGACTGTCCAACTGTCTGAATTTAAGTACCTTTTTGGAAAGCAGGAGTTACACTTGGGACCTCCTGCAGCTGAGAAGCGAACTGGATCTAGGTCTTCCACTTCCTGCTAAACCAGGCTGTCAGGGGAAAGTTGGCTGGGATCTTGAAGCAATACTACTTTCCTGGGACAGCTACACTTTAAAAGAAAGCCTCTCTGACTGCATTTTGAGAGAAGCCTCATTTTGCTGGTACATGTTAGTTGTGTACAGAAGATTGTGATTGAGGTGCTGCTCTGCCTATTTTCTGGGCTAGTCAGGGGTCAGGCTCAACTGAAGCACTTCATAGCTTGGAACAAAGAAGTTGTGATTTGCATAGAGACTGACTTCTCGGCACCTGCAGCATCCTCAGACCCAAAGGAAAGCGCTCGGTGAGTTATGGTGCTGCTTGGGCTGTGTGGGAGTTCAGGAAAACTTTCTTTGGAAATTTGGAGTTTGAAAAACTTTAGTTAGTTATATTCTGGTTTGGATCAGGTCTGTGATATGACTGAGTATTGGATTCCCCATGTTGTGCAGGAGAATTACTCATGCAAGTATTTCCTGAAGTACTATGTACTCCCTTAACTCTTAAGTAGCTGGTATATCAGCCTGGGCCTGAGTGGCTGTGATTGCTGTCTCTTCATGAGCTAATGTCCTTTACAAGGATATTATCTACAGGAACTGTGACTAGTGAGTTCAGAAGTTGTGCTGTGCCACTGGAGTGGCTTTTTGAAGCAGACTTGAAAATGTTATATGATTAGTGCAACTTCGATTAATGCTAATATTTGGGATATTTTTGTTCCATTCCTCGTTTTCTATGGACTCAGGGAGTTTTAAGACGAGGAGGGGCAAACTGATCATCCCATTCAACTGCAGGAATATGAGAGTCAATAAATGTTGCTCTAAAGCGTTTTCTCCAGCATTCCTATAATTTTTGGCACATATTGTGCATATATTACCTTTCATCATGAGCTAGTGCTAGTATTGCTGTAAGGAAATTACGTGACTATAAAATAGAAACAGAGGTAATCATTAGGTTGAGGACAAGCGTTCTGTTCCATAGGATGGTCTTTGTCAGTCTATTATTCACCTTTTTAGAATGAGAAGAACATGGAAAATCAGTGAGCAATTTCATCTTATTCTGCACACAGCAGTCCTGCAGCAATCTGTGCTCAGCAAACCTTGGACTAGGGTATTCTTAACTTTAGAAAAATATTTCATTTTTTCTGAGCAGCCTTCACTGGATTTCCTAGTGAGAAATGCAGAGCACTCGTGCGCAAATTCAAGCTATTTTTCTTTTCCTTGATCCTGGTATTCCACGAGAGACAGTTTTGCCAAACTCATAGATAATTTTCCTCCTGTAATCTCTCAGTAAGTCAGTGCACGTCACACCAGTTAGGACATGATAAGTCACTATTGAAAGAAAAACTTTGGTCAGTTTTTAATTCATGGCACACCTCTGCATTGTGGTCTTTAATGTTGCCGTAAACGTGAATTGAGAAGGCAGGCTGGACTGTAGTGGGCTTTCTTGCATGCAGAGTTGCTTTGACCTTTCTTTCCCGAGTGGAGCACACATGGACTTGCACTCAGTTTTTTCATCTAAGATAGGCTGGGTAGAGCTCTTCTTAAACCAAGCAGAAGACACTGTCTTGCAGTCTGTTGGTAAGTGAGAGGCATGAGTCAAGTGGCTGGCTGCACTGGATGGGAGTGCGTTGCTTGACTTTTATTTTGCCGTTGCTGGCAATATACCTGAATATTGGTTGCTTGGCACCTTTTGCATAAAAATTGTATTTGGCCCATAACAGTTTGCCTAAGGAACTATTTGTCCTCTAGTAGGTGACATTTTAAAACCTTTAATGAGATGTCAGGTGAATTGCAGTGGTGGGCACTGATGGATGGGGATACTGAAGCACTGCTGAAGTGCTGGTGCAGGGGTAATAAGGTACAGGTCTTGTTCAGAGCTTCCTATCATTTAAGCACCAAAGCTGTAATTACATAAACAGAACCGCTTTAGCCAGCCCAATGTGTCGTTACGGATTTTCCAGCTAATCTGTCCATTCATCTTAACAATGCAGAACTTGTGCTTCATGTCACTCTCTGCCTTTGTTCTACTCCTTCATCTTTTGAAACGTCTGTCATGAAGAAAGTGTTTATCTTGAATTATGTGTTGAAGAAGGTTAGAGTGCACATTTCTGAAGCTTGGCATGAAATTTCCTAAACAAACCTTGGCGGTTGCTTCGTGAAAATAACTGAGGTATGGATTTCAGATTAACATTGTGCATTAATGTTTTTGGAAGCACTTTAAAATAATGGCCATGGTGCTGGTGAATAAAGGAATCCTGTTGAAGTGCATGTGACATCCGCATTATTAACAAATCAGCTTATTCATTGTAATGAATATTATTATGATAAATGTTATCTTAATGTACAATGATTAACAGTTATTACAGAGACTTTTTATTAACTGAAACATTTACTTGTGTTACATTTTAACTTAATACAGCACAAGATTTAAACACTTTTCTACTTGGATGTTTTTGTATTGGGGTAATGCTGGTATTGTGTTGCTGTGCAAACACTTTCGGGACATACATACGTGGGGAAGTGGAGAGTGCAATGTGAAAGCTCAGGGACCCGCTGGAGCTTGAGGCACAGCAAGGATTACACTAGGAACTGTAGAGAGTCTCTGAGTCACAAGCAGCTCACTGCTGTGGAATGAAATGATTTCACTTCAGCCCCTCTGCTTCTCTTTTTCCAGTGGCTATCTTTAATTTAAGCTGTGATCTTTTCCTTACCCTTCAGTAAGAGATGGTCTCTGCTGGATTTCTTCAAGTTATACATAATATTCCAATTCTATTCCTGTAGCCAGTTGTGCCTATTCTTATGTGATGCTTGTTTTTTTGAATTTGATATACGTATTTTTTTTAATCAGTATTAGCTATAGTTCTCTGTCTTTTTATACATATTTTTTATTAAGATGCCTGGAAAAATTGTTAGGGGGAATGAACAAACAAGCTAAGTACATTTATAAGAAACCAAATATGTTCAGGAGGCTGTTTGGGTTCTCAAGGTTTGTTTTCCCTAACTTGAGGCGTAGAAAAAAATAAAAGCAAACAGATCTATTAAACACATCTGACTACGTTGCTTTCTTAGAAGTGAGGATGCTGCTTCTCCACTTCACCTAAGATCTTTGTTGTTCAGTTTTCGGCAATTTATGGAGGTATATATTAAATCTTAAGAACATGAATACTTCTATATGAATCAACAGGATTACTTGTGCTCAAAACTGAAACTATGTCTATGCACCATTCTCACTGAAGCTTAAAATGTGTTCTGTAATCCAATTAGCAATCCTCCACTTTTTTTCCCTACCCTTATTTTTTGTATTTCAGAAATAGCACATTGTTATTTTTTTCTGTGGATTAAGGATTTCCGAGTGGCTGATATCAATAATAAGGTGAATTTGGAAATGCAGATAGTGCTCAGTAATGCAGCTAGACACGGTGAAATTAATTTCTGTAATTAAAACAATACATCCAGTTTAAATTCAGTTAAAATCTAGTTGATGATTTCTGCTTTCAAATAAAATTCTTGCAATCCTGTTAAGCTCAGTGGAATTGTCAGTTTATATTTGAACTCGGGATCAGTTTTCTTTAGAGTCCAGTATTAAATTGAGCAGAGTGTATGTGGATACTCTAAAAGTAATGTCAAGGTCTTACAAATCCTCATTAAAAGTTAATATAAACCAAAAGAATTGAATAAGAGATCTGTGGGCTTTGAAATGTCCACATTCTTTTCCAGTCTTGAAATGTATTATATTTATTATGGCTTATATGTATTCAAAGTGTGGAGTAGAACCAACTGTTTTAAATCAACTTCCTATTTATATATAGCGAAACTGCATAAACAGCAGTGGAAGACACAAATAATTGCACTCCTTTTTGTCAAAGGAACAGGATTAAGGAAGACAGAACCAGAATGGTTGTCTGTAATAGAGATTAGTTAATATAATACCTAACATCAGCATGGCCAATATCTAGATCTACTTAGGGAGGATAATGGTGTACCAGTTTGGGAGTTTCAGGTTTATACAGATGCTAATAGGTGACTTCTGCTTTAGGAACATAGGAGGACAGGAACAGGTGATTTATATGACGCTCAGGTGTCAATACTTGTCGAGAGACTTTGTAACAAGATTGAATTTCTCACCAAAATTTGTAGATCTTTGTCTTGTGCTATGTGATTATTTTTGTTCATTTGTTACTTCTTTGAGGAAATCAGTGCATCGTATAATTGCTTAGGAAATAAACTGCTGCTATAATATTTGAAATGTCAATTTTGTGTTACACTAGACCTCTCATAAGTGAAAAGTAAGAGTGAACTAGAGTGCCATAAATGACATTTCAATAATCTAAAATCAAAAATCACTGACACAAAATTAGCTCTGAAAGGTATGTATTCGGTACCACTCCCAAACTTTGAACTGTTCAAGTAAATCTCTTTTTATTGAACATTAACATTTCTCAGCTGTTCCTTGAAATTCCAGCTATCTCTGGGTGTGATAATGTTGGGAAATACATTATTTCTATTTTAGGACCATGTAACTTGCATATAAACTTCTAAAATTGTTAACAGATTTATTCCTACTTTTACTGTTTTCTGCTGAGATCCGCTGGGCTACATTTTGGAATGGAATTTATTTTTCATTTAAAAAAGTATGAAAAAATTCCTGGAATTTGACACTTACAGACTCCTCTCTTATTCTTAGTATGAAAATCATACTGAGTAGTTATAAATCTGAAATAAACCAAAACCTTAGAATTTAAAAAATGGAAGGTTCTGGCAGACATAACGCTGCAGAATTCTTCTCCGTTCTGTCTGTGTGTGGCAGCTCTTATCACTGAAATCCTTCTCTCAGCTGCTTTTGCATTCCAAATTAGATCCTCAACATAGCCCTGAATTTAGTGTTTATTAGACTAGATTTTCCCCTAGGCAATTAAGCATTTAAGCTGAAATCCTGACTTCATTAAAATAAAGGCCTGTATTTTGAATACATTTTAGAGTTATTGGGTTTTTTGCTTTCTATTTTAGTCCATTTATTTGTGATATAATCATAGTAAATATGCTGGTGACAAGTGCCAAGACTCTGTCATGAGGAGCATATGATGGAAGTGCTAAGTCCATGATGCTTGCTTACTAAAATAGCTTTTGTACATGAAAACACTTCTGTTGAAAGCTAGATTATTAATAAAATCAACCGTGTTAATAACATGTCTCTGGCACTGGCCTGGCTACACCCTTGCCCAGTGCCGTGACTTCACTGACTCTCTTGGATGGGGAGTTCCTGTGTGTTTGGGGGAGTGTATTTACACTGAACAGACACCTATCTTTACTATTCATAATCCTGCCAAATTAAAAGCTGTTCTGTTGTCGACCTAGATGAATCACACTCACATAATTACCTATTGTCATGAAATTTTCTAAAACATAATTATATTTCACCAAAACACGAACATTCAATTTAATTTATGTTTTATCACAGGACAACAGATCATACCATCTGAAATTAATTTCAAGTTTTTTAATGATTTTGTTGACAAAATTAAATTGTTTTTGAGAAGGATCATTATGCTGGTACCTGTTGGGTGTGGTGAGCAGGGACAGAGCAGAGGGAACACGAAGGTGCAGCAGAGCTGGAGGAGCGGCAGCAGTGCTGTATGGTAGTAGCAGCAGTAACCTAAGTGCTGCCAACGCTTGTGCCTAATGCTGTGAGGGTTCCTGGGGGGAAAGCCACCAAAGGAAAGCTCTCCCTGTGATGCCATGAGATCTTAACGAGGTTATTGCCTGAAGGGTCTTTCAGAAAGGGTTATTAGACATTGGAATGGGCTGCCCAGGGAGGTGGTGGAGTCACCATCTCTGGATGTGTTTAAGAAAAGACTGGACATGGCACTTAGTGCCATGGTCTAGTTGACAGGGTGGTGTCAGGGCAACGGTTGGACTCGATGATCCCTGAGGTCTCTTCCAACCTAATTGATTCTGTGATTCTGTGACTCTATGTGTGGGTTCCTATGACCAGAGTGTTTTGGGATTGTATAAAATTGATTATGGGGTAGTTTAATGGGATTGTGGGAATGTGCAAGATTTGGTATGGGATATTTAGGGGAAGGACCAAAGGCTGATGAAGGTGGGTCAGGGAGGAGAAAGATAGGAAGTTGGAGGGAAAAAGGCATAGAAGGAGCTTGTCACTTGTAAGCAGGTTGCTGGTCATTACACTTGTCTGAGCGCTACGCCTGATTGCTGCAGTCTATATTCTTATAACCTCCTATTTCCAGCCATCCCCTGCGTACTCCCTCTGCCCTGAGCCTGCCTGTACGAACCCTAAGAGACCTGGAGGTGGGCTAGCGGGTCTGAGTGCCAGTCATCGGCGTGCGAGGCTGCGGACCTGGGGCTCCCGGGTGCAGGGGATGGCAGAACCAGGCTCCGAGGGGCAGCTGCTGGATCCACCGCGCGTCTGAGCCGGTACAGCCGCTGTTCGTCACGGGACTTCGAATGTTTGTGCGGTGGCTGGTTCATATTTAGTGTTTGGAAGTCAGGGATTATAAATAAAACTGTATGGTTAAAGACTGTTTATTTTCTGCTTGTTTAATGTATGAAAGTAACTAGCAGGTGACTAGTAAGAAAGAATTTTGTTCTGTCCCTCACGTTAAGTTG
This sequence comes from Nyctibius grandis, assembly GCF_013368605.1. Lineage (NCBI taxonomy): Eukaryota > Metazoa > Chordata > Aves > Nyctibiiformes > Nyctibiidae > Nyctibius > Nyctibius grandis. The sequence continues at coordinate 24,652,149 of NC_090664.1, read as the reverse complement.
ATTTACTATTATGAAAGCAAACACAGATTTCCTCTCTTGTAGACTGGGTGCTTGAGACGGCACACAGGGTTTTGTACAGCATTCCTGAGATGCCTGAATAAGTGTGTGGACTCTCTTATGTAAATAATAGTTCACATAGAGTAATATATGTGTATATAAGAATATATTTTTTTATTTTATTCCACGTGGATTTTATGAAAGACAGATACAACATACTGTGAACAGCAGGTGGAGAACTTTGCTTTTTGGTTAAAGATTTTAAGAGCAAGGAAGATAAAGGGGTGTCTAATCAGAATAGGAAAAATTTGTTAATGGTTTCTCCCCACAATGGAGTTTGCTAAAAGATAAAGTAAATTGTGTCTATCTACAGATACATGGTCCAATAAATATTTGTAGATAAAAATAATATTTTCCTTATATTGTTAACAACTAGTGAATTGCTAAAGGTTCTCACCGTAATTAGAAATGCTTGTTTGAAGCACTGCATTTACCAATTTAGGAGCGTCAGTCAAAGTGCAGTAGTTTGTTCTCAGGTGTCTTTTGTGCCTGGAAAAGATGAACTGTAACACCTATCAGTGATTCACTTACGTCAATGGGGAGAAGGTTTTTTCTTAACTGCACTTAAAATTGGAGATTTTCAAATGGTATGGTTTTAGCCACGTAGCATCAATCAAAAATGTCATGTAAGTTGAATGAGAAATCTAAGTTACACTTACAGAAAGTCTCTAACATGCAGCTCCATGAATATGCTGCAATACGTTGCTATTCAGAGAAAAGAAAAAAAAATAGTAAAAATGGGATCTGTTCAGCTGTTCATCCTCTCTGAACGAATTCTCTCATTGCAACATTGAACACTGTACTTGTGCTTTTCTGTGATGTGCTTGTGAAGGCAGTGGTGCCTTGCACACATGTGGGAACCCAGGAGTTGGTTCCTTTAAGGTTATAATTATGCGTCGGTCTATGTTGTATAGAAATGGCATGTGGCAGTAAATGTGAGTCCAGAATCTACACACAGTATATGCAAGAGTTGTTTTGGAGCACATGTTTCAGGTACAGGTATGCTTTTTACAAGAGGAAAAGCAACAAACAAATTATACAGTTTTTTTCCTTCTAGAGAGCTATTAAAAGCTTTAAATCACTCCATTTCACAACTGAGTATTTTATATACTCACGAAGTATTAGGGAAACCAATAAACATTTTAGAGGGCTTTAAATTGTATTAGAGGTATTATTTTTTGTGCTTATATAAGGTATAAGTAGCTTAGTTCAAAGGTAGGGCTTAGAGAGTGTCATAAACATAATCCTAAATGAACTAAAATAGATTTCTGACTCATAAGTATATCATAACTTTTAGGATCAACATAGTTGATCTTCTTAAGTATTCAAAATATGTTTTTACATGTTTCACTGGGAATTTTGGGACTCACATTTTCAGATGTGAAATTCAGGTTCGAGGCCTGCTGCTGTTACACTATACTATTAATGTACCCTTTAAAGTCAGGGGATATAAGCGATTGTGGGTGGATAAGGGAAACGGTGGAAAGCAGAGGAGAACATTTTGATTAAACATTTGAGTGTTTTGTGGGGGTTTTTTTGGATTTTTTTTGTTGTTTTGTGTTTTGTTTTTTTAAGGAAGGAAAGCAAGTGCCTATTTGAAGCCACGCCAAATGTTGAAAACTGTTTCAGAACTGAAAATCAGTGCACAAATCACAGATTAAATGCTTTCAAAATATGAGATGCCCTGTTGGTATGCTGGCTAGATATATGTGCACAAGACAGGTAGATTTATCTACATATGGTGTAACATGCATAAGCCAACTTGGACGTTTGGAGATGTCTATGTGATGGATCATGTAGCCTCGTGATAAATGAGTTCATTCTGTGTGTGTAGCTGAATACAAACAATGTGTGTGTTGTGTGTCCAAAAAACATTGTAAGTTGCCCTTGAGACTTACTGCTAGTTAAATGGTTTTCACAAAGGTATAATTAAAAGTGGGAATAGCAGTCTTCTGATATATCTAAGAGGATGTTGTCATGAAGGTGGAACTAGACTTTTTATGGAGATGCCCAGCAAGATAACAAGAAACAGTTGTCATAAATTGGAAATAAAAGAAAAAAAAATCTGTGAGGATAATTAAGCAAACAGATTACTCAGGGAGGTTGTGGAGCCCCTCTCCTTGGAGGTTTTCAGTGCCCAGTGGGATAAAGCCCTAAACAATGTGATCCAAGTTCAGTGTTGATCCAGCAGAGCAGGAAGTTGGACTGGAGATGTCCCAAGGTCCCTTTGAACCCCAGTGCTTTTGCAAGTCTGCAGTGCTTGCAGTGAACTCTTGTCAAATCCTACCTCCAAATGGATGCCATTTCCTACTACAGAAGTTGATCACTGTCCTTCCAACACAGCTGCAGTAAAATTTGCCTCTCATTTTATAAAACAAAATAGAAACTCTTCATCTTGTAGGTTTAAACATGACATTACAGTTAAGCGTAGTATTTTTTCAATGACTTGTAAGATGCACTCTGTTGAGGCATTGTCTGTGGTATAAGGTTTCTTGTCATCACAAAACTCTGCGCATGAGCCTCTGTGCTTGTATTAAAATTTTCCTGCTGTCACTGGAAAACTTATCTTTTCGTTCACGGTGCCTTTGAATCCTAAACAGCTTCACTTTTTGCTTCTCTTGATCCTCTTCGAATTGGCGGGTAGGGGGAGCTGTTGGTTGAAGTTCTGCCCATCCGATTAATACTGTTTTCCTTTTTTATTGTTATTCACTAGAGGACTGACTGTTTAAATGCTTGAGCGAAAAGACCATTTTTTCCAGTTACTGTGTTCAAAAAATATTAATTTGGGTACAGAAAAGGAGAAACCAGGAAGCATGAACAACAATCTCTGATGTTCAGCTCCAAACTGCAACAACTTAATCCTTGGGAAGAAGTAATTAGTAGCATGTATTTACCTAGTATTGCCACAGCTCTTTAAAGGCTTGAGTGCTGTATTTGTAAATGGGATGTAGCCTTGAAGTGATACCTTGATGAACTTCATTGCGCAGATCATAAAACCAGCAGGGTTCATGTGTATTTAGGATTGTGCTCTGTTCCAGCATTTGGAAAGTGTTTGATTTGGCTGCAGTATCCCTCTCTGCTCCCACCCTGGTTCAGATTGTGCTTTTTCTCTTTTCCTTTTCTGTGCTGGATGGTGCAGCTGAAGCAGTCCTTCCCTTTCCGTGCTGGGCTAAGAGCAGAATGACAGAGTTGTTTCTTCCCTGGGGGCTGGTGTGGGAAGGAGTCAGAAATGTCTTTCAAAGAGTCTTTCAAAGTCAGGAGTAATTGAATTCTCCAGACTGTGGTCTGTAGCTTACCAGTGGACATGTTATGTGGTTTTGTCCCCATCTGCTTGTTCCTGGCAATTTCTAGGAGTTTGTAGGATCTTCACTGCCTAGAAGAGGCTGATGTTTTTTCTGAAGACCTGGAAACCAGGAGAAGGCGGCCAAGTAACATCAATATTCAGAACTCGTAATATAAAACTCTCGTTCAGCTCCTGTTTGGTGCTGTTTTTAGTGTCTCTCATGATTTAAAGGCAGGTCTGGAAGAAGCCCAAGAGCAATACCTGAGGAAGTCATCTGTACATGAGATGAGCCTCACCAGGCTTGTGCTGTGGAGTGCAAAGAGGGAACAATTGATTTTCAGGAGCACTGTTGAAGGTAGCTTAGCTTACTTGGTTGCAAACTGCTCATGCCATAGTCAAAGCACTGGCCTTTGTTTCAGAGTGCAGATACTACTTAATGTACCATGTCTTCTTTATGCCAAGGATCCAAACTGCAGGCACAGTTAGACACTCAAAATGTAGGCACTTGAGTTCAAATATTACACCTATGTTAAATAGATTGTTTTCCAGCCACTAGAAGTGATCTGCCCGCTTGTGCATTTGTTTCCTACTCAGACACAGAAATTACGTGCAACAAGCTCCAAGGGTGAAATCTGCTCTCTGGGATCACAGCCTGACCCCTGCAGAGGGAGCTGGAGCAGAGGAATTCCCGCACTCTCTTCCCTCCTACCTTGGGCTGCTGGAAAGATTTGGTCTGCAGATGAGCCTTTTCTGTTCCTGTTTCCTCAGTTTGAAATGTTGACTTTTTGCTCGCAGATAATCTTTTGATCCTTCTTTGTCTGGCCCACAAACTTGTAAATCATGTCATTCATGGCCTCATGGTTGCCAACTGTATTATGTTTAAAAATAAAGCAAGCCAGTATATTTTCTTATGGCAGACATCCTGGAGCCCTCTGTTTTGGATGTTATAGGCATCATGCTACACAAGGGCCAACAGAAAATTCCTGAGCATAAAGTGATGGAAACAAATTTATATATAAGATATCCAGTTTAAAAAAGAAAAAAAAAAAGAAGGGCTTTGCAAATTAGGAAACATTTTGGGGCAGCAGATTTTCAAATAAATGGCCTTGATTCAACCAAAACTGCAATGACTCATAATAGTATCAGTATAACATTCTCCCTCCTGCTGGGCTGTTTTGGCTTTTCCAGCTGACTACTAAAAGTATCTGACAGTCGTCTTTATTTCTAATATACTGGAATTATACTCAAGGATTTCCAAAAACATTTTTAACACTGGCATAGTATTATCAAAGAGCTCATGGGGTCCAGGTGATATTTGCTAAATGATTTCTTTTTCCCCTCTGTTTAAAAAAAAAACAAAGAAAGTATTTCAAATTAATTTCAGTCACTTAAAAGGATTTGACAGGCACTCTGCCAGTGAGACTCAGGTAATTAGTGATGGTTCATTTTCCAGGGACTGTTTCTTTTCAATTTGGCAACAGGTAGATATAAAAAAAAAAATATAATCATGATAATACATTTCTCTATGCATACCTGAATAGACAAACATGTTTTTAGATGTGTAATTCTGGAGTGAACTGGTTGCAACCTCTGGTTTTGGGTTGCCGTACTATTCCCCTTTTATACAATTCCACAATTACGTTTTGCTTTGAGAAGCTCATCTACTTCCCTTGCTTGTAACATGCTTTAAACTGTGCCAGAGACAAAGATTCTTGTTTTTCTTTAGCATTACTGGAACTGTAACATATTAAAAACTACCACTTGCTTTATGCCAGCTGTAATGCTGGTGAAAACTGTGGCTGATTGATTAAATGATAATTGCATGTGAGCATTCCAGAAGCCCAAACTGCTCAAGCAGCAGCAGAAAGAGCACTAGGAAGGCAACGTTGGAAAGTCTGGGAGCTTAGAGCAGCAGAAATGTCTGAGGAAAGGGAAAGACAGCTGGACAGCCCACTTCTCTGGCTAAACTCGATACCTGAGTATATCAGAGGTCTGCCTTCTTGGAGAGGACCACTTGGTGCATGAGCTCTCCTAATTTCTGTGATGTGAACAGAAAAGCCATAATAGGCTTCCTGCTGATCATCCCTTCAAATTCAGCATGTCACAGCTGTGATGCATCCTCTAAGCCCTGTCAAGGAGCAGCTTTCAGTTGCAGGCCAGTTTTCTGTTCAGCAGCAGCACTGCTGCTTAGCAGTGCAGTGGAGGGCTGGGTAATGGTTCTGCGTTCAGCTGTGGTGGTATTTGATAGCTGCATAAAACAGGATTTATTTTTCCTCTTATTTCTTTAAACACATTGTTACACACTTCATTTTGCTACTTTAAAATTGTGTTGCTTTCATTGTGAACTCATGCATGCAAATTCAGGATATACAAGTTTTCAGTAGCTTGCAGAACCTTACATATGTTTATATATTAGACTGGTCTTTAAATGCATAAATAACGCACTAAGATTTCCAAAAGAATTTGCTCTGTTCAGAACACAGAGGACTGTAAATGGCTGTTACAAATCTTTGCACGTCTTGGTAATTTCACTTGCACAAATATCTAACAATGGACTCATAATTAACAAGCTAAACTTTCCAGAGTGTGTAAGCTGTTCCTGCACAAGTAAATAATTGCAGAGCAAACTTACTAAATGTGCATTTCATTTAACCACTATATGTTATGTGCACAATTGAGAATTACAGGAGAGGGGAATATCCCTATGAAAGTTTGTTTCAGCAAGCTGGGATTTGAAGGATAGCAAGTTAGTTGAATCAGTCATGAGTTCATCAGATCAAAACCATACTTGTGGGATGTTTTGATTCAAGGAGCACATAGTCATGTGCAACAGAGGCAGAAAAGAAAAACACCTGAATGTACTGCAATTTTGGTTTTCCTAGTCGCTTGCATTTGGATTTTGGACTTCATTTCATGTATCCAGAACAATCAGAAAACTTTACCCCTAGGGAAGTTTTCACACAGCTGTTAAAAGGTGCTTTTTCTGAAGTAGCATCTTCCTGTCTGTGACACTGTGATATGATGTTTGGTTAAAGAGGATTGAAAAGTGAAGGTTATTGAGTGTGTTATTCTTAAATTAAAACAGGAGTATAGTGTAGTCTGCTTCTACTTCCAGGTTCTTTCCATGGCATCAGTTGAAAACTCGGTCTGGCCCTTGGTGTAAGTGCCCCTTTGCCCACTGTAGATACTTAGTACTACTTTAGACAAGTCCCCTCGTCTTGGCGTTTCAGTTCCTTATTTATATTACAGAGGTAATATGCTGCTTCTCCCCTTCTTTGGCTTTCACATCTGTTTTATCTCCACCCAGCAGAGCCCTGAGTTGGTCTTTTTTTTCCCCCTCTGTTTTAAAAAGAGCCTTGCTTGGTGGTATTCCCACCTCAGGTAGGGCCCCTAACCATTGCCATAATAAATCGATCTTACAATAAATAATCGTATTTTAAACCCACAATCCCCTATATTTCTAGAGGATTTTACACTGTATCTATGCACCCTATAGCGAAGAAAGATCCTGCCTGCAATATTTCAACTGACTCATAAACATTTAATCAAAATTTATGGCAATAACCATAACCCTGATGTAGTCTGAGACCTTTCTGCTGTGAATTCATTCAGTTGAGAAGTATTTCAATGTATGTTTTGCAGAAGTCTTATATTCTTTAAAAATGGAGGTTTTAAATTAAATATGAAAATAGGGTATGTTCAAGATATTATATTCAGTTTAATTTTTGTTTTGTTTTTTTTGCTGCCCATGCATTTCTGTTTCCTATATCTCTTTCCCAGTCTTTTCTGTGACTGTGTGTAAATACTTAAAATGCGTTGTTGGGAGGCTAGGTGCTTTGATGTTGTTGACAAAGCCTTGAGCGATGGACCAGCATCTGATCGGGTATGGTGACTGAGGCGTGAATGTGTCCGACAAAGCGACACAAGGAGGGCAGGTTTATCGCTGCTGGCCACTTGTGGAGCAGGGCACCATGTCTGCCTCAACAGACCCTGAAGACGCATGCTGGCAACATTGCAATGACAGCAGCTGCCCGGGGCAGCTCACGTGCTCAAAAACATGCTGGGGAATTTCCATCAAGCTTTGAATAGGTGAGGCAAGTCAGAAAGTTAAAAATATTTAGGTTTTTGGTTGAACTCTGGATGGACTGGTGTGTCAAGCGAAGAATCCTGCCCACTGGCAGGGCTTTTCCAGAGGAGACTGACAAACTGCATGAGTGAAGGCAAGAGCTGAAGTAGAGCAGATAGATGAGTTTGTCCTCCCATGGAGAAGGAAGGCATGTCCTTCCACTAAGCTGTTTGTCATCCATGTGACTCCTGGTCAATCCCAGGATTCTTCTGTGCCAAGCTGGGGACTTTATGTAGAGTCAGGATGCTTTGCTGGTCCAAAAGAGCCTAGTTGTCAGGACTCTGAAGGTGTCCTGGGGACACCCCCTCTCCTCCTGCCATTAAAGGCGGTTTTGTTCCTCCCGCGATCGACCCGGGGAGTAGCGTTGCGCCTGCTCCCTGCAGCAGTACTTACAGTTGCGGCATGATGGGGTGGGCAATTCTACTGAAGCGATTCCGTGCATGCTATTTTTTAAAAATGTGCTTCTCTGGTATTAGTTGCTGGGTGCTTATTCATTTCATAGCACCATGACGATGGCAGGTTGCATTTTTACCAGTGCAAATCATACTTAGTAGTGCAGCCTTCTGAAAGGTGTGTGGTGAAAAATAGCATGACGATGTCATCAAGGCTCATTTGTTATTATCACTAAATAAAAGAAAGAACAGCAGAATAAATTTTTTTTTAATTAATGATCTTTTTTCCCCCAGGCTTAATTAACTGATCAAATCTAACTGCCTTTTCATTTGTTGTTTAACCCCAAACAATGATGTGCAGATTCAATCTGTAGGGTAGATGAATTCTGCTTTCCCCTGGCATCAGTGAAACTTCTACTAATTTAGTGAAGACACCATATGGTCCATAGCTCTTTGCTTTCGTTCTTAGATAGAACGTCATTTCATGGGGATTTCAAATGGATGGAAGACAGCTTAGAGAACTGAGGGAGTTAAGTGTTTAATGAGTTGTAATATAAAACTAAGGGAAAATAGTAAGCTGAGCATGCATTGTATATGAAGCTCCTTTAAAAAACAACTGTTTTCCTAAATGTTAGCAAAAATGTATCATGAAACTTAAAAACCTGTAATCCTTTGTGTCAAGATTTGTATGGCAACCAAACTACAGTTTTAAATTCAGGACTTTTGGCCTTCATTCCTGAGGCAACGAGGCTAAAATGGTAACACCCTCTGCCTTTCCTCCTCAAGCTTTAAAACACATTGGAAAATTTCAGCCAGATTTATCAGAACAGCAGAAGTCTGGAATTCATGACAAAATCTGTGGCGCAGTCAGTGACTGTGTGATAGCTTGGCTTGCTAATTGCTTGCTGAAAGCATTAGCATTTGTAAAGCTATTAAGTGTTAATTTCGCTATATGATTTCAATTTGTGTTAATTTTTCAAACAAATTGATTTTCACTGGGCTTTTTTAAAGTACATAGGTACACACAAGCCAAAGTAGTACGTACTGTTTGATACAATAGAATAGAAACTAACCTTGAAAAAAAGAATTTTTTTTATATATATATATTCTTGCAAGGTGGGTTCTCTGTTCCTGTTTGCTCACGGTATGGGGAATATGTGTATTTTTAAAGCTAAAAAAAATTGTGAGCAGTCATATGTATGAAGAAAGCATTAATTCTGTCAATTTGTTTTCTTGAATCTTTGGTAGAGAATCATCCTGCCCTCTGTTGACTCTGAAGTACACTGGAAACTCAGAAATTCATACCAGTTAACAACCTGAATGCATCTTGCTTGCCTGTATAAGTTCCCTCCTGCTATTTTCTGCTGCTGAGAGCAGTGTGCAGATGTTTTCATGCTGATCATTAAAGTGAAGAAAAATGCTTCATTTCTTCTAACTTAGGCATTAGTCAATTTGAATAACAAATTGTATGCCTAGTTCCTAATTCAATTTTAAGAGCTTCTCATTCTCATCCATAATGCAGGGTTTTTTTCTTGAAGAGCATTGTTTAGGTATCTTTTTCTGATGTAGTGCAATACCTCAGTCTGCAAGGAGTTAATTTTAATGTCATTATGAATGAATCCTTTGAAACAAAGGTTTTGAAGTCTTTTTCTCAGATTTTAAGAATTTGCCATTTTGATTAAAAAGAAGAAATATATATATATTTTTACACAATAGGCATTCCATACAACTTTTGTGTCATAAATATATCCCAGTACATCTAAACAGACAGTCCCAGTCACTGATTTGCGTAGCTGCAGCTAAAACCTTTCCAAATTTGGTACTGATATTACTAAGCAGTATCACTCTCTCTTATAAAAATATTTTGTTGCTATCAACTGACACACTCCTTTTGCTGCACAGTTTCCTTGTGGAAGCTTCTGTCTTTCTTACTCTTAATTGTATGATGGTTTTTCTAAACCATTGCTGATAAACTGGACAGTATTGAAAGATTTAATGACTGATATATAGTAAGATACAATATTACTTTATGTTAATATACTTTAAACTAGATTATACATGCAAATTTTTAATACCAATGATGGACCATAGGATAACTAGACTGGTGCAAAACAATATACAGTATGAGGAAGTACTTATATTTTATTTTTACTTCTCACATGTGTTTCTCTAAAGCTCAAATTATCCCTTGACTAGTGGAAGACAATCTGATAATTGAAACCTAAGCTACTTTTTTCTTTCTCAAGGCCCAATTTAGACTAGATTTCAAAAACTAAATAAACAACAGTCTGCCTGCCCATTAAAAAGGAGTGTGTCAGGTTTCTGTGTATTTAAGTCTTCTAAATAATCTCCACTTAACCGTTGACGAGGGGCCATGTAATTTTTAAGGACTTATATTGCTGTCACCATTTGGCTGAGATGTGCTTGGGTGTTGCCAGGTGGGAAGGATTTGCTCGCTGAAGTACAGCTGCAGGTAAATCATCAGCGCATACTGTATGCCGCTGGCGCTATGTGCAACACGTACATTTAAAAACAGTGAGGGAGAGGTTTTGTCTACGCTCACACTTTAGTTAATACGAAACCTGTAACAGATGCACTGACTAGCTAAATACAGGTTTTAAGTGGAATAAGCTGTCCCTCTACAATTTTTCTGTATTACAAAGTTTACTTTATTAAAGGCATTGCAAACATTGGTGTATAGAAGGTGTGCGTGACCCCTGTGCATTACAGCTTTGCACTGCTCTGTTCCCTGAACCCCAGGGATTGGCAGGACTCTCCTGCCATTGTGGTCCTGCTGCCGCCACTCTGGGTTGTCTGGATCAAAACTGACACTAGAGGTTTACAGGTAGAAAAACCTATACAGGGTGGGTTTCAGAGTGTGCTGGGACTGCTTGGGAAAAGAGCCCAGAGCAGGGAAGGTTAACAGACCCCACTGTGCACAGGGAGAAACCGAGAGAGTTGGACGTGGCAAGATGTTTGAAGGAGGGGACTTACATGGCAGAGGTGTCACGGTGATCTCCTGGGCAGGGACACTGGCACTGTGACTGGAAGCTGTAGGATTGCAGCTTGGGGCTGGCTAGGCGAGGAGAGTGAGACAGGAGAGAAATCCGCTGCAACGCTTCACTGCAGGTGAAGCGTAGAGTAACTGCGCTTGGATTGCTCGAGTGCTGTGCAGAGCTTACCACTGTGTAAGGACAAAGGTAATGTCACGGGTAGTGTCCCAGGTCGGCAGCCGAGAGAAGTGGCTTCTCTTCACTTTCAGTCTTCTAGTGCTGCACTTCTGCTTTGTGAATCCGTAACCAGCTGCACATCTTACCAAACTTTGCAAAGCTCAAAATCAAGCATGCGGCTGCAGGGTGAGTCAGGAGAAAACCTGTAAGGAAATGTCAGGAGCGTGGAAAGAAATGTCTTTCTATCTGCATTGCTATTCCACGCAAGGAATAAAGTGTGAGTGAAGATTACATAATGATCAAAGAGGAAAGAGTAAAAGATGTAACAGAGCAATGGTTGCTGTGAGCAAATCTGTCATAAGTTCTGTAGAAAAAAACAGCTCGTAGAGGTGTGGTTAAAGATGCAGTTACAGCAGCCATGCGCAAGGGTGTTAAGATGAAAGATGTGCTGTCGAGATTAATCTGGTATTTCCTGCCTTTTTAATCAGACCTTTTAAAGTTTGTTTGAGTTGCTGCGTGTGCGTGGTCACATACTGGTGTGCAGGTGTGTATCATCGTATCACTATATCTGTATTGAATCACTGTAAATCATCAGCATTTTATGTGCTAAACCCAAAGAATATTCACAGACTCAAAATCTCCAGAGAAAATTCCAGAATTTTTGTGTACACTGACCCCATGAAATTTTTACTCATGCAATGGTTTAAATACATCAGAAGACGCATCTGGCTCAAGATGTTGTTGAGCTGAAAATAGTTGGAGGGTGGAAAAACAGTGTTTGTTCTGTTCTTACTCTTTCATAGGTACCTGTGCATGAGTCACTGCATCAGACTGGGTACAGGGCTAAATGAACCTGCACGCTGCCTCAGGGCATCCATTCCTATGTCACCGTAACTTAATAGTGAAAAGTAAATAAAGGCAAATTCTTTGAAATATTTTTGAAGTTTTAATGCCAGCACTACTGATACCTTAAAAAAAATGCCCCGATAAAATAATTATTTATGTTTGTCAAAGTTAAGTTGAGCACCTTGCATTTCTTTTTCAGGAATCAGATGAGAAAATTCTGTTTTAATTTAATTGTAGTTTTGAAAAATATACACCTAAAAGGAGGAAGAATTGAGAGAGCATTCAAATATTCATGAAAGGATCTGGAAAGAGCAGTCTTTGAAGATAGCGCTGCAATGCTTAGGCTGCCCTATTGGTATTGCTGACTCTGCTTTGCCGTGGGGGAATATTGGGCTCGGTCAGGCAGATGGTCACTGAAGAGATTATTTTGGCTTTTGGGGTCAGTACTTCAGATCCAGACTCAAATCTTGCAAGTGTAGAATTTCTTTGAATGTTTGGCACCTTACTAATTAAAAATAGCTAAACTGAGGGTTTGGGGTGTTTTTTTCCCTAAAATGTTCATTGAAAAAATTGCTGCTGAACTGAGGCTTTATATGCCATATTTCAGCCCCAAGCAGATTTTTACAGCTGAGTAATAAACCCCTGAAAATGAGGTTTTATAATGGAAAATGCAACTTAACCTTAAGTAGAACAGCACCTTACAATAACACGTATTTGGAACCTCCAAAATCCCTTGCTCCCAAGGGTGGTGTTATAGTGAAAAGGAGTGTAATAACAGTTTAATTTATCATAAATACATAACATATTTTATGATGATTTGATTGTGTTGAAAAATTTCACCTTATAGATTTTAATAACGCAGCCTACTGGTAAACTTCTTGCACTTGGCTTTCTTTTCCTTTGACTAGGTGTCTCGGCAGAGTGAAGCATAAACGACTTAGTTTTAGAAGCTGGTTAATAAAAAATAGATTTCCTTTCCCTGTGACTTGTTTATGAAGCTGAAAAATGACTAGGCAGGTCACTGGTGTGTGGCAGAGCTCATTTCTACAGTTCTTCAACTGGCAATGAGTAAGACATTATGGTTAAGCTGAATAATCCATTTTTCTTCATGAACATGAAATGAAGTAAATGATCTAAGATCCGTATATCAAAACCAGGAAAATTCCCATCTTCTGCAAAACAGAAGAAACAGGTAAATGTGGACTGTGCTACCTTTTGGGCACATTGGTCACCAGGAGTGCCCCATACCAGGGATAGATCGGTCTTGCTTTCTTAGTTTGCAGTGGTATGGTGAGAGCTGTGTTTCTTGGCCACACTCTGCCTAAATTGAAGCAGCATCAAGGACTGCCACAAATCAAAGCAGAATTCATGTAGACAGTTTCCTTGCCCAGTAACCAACCTAACATTCGTGATATGTTCCTAATGAAATAAGGATTATTGAATTTTCAGCTTTGTTTATCTTCCCATCCTGTATAATTTATAAATTAGAAATTGAGAAGCAGAAGTTAGGTTTTTATTTTACTGTACATTGTTAAGTTTAACTGTTATGTTGGTCTTATCTAAGTTACAATAATTTAGAGAAAAAAAGTGTTATTTGACTTAATGTTTTGTTTGGGAGCCATTAGAATTGTTTCAATTAAACTTGGGAGGACTTTTGAATAAAGCATATTTTGTACACTGACACTCTACACTGATAACAATAATAATAAAAAAATGCTTTTTATGTAAAGTTATAGTGCTTATAGATGAAACTTAATACTGTATGCCAAGCCTTTAAAACTTGGAAAGTTATCTAAAAGGACTTGAATAAACACAATAGTTCTGAATTAAAACTCCTATTGAACATCTAGAGAACCAGAAATAAATGGTATTGCTTGTTGCTTTTCAACCATTCTTCTGAAAGCCCTTTCCTGAGAAGCCAAGAACCTCTCCAAGAGATTCTTAAAATGCCATTCCTACAGAATGTGAATGCAAACTGATTTTTATTGTTTTTATTGGAATGTGAATTGGATTGATGACTAGTAATGGAGTATGTGCTTGCTGTTATAATATAGATCTAGAACCAAGTGAATGATAAATTAGATATTACCAGAATGTCACATTTTTGCATTTTTGTTGTAAAATATTGTTTTAGTCTGCACTTGTAAATGATTTTGATCCCCTTTCCTCTATAATAATGAAATGAAAATTACAGTAGATAAAAATAACATGAAGTCAGAATGTTTCCAATTAGGCTTTATAGCCTATGTCTGAAAACGTTTGGCCTACGGGCTTTCATAGTGGGTTTTTGGTTTGTTTTGGTTGGGTTTTTTTCAGTATGGTAATCACTTCCTTTCTGCCTTGACTTCTACAAATATTGATTTTATTGTAATTCTCACAAACAGAGAGACAAAGAATTTACTAAGAAAACTGAGTGACTAGGCAGAAGCTAGAATTTTTTTTTTTAATGTTCTGGAGGACGCTTTGAGTGTGCCATAAAGCCCACAGCTATTTCTTCAGTCAGTTTGTGATCAGGTAAGGGAGCACAAATGAGTTGCTGGGCAATATTTCACTTAATATTTCTTTTCAGTGGTAATGGATGGCAGTCTCCTGAAAAGTGATCTTTTAGAAGACAGTGCACAGTAAACCTGCGGACCTAAATTGTAGCTTGGCCTGACAAAAATCACAGCAGTTTGAAAAATGCTAATAATGATTCTTTGAAATTGCTTGATAGTTCATCATTGTGTAACGCTTACCAAGTTTTAAAGCTTTTCATTACAGACAGCAAAGGCAGAAAGATGGGGAAAAGGAATAGAAAGGGTAAGAAAAAAACAAGTTGAGATTTCTGTACAATAGAATCACTTCAAAGCTAAGACTCTAAGAAGACTGCTTGCCCTTGTCCTGATACTGGAGTTTGTGGTGCAAAAATTTGCTCTTCTTTTATCATTAAAAAATTTGGTATTTTTTTGTTCAATAATGTTTATATAAAATAAAAACTATTGACTCTGAATTCAGTGCACCTTCTCTTCATTGAGTGGACTGGAGCTTTAGAAATGACCTGAACCTGCATTCAGGGTGTTTCCAGGACTTGTCTAGGGCTATTAATTAGCTCCTGTAAATTGTGTACACTCATTTTGCATAATATCAGCATTTTTTTGACACCCTGGATTCAATTAATTTTTGATCTGAAGGCAAGGTGTAACTGCAGTAGTCAAACTGTGCCTGTGAATGTAGCCGTGTGCTCAGTTGTAACCCTGTAGTGCCAGGGATTAGGTTATTCTCAGCACCTGTATCCCTATGGCAGAAAGATGTTATAAATCCAAACTCTTCTCCATCTATCATTTAGTTTCATCCCATTGCCTGTAGGCCCTCTTTTTTTTTTCAAGCCCTTCCACTTTATGACTTCTTTTCTTGCTCTTAGCTCCCTTTTTCTCATTTGCTCTCATCCTCTTCGGACTGGACATCCCTTGAAATATTTTTTTTGCTTTAATTCCATCAAGTTCCAGGCTTGCAGTTCCAGCCACATCCCTCTAACTTTGACTTTCTCCTTCTATTTTCTGCTGCTTTTTCATGGCATCTGCTATCCAGCAGGGAGGATGTATTCTCACTTTCTTTGCTCAACAGCTTTCTTTACCAACTTATTACCTTTTCAGATGGACATCTTTATGCTTTCTCAGTATATTTCTCATATTTAGGAGATCCTGTATTCACTTGCAAAACTATGTGGTGCCTACAAAAACAGCACTGGTTAGTTTGTTGTATATGAGTTGGTACCTCTCATAGTTGGTGATCCGTATTGTCTATGATTTTTTTCCTGCCACTATACATTAGACTTTCTTGCTTTATAATTGAATCTCACCTCTCAGAGGTGGATATATTTTTATTTTTATTTTTTTGTTCAAGCCTTAATGGGAGTATTGGTTAGTGCTTAGGATTTATGATTATCAGTGGTGATGCCAAAAAAATTTATACTTTCGTATGTACCTCCCAGTCCAGATCTACATAAATGTAACTATTTTGCACCTTGATTTGTGTATACCTGAAAATGGTTTGAAAACTGATACATTCTTATCTAATTCTTAAAAAATTACTGAAAACCAAGATAATGTTATTTGACCTCATTATTTCTTTGATGCAGTATCATGAAATAAATTAAAAACTGTTGCACCATACTTCATACCTTGCTTAACCTATACTGAATAGCTGAATTCTGCCCTTACTTTCTATGTCCCCTTTGAGAGGAAATATTAGAATGAAAGCCTTTATTTTTTTTTTCTTTATTTTTTTTCCCCCCTTCCCTTAACAAATAAGTGCTTTTTATCCAGAGTTGGCTTTGGCAGATCTACTGTCATGTATAAAAATGCATTAATTTTTTTTCATACATAATATATTTATATTTTTCTCCTACTACTCAACATTTTATAGATCAGGTCAAAACTCTTGCTGGCAATTTTGTGGAAATATTTTCTGTATTTTGTGGAAAGCTCTTGGAAGCAATCAAAATATTGTACAAGGCTAGAACTTCACCTGGTTGTTAATTGGCAGGTTAAACTTTTATGGGTTTCTGGTACCCTGGCGATACATGACTATTAAAAATTGCAGGTGGTTCAGGGTAAAGGGCGAGGTGAGTTCCTGAGCTAGTAATATATCATAAAACTATATATTTCATGTGCCTGTTGTGAAAGTGGAGACTTTAATACTTTTTCACAATATAAGCTGATTAAAGAATCTTTATGGATCTCATTAACTGAAGTTTTTCTCTGTGAACACTGAAAAATGTAATGCTTATGGATAAGAACAGCAAAAATAATTAGCCTCTGTGGTTCCTCCTTTGGTTTAACAAAAGCAGTGTGGTATCAAATGTGCTTATTTGTTCTGAGCTTAAGTTTGACCTTTTGCACAAAATTCTGTCGATATTTTGGCCATTTTCCTTAATTCTGGCATGATCGAGCATAGGAAGTGAAAGGGTAGGATTGTTGCATGCTCCAACTACACTAAAATACTGCTATGTGTTTCACAGAGTCACAAAATCATGGAATTGTTGAGTTTGGAAAGGACCTCTGGAGATTGTATACTCTAACCTCCCTGCTCAAAGCAGGGTCAGCTACAGCAGGTTGGTCTGGGCCAAGCCCAGTCAGGTTTTGAATATGTCCAGAGATGGAGAATCCACAACCTTTGTGGGCACCGTATTCTGGTGTTTGACCACCCTCACAGTGAAAAAAGTCTTTTCTTATGTTTAAATGGAACTTCCTGTACTTCAGTTTCTGCCTATTTCCTCTTGTCCTTTCACTGGATACTATTGAGAAGAGTCTGTCTCCATCTTCTTTACAATACCGTCGCCAATCAGACATTTGTACATATCGATAAGATTCCCCTGAGCCATCTCATCTCCAGGCTGAACAGTCCCAGCTCTCTCAGCCTCTCATATGAGAGGCTTCGGTCCCTTCATTGTCTTTTGTAGAGCTTTGCTGACTTTCTCCAGTATTTTCATCTCTCTCCTGTACCGAGGTGCTTTATCCACAGAACTGGATGCAGCCTTCCAGACGTGTCTCACCAGTGTGGAGCAAAGCGAAAGGATCACCTCCCTCAATATTGTCCAGCTCCCTCAGCACTCCTGGGTGCATCCCATCAGGTCTTACCGTTATGTTTAACCTTTCCCTAACCTGATTCTCCTCTATGGATGGTCAGTCTTCAGTACTCCAGAGTTTCCCACTGGTCTTAGTGACTTGGGATTCTTGCAGACAAGTCTTGCCAGTGAAGAAGGCATTGAGTACCTTGGCCTTTTCCATGTCCTTTGATATCAGGTCCCCTGCCCCATTAAACCATGGGCACACATCTTTCCAAATCTTCCTTTTGTGGCTGATATCTCACTAGGCAGTCTTATTGTTGCCTTTCATGTGCCATGTCAGATTTGCCTCCAGGTGGGCTTTGTCTCTCTTAACCTAATCTGTGAGTGCTTGGATGGTGTCTCTGTATTCCTCTAGAGTCCCCTGTCTCTGCTTCCCCCACTGTTATGCTTCCTTTTTATGTTTGAGTTTTGTCAGGAGCTCCCTGTTCATCCATGCAGGCCTCCTGCTGCCTTTGCTTGGCCTCCTGCCCCTCAGCTGGACTGTTCCTGAGCATGGAGGAGTTGATCCTTGAAAATCAACCAGATCTCTTGGACCCTTTTTCTCTTCAGGACCATGTCCCATGGGATTCTTACAGGCAACCCTGTGAACAGGCCAAAGTCTCTTCTCCTGGAGTCCAAGGTTGTGATTCTGCCTATTGGCCTTGTTCCCTCCTCTCAGGATCCTGAACTCCACAATGTCATGGTTGCTGCAGCCAAGGCTACCCATGACCTTAACCTTCCCAACCAGTTCCTTCTTGTTTTTAAGTATGAGGTCCAGCAGAGCACCTGCCTTTGTCCATTCCTCGATTGCCTATGTTCAGAAGTGACCACCAATGCCCTCCAAAAACCTCCTGGATTGCTTGTGCTCTGCTATGTTTTCCTTAAAGCAGATAACAGGTAGTTGAAGTCCTCCCCCTTGAAGATCAGGGCATGTGAATTTGAGGCTTCTTCAGTTGTCCAAAGAAGGCCTTACCTACTTCTTCAACTGATGATTTTAGAACCGATTTTATTCTGCTTGAAATGGACAGAGCCTTAACGCTTCATTCAGCTTTGACTGTCATTCAGCTTTTACATCACTTGCAGTGTTAAATGAAGGATAAAAATATTGAATAGTATTTGGAATGACCTTACTGGACCCTCTTCCAAATTAAATGTTGTTTCTTAATACTGTTTAGTAATGACGGTTTCCCATTAAGAAATAGTTTTGTGTCTGTTGCACAGTGTTTAATTCGTTTAATATGTACTTTATTAGTAACAAAATAATAGCATTCAATCAGATTTATTGATTTTAATTAAGATAGACTAAAGATAGGCATTCAAGTACTTAAAAAAGTACGGATTTTTCCACTCGTGATTCCATCTAATCTAGTATGAGTGTTAGATTTCATTCTCAACTAAGGTAAATATCCTTAGAGATATTTTCTCTATTATGTATCATAGATATTTAGTGAAAAATATCCCACACATTTTTTTTGAGAGAGTCCTGCTCATCTAACTATCAATTTCTGAAACCCAAGGGAGGACATCCCTGAACTTTTTCACGGAGATGTTTTAGCCTTCTTGGAGTCTCTTTAGGGCTTTTTTGGTATAGAAGTACCCCAGGTTGTCTGAGATGGATGAAAGAAAAGCAGTCTAGAGAAGTATAAGTGTTTGGCTTTGTCTCCTTGTATAGGGAAGATGTCTTCAAAGTCAGGAAAAGTCTTTCATACATGTGTGTATAGATATGCATACATATGCATCAGGACAGCCTTTTTTTAAAAAAATTGTGAGATTCATACCTGTATTTATTTCTTGCCTCCCTAATGACATTGAAATAAGCACCCAAAATCCTAACATGAAAACTTGAAATCCTGGTTGTTATTTGTACATGCCACTCTGCCTGTCATAATTTCTATGAATTAATTCACTTTTCTGATCACTCGAGAAGACAGTGTCACTGGAAGTTTCCTACTGGGAAGACTTTTCACGTCACTGGGCAGCTATGAAATTCAGTCTGTTACTTCTTGTCTGTATTGAAATTCTAATGATGAATATTGGAAACAGCTAGGCAGGAACCTGGAATGTGAAGCATAACAATTCAAGAGTAGAATAAAAATATTTTGATAGAAATACCAAGATATTTCTGTTATTACAAAGTTATTGGTTTTTTTCTCCTTTTCAAAGATTTTATTATTACAAATACGGCAAGGACATAAACTGTATGTCTCCAAATATCCTTTGAAAACAAAAGAAAATTGATCATTTACATTTAACAAATAGCTTTATTTGTAAAGCATAGCTTTATCTCTCATACAATTCAAATGCAAGATTAATATCTTGCATTCATCATTTTAATGTTGCTTACTAATTTAAAATTCAATGGCTACAAACCAAAAAGCAAAAGATTGCTTGAAGTGTATCTGTGAGCTGTCACTGTACTGGAAGAAAAGTTGAGTTCTCATGTGTTTTCACAAAGAATTTATAGAAAACATATCTACATATTACTTCTTGCTCTGTGATCTTCATAGAACTTGAGAAAAGCAAGTGCAAGGAATACAATTAAAAAAATACAAAGATTTAAGGTACAAAACCAACATCTCAATACAGAATAATATGCTTGTGACAACTGTGAAGATACAAAAATATACAGAATTACCATCTTGAACTAAAAGATTAGCTGCAAGGACAGGCCCCAAAGGTAAGGTATTTCATCATGCAAATAGAAATTGAGCATATTCTTTTTCCTTCAGTAAGAAATTTTATACTTTTCATGGCATGGAATTAAGAACAACTCCCAGTATTACATGAATGAGTTCCAGAAATTTCAAAGCGTCGCCACCAATGAAGCACTGGCTTTCAGACACAGAAAGAAATAAAATGGCTATTCAAAAACTGCACGCTCCTCAGCTATGCCTAATGCTAGAAAATAGAGTACCACTTTTACATTTATTCCAGAAAATACTTCCATGAATAGAACTCAAAGGCACTGCTTATATGTATAAAGGTGCTTATGAGTGAGGGTGTTTCCAAGAATTGTATTTGCTATCTTCTGTATTTTAAAAGTTGCAAGAGTTTAATTTATTCAGTTTTAAATTGCTGTTATAAAAGCCATGCAAATGCACCTAAAGCCTGCTTAGCTTAATTAAATAATTATCGATGCAATTTTAATTGTTATAGAAGAACTTTAAAATGAGCATTAAATTAATATTTATTTAAACAATTTAAGTAATTATTGAACCAAATATTAAGTGAGAATGTGTTATCTTTGTTATTTGCATGAGTTTCACCAGATTTAGTTTAAAAGACTTGGGGTTTTTTCTCCTTTATAACTAGTTATTTCTTATAAAATCCAGCATCTACTAAAAGAAACATGTATTCCATGTATGCTCACTTTCACTTATATGTTGAAATTTATAAGGCCTGTAAAAGAAATACTGAGAATTTCAGATATGGCTGGTTGAAATGGGAGTTAAAGATCTAGGATCCTTATAAATGGTATTATTTGAGCAGTAAAATTTGCTCCTTGAATGATAAATGGCTGCATAGAATATGAAGAATGAACGCATTCGGATCTTGTTCTTTCAGTAATAGCTTTCAGCTTGTTGTCCTTCAGGTTCCCTGCAGCAGCAGCATTATCGTTTTAATAGTGTGTAAAATCAGTCCTTCATTACAAGAAAGCTCTTAGGCAAGTGCAGTGATATCTGCACATTACCAGCAATGAACACCAAGCAAATCTGTAATGAAGGAGAACTTCATATGCTACCACACATCAATGATCCTGGCTTGTTTTCCTGATTTGTTTTGCTGTTTAATTTTTCAGCAGCGAGTCCTTAACGCTCTTGTTTCCTCATACCCATACAGAAATGACTGTTGTTGTTTTGCATCTCAATGCTGTGAATTAAACTGGACTGTGAACTAAGTTATTGGCTCCTTTGTCAGGCTATTCCATCCTGTTCATAATGAACAATGCCATTTCTACATGGTGAACTGCAATACTAGGGGACCAGGGGAAAAATAATGATGGTCATCAGGGTTTTCTGTTTCCTCCATACTGTCTGGCAATGCATGAGAGTTGTGTACACAACAGGTTGTGTGTCTCTGTCCTGGTTTGGCACTTGCACATCTACTGAATCATCCAAGGAATATGCAAAAATTTTTGCTGAGACTTTATTTCCATGCTGCCCACTATTCTACCCTCTGCTTAAGTGGTGTTAAGTGTCTGCTGCTTAAGTGTTGGAAACAGAGGGTCGTGATTCCCCTTCTCTTTGAGAAAAGCTAGAATAAGTAGACATGTAAGACACAGCTGCCATTCAGCTCATGTCACTGGAGTAGGCTCAGTCTGAGTGAATTGGACATGCATTCATCACATGTAATGTCTTTTAACACTGGCCATTTTTGTTTTGTGATTAGAAAGCAGAATATGCCTGGCCAGTGATAACTTTGTCTCATGAGTCAGAAGAATGAGTTAAAAAAGTGGGCATTAAGATGCACAGAGCACGATTCATTTCTCGTCACTTTATCCATCTAAAAATTAGGCATCTGCTCCAGGATGGTCTTCTGTGTTTTCCTTTGCTACTCAATTGAAGTTGGTGGTCTGGATCACACTCTGATGGTGCCTACCTCAGCTGTCTTTCTGCTAAGTGGTGGAGTCATGCAGTCAGCTTTATGGTCACCCTTTTAAAATCTAAAGTGTACGTGTAATTCTCTGGAAATATCAGTATAATTGCCCTATGATATGCTTTCATCCCCTTAATTTTCTGACAGTACATGATTCTTTGTTACCAGCACAAGAGATACTCAGATACCGACTCTAGAGTTTTAATTCTATGCAATTCATTAATAAACACTGGCACTTTTATGAAGAAAGTAAAGCAATTCCACACATTCACTGTAGCAGTGCGAGGTCCTTAATGAGATTTTTCAAGCAGATTGGACTGTGGTCTGCTGAGAAAAGGCAAAGGATCTCTGCATCATAGGTATGTTTGTTTGGGAGTACTTTGAACAGAAGAACACTTTACAGGGTCATGGCTGTGATGGAGATGTCAGTCCTGAGTCTTGGGAGTCTCAAGATTTTCACAATAAACTTATGTCTAGCATTCCTATTTATATCTTTACAAAACCACCCTTCAATTTCTGCCCTGTATTTTGGTACCTCTAGGCAGTTACGTATTATATTAAAAGTTAGAACAAACGTTGGATAAATCCATTGACATTCTGAACAGTCTCGGAAGAGGAGAGCTCTTAGGAAATTTATATCCTCACCCCCTGAACAGGAAAATAATCTTACAGGTTTCAGTAGATGGATGGATGTATACACTATTTTATTTTTCTACATCAGGCTCAACAGTCCTAGCTGTCATTAATCATTTCACGATCTCTGCATTGCTATTTTTAGGAGCATAAAGAATTTCAGTATTATAAACATGATCTGTGCTAGAAAGAGGTCAAATAAATGGTCTGCAGTGGAGAGTTGCTGCTAGAAATTCATTGGTATAAAGTCGAAAGTAACTTTATAGTGCAAGACTACTGGGTGGGTGTACAGCAATTACAACAGATTTAAGCTGCTGGAGCATTTTTATTAATACTCATTTGTTTTTACAATCCAGTTGCCTCAGAACACAGCAGTTTATTCAAAACAGGTATCTTGGATTTAATTTCTAAAAATAGTTTGGTATTTTTTATGAACGTTTAAAACCCAGAGGCTCTGTGTGCTAAAACAAAACATAGACATTTTATGGCTTTCTCACTTTTTGTCACCTTAGGACGGCACGCATTGTGCCAGATCACTGAATGGAGGCAGCTCTGATTAGTAGCTGAGGGACCAAGTGCTTCTTTATCTGTGGGAACCGGTCTTTGCATGACCACGTACAAGATGTGAGGAGCTCAACGGATGCCCCTCATTTGAATGCAGACATGTACATTTCTTCTAAGAAATGAACACCAGCCAGAGACAAATTTAAAGCTCTTGTTTTCATGAACTTACTGAAGAGCGTCGTGTATGTAAAATACATTATATGTAATATGGTGAGACTAAGCATGTTCTGATGGTGTCTTAAGGCCAAGGTTAGTTTGTTAAAAACATCACGAAGCTTAAGTTTGAGGATAAACACATCTTTTGCAATGCAGAGGTTTACTGCAGAAAATCTGGTTTTAACCAAAGCGTTACAAGTTTACTGCATCTCCAGGTACTTTTTATGCAGTTTAATGGTTAGCAAATACAAAAACAGCTCATAGAGATACAAAACATGCAGCCTAAATTTCTGGCTTGCTTACAGATACCTTTTGGGTTTTGGATCAGCCCAACTGCCCTGCTTTCTGTCTCGTCTGTTAATACAACTTTTTTCCTTCAGTACCGATCCTGCTACTTCTGTCATGTTGTCATAAGAGGCAGTAGAGTCTCCTAGACTTCAGTGGAGCTGGGTTCAGACTTTTGCCTATGTGAGTTGAATAAACAACAAGATTAAGAAAAAAAAAGAATAATCTGATAAAAATATTATTTTTATTATCTTTACTATATGGATGGTAGTTAAGCATACAGATGCACCTGTTTTCTTTATTGAGTAAATCAAAGGCATTTTCTTCTTGAACACAATCCTTGGAGTGTCTGTGTCTTTTTGCTTATGTAATGAAAAACTGAGCAATACTGGAAGGGTGGCAGATACACCTGCACATGGATATAGACAGGGCTTTAACATACCTCGTGTGTTGGAAGAGCATTTTCTTGACCAGTGTATATTCATAATGACTGTGTAAAATATAAGTAAACTAAAATGCAGCAATGCACTCTTGGACTCTGGAGCTATTGGATATCGTAAGTGAATATGGCTTGGGATTGTGTACAAATTTAGGGGCTGATTTAGGAATTGTTTTTCTGGAAGATGGTATTTTTCTCTTGAGTCCTCACTAAAGCAGTGTTTGGTCACAGCATTAAGGCTGCAGTTCTTCTGGACATGCTTTTAGCTGTGCTGTAAAACAGAAACAAGGTGATAAATGTTTGGGACAATTAAATGATATCAGGAGTTGAAATCCTGACATAATAAAGTCAATAGGAGAACTCCTATTAACTGTAATGGGGCCAGTGGTCTGAATCATCATCTCGGGACTTTGATCAAGAGTCATGGCATTTACTCTGTTTTCATAGTAGGTAGAGCTACCAAGAAAGAAGGTGATTCCTTGTTATTAATTGTTTGGAGCACTGTTCTAATGCTCATAATCCTGAAAAAGTAGCATATGTAGGTGTTTCAAGGATCGCATTGAAGTGTTTGTATATGTCTTCATGTTTTGAGATCTTTTGCTGAAATGTCTCACAAGGGAAGAGACAAAAAGCTGTTCATGGTTCTCCATATTGTTAGCGGCCTGTAACTGCTACGATAGGTATGCATTAACATACAAAAGAGTATTT
Source organism: Nyctibius grandis (assembly GCF_013368605.1). Classification (NCBI taxonomy): domain Eukaryota; kingdom Metazoa; phylum Chordata; class Aves; order Nyctibiiformes; family Nyctibiidae; genus Nyctibius; species Nyctibius grandis. The sequence continues at coordinate 24,627,307 of NC_090664.1, read as the reverse complement.
TAGACTTAAATGGATGTTCTGTTGTTATGGTTCTTTTTCCCCCACTGGAATCTCATGTATTACTGCCATCAAGCTCAGATATTTTAAGTGGTAAAAATAAAAGTGCATCACCAAAACCCTACCAAAATGGCAAATCATATGCTGCTAGAAGGTTTAAGATGCTGGGAATACTTAGTTTCTAAAAAACAATAGAAAAAGTCTTGCTATTCCCTTTGTTTACCACCCTTGTCTTACTTCAAGTGTATATTTTATGAATCTACAAATTATTGCCTTTATTGAAAAGTTTGTGCGTTATTCAAGATGACTTGTAAACTCAACTCAATCTTCCCTAGCAAGGAAACAGGAAATACCAGAGAACACTAGACTCCAGTACACCTATAAAATTTGAGAATGCAGCCCATTATTTCTAGAGACTTTTTCACCTAACACTTTGAGAAGCAATGACTAATTAGTTTTTGGCTTTAACAATAACAGTTGAGGGGTTTTTGTTTTGTTTTTATAGCTTTCATATTAGGTAGAGGAGGGAAAGTGACTCTGAATGATGAAATATTGGCAGTGTATATACTTGCTTCTCAGTGGGAGCTCAGCTCTTTGATCCCTAGTACAATTACATTCATTGCCCAAAGTTTATTGCCATGCTGGAGAGTTAACAAGCAGCCGCTACACTCATGACAGCATCCTAATAGATTTTTGTTTAATAGGTAATTGAATATTTAAAATTAATGTCTTAGATTCTCGGGATTCTTGGTAATAATTAAATGTTCACAGCATTTTTTCTTGACTGCTTCACAGTAGTAAATAGACTATTTACATTCATCTGATCTATGAAACATTCCAACAATGCTTCTGAGCATTAACTGTAGCTAGAGCAGCATTTTAGTTATTGTTCCTTTTTCCTGACTGAATACTTTGTTGAGTGTTATTCTCTGAATCCATAAAATGGCAAAGTTCAACTGGCAGAAAGCTCCACAGCTTCCTGATGAATATTTAAATTTGTACTCACTTTGGTTTCTTACCATAAGAATGGACTTCTTATCAAGTACTAATGAAATTAGAAATTTGCAAGAGGCATATGTAAAATAACATTGCTTATTTTCTTTTTTTGTTATTCACCGCTGTTATTCACTTATTTCTTAATGATCCTTCAAGATTCTAGTGGGTATTTCAGCTAATTATGCATAGGATATATTCTATGGGTAGCTTTCTGAAAGGGAGCTGGGGAAGATGCTGTTATCCCATGGTTAGAACAGGAAACTGGAAATCAGAATGACGTGATTTCATTTGCATTTCATCCTCTTTTGCTAAGTGGCCTTGAAAAAGTGACTCTACCCATAAGTGCTTTAAGTCTTTCTCTTTACCCTTCTATCTTTTCTTTTTAGATTTAGGGTCTGACCTTTTATGTATGTAAGTTATATCACCTGTCACTAGTAGGAGAATACAAGCTACAGCAGACTACAGTCAACATACAGTATCTTTTTAAAATATCGCTTTACAACCCAGGATATGTTAAAAAGTTTTAATGATTTTCATTTCTATTACCAGCTCTTAATGGGATAGTGTAAAAACATGGGCATGAGCTAAAATATAAATAATTACTCATGAACGTGTAGGGTTCCTGTCTGCCAAGTAAATGCAATATTATGTAACGTCATACAGAGTAAGGTGCTAGAATTTATGCCAATAGTTATAACTTGTGCCATAAGTAGAAATGCAAACAAATACCTTTGTAACAGCGGGTTTTCATATCATCCTAAACCCACAACCCTTTCTTGTTTCCAGGTTCAGCAGGCCTCACAGGAATAACCTTCTCTGCAGATGGTTTTCATTTTCAGGGTTAACTGGTAGTCTGATAGGTTGTGCTTCTCTGAGTTTCTCCAAATCATCCCAGCATGATTATCATAGCTCTTGGGGAAAAAATAATAATATATATGTGTCTATATTAAAAAGATATGATTTCTTTTAAAAAGCTGAACCCAAGATAAACCAAGACTGAGTAAATATTCCATATGTTCTATTTGATCAAGATTTCTTTGATCAGTTGACAATAACAAATTCAAGGCAGCCATATTAGCATCAATACAAATTCCTTTCTCCCAGATTGAAGAAAGAGATTGCATACTGGCAGGTTTCTTTGTGTTTGATTATACAGAAAGTGGTTGCTTGATTATGACAATGGAAGTATAAAAGAAGATGAAAAAAAGGCCTCTTCGTGCATTTTCTCTACATATCCTAATGGTGGGGTGCCCCAGCACCTCTAGCTGTACTGGTGACCTTCATTTTGGCAAGTGAGGAGAATTACTCCATGCTATTGGATGTAATAGAGGTCTCAAAAGGCGCAAGAAGATGTGGACTCAGGCTATTTAGCTCAGTGGCTAATCAACCATTTAAACCTGGGTAGGTTTAAAACTAGTTTCTGATCAGTACCTTAAATCAGTGACTTTAGTGCTGTATTACACAGTGGTTACAGCAGAGCCTGCCAGGTATGGATGCCCTAAAGCAGTGGCGCCTAACCTCTGGTCGCCTGCAGAACAGCAGTGCACAGGTAATGGGCTCAAGCTATCACAGTTTCCGCTTCCTGTTGGCTTTCATTTTAGGGTCTTAATTTTCTATGGCTAGAAACAGATTTAAGCAATTTCTCAGTCAAGATGTTGTCCATGTAGGATGACTGAGTGGGGTGACTGAGTTGTGTAAAATTCCCTGACAGCAGCACTGTGATAGGCCATGTCAAAATTAATGGGTTCAGACTCAATGATCGATATCTACCTTACATTTATTCCATTCCTGTATTTTACCCATTTAAAAATAAATGCTTGGCATGAAGCCCAAGTAAGTTTTGTCCTGATAACTAATATGAGTAAGGCTGTTCCAAGTGGTTTTGAAATATTTTGTGAAGTTTGATAGTCACCTGGCATAGAAATAACAATTTTTGGTGATGAAATGTTTTCTGATTTAGGATATTGTCAAAACAAGGTTCTCTGAGTAACAGTAGAGGTAACTAAAGCAGTAATAAAACTTAATAATGCCTGTTTAGAAGAACGAGGGAGAAAAATTATTAAAAAGCATTAGTTATTTAAAGGATTCCTCTATCTGTGTTTATCTTTGTAATTTGCCTGTAGAATTATAGGAACAAGACTACAGGATACTTTAAAAGTAAATATTTTTTTTAACTTCTTATGTTTGCAAGGGTGAGGTATCCCCAGTCCTGACAGTAGGTCTGTCTTGTAATTCAAAACCTAACTGGTTGAGTTTGATCTATGGATGTTGTCTAAAAAACCCTTCCTGTTTGCTGTATAAACTTGTTGAAATGCAGTATGTTATTACGAAACCTGCTATATATCTAGAGCAGTTTACCTGGGAAACTAACAGAGTTGGTGTGTAGTATTTATTTTTCTGGAAGGTGAGAGGTAAAGCTGATGCGATGGAAATGACTGACTCCCTCATCCTGAAACCTTAGACCAGTTTGCGCTAATTCACTGATGTATGTGCCTAAACACATTAATAAGGCTAAAATAGGCAGGGGCATCTAATGACGCATGCTGGGCTGGGGATAATGGACTAGCAGAGGGGTTTACTGAGGATCTGTTCCACTGGGAACAGAGCCTTTATATCCTAATTAAAGCTCTGTAAACTTCCATTTAGTACTGGAAATCCAGTATCAGGTTTACTGAGCTGATTTTAATTAAAGCTGATGTTAGCCTCAACTTCATGTAGTTTCTGACCAAAATAATCTTTTGTAAGTAATGTGTGTGTATGTATGTACCTACACATGCGTCTGTTGGAGTATACATGCGTGTGTTTATATTCTGTTGTATTTAAATCATCTGTAATTAAGAGCTGATCATCTCTGTGATTAAAATAGTAATTGTCTGACTTTGAAGGGAATACTGATGAGTTATTTTTACTTCTATGTTATCACCTGTCATGTTAAATCTAGTACCAGTTGAGGGCTCTGTGACCCTTATACTGGGGGAGGTGGGAGGGATGTTTGTTCTTTCCTGGTCTATAAATAACCATCTTTGTGTAACCATTGCAGAAACAGATGTCAGGTTGTAGAGGAATAAAGCACTGCTACGTATAAATAGGACTGTAATATCCCAACAAAGGAAACAGGGATTTTTTTTGTAGCTTGATTTTTTAAATCTATGTATTAACATAGATTTAAAAAAAGTGCACTATAAAATCTGAGGGAAGACAGCCACCTTCAATTTTCTGGTCAGGTGGAAACGGATATTCTTAATTATAAAACATATTTGATATATTTCTATATTTAAAGTGTGTGTGTGTGTGTTTGAGATACCCATGTGAAATTAGAAAAAAGGGAGAGAGAAAGAGAGGTAAAATAGTGGAATGCTAAAACAGAAGAGTTAAACTGCAATTAGATTGTCCATATATCCTTAATTTTCCTCCTTTCCTCTACATAGCCATTTCACTTTCATTATTGTGACTTTTTTTTTCCCCATACAGAATCTGGCTTGTTTGGTAATACTTGATAGATGGTCTAGCTCTATATGTTGCTCTGTAAATATGTCTTATTCTTTCTCTGTTCAGTAAAGCTCTAACTTTATTTACCACCTACCATCCAACCCTGCACTGGATACAGAATTTTTTGTGTCCTGTAGGATTTTTGATAGTGGTTATTGACTATTTTATCTTAAGTATTTCACAGATTATTTTTTTCTCATAATGTCCTTAAAAGATGAGATGATGTTACTTTTATTTTATAGCTAAATAACTCAAACTCAGGTGCTGAGTTACTTTAGCTAGTTCTGGTTGAGCTAGGTAGTCTACCAGAAGCAGCATAATAAGATATTCTGCATTGTGCTTCCTAAGTTAGCCTGAGTGAAGCACTGTGGTTGTGCTATATTAAGACAGGATATCTCTGACTTGCAGAGCATTCTGCTGTTTACACATATCCTCAGAGGTTATCTAAAATAGCAATATAGCTACCCAACTTTAAAAATTCTGTTTCTCAAAGTACTTAGTAATATTATCGCTGTGTATTAGGTGAGATCCATTCTACTTCAATTGCAAATATAACTCTTTCAGCAGAAAATGAACGCTGAACCCCAGGCCAATCATACCAGATCATTCAGTTAGAAAACAGCAAACACACGCACGCTGCTTAGGATAATTTGGCTTAAACACCGTATCCCAGACAGGTCCTGTGCAGCTAAAGCTGCTTACTGTGCTGTCGAACTCTTGGGCTCCTGCAGCAGCATCCTGGGCACATGGACTGTGCCGTCCTGGGGAGAGGCAGGAGTTCCAGCACGGGTTCCTGGGAGTGAGGAGCTCTGTGATGGGCTGCTCCCCAGTAAGAAATACTGAGAACAGAAGTATGTGCGAAATCCTGTTCCTCTCTGCTGCATTAGCACCTTACTGGGGGATTCAAGAGCCTGCCTCCATCCACTGGCCGTCCATGGTGCTGAGGTAGATGCCCAGGCTCCATCCTTCACACTGAGGAGAAACTGTTGTTCTCTCAAAGCATGGCCACGGGAAAAGGGTGATGTTTCACATAACGGAGTGGCAGCTTCCTGGGGAAACATGAGCTCCCTTACTGCAAGCAATGTAGATAATAAACCCAATGCAAACCACAACAATTGACAGCTCAAAGGCAGTGCTGCTAGTTACTCCCTTCTTGCTGTGTGTTAATGGTTGTACAAACAAAAAGCTTAAACCACCTTTAATTTCTTCTAAGAGTAAGCATCCTCTCCCTGTTGGGGTGGAGGTAAGGTGCTGGTGGTGCTACCACCTGAGAGACAGTGGCACAGGGAAGAGAGCTGGGCTGTTGATTATCACCTTCTTAGCTGGAGACTGTTGCACATCACATTAGATTTTCACTCGGTGTCATGCCAGTGTAAAGGAAACAGACAGCTAATTTGGTTTCCTTTGCCCTCTAGAGAGGGAAATTCTCACAGTCTGCTCCAGTTGGCCAAATGGCTGCACGTAAATATCATGGGAGAGGCTCACCAAGCCCTGGGCATAGGCTTGGGCCAAACGAGCAGTGTGAACGTGCCTTTAGTCTTTCACACAAAGTGAAAATGTCTCATGTGAAAGCTGTGGGATGCTGACCCATAGCTCTCATCTTTCCGGGGACTTCAGGAATCACTGGTCAATCACTTTAGCTGCCCATGGGCACACAGGAACCATTTGCCAGGGTAAGGAGAGAATTAAGCTCTCAGGAGGTGTTCAGCTTCTGTAATCAAGAGGAAGACTTTTCTCTACTTGAAGTTTTTTTTCTTCATTCACATAAAACTTCCTAACCCTGTAAAAACCCAAGGAAGTAGTCCTACAGGTGACAGTCTCCAAGCTGACCATGTGTAACGTTGAATTTGGAAAAGAAAAATACTGTCTGGCACAATGCAATGACTTTAGACTGCCTAGACCCTGCCAGGGTCAAACACCTTAACTGCATTAATTTGCCCATGCCCAACACCAGTTGACAGTGGCGGGGAGACATTCTCATGGTCTGGTTCACATTTCTGTCAGGAAATTTCTGCATTGCCAAATAGTTAAGCTCAAGGAGAGTCTCAGTCAGCTGTGGGGCTAGATTGGCCTTTTTCAGAGTACAGAAACAGTGAGAAATACAGGTTGGAAGGGACCTCTAGAGGTCTTCTGGGTCAATACCCTTGTTAAAGCAGGTCTGCCTTAGTATACGATCAACAAAGTGTTTTCTTGTTAGTCCCCAGGAAACGTTTTTTCTTGCACAATATTTAAATGGTGCTCCTCAGTTCCGTAATTCACCAGAAGATTTATTAGCTTGGGAACAGTAAAAGGCAATTCTCTGGTCAAGTGATATCTTCTCAGGCAAATTTTCATACCTGTTTCTAAGACTGTGGGAGTGCGGATTCTAAGATACTGGAAGCGTTAGTGATAGGACTTTTGCATGGGCAAAACAATTTTTTCCCTCCACCTGGATTTCCTCTCCAAAAGAACTGTCTTAGCTGGCTCAGTTGTTTTACCTGCAGCTTTGCTCCCTGACACCTTTAAAATGATGGGAGGCAAACAGCTGAGTTAAGGAAATGATTAAGTTATTTTGCAACTATAAGGAGCCAAGTACAGGATAATATAATGAAACCATTGGACAGCCTGAACAGTAGCTTCTTCACTTGCTCTGTCCCTATTCCAAAATGTGGAAAATCATGGTTTAGTTGGAGATGTCGTCAGTCTCCGGTAAAGTCATTGGGAGCTGAAGGGGCTGAAGCCTCTCTTTGTTGACATGGGATCATTTCTGAAATGTTTCAGGAAAAAATAAAATCTGGCACCCCGTTTCTCAGACGAGACCAACAGCATTAGGAAGCTTGTCCTGCATTGTTGTGGGAGTAGTCTCAGTTGTGGATTGGAAGAGACCCTAAAGATCTTCTAGTTCCAACCCCCCTGCTGTGGGCAGGGACACCTTCCACTAGACCAGGTTGCTCAAAACCTCATCCAGTCTGGCCTTACACACTGCCAGGGAGGGGGCATCCACAACTTCTCTGGGCAGCCTGTTCCAGTGTCTCACCACCCTCACAGTAAAGCATTTCTTCCTAATATATAATCTAAATCTTCTCCTCTTTCAGTTTAAAAAAATAGCCTCCCCTCGTCTTGTGGCTTCCTCCATTTGAACTTTGCTCTGGAGGGTCTGGCTGCTGAGGGTTGAGGAGGCAAGTTGCCTGTGCTAAGTGTTTTGTCCATTTTTGTCTTTTCTAGTCCCTGGATAGTGACAACTCAGCAGTAAGCCTGGCTGGGCACCAGGAGTGGACACTTGGCACTCTTGGTAGAGGAGAGGTCTGTTTTGGTTTAACCGCAGTCTGCATTGTGCCTTTAAAAACGATCCTGAAATGTATGGCTCAGAATTGCGTTTTCACATTACCCAGTGCGTCAAGACTCTTTTACAGGAGTCTGCAAAGGCAATATGGGTAGTATGCAAACTCTCATAGTCTGAAACTTGTTTTGACACTTGTTTTAAAAACACAGAGGAAAAAATTGTAACGGTCTGGACCCATTACAGTTTGGATACTCAGGTAACTTTATGAACTACATTGGAGAACATGGCTATATATTGTGAGAAAAAATAGAGTTTGGACCAATAGCTTTTGACGTCAACGCTCATTTATGTGAAGGGCCTGGAAGAATATTATTTATTTGATATGTGGGATGCTGACCTAACTGTTATATCCAAGATCAAAGCTTGCTTGCTGTGGCTAGATCAACCTGATAAGGAGCAGTATTTATCATGATTATCTGATTATACATGTAGTTTATACTACATAATAGTAATGTTTTCCTTGTGGTATATTTCAAATGTTACAGTATGGTATGTCAGGGTTTATATTTTAGGGCTCCAGCAGATGGCAGAGGAGACAGGCTTTGAATAGGTGAAGTTTTCAGGTACTCTGTTAAATTAGTACAAGAAAATAAGTTTTATTTGAGCTTCAGCAAACCTGCCAGTTTTACTTCACTTGGTTTCACTGAAAGTGGAACCAGTGTGTAGGGTTTATAGGGGGCTCACATGCCCTTCATGGTTCTTGGGCCTTAGTTTGTGAAAAATAAAACATGCTGTAATAGAGGCTGCCCATTTGGGATCTGAAAAGATTACAAAGGTCTTTTTCTCCTGTAAATTCAGTCATTTATTTTAGAATCAGCACCTGAAGGGAAAGCAACCTACGGGGGCAGTCCTGTTCTCTAACCTAAAAATACTTCATAAAAGAGGCATAAACATAAAGGGCTCTGATGTTTGTAGGTAGGAGCCAAAGCCTGTCTCTGTTCTCATTTACATCACAGTAAACCCCAAATAATAAAACTGACATAGTCCACATGCATTATTAAGAGACTCAGTTTGGATCAAGATCCCCTGTGTAGTCCCATAGAACACTCAATAAAGCAGCTGTATAAATCTCTAGGTAAGAAAATGCCCCATAAACTAATAAGCCATACACAGCCCTAGGTAAAGCATAGCAAAGTTGTATTTTTCCCCTTCCAAAATGGTTTTGCAATATGCTCTACGCTTACCTGAGTGAGAACTATAGACCTCAGCTGTACGAAGAACAGCAGAGGTGTAAGTGTGAATGTACGGCTTGTGAACTGTGGTTTAAATTCACTGAAGCTTAACATGAGGACACGTGAAAAAGAGGAACACACACAGGGGAAAAGAAATAATATTGCAACAACCATCATATTTTTTTGGAAGGGACACGAATATTTGTTGGTGAGGTAAGAGGACCCATATTATGACATGCTGATATGGGAATTTACAGCCTCAGTGCATCCCCTGATGTATCTCCCCTTTCTCGTTGAGCTTCCTCCAAACTAAATATAAAGGTTCTGGATCTCCTGTGATCCCTTTTGCAAAGGAACATCTGTGGCTGCAGCAGTGTTTCTCTGGCAGGCACTCCCTGCCCAGGGAAGTTTCTTTATGCATCAGCTTGACAGCAAGTTAGGAAGTTTGTCCTTGAGAAATTCTGTGCTACTTTAAGAGATTCCAGAGCAACTCTGCCCATCAAATTCTTTCAGGGACTGTGAACAGCCACAGTTAAATAGGAAGCACCATTGAAGAGAATGGAATTGCACCCACTTACGTCAAGAGCTCAAATGAATTTTATATTATGCTACTGCTAGGGTTTCTGTAAATAAGTTGTTAACTTCAAACGAACAAATAGGGGACTATGTTTTTCTGGTGCATGCTGCACAAACAGGGCAGAGGTTGCTAATACTAACCCTACCTTAATGACAGAGAATTCCTGGCAATGTTTATCTGAAGAAACAGATGTTCCACAGGTCACCATATAGTGAAAAACATATGCAAAAGTGAGGAATTTAGTCAAAAGAACAACAGCTACCACCTCTTTCAAGAACATAACATCTCTGGTTTTAAACTATTTCAAGTCTTTCTTTTCTCTGTTAACTCTGGCCAAACAAGCAAGGACAAATGCTAAGTTACTAGATTTTTGCTAAATTTCTGAAGTATATATGAAAATAAATAATTTTTTTGAACCCGTGATAGCAGGACACAAAAAAGATATTTTTCACTTTTTAATTATGATGAGGTTTCATTTCTTATTTCTCAGAGGGGCAAAAGTTGCCCCTCTTCTCTTGAAATAATAGTACAATCACTAACATTTTTCCATTCCAGAATGGCACTACTTGACAGATCACAGTATTCGAATAGATGTTTCAGGTCACGTTGTAGTTCTTTTACCACATACTTTATAGTTCATATTCAGTTAGCGAGACCATTCGTGAGACACTTTGTTGCATGTTCTTGATGGGGAACTGCTGTCTAGCCACTGTGGCACACCAGGCATTTGTCAAGATCCATTGGACAGTAGACGTCTTGTCAACTGCACCTGCACTGCTCTAAATATTCAACTGTCTTCTGTATCTTTCTACTATGTCTAATCTTTATTCATGTTTCAGTCTAGAGCAATCAAATAATTTGTCACATGAGTAAATGAAATTAAATGGGAAATGTGGCTAATTTCACCATTACCATATTTACCTACGTCATTTGCAATGTCTTAGAATCAACGGAAGCCTGTGAAAGTTTTAACTTTCATGTTTTCTTGTGGCATTATTGACCAGGACTGTGAGAAATGTGAGTTTACTTTATAGTTACATCTCTCCTATCTCTGAGAACATAGGTCCTAAACCCATGGTTTCTCAGTCCCTCACAGAATTCAGTCCATATTGAACAATGACAAAAGCTCCTGAATTCTGTACGAGAATTTTGCATGTTATAGGAGAGCTTAATAATATATGTGTAATGGCATACCTGCAGTGTTGCTGAGCATACCTGTTAAAGAGAAATTTGTAGCTGCAGCAAAACTAATAAGGCATTTTTTGTAAGACAATAATCATGTCAGAGCCAGCAGATAACATACTTAATTCTAATCAGCTTTCACTAATCACGGAAGGTAAAATCAGTTATTAGTGTTGAGTCACAACTTTCTTTAAGTAGCAGTCTAAATCTAATTACTGTAAGTTACTTTACTTTCCACTTAATACTTCAGTGTTGTCCACAAAGGGTTTGGTGAACCAGAGGCTATTTATACCCGAGTTGATGATGTGCTGTCTTTTTCTTCAGTTTATTTGTACGATGGATGTGGAGTGATCAGATACTAATTCAGATACTGATTTTGTTGCTGAAAAGTTCATGACTCACATTAGAGTAAAGTCTGGTATCTTGATTAATCATGTGACGTATTTTGAAGCTGGTTTCAAATTTGCGTAAACTGGCACGACTTCGTGACCTTCCAAATTCAGTAAAGCTCATATCTGTGTTTGTAGGAAAAGAGGGCTAAGAGAAAAGGGAGGAAAAATAACTTATACTCAAAGTAGGTTTTATTTGCCACAGCATAAGAGAGTATGTCGGCTTCTACCAGGTTCCTGTTGGCTTAAATAATAGTATGACCGTAGAGTCTCTAGAATAGTAGAACTGAAATCAGTGGGAATAGAATTAGACCACTGCTGAAGGCTTCCAAAAATTCTGTCCTAAAAATACATGTGCTGTCTTATGAGTTCATTCATGTGGTGAGGTCACACCTTTGAACTTGAACTCATTGCTCGATGCCTTTAACTCTTTCACTGGGAGCATCTGAGGCCCCACGAAGTGGCTGGCTGATGCAGCTGCTGATCTCCACCACACACACAGCCTGCAGGATGGGTGGCTCGCTCTGGCCTGGAGAAGCCACCATAGCTGCAGTGTAGAGATTGGAGCAAGGAGTTTGTGAAGCAGCGAAAAAAGGGCTGGACTTGGGCTATGGGCTATGCTACCCCTGCCAGTATCTGGCAGTCAGCTGTAGTGATGAAGGCAGCTTTGCTATCTTGGTTGCTGCAGCATGTGTGTTGGACTCCAAGTGGCATCCAAAGCCTGTAATCCCAGGGAGTGGAATCCAAATAGACACGTCTGCTGCCAGGTCTATGTTGGGGATGGAGAGCAGCTCTGGGCCCTTTAGCCGTGGTGGCTCTGGAGCAAAGTCAAGATCCCTGGTGGTAACAGAGCCAGGGCCTTGCATAACTCTGCTCCTGACACGTTCGGACACAGTGAACGGGTCCAGTTCTGACACTGCAGGGTGGTGGGGCCAAGGGGCATGACCGCAATACTGAGGTTTTCTCCCAACTTTCATCTCATCTATGTCCCTTTAAAATAACTTTGTATGGATTTCTAGTCCTGGCAGCAAGTGCATAATTTATCCTTAGATGTTGCAATGCTATAAATTAAATAAATCAAAATAATGTTCCAGCTCTTAGGATGACTGTAGTAAATATTTGCTATGCAAAATTTAGAAAGAACTGTAAATTTTAAAAAAACTAATTTTCTCTCCCCCAAATGGAATTGTGTATAGAAGTTCCAAAACAATTTTTAAAATTTTCCCAAGTATTTCATTGACATTTGTTGGGTTTTGTTTTGTGGGGTTTTTTCTTCCAAAAAGCAATTTCCACCTTATGAAAACTATTGGTGCCTGCACTTCTACAAATGAGGGTTAATATTGCTTGTGAGTTGTGAGAGCAGATTCCCTGCATCAGTTCAGAAAAACACCAAGCTTTTCTCTTCCAGTTTTTATGCAGTTATACATTGGTCAGGCAAGGTAGTGAGCTCTGATCCCCACAGGTGGTTTATAAAAGCATGCTTCCACCCAGCTCAGGGAAAGTGATTATCCATGTGAGAATTTTTGCACTGAAGTGCTAAGGCTCTGTTTTTAAATCAGTAGAGTTAAGCCTGTCTGTAAACCTGAATTTAGCCTGAATTTAAACCGTTGAGAGATTGTTCAGTTTGAATTGAGATTCTTTGGTTCAGCTGATGGCCAGGTCTGCTCTATGAGTAGCTGTGCCGGTTGAAGGCCTTATTGTCCGTGCCAGTGGCTTGTTACTTTCCATTTGGGGCTTATTATTTCCAAAACTTTGCCAGAATAAGGGCTTGTGCAACTTCTCCACTGAAGGCAAAAGCGTCTAGATAGGTCATCTGACTGGTGGTCTCTTTGAGTGAAAATATCTTCTGCTAGCAGAGTTCTGCAGGCAGTGGACTCCAACTGCTGGATTGCAACACTAATACAAGAAACCAGCAGGGCTAGATCTGGAGCAGGTAGTCTATTCGTGGCTTGAATTTATTAGCTATGTGTTTAAATTAACCAAAATAGGCTGCTTAAATAAACCTGTCTGTGCTTGACTCACCATCATAAATCACTTACAAAATAAATAAGTAAATAAATTATAAACCCCGTGAACTTGTAAATGTAGATCTAAGGCATAAGTCTTGCACTGAAAGGTGTTCAAGTGGTCTTCTTACTCATGCAGAGCACCACAAAAGATGGAGGATCTCTCTGTGGGAGCAAAGGGCCATTCACACATGGTGTGGCTGGGCTTGGTCTCAGTAAGTTCTTTCTTCTTCAGAGAAATTTTATTTTTTCCATTTTTGGAAAAAAAAATTATCAGCTACAGCATGTTGCCCAGGAGTGTGTCCAGTCGGGTTTTGAATATCTCCACAGATGGAGACTCTACAAGCTCTCTTGCCAACTGTGCCACTGTTTGATAACCCTCACAGCAAACGAGGGATTTTTCTTCTTATTTCTAGACAGAATTGGCTGTATTTCAATTTGTGCTCATTGCCTGTTGTCCTTTCACTGGGCACCACTGAGAAGACTCTTTCTCTCCTCCTTTACTATCAGGTATTTATACACATTCATAAGATCCCCCTGAGCCGCCTTTTTCTCCAGGCTAAACATTCCAGCTCTCAGCCTCTCGTCGTATGACAGATGCTCCACTATGTGACATGATCCCTACTTACAGGTAGCAGGTGGTCCCTTTTAATCAGCTACTAGGTAATTAAGCAGACCAATATGGTTTTACCTAAACTCTGCTGAGAGGACAAGGACTTGCTATTTAGAAGTATTTAATTTAGTCAAAATAATTCACATTCTTTGAAGAGCAGAAAACAGAGTCTCTGTGCTATTGTTTCTGTCAAAGTTTTGTTTTGTTTTGTTTTTGTTTTTAAAGTTTGTTATTTCATCTAGCTTTATTTGTTAGTAAAAATCTGCACAACATGGCAGGAAATTGTGCCTGTTTTGCTAGCCCTCACCCTTAATTCCTGGAAAAGTCTGAGCGTATCTTATGTTGCTCAGCTCTGACTTCATAGTCCAGTTAAGGAAATGCATGGGAGACAGTGAGGCTATATTGCCAACCCAGAATAAAAGTTGTGAGTCAGTCCTCAAAAACCAGTAAGCTCAGAAGCTATTTACTGAATAATTATATATTGTTTAAGTATCTTTAGGAGAGTCCTATGTTTGCCTTCTGTTTGGTTCTTTTTTAGTCTGAAGATTTATGTCACGTTCTCAAGCTTTCATTTGAACCTTGTGGGATAAAAATACTTACAGATATAAAAAGAAGTTTTATAAGCATTTCATTTTTCATTTATATATATTTATATGTACAAATGTATGTGCAGGTGAAAAGGTAAATTCTTGACAAGTTCTAACTGTTGAATTCAGATATTTAGAGAAAAACAGAGGTAGTACACAAGGGATCTGTGATAAGCTTGTATGTCGTGTTAAGTGCTGCACGATGGGTACATGTGGGGTTCCCACGGGACAATGGTGGGAACGAGGTACTGAACGAGCTATGTCCAGGCATGTCCAGGGGGTGGTAATGGGGTGGTGATGAACTAGCAAATCATAATACAGAACAAGGGCCTTGGCTATGAGACCAACAAGATATGGGGGAAGTTGAAAAATAAGAAAGAATGCTGCACCTGCAAAATATAACTTTTTAGCATAAGCCAATCAGAACTAATATAGAGGCGTGTGAACAAAGCATACTAACCAATCATAATAGAAATGACACGTACACAGAGCGTGTACAAAAATAGAATAGTATAAATGTACCCTCAATAGAATAGTATAAATGTACCCTCAGATACGTAAATAAACGAGATCTGCTTAACGATCACATTGGTCTGTGTGCATTTACTCCGTGCCCTCTCAACAAGTGGCACCCGAACAGGGACTTTCCCCCAGCCCAGGGCCCTTCAGCCGGAGACTGCGGAGAAGCAGCGGACAACGGCACGAAAGGAAAGGGTGAGAGGAAGCCAGCTGTAGAGTGCCGCCCCGGCACTGGATTTTCGCACCGGCAGGAACGGATGCGGTAAGCCTGAGTTTTGCTAGCAAAGGAAAACCTGGGTAGGGCTTCCCAGGCAGCTGGGGGAGGAATGGGTCTACCCTGACCAAGACAGAAGTGGCAGTGGTGAAACTCCTCCAACATATACTCTCTGAGAGAGCAATTAAATACGACGAAGCTGCGTTAAAGCAGTTACTGTCTTGGGCAAAAGATAAAGGACATTTTACAACCTTTAATGATGTCTTTGAAGTGCCTTTATGGGAGAAGATTGGTGACTCTCTCTGGAATGCGGTGTCAAGTGGTGATAAGGAAGCCTTTAAATTGTCTGCTACATGGAGGCTGGTTAGCGAAGCGTTAAAAGGAATAAAAACAGAGAGAGAAGTCACACATACAGCTTTTATAGCTTTAGGACCGCAGACGTCTACTACCCCCTCACTGTTTGCGGGACCAAGACCTCCCACGGCCCCCGTGGCTGTACCAGTGGCAGCTCCTTTATCACCGTGGGTACAAACGGCTCCGAAAAAAGCCGAAGAGCGGGGAGTGAGTAAAATAGATACAGATCCATCAGAACCGATAGTGCACCCTAAAACACGAACTCGATTTGGACTAATTGATTCAGACGCTGAACAGGAGATTTGACCAAAACCCCCTCCGAAACCCCCTCCTCACATTGATCTCTCTACAGATGAGGTTGAGTAGGTGGACAAGAAGGAGGGTAGACCTGCTTTGTATCCACCTTTACCGGATTTGCCGTTTCCTGAGTCTGTTGAACAAAGTTTACATTCCGGTGCTAAACGACCACCGTTAAAGTTGCCATCTACGGAATCAGCAGTACCAGAGTCACAAGGACTTAAAGGACCGTTACCATCACGAAATGGACACGAACTTGATATGACAGAGCTTGGTAGACGACTGGAAGAATTAAAGACGGAATTGCAGCAGCATCGTTCAACCAATGCCTCGAGACACGTGACTATGTCTCCCCCAAACCCCGCTCTGTGTCCGGGACAAGTATTAGGGCCACCTCAACCTCCTTTGCAATTCCCTACTCCACCTTTAGATCAGGGCGGGAGGGGAGGTTTGCGTCCATCTGGTAATGTGGGAGGTGAGGGAGAGAGTCAGCGTCCGCCCGCGTATACAGGGGAGGAGGGGGGAGGAGTGAAATGGAAAGGGATCATTTGGGATGCGTTATTAGAAGGAGTTATAATTCCACAAGCATATCTGGTGATTGTGGGTGCGGGTCCTGAGGGAAGAAATATTTGGCAACCATTAGATTGGAAAATTGTAAAAGAAGCATTGTTACTACAGTTAGCGAGGGACAACACAGATGAGGACTGCAGGAAAGTTGTTGCAGGGATGGCAAATCGTGGCCTCACCTTAACCAAGCTAATGGATGCTTGTGGGAAAGTAGGAACCACCACATTTCAGATGGAGCATTTAGCAAAAACTTTTTGCGGCGGCAGTTAAGGTAGTTCATCGTTGTTATACATGCGAGCAAGAAGGTCACTTTAAGAAAAACTGACTTAAGAAGTTGAAGCTGAGTGGGAGAGATAACTCTGTTTTGATGTGTCATTGCTGTGGGAAGCTGAGGCATCTTGTGAAGCAATGCAGGTCTAAGTATAATGCTCAAGGTCAGCTGATAACAACCAGCTGCAGAGTGCAGGGAAACTGGAGAAAGAACACGGGGAGGAACTGTGTGCTGACACAAATGAATCTTCCCAACCAGTTCCAGGCCTAAGCAGTCAGCTCACAGCCCGAACCGCAGGGAGCGCAGGGCTGGTGTTTCCACGCGGGGTTAACCTGCGCGGCTGCCAAGCCTTGGACCTGTGGCAAACGGCCGTTGTGGAACGAGTGCAAGTGTGGAACATAAGGCTCAAGTTATGGCTGCGGCTGTACTTGGGGCTTACGTCGTCACAATTGCAGCCTCTATTCCAATTGTTAGCAGGGGACACAACTTTAACAGCACCACGACAGACTACTGCAGAGGTACAGCAACTGATTACAGAAGTAGAAAGCAGGCTACATTCCAAATTTGTACATCGTATTGATTTGAATCAGGAAATACAAATTATCACTTTGTTTGATAGGCAAATTCCATAGGTAATAATTGGTCAATGGAATTCAGAATGATCAGATTCATTACAGAGCTATTGGCACAGATTATCATCAAAGGACGGATGCGATGTTGGGAGCTTGTGGCCAGAGATCCTGCATCACTAACCGTTCCTATTGCAGCTCAATATTTTGAGTGGTGTATGGCTAATAGCTTTGCTTTACAAACAGCTATGGAGAATTTCTCGGGACAGGTTGTTGAGTGCGGAACTTCCAATTGCCACGGGAGTGTGGTGTACAGACACTCCCGTGGATGGAATTACCATTTTTACAGGTGGATCTGGGAAAACAGGCAAGGTGGGCCTTGTCTGGTATTCTGACGGCAAGTGGGAATCTATGGTAGTACAAAAAAGGGTTCACCTCAGGTGGTAGAATTACGAGCTGTATTAGAAGTATTTCAGAATTTTCCCATTCCCTTTAATTTGGTTACTGATTCAGCATATGTAGCTGGCATTGTAAAGCAATTGGATAGATCTGTTATAGAGCATACATGTAATCAGTGTGTTTTTAAATTGCTGCGAGCTCTGTGGCAAGAAATTCAAATCCGAACTGCATTGTTTTATGTTTTACACGTAAGAAATCATACTAATTTGCCTGGGTTCATTGCAGAAGGCAATGCTCGAATGGACTCTCTGCTTTTTCATCCTAAAACAACAATTTGTACCAGACTGGAAGCAATAGCACAATTGCTTGACAAAGTGCGTAAAAGAATTACAGACATTACCGGACTAGACTCAGATGCTATCTATTTACCTATTAAGAAGGAATATCTACAGTGATTAACAAATCAGTCAACTCTTTTTCAAATGGCCTTACAGGACTTTACTGGACAATTGTTAACACATTTGCCAAAAGATAAAAAGCTACAGTTTATTTACAAACAGGATTGGGAAGAACAACCTATCAGATCAGAGATACCTGTGACTGGACTAACTGTTTTTACTGATGCAGGAAAGCGATCACATTCAGCAGTTATTACTTGGCAAGAGGATGGACAATGGAAACATTGCAAATTCTCAGGACAAACTGAGGACTCATTGCAGACACTTGAACTTTTTGCAATATACCAGGTCTTTGTAAAATGGAAGGACTTACCTGTAAATATTGTAACAGACTCTCTTTATGCAGCAGGCATTGTAAATCGAATTGAAAGAGCTTTTACACGACCAGTGAAGAATATGCGACTTTACACCATTTTGCTACAGTTGCATCAAGCAATAAACCTCAGAGAGGTACCTTATTTTGTCACTCACATTTGTAGTCATCAATTTGATCAAGGTTTGAGCATTGGAAATAATAAAGCAGACACACTTGTGTCCTATACGCAAATATCACCAAATTTATTTGAACAAGTATACCTATCCCATCAATTCTTTCATCAATCAGCGAAAATGCTAGTGAAACAATTTCACCTCACCATGGCACAAGCACGCGAATTGGTCAGTGCTTGTCCTAGTTGTCAGAAAATTGGCATGGGAATTGGAATAGGGGTAAATCCTCGAGGGTTGTGTGCGTTGCAACTGTGGCAAATGGACGTTAGAAACACTGCAGAATTTGGAAGGCTCAAATATGTTCATGTATCTGTTGACACGTTTTCACATGTAATATGGGCAACAGCACAAACTGGAGAAACAGGTCGTCATGTCAAACGACATTTACTTGCTTGCTTTGCGAGTCTTGGGGTTCCACAACAACTTAAGACTGATAATGGACCAGCATACTGTTCACAGATTTTTTGTCAATTTTGTCAACTATGGGGTATTACACATGTCACCGGGATTCCTCATTCGCCTACGGGTCAGGTGATTGTGGAACGTGCTCATAGTACATTGAAACAGCTTCTGCAAAAACAAAAAGGGGGAGAGGTGACTGAACCTTCTGAGAGACTTGCAAAAGCTGTTTATGTACTTAACCATTTAACTTTAGCAGGAGATAAGGAGCGACCCCCAATTGTAATACATTGGGAGGCAGTTCGACAGGGAGCAAGCTATGTGAAAAACAAAGGCAAAGTGTGGTATAGGGAACCAGGTACTAACGAATGGTTGGGACGAGGTTATGCTTCTGTCTCTACAGGCACAGGAGTATGATGGTTTCCGATCAAATGTATTAAACCATATGTGGAGGTGGAATCCAGATCCGGAGATCCGGCAGAGAGTAGCAGAAGACAGCAGGGCAATCAGGGATGCAGCAGGAAATAGTTGGTTCAACAAAATCCTGCAAGAATTAGGTGGATTGTCTCTAAAAGGATGGTTAGCCGCATTGTTAGAGGGAATAGTTTATGTAGTTGTGATTATAGTTATCATAGGGATCTTCGTGGGTTGTGCTGAGACAATCATTGAGAAGAGTATATGGAAATAGTGAGATAATAAATCTAACTACTTCCAAAGGGGGAAATTGATACCGGATGGTTTAGCAACGGTTTAGCAAGAGTAGGCCTCAGAGTAGGCTCTAAAAGGCCTGCTCTGTGTTACCTTTACACAGAATCAGCTTTCCTGTCAGTAATTTTCCTTTCAGCTAGAATAACAGAGAATAACAGAGTGTTCTGAAGCAAACTGCATGTTTTGTAGATAGAGTTTACTTATGGGAATGTTTATATTAGGCATTATCCTACTTGTGTTACCCTGTTTGTTTGCATGTTTGCAGAAAACTGTGCAACGAATGGTCAATACAGCCTTTTTGGCACAACAACAGAGAGCAGGATTTATGGGTAACCAAGGTTGGGATTCTCTGACCAGGCTCTGCGAGACACAGGGAACCAGGTTTGAGTAAGAAACAAAAACAAAAAGGACAAGACAGGACATAGCTCATTCAAAAACAAAAAGGGGGATTTGTGGGGTTCCCACGGGACAATGGTGGGAACGAGGTACTGAACGAGCTATGTCCAGGCATGTCCAGGGGGTGGTAATGGGGTGGTGATGAACTAGCCAATCATAATACAGAACAAGGGCCTTGGCTATGAGACCAACAAGATATGGGGGAAGTTGAAAAATAAGAAAGAATGCTGCACCTGCAAGATATAACTTTTTAGCATAAGCCAATCAGAACTAATATAGAGGCGTGTGAACAAAGCATACTAACCAATCATAATAGAAATGACACGTACACAGAGCGTGTACAAAAATAGAATAGTATAAATGTACCCTCAATAGAATAGTATAAATGTACCCTCAGATACGTAAATAAACGAGATCTGCTTAACGATCATATTGGTCTGTGTGCATTTACTCCGTGCCCTCTCAACAGGTACAATTCCATCAGCCAACAGACAATAGCCAGATGTAATTATTTTGCTTGGAGATTACTTGTGATGGGGCATTCTGTGGATTATCTTGTCTCCACTGTGGATTCAGTAATGCACTAAGTACAATTTTGTGGACTTCAGTCTTTGAGAATAGTTTTGTTTACTTCCATGTTTCTTATATTTGATTATTTACAGGTGTACATGAGGCATAATTCATCCCTCCAGACTCACTAGTACAACTCTGAGCAGAATAAAAAGAAATGGTTTCTCTGTCGTAATCTGCACTGATACCTCCTTATCTCACTTCAGAACATTAGAAAGCATACTAATATGTTACAACAAAGAAACCCAGTGTAAGGAGGTAATTCTTTACTACCATCCTGTAGAAATCCCACAAGCTCCTAAATTACATTTGAAGGATTACAAAGAGAGGGGTTTTTTGTTTGTTTTATTTTTCTCTGATCTTTAAAGTTTTCCCTGCAATTATTTTGCAGCAGATGTGAGCATCCTTGCTACCAGGCAACTGCTTTCCTGGCTAAAATGTAAATACATGATTCATTGTCCCTGTGGAGCCCTAAGCATAGGCCTTTAATGGCATCACAGTTAATTATTAGTATAATGTTATGGGGACATATTTTTCCTTTAGCTGGCTGGGGATGCTATTAAGTGAATGGGGATGACTTGCTTAGCAAAACTGGTTAACTATTAGCTTACTGTGTCTTAAGGCATAGCTTGTCTGAAAGATGACATGTCAGGCATTTCATTGAGATTACATTAGTTTTATTATATTCATCAGATTTTTAATCTCTTGAAGATTTCCAAATATTACAAATAAGTTGAACAAGCAATATCAAATATAGTTGAATTTCAGAAAAAAAATGCACGTTTCTTTCTTTTTTTCTTGGTATAGAATATATTTAAGAGTTTGCATTTTTTATCACACTGTAAATATTAGGTCATCAGTCTGGGTGCTTTTTTTTTTTTGCAGCAGCAGCAGTGTCTTTCTTCCTGCCCTACATCCTGAGTAAGAGTGCCTGCACAGTCTTGTTCTGTGTGTTAGGCTGGCACTTCCATGAAGTGGTTTTTGCAGTGATTGGGCATTTCAGATACAATGCTTGTGTGCTGTAGGTTTATTTTCTTGGCTCTACCAGATTTTGCTATGTGTAGACCTGTCAAGAGCCCACTGCCTAACTGGGAACAAGGAAATACAGCAGGTGGGAGTGGGAAGTCTCTAATGCAGTAAGTTGTCTATTGAGAGGAGCTGCAAAGAGCCCCTGGGATGGAGAAAGGCTGAGCACATCAGACTTGGGCTGTGTTGTATCTGTGTCTTTTCTTTGGTTGTTCTGAGGCACTGAAGCAGACACCCGAAAATAATACTTGTAAGGAAGATAAAATTTCTGTTTATTTTTGGCTAAATACACACCCAGTAAACTCCACCTCTGTTTCAACAGGATTCTTTTAACAGATAAAAGGTGGCCTTGTCTGAAAGTCTTTAAATGCCTAATTCACTTACCTGAGTGATGGCTGAGGTGATGGCCCATCTGAGACAATACTTTCCAGAATGGTGTTGGAAGGTGTCCTGTTACAGTGTCAGACACAGCTTCCTTACTATGCCGTGGTGGTACACCACCATGAAGAACTAGGTATCCTGTCTCCGGGACTGGCTGTAAACAGATGTCTGGGATGAGCTTGTATGATAGTTCTCTTCAGTAATCTCACAACCTCCAGCTGTTTTCACCTCAGGGGACTCGTTTTGGCATTCATCATATCCTTTTTCAGGGAGTTCCATGGCTCAATTATCTAGTCTGTGAAAAACTGCATCGTTTTGCTTCATTTCAGGTGACTTTCTATGAGTTTCTTTTTGATGACATTTAGCTCTTGTACTTAAAGACACTGAACAATTGGTCCCTATCCATCATATCTATGCTACTCATGAATTTGCAGACCTTTATCATTGAATTCCTTTGCTATTTTATTGCTTGTTCGGTTTCAGAAATCTCTTTTGCAATCCTGACTGATTAGCTCTTGTTTTTACTACTGCAGATGTACCATTTACACTTACCCCTGTTTCTGGGTGAGCCAGTGTTCACTATGCATGCACAGTATTCATTTAGCCTCACTGCAACAGCCTCGTCTTCTCTGGATGCTGTTGTCACATCCTGAACATTAACTGGGCCTACAGAGTTTCTCTGACAGTCTTTTTTGCACCTCATGTGTTTGAAGACAGAATCATTAGTCAATTTGCTAACTGATCCTTATACTTTTTGTAAGGGATGGGGGGAGCTATTGTGTTCCTGTATTTAATTTACTCCTCTCTATGATTTTCATCTGGGCTCAGCCTCAGCTTTTTGAAGGACGTCTTCTTGTTCTCAAGCTCTCCTTACTAGGTGAGATTCATTAGTACTGTGTTTTCAGTTGGGTGTTTTTCCACGTAGTCTCTCTGCAGCCTCTGAGGATTCAGCACTTTTTCGTGTCCCGTTTCTGTTTCAGCTCTTCTCATCCTTTCACTTAAATGCGACTTTGAAAGTGAACAAAGGAAGAGTGAGAAAAAAAGAAATCTACCTTGTTGCCTTTGGCAGTAGTCTTGCTGGATCAGGTCCAGCCGGGACCTGGCTGCTCAGGTCAGACAATTACTGTTTGTAGTTGCATCTACTTTTGTGAAGTTACGGTGTATTGGACTTTATACTTCTGTGTTTGCAAAAGCCACAGCTTTTTATATTTAAGAGTTCATAATATCTTTACATGGTGTTCTTCAACAAGGGATTTCCCTGCAATGAAACAGTTCATATGTGTAAGCTCCAGTGGGACGTTTTTATGAGAGGTAAACTCTTAGATTACTCAAGTGAAAGTTGGGATTTTTTTGTAACACCAGTTAAAATGGTGCAATGTCAGCTCCTACCTGACATATGCAACTATGCTGCTTGTTACGCAGGAATGAGGAAATAAACAATGCTTACAAGAAATGCTAGAGATAGAGTATTTGATTCATGTTATCACTAGGGATAGGGGAAGGCATGAAAGTCAACAGGTGGGTCCAGTGGTGAGCAATCTGTGCATCCACTGCTTGACTTTAGAGGTCCTTTTCTTATACATGGTTGGGGAATACTGAAAGCCTTTTGTGAAATTAGGGACTGCATTGTAAAAATGTGAAGATCTGGTTCTGCAGTTTGGCAGGTTCTGTAGATCTTTGTCTCCTTTTCCCAGCTTCAGGGATCCACCTGGTACTGATCTTTTGATATTGATGTTTGGTCACTGGCTGCAGGTGACTTCCTTGGCTTCCACCACACATTGCATGTACAAGTCTATCTATCCAACCATGTAGCCAGCCTTGAATTCAAGACTGCAGGGCTTTTTACCTGAGCAGGTATCACATCTCCCAGCAGCGTGACACTAGGTGCACGGTGACTTTGGCCCCTTAACAGAGCTCTGTGCACTCCTTACGAGGGCCAGCCTGGCACTTCTGTGTGGTAGCACTGTTACACAGATGAACCATGAGTGTGCAAGGGACATGACACCTTCATATGTTTTCTCCATTAAAGCAAAATCAGACTTTTATTGCATTACTATTAGCGCTAAGAAAAAAATACAAAATGAAATAACTTACAGCTTGTAGAGCAGTATAGTTTTAATTACAAAAACAATGTAAAGATATGTTATACCAAATAGACAAGGAAATAAAAATCAGTTAGATCAGAAGACTAACCTAATACTCATTAGGTTAATTTTAGATTACGTAAGTAACTGATTATAGCTGGGATATAAAGATTAAAATCATAAGTTCAGTACTAACACTCTGCCAAATTATAAAAACTATTTTCCAAGACTCTGATGTAGATATTGATGTTTCTCTATGGCTTGAGGCAATACTGCAGAAAATTATGAATATCATTTTAAGAAAATAATATATATTTGGGAAGATATTTGTTTCACATAACAAAGGAGCATTGCACCTCATGTTTGTGTTAATACCTTCTTATAGTAAGAAGGTGATTATACCTGACACAAACAGCTGTTGCTACCCAGATACATACTTTCCCCATGGACTCCTTTGTGAGATTTTGACGTCGTAGCATGGTAAAACCAGGCTCATATATGCTTTCCAATCAATTGTGATAATGAGTTGCCAAGCTGCAACACTTAATTTAGTACAATGAAATTGGTTTTTAGTGGGTTTGAGAAGCTTTTGAAACAGTAGTAGACAATGCATCTCTTTTTATTTATAACTGGACTGTTTATGGTGGCAGACTTTTTATTGAAGCAGTAATTCTGCTAACAATTGCACCGTAAACTCTTATCTCCAGGTGGGAAAACAAAAACATTCGTATTGAACACATATTTCAATGCTAAGTGATATGGGAATTTTAATTTGTAACCTTTCAAAGGAAGTAAATAACTTTTTTTCCCTTTCTGTTTAATGATTTTTCCCCCCTCCTCATCAGTCCATTTTTCCCTTGGAGATCAATTTTACTCTGTCTTTGGAGCTTATCAGTTGTAGGTGACAGCACGCTATTTCTTATGGATTGGACAGATGCAAAGTAAAGTCTTTATCCTTCAAGTCAGATTGCAGGTGAGGGGGCAACATACTCTGGAGAATTTGCACCTTCACCTTGGGAAAGCTCCAATACTTGATGTTTGATTCTTCACTTGCTCTTGTCTGTGCCACTTCTAAGCTGCAACAGAAACCTCTCTGCCAAAGCTTCTCTCCTGCAGGTTCTTCTTCCATAGCGATGAACACCATGGGTTCAGATAGCTTCCTGACCATAGTACGAGAAGCTTAATAGTTTGAATGAAAGCTTAGCTCTTGCCATAGCTAGGAGCCAGATTCCTTGGAGAATATATTTCATATAACGTATTTATATGAAATATGTATTCTGATAAGTTTGTTGATTTTTCAAGTTTTCATATTTCATCTATATGGTCATTGCACCAGCTTTCAGGGACTTGTCTCTATTCACTGTGATAACGGTTATCCTAAATGGCTCACTAAAGTAAAATAAATAAGGAAAAGGTCTCCTGATCTTTTCACTGTACCTTATGCTGTGAGACAGGCATATATATTTCACTTGGCTGTATTTTCTGTGTGCTCTTTTGGACGGGGTACAGGGGTGGACTCCAGAGCTGCTTGGGCCAGTGGCAGAAAAACCCATTGGCTCCACCAGGGAAAACAACTCAGCCAATGTGTTATACTTTCTTGAGAAGTGGGATATACATTTGCAGGTTCCACAGTCCCTCCTGGAAGTCAGACATTCTGAGATTTGGACACCTAATGTTCAGCATCTTGTCAGGAAGTCGATAATAATTAAATTTTAAAGGTTTTGATGCAATGTAATCTGAAGAAAACAAGCTTTTAAAAAAGAGAGATGGTAAAACATACATTATGCATCTTGCATGGTAGAAAAAGTCTATCATAATTGCTTCATCGATCTGATATGTATTCAAAAGAAATGTCATACTTCATGCAACCACATATCTTTGCCACGTGTTTCACAACTTAAACCGAAACAAATTGTGTTCCAAATAGCTGTAGACAAGCTAACTTGCATAAAAATGGATGCTGTTAATGATTCAAATTCAGAATGGCATACCAGTCTTCCTTGATTCATTACATCATTGTTATAAATGATTATAATAATTTTTAATCTGACCATACAAAGTCATTTACGAATGGGGTTAGTTGCTGAGCTGTGTGGAAAGTTTGCACTTGAAGTGGAAAGACAACAGAAAAGAATGTGAAGTGTAATTCAATAAATTGCAAAGTGGCAGGAATTAGGAATTGTCTTGCTAGCTTCATAGTTTTAGCTTTGGTATTTTTTCATATTCTTATATCTCCCCCCCCCCACTCCCCGCCACACACACTTTCGTGCTCTCGGGTAATTTAGAAATAGCTAGTGATCTCATCGAGCCTGTCAGGTGGTATACTGAAGTAAATAGGGTCATTTAAGGATTATGTTTAGTATGCAATGTCATTATTTTTTCTTTGGGTCAAATAGCCCACAAACCTGCAGGGCTTAGTATAATTTGAAGCAGGTTTAGTGTTCTCAGCCACTAGCTTAGATTTTGAATTGAACCTTAAAAATTAAAGAGCATGTTAGTCTTTTTTATAAAAACATTCCTCAAGTATTATATATAAATGGATAGCACTAATCCTACCACTTTCTACTCTGTTTTCCCGCAGTTCCTATTCCAAATCTATCTCTATTTATCTTTCCCCCCTCATTTTACTGTTGTCTTTTGATTTGCTATTCTGCAATCAAAATCTGTATGCTGCTGAGAACCCTTGAATCAGTTTTCCTGCACCTCTTGGAAGGTGCTTAGCATTTCTCAAGGTTAGGCTCAGTGTTAAAATCATCACAGTTGAGATTTGTTTCTAATTTTAGATGTGACACCATCTTTTGTGACATGATGTGAGTATGTTTGTGAGGAAGGGGTTAGGACAACAGTCATATCTTTCGCCATATATTTAATATAAAAGCAACAAAGATGAGGAATCTTGAGAAGTTGATTTTGCTGGACTACTGTATTCTCACTCTTGTATAAATAAGAAAATATCAAGCGATTTCTTAAAATAAGGATGGAGTGGAAAATTAATATAATATTATTAATATTTATCAAATATGGAAAACAAGGTAACACCTGCCTTGATGCAATGTTTACTGCTGATGCTCTTCTCAACAGCTCTACCAGTGTATTTGTAGAGCTCATAAAAAGAGATCTCAGAGCTGACGGCAATAGTATGTTGTAGGTATGACCTAACCTAGTTCATTGCATACCTCTAACATTAGCTCACAATGGTTATTTTAAGCTCTTCTTTTAATATAACCTAGTAATTTTTTTGCTATTTTTTGCTTGGTTGGTATAAGGCACCTGTAAACACCAGGGCTGAATGTCTTGGTAGAATGATAGACCTCACTCAGGTTTGTTATTGTTACTTCTAGAAAGTTTGTTTTATTATGAAAACAGACTGAGTCATTCAGATGAGTTTTTTTTAAAAATCTACCTGCTGCTGTTATGTTTTCTTTTTGAGTAGCTTAGCTTTCTACTGTTTGGCATAATGCTTGATGATATTTATCAATATTCAACTAATACAAGAGTACTGGTGCCAGTCTTGCGGATGCTTAGATGATGAATTTTGTGAGCTCTGTTCAATCCTATGTGATTGTAAGTGCAAGGCTGTAAAGTGTTTCAAAATAAAGTCTCCTATTGTTTCTGTAGCAACATCTGTGTGCATTATTCTTAAAGTAAAAAAATACGAAGCGCCTTCCCACCATGAGAACACACCTTTGAAATGAAAATGTAAGGATTTAGTAGATCCTTATCAGAGTTAGCATGTAAGACTGTCAAGTCAGGAAACACATGACTGAAATGTATGTGGTCTGCACAGCATGGTGCAGACTGAGGGGAAAGAGAGGAATCGTGGAAGGGTGGTGGTGAATTTGCAAACATTGTACTGGTGATAGTCAGAAGATATGCTGAACTGGCTAAATGAACAGTGTTACTGTATGCCAGGTTTATTTGCTTGACTCAAGCATGTTTTAAGCCAGGCATAGGAGAGTATCCATAGAGACCTGAAATTTGGACATCTCTAATCTAATTTTTTTTTTAAATAGATCCTAGACTTATTTGCAAAGCTTGCTGTACGCTTTGCAAACTCCTCCTGCTTGGTGATGTTGAACATACGCTTTTAAGTCATTGTGTCTTGGTCAGTCGCAGACTGATAAACAGTGTGGTTTTTCTCAAACTGCCATTTTTCTGTATTTGTTTTTCTAGCAAGCTTCTAAGTTGCATAGTAACTATCCCTCTTCTGCAACCACCTCCCCACTCCTCCTCCATTTCTCTTCAGGATGCAACTCCATTCTGTGCATTGTGGGAAAACAGTGTTTTCTCTCATGGAATAAAAAGCCTACCTTTGTTTCATGTTGGCCAAAAATAGGGCTTTATACCTATCTGTTTTCCATATAACAAAGGATAAAACTGGCTCTGGAGAGATTATTACAAATGATAACTATTAAGTATACAAGCTTCATAGTATGTTGTCAGTGTCCTTACATCAGTTTTGACGATGAGTCTTTATAATCAAATGGAAATGATGCTTTTTGGATGCTCCCCCTTTCACTTGCCTATCCATTGGTATTGCACCAATTTATAATATGAAAATATTGAAGTCAAGAGTTGCCTCTGTTATTTGAATAGGTGGCAAAACAGGAGAGGTCTCTCCCCTTTCGTTGGCTTTTAAAGAACTAGATATTTCCAGGAGGAAAGACACAATGTTAGCAGCAACGAAACTTAAAACATGATGTAGGATGATTTCTGAATGCTATAATCACCATTGTCCTTTCGAAAAAAAAGGAATGAGACGTGACAAAATTGGCCGTTTGAAGTTTTCTTTGAATTTGAGGACTCGAAGAATTTCAGTAGTTGAGAGAACAATTTCTGCAGCATCTCTATAGACTGAAGAAATATGAAAGTATGCAAGTACAATAAGAAAACAAGTGGTAAGGAATACATTCTGAATTGTATTTGATGAAGAATGTTCAGGCTGTGAATAAGAATAAAGAAATTGCAGGGTACAATGTCTATTAAAGGATCAAAGAGTAAGAGACTAAGTTGTGAAATATAGTGATAAATATAGACAGAAGAAGATTAAAACAGAGAATTAGTGATCAGAAGCTTCTGGGAGGAGAGATCATGGAGCACTCTGTAGAAATTACAGAAAGCAAATACAAGAGAGAAAACAGTAAAAGAGAGAGGCATTTATTTATGCACAAAGAGAACGGGAGACCTGGTAAATGTTTCTCCTGAGCTGTTCTTTGAGGAGTGCTTTGCATCTGCTTTTTGAGTTCAACATTCAGCAGAGATTATGGCAGTTAGAACCCTGTGAAATGAAGTCTGAATTAATGGGTTTGGAATAAATATGACTTCTAATGAT
This sequence comes from Nyctibius grandis, assembly GCF_013368605.1. Taxonomy (NCBI): domain Eukaryota; kingdom Metazoa; phylum Chordata; class Aves; order Nyctibiiformes; family Nyctibiidae; genus Nyctibius; species Nyctibius grandis. The sequence continues at coordinate 24,597,944 of NC_090664.1, read as the reverse complement.
TGTGGGGTGTTTCCTTAGCTGGTGGCAGGTCAGTGGAAGAGCTTTTCTTGCAGAAGCAGGCAGACAGCGAGTCTGTGGAGGGTCTTCAAGCCCCTGGAAGAACAGGAAAGTAGCAAAGGCAATGGTAGTGCAATTACAGTACAAAGCCGCAACCTCTTCTTTTATTTGATGGGGAGGGACACTTTATGTTCATCATCACAACAACAACGAAACCTCTTCCAAAAATTTTTTTCAGCCTGGATGGAAATATCATGACTGGATGTATAATCTCCATACTTATTAAGATATGGAAGAAAAGAACAATATTACCTGGTAATGTCAGTGTTTTTCTGAGCAAAGGAGCTCAATTCCTTGTATTGAGCTAAGGATGAGAGTTTTAAGCCAGCTGGTGGAAGAACAGCCAGGTATTTGGAGACTTCTTCACAAACAAGAGACTAGCATGGGAGAAACCTCAGAAGTGTGTTTTGTCTGAGATCTTAGTAAGTGAAGCATGGAAGGAGTCAACATTTCAGTAGTGAATGAAAGAAGGAGTTAAGACACTCATGTGTCTGCAATAACTTAAGAGAGACACCAAGAAAGGAAAGATGTAGAAAAAAATGGTCATCAGTTACTAATTTTCTCTTGGAAAACACCATCCTTTTTGGTGGGAGTAGTAAATGCAGAAGGAAAGGATGACATTTATAAACACGGGCCCCACAACAATACAAAGACTGTTCTTCTGTTCAGTTTAAAAGGAAAATCCTACAGAAACATTTACCTCTATTTGCAAGTGAGGTTTCCAGACTCATGGGAAGGGTATAAAAAGGACTGGCTAGTTTAATGTTGACTAGAGCAGAGGCAGTTTATCGTGGTCAATCATTGTTCAAATATGCTCATGCCAAAAATAGACCAAAAACTAACTGACCATGCCAGGTCTGTGCTGGAGATGAATTAAAGGGAGCAGGTGTGTATGACCAGAGCTTCAGCTGAATGAAGAAAAAAGTCCTTCAGCTGATCTCATTAATTCATCAATGTACAACAGATTCAAAGACAGAAATGTATGCCCAAAGATGTGCATCTGGGTTTTAGGGGTTTTTTTAAATGCATTATCTTGAGATAAAGTAGACAATTTTTTCTTTAAGGTCAAGCATTTAATGTCTTCATGAGTGAGATTCACTGCTTGCCACAACTGTTGCTACGCTGTCTTATTTCTCCTTGTGAATGGAAATATCTTTAAGTTGTAAGCCTGGGAACTTAGAGAGAGACATAAGAAACGTTTTTTAAGCCATGTTTTTTTTGCAAGTGGCTATGTTCTGTCTACAGAACTACATAAAATGTTCTGAAGAGAAGGACAAATTAAAGGAACAAAGGTAAAAACAAAAAGCTTTTGAAATATGAAAGAAAGCACAGGCTTTTTGCGCTTGGCTAACTTCTGAGGAAAACCCAACTACTCTTGTGGTCTGGGGAAACTACATGCAATTTTATTTTGGTAATAATCATCTATCTGAAATAATACAGGCTTTATAAAGCATTGACAGTCATGGTCAATAATCATAGCCTTGCCAGTTCTCTGTGAAAGGTATGCAGATTACCAGTTCCTAACTGGCTTGTGCGCTGTAGGAAGTAGTTTGGCAAAAATGTTCTGGCCTGAAGAAAGTGTATGTTCTCCACTTTCGCGATGTTTGAACACCCTTAAAGCACTTGTCCTGTAAATAGTAATGTGAAATATACTGCTGTTTATTCCCATTTGGCAGATGGGGACCTGGAACAGAGTGTTATGGGGTCTCTGATCAGTGGAAATCTGTGATCAGTGACTTCAGCTCAAGCGTGATAAATCCTGAGTGCCCTAACAACCAACCAGACCATCTTTTTTTTTTTTAAAAAAAAAAAAAAACAAACATTCATTAACCATCCCTCATGGGCACTTTTAAGAAATATATGGTGAATACATAGATGTAAAAAACTTCACATGATCTTTTTCAGGGGTACCACAGGAAAAGTAGAAAACCTATAAGCAAAAAACACCCCAAAGAAACAAACAAAAAAAGTCCACAAGGGTTTTGTATGTATCTAGTGGGTATTTCCTCTCTGTATATGAATGAAATGCAAATTTCCTTCTTGGTACTGCCAGACTAAGACTGCTGCAGGCCTCACCTTCTGCCAGTGAGGAATTACATTGCTTCAGGTAGATGGACGAATGTTTACTTTGTCAAATACGGGAACAAGCCATCCATGCGAGTCAGAAATAGATTATTGGCTCTTCATTACAGTGAATGGCATGAGATGTGCTCAGGGCTGGTTTGCTTCTGTTGTATGTGAAATTATGTAATGACGCTCTACTTTCCAAGAGGACAAGGATTTCAATCCTTTTTCAGATCAGATAGGATATTATCATATCTTGTGTCCAAAATGAAAATTTGAAAACTGTACTATTATTGTAACAATGGACAAAATTAGTTCTCTTCAAGTCTGTGTGTCGAGCAGAATAACAAACATATAAGCCTTACTGTGTGTCATTTTTCTCTTGCGCAGACAATAAAAATAATGTAAGCCTTATCAAATGATTGGCCAAATGATATGGATTGTTTATCAGCCTCTTCCTTATGACGCCAGCAGTGTCGGGAATGTCCCTTTGCCTTCTCGGTGCACAAATGGCACGCATCGCATTGCTGCCTCCTCTAGGACAGGAAAATTACACACTGATGGGGGAGTTTTGCACATGAGCATTGCAAGATGTGGAGGAAACCGAGTCTGCTAGCTAGTCTACGTCTTAAGGTAGCCTAAATTTATTCTGAAATTTTATGAAAAGTAAAGGCATCAGCTGAAGTCTTGTAGAAGTTACTTAACCCAATATTCCATTTTCTACATCACCAGAAAATGTAGAGTTTTGTACAGTATAGAAACTAATTGAAGAACACTGTTCTCCTTTTCAAAGGATACCTTAATTGTTTATTTAACTGGTATTAATTGAGATCTATACCATCATGACTACAAATTGTTAGAAACTTGAGTTTTTAGAAGTTTGAAACTTTGTTTATGGAGTTTTAAGACTTTTTTTTTTTCCCCCTTAGTGTTCAAAATACATCTGTGTTGACTTTGTGCATATCTTTAAATGATGTTGGCTAGTTTTGGCAGTCAGTTATGTTGATTATATATATTGGCTTGGCTGTATGGATTTTCTGTGATTTATCAATCTCTTCGAGATGCGAGTCCTCTTGAATACCTGTCATGCCACTGGTGAGAATAGAGTTCTGGGATAGTATAGCACTGTCAGGAGTACTTTGAACTCCTGTCACCGTGCTTGTGGCTTGATGAGGCAGTGGACCTCGTGATGATAAAAAGTTCTTCATTTCCTTGCTTCTTCTTTGGAGTCTTGCTTTTGTTGCTTGTGCTTTTTGAGCTGCATTGGAAAACTGATCTGGTTTCCTTTAAATGAATGAATAATATACATGTAAAACCTTGCCATCCTGGACAAGGACAGGAGAGGAGTGGGAGCATATAGGGCACACCTTAACATGGTGTTAGCCAGTGAAGCCCCTGTGTCCCATCCAGGCAAACATCATTCTACTGATGAGCAGTGCAGCAACGCCAAGACTGCTGCAGTAGCTAGTTTGATTTAGCATGTTTCATAAATGTGTTTTTAGTACACATGGTCTTATTTAGGACACAGTCTTATTTAGGACACATGTCCTTAAAGAAGAGCATTTGTGCTGGAGAAATGGCTGTCCTTCGGATTCCATGCACTGCTTAGAAACACAGTATTTCCCAATGTCACTTGAGAAGAAATGGCTGAAAGAGTTACGTGATCAGTCAGTCCAGCCCTCCACAGCTGCCGGCCACTCTGTAGGGGATATGTAGCCACTAGGGGTCTACTGACCATCTCTATACCTTCTCTCCTTGCACTGCAACAGTATACATAAACCCCCTTAGCATCCTGTGACAAGCTTATGGTCTTTGGATCAGAAGACGAAGTATCACAGAACAGCTGAGTGCCAGAAAAAGAGCATGAGAAATGAAAGGAGTTACCAAACTTGTTGGTTGCTGGTGTCTGCAGTGCTAAATAACTTGGCAAAAAAATGAGATGGGAGCCACAGTACTGTAAAAGACTGACTGATGAAATATTTCTGTTGGCAACCGTCCTAGTGTATTTTTAGCCTGAAATTCTTGTTGGTAGGTATGCCTTCGAGATTTCCCCTTGCAAATATAGTTAGTTGCTCAACTTCTCAATTCACTCATTTTCTGATGGGTCCCAGAATAGCATACTGCCTCTCTGAATTGCTGGAGGCTTTCTGCTGCATCTGAGAGGACACTAAATGAACGAAAGTGAATGTAGTGATTTAGGCTCCAAGTCAATAAAATACTTGATCATCACATGTTCTAAGCTAGACACTTGCTTATGTACCTTTAAGCTTTATTTTTTTGTTTATGTCGATGTATGTGCACTTTAGTATTTCAGCTGTGGTGTGTGACACCAGTAGCTGAAAGTGTGTTGTTTATTTGTTTATATTTTTATACACACATACACAAAAGACTTATATGTATAAGATCTCTAAGAGAAATACACTTTGTATGACTGTAAATACTGATCGAATGAGAATGCTGTGATTAGATATCTTACGGTAGCATTTTCTTTGAAGTTATCTAAATAAAACCAGCTATGCTCTGTTACTTCAAGTAAGTTATTCCTTAAATGTAAGGTTGTCACATTTGTGTATACTCCGAAAACTGAGAAAAGCTTTTGTTTAGAATGGTAAGGAAATTAATATTGTAAAGCATGAGGATGCTAATTTTAGAAGCATTCTTACTGGCAATTAAAAAGAAAAAAATAAAACTTGACCAAACTTAAGCCTGTTTCATCACACTGGTAATTTACTTATGTGGGGTTTTTTCAGCCTTATTATTACACTACATCTATTTTTAGTTGAGGTGGTGCCCAATTTTGCTGCACGCCTTTATCAGATAACACAAAACCAGACTCATAGCTTTAGTTATCTTCCTTTGTCATTTGAAACCTAGAAATCTCCCTTAGTCGTGGCAAATAACCATTTGTGAACTGTTGTGCACTTTTTAGTTTTCCAATTTCTGTCTCCATCTTTTTAGCTTTTCTTTTTCACTGGAATTCTGGCAGAGGTAAGGAGAGGAGATGGAGAATACAATTAAGGTTTAAGATAATCCTGGTTATGATTTATTTATTAATTTCTGTGGACACAGTCCACAGGTGATACCTGCTACCTTGAACAGTCTAGTTTGTCACTAATTACTTTTAGCCAAAAACTGCCATTTAGCCTGTGTACAGCATAATTTTGTGGGCTGCTGAAAACGCAACTCGGTTTTTCGTAGACTAATGATAATACTTTCATTGCATTAATTTCAGATTTAAATGAAAAAATATATTCCAAACCTCAGGGAAATATTCTTAGCAGTTTATTTCACTGGCAGCTGCTTTAACAAGTGGAGGAAGGGGCTGGAAATTAAGTGTAATCATAATATACACAGGCCAGTCCATCCATGACGTGAGACTCGACTCGTGATGGTGTAGAATCTCTGATTTGTTGACTGAAGGGTTTTGTTTTTCCTGCCATTGTCACCTGTCCTGCCATCCTGTTCTCTCAACTACCTATTGACAGAATATGAAGTGCGTAGATGACTGCCATAGAGCTATGCTATTTTTAGAACAGGCCCTGAGCCAAAGTTTGATCCTACATTTTGACCACTCAGAAGCTTAAGCTCATCTAAAATAGTCTGTCATCTCTGCTTGTGGCATTGGGATTCCAGCATTTGTGAGTTATTTTTCATTAATTAATTCATTTTTTGACTGCCCTTTCCCAGCAGCTCCTCAGACTGAAGTGAATATAAGAGCTTTCCCCTGCCAGACTCTTTGCAAGATATAAACATACCTGATCAGAGTTGATTAGAATGGGAGTGTTGTCCAAACATGGTTTCATGTATGTTCTTCCTGGTTCCCCACGCTTTCAATGCAAATTATCAATTCTGTCCTGTGGCATTTTTTTTAGCCATTGCATAGTGGTTTGAGACTCAACAACTTGGCAGTTCTTTTGTGAACAGTTCTGCTTCTAGAAAAATGTGAGGCTGAGGACCAGCCTTGCCCCTTTGTGCTGGAGAGCTTGAGCACTTGCCTCTTGCTACCAAGAGCCAGAGGATGGGGGCAGATGAGGGATGCGTGGAAGCAGCAGCTGTAGCTGCCCACATCTGCCTGCTGAGTGGTGACTTTGCTGGGGCACTCTCTGTACCCTCCCTCTCCATTTGTTTCATCCTTTCTATGGGACAGACTGCCTAGTAAATCAAAGGTTGCAGGATTTGGCTAAATGCGCTTGAAGTATAGATAAAAGCCTTCTTGGGGCTGATTCTCGCCTTAGGAATAGCAGTTGGATATCTGTATTTACGAAAGTCAAGTTTGTGACACATTTTGGCAGTGTCATCGTATATTATAAAGGTATTTTCAGTTGAAGTAAGTAGCTGCTTAAGATTTTCAAGGGGGGTTACTTAGCTAAAGAGAGAGGTTATATTTAGTTGAAATGTGTGGTCATTTTCCTTTCAGAATTATGAAACGTTGCTTTCAATTGTATTTTGATTTATTTTCTCTTTTGCAGCCTATAAATTTGTTGCTTCCACAACAGAAATTAAGATCATATTGCTCTTTGGGAGAAATCCTGGTTCTACTGAAGTCAGGTGAAACAATTACACTTTACCTGCTAAAGTCACGGTTTTATCCTTTTAACATTGCTCCAAATTCACCAGCACAGTAAAAACAGCTCGCAAGCTGGTGTATCGATAACATTTTGGTCTGCAGATCTGTTCATTATCGGAGTTCAAGGCAAGGCAGAAAGTTAGATGAAAACTGGATCTGGGTTTACTGAAACATTTTGAAAACAACAGCAGAGGACCGGGGCTGAACATTGCTTCCGTCCTGGTCCAGCTAACCAGAAGGGTTTTGTGTGGTTTCATAACAACATTATTGACCAGCATGAGATGTGACCTTTTCATAGCACAGTAGCAGTCAATTTGTTACTGCTCTCAGAGGCATGTTTGTGCATGTAACGCTGTTTCTCCATGTGCTTGAATGCTCCCTGGTGAGGGCTGGAGGAGCTGGGAGAGGAAGGAGATCCCGGCAGGCAGCACAGCGGCAGGGACTGGCGTGTGCCCGTAGCCCAGTGCATGGCCTGGCATCTCGGGTCCATTCCTTGGCCCACACATTAAAGAGGGACCTTTTTAGTGCTTTATGTAAAAATTTCTGTCTCGACTAAGCTTCCAGTGGCTTGTAGTGGCAGTTCTGTAACTAAATTGTTTGATATTTGAGAAAAACTCTCACTTGCTTCAAAATTTAACAGAGAAATTGTCCCAATCCACGTAGGTAGCTTTATAGTGTGGTTGTAGCATGTTATGTAAAAGTCACCCACCCCTCCATGAATCCAAGTCTGGATTTAGAAAAGACTCAACTTCTGAGATCTAATTCTTTGATTTAAAAGGGCAGCTTTGAAAGCAAACACATTTAGTGTTTTTTTTTCACAAAGACTTTTTTTTCCAAGATGTTTAGAGTGCATTCCATTGTCCTGCTTTTGTAAAAATTATAAAAATAGGAAAATAAACATATTTTGGAATAAAAAAAACACCACACATCTGCTTTTCAGAAGAGGGTGATTTAAAAGAAGAAAATTTTTTCTGATGTAGCAAAGTTATTGTGTTTAGTTCTTATTATTCCTATCAGTTAAGCAATAATTCTTACTAGTTCTTAGTAGCTTCAAAGGTACCCCATGATCACCAGGTCTGACCTGTATCTCTTGGAGTCCTACAACAAAACCTACCTTAAGTTTGTGCTATAGAAGTGTGAGGGCTTTCTTTCCGTAGACATGGCTGCTACTGATGTCATTTATAAGTCGCTGCAGTGATTAAAACATGTTTAGAATGTGTGCCCACTTCTGGCTTGGATTTTCTAATTGATTGATTTTTCTTAAAGCCTTCTTTCTTAAAATAAAGAGCGTTTTACTACACCACTGGACATCTTGCCCTGTGTCAAGGGCAAGTGCCAAGCCACTATAGACAGTGCCAAGCCACCCCTGAACTACTTTAGTAAACTTAGTATCTCAGGTCTTTGAGTTTCCAATTTCCAATGGTTTTCCAAACTTACTTTGTTCTTGTGTCATGTCTATCCATCCTCAGTTTTTCAGCACTCTTTTTCAGGTATCTATACTGAACAAGTTACAGTATCCCAAGAATATTCTCTTTGGTATATGCATATCACCTCACTTCTGTTACTCAGTATAATCTTGTTTATATATCCAAGGATTTTATTAGCCTTTGTTGGTCCTGGTATAATCCTAGGAGCTCATATTCAGTTGGCTGTCTTCTGCTGTGATCCTAATCCTTTGCATAGCCATTGGTTTTCACCATGCATTTCTCTAGACAGCAAGCACGGCCTACATTTCTTGGCTTAAATCCAAAAAACCACTTAAACCCAGGCATATATTACAAGCTAGAGATGGTGTTTCTCTTGGTTCTTCAGCCATAGGGACTTACTAGTCTGTCATCCAGGAACTCTCAGTGTCCAGGTCAATTGATCTGACCTGCTAGAGTACGCAGCATCAGGAAATCAAGTGCAAAACACTGTCTGGCAGTACAGATTATCTGCTCAGTAGGTGTGTAACAAGCTTGAAATGCCTCAAGTATGCTGAATGTATTGCAAGCTGTCACAGGTAATGTATTGCAAGCTGCCATAGGTTATGTGCTCTAGGGTTGCTTTATGTGTGTCCATCCGTGTGTGCAGCTAGACACAGCAGACGCAGTGCACGTATGCACTAGTGTCTCTCTAAGAAAGCTGGGCATCAACATGGAAGACCTGGCAAACCTCATACTGCTCATATCTCTACTTGCCTCATTAATGGCATAAAAGGGCAAAGTGCTTTGCTGGTCTGAGGCATTTATTTGTCAATATCTGATGTTGCTTTTGGCTACATGGCTTGCATTGTTTGTATGCAATTTACCTCAGCCTTGCCGTAAAATATGGCGATCTTAGTTCCAACCTGATAAATAACTGTGTCAGCAGAATAATTGAATTGTGTATGTATTTCCTAACCTAAATATTATTTTTTTATTTGATAGCTCTCTGTGGATTTTTTTAATTATTTGAGCTTTGTGATTCAGGAAAGTACCCTTGAATTTATGAAGCCCTTACACATATGCTTAACTTCAGCTTTGTGCTTATAATCAAGCATGTGTTGTTGAGGTGTTGTCCTGAATCTGGGACTTCATTTCTAGTAGACTTATTTATGTGAACGGAAAGGCATATTTTAAGAGGAGAAAGAAGTGATAAGTCATCAGCTAGTTCCAAAAACCCTGAGCTAATTTGCATGAGAAAGATGCAAGGCTCTGTATTGTTATATGTGAGATGGTAGAGACCCACACATTTATCTAGCGTAATGCTCCTTATCCTCAAAACTTTGTAATGTTTTATTCTCCTATTGTTTGTCACAAAATCCCTTAAAGCTACAGATATATCTTTCTTTGTCCCAGAAAATTCCTTTTGAAGCTTGAATTGAGCTTAAGCATGTATAGAATCGCCATTTCCTCCTCACTTGAAAAATGCCTATCCCGTGGGTTCACGACACTGCAAAGAAAAGCAACATGTGTTCCTGCACAGGCAGTGCCAAAGGCTTGCTACACAGAAAACTAATCAGAGACATTCCCGCACTACATCTTTCCAAGCAGAGCACGTGGATTAAGCGATTCATTTGTACTGCCCCAGGGGTTTGGAATACGGTCCCTTAGTTCCAGGAGGGAGCAGAAACCAGACCGCGTGAGCATCTCCCCTGATTTCTCTCTGCTCCCAAACCATCTGCTTCTCTGTGGTAATAGTCTTCTGCTGTTTGTTAACCTAGTTAATCCTTTAGCATAAACTGTAGTAATTTATGCTGGATGTTTGGGTTTCACATGGTACTAATGGTATCTAATGAACTGTGGCTACAGAAACATCTGTTGTATACAATAGTTAATTTTTTTCTTTTTTTAGTCCTGGTGATTAGATATACAAAAAATAGGAGCGCTTTAGGCTGCAGAGATTAGAACTCAAAACTCGAGTACTGAAATAGGCCAGATTTAGTATTACCCATGCAACCTTAGTTTAGCTCCCACTTGTTTATGTACTGTTGGATATTGATGCATGTTATTACTTGATGCTTTTTCACAGAATACTTGGCAAATGAAAAAGGGGTTGAAGGAAGGTTGAGTGGGACACCTGTAAGACTCCGGTATCCTCATTTAAGCATATGACTAAAAGCTAGAGATCAATCTCTTTATTTCATTTGTATATAATATTTTTATGATAGAATTGAGCAATATGTCAGAAGAATCTATGCAAGAATTCATTTACAAGTAAGAAAACTGCAAAAGTTGAAACTAAGCTATTAATATTAATGAAGGCTATGCTCCAGAATAATGTGAGTGAGAAATGGGATATGCTAAAAACAAACAGTAATATACTGTTTGTACTTAACAAAGAAAGTAAGAACTGAAAAGTGCTACTTAATTATAATGTTGTGGAGTTAATAAGGCAGTAGAAATCTTAATGTTGCAGTAATGCGGTTTCCAGATTTAATTTCCTTATATTTATTTGTTTTTAGCAACTCAGAAGGCAAATAAGAGAAACACGTTGTGAAACCCTGTAATGAGATGTTAGTGCTACTAACATGCCTTAATTTTCTATGAAGTTGCTGATTGCATTTAGAGTCACCTCAGCAGCACTAAATCATTTCAACAGTTTACTCTTACCTCCAGTGTCATTAAAGTTCTCCAAGTTTAGGAAATGCATGTGAAAAAAAACAGAACAAAAAACCCCTCATGTTCTTGTATGAAAATGTCACCTTATAACATCCATAGCTTTAAAAAATAAAAACTAGATTTTCCTCAGGCATGAACCCTTTATCCTTCACCTGTGGGAGTCTAAAGGACGCTATTTAAACTCATGTGCTCATGAAGTTAAAGGCTGGGCTAACTCAGCAAAGTGTTAAGTATGTGTTTAAATTCTATTGCGATCGATAGAATTTGAGCATGTGCTTAAATACTATGTTGAAAAGGGATGGATTTACACATGTGTTTTAAAGCTAAGCATGTACCAAATAATATACAGGCCCATAATATGTCAAAGCAAGTCGGAAGAATTCAGGTTGTAAAAGCCCTACCTTTGGGGTGACTGACTTCATAAGTAAAATATTTTGATATAATCTTTATATGTAATCTAAAATATAAAGTACAATGCTGTAGTTACTATGGTCTGTGAATTCGCTAACATAGGATAGTTTATGTCTCTGTCAGTTTAAAATATGTATGCCAAAATTAAGAACACTTGCAGCTGAATATCTGAATGTACATTTTCTGTTCTTGAAAATAGTTTGCTTTATTTAGTTACTCAAGTATTTGAAGTCAGTTAGAGCTGTGAATGCTATCTCTAAAAATGCAGCTGCATATATAAGAAGTTATAAACACGTATGGGTACCTAATACCAGGATCTCACACTCCAGCATTTTCCATATTCTGACCTGTTTTTCACTTATTCCTCCAGTGTTTCCCTGTAATACAAGACTTGATTATGTTGAGGCGCTGAATCACTAACAGGGTCATGTTCTTGTTGGCTTCAAGGGCATAAGCAATTCCACTTTTTTATTTACTGCTGTCTATAAAAAGCTTTTTCTGCGTTAGAGAAAATTTTCTGTTTCTACAGGTGATCTCCCTTGCACTCGTGTTAAACGCCTTCTGCCCTGCACTGTCAAAGTGCCATGTATTTCCCACAAAACATTTGGGTATTTTTATTTCAAGAGAAAAATGTTCACAATACCAAATTGTCAGCTGTCAATAGTACAATGGTATGTGTGACGTTCATCCCCTGTCTTGCACTGTACACCCTACCTGTCACAGCGCTGCCTACTGCCCCTGTCCATGCCCCGTTGCAGAGGTGGGTGTATGCTGTCTGCAGAGCTTTGCCGCTTTCCCAGGAGAAAACTGAGTTTTCGCTCCTGGGGAAAACTGGGGGTAGGGAAGAGAGAAGGCAAGGAGAGGAGGCTGTCCAGCGGTGATGGGTGCTAACTTGAGGATCCTGTAAGGAAAACCCCGTTGTCAGCTGCCGCAGTCTCCATCTGTCCAGGAGACAGATCCTAACTCTCAGCAGGACCAAGTCATTTGGCACATGGAGGAAGCAAAGGTTTTGGATGATGGAGGAGACTTGAACCACAGACCTCCCAGGTGCCATCGAGTATCCAAATGTCACAGGAGTGTCACAGTACTTTGTTATTGTGAATCTTTTCTTCGGAAAACACAATTGTGAGAAGTTGAAAAAAAAAATATTGCCCTTGGCTACTATCTGTCATGTTAGTTGAAGAGCAGACAGACGATCCTTCGCCATAAGGCAGAACCAATCTCAAGTACTGGGCAGATTCTTGGGTCTTCACTAGCAAAAAGTGCTAGAGGTAGTTGAGAATTTGGGTGGATTTCTAGAAATCTCCGAGACAACCTCTGTATTAGCTTCTTGATTACAGTGCGGAATCATGTCCCTGTGGCCACTGTTCCTCCCATAGAGCAGGGACATGGAAGGGGACTCGTAATTTTGGTAGTGTCTGTATATGATACAGGCTGCTGTATCATATACGTAGGTAGTGACAGGCTTTGGTCACCTGTGTAACAAGTGCTGTAAGGCAGAGCAAGACCAAAGAAGAAAAGTACCATCTGTAATGGTGAAATGAAACTAATCTATGTGTAGCTATATTAATCAGCAAACAACATGTGCAACTTTTGAGATACCGTTATGAAAAATAAACTTCACATAGCATGCGTGAAACCTGCTCAGACACAGAGGAGCATGGTGCTGTCGTCTGATACGCTGTCAAATGCTGCTCTTCAGAAAGCACATCATCTTGTAAAACTGAGAAAGGCGCCGTGCAAATTGCCTAATGCTTCTAAAAATAAGTGAGAGCTGCTCAGCCCCTCTCCAAATTTTAGCAAGTCAACCGAATAGTACATAGTCGTTAACCGTGTCTAACATGCTGTGCCACAACTGATGACTTACTATAAGAATTATGTCAAGCATGCTAAATACGGAAAGGCTGCTTATAACAGCACGCACAAAACCCGTCCCTCACTAACATCTGCCCCCACCTTCTGCTCCCCCCTAGCCCCGTTAGGTTCAGAAATGGCCTCTCCCGAGACGGCTGCAGGTCCTGCAGGGAGCGGACAACAACCCGGCTCCCCCGCCAAAGCCAACTGCGCTGTAGCCAGAGAAACGGGCAGCAAAAATAGAACAGCAGGATGGCTGCGCGTGGGCGAGGCAGAAACCACATCGCCAGCAAAACCTCCCGGCGTTATTTTAGGACCATACAGCGGCCGTGGCGTTTTTGCTCGCATTTCACAAAAATACTCCCCAGGGGAGGGGAAGGAGGGAGAGGGGTGCGAGTCCGGGCGAGGAGCGGTCCTGTCCCGCTCCCTGCCTTCCCTTCCTCCCTCTCTGGCTTCTCCCACCGAAACGGGCTGGGCAGGGGGAAGGGGTTAATGGCACTCCAGGCGCGGGGAGGACGGCCGCGGTTTGAAAGACAAGAGACTGGACAGCTGTGTTTGCTGTGGTATTTTTAAACGCATTAATGCAGGCTCCAATCACCCGGCCATGCCTGACCTATTTTTGGCTCAGGCCGGCCATTGTTCTATTTCTGCCGCCGTTGGGCCGCGCGGGTGCCGATTCAAATGCAAATGAGTTATCGCTGCCGCTCCGGCCAACTGCGCCCGGCCGCCCCGCCGGGGAGAGGAGAGGGACGCGGGGAAAGCGGCGCTGGGCCGCGCTGGGGTAATTCAGACTAAAGCCTCGGGGGCTCCCGATCCCTGGAGAGGGGGCTTGCTGGGTTTGCTGGTTTCTAAAAGGCTGTGTTTCCCCCCCCCCGCCCCGCCGGAAAGGCCAAAGCGCAGAGATATTTCTTCATTTCTTCTTCCACCTGCCGTTGGCTTGCCCGTAACGCAACTGCTCAAACTCGGCGGTGCACGGCCCCCCGCGCCCTCCCGGCTCCCTTCCTGCGGGCGGGGGCTGCCGAGAGCGGATTTGGGGGGGTTTCTCTCTCCCGATAGATATTTGTGCAAATGCTTAAACATTGCTAATTGCCGAAGCGTATTATCTTACAACCCTTGCTGGAGGAGGTAGGACCACAGAGGGTTGTGCCCGACGCCCTTGTGCAAGTGCAGTGATGAATCTCTCGTGTAGCTGAAGTGCAGACTGGCTGGAATATGCTGCAGACAATTTACGAGAGTGAATCGTGTTTTTCCTCAGATGGGGTTTCTGGACGTGAACAGCTCTTGGCTCAGCAAAGAATGCACAGTATGATCAGCTCAGGTAAGAGACAGCTCCGTACCTCAGACTTCAGTGGCTGACCGGGAAAATACAGCCTAGCACGACAAGAAAACACCCTTCCTTTAAAGAAGTAACTTTATTTTTATGGGCTTTATGTAAGTTGTTAAATAATTACAGTAGTATGTTAGATAGCAGCTGCTGCTTTTGTGAGGAGTTTGTATCCTTCAGGCTGCTGCTTTCCAGACAGAGGAAAATGCTCGCAACCAAAATCAAGTTTGTGATTCCTTGTTTGTTTTGTTGCATGGTTGCAAAATGAGGCTTGTGGTACAGGCTTATTCACAGAGAGAGGCTTCCTCAAACAGACCTTGTCAGGAGGCTGCAGTTAGAGCCCCTCATAGGCAATTCTGGTCATATGTCTATTGTAAACAGGATTTGTTTTTTTCTGTGAGTTTCCTTTTCTCCACTTTGCATACAAAGGAGTTTAATACTAAATCCCTTTCTCTTTTCATTACAGTGTTGCTTTAAAATGTCTTTAATATGCATGGCTTATTTTGTTACTTTAAAAGTACTTGGAACCTGGCAATGGTAGTCATATGTAATGACTCACTGAGATGTAAGTTGGAGTGTGTTTTTTAATGAAGGTATTTCAAAGCTGTTCTGAGAGAACACTGGACAATTTCCTCATGTATTTGAAGCTACCCTTGTATTTTCTAGTTTCTTTGCTAGCTATGTTTGAGACCTGCAAATGATTACTGAGGATGAATTAAAGTTGGAAGAATTGTTGCCATTCAGATAAAAATGTCATTTAGGCTAAAACAGTCCAAATTTCAGGTTACTGTTGTCCATTCTTTCTTAAGCCTCTATCAATTCCAGTTCTGTTTTTATTGGCTGAAACTGTCTTGAGACACAATGTTACCTGTTTTATGTCTTTTCAGTCCTAGGTTTCTGACTTTGTTTTTCATAAGTTGGCTTTGTAGAGGACCTATATGTAGAAATGCAGGGTGAATTGTTTACATTGTACTTTAGTCTTCGTTTACCCCCCTTTTTCTTTTTTTTTTCTTTTTCTTTCACAAAGCTTGTCAGTGCTTCTGAATTTTTAAGATTAATTATGTGTGTAGACCACAGCTCTCTTCACATATTGCCTGTTTTGGTACACCTGTTGAGCCCATGTTTGTTTGTTATAAAAAAAAACACTATTTCTTTTCCTGCTTTATAGAAAAAAGACCTTAAAGTTTTACTTGTGTTTCTTACATACAGTTTTAGAGCAGACTTCTAGTTTCAGATATGAAAATAAATTGTGGAGAGATGGTGTGAAGTGGTAATGTCTTTACTATTAGAAAGGACTTAGATATGTCTTAACCTCATGATTAGTGTTTTTCAATACAGAAAGCCAAGGCTACCTCATAATGATTATAGGCCAAAGGAGGGGAATGAGAGATTGAAAAGCTATTATGGCAAGTTAAAATAATGAGAAAACCTAAGAGGAATGGAGACTTGCAACTGGTAAGGTTTAAGACTGGCAATTTTTCTATTCCTTTATAAAGCTGCTGGTTGGTTTGTTTCTTTTTGGATCTCTCAAGGAATTTAATATTTCTCTAACTTCTTAGAAGAGATGTTGATCACTAATTACAGTTCCTTTGTCAAGGACAGAAATCAGGTGAAAGACTTGTTTACAAATATGAACAACAAAGCTCTACCAAAGACAGTGGGTAAAAGCAGAAGTTTCTCCTGAAAGTGTTACAGTTCTGCAAAGCTATCTACAGTGTCGACCTCTTGTTCAAGAATTATTGCTTTTCTTTGGTTTTCCTGAACAGCTCAGCAGGTGTCCAGTGCTTTTGCATTGGTCAAACAGATAAGACTGACTGCTTCCCCTCCCTCCTGTTGTTTGGGTTTTTTTTTAATACTATGTCAAGTTGAAGTTAGCTGTACACAAGTAAAAATCTGTTTTTTAAGCTCACTATGCTACCTTGTAACTGCCAACTAGTGTTGCTTAAGTAATAGCAATTTTCTCATTTGAAACACAACAAAGGGAGGTAATTTTCTCTAAGTTTACAGCTATGCTTTTCTTCACTGGAGACAAGAATATCATATAACAGATGCTTTTTATCTGATATTACATTAGAGCCATATAACATATACAATTTCCCCTGTAGTACCAAATAGAATAGAGGGGGTTTTTAGACTTTGAAAAAAACCCCACCACTTTAGTCAAGAACATTATCCAGGTAAAATATGTTTAAATACGTATTCTGTAGAACACAAAATATTCCTCAGTGTTTCGGTTAGCCTTTAAAATACACACCTAGACTGGAAGTAGTTGCATTGCACATAGTCTGCAGTTTAATTCACATCACATGAAACCACAAAGTCTGGTGCTGCTGTCGATTACCTTCAGTTCCCTCCAGATCAGGGTCTTGCAGGATCAGGCGTGGTGGCTTTTCAGGTATTGTCTCCCTCCGTGGTGCATATAGGGGAGAAAAAAATAGCCAGGATATGACGATGTGCTCTAGTGTTTGGAGTAGCTAGGATCAGTCATTTGAATTTTGCTTATCGCAGTATCCTTACTTTAAAGTTATCTTCATTACGTGTATGTGACTTTTGCTCAGGTTAAAAAGTTGCACATATTTAAGAAAAGAGCAGGTCCCTGAACATTTACAATCTGCACCTTTGATATTCTTGAAGTCTTTGAAGCAAGCACAACTTAAAACTCAATGTTTTTTTGGGTTTGCTAGTTTCCATATGCAATAGGCCTGTATTATGCAACCCTGATTTTAAACTGGGCTGGATCCATCCCCAAAGAGGACAGATTCAATGGCCAATGGATACATATTTGCAAAGCAAGCTGTCTAAGGCATTTCTGACAATAGCAGTTCTTCTGGTATTCCCTCAATTACTGCTTTGCCTGTCTGTCTTCATCCCTGCTTGTAAATCATACTATGAATGAGATGATCTGGATAGGTACCAATCAAAAAGTCTAATTATGAATGGAGCATTTAAATCGGCACTGACTCAAGAAAGCTGTGTGATTTGCAGACACCTACACCTTACTGCAGAGAGCAGTTTCAGCTATCTTGAGAAGACTGAACTAGATTCTCCCATATGGTACTGTTGCTCTAAAATGCAGCAGTAAGTGCTGTGCATCTTTATTTAAGAAAATGATGCTGATGCATTCTTATTTGATACCATAATTATTTTAGTTTCATGATTTAAAAAATAGATCTGGAGTCTAAAGCCTCTTATTTAGCTGAAAAGTACTATTTAACTATGCTGTTGCTTTTATTTTACCCAAAAAGTCTCAACTTCCATGTGTGTACAATGCTACAGTGGACCCTAGCATTCAGCTGGCCTCTTATGTTACCACAATATGAATAATAAACTATAAGTCCTTGAAAAAAAGCATTACGTGCAGCACAGTCCATGGCAAGAACACTCATTAAAACGTAGTCAATAAATAACTAATGCAGGGCCACATTACTCAAGTAGATGTCAGTTATGTGAAGGAGAAGAACCTACCCAGCCATGGTATCTATAGATGTGGGACTTTAAGAAGTAATGCTGAGTTCATTAACTTGTGGTGATTTAATATACTGTGCTGTTTTTCGAAAGGATAAGGTTGCTACGTTTGCTTCACTGGCTGTATTTTGACATACACCCTTGCACTGCCCTGCCTCAATTCCACCTTGGCTTTTATTGGGTAAGGCATCCTCTGCTTCCTGCCCAAAGCTGTTGTGTGGAAAAATCAAGAGTTCAAGGAGATCTTGAGCTTAAAGCTTTGGCTCGTCACTGAGCTGACAGGTGACCTGAGCAAGTTATGCAATCCTGCTTACGTCAGCTAAGCCTTTTGTGAAATATGGAAAGTGATACCTGTCAGGCTCAGGAATCTATAGAGCAAAACTGTTCTAAAGGGAATATAATGATTCAGAGTGATTAATTTGATTGACTTTGTCTACCTGCAGGCTTGCAAAAAACCTGCAATTTCACAGATGTAGTAAGTGAATGAAGTCGCAGTATTTTATTCTCTGCACCAGTCAAGAAATTCAAGCTGTGTCACTTGAATATAAATGACAGAATCAATGCTACATGCATCATGTTGTACGTGGGTTGGCAGGTCCTCATGAGCAATCTTCCCTCAGTAAACCCCAATGTACAAAATTTATCATCTCATATGTTGTATCTGTCGTGTAGCTGCACGACCATGTATACGCATTTGTACACATGCATTTATATTGCCTTCAAGGAAAATTCATTGGTATTTGCTCTCCTGTTTTTTTCTGGCCTAACAAAACTTCCACCTGCTCAACTGTCCCTGTGGAGAGACTGCAGAAGCAAATTCATTTAAAGGTTTGCTCTGATATTCATGAAAAAATTTGACATATTGCATATCTGAATCAGGTAATATAAACTTCTTACAGATACAAAATGATGCATATGTGGTATCTCAAGCAATAACTCTTCAGAGAGAGCAAGAATAGATATGCTGAGCTTTTACTTTGTGATTCTCTTCAGAGTAATGAAAAAAATTGAGTGTGAAAATTCAGTTCAAGGAAGTTCTGGATTAACAGCCAGAGAGGCTTTTTCAATGCCTGCAATAAAGACTAGGTAGAAAAAAAACTCTAGTGCTTCATAGTAGTAGCTGAAGGATTTGAATTAATTGTTACGGAAGAGTCAGAACTTAGCCTTAACAATTAACAGAATGAGAAGAGATGAGCAACACAGATCTGCAGGTCTTATGTAGTTAAAATCTCACTGATTTGGAGTAGAGGCTCTGCCCAGTAATATGTATGCTGGACCATACATTTGGTTATGAATTCAGTTGCACAGAAATGTGGCAAAATGGAATGAAGCTGCGTTTTCTGTTTTACGTTATTGAGAAGACACTGAATACAGACCAATGTTGCCAACTTCGTGTGTCCCTCTAATGCTGTAACATTGCTTTTTTATTTCTTTTTTTTTTTATTTAAGTCCCAGCTTCCGGAGCCATGTGATTACCTGACAGTCTTACCTTGTATTAGAAGATATGCTTATAGGTTGTGGGAAAAAGCCTGGAATAAGAATTTCAAAGTACAAGATTAACAAGAATGGCAAGCTACAAAAAGCTGGAAAGTAAATTTTTAAAATGCAGAACATAATTTCAAAATGTCTTTGTCTTTCCTGATACCATTAAACACTGCATTAACACAGAGATTCACTAGTACTGGCACTAGGACACTATCTCCCCTCTCTTTGGTGTGTTGGGCTACATGACTTTATTGGAAAAGAGCTATTTACTTCAGACGTTTATTATTCTAGCTGTTCAGCTTTATAACACCTATTGGCTTGCACTGCACTCCAACGTACATGATTTCAGAAAGTCTTTCCTCTTGTAAAACTGTGTACAGAGTCCGTTTAGTTCATTAAGGTTCGCATTGTATGTGAGGAACACTTGTAACTCTTACTACTGCTACCAGAGCTTTAATCAGACCTCTGTTTCTTACCGACCGTTTGGCCCCTTTCTTCTGGACAGTCTTTGCGGAGAAAGGAAGAGCTATGAGAAAGCAGAATAGGTGGCCTGCAAACATATGTGTATATACACATTAATTTCAGGTTTTGGTATAGATGAAGGGGAAGGTTTCAGGTGCTGTTGCATTTTAACCTTTCCCAACTACTGTTGTGGGTGGGGTTTTTATATGGTGGGTACAATCCAAAATATTGTAGAGAAACTAACTGGCAGATATGATTATTTAACACATGAAAATCTAAAATGCCCTGTTCTGTGGATCTCTTTAACAGGCTGACTCCTGGGTCAGTTATTCTTAGCCTAGTTATTTTCATCTTATGGCATTACAGGTCTAAGATTAGCCTGTTAGGCGTTATCATGCCATCTGAGTTACCTCCTAATATAACTGTACACCGGAATGATTATTTATAGACAGAGCATTCTGTCATTTTTGCTTTATTTCTGGTAGTTTAAATAAAGAAGAGCAACGTTGAAGAAAAACCACAGATTCCTTCCTGCTGCCAAAACAACATGATAGCTGCCTGCCGAGGAGCAGGGATATTGTTTAAAATGTGTCCTTGCAGCAGATGCAAACATCCTCTTTATCTCACCCACTTCTACTAAAACGAGGTACCTCAGGGTACCACCACTCCTGTCTCTTCTGGAGAAGGGAGAGCGGTGCCAGGTCAATGCGCTGAACGATGGAGAAGACGAGATTGTGGTTGCTGATGAGAACAAGGATATCCAGGTGCTATTTTAGGGGGCTGGCACTGTCAAGCTCCATGTTCAGTGTGAACATGTCACATATGCACACAGCTCCTCCAAAATGGACCCCGTCTAGTTTCGTTATATAAAAGTAATGTCTGCTGTTCAATTAGCCTTCTCGGTGCTTTTCACAGACGTAACAGGAAGCTTCAGCAAATTGACACAGTTTTAGCAAACCATGCTTTATGGCTGCTTCATGACATTTCTGCTCGCTAGAAAAAACTTGAATCCTAAAGGAGAAGTGTCATTCAGAAACACAGTAAGGCATATTCTCACCTGAGGAAGTTCACTGGGATCTTTGTGCTCGCATGTGTTTAACTAGGAACAAGCTTTTAGTGACAGTTTAGTAAAGAGCAACAAAAATAGTAAAGTGGCAGATCTTCAGCTGGGTGACGGTGCAGCCTCTGACTGTAGTTGTTGCTCTGGAAGCTGGCAATTTATAAAACAGTGAAGTATTAATGGATTATAATTATCGAATTAACTCTATCTTTTTTTTTTTTACCTTTTCCTCTAAATAAATCGTGTGTTTCTATCTTTGTGCACATTCTGGGTGTAATCAGGGGGCACCTGATTTGTTCTACTTCAAAATGTTACCGTGTAAAAAGGCTTGCAAATCAGTGGAAGCCTTTGCATGGCTGAATGATATGGTGCTGGTTTAACTCCCATTATATAATAAGCAGCCCGTTTCTTTTTGTCAGGCTGGCAGCTCTGTGCATGACTGTAAAGGTACTTTGGCATTTAGTATAATCTGAGCATAGCCAACACATCTGTTCTATTTGTTTTGTGTCTCACGGTTGTAAACTTCTTCCAGCTTCTGGAATATACAAACACAACAAGAGCACCCAAGAATTCTAGCCCTTTGTGGATGAATGTGCTTGAAATGCAGAAAGCTTTATTGTAATGATAACACGTTCCTTCTAGTAATGAAACTGAGTATCATCAAAGGGAGACAAGAGAAGGAACAGAATGAATTCTTTGAAAATGCCAAATATATAAATCATGTTTTTACAATCAAAGACTATTGTTCTCTTTCATGATCCCTGTGGTTGAAGGTATGCATGCCACAGGGAGGAACCACAGCTATTCAATTCAGTGAAGTCTGGAATGGAATAATGAGGAAGCTTAATGTTAATTTAATAATTTCCTCCAGTTGTTCTGTTCTTAATCCAAGTTTCCTTTTTCTGTCTTGGTGCCCAAGGCCACCACCTTGTTGGTGTTGTGCAGTAGTGGTATGAGAGGGAATAGGGAAAACAGACCGCTAGTGCCTAATCTTACATGGAGACTTTTTGGTGTTTGCTACTCCTGTTTAAGTTTACTAAAATGTTAATGATGGCCTTTTATTTACCTGTTCACAACTCCTTTTCTTGCAGAGACAGTAAGTTCTTAGTTCTCTTCATCTACTTGTTTGATCTCTAAATCATCCCTATTGAACATCCCTATTGAAGAACATGTATTTTTCCTAAGTCTTGTGTAGTCTTTTTCCTATGGATACTAAAAAAGTGAAGCTCCTGGACTGTCCAGTTTTTTTATATTCTAATTTGAATCTGACCTTGAAGTTCTAAAATGCATGAAGGAATACAGGTACTACAATATCACCAAGAAACATAAAATAAAATACCTAGATTTTTTGAGATTTCCTGCTGACATGAGGAGTGACAGAATAAGTCTGAGGCACAGAATGATGAAAGAAATAGCAAAAGGAAAATCATGAGTATAAGTCTTTATATTAACATATCATAGAATCATAGAATGGTTTGGGTTGGAAGGGATTTTAAAGATCATCTAGTTCCAATCCCCCTGCCACAGGCAGGGACACCTTTCCACTAGACCCAAGTTGCTCAAAGCCTCATCCAGTCTGGCCTTACACACTGCCAGGGAGGGGGCATCCACAACTTCTCTGGGCAACCTGTTCCAGTGTCTTACTAACCCTCACAGTAAAGAATTTCTTCCTAATATCTAATCTAAATCTCCCCTCTTTCAGTTTAAAACCATTACTCCTTGTCCTGTCACTACATGCTCTTGTAAAAAGTCCTTCTCCAGCTCTTCTGCAGGCCCCCTTCAGGTACTGGAAGGCCGAAATCAATATGTGTACTTTTACTCATAGATACATACTGTTAAAGGACTATATACAAATTACTTAGATGCCTCAAAATGCTCATCATAAAAATCCGTGCACATCAGCTGCTGAAATCTAGTGGGACCTAAATTCAGGAGAGTACTTCACCTCAGGAGTCCAGTAGATGCTCACCAGCCTGTGTCGTGCATATGCTCAAAAATGTTCCGGGCTCCAAAGACAGATCCACTCATTCCCATGCACACATCAGAAAGTTGGCATCCTTTTATTTGCTGTCACTGTTTTTCTGACAGGATCTTACAGGATTTACACTATTGTTTTTTTTAAGAATTGGCAATAGTTATCATAGAAGGAATTCCATAGGAAATAATAAGTCTTACCTAGGTTTCTTCAAGGACTATGAGGGAAGGACTGGCAGGAGGGAAAGAGGTTTGAAGAAAATGTGAGAGAATTTTATAAATGGAGTAGTAGTGCAGAGAA
This sequence comes from Nyctibius grandis, assembly GCF_013368605.1. NCBI lineage: Eukaryota > Metazoa > Chordata > Aves > Nyctibiiformes > Nyctibiidae > Nyctibius > Nyctibius grandis. Next base: position 24,574,838 of record NC_090664.1, on the reverse strand, counting down.
GAGCTATACAAGCACTTCCTATGTTAAATGCTGTTGTGAGCGAGGGTGGGGAAGGGACTGAAGATGCAAGAGAACTAGGTGGGAGGTGGAAACCAGGGGAGTTTTGAAGTACACTTCTAACTGTCTGTGAACACAGGAAAAAATATAGGTGAAAACAGTTAGGAAAAAATCACTTCAACTGAGATGAGAGAAGTTTCTGTCGTCGAAAAAAACTCCAAAGTCATAATGAAGAATACATGGGAAAGTAGGACTATTTTAGAATCAACTAAAGTAAAAAACAACTCAGGACTATGTTACTCGTGTAGTCACACAGTAAGCTAGTATTCAGGGATTTCCCTTGCCATTGTACAGACTATTTTTCTACTTTTTTTATCTGACAATAAGTAATTTGTTTGGGAGAGGAAAAGGTGTAGGACACTGAGTCTGCTTATGCACGCGCTACAAATTCTGCTGCATCTCACCATCTCTAACTCCTCCCACCCCCTGAAATGTAGCTCAGCTTTCCTAGAGAAACTGCAGAGCAATCTCACCAGAGATTTGCAATAAATACCCGTCGCTGTGCCACCTGCACCATCCCTATCTTGCCTTTTCTGCTTGGCCTGGTAGGCTGTTTTCTGAGCACTGTGCTTGTTTTCTGGGTTGTTTTTTTTTTTTCCTCTCATGCCAATACATACAGGGTGATAATGGGGCAGCTGCAGAACTTACGGGGGAAGAAGGGAAATTGCAAATGGCAACATCAAAGGGCTGTAGGCAAAGGAATAAGAAGGAATGCTAATGCAGCTGAATTAAGTAATGGTGATGCTATGTATGATTAAGGATACTTAATACTGACACAGCTATTTTTGTTCAGAAAATAATGGTTAGAAAATGGGAAGACTACCCTTGGGCTGAAATTCTCAAACCTCATCTAAGAGTGAATGCCTCTCTCTGCGTGCATATATACTTGTCTGTCACTGCCATGCAAATACAATTACAGAAGATGTATATACATAGACTTACCATCAGTCTTACTCCATCCTCTCTCACTGAGGACATTGTGGTATGGCTATATTAAAATTTGACAAAAATTTTAGGAACACTGGGCTTCACAAGTTAGTTCAGGTGAGCTCGGATGAGTGCCTAAGGCAAAGTGATTTTCCTCCTCCTGCAGGCTTAGCAGCCTACAGGAAGTGGATGTGCATCCTGTAAACCTCCCCATCTGTCTGCCATTCTTCATCTGCAGATATCCAGAGTTCTGCAGCAGCACACGTTTATTCCCGAAGACCTCAGGAACTCATTCTTAAGGACCTGTCTTTATTATTTCCTCTAGGGAATACTATTGCTAGGTCTATTCTAGAGGTGACTAGGAGCTCCAGGTGCAGGGCAGGTTATAAAACATTTAGCAGCCGAATGGGCTTTAATGTTCTCCTGTAGATTCAGAAAGAAGAAGGTGAGTGTAGGAATCTGGACTATTACTTTCTTCATTTTCCTCTCTCTCTTTCTCTCTTTTTTTTTTTAAATTTTTTGTTATCTGTGAATACTACGTATTTGGTTATATAGATGTAAGGTCTCAGTACATAGTTGTAAAGATGACAGCTGGCATTGCTGTGAAGGAAGAGCAGCGGTCCCATCCTCTCCCTGGTCTTGGACTCTCATTCCTCTGCTGAGCAGTCACATCCCTTGTACCAGCCCAGGTATTCATGTGTCCATTGGGACTGATGGAATTAACAGCTGACCCCAGTTAAAACATGCCCCCCTGGTTCCCTGTGCCACAGCAGGTGTGTGCTGCGGTGCAGGGAAGGAGGACATCATCCTCGGGATGAAGGGGCTGTGAGCCACGAAGGGAGGATAGAGTCTAAAAGGACAGAGCCTAAAATTTCACACCCAATTAACACCTTGTTAAACCACCAATTAACTACATAGTACTTCACTGTTAAGTAGAATTTTTCTAATACTGCCCCTGTGAAGCTGTCAATAATTACCTTTCATCATCCATAGGGTGCATTTCATGTTAGTAGGAAAGGAAAATACCCTACCAATGTATATTGTTTTGTATTAAGTAGAAAATTATATCTGTGTAGGCCTCAGCAACCTGCACCAAAATTGAACATACTGAAGCAGTAGCCATGTGCACCCCTGAATGATACCAGCTCTGTGCAGTGCCATGTGAAGAGTCTCCAGGAAAGCCTTCGTGGCTCTTGTGTGCAATTTCTGCTTCATTTTTTTTTTAATCCTGTCTTTGTGGAGATGTTTTGCCAGACATTCTTCCACTGTAATCCCTCCTATCCTCATTTATTTTTGTAACCTAAGAGTGCTCCAGTATGCCCTTATGCTTTCTAGACAGCCTGAAAATCAGTAGAATTCAAATTATGGGAGGAAGATTTTCCTTCGTGTGATGCTGTTCCCTGGTTGCTACTTTGGTACTGGTATCAAATACTTCCCTATGTAAACCAAAACCTTAAAATAACTCTAACTGATGCTGACATGCTAGCAAACGCAGATCAAAGGGACCCTATAGTTGTCACAGTTGTTGCAGTTTATTTCTTTCTGAGTGCAGTTTCAAGTTGAAAGTACAGTTTGACTCTCGTGGCTGGCACTGGGCTGGGCCCGGCGACATGAAGTGCAGATGTTTTTTGGATCAGAACACTTCAAAATGACCGTGCTCTCCACAAGAACAACCCCAGCAGAAGATGCAAGATCTGAAAGAAGAGAGGTTTTCATTGCTGTGGAACACTGTATGTCTGAACTGGGGATAGCCAACAGACTCTGTCCCAAGTGGGACAGAGAACGGAAAACCAGAAACATTAGGTAGTTAACATTTATGTAGGAAATAACGTGTTGTGTCCAGCTGTCAAGACTGATATTAGAAATAATTGTCCAAACCCTCAGTAAAGAGAATAAAACTCAGCTTTCTGCTTAGATAACATGTTACAGATGTTTGAACTTCATGATTAAGAACGCAATATGAAGTCTACCCAGAAGACAGTAGTTGCTTTCTGAAAAAAGAGAAAGGCTGTATAGATTAATCTTACATTTCTGCACTAAATCTACTTGTTGTTATATACCCTTACTTGCAGCTCCCCAGAAGGCCCATAGTTATGCCGATAATTCTAATTTATAATACAGTTTTCCTCTTTCACTATAGATAGATGTATGCTTAGGTGGATGTAAAGAGTATGTGTTCCATGCAAAAAAGCATAGTAGTGCAAATGAAAATCAGACTCTTTCTACTTAGGGAAGTCTTTCCAAGCTCTTAATCATCTAAATCTAATTAGCCTTTTCCCTGTTTCTGACATGGCTCCCTTTGAGATAGGTAACAGACCTGGAATATTCCATGATGACAAACCTTCATTGATGAATATGAAAACTTACTTTTATCCTGCTTTCTGTACTTCCTGTTTTCATTTTTGAATCTGCTGTACATTGACCACATGTTGTCACTGACTGCTGTCTGCAATGACAGCCATCTTGTTTTTAAGGTTATATTAAGGTTAATGAAGCACAGTAAGGTATATTCCACTCATGCTCCCAACAGAATTTACCGTGCACATACAAAAAATTAGTGAACTCTTCTATTTTGTTTCCCAGTCACAAACTTTATGAGGACCTCTGGCATTCCTCAGAGCCTTCCATGAATATCCTGAAGAGATTTGTTCATCTGTAGTTTAAACCCAATCAATCTTTTTTCATTGTTCTTCTTTCTAGACCTGTATTAAGTAGCAATTACTGTTGCCTCACTGCCTGTCAACCTTTCTTAAATTCAAAAAGAATATTTATTTCCTTTCTGCTTTTTAATCTTTAAAACTGTTTCTGATTAGTGATAGAGTTTTTGTAACTTCACGTAAAGGCCAGAGCAGGATGCAAACTCCTGTGAGACACCTTGTGAAGGACACTTTGCAAGTCCAAATAAGTCTGTGGACCTGGTCCTTCACTGGTACTGTGTCACAGCCCCACTGAAATCTGGGCCCTTTTTAGTCACCATTTCATTAACCCTTTGAAAGAATTTGTTATGCTTTTGTGTCTCAAAATATGCATGCAATTATAATTCAAAGGTCATAATTGCATCCTACAAAAGCCAATTTGCATCAAACTTGATTTGTTCCCTCAGTGTTTGTGAAATTAAAACAAGTCAAATTTAAAACAAAAATCGGCTCAGTTGTGGCTGTTAATGGAGGATATAGTTTCTGAGAGAACATATGGGGAAAGAATATCTCTTTCCCTTTCTTCTTTTAAAATTACATACATGGCTCTCATTTGGCTAAGATAATTTTTGCTAAATCTTTTGTAAGATTAATCTGTAAGCTCAGACAAAACATTAGAAATTTTAAATTCAAAGCAACTTGTTTTTAAAATATCAGGAGATTAAAACAATTACTGTAGTTTATGCAGTTCAACCTGACTAGCGTATTCACAATTAGAGTGCTAGTTAAGCAGATCATATTTAAAGTGAACAAAGTATTTTTGCTCCACCACTCATTTGCAATACTGTTTGTATCTGTGTTCCAAAGAGTTTAAAATGAAAATATAAAGATTACAAGTCTGATATAAATACTAGAGGATAAAACATATGAAGAGGGATTAAGGGAGATATATTTATAGTCTATAACAGAGAGAGCTCAAGGGACATGGGCACAGGCTATAAATAACTTCAAGGTAACAATATAAATGAAGGAAGGGCAATTATTTGTTCTCAAAAGATGGTGAAGCATGGAATAATAGCCTGAAGCAAAGAAAAGAAAAGTTTAGGTTAGATGTTAGAACTTTTTTCTAGCAGTAAGAGCTGTGGAGAGCAGAGACATAAATAAGGTAGGAGGCTGAAGCAGAACTTAAACAGCACACAACTACAGCTCTTTGGCTACAGATTAAAATTACTTTTAGATTGGAGTCCTGTTACAAAATTCACGGGGCTAGATTTAGTGATGCAAAACATTTTTTTTATTTTCTTACCTGTTATATTTTATAATGCCCACATTTATGGTATGCATTAATTTCCTATGAAGACTACATAGATACAACATTCCTTCCAAGATTATTGTGCAGCTTTAACTAGATAAAGGGTGGAAAATATACATTATTAGTCAATTATACCTCATTTAGTAGTGGATTATAAAGTCGTCTTATTTTAATCAAAGTGGTAGAGTCTTCTGCTATTATTTGTTCTGGTGAGAAGAAAAAAAAGCCTTCTATTCTCATCAGTCCCCCATGAGATGGTGGCTTTTGAACACATACCCTTAGGTTGCTCATAAGGAAAAATAGCTTGTGTGAATCGTACATGGTGATGTTCAGAACACTGCTGTTTGCTGGATCCTGCTGACTTCACTAGAATGAAATGACTTATGTAGGTTGGGTACATGGCCTGCTTCAAAGTGAACCTTGATACGGCCATGACAGAAGGAAAAGGGAGGAAAAAAGGGCACGAACTCCAAAACAAATTGGAGTGTTGTAACTACCCCACTGCAACCAGGTGTAGCCCTCTCAGAACAATACGGTTCTAGTCTAGGTCATTGCTTGTACGTGTTTTGCTTTGTTCCTCCTTCAGGTTCAGTGTGTCCTGGGAGGCTTCCTAATGCTGGAAATTTTATTTTGCATTTAAAATTTTTAGACAAGGTGCTTTCACTGTAACCCAAGTAAGAAAGGTCATGTCACACCATGCTATTGAGAACAACAGAGAAGATTTGAAAGACCAGAGTTCTTTCAAAGTGGTGTCAAATATGTTTTGAGGGTGTGTGTTGTGAGATAGAGGGAGAAGAGTGAAAAAACTGGCACAGATATATTTGGACCTTTACAAATGATTACCACTTACTTGATCATTCAGTGGATGTGTGACTTTTTCAGTACTCATGGGCTTTTATATTGTCTTGAGAGCAATATGACAAAAATATTGCAATATGACAGTGCAAATGTTGCAGTATGAAATTAATATGAGAAATTGTTTTTGTCTTTGCTTGTATAACATGTAATGCATTAGGCAATTATAGTTTTGAGGGACCTTATGGCTTTAGTTGTTACATGCAATATCCATCGTAAATATTAAGGAGTTAACGTCGATTAGATCATGTAGAAATGTTTGGCTTGCGTAGCTTCAAGAAGTATGTGTATTTGTACAAGGAGAGGGAATGTAATTTCTGCTTATTTCTGCCCAAGATTTCATGCTCAGTAGCACTTATATGCTTGAGCTGTTAGCACCATCAACATCTCCACTGCTGTTAAATCAGGCAGGGTCTGCTCTTAGAGGCTTTTGGGCACGACCTGAACCTGAAATTTTTAACCAGTAGTGGATTGGATCCACTGTATAATAGCTCAGAACATGGCCCTTTTAATCTCTCGCCATTTATTTAATAGCTTACCTCCTTTTCCCTGTCTTTCTTCTATTCCTCTTAGCTAATTTCCTGCAGCTTTTCAAAAAATTTCTGTCTTAATGGAGGATGGTGGATAATAATATTTCATGTTTATAATAGAGAAAAAATGAATATCCTGTATGGTGGAGGGCAGCAGTGGTAGGAATTTGATTTTTACAACACCACGTCTTTTTGTCATCCCTTCTTGGCAGCACTCAAAACCGTGTTTTACTCTTTGGCCAGATGGCCACACTGGAGAATATCTTCTTCTCACTCAATGGCCACCCTTTGAAATATGGAATGTCCATGTGCCAGGTGGCTCTGGTGGTATGGTGCTATTAGGTAGACTGGATACTCTGGTCCTCGGGATTTGAGATACGTTTTTAAGAGAGCGCTGCTTGTAGCCTTGAAAATCAGCAGTACTGCAGCGTCGTCTCTGCAGAGAAGAAACCAGCTACCTCCTGGAGTAATTTGTCTCATTTTATTCCATGGTCTTCACATCGTACTGTTGGTGTCTGAATACTGACAATTTATCTGAGTACTGATAATTTCACTCACGTGAAACAAATGCGCTTTGGTAAAGCTCCAGCCTTTAAAGACTAGACTGCTAGGAAATTAGAGATCTGGTTTAATTTATGAAAAGTTAGTACAGAGGTGTATGTTTGCAGCCTGGATAAGCATAGTATTTCTTAATTACTCTTTCTGCACAGGACTTGCCCATGATCTTTTCCTCTGTCACCTGCGAGTCTGTTTTCCTCCAAAGCTGAGATGGTTTTATCTCATGTGCCTATAAAAAGATGTTCCCTAAGGGTTTCTTTTCAGGATGACCCATACAGTATTCAATATTTAATGTTTGTTACATTTTGAATGAGCTGTCCATAAATATTTTCATATATTTTTCTGCCAAGAGTCATCTGTCTTATACTGTAAAAGTCCTTATCACTTTATTTATTTCACCTTCTTGACTGACAGTATCCTTGTTTCATATTGACCTTCCCCAAAGTTAAAGAAGTGCGAGTCAACTTTTTTCTCAATTTTTATTTCTATTGGCATTTTCCCCTTGTTCATTCTCAATTCATGCAAAGCTATGGATTTAATCATAACACCTTTGGAATGCTTGGACTGTCTTTTGGTGTGGTGATACCTGTCCTTGTGAGGGGAAAAATCACTAAATAAGAAAATCCAGAGACTTTGGAAAATAGTTTATAATTTGAAAAAATAAATTATTTGCATTTTGTCTATACAGATTTTAGAATCCATTCAAATTACTTGGTTAATTTGCTATCACAAAATAGGAACAGTTCTTAGTTATACTGGTGACAGTCACTTGCAGCTTTCTAGCAGACTCCCCTAGGGCATGTTTGCTTACTTGATGGAATGTGTCCTGTCCAGTAAGTGGGTACCAGTTTCTGTCCACTTCATCTTGTGACTTTGTCTCCTGAATAATGCAAAATGTTGATTATTTTTTCCCAGTGATATGAATAGATATCCAATTTGTCCAAAATTTAAAAATTTATTGCTATTCCAAAATTAACAATCTTAAGGCATGTCTGATGCCAGCTGGTAAAGTTTGGGATTAAAGTGCCATTTTCTTTCAATTGCATGTCTTTGTAGATGGAAAAATATTCAGAAAAAGTTACCCTCTGATGTGAAATGTCATTTGCTTGTACTTAGGCCAAAAGCAAATGTTGTGCATGCGTGAAGACTTGCATACTTTTACGAACTTGAAAAGGGAAGCATGAAATTAAGTATTATTCTTACTTCTTATACAAAGAACAAAATCACGTGCTGATGTTGTTCAGTCTTTCAGGAAACATTTTATGTTTAGAATGGAGGCCCCAGGGCTGCCCTGCACAGCTGAGCCTGAAGCTTCTGCAAAAGTGCATATTCTTATGCATTTCTTCTGGCACCTGTGCCTACACTGCCGTTGTTGTGGCTTGAAAAGTGAGAAAATTATATAGGCCGTTGGGCTGCGCTGAGCTCCCGACTGCGAATGCTGCTTTGCTGTAAGTAAGCAGAGAAGTAAAGGAAAGCTGTTATCCCTGTTTTGTTACTGCACTGTGATCACACCGTTGGTAAGATCCCCAGGACACGTACAGAGGTCCTTGTGGGGAAAGGGCCATTGTTTATTCAGTTTTCTAAGTCTAGAAATAAATTATCAATAAATAAAGTTATAAATAAAATAATGTGTTGTGCCTATTTAGCTCTGTACGGACTTTGTCGAGCAAGCTGTTGAATATTCTGGTTCTGATCCGAGGAGGGAAGTACCCTGTGTTGAAAGCTCTGTTGTTTAGAGACCCTTAAATTCTTCATCAGTCTGAAATGGTATGTATTATACCTGGATGTCACTCCATAAATCTATTATACAGAAAACCTTCTGTTGACAGATCTGAGAACGTCAGGTCAAGAAAAAGTTCCTTATGTTTAAAGAGTTGTGTGAAATTAAAAGACTGTATAATATTTTTTTAATTATTTCTTTCTGAGAATTATTAAAATTGCTATGGTAAAGTGATGATGAAGTCCTACACTTTCTGCTGTCATAATAAATGTCACCACATCTTTGACTCAGCAGATTGAAAAGTTTTGTGTTGTCATAAGTACTGAAGACTTCAAATTAATAAAGACTTTTTCCGGTGGCATTCCTAAGTTGGTTGGATGTTTGTTGTCATCTTAAACCTGATTGCAGCTTTTGAAAGTCCTTCATTAAAATTATGTTCCTTAAAGCAGAGGCAAATGTTTTGAGGAAGTACCTTTGGTAGGAGGGGAAATGAATTTCTGCTTTCATGCTTGCAAATAACTTGGTGAAATTATTTGAGTGTTTAGGAAACAACAGGACTCACAAGTTTATGCGAGCCCTTATGTTGGATAGACTAAGTGTCAGTTACCTGGAATTGTATTACCTGAGCTTTTCAACAGGCAAGGGAAAATACATTTTAGGATAGCAAGGTGGAATGATTATCGAGTCTCATAAGTTATTTTTAACCATCTGTTAAAAGGAAAGAACTAGTAAGTCTTTTCTTTCATTTGCAATAACTGTTTCTTCTTACCATTCAGCGTATCAGTGTATTGGTTTTTCTTGTCTGTTAAAGTCACATTTTTGTACCCAGAATAGAACAGAATTGTCATTGTGGCAGTGGTCAAAAATGATGCAGCTTACTTGTAAACAAGTTTAGCTTTGAGATTTTCAGACTCGTGTGATGTGCTACTAACATTTACAATTTAGAAGGAAATGACACTAAATATTTGTGAGGCTTGTGAAGGTGCCATTCAGCTGTCTGCTAAAATGTGGCTGCTTTTATTTTCCCCCGTTATTTTTGGCCAAAACATTTCAACCGTTTTGGGAAAGGAGCTAGGCAAAAATAAACTATTCTGTCCTAGAAAAGTTCCATCAGTCTGCCTTATTCTAGAGCACAAAACTCTGGTGCTTTCTGTGCTTTAGGTCAGGAACTTGGCGTGTGATATTTGTGGCTGAAAGGTGACTTTTCACTTTCTCTGTGCAAATCTGTTTTTCACAGAATCACAGAATCACAGAATCACAGAATGTTAGGGATTGGAAGGGACCTCGAAAGATCATCTAGTCCAATCCCCCTGCCGGGCAGGATTGCCTAGACCATATCACACAGGAACGCGTCCAGGCGGGTTTTGAATGTCTCCAGAGAAGGAGACTCCACAACCTCTCTGGGCAGCCTGTTCCAGTGTTCAGTCACCCTTACAGTAAAGAAGTTTTTCCTCAAATTTAAGTGGAACCTCCTGTGCTCCAGCTTGCACCCATTGCCCCTTGTCCTGTCAAGGGATGTCACTGAGAAGAGCCTGGCTCCATCCTCTTGACACTTGCCCTTTACATATTTATAAACATTAATGAGGTCACCCCTCAGTCTCCTCTTCTCTAAGCTAAAGAGACCCAGCTCCCTCAGCCTCTCCTCATAAGGGAGATGTTCCACTCCCTTAATCATCTTCGTGGCTCTGCGCTGGACTCTCTCTAGCAGTTCCCTGTCCTTCTTGAACTGAGGGGCCCAGAACTGGACACAATATTCCAGATGCGGCCTCACCAGGGCAGAGTAGAGGGGGAGGAGAACCTCTCTCGACCTGCTGACCACACCCCTTGTAGTACACCCCAGGATGCCATTGGCCTTCTTGGCCACAAGGGGCACACTGCTGGCTCATGGTCATCCTGTTGTCCACTAGGACCCCAGGTCACCTTTCCCCTATGCTGCTCTCCAACAGGTCTGCCCCCACTTGTACTGGTACATGGGGTTGTTTCTTGACGAGATGCAGGACTCCTAACAACTTGCCCTTGTATATTTCATTAAATTTCTCCCCGCCCAACTCTCCCAGCCTGTCCAGGGTCTCTCTGAATGGCTGCGCAGGTCTTCTGTTTGTCAGCCACTCTCCAGTTGTGTGTCCATCAGCGAACTTGCTGACAGCGCCTCTAATCCCTCATCCAAGTCATTAATGAAATATATTGAATAGAACTGTCCAGAACCGACCCTTGCGGAACTCCGCTAGACACAGACCTCCACTGGACGCTGTCCCGCTGACCACTACTCTCTGGCTTCTTTCCTTCAGCCAGTTCACAATCCACCTCACTACCCGATCATCCAGACCACACTTCCCCAGTTTTAGCTGCGAGGGATGCTGTGGGAGACTGTGTCAAACGCTTTACTGAAATCGAGATAGACCACATCCACAGCTTTACCATCATCTATCCACCGGGTAACATCCTCATAAAAGGCTATCAAGTTGGTTGAGCAAGACTTCCCGTTGGTGAATGCCATGCTGAGTGCCCCTAATGATCCCCTGTCCTTGATGTGCCTAGAGACAGCACCAAGAACAAGTTGCTCCATCACCTTTCCAGGGATGGAGGTGAGGCTGACCGGTCTATAGTTACCCGGGTCCTCCTTCCTGCCCTTTTTGAAGACTGGAGTGACATCGCTTTCCCTCCAGTCCTCAGGCACCTCTCCCGTTGCCCACGCACTTAGGCAAAGATGATGGAGAGTGGGCCTAGCAATGACTTCCGCCAGCTCCCTCAGTACCCGCGGGTGCATCCCATCAGGGCCCATGGATTTATGGACGTCCAGGTTGCTTAATTGGTCCCTGACCCAGCCCTCATCAACCAAGACAGATTCCTCCTCTATCCTGACTTCTTCTGAGGCCGCAGGGGTCCAGGGCTCCTCAGGACAGCCTCCAACAGTATAGACAGAGGCAAAGAAGGCATTCAGTAACTCCGCCTTCTTTTATCCTCTGTCTCCAGGACCCCCACCTCATTCATCAGTGGGCCTACATTGCCTCTAGTGTTGGCTTTACCTGCAATGTATTTGAAGAAGCCCTTTCTGTTGTCCTTGACCTCTCTTGCAAGGTTTAATTCCAAGGAGGCCTTAGCTTTCCTAGTTGCCTTCCCTACATCCTCTGACAACAGACTTATATTCCTCCCAAGTGGCCAGCCCTCCTTCCACGATCTGTACACCTTCTTCTTCCACTTGAGTTTGCCCAGCAGTTTTTGTTGGCTGAATTTAAATTGTAGATCAAGTTTTACTATTGTGCTGCTGATAAAATGTCAAGATAGTCTGTCTTCAATTAGCATGTTGCAATCTTGTCCTTTTTAGCAGTTTTGTTATTCAAGGCAGGGCAGCTGAAAGCAGCCCTGGCCTAATTAGTGGTGCATGAATTGAAGGCAGGAACCTGTTGTATCCTCAGCGCTCTTGCAGACCTGTCCACCTCCATCCCCAAGCGTCCAACTGGACTTTGATGAAAGGCCCGTTGGAAACTGGAAGCATAAGGGAGAGAAGGGGAAAAAAGAAAACTGAATAGGAAGGGAACCTACTGGTCAGCCAAGGAGAGTGGATCTGGTTGAGGATTTCTGAAAAGCTCGGGCATAGTGGGAAGCATGGGACTGGGTGAACGATAGAAGCCAGGAGCAAGTAGGGTGGAAGTGACAAAGAATGAATGGAGGATCTGAGAAGGGACAAAAGTGCAAGACGCCAGGAGGAATAGGAACTGTGTAATCACATCACATTTTCTTCCAATAGAACTTCTGCTTTATTTATATCTAGAGTGGATGACAGATGAAAATGTTTTTATAACCTAATAGTTCCATACCTGGCTGCAGGCATTATTAACTTCACCCGGTTTGTAACTTACTCAGTATGCAAAATGTATTAATTTCTTCATGAGCTTACCTTTTGCAGCTTTCTTAAACATTAATATATTCACACAACACCTTTTGTGAAATGTGGGATGTTGTTGTTGCTGTGTTATGGATGGGAACTAAAGTGCAAAGTATTTAAAATACCAGTATACCAAAAATCTATGAATTCATGGTGCCCTCATTAAACAGATAAGGGCTTGAGATTTCAGCATGCTTACTTTATATAGTACTGTTATTTAAGACAGAGTTCGGGGACTTAATGTTGCAGTCTGAATAGAGTTCTATTAACATAGTCAGGTAATATAAAAAATGTTTAACTCATCTTATTCCTCTTTAGAAAACCAAACATTTTTGTGAAGCAAAAGATGATTTATCTTTATCTGGAGTGAAGTGAGCTTCACTACAGGCAAGGAATAATTAACTGAGCCTTCTGCCCTGCTTCGTGAAAATGTTATATATGATTTTTCAGAGTCATAACATTTTCTTCCAACACGTCATTGGTTTGGATTTTGCTAAAGCCTGTTTAGGTAAGGATTGCTGAGAGTGAGTGACTAATATAAAGTAAGTGCATAATATAATATATCTAAGAAATGCTGTCAGTTCTTGTGAACTATCTGGAGTGGTTCTTCTTTGTTTCCAGTGGCTTTTCTACAACATGCAAGCTGTTATTTTGTTGATGCACTGTTATGATTTCAGAAGAATCCTGAAAACAAATAGTATCCCTCTGTATTCATTAACGTGTTTTCCATTGTTTTAGGTTAACTTTAGATACATTATCAAAATGTTTATGGATATTTTACCTTTGAATCCTTAATTAGCTGGCAATAGCTGTAAAAACACCTAAAAAGTGTTCTTCAAGCTTATGAAGATTGCAAAATTGGGAGCTCAGGGTATGTCAGAATTTAGCTACTTGTGCAGTTTATTCTAAATCATACACTTATTCCAGGTAACACCTAGAGCTTGTGTAAAGGAGAGAAGTTGTTTACTATGATATGCAGTTTGGGGAACACTTTGTACTTTGATTATAATGACCACAGGCTTACTCCAAACCTGCTACCTCAGGATAACAAAAGCTATGCTTTCCAGTGTTTTTGGGGTGACTGCCATATCTCTGAATCTTTCTACTAGAACCCAGGAATTACAGAATTCCAGTCTCTCAGTGGCTCTTCTTAGTGGCTTCTTAAGTTAGGACAAGAAGGAAAAGCATCTGCTTAAGAATAATATCTTGCCAGCTGACTCCAGTAACCGCCTGGACAGAGCGGTAATGAACGGGGTGAAGTGGGGTGGATGAGGAAGGGAAGAAAGGAGGAAGAGGAAGCTGTAATGTTTCTCCTGGGAGTCTTTGGCGAAAACTTCCAAACAGTCGTGAGGAAATTATTTACTGTCAGCCTCTCTCTGGTTAATCGGCTCGGTTTTCAGTGTAAGCCTGATTGTGTTCATAACCATACGGTATCCATGTTGCTCATAGTCAGGAAAACTGAGAAACAGTGGTTCACTACACGTGCAGTTCTGACAGGTAGGAGAACTCTTTTCTTTAGTAAATTAATTGGCAGTTGTCTGCATTATAAAGATGTAGATACTGTTTGTACATCTTAGAATCCCTGATTAATGGAAGTTGGACTCTCTTGATATCTTCCTCTGATGCTCTGCAGTCGCTTTTACAGCAAGGCAGAGTGGAGTAACTCGGGGTGCATCAGTGCTCCTCTCGAACGCACCAAGCTGATGCCTCGCAGTTCATCTCTCCCTGAGTGCTGTGGCAAGATCAGGCTTTCTGACAGCCAGTACACCGGATATGTTTAGCCTTGCACATGTAAATGTTAGTGTGTTAAGGAGGGGTAAGGATAAAGAGAGATGCATCCTGATTTTGCTTAGCTGTTTCTTTTTAAATACTTCTGCTCTGTCTCCTTAGTTTCTGTCTAGGAAGCAGAATGGACTGATTTCTCATTGCCTTCAGCAGTTATCTTCTCATGCAGAACATCAAAGCTTTGGGCTTATACATGGCTTACCTAGAGCCAGGAATATACCCCTTTCAATGGGCTTGAATCAGTGGAAACTCAGTGGAGTGTTTCTTATTGGTCATGCTCCGGTCAGGGATGACAAATCCATTTGCTTTATAGCCACAGTATCTCTGTTGGTGGTCACTGTTCAGAGCTGCTTTGCTTTCTGAACTAAAATGAGCCGTGCAGTGAAGTTACCAGATTAAATTCACCCCTCTAAATTCTGTGCTCACCTACTAAAAGCATTAACCAAATATAGTGAAAATAAGGCCTCTGATTAATGAAGTGTATCATTTGCTAATATGTGAAAGAGCCTTGGCTCGCTCTTTGCGCTTGCTCTTCCTTAAAATGTTTGCATTGACACAGGGATTCCCATAATGGGAGTGACATAAGAACAGCTATTCCAGATAACAAGCCTGGAATCAATATAATATATAAGTCTCTGTGTAACTTAAGTGCACAAATAAGTAATTTTGCAGTCCATATACCAAAGGGTATGGACTCCTGACACTTGGACTGTCTTTTGAAGGATATCTCATAGTCTTACACAGGTCAGCTTCATTTATGGAGCAGGCTACTGTTTTCAAGTAAAGCTATCATACTGTCGTATATCCTTTTTGTAAGCTAGAGTTGGAATCATTCATGACTTGGGGAATACATTCACAGCTTTAAACCCCATTTCATTAGATTTAATATTTTTCATTTTTGTAAGTCCCTGATTTTTGTAGTTTTGAAGGAAGTATTTCAAATGTTAGCACCAATATGAATTCATGATGTGAACTACAGTCATGAGTCTTTATGATACCTACAGCTTCTGAGCTGCAAAGGAAGGGCAAGTGATAGAGAGAAGGAAGCTCCATTTTTTTCTTTTCTCCCCTTTCATGTTCAGGTAACACTGACTAGGGACATAATCTAGTTATTAGTTTATAAAGCTTTAGGAATATGCACCTATTTATTAATAGTAATAATAACAATATTAATAACCACAATAGCAATAGTAATAGAAGTAATAATAAATTTGGACTATGTTGCTTCTCCCAGTGGTGATAAGCCACAGGTGTGAAAGCTAGATAGAAACACAGCAGAAAAGCATGGGTGGATTCTTACTGGGAAGTCTTGTTTCAGAGCAGTATTTTGTTCCCAGAGCAGTAAGCAGTTCTTCTGCTTGCATCACTTCCTTTTTGTGTATTTCTTGGTACACAGTGCAGAATGGAAAGGGAGCATGAAAAATATTAAAGGAAAAAAGATAAAACAAGAGCGAGGAGATAGATTTCATTAGTGGCAAAAAATGAGAAAGGGGGAGTGGAGAGAAAGGAACAGTGCAGAAAGTAATGTGGTGTAGGTGGGGGTAACCGGTTAATACTGTGAGCAACCTCAAGCTCTTTTCGGGAGGATGAGAAGGCATTAAAGAAAAGTGGGAATGATATTCTATTGAGTTACAAACAGCAAACTGGCAAAAAAGAGTTAATTAAGTTATATCCTAGCAATAGAAAATCAAATGTGAGATGACATTTTTTACTGTGAGGCCCACTTTAGGCTGTTGAAAAGTAGTGGAGTACTAACTATGTTCTATTTTTTCCACAGCCTCAAGAAAACCTCACGGCTGCAGTGTCGCTGCTAATTTGCTTTTACATTTCATCACATGTTAGTTTCCTAAAGTTCATTGTATGTCTTCTCAAAGCTTTTGTTAGACCTTTTTTACATTTTAAAGGTAGATAGTTGTGAAGAATGATTACACCTTCTTTATACTATTAGTATAACAGTTTACATTATGATTAAGTGTCTTAGCAGAATTAGGAGTAAATAGTCTGCCCCCATATAATTAATTCTGTAACTGGAATTTTACTGAAACAAATGCCACTAACAAAACTGAAGAGCTGAATGGAAACACATGCTCTGAGCTTGCTGTTAGGTAGTTTGAGGGCATATCTCTGCTGTTACATTATCTCTTCTCTTTCATTTGGGTACAGGATTGTTTTCCTTATTCATTTAAAAATGAATGAGAGAGAGAAGGAAGTGACCATGCTGAGCCTATATTGTTTCTACAAGGGTAGCTTGTAAACAGATTATCAAAACAAACATTTGTGCCACTCTTCATTCCACGAATAGAGAGCTATCTGATAGTAGTCAGCATGGTGCATCTCGTAGAGAACTTGAATTTGATACCAGTGTTAGGCTTTATGTAAGAAGATAGCCTATAAAACTGGAGCCCTGCTTTGCTGTGTCGACATGTCTGGAGCCCAGAATAAAACTGAGTTTCCTGCTTTAGCTGTAGCTTGGTCTTAAAATAACCTGAAGAAATTATAGTTCTGATTACAGAGAAAGTGAAGGACTTAGAACATTCTCCTAATAAAGCCATGGGATGACACAAGGCTTAGTCATCTGTAGTCTGTCTGTAACGGGCATTTTAGTGAGGGAAACAAGCCTTTGAAATTGGATAATTTGATTTGCAATCAGGCCTAATTCTTTCAAGAACACAGAAGACCTTTGTTTTTGGCAAAAATAATCATCTGGAATCCAATTAGAGGAGAACAAGCCATTTTAAATATACTGGATGCCACATACTATCCATAGGAAAACTGATGTCTCGGGAGAGAGAGCTGTGTTTGAAATGGTCTCCACCTCTCGTTTTTCTTATTGCCATTTCTGAAATAATTATGCTCAAAGGACGCATCACCTTAAAGGATAAATAAAATGCTTGTGACTGAAAGTATATTCAAAACCAATCCATGATAGACAGTAATTTAAAAGTCCTAGGGAAGTCGTTCTATCATCTTCTGAGATTATATAATTTTACAGTGGCAGAAAACACTTCAGGAAAGTAAATAACACTAGAAGAAAACATGTCCCTCCTCACAAAAAAAAGCAGATTTGAGAGCACCACTAGTGAACTGAAAAACAATGTATAATTTGGAATTAAGACAGTTTAGGTTAGCTAATGTTATTAAAGGTCCTTCAGCTCTTCTCTGGGGTTTCTTTTTGCATGCTATAATTTTGGTAAGTCTTTATAAATTACTAGTGATATTTAAAGGCTTTGTCATTTAGCATATTGAGCTTATAAATGAGTATATGTAATACGGAGAAGCAAGCCAATAAACTGGTCAATTGATACTATTCTTCTTATAGATTCACCATGGGAGAAAGGCAGCGCTACTTTGTGTCTATATAAGAATCAGAGAGTATCCGGTGCGAGCCAAAAGGTTTGTTGCCCATATAGTTTTGCTGGAGGGGGGCCAAAGGCATACTGTATTATTTACACAGTGATAAGCTTTCCTCATTTGCTCCACTAAATGTGGATAATTATCACTCACTTGAGGTTTTTCTGTATAAAAGACGCAGATGTCCAGACAACATATTTATAATTTCACCCCATCTGTGCTAATTTTTCTATAAGTGTCCTTTTAGTGCAGCAATCATCCTGTTTTATCAACATTATCCACAATGTTGAACAACATGCAAAGACGTGACTAATATTCAGCCCTCATTAAAACAAAATATACCCACGCCCACCCCATCCCAGTGTCACGGCACAGTTGAGAATTTTCTGGAGTGTCTTGGTTGGCTTTGCTTTGGTGGGTTTCTTCCCTCAGCCCAAGACATACAAGGCTGATGCTGTGGTGCTGGAGTGCAACAGACAACAAATCACCCCAGCTTGTGTTCAAGGCATTATGAAGCTATAAGTATCTGGTTATCCATAAAGAACTCGCAGAAATGTACATGTATTTCTTCTGAAATTAAGGGGTTTGTTTTAGAGCCCTTAATTAGAGCCCCCTCCTCTGCACATTGCTGGGTGCAGTCAAATAGCTAACTAGAGGCTTTTTTTTTTTAAGTCCTTGAACTGAGACCCAACTTTGTATGGTACCAACAGGAAAAGAGCGTAGGGTGTGGGGACTACTCTGCTGTCGTTTGCTTCTGATGTGCTTTAGGTGGTTGGTTTTCCCCTCTTCTCAAAATTTTCCAAAACTTGCCACTGCAGAGGCAGCGCTTGCATTGGAAAAGACCCCGCAGCGTTTAGCATAAAACGTTTTTTGAGGTCTGTTTCAATAAAACACCTCAAATTCATCAGCCTTGCTCAGACTCACCCATACAGATGTTGTGTATGTATAGTTATTATGAAATTTATGTGGGAAATAATTAATGGTCATTCAGAGAAAGTGTATTTCTAAATGAAATGACTTGGTAATTTATAATTTGTCCCATCATGTCCCCCAATTCCTGAAAGCCACCACTGCAATTTACAGTTTAGTGACCTGGAAAAAAAGTATTTCCAGAAGCACGACCGTATTAAACAATAGGAGCAAACGAAAATAATCCATAATCATAAACCAGCTAGGTATTTCCAGTTCCAACCTCAAAACCTTTTCTGTTAAATTAGCAAAAGCAATTGAGAAAATGGGGTCAAGACTTCCGAACTCAGTCTTACTGAAGAGCAAAACATTACAGCAATGGAAGTTCTAAATAGGGTAGAGTTTAAAATGGAAACAGTGTTATCAGAATCACAGGCTTCTGAATGCCCTCCTACTTAAAGACATATTGAAGTACTTAAAAGTAGTATTAAACTACACTTTTCAAGAAAAGTAGTATCAAGCTTCATAAGGTAAATTTCTTCTGCTTCTGCAGGTTTTTAAGTTATTTCATCGATTATGTATACTATCAGGTTCAGTAGCACTAACTCCTATTTCCTCAGGAAAGAGTAAACTGTATATGATAGTGTAGTTCAATCTGGTAAATAATGACTACACATAAATGAAGCAGTAGTAAAGAAACCACTGACATTTTTCCAGTTTCAGAACTAGGGTTGTGCTTGCATGTTTCCAGTGTAATCTGAGCACTCACAGAAGAACTGTACCTATACCACCTTTTAACAGTCCCTATGGAAATGGAAGGTTATAGGAATTCCTCCTCTAGATGTATAGGCAAGTGGACAGGTGATCTTACTGAAGTAAAATAGCACTTAAGCTCTGCAGTTTCTCCGTTACTTAAGATCCACATTTCAGAATTATTTAGGCATGAAGGAACTTGTGCAAGAAGGAACTTAGGATTCTCAAAAGCACTTGGAAGGCCAATGGCTGCTGAGACCTGACACTGGGCATCTAAGATCTTTCTTAAGGGACTAAATGTTTTTAAAACCTTCCCCAAATTCTAATATATTTTCTTTGTGTTTCTGTGAGTTAAAAGTCTCACTTTGGAGAATCAAACTTCTCCTACTGTTTTTTTTGTATCCTGATAGGATTCCTGTATGCTGGTGTTTCTATACCAGTAAGATACGCAGCTTCTGCTTAATGTGAGTGCTAGAAGCATATAGCTGGAAAGATAAAACTGCTTCTGCCTATTGTATCAAAAAAATCCTTTCTATCAAAAAGTTTTGGTCTGTAACAGGGTCAGAGGAAATTAAAGTAGCCTTTCATTCTGTGTTACAGGATCTTCCTCTGAAGTTTCAGACTAGCAGGCTAAATTCACCAGCAGGGATGCCTTCAATTAACTGTATCTGTTCTATTTGTAGTACAAAGGATATGAATGGCCTACATAGCTTAAAAGAAAGGAGGCTAAATAGAACTTAAAGAGGTACCCTGCATATAGCACTCTCAAAGGAAAACAATGGGATCTCTGCCAGTCAGCAGTTTAAGATCATAGCTAATGCAAAGACTTGGATTGAATTTATACAGGTGTGCTGTCTAGGCAATAAGACATCCAGGAAGAATTTCTGTAGAAGAGGTTGCTCATAATGTAAAGCACTCTGCTGAAAACAGTGGAAAAGTGAGCAATGCAAATGAGTTTTAGGCAGAATTAGCAAGTTCATTTTAGAGGAATGCATGGTTAGCTCAGGGGATTGGTAATAATCTTGAGATCTTCATCTCTCGAGCACCAGTTTGAATTTAACCTGGTTGTTGATGCCAATCAAAATACCTCATCCTTGTTATTGATCTCTGTGAAATGACTTTCCAGTGTTCTTGGAAGAAAATCCAGAATCTGTAGTTGGCATGTAAAGAAATTGAGATAAAGGAATTTGACATAAAAATAATTGACATAAAAGTATTGAATAAGCATGGTGATTAACTTACTACTTATCTTCTGCAGACTGACTCAGCTGGACTTCTTTACAGGGAGGCTGGCAGAGAGCACGGGGAATATTGTGTTCCTTGCCTCTCAAAGAGCATCGGTCTTCAAGCTGTAATGTGACAGTGGAATTAACTATTGAGCTCCAAATAAAAGAAAAAGGAAAATGAATGAAAGGAGTAGCTGGTATATTTTGTCAATGTTAGAATATCTAGAATCATCAAGAACTGTGAAACTTCACTGCATTTCTCTATGCACTGCTTTCGATCATCTCAGGATGCGCCATCTTACAAGGCCAAATTCCTGAAGAATGTAGTGGCTGGGATATACCTCCATGAGATTGATAGGATGGCATTGTCATCACAGCCACATTATTATTTACAAGATCTCCGTTTTAGCAATCAGTCTGCCTATCCCATCTACATGCACAGTTATTTACTCCCCATGGGTAGTAGACATGAGGAGATTTAATGAAGTATCCTACTCAGAAAGCATAGAAGATATGCACAGAGAGCCAGTGGAGCCACCTTTCCTACTGTGGCTGGATTTGACTTTCAGTGACTTTTCAAAGTCCCCTTGAAAGCACCTCCAAATTTGAGACTGTGGGGGACTCTGTCCCTTTTCATATCAAGTGATATTAAAACAAGGTTCCGTGGCTTCAAGAGGCATTAATACTTAGTGTACTAAGTATATTGGTGTTGGACTGTCATCTAGGTTTCTTAAAAACATGGCAGAAGGAGTTTTTCATTACTTAATGGCATTTGCTGGTGGTAAATGTAGATATGCAAGACAAGGAAATAGATTTATTTTCTTTGGCCACTATAGCCTAGAAGGTCCAAAGAACAAGGAGAACTCTTGATTCAGAAAGCAGAGGAAAGGCTGGCATATAGTCAAAGTCAAAAAGAGGACTATAGCACTCAAGCTTTGAATATGTTTCATATTGTTGGGAAATCACGCACCACTACTAGTGGTTGCACAATCCATTTAATAGTGTGGAAAAGTGGAAGGATTGTGGATTCCATTTTGTTTTGCTTTGTCTAGCAAAATGTTAAAGGAGGCACAGACTGGCAAAGTTTCCATTTCAGTCAGCAGAGCTACCCTGTCATCTGCCTCTAGGCAACTAGATATTCACTGATGTCATTAGTTCAGACACATGATAAATACGCAGTAAATTTTCTGTGTATTCAGTAACTGAGTAAGGTATGGTTTCACTCCAGGGAAGAATGAGCCAAGATCAAATTAACTCTCTATCAAGAAAGGTAAAACACTTAGAATTTCTATTAAAACAGATTAATATGACTACATTTAAAATAATTTTGCTTAGGACAAATTTTAGGAGTGTATTCCAAGCATAGTATAACAAAGAGAAACTAACATTGTGTGTCTTTGTACGGAAACTCCCCCACATAAATTTTGTCTATAAAAGATGCATACTCATTCCAACTGAAAAAATAATCTTCAGTGGATTTCACCGGATTGAAGAGTAAAGGACTTCTCCCAAAATTCTGTTTTTCACTAGATCTCTGTTTTTCAAAAGTGCAGGACTTTCTCTTTCAATAGGAGGAGGAAAAGATTACCCATATTTGCTGAAAATGCAACCTCTTACTGTCAACATCTTGTGATGAAAAGCACTGATACTGCGAACTTTCAAGTTTCATCTGGTAGAGGCCAGTTCCAAAGATACATGCCAACTAAATTATCACAAGAAAAAAAGAGAACTTTGGCATCATACATTGCCAAACATTTCATTCTTAGAAACAAGATTGCGTATGAGATTTCGTAACTTGCTGTGTATCAACTGTTAACATCCACAGAGATCTTATAAATGTTACTTAAGAATAGCATTGCTTCAGTTGTGTTACCAATAGAATCCATCTCCTCTCTATTTTTTTTAGTGTTAATGTTTGCTTTAGGAAAAAAACCCTTAGTTTTTTGGTTGAGGACCTTTGAAGGACTTAATTACATTCTAAATTAGTTCCAAAATAAATAATAATATTAAGGAAGAATATACATTTAGATTTTAAACGTATTGAGTTGTGTTTCTCTGTATCACACAGGAATATTGGGGGTTTTTAACCAATGTCAAAGATATGCCCAAAGGAATAAATCAATGTATATTTCAAGACACTTTCAGGAATCATGCAAATCCGATTTTCATCCAGATTAAACACATCTACTTTCATATAACAATTACCAAATTCTGAAAAAATGCTCAAATATACTTCTTGGGTGTTCTCATCTCACACTGCTACACAATTAATTTCCTTCAGTGAAGGGATTTCACTGAATTTGAAGAAGTGTGAGTTTTGTAAAATCACATGTAAACATTTTGCATCCTTGCCAAACTGAAATCTCTGTGACATCTGAATTATATTCTCCGCTCAGTTATTCTGAGCCTTCCGAGTTCTTGTACTCTGTTCGTTGATTTCAGATCATCTGCTTAGTCAAAGACTCATTTACAGAAGCCCACCCCCACCATTCAGGAATAGTACAAACCAAAGATGAGCATGGATCTAACTAAATTATGATAAGCAGCTACTAGAGGCTGGTGATGTTACATTGGCAGGGGAAGAATAAACAAACCTATAAAGGTTTTCCAGGGCTTTAACATTTTACCTTTTTTCATTTAGTTCAGGAAACTAAAAAAATTTTAAAAAAAAATCTCCTGTCTTATTTAAAAAAGGAGAAGAGAAAAAAAGATAAAGCCTTATTTGCATTCTGCTTCAATACATGTAAGTGCACTGGAAATTTTAAGACTTGTAATTGTATTAAGTAATTACTTGTAGCTCATGGAGCTCTGTCTCAGTAGCAAATCACCTTCCATCCGAAATTTTGAAATTATTCCTCCATTTGACTGTTAAAGTACAAGTTAAGGAAAGTTTTGTAATTGCCTTGAATCAGAAGAAGGGGCCATGGATAATGAGATAAATCTGAAAAAATCATTGAGTTCTTAGAAGTGTGCATAAAGTTCATCCTTGTGATGTACATATGAGATTTTATATTCACTTCAGTAGTCAGAATTTCCCCCCAAATTTCTAAATGCAGCGTTCATGGATGTGTGACCTGAGCTGCTTTGCCAATAGTATACAAGACTGGTAGTGGTAGATCTTACCAGATTTTTCCTTTCCAGCTGAAGTTTTTGAGGATGAGTAGCTTTTCAAAGATGGTGAGTTCTGTTTGCGTTTCTGATAAATTTCAGACGTGTCACAAAACCAAAAAAAAGCAACACAGGAAGTCTAATGTCAGGCCTCCTTGGTCATTGGCAGTCAGTGGGGTTTTGCATGTAGTCTCTTGGGCGTTGAGTTCCTCAGGCTGAATGACTCTTACAGCCACTCAACTACAGGTATGTTGAGCTTGCAACAAGGCATGCCCAGCAAGTCTTGTGCCTGTCACAAGACACCTTACCTGCTTTGCTGCTGCTGCTCATATACAGTGCTCACATTAAAATTTCTATTGATCTTTAAGAGCATGTGGTGTTGAGGAGTAAAAGTGTTGGAATTTGTCATGGCAGGGAAAAGTACTGTCATGCTAGAAAAATGAATTTTATTTACTTATTTTTATAAACACCAATATAATGCCCTTGGTAAAACCACAGTTTCTGTGTGATAAAAGTTCTAGAACTGTGTAGATAACCTGAAGATTTCATCTGCAGTGAATGTGCTTCATTTCAGAGCTCAGCTGTTTTAGTTCTTGGCTGCCGTAGGCTGAATCTGAGCCTGGATCCAAGTACCGATACGACATCTGTCATTCCTGTGCTCAGTTACTCTTCCTGCTTTCCCTAGGTAGGAGAGGGAAAAACCTGACAGGATAAACTGGAACATTGAGCTTGTGTTGATGGCTGGGAACTGAGAATTAGAAGCTGAGTGCAGGGAATGTGGCCGGGAGCTGGAGAACAGATGAGAGGAAAAAGCCCTATGGAAAAAAACAAGCATCTGTGATTCAATATTTGATGTGGACTAACAGCCATAAAAGTGCTTTTTCCTATTCTCGAGTGTCTACTTGAACTTAGTGCCAATTTAAAATCTAATTTAATAACCGTATTTAAGCATACATCTATGCAGTTGATAACATTTTCTCTTAAAATCTGTAGACCAGTTCACTTCTTATGAAATAAAACGTTCAGACAATTAGCAGAGGTGAGTACTTAGTAGCAATAGCTAAAAAAGACAATATACTGCATTAAATGGAATTATTGTAGGTGGCTAGGAATTCTGTTGAGGAAGAGGCTTTCAAAGCATGTCAGTTGGATTTTGTATGAAGAACAAATATTTTTGAAGGAACAGGTTGTCTCCACAACAGTTTCCAACTGGCAATTGATCTCTGGTAATATTTAAGGTTTCTGCATTCCCCTGCATGGTTTCCTGCTGAAGAACGTGGCCATGGCATCCTGGCCAGTGACTGAAAACCACGTGGGGAATCTTTCTATTCCTTTAAGAAGTGTGTCTAATGGGGACCTTTCTGTGAATACATGTGAATCTTTAGGTATAGCAATCAATCTTGAACTGATTTCAACTGTTCGTTAACAATTTGGGCTGTAAATTGGAAGTCTGTGTGAGATTTGTTTTTTCACAAAACACTGTTTTCTTGATGTTCTGCATGTTGTCTCTGTATTTTCTTCTTGACAAAAAACAGAGGAATTATGTTATACTTTTGAGTCCTAATTTGAGCTTCAGTTTCTCCTCTGTAAATCTGTTTGTGAATGCTGACACTGGGCATATTACAATGGTGGCAAGTGCTGTTTGGACAGGTTTTCCACTCTTTTCTCTCTTAGTTTCTGCCTTATGAGTGGGACAGAAAGCAAAAGCAGAAGGAATGAGGAATAAGTTGCTAGCTGTAAAGGAAAAGCTGCTATTTTGAAACTGTGTGACTGATAGAAGCAAGGGTTTGATACATGTCATATTTTCCGTGATAATAAATATATTGAACTTTATAAGACAGTAAGATTTTATTAAAGTATTAAAGCAAGTGTCACTTGTAAGAAGTGTGGCAAGTACCTGACTGCTTTCTTGGTGTTGATTTGGGGCCATGCTCTCCTTTCATATGTTTCCTTAAAAGAGAACAGGCAAGACAATGACAGAAGAATGATGTGTCCAAAAGATGCATTTTGAGAGGAGACAGACAGCCAGGATGGTTCTTAGATTGTGCCTTTTAGGAAAGCAGTTAGGATTCTTTGGTGGATAGTGAGGTGGCCATAATCTGGTGCCTATCCTGCTCCAGACAGATGATGAAAAGCTGTGCAGCTAGGGTTCTCAAGAACAACCAACAATACCATGCTCTTTGCCATTCATAAATAAGGTTTCCTTGGGGAAATTAGCCTTAGAGGCATTGTATACCTGAATTGTCCTAGCTGTGACTGTTTTTTAGGAATAGTCAGTCTCTCTTTTCTGTGTAATTCTCTGTAGTCTCTTACCCCGTACCAGCAACACCCGGGAATATGCAATCTTATTTTATTATAAGCACACATCACAGGTCTATGCACAAAACCCACATTAAAAATGTTTCTGTTTTCTGAATTTTTACTCCCTTGAAATACAGAAATATCTTACAGAAGGCAGTAGAGCTGTGTCAAAGATTCGTGCTGTGCTCTGCAGTGACATGAGTTCATTCAGCACTGGTGGCAGCTGGTTTGTACTAATGGAGACTTCCCACATGTTGAACGCAGACATAGTCTCTACTTGTGCCAGAAATCATTGCTTCCCACCTATACAGTATAATCTGCTCCTAATGCCTATGACCTCTTTTTAAATCTTTGTCTTTATAGCTGCTTATGTGCAGTATTTATAGAAATACCACTGAAATGGTCAGTAACAGAAGTGCAGATAACAGACTTGTAGCTCTCCCCATTTTGTGGTATATTCTTAAAATAAGCAGTGATACAGCTATTCATTGTGCATAGTTGCTACCCAGTGGAAGAAATAATATATTTTATCATTTATCCACAAAGAGATGATGTGTTCTGAATTGTACATAGCTTCCACTGTCTTTTGCACACCTGTCTGAGCAAATGATATCTGCTCTTTCACAGTAGAGCTGACTGCTCTGCTCTCTGTAGTTTGCCATCAAAATTGCAAACAAAAATGTGGTGGGAAAATACTGTCTACAGATGAAAGTGCTTATAAATTAAATATGCCATGCAACAGGACATTCAGATTACAGACCGTTTTTTAAGCTTTAAAAGGGTTTCGTAATGGAGATGATATTAAGTTGCACACAAACTACACTGGAGTTAGTAAGAGACCCAGCTGTTTGCTAACAGCATAACAAATAACAAACCATAGCAGTTTAATCCAATGAGGGATTAATTAATATGATCTGAAAAGCAAATCATATGGTGGTTTTCAGAATGGAAACTGGCATGAGAGAAGACTTGCATATATGTAACACTGCACTGTAGCATTTCTGACTAAAGAATTATGCAATAGTCACAAAAACTGCTGAGGTATCACATTAATAGATGAACCTGGTAATTGAAAGGTGCAGTTTAAAACCCAGACAGACATTTGATAAGATTGTTTCCAGAGACTGCAAATTCTTATCAATCCAAATATTAAGATGTAGTAGCAGGGAAATTTCTAGTGTTTTCAATCAGTTTTTAGTTTGTATATGCACAAATATATAAGCCCATGTAAGACAGAGGCTGCAAAATGTCCGTATGAGGGACGCTGCGCTCTCAGTGTGAATAAATACAGCATCTGTCAGTAGATTTGTCACTGCCATTGGGCTGTCCCTGCAGAGAGAGGGAGAGCAGAAAAGGGGCTCCAGTTCAGCCATGCGGTATGCGCCAGTCCTCCTTTTCTGAACGTGCAGAGTTTAAGTCCTTTCAGGGGACTGCCATGGCCTGGAGAGTATTGGCAGACTGACTCTAAGCAGGACTTTTCACTGAGAGCATGGGTCAAAGGGGGCAGGAGAAAGGTTAAAAATTAATGTAAAAGGCACAGATTTTCTTTCAAATGCCTATATCTCTGTAGATACCATAAAAGATTGCACATCTTTGTACATCTGTTTGACTGAAGCCTGGCCCCATTTTCACATGAGATGGTGTTAAATGCATGACTTCCCTCAGTGCCTTTTCACCCGTTTAAGCTTTTCTCTCTGAAGAAATTATCTGCTTTATGAAAATATGCTTCTCACAGTAGAATCATAGATCAGCAAAACAGTGTGAAACGGCTATTGGACTAAGTGGTGCACTTGGTGAGTACTCTGGGTCGCAGCCAGCTGAAGTTGGCCAAAAGATGTGAGCAAAATCTGTAGGAATTTCAAGTGAAAGCAATAGGTATTTACTTGTGATCCTTATTTACATCTTTAGGCTTAAGAGAGACTTAAAACTCATTGTCCTTTAAGGTATGTAACTATCACATCAGAAGGATACTGGCAACTGTCACATCAGTATAGATAAACAGTTGGCAGACATGGATTATTTCAGTCCAGTTTACCCAAACTTCAAAGTCTACCATAGTGCAGCGGTTCATTAGAGCCATCAGCCTTACACCAGCAGTTTGTAGTCCTTTTCTATTACCCTGTCTTAATAAATTCTGGGAAGTTCTCATGCTCTGTCCCTTCTTCTTCAGCTCACTTAAGGGAACCACTTCTACTATGTGCCCCTTATGGATCATGAAGGAAGAAACTATTTCAGTTATTCCCCTGTCTTACCGTATGTGCTGGTGCCATAAAGCCAGCTGTAAGCAGGAAAGTTCTGTGAGAGAACCCCAGCCAGATTTTTAGGAATCACAGAATTACAGAATGTTAGGGATTGGAAGGGACCTCGAAAGATCATCTAGTCCAATCCCCCTGCCAGAGCAGGATTACCTAGATCATATCACACAGGAACGCGTCCAGGCAGGTTTTGAATGTCTCCAGAGAAGGGGACTCCACAACCTCTCTGGGCAGCCTGTTCCAGTGTTCAGTTACCCTCATTGTAAAGAAGTTTTTCCTCATATTTATGTGGAACATCCTGTGTTCCAGCTTGCACCCATTGCCCCTTGTCCTGTCAAGGGATGTCACTGAGAAGAGCCGGGCTCCATCCTCATGACACTTGCCCTTTACATATTTATAAACATTAATGAGGTCACCCCTCAGTCTCCTCTTCTCCAAGCTAAAGACACCCAGCTCCCTCAGCCTCTCCTCATAAGGGAGATGTTCCACTCCCTTAATCATCTTCATGGCTCTGCGCTGGACTCTCTCTAGCAGTTCCCTGTCCTTCTTGAACTGGGGGGCCCAGAACTGGACACAATATTCCAGATGCGGCCTCACCAGGGCAGAATAGCGAGGGAGGAGAACCTCTCTTGACCTGCTAACCACACCCCTTGTAGTACACCCCAGGATGCCATTGGCCTTCTTGGCCACAAAGGCACACTGCTGGCTCATGGTCATCCTGCTGCCCACTAGGACCCCCAGGTCCCTTTCCCCTATGCTGCTCTCCAACAGATCTGTCCCCAACTTGTACTCTACACTTGCCCTTGTTATATTTCATTAAATTTCTCCCCGCCCAACTCTCCAGCCTGTCTAGGTCTCTCTGAATGGCAGCACAGCCTTCTGGTGTGTCAGCCGCTCCTCCCGGTTTTGTGTCATCAGCGAACTTGCTGACAGTGCACTCTATTCCCTCATCCAAGTCATTAATGAATATATTGAATAGTACTGGTCCCAGTACCGACCCTTGAGGGACTCCACTAGACACAGACCTCCAGCTGGACTCAGTCCCATTGACCACCACTCTCTGGCTTCTTTCCTTCAGCCAGTTCACAATCCACCTCACTACCCGATCATCCAGACCACACTTCCTCAGTTTAGCTGTGAGGATGCTGTGGGAGACCGTGTCAAACGCTTTACTGAAATCGAGACAGACCACATCCACAGCTTTACCATCATCTGTCCACCGGGTTATGTCCTCATAAAAGGCTATCAGGTTGGTTAAGCATGACTTCCCGTTGGTGAAGCCATGCTGAGTGCCCCTAATGATCCCCCTATCCTTGATGTGCCTAGAGACAGCACCAAGGACAAGTTGTTCCATCACCTTTCCGGGGATGGAGGTGAGGCTGACTGGTCTATAGTTACCCGGGTCCTCCTTCTTGCCCTTTTTGAAGACTGGAGTGACATTCGCTTTCCTCCAGTCCTCAGGCACCTCTCCCGTTGCCCACGACTTAGCAAAGATGATGGAGAGTGGCCTAGCAATGACTTCCGCCAGCTCCCTCAGCACCCGCGGATGCATCCCATCAGGGCCCATGGATTTATGGAAGTCCAGATTGCTTAACTGGTCCCTGAGCCAGCCCTCATCAACCAAGACAGACTCCTCCTCTATCCTGACTTCGTCTGGGGCCTCGGGGGTCCGGGGCTCCTCAGGACAGCCTCCATCAGTATAGACGGAGGCAAAGAAGTCATTCAGTAGCTCTGCCTTCTTTTTATCCTCTGTCTCCAGGAAGACCAAGGGCATGACTGCTACTGCTCTGTCTTTACCTGACTGTTCCTGCTCCGTACTGTGTCAACTCATTCAGCAGGGAATGGCAGAAAAGAGAGTGCAACAGGGAAATGGGTATTTTCAACGAGGGAGCAGAGGTTTGTCTAGCAGTCAGGCAAAAACATCTGTGCAGACCCCCTCCTCGCCGCATTGTCCCTAGTACGCAACCCCAGTGGCAGCCAGCCTCAGCAAAGCAGTTTCACAGCCCTGTGTCTGGCTGGCTGAGATTACTTGCCAGGTGGTTTTCTTTACTTAGATTGAAACTAGCTAAAGACTATTAGCTTCCTATTGGTGGCTCTGTCTTTCACAGGCTGCAAGAGCGGTTACTGAAATGGCTGGGATGTTGCTATTGAGAGTTGTCAACATCAGTTATCGTGGGCTATTTTTTGATCTCAAGTGGTGCTCCTGTGCTGTAAGAGTTCTGCCTAATGTAAGTGTGGCTTTATCATTGCTAAATGAAGGCTGTTCCCAAGGCATGAGGCTACTCAGCTTGACAAGTTTTAAAGTAGTGTTCATATGGTGTTAATTGGCTTAATTGTATTAAATACAAGATTGTGTTTTACTAGCTAAGTGTGGGATATAGGATTCATGTTCATCCCCAAAGAAATAATTCCTTGCACTCGCTGCTTACACAGCTCCTGCTTGTTTCAGTGCTCACACTTGCTTCTTGTGGGCTCTGATAATACATATTGGTTTATTAAGGCAATTGGGGCTATCGCTGGGCATATCTCATGTAACTGTCGTTAAGACTCACACCACACATACTCGGAGTGATTTCAGCCAGTGTCTCACCTCCTTTCATAAAACAAGATCAGGGAGCTCCTCCTTTTCTCCAGGGAGAGGCTTATGACAGCAGATCTGTTATGGTCTGCACCCTGCTTGGGAGGGCTGGTGAGAACTGCTGGGAGAGGAGATGTGCAGCTTACGCAGAGCGTGAAGCAGTTTAGTGCCCTGAGGTGTAATTTTAAGCTCTTCTCAGATTTAGGAATAATAGTTATACTTGAGGCATTTTTCTCTAGCTTCCCATGCTAACCATTAACTGGAACTTTATCTAAGAAGAGATACTCTTTTCTGGTATGATAAAACGGTTCTTTGTTTTACAGCTCTTGGCATGGCCTTACAGTGTCTGTTTCTTAATCCAGCTCTCTTTTTATATATAAAAAGTTCAAATGAAAACTTCAAATAAAGTTAATGTTACTTTTTTGTTAGTTGCTCTTCCTTTTTGGCTTGATTGTTTTGCGATAGTAGACCCCAATGTTTCTGCAGCTTTCAACTGAATTGTGTGTGTTTGTGGCATGTTTTAATAGTAAAATAAAATAAAAAATATTAAAATTAACATGAATATAAAATTATATGCAGATTTATAAAAATATAAACATGAATGTAACAAAAAGTCAAGAATTTCAGTTTTAAGGATACTTTTCAAATAACATTACTTTCAAGTAGATTACTCGTTTTAATGGCATACAGAGATGAGGTGGAGTTTATGTTATGGCAAAATAAGTGTTTTGAGAAGAAACCTTTATGGGTCTGTGTTTTTATTTTATTTTTTTTATGGCGGTACAAGCTATGGATTACAGAAAGCCTAAGAAAACGATTAAGAACATAGTGTGCTAGCAAATACAGGTATTTTGAGGCATTAATCATTTTACTCAGCAACTCCAGTAGCATGTTGTTGCTCCTGTACTCGAGAGACTGTGGTCAGTCCCTGGTGCCCAAGGTCGGGCTGAGGACTGGAACCGCAGTCATTTAGCAGGAAGTTTATACTGGTTCAGACTGTGCCTTGGAATATTGGGTAGCCTACTGTGGAAAAGGAAACCAGAGGGAAGAGATGAAAACAGCTCTGCGTGCCCATGCCAACATATACCACTGGTTCAATGACTCTACCAGTAAAGTTTCACAGTGCGAGGTGCCAGTGAAGGTTGCATACTCAAGAAGTGACGGTGAAGAGCTTATAAAGACCATTGGAAGGAAGCAAAATACACAGTATCTGTTCAAAACACACAAAAAAAATCAGAATTTCACTACATAATCTCCTTAAATATGGTTGTGTTTGTTTTGGGATTTTTTTTTGCCACAGTTCCTTTGCTCTTTTTGCTGTCTGTGCTGTGGTCCTCTGTATTCTTTCAGGTTTGTATGTATTTGAACTTTTTTTTTTTGCTGAAAGTATCGCAGTATGAAGTAGGACATAGGTGGTTTAGTTTGAGCAGAAAAATAATGAGACAAGAGTGATAACTATGCACAGAGTGGATTTGTGGGAAGTAGATTCCCTTCACTCAGCCTTTTTTTATATCATCTTGAAATTACTTTAACGTGGAGTCCACTGTATTACAGAAAGGAAGAAGTGTTTGTAGTCCAAGGTGACAATAATAGGTGAAAGGACAATCATTTATCATTAAATAGTTGCAGATCTATTTCTTGGAACAAGGTCAGTTTTGACATTTATTTATGAATGATGAATTGGAAACTGTTTATAGTGTAATACAATTATCTCCAATTATTCATTTTATCTTAAACACCTGTTTACTTTCTTCTCTCCTTTTTGGCAAGTTCATGGTAGGATTAGTAGGTCTTGAAAGGCTAACTGCATTGATGCCTGTCTTTGAAGGTTTTGGGTTTTTTTTTTCCCTCTGGAAACAACTCTGTACCTACATTATAGAAGTCAGTCATGCTTTCTTGAGACATGTTTGTGTGTTTCTACCCTTTGTTAATATGATTCTCATTTAGAAACAGGAACTGTGAAGTGTGCTGGGGAATAAGTAGATCTTTTCTAAATAGACATTGTCAAGGAAGAGCAAAGGAAGTGAATTGTGCGAATTCTTAGAACCGAGTAACGTTTTATTTCAGAAAAAGACATACTTCTCAGACTGGAATGGCTTTTGCTTTGCAAGTAAGTTACTTTTTCTCTGTCTTTGTAATAATGGTAATGGGGAAATTTGTGATGGCAGTTTCTGCAGATGGGAGGTTGCAGAGGGCAGTTTGGTAGCTATTTGAATGTACCAACCAGCTTGATATCAAAATTGGAAAAGCCAGCAGAGTTTTAAGCCCGGGTGGGCACTGTATTAAAGCTTGTATCATGTGAGCCTGCCTGGCATTATCAGGATAATCTCGTTGCTGTAGCAGTGTTTTGAACTCAGAAACACGTGGAACTGAACACACACACATACGGAAAACATGCCCTGTAAGATCTCATCAGAGGGCTTTATTTAAAGGGCTGGAAGGTTTAGTGGATAATTTTCCATCTAGTCTCCCTCTTTCATTTGAGGGACAGACGATCAGCAGGTCTGGAAAGGCAGAAGGTAGCTCTGAAGAGGGTTAATGTCGCTCTGAGATCTCAGAAGTAATTGAAGTCAGAACTAGTTTCTCTACCTGCTGTGCTCTGGAGTAGTTCCATGTGGGCAACCATTTTTCAGGAAGCAGCCGAATTCTGAAGATCTTTTGTGTTGTTCGCATGCAGGTGCTTTCTTAGGACATTTGGACTGTACCAGATAACTGTATTACGCCACAGGATTGTCATGTAGTTCTGGAAGTTTGGGGCCTTTAGCCAGGTTTCTGAGTGATTGGCAAGATTTTGTGTCTGTCTTCAGATGGTTGTGAAAGGCCATCGTTGGATGAAAGTCATAAGGTGCTGTTTCAGTGGGGTTTATTGAGGGCTTGAGTGGCAAAAGGGACAAAGTTTATTGATTTTTTTTCTGTATTTAATTTATTGTGGTATTAAACTGTGCATCTGGATATGTATGTTGTATCCTTTGTCTGGCTGAGTATCCTGTTGGCTGACATAATTTCCAGTCAAACATTGCACTTTTGAATAAGCTAAATTTCAAGTGGGTGGCAGCAAAAATTGTCAGATGGTTCAAAAAAAGGGATTTCAAATGATCCCTAATGATTTTCTTGTTAACTGTTCCCTGTAATAGTTTGCCCCTGTCAACAGAAAGGGTGATCCCACCCAGTAGCATAGGTGAGATCTTTATCTTATGCCACAATAACATGCTGCAGTATAAAAGTATTTGCACAAAATCGCATCATATGTGGCATATGGCCATGTATGTCATTGTTGACTAACAAAGAATCCTTGGTCTCCTTGTTCCAAGGAATGCAGGATCTACAGTTGTTCAGCCTCATGCATCTTTATGGCATTTGATGTCCATACCTTTTTAGAGGTGGATGATAAATATAGCATGGCACTCTCTGAAGTCAGCCTCCTTGTAATTAGTGGTGAGTTCTCAACAACTTCATCCCAGTCTGCAACTAGTCTCCTCTTTATCAGAATGTCCTCTAAGATGAGGTGAAGCAAGATCTATAAAAGATGGTGCAAGTTCTGGAAATTAAGAGGATAGTGGAGAGTGACATTTGGTCATTTCCCATTTTTTAGAGAAA
The DNA here is from genome assembly GCF_013368605.1 of Nyctibius grandis. NCBI lineage: Eukaryota > Metazoa > Chordata > Aves > Nyctibiiformes > Nyctibiidae > Nyctibius > Nyctibius grandis. The sequence goes on along the minus strand of NC_090664.1, from coordinate 24,540,494 downwards.
GATCATATGCTAGTTTTTATCATCTCTGGCATGGAAGGTGAGCCATTCATTTTGTCTGTATTCAAAAGGCATTTAAGGTAAATCCGTGAGAAGCCCTTTTGGATGAGTGTTGACTATTAATTTTATTTTTCTTTTTTTTCTGTGGCAGGTGTAGGTGTGATTGCAATTGAAATGGAATTTTATGAGTGCATAAGCGAGCTCTTTCTGAACCAAGAGCTAGTCAGTTTGTCACTTTGGGACTCTGAATGTGGGGAAAGTGAAAGGTACTAGTGTTGGGTATCAGCTTCGCTTTGTGGTGTTTCTTCAGGTGCATAGCTCTCAGTTGACAGAGTAGTACTCACATACTTGGAATGAGTGAAATCAATGACATCTCCATTGTCTGTATTTCCAGACCTCCCCTCCTCCAGGTAGACTGACTCCTGGTCATCCTCTCCATATTTATGCTATGTCCAGACCCTGTTGTTCCTGTACTTTCTGCAGAGTGCTCTGTCCACAACAATGAGTAGCTAGTGGTTGTACAGATTCTGTGGTAGTTATAGGAATTGGTGTTTTATGTTTGTGAGTAGGGGGAAGTCAGCTTCATGCAGTATATTAATCACTTTCAGTTCCTAAGACATTGTATGAGGCATGCTTTATGGATATACTACCATGGTCTCAGCGTTCATTTATTTAATTAAACTTTACAGTTAGCAGAGATAGTGCTGGGCCAAGACTGGCCACAGGGAAATCTATAACAGTGTAGAAATTTCAGTTCAGGTATTCACTATCAGATCCTAATTAAGGGAAGAAAACCAAACACAATCATATCTAAAAATCAGTGTAAATAACCTCATTAGCCAAAATAAATTCCTGGTCCTTAGCAGCATGACTCTAAGAAATATAAATGTGCATGGCATAAATATAAAAAGCTGTGGAAAGTGAAGCTGTACTTCCTGGACACATCTGAAATTATTTGCATTTTTTGTTAATTTTTTAAATATGCTTCATTATAATATTTTCAATAAACTAAAACTGTTGAAAATCACTTCCTGGTAGCTTTTGAAATACTTTGAGTAAGAAAGAGGAAACCTCAAAATTAGGCAGATTACTTCAGTCAGAAAGTATTTTTAAATTTCTGAGAAAGAAAACAGATTATATTGAACAGAAGAACCTAGTAAGGGATGCTGCTGCTCTGTTGAAAATCTCGGGATCCAGCCTTCTGCAATGCTTCCCGTTTCAGACTAGATGCCAGTTTCTCTCTTGTTAAAGTGAACGTGTTAATGACTTCTGTATGGTACCAAGCTCTCTCAATGCTTTGCCTTAAAATCAGTATTACAGCCTTTCCATGGCAAACCTTAAATTAGTTGTGCTGCCTTCGTCTCCCACTCCTTAATATGCAATGCCTGATGCAATAATTCCGTAGCATATTATTAATGCTATCTCATATAGCACAGAAAGTTCTGCTTGAAGTGCAGAAACCAAGCACTTACTTTCATGTTGCCTCTTGTATTGCAGAATTTTAGTTTGTGATGACATTTCCAGCCAGGTTCAAAAGCTCAGTCAACAGGACTAAATGTGCTTCTTATTGCAATGTGCTATGATTTGTTCATCTTAGGTCTGATGAGAGGGAACTTCTACTCAGAATGATTAATGTGTTAAGTGGGGGTGGGGGTTTCAATATGACTAGGGTTTATTTAAATTATTAAGCTGAGATTCCCAAAGGACCCAAAGAGTTTCCTGAAGAGTAATTTTGAGTGCTTGACTCCATTCAAGCAGTCAGTCTAGTGTGTGTGTTCTAGGCCTGACCTGCAGATTTCTAAAACTTGAGTTTGAAGTTTGAGAAGAGTTCCCACTGATTTTTGTAGCCGCCTTAATAGGAAATTTAGCTTCTGGAAAAACTTGCTTGAGAAAGAAACTCGCATTTGAGACTGAAGAAATGCCCACTGGCTTAACTGGCTTTCTGCATGTCAGATGAGTTGAGATGAAGAGAGAAACAACCAACCCACTAGTAAGAAATGGAGCTACTGAAATGCAGAAAAACAAAAATGGGTAATAACTTTGGGATTTCCAGTTTTCTGAACTGTGCCTGCTAAGTGACATCAGAATTGTGTAGAATTTTTCTATTGCTGTTGTTTCTTTTGACATAACAGATGAATTTCTTAGAAGTGTTTGATTGCATTAGTTTCTGGAATATTACAGAATGCAGAACCATTTTTCAGTATTTATTTAGAATAATAATCGTGGAAGATATCTCCAGCTAATGTACTGAGAAAGTTGTCATCATCTTAATAATTCCTACAGTTTGCTTTTACAATGCTCAAAAATGATGAAGACAAATGTTTGGCAGAGTGAGTAGAAATGTCAGTTTCTTTCCTATACTCACCATCGTAAGTCCATAACGCTACTTGCTGATTAAGGTGACTAAATCATAAATAAACTGAAGAAAACCTGCTGTATTTACAGTTTTGAGTTGAGCCAGCATATTTCTGAAACAGACTTATGAGTATGGTAGTGACTTGAACTCTAACAAAGAAAGAGTAGTAAGTTGGATGGAAATATGAATATCATTCTGATTATGTCAGTTACTAGTTTTTGATTCCTTAAAATTTTATTACTCTGAATTCATACAGGAAAAGTATACTAACAGGAATTTTGTTAATGAACACTTAAAGCAAAAAAGGTAATTTTCTTATCTCAATGAAGACTCCCAATTAAGCTTTGTTTTCATTATGTTTGGTACTCATATGTACCTGGATATAAACGATGGTATTTGTGAGCAATTTCTTCCCTTCTCAGTGCTTTTTCTGTTCATTCTAATCTTTTAGTTGACCTGAAAAAACAGATTGCCTCCCTCTGGTGGTTGCAGTCATGTCTCTGGATTCTAGAGGGAGCCTTTCAGAGGTCTCTTTAGTCTGGAGAGCACAAATCGTGAATAATATTTTCCAAGTTTAGTGTTACATCATTATAAAAAAATAGCGATATTGTTTCTTTCTGTCATACAGAATGCAGTGTTAGTGGTAAGTTGCTTTTCCCATCTGAAATCTTTTGAATTCATGGCAGATATTTACAGCATGTGTTTTCAAGGAATCAAAGTAGATAGTCAAAGTCAGCAAAGATATGGACACAGCAGGGTTGAAATAAGTTACTGTGGTGAAAAGAAGGAAAATAGGAAAGGAGAAATTTAGATAAGTAGTGTAATAGTGATGATGCTAAGTATGTCACAGAACTACATGAACAAGATGTTATATACCTAGCTTGGGATTTTTTTTAGCTCAAGAACATTATTTGATTTTACAAGTAAACATCTAAAAGTTTGCCTTTGCCAAGACACCCTTTTGTCATGGAAGAATTCTGCATTATTTAGATTACAGCTGTGAACCTGAGAAGTCTGTCTCCTTTTTTTCAAGTAGTTCCCCCAAATTCCAAATGGCAGAATTTGAGAGAGACTTTTTGTGATTACTTACTGCAAATGATTATGGTTTGGATCTATATGCTATAAAACCACAACTGTCTTCACATAAGTGAGGCAAAAATGTAAGTAAGCATCCTGGAAGACTGGCATTTCCTTGTTCTTGAGTTCATAATGCTTTTTGCATATTTTATGTAATCTCTTTTACTGGAGTGCCTGCCTTATGTAATGTCTTAGTAAGGGAAATGAGGCCACCTGCATGGTAGTCAGGGTTGTTCCCTGAAAGGCATACTCTGTCTGCAGCAGGAAATAGATTAAATAAAGACCTTCACAACCCTTTCATCAAGCTGAGAGGGATATTCCTCAGAAACTCCCCCTTACTTTCTTTAGAGCAGCCCATCTTCTCTGCCTATTGACATCATTATCCATCCAACTTTGGGGCTTGACTGCTGCATAGTATTCCCATTGGCTGTATTGCCTTTGTTTGTCCCTTTTCATATTCTGCCACTCCTAATTCAGTTCTGCAGTCTGATAAACTCTACCTTCTTTCCTTTGCTTTCCATCATCACTGGAACTGTATCTTTCCCTTTCATTTTCCGTACCTTACCCATAGTGTTTTCTCTATGCATGCTGTGATCTCTTCTGCTGCTAGGTGTCAGTAATCGGACAGGTGGACTTCTCAAAAACAGCAAGCCAGTAATCTAGTATTATTTATTCATTTTATTTCAGTCACCGTGGAAATACACTAGGTGTTTTAGGTGAGCGGAGGAAGACAGACTCCCCTGACTATGCTGCAGTCCAAGGCAACGTGGTACAAAGGCGAACAGAATAGGAAAAAAAAATATATAATACAAACAAATACATCTTTGCTAAGAAACATCTGCAATTGTTAATTTTGCTGAGGGTTCAAAAGAGTTTTCTGTCTGGCATAGTAAGTAGTATTGTGATGCCAGTCTCTGACTGGCATCTTGTTTAATCTCCTATGAGAAAAATTCTTTAAAAGGTATTGTTATCCTTCTGTTGGATTTTTCCCCTCCTCTGTGAGAGATTTCAGTTCGGTCCCTCCCTTTTTCTGTGCTTGGGATCAAAACCATTTTTAGCCACTTGTTTGTCAAAGATCAGGACGTTCCATAAGTATTTATTAAAAACATTGGAATAATAGGATTTCCTGAGTATAATAGAGAGGTTATGAGCTTAGTAAGTTACGTGTACATGATAGTTTTTGCTATGCAGTAAAAAAGAAGGAAAAAGAAAACCCTAAATATTGTAGCATTTTGGGGAGCATATACAGCTACAAAAATTAAAAAAAAAAAACAACAAACCTAGGAACTGGGAAATAGTCTCTTCAGTGCATTTTTAGGGTCATCCATCTTTTTCCCTAAACTACAAAGTTGCCAACAGTTCCTTGAAAGATTTGCACTGTGTCTTGCCTTCCAAGGGTTTCACTTGGAGCACTGGCTGTCACACCCCTGAAATAGCAAAGCTTGGAGCACACTGTGCGATGATACTTCAGGATATACCTGCTGGCATGCCCAAATGGTAGCTGTTTACCTTTGATATCCTAACTTCAGGGAAGAACTTTTTCTCCTCTTGTCTTTCTCTAATGTCATCCACTTGGGATTAGGATAGTGGTATCCCCACTGCTGGAAGTTATTCAGCAGGTGTAAACTTGACATAGCCACCAGCGCGCCTGCAGCATTTACAGGTAGAAAAGAGTAAGTGAAAATCATATGTTCTGGATATATTTGGTACCACTTGCAGCAGCTGCTTATTGTCTCTGGATAGGAGATGAGGCAAAGACTGTAGCAGGTCTCTAGAACCCCTCATGGTGCCCTTTCAGTCATCCTTAGCAACCTGGGGGACTTTGTACACCGTCTTTTAGTGTATAATAATACTGACACAATTAAAAGTGTATTGCCTTTCTCATGTGTATGTAGCATCTATCATTATACCTGTTTTAAAAAGGGAGGTGAGAGGAATCCATTGTATCATGTCTGCTCTTTGCTTTTTCTTAGCATTTCAGGATATGATACAAGAATTATGTATGTATGCAAGTGCACACCCGCAGATCTATATCACACATGCTTTCATGTTAATTAATTTTAAGGCTTTAGTGAAGTCACCAGCAGATAGCGATAAGCTGGAGATTTGGAGACATTGTACCTACTCAGTTCTGCAACCACTAAGTGGTGCTGCCACCAAATCGAACCTTATTTAGCCTCTTCGGTATGACCTGTCTGACAGTGGTACTGGTCCATGCACAGAAGATACACAGCCAAAAAAAATGCTATTTTACATTCTTCCCTCTCTTTTCTTGTACACTCATGCCATGAGGTGGGCACATTATGGTCAAACAGACTAACCCGATACCATGTATCAACAGCATCATTAACACAGATATATTATCATTTTTTAATAGTATCACCGGAATGTCATAGACTTTGGAACTGAGAAGAAAGTTATATAGAAAGTCTACATTTTTAACTAGATGTACATTTATCTTTGTCTGATTTTTATCTTGCCTGCAGTAGTATAGTCTAGAATTTAGGATATTCAGATTCCTTATATCAAAAGGGCACTTTCTGGAAAGTGAAATGTGCCTGTGTGCTGATGGGTGTAGAGAACCCAATGTAAGTGTTCTGCTAGCTGAAATATAAATAAACTCAGAAACCCAAATATAACTCAGCTTGGATTTCTTGATAACAGAGCATCCCAGGTTTGAGTTTAAAAGCATTTCACATTCTGATGTGATTTACTGGGTGCGTTTGCCATTATTCCTCCAACAGAAGTGGTTGACTTGATATTTGCATGAACTCTGGCAGGCTCATAAGTGGAACTTCTGCTCTGTGTGTTCAGCAGAGAAGAAACGCAAACACAATAACATTTAAAGACTTCTTGGCTATAACAAATGAGATGGCATTTATGTTTGTGTTTGTTATGACTGTTTGACTCAAAAGCCTATTTGCAGAGAAGGAATCTGATTTTAGTAAATCAGTATAATAAAGCCTTTGATTTTTTACAAAAGCCAGCTAGCTGTAACTTCAGTGTTGGTATTTCAAGGCCTCTCACTGATATTTTAGAAGTTTGTAGTTGTTTGAGCTTCCTTTCCAGGCCCTGGGGAAATAAAAGAATGGTAAATCAAAGCCCAGATTGCTGTTTGCATTTATTTTACTTCTCATTATGACATGTATGCAAACACTTAAAAGAAATAGGGAAAAGGCATAATCATGATAAGATCCCTTTTATAGAACAAAGGGGAATACATTTCTAGTCTAATTTATTACACTTCCCTTAATACCATGAACTCAATTGAGTGCCTCATCAGGTTTGACAGTTCATTTATACTTCTAATTCGGTGATAGTACTGTTTAAAATAATTACTGGCTCTTGAAGGATGATCCAAGAAAATAACCGGAAAGTATTTTTTCTGATCTGAAGTGTGACTTAATTTCTTGTGCTTTTCCTTTCCAAGAGAGGAGGGTGAATACTTAACTGCCATGAAAAGTCATTGTGTTGCTTTTGGAAAAAATCTTCCATTTGCATTTGCTGTCTTCTTTCTGCTTCCCTTGCCTGCGACAACGAAAATCCAGACTATGACTGAGGAAATATAATAAATCAAAAATATTTTATAACATTCAGTGAAATCTCAGTGACACTTTTTTCAGCTTGGATGCATCCTTTAGCGTAATTGTGAGAGTGGAGAAAATTTTCTTTTGATTTTATATATTGGAAAAATGTTTTAGAAGTGTCATGCTAAATCTGGATGCTTTTGTCCCCATATTGAAATGAGATGCTCTCGAGGCTGTCTTATTTCACCCCTGTACTCATAAGAGAGATTCTGCATCAAGCTTCTCAGGTGGCATGAAGAAGCTTTGCCTATATTGAAGTTAACAGAGGAGTGACAGATTATACCAGCTGAGAACTGAGGTACAAGATTTTAGCCACCAGAGCTGGGATGATAAAAGCATCCCATGGGAGGTAACCTAACCTTTCACAGTTTATTGATCATCTGATTTGTACTTCTGATGTCACTAGTTATTCTTAAAATTTCATCTCCTAGCTCCTGCAGTCTGGCACACAGGTCTTGCCGTGGCACAGCTTCCCCCAGAAAGCCACGAGCCGCCTCTCCTCTGGGGAACGGGCTCCAGATTAGGACTTTTTCTGCAAGTTTGAACATTGAACAATTGCTGTAGTAGTTTTCACGCCAGACTCCATCCTCTTTAGTAGCGACCATTCAAAATCACGTTGCTCTCTTAATTTCCCAGCGTCCTCACAACAGACACATTGCTCCTCTGTTAGGTCTTTATTTACACTGGCAGTGAGGCCAAGCACTGCCGCCTTATCAGTGTGCCAGGGCTGCTCTTAGATTACAGAGTGAGCAATGCTCCTGTAATGCTGATTCTCAATGCAAAAAGCTCAGAAATTTAAACTCTTTTCCCTGTGCTCCATCTCTGGTCGGCTGCTCATGTCTCATTGCCTGGCCAGTTCTTTTCTGTACCATCTCCTGCCAGTTACTTCGTCTCTCACCTGCCTGCCAAAGTTGCGTTCCTACCCTCTGTTCCTTATTCCTGCAACTTTCAGCCTCCTGTCGTATTTCATTTTTTCAATCTTTTCCTCCTCGGTATGTTCAAAGACACCATACGGCTTTTCAGATATTGGTGCTTTTCAAGTCCAGAATGAGGTGGCACATAAATCTGGAGAAATCTAGGTTTAAACTGGAGAGTAAATGTAAAGCATTATCTTCATTTGGGGGGAGCTTCCACTCTTTTCACCATTTAGACCTCTTTTCTGTAAATTCTTTAGTGCTTTGATTATGTCATCAATGACTGATGGCTAATCCTGCAAAAGGGTGTTTTTTCACTCTCTCTGAATAAAGAGGCCAAATGGACACAGCTTCTTTTACACTAAAATGTACAAAACTGTTCTGGTTTGTTTTCGTTTTATGAAAAGCATATGAAAACGGTGAAATGAACTGTACAAGTTAATAATAACTTTAGGTGGGCTCTGTTATGTAGACCAGAGTTCAAAAGAGTACCGCTAGTATAAACAGCTCTCCTATTCTCTCTTTTCTTTGTAATACTTCACCAAGCTGATATCTGGGGTAAGGTGTGGCCATTTCTTGGCAGAATGATTCTTCTAGATTTTACTTGTTTTGGTGTGTTTTCAGGAATATGCTTTTATTGCCTAATACTGAAATTGCTACTTGGAGGAGCTCGTCATCTGTCTCTTGTCACATGTAATTTTAGTTTAGCATTCCAACTTTTGTAGTCCTTCTTTCTCACTTCGTAAACCTTAACTGCTTCTCCAGTGAAAAGCTGCCTTGGATGACCAAGGCAGGAGAAAGAGCCTCACAGGCTTCACACCCTGTTCCTCTCTCCAGCCTTTCTTACTATCCCAGCCCAACAACGTAACCAAGAAATTTCTTTGGGAAAGGGTTAGCTTGAATCCTTGCAGTCCCAGCAAATTCACACGGTTCCTCTAATGTAAGAATCATAAATGTACTAGACAAGATGTTCTGGTAGGCAAGCCTACTAGAATTCTTCATTGCATCTCAAATAAAGAATGGTGACTGTTCAGCTGATGGCAGCAACCCTTGTTTAAGTTCCCGTTTTTAAAGATGGCATAAGTGCCTGCCATGAAAGGTAACTGCCAACAAAAAAAGAAGACTGCCCCTCTTGGGAGAAGATGGTAAGAAAGTGGGATGGTTTATTTTCTGATATTTTCCTTTAGCACTTGTGATTCGGAAGATTTGTGTGTTCTAATACAGCAGAAATTGAAACTAGTCACGAGAAACAAACCTTGAAATGCCATCTCTTAGTGCAAACTTAACAGTTTTGCAGTGATTTGCATTTTAAGGAATAGTTTCAAAAGCAAAGCCTCAGGGATAAAACAAGCTCTTTTACTTCTTTTTACATGGGCTCCAGGCGTCTAAATCTACTCAGCAAGCAGCCGTTTTAAAAGTATCTTATTTTCTTTCCACAGAATGTCAAAAGCACTGCAGGAAGTGCCGTCTATGGAATAATATTGATATGGATGCTCTTCTGAGACTTATTTTTGTTGTTATGTTTCAAGATAAAGGCAATCAAGTATTTATAGGAAAAATAAATACATATGCCTTTTGCAGTATGTTGTATCTGAAAATTAAATATTTTTCTACTCAAATTTTGGCATATTTCCTGAAATCAGCGAGCTTTCAGTAACATTTTTAGTTAATATTCTGCAGCCTACTGTTATATTCACTGCAGCTGGCATGAGCTCAGAGAGTTTGTCTTTATTTAACCTTAGAGAGGAATCCCAGGCTTGCTCTGTAGTCGGCAGAGCTATTGGGAAGGATCTGTTCCAGACCGCAGTGGAGAGAGTGCGGGCAGGGTTCCGCTCTGAATTGTGCCTGCTACATCGTCGCTCCATTGGTGATACTGGAAATCCTGCAAAACAAAGCTCCTTAAAGTGAAGTTAGCCTTTATCAAGCTCTGATTAATGTTTTCTTTCATTATCCATCCTTTTCCTTCTTTGGCTAATACCTTGATGAATCCTGTCCTGCATCCTGCTGCTTCCCGTGATGTTTGGAAGTTGAGAGCACTGATTAGGACATTCCTTTTCTGCCTGAAAAATACATATATCCTTGTGCAGAGGCAGTGAAAAAGCATAAAAAGCCCCGATGAGAATAAACATCCTGCATCACCTTTGCTCTTTTGATACTTAAATTTGTGTTGGGGTGGCAGGGGGAAGATGCTTCAGCTAAAAGACAGAGCTTTTAAAGACACTGGTTCTGATTCTCTGCTCCATTACACATTTTTCACACTGATGTAGCTCCACGGGGCTGCTTTGTCTCTTTCTTGTCAGCTGGTAACCAGTAAGGAGAATGTAAATGGCCTGTAGCATTAGGACTGCCTAATAGACAGTAGCAAATCATTCCGTTTGATTGGTGATTTTATAGTTACTTGTTTAGAATAATTTTATTGATGAGGTTGACTATTATCCAGCTAACTATTAGCTATTACAATTTTAAGACAGTAGTTACCCACCAAAGTTAGTATTCGCTATGTCAGTATTGGCAGTAGCCTTACTGTTAGCAATATTTATGCCAGGAAATAAATGCTTGTCTTTATTTGTCAGTAAACGTTGGCATTTAAATGACATGAAAGGTTATGTATTGATTTCTATAGATTCAAGTCTCTAGAACTACCTTAACATTTATTTTCCCCCACATTAATGAATGAGGTAAAGTTGAACTTGATGAAGTAAATATTCCAGTGCCAGATTTGTTTGGTGTGTGAAAATTCTTGAAAATGTGTACCTTATCAAACTGAGCCTGATTTCATTTGTACATTTTACTAATAGTGGAAGGAAATTTTAGTTGTTAGAAAAATCTAGAGGCTTCCCTCCAGGGTTAGAGAGAAGCGCTCTGAAAATGAAGAAGTGGGATGCTCATCAGAGGTAGGAAGTATAATCAGGCTGAATCGCTGTGCAGACCTGTAGGGATTGATTTGTAGCCAGTATCTGCAAAATAAACTGCAGGGTTCAGTTTGCAGACACTGTTGTGAACCAAACCCTGCAGAGTTGGGTTTGCAAACACTATTGCGAACCAGACCTTGCAGGGTTTGCCGAGCTCCAGTTACTATTATTGCTCCTAGTAAGGCTTATTATCCTGTCACAGAAGATGTAAGAAAATCCATCTCTTCACTTTAACCATGATAAGCCTTTGTCACCTACAATGCAATTAATGTTAAAAATAGAAGAGCGCTGATGATAAGGTTGTGACTTGCAGGCAATGAGCCATTGTCCAAGTACCAGAGACTTATCTGGAGGGCCAGTCAGCCTACATGGTTTGCTGTCAGTTTGCTGATTGCCATTTCTCTCCCAGTTTGATGAAATATTCATGTCTCTGCTCTGCTCTCTGCAAGCACTATTGATTTCTTGTATAAACGCAGCTATATTTAGTCTAGACAAATGGAATGTGGATTGCTGCTGAATAAATGGGATGAAAGGCTGGAGGTTTTGCCTGTCCGTTTCTCTTGGTCTGCAGCAATTATTTATAATCAAGAGTAGTTTTTGTAAGTTAAAGGTGATTTTTTTATAATTTAGTGATTAGTCTCAGAACAAAAGTAAGCACTTAGACACAATCATTCTGTTGGGATAGTGGGTTAAGAAGGGAAATTGTACTCTGAGATTTACAATCATAGTTACTAGGATTTTAAAAAAAAAAAAAAAGGCCCAGAAAATTGTATGTTTCCAGAATTTTGAGAAGAAAAGAATATGATCAGGAGAAGAGATTTGGTGCCTTCTCTCTGGTCCCTTGCCTCTACTTTTTATGAAACTTTTTGCTAATAGATTCGATCGTACCATTAGAATTCAGTTCTCTCCATTTGCTGCAGTTTCAACTTATGCTGTTTCAATTTTACTGCTCCTGTTTGCTAGAATATTTGTTTCATTTTGTTTTTCTCCTTGAAAACAAATACAGCTGTAGCAGAGCAAAAGGAGAAAATATGCTTAAAATCTTGTTCCCTAGTCATTTGCAACAGCATGTTTGTTTTCAGTTAATAATCTTATTTTCCTCTGAAGATAGTGAAGCAGCAGGAACAGGAATGAATGTGTTTGTGTTCCACTGTCCTCTTGTGGATGGAATCAGAACTGCTGAGCGTTAGCAGAGACCCTCAGCGCTATTTATTTTCCTCTTGTAGAAATGTTACTTGCTAGTTTTTTGTTCTTTTGAAACAGGTAAAGTTACACTCTGTTTCTTCACTTAATGTGAAAACCTGACCTTTACAAGTATTGTAGTGAAAATCATCAAATCTTCTACTGCTTTTTAGTCCCTTTGATTTAAATAAGGAGGTAGAAAACCACAGGATTTTTCATTAAGTACTTTAATGCTGGATTAACAATATATACCATTGTTGCAACAAATTGGAATAATTCAAGATGTTTTCATTTTCTTACAAGCCACATATAGTGTATTATGTCTAATCCACTCCAAGCATGTGTATGCTTTTCAAAGCTGTATTAAAACTTCTTGTTTTGTGTGTAAAATTATTTTCCTATAGTTTTATGTATTTGTTACTCCTGTGTGTTTACTGGGTATATTTACATGCAGTAGCTACGTAGCATTGGGTGGCTGTTTGTGTGTAACACCACCCTCTGAAAACCTACACGCTGACTTTGGAAAATCTCTTGCAATGCAGCAAGAACTGGGAGGCCTTCATCTTACACTGGAGAAGTGCCCTGAGTGTTTGTTGTTAAGCATTAATAGTGCCTAGGAGATTTTCATTAAACATTGCTCCATTAGGCTGCGATGTGGTTTTAGAACTGGGTTGCTTGTTAGTCTCTTTAGCAGAATGTTAATCTGGGAGTATTTTTGCAGAGAATGGAAAGAAAGTGATAAAACAATTTGTAAAATCTCCAGTTGCTAGTAGGAATGTCTGAAGTTTGCATACAGCGTAGATTGCATTAGTGTTTTGTTAGGTCTGTACATTGAAGCAGTCCTTGAGTGAAATTGGTCTTTTCCCCAGCAGGAATGATCTCTGTTCTCCTTCTGCAGGTGTATTTAATATATATACGTTTTGTTGTTTTCCTCCTGTAGTGGATGTAAAGTCAGAGGTTCCTGTGGGATTAGAGCCTATCTCACCATTAGACTTGCGAACTGATCTCAGGATGATGGTTCCCATGGTGGACCCGATTATGCGTGAAAAGCAGCTACAGCAGGAGCTACTTCTGATCCAGCAGCAGCAGCAAATTCAGAAACAACTGCTGATTGCAGAGTTTCAGAAGCAGCATGAAAACCTGACCCGTCAGCATCAGGCCCAGCTCCAGGAGCACATAAAGGTAGCAACATTTTTAATTTATTCCTCCCTTTATCTGCAAACTGAATATGCTGAGGCAGACATAAAAGGAGAGTGTGGCTGAAAGATTCGCTGTGACTGAGAGATGGCATTTGAGTGCTTATTCCTCTGTATTTGGGTGATAAAAGCCTTTTCAAGAAAAACCGCTAGCACCTACCAGCACGTTGCTCACAGCAAACCAAGGCAGTACTATGAGAATCATCAAGCTCATGAAGCCACCACATCCACAGAAAATTAAACTACAGCTATCTATTGTACAGAGCTGGATTTTCAGCCAGACTTCAATATGGCTGTCTTTTCTGTATGTGCAGTTTTGAGTATATTAAAAGACTGCTTTTTGGGGGTGCTGTTTGAGTGTGCGCCCACAAACCAAGTTGATAAGCAAGTGTATAATATTTGCATTTGTAAAACGGAGGCAGGCCCTGTAAGTGTTGTGTTTTCACTCTTCTCTGAGCTGCATCATATAATGTAAAAAGAAAATGATTTATGGGATTACATGCACTATGGTAGGATTGCTATAGTGGATTTTGACCGAGAATTTATGATCTTGCCTTTCTTTTCATTTTTTCCTTCTGATCTACTTGCCATTATGCTAGCGTGCTAAGCTTCTGCTCGATGGAGCTGACAAATGCAGTGGAGCACAGCAGCCAGAGTTGGGTGATGCACTGGCAAAGAACCCTGTGCAGTTTCCAGGCATTTTTGCCAAAAGAGAAAGAAGTGAAACCAGAGCAGCAGGCTGCTACCTGACGTGAGAGTTCGTTTTAATGACAGCCGGTAATGCACTATCCCACTTAAAAGACTGGGGAAAGTCGGTTAAGAGGTGAAAAGAAGTGTAAGCACAAAAGCAAGCACTGATACTCGGTTATTCAAGGGGGGTTGTTTTAGTCAGGACTGACCTAGAAAACAGTGCAAACTGTGCTTTCTCATGTCTTTTTTGTTCTGTGCAAGTTACAACAGGAACTCCTAGCCATTAAACACCAGCAAGAACTCCTTGAAAAAGAGCAGAAACTGGAGCAGCAGAGACAAGAGCAGGAACTGGAGAGGCATCGCAGGGAACAACAGCTTCCTCCCCTCCGAGGCAAAGAAAGAGGCCGAGAAAGTAAGAGCCAATGTACCATGAATCCTAATAAGAAATTAATCTATTTTCCTTTGCCTTTGCCCAGCCGAAATGGACAATGAACAGGAACCTGAAGCAAGCCTATTCCTGTGTGAAATATGCAACTAGAGAAGTCGAGGCTGTGCTTGTGGAAAGGCAGGGCCACCTGTTGCACCCACAGAAACACCTTGCTGGTTTGTGTGCAGACTTGGAGGACTGTAGGAAAGCACATTTTGACAGACCTGTGTATATGCCTCTCAAGAATCTAGCTCTTTTTATAAAAAAAAGGAGGGAATTTGAAAGCCTAAAGCTTCACTTGAGAACTTCTTTCTGAAGAGCTTATTTCCCAATACAGAAAGCACTACAAAACAGCAAAAAAACAAATTACTTGCTGATTAACTAATTTGAGCATTGTTTCAAGATTGAAAATAGAACAAAATATTTAAGAATATATTTGGCTGAGACTTCTGAATACTTTTGCTAGTACTTTTTCAAACTGCCTTGTGTTTGTCTTGATGCCATTTCATGAGGCCCAACCAAGAGTTATTTCTAGTTCATATATAGCTCTAAGGCAAATGACAGATATAAAGGATACTGTTGGAATTTGGTGCTCACTAGAGGGAGATAGATACAAATAATTCTCCTTAGTAAGGTCAGTTTAAAAATCAGGTTGAAGTACATTGTGAAGGTATTCAAAATAAAGCTGCCACGAGCAGATATTGTTACTTTCCCTGCTAAATGACCGCAAGAATTAACTGACAAAGGCTGAAGCAGAAAAGAGCTGTAGATTATGCTCCTGCCTTTTTTTCTTGGGTGGCAAAATGTATCAGTTCAACAGTTGTAGGTGTACCATATTGTAGGCTTTAGAAATTAAGATATCCATGGTGCTTCCAGTAGTTTGGTCAGCAACAAATCCATGAAAGCATCGCCAGCCTATAAACACAGCAGTGGGAGGGTGGCAGAAACTGCAGGAATAAAAGGTTCCTGTAAGTGGTATGAAAAATCAGCCCCTGTATAAACAGTTGGGTTTTCTTTATTAGTGCTCCCACCGAAGGAAGAGCAGCGATGTGGACTCAATGGTTCCCTTCTCAGTTTGGCTTCCTGGGCAGCTGTTCAGTATGTAGCAGCCAGCCAAGCAGCACTTGTGACCCCCTGGGCCCAACCCCAGCATTTGCTCTGCTGATGATCTACTTAATGAGTAGAGGAGGGAAGGAATGTGCAGGGAGGGGAGTTAGGATCTGAAGCTGAGGGGTAGTAGAGTTTTTTTATGGGAACTGGTTCACAGGGGGACATGCTTACCAGCTAGCTGTGCTATGTCAGGGTTGGATAACCAAATAATTAAGAGTGTCAGTATGTCTTAGTGCTGCTACTTTCAAAGAAATGTTTTTTCTTCCCTTTTGTGTGAAAGAAGATTTTTCTTTTTCATACTTTTTTTTATGGAAGAGTATTATGGCTGTAAATAAAGCAGCATGTCCATGCTGCAAGTAGGAGTTGGCAAAGTCTTTCTGTTGGTTTTGTGTCATAAGAGTAGAGTTGTCAACTAAGACTCATGTTTCAGACTGTCATCTGTCTTCTAGGCATCACAGGTAAAGGCTCTTAAGTGGCTTGAATAAAAAGGCTCACTGCTGGCTCTTTCTGTGGCGTTCTGCTCACAACCAAGACAGTGTTCAGAGGGCAGTTTTGCTGTGCTATTACTATTACTTTACTAAAAGAAAAAAACATTCTTTATTGCACACTCGAAGTGACCTTTTGTCACTATCTTTTTAGTTCTATCCTTGGTTTTGTATTTGGGAATTATTAGGAAATAATTTAAATTCTTTAGATACATCTGGCCCTGGATAAATGGCCTCATCTACTGTTGAAATATTCCTTATGACTTCACTGGATTTCTGGGTTATGGCCAACTTCAGTCTTCTACAGACAAACATTTAACCTGAATGTTATCTCATTTTGGCTGATTTCCACCAATATTTTTTATAGTTTACAACACTTCCAGCAGCAAGACACAGGCTCTTTTTTTGTGTTTTGGTTTTTGTTTTCTTTAAAAATGTAATTTTTTAAAGTAAAGATATGTTTAATTTCATGTGTCTTAGGGGCAGTGGCCAGTACAGAAGTGAAGCAGAAACTTCAAGAGTTCCTGTTGAGTAAATCGGCAACAAAAGACTCTCCAGCAAACGGGAAGAATCATTCCATGAACCATCACCCCAAGCTCTGGTACACGTATGTTCAGTATTAAGCTTAAAACTTGCCAGAGTGCTTCTCTAGCAGGGGTATTGAGAGTCTGCCTCCAAAACAAGACAGAAGTTCAACCAAGAAGTTAGCAGAAAGCTAGCAGTGTAATATTTCTGGTTGAACTGAAGAGTGCTTGGTGTTCAGTGATGAGACGAGAGCTATACAGAACAAGATGGTGTCAGAGATTTGTATAAACAAATTTGTGATGCTATCACAAATTTTACAACTATACCTGTCATTTTTCCAAGTCTCTTCAATTTTTGCAGTTAGAACAACTTTGTGTTTGATTTACTTGGATTTTGAATCAATCACAAAACTTGTTTCTTCTTGTAGAGATGCTGCTTTCCAGTGAAGTTACTTGCATGGTGTAAGTAACTCACAAGGATTTTGAGAAGGATAATGGTCATTTAACTTTTCTTACTTTGATGGATTTTAGTATCCAAACCTGCATATTCTTATGATGCTTTGGCCTTGATGAGAATCTGCTTAGACCATTGAAACAAGTGCTTTTGTTGAGTCATGTGATGGGCCTGTTAACATTTTAAGTGTTTACAATTTTTACAGGTTTTATCCCTTTTTTTTTTTGAACTAATTAATTCCTTTTCAACTTCCTTATTACAACAGACACATAAATCAATCCAACAAAATGAACTCTGGCTGCATTTCTGAAAGACTTCAATGTTATGCCCGAATTGACCTTCAATAGGACAAACAGAAATATATATCGTACACTAGATTTCCACCTAGTACTTGTTCTTTTTAAAAAGAATTACCGAAGGTCTGCCCTTGGAGTTTCCATTCTGAGCTAATCAGAGCATTGTGGTAACATGATTTAATGGATAGTTACATTGTTTCTGGTGGAGATACAGTACTTAATATTTCTGTTTTCCAAATAATGTGTAAAATTCTCTTGAGTATGTAAGATTTCTGGACTAATAATCTGAGCTCAGTTCTGAGTCTTCGGATGAGTGAGAGCGAGGAGCTCTGCAGAGGATGTCTTCTGCTACACTAGGGAAAGTAGTACTTCCTCTCATGGTCGTGTGCCTTGTAACAGAGACATATTATTGATTAACCACGCTACATTGGAAAGATAGGGAGAGACTCTGTAAAAGACCAAGTAAAATTATGTTTAGATAAACACAAAGTTTGAAAGCCTCCCTCCTTTCCCTCTCTCCCTCTCTAAACAGAAAAATGAACCAACCAAAAAAAACCCTGTCTCTGAGCCAAATGATGCAATTTCTTTGCAATTTGCAGTTTCCGTGTTCAGAAAGATCTGCCCACACTATTTCTTTCATCCAGCCATTGTCAGAAAACACTCTTCAGCTTGGAGCTTCTCTGCTGGCGTGAGTGCTACGTGCTGCAGAGTGGTGTGCTCACACTTATAAACTGAACTTCAATGCAAGTTTTTATCTACCTTGTCCACTAAATAGTTTGCTTTTTTTTCTCAACAGCTAATAATAACTCAATATTTCTGGTTAGTTTTATGCAAGCCCCCACTGCCCTGAAATCCTCCACTTTTTGATAGAAGAGGCTGGATCAATGTACATCTATTTGTATGTAATAAACAAGACATAAATGGCTTTTGCTGTGCCTCAGCTGGTTCATATTAAAATGCAACAATCTAAAATGGTCAATTCCCCAAACTGGTGACAGATCCTGTCTGTAGGTCAACATGACTCTTATCCTATGTGACTTTTATAATGAGTGCAAAAAGTGCGTTCTTGGGAATCCTGAGGAGTTCCATAACTTACTGTAAAAGTGAAATTGGTTACATGAGTCTGTGGTTTGTGCACACTTAGAGGAGCAAGAACATAAACACAGCTGAGACATGTGTACAACATGTGTAGATGGTTACTGCTGGTCACCTCAGTGACTGCTAATTTGTGACCTCTCTGTGTCTCCTGCAGGGCTGCCCACCATACCTCACTGGATCAAAACTCTCCACCCCTGAGCGGGGCCTCGCCACCATACAAATACACTTTACCAGGAGCACAGGATGCCAAGGATGATTTTCCACTTCGTAAAACAGGTAAGTTAGCGTAGTTTATTCGAACCCTTACCCAGCAATTCTTCCACCCTTTGTTTTAACCAGGCTGTCCATCAGCAAGGCATAATCCACAAAGCCTGTTGAGGATGATACTATGGGTAAGTTCAAAGATCCTGACTGCATCCTTACGAGGTTGGGCTGACCACATGGTATCAAGAGTTGGTGTTTCCCAATGCTAACAGCTAGTACAAGCTTCAGTCCTTGTAAATTTAGTTTCTAAACAGACCATCGTTTCACAGATCTTTTATAGCATTATTTTCTTTATCTCAATATTACTTCTGGGTTTAATAGCTCGCTCTTTTTCGCATGGTAGATACAGCATCTGTCTTCAGATGGTATGCTGCTTTAGATGATGTTTTTCAGGGCATTTTGAGGGGATTTCATGGAGAGAGGAGGAATTGGATTAATATTATATTTTTTGTCATTGGTTGTCAAAGTTTGTATGCATATGTGCATATGCATGCATACACACACACATTTTTATGTGCTTTTTACACATAGGAATGTGGAATATTGTACAATAAAATGTTCCTTTGAATGTTCCAGAATGTTTCAGAGGATTTAACAACTGAACCTTTTGTCTTGACAGCAGGTGAACTGTAGACTTCACTTTTTCTGCACCATAAAGAAAGCTAGAAGGATGGTGGTGGGGTCCATGTGGTTGTTGCCTCAGGTCCTTGGTGCAGTGACCGGTATCCAGGAATGCAGGGAGACACTAAGAGGAGGGGGAAAAAAAAAAGAAAAGAAAACATTAGGTCGCTTATTGCATGAGTCTGCTGTTGAGTGATATAGTTACATTCAGAGAGAAAGTCTGACCCCCTACTGTGCTAACAGCCTTTGAATGTGATTTAGCCACTGGGAGATTGAAAACTAACTGCAAAACTGGTATTGACTTGAAAAGAAGTGGCATTTGGAACCAGCATACATTCAGAAAGAAAATCCAGTCTGTATCTAATACTTTGGGTCAGACTCTCTAAGCTCGTATTATATCTCCAAATATTTTTGAAGGAATGAAAGCATGAAAAGCAAAATGCTAATTTATTTTAGCTGAATTACTCTTTGTACAATATGGTGGCAATATAACAAGATTCTATCAAATCTTGTTCAGGCTGCTGAGTCACAATAAGCCCTTATGTGGTTCTCTGCTTAATACCACTGTACAACATATATTTTCTGTGCCAATAGAATATACATTTTCATTTTCTAAACAAAAGGATATGCTCTACATCTTCTAAATGCTGTGAATTCATCTATATGTTTTTGAAAAGCAAGTTTTAATTTTTCTTCCATGTTTATATATCTTAAATGTTATGATTGATATTTATGGTGTGTCAGACTGTTGATCTGTAAAACAAAACATTTTCAAACATTATAACAGTAAAGTTCTCGTGCAGCTGCTAATACTTTTATATCTCTGGGGGGGTTTCAAAATATTCCTTAATTCAATTCCCATTGTCTGCATAAGAGGACTATAATATAATTAAACCCAGATGTTTTCTATATGTTATTCCAAATATTTGGGCATGCAATGCATCAGTTCCAAAACTGAACAAAGGACATGATGACTCTCTGAAAAGATATCTACAGAATAAGTAGACAAATACTAATACAATCATTAGCATGACCATTTCTATGACATTTACGTAGTGATTCTGATAATCAAATACAAATTAAGTGTACAGCATGTTGTATGTTAACAAGGGAGTATATTTGATAGCTCTCCACATCCGTGAAAACAGCAACTGTTAAATACCATGTTTACACGTCTGGTCTCTCTGTATGCTAGAGCTGTTTAATTCCAGCCTTCAGCAACATCCCCACAAAGGTTCCAATGATTGTTCATCAGGTTGAGAGTAAAAGCAACAGGAACCAGACTGACACAAGTCAAATGACCCTAAACTGATCTGGGTGGTTATAGGGCCATCCTCCAGGCAGAGGGGACATTGTGGAGCCTGTGTCATCCTCATGGGACCTTACTAGACAAAGATGTTCCACGAACACTCATGTATGTGGACAGGCTATAAGCCTGCAGAAATCTGACCTTTGCCATGAGGGGTGAACCTCTTTTCCTTTCCTTTAGGCTATGAAGACTTATTGCCACTGGCTTCTGGTAAACCGTGTGTGGTGCTGAACCTGCATGAAGTCAGCAATTCATATGAAAGCGAACCTCACATTCCTTTCAGCCTTAAGAAAGGAATACCTGTTGTGGGTTTTAATCATAGCTTTGTTTTGCTTCTCAATTTTCTTTCCTGTATTCGTAATATAAATACAGAGGTATTTTTCTCTTCTCCAACCTTAATATAATGCCCTTGGAAGATAATTCTGATTGAACTGGTTACTCTAAGATCATATTTAATGGGCAGCAAAGCTGAATGATTCTCTCCTGATATCCTAATGTGTTTTTCAGTGCTAAGGGAACACCAAGTGTCACACAGGCATTATAAATTATGAGTCTTGCTTGCTCACTTTCTTGTTCGATAATCTATTTAACCTTTGCTTAATTAGTCCTGAAGTGACACCTGCATGTTACTTTTTTAAAAGTGAATTCAGATAGACTAAAAGAGGAAAATATTCTGTGCAGCTTTTACTCTTCTAGCATCTGGAATGATGGGATACATAGATAACTAGGGAAACACTTAACAGTCTTGCTGCTTCTATGGTTTACAGTTAGGTACCAGAGTTAACATCCTAGTGCAGTGACTATGGTTACTCAGTAAGTCTCAGTCGTGTGGATTATTCCTTTCTGTACAAGATGTAGCAGAACTTGTCAGCAGTAGGCTTCACACAGCTTAGCTGCATGTCGGATTGGGACTGTCCTAGGGGCTAGAGGCCAGGATATGCAGCCCTTTGCACAGCTGCATTCAGATGCTCTGTGTTGACAGACTTTCAAAAGAGCAGAGCAAGGGGAGCTATTGCTTCATTGGACAGATAAATATACCATAAGGAGAAGCTACACATCTGTAGCTGAGAGTAGAATTTAGCCTAAACAGCGTAAGATCAAATTTTAAAAATGCCCACAACTTTCACCATGGATACCAGTCATAACGTGTGTTTTCTGCAAAGCACCCAAGAGCCTGAGCAGCACATGGCTCATTAACTTTCAATGAGCCTAATGTGTCTAAATTACCCAGAGAGGTTTGAAAATTCCTCCCCATTACTGAACACTTTTGAAATTCATACTGACTGTTGTAAGAGCTCTGATGGGAGCTGTGCGCTTTTGAAAACCTGATCATTTAATATGGGGAACTTTTGATTGCTGATCTCCATAATTCTGTCTATTTATCTGGGAAAATATTATCTGCTTGACGAGGTTGCTGTAAAACTAACAAAAATGTAGCAAACCATATGGGTTTGATAGGATAGAAGTTCTTTTCAAAGAAAGCTTTTTTGTTTTTTTCTACCTTGTCAAATAAATGCAGAAATTCTGGCAAATAGCCGTAACATTTGCATTTTCTTCAGTCTGTAACATTTCATTTTCTATGTGCAAGTGTTGACGCAAACCAGCAAAAGCTAGTAAATTCCAGTAAATGTTAGCTCTCTAATCAAAGCTGCATGGGTTTTTAGAATGTTGCTATAGGTGGAATTTCTGCAGTTTGCCTCATGTTTTGGCTTTTGTTGGAAGAAATTCCTGGGGACATCAGCATATCAAGTGTAAACTGCTTTTTCTTTCCCGAGTTTAGTACAATCATGGCAGAATGGGAATGTCAATCAACATTTCTATTTATTTTGGTTTTATGCCAGTTGAATCTTTCCTTGCTGATGAAGTTGTAGGCTTACAACTTGCATTTTGCTTACAGATCTGAAGATCACTCACAATAGCACTATTTGAGAAGATGTTTGTAGCTTGCTTTCCAAAAAACAGAAGCATGCTCAATGGAAATATAGCATGTTCTTTGTAAATAGCAAACAGTACAAGGTTCTTGCTTGGAGGGGGGAAATTATTAATTTCATATAGAGAAAAAAAAAGAGGAGATGAAGGATTGTTTAATATTGTGATGAAAGAGAGGAAGAAGGCTGTGCTGCACAGTCAGGAAGATCACTTTGTAAAAACCATATTAAGTTAAACTGATTAGGCAGTAGAATAACAGCATAGCTCTTGTGTAATGAGAGTGAAAGATTCCTGAATGAGAACTCAGCAGATGTAATTTTTTTAAAAAACAAATTAATTAGAATATTTCCTTAACATTATTCTTTCTGCACTCAGTGACTCAGCAATTTACTGGAGCAGTCAAAACTGAGAAGAAAAGCATTTCGTGTGTGAAAGTTTTTCTCCCCTTCCCTTTCATGCCACCAAATTCCATTTCTCTTTGCATTTTCACTCTCCTGTGAAGTAACAGTATATGAAAAAGCTGGGTTTCTTTTGGTCTTCAATTAAAAAAAAAGGCTTAGAGGATCACAAACCCTCAATTACCATGTCTGCCAAGATGAAGAAGTAAAGCTCAGTAGAGAGAAGCATTATTTTTCTCTGAGTTTATGAGAGAACATAATAAATGAGAGAGGCATTTTGTTTATCGAAGCAGGAAAACAAAGCAAACATTATATGCTTCTCCTTATTATATCCCATTTTTCAGGGATGCTAAGCATTCCTTCCTTCCAGAGTCCTTGTTTTCCTGGGTTAATGAACAGTCTTGACAAATTTGGACTAGGTGATGTGCCCAAAGAAAATCACCGGTGCTTATCACACAGTGGCGGGGCGGGGGGGAGAAAGAGGCTTCCTGATTCCCAGCTGTTCTTTTTCTCTACTTCTCTTCCCATTAATCGCCAGACTTTTTTAGCCTTCCTAAATTCACTATCAATAAGTTGAAAGGGCGTAATTAGTAGTAAGAGGTGTTAAAAAGAGAAGAAGCTTTCACTTGCAATTGAAGAGTGAATCTGAACCAAACTGGTGTTAGCAGCTTCTTCCGGATTCATGTAATGAACAGGCCAAAACAGAGGTCAGCCCCTGGGAGCCAGCAGCTCTAAGGAAATGTAATACTGTCATAGCTACTGTGCTGGGCTGCCGTCATCTCGGGTCCGTCAGGGTTCTACAGCCTCCTAAGCTGGGGGTGAGGAGGGATACACGGTCACTGTAGTTTATCTCGAGTTAGAGGGGAAATTTTTGGAGATAGCTTAAAACTAAATAAAAATGAATGCTAGGGTAGGCTTAATGATGCTGTCAGAGAGAAAAGAACTTGTGTAGGTATGCTTTGGTATCATGAAAGCTGCCACGGTCTGCGCCAGGATGGTTCCCATAAAGACCACCATAGCCTTCCCATCAGTGCAAGATTGTTTCTCTAATATATTTTATTTAATTCTTACTTTTAATTGCAGGAAGTGAAGGTGTTATGCATGGGTGCTTCTTACTCAGTTTCAAGATGACCTGGATAAAGGTTTTTCACTGTATTTCTATTTTAGCAAAAGTCCTACTACTTGTATATGCATCACCTTCTATCTTGCCAGTAATTACTCCGTTGCACTAGATACCGAACCTTCTTGATGGCTAGACTAATTATACAATCTTGGTCTAAATTCTGTCGTAGTTCTCCTTTTACTGCCAATGCACAGACAAAATTGAATTACAAAGTTCTGCTTAGTGTGGTTACATAAAGGTTTTCTTACACAAACTGTATATGTTTTCAGAAATGTTTTATAAATTATCATTAACAAGTAGCTTGCATAACTTTTTGATAAGCAGGTAATGAGATACTAGACACCTTTTTGACTTTTGAACCTAAAGGAAACAGCTTAAAGAAGGATCAGGGAGCAGTCCTAAAATCTAAAACATTTTAACAACATAATGTCCATTGAAAATTAAGTGGAATGGTTTTAATGGTCATTTCAAAGTCTATTCCCTCTGGATAAATAAGAAACAAAATATTGCATATAAAATCTGAGACTCTTTGAAGTCAGTAGAAACTGTCCTGTTTGATTTCAGTGGGACTAGGATTTTTCTTCCTCTGTATATAGGGCAGGGACAGTTGAAAACTTTTAGAAAAGTAAACAAGAACATCTAAAAGATGGTAAAAAGAAAGAAATAGACAGAGAAGTGAAGAGTGGAAATCACATGGTATCAGATCATCCAAAATAGAAGACGTTGGTTAGTAAAGATTGCACTTCTCCAAACTCCTGCAAAACATCGTTTCGCAGAAAAAGCTGTTCAAACCCACAATTCTAATTAAGGGTTTTAGATGCCAAATAACATGTTCTGGCATGAGCTTTGTACTTTGCTTTTGATTTTCTCATGGGAAAGTAATATAAATGAGAGTGATACCTCCCTGTTGGCTTTAACTGTTAGAAATACAAAGCATGCTGAAATTTTACGTAATTCTCTTCCAAAGGAAAGGAAATAGCATTTCAATGGTTTTCCTCAGTGTCTCGTTGAGTTATGGTGGTGCACAATTATTCCTGTTAAATTACTCTACCAGATGGAAGGTTACGTTGTATATTTAGCTAATTAAGTTGTAGGGGACTGGAATTATATCCCAGAGCATAAAGGACCTATCTAAAAGTAAACTTGTTTTATTTCAGTTTTGTTGTGAAGGTACAGTGTCAACGTCTAATTAAGTCTTTAAACAGGTGGGGGTTTTCTCCTCACTTCGCTTTACATGAAGAGATCCTTTCACAAAGTCACCCTTGCCTACAGAAGTTAAGACAAACATGTTTTGAAAGCCCAAACAACTCGTGGGCCAATTTTATCTTCATTTGTCTTCAGTGGAGTTGAAGTGCCTTCCTACTCTTGGCGCATAGTTCTCATCTGCTAGGAAAGCAAGATATACTGTGTTTTGGTTCCTTTGTTTTCTTGACATCCTCTACTCTGTGTTGCCTTTGGACAACTCTAAAGAGCAATCTAGACCTGCCCAGCTCTCATCTACTGATCACATTGATGCCCTGTTAAACTGGGGGAGAAGATGATGGTGTTTCATCATGAATTTCTGAAGGTTGATGAAATTATTATTTTTGCCTGCCATCAATGAGTTATCACTGCTGGATATTTTCCTAGATTGCAATCTGTGGGATTTAATCACCCTATTAACTAATTCCTTCTTGTATGGGGCTTGGGGAGCAACATAGTCATTAACATGATTATTTTATAAAAAATGAATCATGTATCTAGGGGTCAAATTGTGACCCCAGAAAAGCCTCAACTTTTGGGGCTAGGGGATTATCTCTGGCACTTCTTCACTGAAGAACGTGTTTTTTTTTCTTGTGCAAAATTAGTGATTCAATGGATGTTGGAGGAGGATTTAGGCTGAAGAGTGGGGTTTGCTGTATTTGCAGAAAGTATGGTATTATATTCCCATTACTTCCTCCCAGCTAGACTGGTGTATGTAGTCAGAAGGGGGGGCAAGAATAACCAGTGGAGACCTAACCAGAAGGACTGCCAGTCATGCATATCTAGATTTGATTACTACCATTCAAATGAGGGATGGCTTCTATTAAATGACCTGTTTCACCTTCTTCTTTCTCCTCTACACATTCTGAGAACTCAGATGCAATTTGGCTCTCATGAGTGCTACGAAAATGCAAAAAAATTACAGAATTTGAAGATGTGCAGGGAAGATGAGAATTAATTTTAAAATATCCTTGTTCTTTTATTCTGTCTTTCAAGACAGTATAGTATTATTTTCTTTTTAATCCCCTATTTATTATTGCAAAAGAATATTCATTTACATGGAAGAAGATGGACCTGACAGCAATAATATGCCATAGTTTCAGCAGACTTGACGTGAAATGATGGCCTCATTGAAACCGCTATATAGCCCAGTTGGTACAAATGCAAGGAGATGCTGTTTCTGTGCTAAGTAATAGAAATTATTAAGAATTTTGTCATGAGACCTGTTCTTTTACCTCACAGGTTACATGCAGAACAAATATCAACAGGAAATATATTACACTGATGAGCCTTTCATGAAAAATATAAAGATCTATAATTCTGGCTATATGCAAGCAGTACACTAAGTAATTCGTACATCTAACTCAATAAATCATTCCTGGAAAGATAACACTTGTTTGCATGGATAATAAAACAGAAATTCTCTGTTTCACACAGACTGCAATGAACAACAAGGAAAAGTTAGATATTTAAAATGCCCTCAGGGAATATTTCATTTTTGAACGTTCTTTAGGAAATCAATGAAAAATTTTTAATCTTGTTAAATTGCCTTCCTTAGCCTGAAGAGAGCTGAAGGGCTGCGAGATCCCCTCTAATCTAATTACCTCTTTTGCCATGTGTTTCACTAAACCTGTTTTTTTATTTAGGGAATGGATATTTACCTTAGTCTGAATAAATAAAGCATTCTACCTTTTACAAAAGTAAAATAAAGCAAAGGACTAAAGGGTTTCACGTATGACCAGCACTCCCCTTAAAGCGAATGGTTGTACAGGAAACAGTTTCAGTATATGCTGAAAACACATTAGGTGATGCAAGCCAGAAAAACAAAATGTCTCCATCCTGTACTGCTGTATCTGGTGCTCCCGCCTCATTGGGACCACCCAGCGGTCGGGTCCATGTAGTTCTTGGAAGAGCTTTAGAGGGCGTGTGTAAATAGCTTTCAGTCTCATGAATCTAATTTAAAACTCTTTCAGAAATGGCATTTTAAATTACCAGGATTTAGAAGTCATTGAACCTACTGAATTGAACTACATGCTGGTATCTCCCTGTCTGTCAGCCAGTGGGGAGGATATCCCATCTATCCACCATCTAATATTGTCTTGTATCAGGACGTGGCCTTCTACAGCAGATGTTGGTCATGTATGAAAACAAAAAGTCACTGCTCATCAATATATTCAGCTATGTGGAGGTGGCTGAAACAGTCTGTGGCTGCCTACAGGAAGCCAGAGCAGAAGTCAGAAACTCCATACAGGGCAGAGTATTTACATGTCTGCAAGAACCACGTGCAGCAGAGGAAAGGCTGTGAGACCGTCAGGTCTCTCAGAAGGGCAAACTTATTCACAGCTCTCCACAAAGCAGCTGAGGAAGCTGGAAACAGTTTTGGTACCTGACCTGTGTTCTCTGCCTTTCTGCCTGGCTTTGGTTGCATTCATAGTTCTGATGAGGAAGCCCAGATTATCTCCTCATTTGTCCTTTCTGATGGTGCATAGGAGTATCTTGTGCCTTTCATTCTACCTACATCCCCGAAGGGGAATCTGGAAAGTTTCTCCCTAGCCCACTACCATCATACTAGCTTGTTACGAACCTTAGATACACCTCTTTTGCCTATTTTCGTTGGTGTAGTAGTGAGGTGGGATTTGACTTCTTCCTTGAGCTCCAGGTCCTGGCATGGCATAGACAGGCAGCCTGCTTTGTTGTTTATGTCTATTAACATGCTGACTGGGAGCTCACAGCACGGACCAGGAACCTGTTGTGCTGTGCGATGGACGCAGCAAAATGAGCATCTCTTTGCAGTATGTTTTCTCCCATTCTGCTCCTCCTGCTTCAAGTGAAATCACAACAGAGATCTCAAAGTTATCTCATTATGCTGGCAATGCCACCATTGTGCTAACTAGCACCATCTTAATATTTTCTCTTGTACCTCTGATGGTCTGTACCCATACATCATCTTTTTGTCCTGTAACTTCGACTTTAAGCCATCTCAGGCACGAACTGTCATGGTTGTATGTTGTAAAGCACAAAATGCTTATCTGTGCCTGGGTCTCTAGTACAATAGTATAAAAAATAACAACCTATGTGGTGTGAAAAAAGATTCCTTGGCTATGTTTTCCTTTATTGATACTTGTTAGATATAAGGCAGGAAAAAACAATAACTCCTGCATGGAGTACAGCATAGAACATATTCAAATCAGTATAATATATGACCCTTCACAGCTAAAAATATATCAGCTAAAGAAATAGAGAATACCAGTGAAGATTTACTTCAAGATCATGAAGTCTTTGTTTTTAATTGTTTCTGTTGACTTAAATACATTAGAGAAGTCCAAGTTATTGTTTCAAAATTATCTTAGTGATAACAGATTGTGCCTGGGCAATAGGGTACAATTTATCTTTCTCAAGTAAGATGTGAATTTTGCTGCTGTTGCTCATGCTGTTGTTGGAATCTTTGTATCCAAATTTAGCATCATTTACCTCGACTGCCCCACAGCTTTTCTAAACCAGTCTGCCAGCCAGGAAAAGGAAATGCTTTCATTTTAGAGCCTTTCGAAGTCTGGACAAAAGCTCACTTTCTGTTCTTCAGGTTTCCTATATATGGCTTTAGCCTCGAGATGAGGACCTGCTCGCTATGCACTGTCTCCCATCCCCCATTTCCTGCCTGGGTTCATTAAATGCTGATTTGAAGTTGGCACACACTCTTCTGATACAAAAGTAGTACTGTGTTCCAGGAACCATCGGAAAGTAGTGCATTATTATCTTTTACATTCCCTTCATATATATGTCCTCTCCCCATGCGTAGAAATGATTTTTATCCCTTCTTCTTAAATGTCTCTGTGTGTTTAATAAAAAGAAACAGTGAAGCAAAGCCCTGTCAAAAAAACCCCTCAGCTCATTTGGGAGCAATCTAGCCCCAGGCTATATTCTTTAATGCTAGTATCTGCAAATTGCTAATACTAAGCAAAGTGGAGTATAGGACTTAATAACTTCACCAAATCATTTTCCTATCTCTCATGCTTGCTTTTAAGTATCATGTTACGCAGGAGAGAAGAATAGTTTTCTTTTACCTGAGCAATGATGGTGGTTGTGATGAAATTGATGTCTACCTATATAGAAGCCTGTATATTTTCTATTTTTAACAGTACAGTTACATACCATAAAAGATGAGAAAAATCATTGAAACGCTGTCTTTCTTCACCTAGGACCACAGTTCTCAGCTCTGTAGAGATAACTACAAGTCATGCCAAGGAGTTAGGTAACCACTCCTTGGGTTGCCTGTGATATCTTCTGTTGTTGTTTAGACTAGTACTTTCTGTATCTTTCATATCTGTTTCCCACTTCCAGTCATTTAAAGAGTAATACCAGTTCATTATTACCAGCACTAAAACCAGAATAAGCCAGGTAATAGCAATGAGACTGAACAAGCCATATTACTGCAACATCTCATTATTCCAAATTATGCTGCATTTACATAAACAAAGCCATTTTCAGGCTAGTCTTTCCTGAAATTCACTCAAGTGAATCACTCAAATGAGTATCAGCTGATTCCCATCGAAATCAATAACATGTGCCTTGATGGCTTTCAGAGAAAATAGCTGTTTCTTTTTGTTTTCTTTGCAACAAAACACTCTCAAATAACATATTTCCCCTTTCTCAAAGTGGGAACTTAGTATTACTTGTTCCAAAGTGCTAAGTGTAGTAGAAGTGCAAAGATTTGTGGAGCAAAGAGGCTAGCCTAATAGTGACCAATTAGACCAATATCAGATGTATACTGGTTCCTAGCAGGATTTTAGATGAATAGCCCAACCTACCAGCCTGCTGCCATGAAAACGTGCAGTCCGTTTTCCTCATCTGCCACACTCCTGGCCACGTGCTCTCATTTTTCTCTGTCTCTGGTATTCTGGCTCCTTGGTCGGATGATTCAGCCCACTATAGTTGCAGGCATCTAACCCAGCAAACCCCACCTCATTCAGCACATCCAGCGCTTTAGAGAGGCCCTGTTTCCTCAGGAAGGTGAGATACAGGATGTATCCTGTATGGGGTAGAAGTAGTCTAGTTCTGAGTCCTGGACTCCAATGGGATGCTTGGTGTACAGAAAGTTAGCCACGTACATTGATTATCTTGCTGAGTCAGTGTCTTGGTTTATGGTTGAATCACTGCATAAAGTAACAGACTACATGAAGGTCTTTTCAATGATTTTGTGGTATTAATGGAGCAAAAAAAAAGGTTAATTCTTAAGTGCTTGTATTTGCATGAGGAAGCCACTCTGCAGCAAGCTGGTGAGTAAAGCTTTAGCCTCAGAAGTTATTTGGCACTGGCTCCCCATGTGACACTTCTTTTACACATGGAGAATGTCTTTGGGTGATGAACATAGTCAACCTTGACAGTGGATTAATTAAGCTGAGCAAAGGTGCTAATAATGTGCAGCAGAAATACTTCCAGGGGTGACTAATGCAGAACAGTTATTTTGAGCATTATCCCTCTATAGACCGCTTCTAAGAACCACTAGTTAAAGTATTGAACCAAATGCTCATTTGAAACATAAGGCAGGTTAATTACAATAATTCTTCACCATTTGCCACTAAGGCTTTCCAAGTGCCTTGCAAATACCATGGGAACAATTTAATTTAAAAAAAAAAAAAGTTTGAAAAATTTATTTTCACTTTTTGCTCGCTTGTTTGCATTTCAGCATTTAAAGGATTAAAATAATTTCTGAATAATCTCAGGTGTGTGTTTTGGGACAGTCTGTGTGTATATATATATGTATATACATTTATCATTTTAATCCACAGCTCTATCCTTGAAGCTTAAAATACTTAATTTTGCCTTTTCAACTATCAGAAGAGAGTTGACAGTTATAGATTACTGCTTTCATGTAGAAGAGCACTGAAGCACATGGGATTGCTGTTGTGATCCATACCTGTTGCAGTCAACAATAATTCTGCTTCAGCTTTGGTGGGGCAGGATGGTACAGTGACCTCTGCAGTCACACACCAAGTCAATGCCTCAGCCACAGACGAGTATCAAGAAACCACTTCGCAGTTCTGCATTTTGTCCATCAGAGCAGACATCCTAAAATTGGTTAAATTTATATATTTAGTGCACTGAAACCTGGATTATTATTGTCAGCCATTGAGTCCTAGCTGGTACCATGTTAGGAGTTGGCAGTGTCTCATGGGAGATGTTCAAGAAAGCCAGTATTTGAAGCAAACACTCTTCAAACCTTGGCTTTGCTTTTTATTGGGAGGTTTATTTTATAATTCAAAACCCACTCTTCTCCATGCCTTTTCATTTTAAAATTGATTATTTCCATTTAAACATGATGTTCATCTTTCATGCAAGGGCTATCTTCTCAGATGGCTCATAAATTCAAACATTGACATCAAAGTCTGCTTTCTCTGCTTATATGATTGATTCAGATGCAGAATATGATGGGAATGTGGTTAAAATAGAAACACAATTGCTGTGACTGGGCATGAAACATTCATATAGAAGTAGAGCATTTCTCCGGTGAGTGTTGCAGATGATTTGTATCATGTTAGTCTGTCACAGGTATGGAAATATGCTCCTAAATTTTAAGAATACGGCATAGTATAAATTGAAATAACCATAAGTGCAAAAGGAGTGAACACCTTTTCTTCCAAATGTTGTCATACCTAAGTGAGATCTCTGGTGAAAGCATATAGTGTAATCTTAGCCCATTGCTATATTTTATATTTTCAGTTTCATAGCAAATGGTATCTTAGACAGCAAACAAGTAATCTGTACTCCATCAGTAGAACCACTGGTCTTAATAATGGTAGTAACTGATAAAAAGGAAATTTCTTGTGAATGTTGTTATTAGTAGAGATTTCCAGTGTTTTGCTAGCGTGTGTATCTTGGTCTGAAATGCACTTAAGGCACAGGCCACTTAGAAGGGAGCACTTGCCAAGAGCGATGTAGCACGTGACAAAGGCCAGCGTGCGTTACCGCAGCAGTCTGGCAGAGGTGCAGCCCCTTTGCTCTCGTGTGAGCGTTTCTGATGTCCCCATCCCTGAGGGAACAGGTGGGACAGCAGGAAACAGATGTGCGATAATACATGCTGGGCAGGAACTGGAATTAGAAGTGTAGGATTGAGTTCCTGCCCCAAAGTGACAAATGGTATAATGCTGAATTGAATGAAGATCTCATTTCGTTTTTGCACTAACTCTTGTTCCTTCTTTGGGGCTGGGCTTATGTCTGTGCATAGGAGAGAGAACTGATCCCAGTTTCCAGCTCTCTCTATTTTAAGATATGGCTTAGCCAAGCCTCAGTTCCAGAAAGGGAAATATAAACAAATTCTATTCCACAATTATCTTTCACTAGCTCTTAGCAGTCTGTTTGATAGAGGGTTTACTTAGAAGAACAGATAAATGAGTACATGAAACATTTTATCATGCTAAAAATATCACAAAATAAAAAGCACAGCAGAGCTTCATCTCTGGCCTTCATACAAAAAGACTGTGTCCATTTAGGAAACAAAGGTGGAACTTGCCCAAGGTGCATTAAATATAATCCTAGGTTTTCTGGGAATCAATCCTACTTCTTCATTTTCAGAGCATATATATTTCTGTGTAAATATTCTTAGGACACTGTCATAAATCTGGTTGTTTGGTGCATTACTCAGAAAACACTGAAGTTCTGGGCCTAAAATTGCTGACCAAGAAATGTTCTGCCAGGAAGGCTTGTCATAATTTGTATTTCTAAGAGAAATCAAAAGGCACCAGTGGAGACTTCTCTCTATTTCTGTCATCAGACCATAATCCAATTACAAGGTTCCAAGTTCCAAGCTGTATTTCCATCCAACTTTTCACCTACAAGAGAGATAAAAATTATGTAGAATAAAAGTTGCATTCATCTCTAATTAATACTTATGATTTTAACAATAATTAATGGGTAACTTCAGAGTTGAAATAGGATGAGAAAAATACTGGGATCCAAAACTTTTTAGCTCTTTTCCTCTCTTTCCTAGCCTCCAATCTAAAATGCAGTTGTATGAGGAGCAGCAGGATGGCTGGGGAGGATGGGCAGTAAAAGCCCTCCTTGGATCAGATGAGGTCTTACAGGGAGTGTCAGTGGTGTCCGACACAAAGCAGTAATTTGATTTGTAATCATTTATTTTCTTCTCTTTGTTTCCAGCTTCAGAGCCCAATTTGAAGGTACGTTCAAGGTTAAAACAAAAGGTGACAGAAAGGAGAAGCAGTCCTTTACTCAGGAGGAAGGATGGAAATGTTGTCAGTTCATTCAAGAAGCGACTCTTCGAGGTGACAGGTAATTAAGAATGGAGAAATTCTGTATTAGCTGCGACTCATCACAGAATAGTGGTGGTATTTTGGAATTGAAACTGTTTGCTAAACAAAAGGATATATCTTTTTTTTTTTTTCTGCTGCTGAAAAGAAAACCATATTAAATAAATGGATGTGTATAAATAGCTTATAATCTACAACTTTCTACCACTTACTAAAAAGTCGTTGTCAATTTGAAAGCCATACTTTCAAACCAGCTTGGAAACCAGTACTTTACAACAGCAAGTACAAGAACAAATAAATGGTAGACTATTGGTGGCAAGAGACATCAAAGAAGAAAACAACAATAGTCTCTTTCCTTAATTTGTGTCTTCTGTACATGGACAACATTTTGGGTCTTGCATCTCCCACTTCCCATACCCCATGGAAAATGCAGATGCTAATGCCAGGTGCAAAAACACCTATCTGGTATTACTTAGGTTAATCAAGGACTTTTTGGAATCTTATTTGGCCCTATCCCTCTGTTTTCTCTTGTTTGAAAATTTCAAGATTAGTTGCTTTTGATATAAGGGCTCACTAAGCTGTTTTTTGAGAAGAAAGAGTTGAAATGTTTAAATATTCAGTGGCATATTGTTGGTCATAGCAGATAGGAAGTATTCTTAGTAATTGAAAGGGATTTTTTAGCATGTAAAAATACAGAATTATGCATATGCGGGGGATTAAAAGGGGGGAAAAAAAGCAAAGTAAAAATTTGTCATCAAGTAGTATTTGTTTTCAATATTTTTCCTGCCCTTGAACTTAAAAAAGTGGCAGGGTGGATGAACCATGGATGCTAAGGCTTGCTTTCACGTGTTTGGTATTGCAGAGTGGTAAATTTTGTCATGTATATTATTTTGCAGAATTGCACCCGAGTTCCCAAATAGCCTAAAGTCCTCTCATTTTTAGTCTTTAAGATTAGTGTGCTGCCAAGGCCTTATCTGTTGATTTGAAAGAAGAGCATTTACAGTATTTGGCCTTGTTCTGATGTTTCTTGCTTTGACCTTGCATTGATATTTGGTAGCTTCATGGCTTGTTCAAGTGATGTTACAATCAGGCCATGTGTTTATACTACCAACAGTTACTAGTCTGTCAGACATGTATCTGAATTCACTTTGTATATCAGAATTATGTCACACCAAGATAGAAATATAACACATGAACAAATTCATGTCAGTGTCCCCATACATGCAATTCTTGTGGCAACTTTTTGCACTATGTCATGTGTAAAACTGGGACATGGATGTGAATGTAAGTATGAAAGTAACTAAATAAGATAATTTCCTTATAAATTATTTTCAGATTAGAATTTTTTACAGCTAATTTATTATTTTAATTTGCTGAAGCTCTTATGAGGTTCCTGAGCTCCACTTCCTTAGTTTTAGGTGATTTCTTTATGTTTTGTATGCTCACGAATAAGGTATAAAGCAAAATACTTATCCCAGAATTTTTTTTCTGCAGCCTTTGAGAGAGCAGAAACCTGAAATAAATGTGTTCTCTTCGTAGTTCTGACGATAATTCGGAGCCTTACAGATTGCCATTATAATTGTTAGTATCGGCTATATGACGTTTTGCACCTTTCATAATCAAAACTTCCCTAATCAAACATTTCTGGCTGAAGCCTTTTTCTCCTTTTTTTTTTCTTTTAACTGAAAATAGCCCTTTATTTAAAGGTGTATTTATACAAAAAGTGCTATTGTAATTTTTTAAAAACTGAGAAAAAATAATAAGTTTGTGTTTCTGCTCTTCTATGAAAACCAGTGAGAATATGATGCAAGAACTTTATCTGACCAGTTAGCATAGCTGGGTACGGATTCACTTCAGTAAATCAGTCAGCTCTAGTAGGAAAGAGCAACAGGTCTAAGAAACAGCTAGGAAATTTCCCAGTAATTTCAGTCAAAGCGAGGATATATTTCTGCATGTGAACTGAGGCAACTGAATTTGAAAGCTGTCCCATGAAAGAGGCTTACCTGTACTAATGCTGTGCTCTTCCATCTTTAACCTTGTTAACTGTTCCCATTACATAAATTTAATTTATATCAGTGTAGGATTAGAATAACTCAATGCAACATACAATGAGATCATCCTCTTCCCCTTTATCTTAGACAGAACTTGGGAAATTTTAAATCAAGGTAACATAGAGCCTTTCAAATGCTATTTTAAGATTTTTTTGTATGCTGTAAATATTCCTTCATATTTGTGTCAAAGATGTAGTGAAAGTGGTGCATATTTTGCCATTATTACTTGCATCTGTAATGATTAGTCCACAATGGGCTCATCCCCTTTCTAAACAGAAAGAGGATGGCAGTAGGCCTCATGAAATGATGACATGTTATCATGACCTTTGCAAGCCTGCTATCTCTGTCATTTTGATCTCTTACAGAGGCAGGTCTCTGCAGTTGAAAAGAAAATACTTTATTTTCTTTTTACTCATTGCAAGTTCTGTGACTGTATCTCTGCCTGATACTGAGTATCTTTCCATCTTCGTGGGAAAAATAAATAGAAAATTCTTCCTTTGTGAAGCAAACAGATCAGAAGGGGAAAGATGAAGAGCATCTTTCCTCATTAGCACTGTAAAAGAACCAAAAGAAATGGAGGATTAATTAAAAATCTTTAATGTAAGTAAATAGCTCATTCATAACCAATAGATACTTTTCAACAGCAAAAAAACCCTGTGCCATAAAGAGTATACAATTAATCAAGATCATGTGTTCCTTTCCAGTGTTAAATTCATGTATGCTTAATCTGTTTTTCAGAATCCTCAGTCAGCAGCAGCTCCCCTGGATCAGGTCCCAGTTCCCCAAGCAATGGTCCGACCAGCAGTATAACAGAAAATGAAACCTCAGTTTTGCCACCTAATATTCAAGCTGAGGTGAGACTCTTTCTCTTTATTGGGTAAAGAATTGCTCAGATTTCTAGATTGGGGAGATATGAAACTTCAATTTGATCATACCCACAAGCAGAGTAATTGCAGAAGATATTGTCAGGAACACCAGGACACTGCAGGCTGACATCAGAGTATGTTATATATGAGATACATCTTCATAGATGAGGTGCACATTCAGGAGGCCAGCATATGAGAGATCCATGTTCAGAAGACTCTTTGGTAAAGTAAGTCCAAACAAAAACAGAAGTAATGCTACTGGAAGAGTGGGAGGGAGCTATGGAAGGAACTTGGAAGCATTTGTGTTGCAGAACGTTACCTTCTGGGATAACCTGAAGAGGTGCAGTGCTGAACACTGATGAAGAACTTCCATGTGCAAAAGACTGATTTAGGCATTGGTGACCCTAACACATATGAGTTAAGGTTCAGATGGCTACTGAAGTAGATTTGTTTAATTACAGTATCAGAGTTAGGTGACTAAATCCTTTTTCACATCTGGCTTTTATTTTACTGTACCTCAGTTTCCTTATCAGGGTAGTACTTACCAACATAACTGACATGCCAGGAGCCTTGGATACTTGTTTTGTAAAGTGAGATTGTACACAGAAGGAATCTTAACTACTTCTTATTCTGTTTCATACATACTTGCCTATAACAACAGGAATGCAGATGGTCAATCAGTTGTGATAAACCCCATTTAGCATAGATGACATGCCGCAGTCATGCTTTCCGTGGCCATATTGCAAAGGGACAATAAACTAATGCAACTAAGAGAGAATCAAATTCCCCAATATTCTGTGTCCAGTGCCTATACTTACAGCAATTCCTGCTTTGGTGGCAAAGTTTTCTATTAATTGTTGGTTTATACTGTTTAATGTTCAAGAAATTGCATAAGAAAATGTGATTTAACAGAGTTTTAGCTAATGGACTATTTCTTCAGGTCAGTGGCAGGACATTCACCTCAAAAAAACATGGAATGGGCAGTTCAACCTCCAGGAGTGACTTTTCCCCATAATGAATTAATTGTGTGTGTGAACTATGATCCAGGGGGCAGGTGGGTGACCTCTGCACACTGATTAGTAGCCTCTCTCTGGCCCGTAACCAAAAAGAAAAAAAATTGCATTGATGGCTAACATGTGGTCTTGCCTCATAGCCCCCCTGTATGTGATTGCAAAGAAATTTAAATGATGCAGAGTAAGATCCATCATTTGGATTAGATCAGATCCTAGTTCAGTGGAATTAAATGGTATATTTTAATATTGTGAATGTTTTAAATAGAAGTTTGTAATATGTGGGTGTTAGTGCTGTATTCAACAGGAAATCTTGTCCAATTGGATCTTTATTGACTTGAGGATACTACAAAATGCAAAGGGAATAATGCCTGACTGATATACGATGCTTGTTACTTTGCATGTTACAGTTTCTGGACATTTGCCCATGGTGTTAAACCACCATCAGACATGCATACAATCTGGTCAGGCTGGCAATGTCTATTTAGGGAAATTTGGAAAGGTTGTAGCAACAACCAGCAAAATTACATTCTGTTTATTAATAGAACACCGCATTGCGTATAATTTGCTATGACTGTGCCAGACATCAGAAGTTACAGCCCCACCGTACAATCACAGATGCTCAAATGAGCCTAAAAAGTTCCTGTAGCAGTTGAGCTCTGCGTGCTGGAGTCAGTCACTTAGCTTGCTGGAAGTGTGCTAAGAAGCTGAAACTACAGACTTCCATTTCTGGATCCAGTCGGGGATTTCTTTACCTCTCTGGTTACTTGACTCTTAATACTGTGGTCCTGTGGGCTCCAACATTTTTCCATAAATCTCAGCTTCAGTGTATTTTGATTTCAGTGCGATTTTCTTTGGTAGTTTAACAGCAGCCAAACTCCTACATATCTCTTTTCTAGTTTAGCATTAGCTGCCAGCTCTCAAACTCTATATATCTAATCAATTTTTCATCAGATACACAAAGTACAGAAGTTTCTAATAATAGGATAAGTGTTCCAAAATCACCCAAAATATCACTTGTTTTGCTGTGATCCCGTATGACTCACATTGCTGTTGTTTCATAATCATTGTTGTGACATTTGCAGTAAGTGGTGTGCTCATATCTGAGTGGGTGGATAGCCGTGGTTTTCATGGCAGCAAATAAAACACTTTTTGCTGGGGGAAAACAGGTTGCTATGACAGAGAGCCATTTACCAGTAAAACATGAGTCAATACCGTAAATGATTACACTCTAGCGCATAGACAGAATTAGAGCGTTATCAGTAATGAAACAGATTTTTAAAGTATTTTTTCCATATCCATTTGAATAGCAAGACTTTTAAGTGGTTTACCGTCTGGAGCAGACAGTCTGGTGGGTAGACATTTACATTTTTTTGAATGAACAAAGGTGCACTGCAAATGCTACATTTTTGCAAATAATCTTTTACTATCACAGTTCCCTTAATGGTACTTTCAGTACCATTTGTTAAAACACTGGTCTCATTATATGAAACTTGAAAGTTAAACTCAAGATTTTAATTGCACCTTATAAATAAAACACTGTTTTTATTAGGCCCAGTTGTCTTCAGTATCATCAAGGTTCACCGCAGTAGCTATTTGTCTCTTGTAGCATACCATACACTTTCAGGTCACCTGCTGTGCTGGGGCTAAATCTTACTTGCATGAGAAACGCAAGCAGGATTGAGCCCCTGCACAGCATGTCCCTTGAGTTCAGAGGGACAACCTGCCTTAGCATGTAAAATGATTAATTTTGGGCATTCACAGCCTGGTCAAAAGCCATTGAAGACAACAGAAAGTTCCCAGGTGGTGTAAGCAGGCTTGAGATCATTTTCTTTCATTCATTTGCAATTTGGAGAGCAGCATTTCCTAGAATATCACCTGATTATAAAGGAGACATAAATGACATGCATGGCAGATAAACACATACTTGATTTATGCAACCCCACAGCACTGTGTTTCTAATACTCAGCTCCTTGCGGTGCTCTTTGCAAGTGCCTAGTGGAAAAATGTGTAGGTTTCTGACCAGCTGGTGAGGTTTGCTTCAAGTGTATGTGAAGAGAGTCTAATTAATTACAAAAATGCCGCCCCAGAAGCCTTAAGAAATAAGAGTGTAATTGTGAATATTCAAAACTATGACAACCTTACTGTATCTCCACAATTGAGAAGTATTAAAGCCAAACCGTTTCCTCTTCTCCTCATAATGTATAAATGTGCGTATAAACATGCACACATGGAATAGGTGTACCTGCTTCTCAGCAGATCCTGGTAGCACAACAGAAGTACAGTAACTAATCGTGGTTACTTGATGATCATCATTCACTGTTAGATTTAGTTATTGAACTCTATTTTAAGAAAGAGGGTAACTCTGTTGACAGGCTATTTTATGTGTCAGGAAGCAGGATCCATGGACCCAGTGGGTAAATATACGGAGAAGCAAGTAGGGCGAGTTGCTCTTTGGGGTCATTGAGGTGCCAATCCAAACCATCAAGTCTGCGTGTAGGACGAGGACCGTGGCTTAGCCATTGTGCTGCCAAATGACACTGCTGCCAGCTCCAGCTTGTGCCACCATTTCAAGGCATTGTCAACTGTATAAAAAGAGAAGCTGCAGCTGAGGTCATGCAGTTCTGCCTCAGCATACGCAGGACCCTAATATATGCAGGTGGGCTACTAAACTTATTTTAGGAGATGAGGTTTAACTGACGCTTAGGCTAATATTACCTGAAAATATTTTTAAAAATCAGTTACTTCACAAAATGAAAATGACTGATTATTAGCAGTATTAGAAATTGGATGGAAATGCTCTTATTACTAAACTCCTGCTTTCAACATTAAACTCTCATGGTACATAACATGATTGATTCTGCCTCATGAAACAATCATGCGTGAGCTTTAATGTGGGATTGCATTTTACTGCTATATGCCCTGTCACTGTTACATTTTTTAATTCAAATCTTAGAAGGTAATAGTGGCGTACTGAAAACCAAAAAGTAAACGGCCATTTTTGAAGTGGCCTTGTATAGATGCTGCAGTTGCTACAAATTTGACTATATTCTAGGAGGCACATAAGAGCTGCTGCAGTGTCCTTTTTCAGTTAAATCTTTGTAGTGTCCCTCAATAATATCTCCATAGTGTTGACATACTTGGTTTTATTCGTGGTCAAAGGTGGATGTTATCAAGACAAGACAGTTAGCCAGGAATTAATATAATATACAAGTGAAGCTTCTTTGTTTTGAATGCTATCTTTTGACATTCCCTAGGTACCAAAAGAAAATTACAGAGATAGACTTCTACTGTTATTGTCTCAGTGATAGGTTGTATCTCCAAACAAACTGTATGAGGAAGGTTATGTTTTGGAATAACATCCTGTGTTTTTGTGCTTAACCACTTTTTATTGATGGTCTGAAGTTGCATTGTATTAGCACAAAGTATTTTACAGAGTTAATTGATATTCCAGGTTCGTCCAGGGGAAAATCTACAGCTCCCCACAACATGCTTGACAAGTTATTATATTTACTTTAGTCAAAGCCCGAGTGTGCAGTATCCCTCTTGGAGGTGGTCTATTATTGGAGTCCCATATGCTTTTTGTTTGGGAAGAAAGCAGTCACTGTGTCATACTGTTACACAGGGTATTCTTTTTCAAGGATGTTGTTCCCTTGGGGACCATATCATGCCAGAGTTCCTAAGTCTAATAAGACCTTTGTAGCTCTTATTGTGTTAAAGTTCTGGGAGGGAAGCAAGAGTTAAACAGAAAATGTAATTCAAGCAACTATACTAGACCACATGTTGAAAAACATGACTGTTAAAGCAGAAAGGCAAAGGCTTCAAAAAGATCCCTGTTGTGGTAATGTAACTTTTTATGTTTCTTCCCAGTGAATCTAGAATGGAAAGGCAGAGGGTGATCTTTGTAGAATGTCTGGTTTTACTTGGCAGGAATTAAAAATACATCAGTGATTCCATGTCCTGGAAAACTGTATCACAAGGCTTCAAAAGAAGTGTTAAAGATTTTAACTTGAAGGGAATTAGGAAGGCTGTGAGGGGTATCCCACCATCAGAGAATGATAGGATGCTCGTTTTGTATATATGCATATATAGAGAGAGACAATACATTTTTTTCAATGGCAGATGTGGCAATTTGCATTACTTTCTACCCAAAATTCCCATGTCAATGGAAGTAAATAATGTGCCTGAAACATCTCCATGTCACAATCTGGATAAGAAAATATATGGACTAGGTAGGACCCACATTTCATACCTTACAACAAAAATTTTAATAACCACAGTAAAGTAAAGGTCTAATACATCCACATATGCAACACCTTTGATTCAGATAGATATACTCCTTAATTAATTGGCTGAATTCCCACTGAGTTTCTAGTAGTGAAAGTGCAGTTGATAAGAAGAACTGACATTTGGCTGATGAGAAGTTGATGAGAAGAGATGGTCTAGGAATCCTCAAGATTTTGGCTTTGCATGGAAATTTGACTTACCAACCAAGGAGTAATCCTTGACATATATCAGTTGTTTTCTTACAAAAATAAATGTCAACAGCTTTTTCACAGGGACAGCACTTTTCCTTACCTGGAACCCCACTGGGATGCAAACCAATACATGATACATAACTGGCTTTCAATGTAGCAGGATAACAAGGATAAAGTAACCAAGATAAAAAGTTTGGAGATTATACATTTGTTGTTTTCCCCCTTTATTGCAGCATCTGGTTTCACAGCAACGCCTTTTGATACAGGATGAATCAATGAACTTGTTGAGTCTGTACACATCCCCTTCTCTGCCCAACATTACCTTGGGACTTCCAGCAGTACAACCTCAGATCAGTGTAAGTGACCAGTCTCAAGCCTTCCTGTCTACTTTTGCTTCCAGAAAACCTACTTTCTGCCTATTCTCTTTTTTTTAGCATTTTGGAACATAAGCAATTCAGAGTAGGAACCAGACCTTTCTTTGCATTGGACAACATCTGAACATTTAAGGACACTACTTGAAAGCAATAATCATTCTTAATTGTAAATAAACAAGTGCCAGTGTGGAGCTTAGCTAGGTATGGGCCATGTGCCTTGCATTTATGTCTGCAAATCAGATAACAGATTTCAGACATGGTGAGAAGTATATGAGGAGATCATTTAGTACAAAAGTTCAAATTATATGATCACCTAGAGGTAAGGTGCGGCACCTGTAACTTTTTATGAGATTCCAATAGGAACCTAAGCTGGGCTGGAGCATCGTAGGGGAAGAATCTAGTATTCCTGCAGCTGGGTTTGTTATTTGAGGGGTGTTCTATCAGTCAGACAAATAAAATTGTTGATAAGTGAACAACGCTTAATATTTTAATGACAAGTTACATTCATATGCCCTTTGTTCAGTCTGCAGCAATCACCTTTCTTTAGAGCTAAATGTTAAATTCTGAAATTTATGAAAACACAGACATGGTATGTATGGAAATCCATGCTGATGGATAAAGATCTTTAGATCTAGACCAAGTTACAGTAACCTAGAGGTGAAATCTGAGGCTCAGTAACATATCTGAAAATTTTGCCACTGGTCAAAACTTAATTTTTCTGATTTCCAGCAAAAAATGTAAAAATACTGATATATTATATGGTGGTTCTATAGAACAGTGTATAAATTTTGAAGAAATTTTAGCAATTTAAGTTTCTTAGAACATGAATTGGTAGCTTCTGTAAAAATACTAGGGGTGTAAGTACAGCTTTCCGTGGTGTAAAAAAAAATTAATCTATACAATCCACTATGGTTTGTAATAAGTGCTACTTAATTCCAGTGCTAGATGTAGTTTCAAGTTAAAGTTTCATGTTATTTTATGGCTTTTTCAGTACATTTACTGTTCTCACCAATAATATATTGCTGCAATCCAACATTTTAACATCAGATATAGAACTTTGCTAAGAAAATTGTGTAAGCTTTAAATCAGTTCTCTAGAAGCCTTTCATGAGATATTTATAAGCAAATTATTGTTTTTAAGGGATGGAAAAATTGAACTGATCATGAAAAGTAGTGCTTACTTTTCCAGACGATATAATCAAAAATTTCTTAGCTATTTCACAAAAAATATAACTAGCTTCCAAGTAATTTTATAACATAAAAATGGAAATGAAAATATGTTTCATTTTCTCACTCAACTCATATGAGCTTTTGATGTGGCCAGCTAGCATCAAATATTACTTTTGGCATTAGAAAAAACAAAGGGGTTGATTTATGCAAGTAATGTTTATTTCTGTTACCAGAATAAGCAGTTGCAAATTGAATGTAAAGTTTACTTTGGTGTTTGTTTTTCAGGGAGGGATGATAGCAGAGTGTGAAGTAAGCATACACCCAAAAAATATTAGTGAAAACCTTGGTTTGCCTCATTAGAATTTATGGAATTTAGATCAACAGTAGAGATACTCTTTTTACCATGACATACTGTAAGTGGTTATCTGAAAGCCTCAACATGCTTATTTCTGTTAGACTATTATTCTTGCTGTAAAAATTGTTATTCTGCTTTAACTGCTGTTTTAAGAAATATTTTTTTTTAACTAGACAAAGAACAAAGAAATATAAAGTACATTTCCTGAAGGGCCAGAACTTCCAAAAGCTTTAAATCAATAACAGCAATTTATAAGGGCACTTTAAAATGCCACACACATACAACAGCTCTTGATGATTCTGTAGATGAGCGTTTAACTATACAAATTTACTTTGCAAAGGGTAAAACTTACATTTGTGCTGTCCTTCAGGGAGTCAGGGAGTGCTCCAGGAAAAGTAATAGCTTCCCACTACTACAGGTAATTATTTTGTTTTGCTGATTGGCTTGCTGTCTGATGGAAAGTTATGTGAAAAACCAAGCCTTGCCTATTCCAAACTCAATGGAAACTATTTCCTCTGATCCCCTGTTTTCCTGTGCAGGAGCCTGTGGGAAGGTCTTTAGGAATTTTAAGGACAGGTCCTGTCTTTTCATTAATAATGTTCTAACTAGTAGTTCCTTATGCTTTGGCTTTTATTACTGATTTTTTTCAAGTGTTCTCATTATTCAGTTTCTCACAGTGTTATATTTAACTGGCATGTTCTTCCTCCGTTTTCATCTCACAGTCAAAGTGTAAGATAGGGATGTTAACCTTTTCTTCTGTGTGTATTCATAAAGTATAACATAAGACCATCTAATCAAGTGGAGGTATAAATGGCCAGGTATATGAAAAGCAGTTACCAGTGCTGTTGTTCTTTGACAGGCTTCATCATCATTCAAAGAAAAGCAGAAGGGGGAGACCCAGTCACTC
Source organism: Nyctibius grandis (assembly GCF_013368605.1). Classification (NCBI taxonomy): domain Eukaryota; kingdom Metazoa; phylum Chordata; class Aves; order Nyctibiiformes; family Nyctibiidae; genus Nyctibius; species Nyctibius grandis. The sequence goes on along the minus strand of NC_090664.1, from coordinate 24,495,832 downwards.
AGACAAGGAGTGACCTTGGCTGGACAGTATGGGGGGAACATTCCTCCATCCTCAACTCATCCTCACGTTGCTTTGGAGGGAAAGCCAAATAGCAGCCACCAAGCTCTCTTGCAGCATCTGTTACTGAAAGAGCAAATGAGACAGCAAAAACTTCTTGTGACTGGTAATGTTCGAGGCTTCAACACAATAATAATTTAAGATGTTTTTAATGACATTTGTATTTGTATTAAACTAAATGTGGTAATACAGATACTATACATCTTAACGATTGGGAAAAGTGGAAGGGTAGGAGAAAAAAGTACAGTATCTTTGTTTTCCCCCTTTAGTGATTCTGCTGCAGTCTGTTAGCCTGAAAGAATTCAGTGATTACAGAAAAGAGAAAATGATTACTTCATCACATTCTTTTGCAGCTGCTGAACTTCCCAGCGTGGCGAGGCACGTGGTACATGTCCCACTGCATCAGCGCTGATGCAGAGTTCTGCAATATATACCCCTCTTCTCGCTGAAAACTTTCTCTCCTATTAGACCTATTAGTTTGTTGTTCTTCACATGGGAGTGAAATGTCCCTGTTTTGCAGGAGCAGTTCCTCTTCATCCACAGTCTCCTTTAGCAGCGAAAGAGAGAGTCTCACCTGGTGTAAGAGCTGCCCACAAACTGCCTCGTCACAGGCCACTGAATCGAACCCAGTCAGCTCCTCTTCCTCAGAGTACTTTAGCCCAGCTGGTCATACAGCAGCAACATCAACAATTTTTGGAGAAGCAGAAACAGTACCAGCAGCAGATCCACATGAATAAGGTGAGTTCCCAAAGTAAGGAATTTCCAATAAACGTAAAGGTTGAAAACTAACAAGGAAGTTTAGGTATTGGTGGCATGTGGTCATGGACAGTAGACAGGTTCTTGCACGAGTATCTTGTTTATGCATAGGTGGTGTATACATTTGTATAGATCTTCATTTTCAGGTTCTGAAATGCACTACAAAGGTAATTTGGGGTTCTTGACATCAGCAAGAATACAGTTCAACAAAATAGGGTTCAAAGCATCTTAGAGGTTTAAATTACAGGTGTTTTCCCGTTGAGTGGTAAATGATGCCTTAAAGAATACTAGATATCTATCCAACTTTTTAATGTGAACTTTTGAGCTTCAGCAATCATTCCATTCAACTGCCTTTGAATTGTATTTTAAGCTTTCTCATTGTGGACTACTGTGTGGAATAAACATATAACTTATTTGAACTCAGCTGATTAAATTTATCTTTTTTGTGTAAGAAACATTAAACATCTGGAGAAATTTTTAATCAGCTTTTATCAAACCAACTTTTTCTCTGTAAGTCAATTAGTAACATGAAAGTTTGTTATCTATATGGTGATATAAAATTACCATATAAGGAGAAAGAGAAGAATGTGCTATTGCTAACATCAGATACAGAGTTGAATTGTGCCCCTCTTTCCCTGTAGAGTAACACCTTATTCGGGAGGGGGGCGGGGAGGGGGGAGAAGAAAAGGGACCATCCGTTAATAAACAAAGAGCAGCAGAATCTAAATAGATTTAGCAGAAGCTAGTGTTTCTACAACAAATGTGATGCTGTTCCCTGCTCTAAAATGAAGATATGCAAGTAATTAAATGCTTTTATCTGGAGAATGTTTTTCTGCACTTACTACATAGCTTTCCAAAAGTTGTTTGCTGGAACTCCTCTAGTAATTCAAAGATACTAATCATACATCTTTAGTTGTCTTCTTTTGTTTGAGGGTTACTTAATAACTATATATAAGAGGCAATGGCAAAGCAGAAAGATAAAAAGCGGGCAGTCAGCCCTTGTACCTAAGAGAAAAGAAAAAAAAAAATCAATCTACCTTACTGGGTGAACTTCCCAGGGGGTACTGATTCTTTAGAATCTACTAAGAATTCCCAACAAAATTAGAAACAAACCTAGAGTTTAAGTACATAGTTTGTACAGTGATTATTAACTTAATAATTTCATAATTAATATTAAATTAATAATTTAATAATTAAATTATTAAATCTTGTCTTAATTAGGAAAAATGAAGACCAGAAAACTTCAAAGTTCAGAGCTGATCCTTGCATGTTAACCCCTCTCAGCTTGGGTGTTTTGATTACTCAGCTAGGACTCCAGTTGGCTTTTCTTTGAGTATGCATTCCATATGTTTAATCAAGATGGCATATGTATATCTCATAGCCTCAGGTTTTGAAAATATTTCACCTGCCCTCAATTGTCTGAAGAGAAAAGAATTTTTACTGGTAAAGTACTGAGTCTTTGTGCCGTTTGTGAGTATTCACTACAAACCGATCAGTTCATGCATTCCTCACAAAGCAAAGAACCCCACTGACATGTTTTTGTTAGATCATATGCTTATTGACATAAATTCCACCATAGCATTTGGGGATATGTGCTGTGGCATATCGGTACATTTGTCCTGAATACAACAATTAGACTTGAGCTGGATAAACATATTCCTAGTCACATAGGACTAGGAATGCATTGCACCTCACAAGAGCTAAGCTGGATAAGGAAGTAAAAAGGCTGCAGTTGGTTTGGGATAATGCTTCTTTCAGTAACATTTTTTTTCTGAGTTAAACTGCAATGAAAATATAAGTTAAAGAGAATAATTGCCTCTCATACTTGAAATACAGTTTCATTCTCACATGCTTATTTGTGATAAAGAGACAAAACAATTCCTTCTTTTAAAACCTAGTGAACCTAACTTTTATTCTCTACAGTATAGGCTATACACATATACAGACAGAAGAAATTTAAGTTTATCCTAGGGCCTTTCATTGCCTTGAACCTCCATAACTTACTTCCTTTGCCCCAATAGCTTCTCAGTCTCCTTTATCCCTACTCCCAGAACAGCTAGCCTTCATCAGGAGCACAGTAACTCATCAGAGCAGCAAACACCTAAGGAGGAATCGTGCTGCAGGATCGTGCTGCAGCCACAGCAGCAGTGGGTTATCTGAGGATGCAGATGGTTTATCAGACTTTACAGTTTGCAGCATCTAGGTGGTTCTTCAGCACCGTTCTCAGAAGAACCGTTCTGATGAATAGTAATGAAAAATGTCAGTGCTCTAATCATGTATCTGTCCTCTGCAAGTATACAGAAAGCCAGGGGGCTTTCTTACGTACTTAAAAGAAGAAATCTGGGTTTTAACAACTAGAATTTAAGGATAGCCCATAGACAAGAGAGTGAGAAAAGATCAAATCATGGAGTGACTTTTAAGTACTGAATTTAAATCTATATTCTTTAACCCTTTAACTTAAAGATTCAGATTGAACACCTGTGCCTACATAAGGTTTTTGAACTCTGCTAGCATGGTGGAATATACTTTGTTCAATCTTAAAACTTGCCTTTATTTGCAGTTGAAGTTATTTGTTCATCATATAATTTGCATGGCTTTACAATCAAACTTAAACTCTGTGAAGCAGAGTTATTTGAACCTTAAAACAGTAGATATTCTAGATCATGTAGCAAAGCAACCCAATATCTTCTCATTTCTTAGGACAAGTTTGGGTATGTATCAAGTGAATATATACACTTGTTATTTTCCATTGTTCTGTCCCTTACTCTTCTGTTCATAGGCTGTATAATGCAATCTGCAGAGAGATATAATTCTCTCCTTTTCAGTCATGAAAAATGTAGGGCTTTTTAAATAAGGAATACTCAAACATTCTCTTAGAAGTTTTGGTAAGAAAGACCAGAACCATTTTAAGCTGTCAAGACTATGAAATGCCACTTGATCAAGAGCTTAGAACAAGTTCCTATCTTATTTTTCTTTTCCATTTCTTTTTCCTTTTTTTCCATATGTTTAGGACTTCAAGTACTTAAGGCTTTAATCTATTTCAACTGAACGCAGTATTTGAATGTTTGCCCTGAACTAAGGTGATATGGCATGTGTCAGCAATCCCTGAAAACTGTTTCTGGTCACATCTTTTTGGTGGACGTATAGGTCAATCTTGCTGTAGCAACAAAAAGAGGAAGAGACCAAGTTTCTCCCCACCCCATTGATCTTGTATTAAAATTTCTTTTCTTTGAGAAAATAATACACTTCAGCAGCAAGCCAATGCTGCTGTGAGGGTGATAACAAGCAAAATCTAGCATAGGTCAGAGGTAAAGAATTCCCCTGGATCATTTCCATTCTGAAAAGAAACAAATCATTGCCAAGAGGTGTGCCTCTGTCCTTAATAACAAAGAGAAGATCCCCTATGGATTATTTCTGGTCAGCTCTCAGATGCCAGCCTTTTGATGTGGGAAACGGTGTACGTCTCCACTGAAGTCTGACATTTATACCTGCGGGATCTAGTACACTGACCTTCTGAAAACATTCTGTAAATGTTGACATCCCATCCAAAAGTAGGTAGAAACCCTCGTCCCAGCTTTCTGGGGAAAAAATAATAATGAATGTGCAGTAACCTGAACTCCACTCATCTTAGGGAAGATAGGCTTTGCCGTTGTCAGCTTTAATATACTTCTGTCCGAATGACAGCTTATTTCCTCATAAGGCCCTTTGATCACCATTGCAGATCTTCATTCTGCTCGATAACAGGAGTCCAAACTCTGAAACCCCCAGTTAAAATTATTGCAATCAAGTACCAAAAGACCACTACTACAATAAAAAAATCAAAATCTTGATGTTGTTTGTGTATCTCTGTATCTGGAAAGCTTTGACCCTGCCACTTGCAGAAAAAAATGATGATTTTGATGTAACAAATATAAATGCAAAGTCCCTAGCAGAAGTCTACATTCAAGAAAATTTCAGAAATCATAATGTGAAGAGTAAATGAACAAAGCTCTCTCTCTGTCTTTAAAGGTTATTTTTGTCACATATGATGAATAAAGGCCTGCCTCCACTGAAGCTAAACTAGCACTGTCTTCACTGGGACCAAGATCTCAGTTGATCAGTGTGGGAACCCTACATGTGTTCTTAAAATAGTGCATTAATAGCATTTTGACAATTTGTTTTCAATGGTAAAATCCTCCTCTGTATTGGAGTAGTAAAGGTTAAAATAATGGGGCAGTTGGTAGTGTGCACCAAAGTATGGGAGCAGTATGGATAATGTTGAAGCTTAGATAAGGAGTACCTGAATTTCAGTTTTCATTCCAGGATGTTAATTGGTTTAAAGCATCTTTGTATAGGGAACCAGTGACTGGGCAAGACTGTGAAGTAAAACATGCATGTCAAAAATACATAGGAAGTGAAAATTTGTTTTGGCTTTCCAGCTTACACATCTGACTAGCATCATCTGAAGGTGAGAGGCAGCACATTTCTTCTTTCAAATATTGCTTCTAGCAGGGGATTATTTGGAGAAAACTATAGCAACAGTTGACTATGTTTGGAACTGAAAAATGCCCAGATCATTTTCTCCTTTATTGAGAACTAATGTTTAAGAGCCATAATGCAGAAGAATGATTTTGAAAGATAAATACATCCCTTAGAAACGTTGTACATGAGTAACAGAGACAATGGTAAGCAGGTGCCAAGTTGTTTCAGTACAGCTAACAACATACATAGCTGGTCAAAGTAATCTGATAGCCACAGGAGAGAAGGAGAAAAAGTGTGTTCCATAGGTATATACATAAGCTCTTAGAAACGACTGCCATGTATTTAAAATGAACAGTTAATTAAGGAAAGAAATGTATGGGGTGGCTGTTGCAGGATTTCATGTTTTGTCTCTTTGTAAAGACGTTTTATTTAAAATACTGTGTTTTACAAGAGCTTATCATTACAAAGGAGAAACAAAGGCAGGGGTTGTGACTGAAGGACCTATAAAATGGTCTGTTGCAATGTCCAGATTATTTATAGTCTTCTGTTTTGCTGTACAAGCAAGCAGGTTAGGTTGTGTTTGATGTCTTTTTTGGTTAGACTCTTGCAGTTATACAGTGGAGTTGATATCTGTAAATGCTCCTGCTGCCACTATGTACTTTGGCTCATGCATATCCCTTACAGTTTAATTTCCTGAAAATAAAAGGAAAAAAATATAGGTTGCATTAGCATAAAACCATTTTTTTGAGTGACTCCTTTAGTTGGAATAGCGATAACAGTAAAGTATACTGGTTAAAGAAGACCAATCTGTTCAACTCTAATTTGTTAGTGAAATAAACCGTGGTTTTATTATTATTTTAAAATGTAGTCTTATTAAAACTCAGATTAAGCAATCACTTTTTCAAAAGCAAAAATATGCATTGAAATGAGGAGAAAGTCCTGCATGTAGCTACAGATAAATTCAGGAAAAAATGGTAAGTGGGGATTTAAAGTGAAAGATTTAAATATTAACTGTAAGCAGAAGTGTCCAGCTGCACAGTGAAAGAACTTGGGCAGTGTTTCATTCAGGACTCATTTTCTGCTGTGTAATCCAGCTTTAGATAGAGAGATAAGATAGAAATATTAACTCTAAACTGGTATCTTTGCATGTCTCCAGATATGTAATTTTCCATGGTAGTACCAGGTGATAGAATATAAAATAAGATGTTTCTGACTTAGGAGAACTGAACAGTCTCTTGGTATTGCTACTAATGTAATTACTGGAATAAGATGGGGCCAAGGTGCCTTTAAAAACCACTTTAACAAATATGAAAGCATGGTGGTGACACAGAGAAAGCAGTCAGCTGTGGCTTAGCAGACTGTGAGCAGCAGGAGTGGTTTTCAGGTTTTGGGGGTGTCCCCCTGCACCATGCCATCTACTCATTTTTACCATGCTCCATCATATGAGAGGACGTGACTATAGTGCCTCATAGCCCCTTGCCTGAGGCTTAGTTAAAGTCACAGTGTAAAGGATGTTTTTAATAAGATTTTTGCAGTAAAGGTAGTATGAATGCACTTTGTAAAATCTACTGTGTAAATATATAAAGACTTTCATTGCACAGAGTTTTAGAAAATTTAATTTGTTTAGCTCCTCCTGTCACCGAAGTCTGGAGCAAATTGCCTGCTGACTTCCATGGCGTGGGAACAGGCCCCAAAACAGGAACGCTGCAAGTGAAGTGCACACAAATACCACTCTAGTCTCTTCAGCCCCCTTAACGTGTTCTTGTATCACTCCACTGATTACATGCAAAAAAGCGTTTGAAGGTGTCCACGTATAGATTATATACTGCAGGCCATCGTGTGTTGCCTCAGAAATCTCATCAGCAGATCTGTGCCATCCAGCAGTATGAAGAAGAAAGAGCCTGACATAAAAGTGAAAAAGCATGAAAGAAAGGAGAGAAGTAATGAGCTAAATATGTCTTAACTTTGCTGTGGACATGCACTCATTTTCTCTTGGCTTTCCCTCCAGAATAACCCACCTGATGTCAAGTAACTGGCACATGGAATGGTTTACAGGTGGATCAGCATCAGTGACTCTGGTAGCTGTATATGATTATCTGTCAAACAGATGTTTCAGCTTGTATTTTCTTGCTAGCAGCCAGCCAAGCAGCCAGGCCTGCCTTTCTTTTCTTGCTTGAGGAGTGGAGAGGGCTCGCCCACAGGTGTTTAACTAAGTGACAGAGAGGAGAGTACCCGAGCTGAATATACGTAGTTAGCTTCAGTGCCTTCTTGTTCAGCCTCAGCCCCTGAGAAACAACTGGAAAAGATTTATGGGTTTGATCTGATATGTTTTCCATGTGCTTAATAAAAGGAGACACTCTGCATTAGTTTCAGTAGTAAGGATTCCCCAGCTTTGAGCATGCCACCTGCAGCATGCAGCATACACGTGTTGTGATTTGCCAGTTACTACAGTAATGAAAAGGGATTTTTTGTTTGTTTCTTTTTAGTAAGCTATTAAACTCCCATTACACCCCAAAAATGAACATCTGCTGTGACCAAAGCCTGTAGACTTCCACTGTGGAATATGTTTCTCCACTGATGTGGGGCTTATGCACCAGAGCATCAACTGGAACTGCACAAACAGATCTTTCAACTCTTCTTGTTGATTTTGTGGGAGTTCGTGAATCCAGCTGTAGCTTCTTGATCGTAGTTTACATGACAACCCTGCCCTTCAGTAGGGTGGCATTTTTCTGTATGCATTAGCAAGCAGAATGAAACTAGACCAGGCATGGTTTGTGACAAAATAGCTATGCTGAAGCCATCCAGTAACTCAACGAATAGCACTAGCTAAAATTCAGTTTGAAAGAGTTGATAGTTGGAGGCGGGGGGGCAGATGGGAAGAGGGAGGTATGTGAAAGTAATGGTAAAAGGTGAAGTTTTTTTCCCTCTCTGCATATTTGACCTTGGTGATACAAATCACTATTTGCTTGAAATCAAGCGGGGCAGTTGAGTAAATGATAATTACTCACTTGACCCTGCAAATGCTTACTCACATGTCTGATTTGTGTCTCTCTGAACAAAGTGGGGATGTTTTTCAGTTTTGGCTTTTTGTATATCACATTTGGACTATTTTGGAATACATTTTCTGCATCTTAAATAGTAAAACATAAACTATACTTGATTGCAGCACACTGGCATCTGGCACCTCAGCAGAGCTTTACAATAGCAGTTAATGGTGTAAAACCGGTATTGTCTCGGTAGCTGTGTTGTGTTATAACATTACTGCTACAACTGGCATACCTGTACTGTGCACGACAAAAGTTATAGCCTTTCCAGTCATGGACAGACATTCCTGTAGGCCCTTTGTACCCCAGGAGAGGGGTGTGATGCCAACTCTTCGTCACTGCTCCTTTGTTGGCTTTCAGTGCTTTCATGCTTTAATTGGTAGAGAAGCTGGTGTGAACATTGCCTAATTTGCTTATAACAAATATTAACCAGATTACTAATTTTCTTGTATCTTAGACTTCCTTTATTATTTTGTGTTGTGGAAAATGAACTGTAATATAGTTAAATAAATTCCTGCGTTTATGTTTGAAGAGTATGAAGCGAGACTCATTTCTCTTGATTATCAGCTGTAACAGTGTAACAGATGTGTAATGTTTTCAGTATTCTGCCTTATTTTTAGTTTAGTACTACCGTATAGCACTCTCTATGTACATGGTATTTTCTACTGCAGAATAACAAGTGGCCTTTTGCTTAGGAACTTTGGTTCTTTCTTCCCTGTACATTAATATTTTAGCAATGCATAGCTACCTGGTTTTGCTGCGGAAGATTTAATTTTGTCAGTGTGAATCTAATACTTATCTGGCATCAGTAAAAGGCATCAATAACTGTTCCGTCCTTCTCTTTCCAGATGCTCTCTAAGTCCATTGAGCAGCTCAAGCAGCCTGGCAGTCACCTGGAGGAAGCTGAAGAAGAGCTTCATGGAGATCACTCGATGCAGGAAGAGCGAGCTCCCGGCAGCGGTGCCAGCGTTAGGGCTGAGAGCAGCGGTGCTGGTGTGGATGACAGAATAGGACAGCAGGTGGGGGCTGTGAAAGTCAAAGAGGAGCCACCCGACAGTGATGAGGATGTTCAAACCCAGCAAATGGAATCTGGGGAGCAAGCTGCTTTTGTGCAACAGGTAATAGGCAAAGACATAGCTCCAGGATTTGTAATTAAGGTTATTATCTGAACATCACGTGCATTTTCTAGGCTTTGATAAGCAATTGTGTTTTGATTCACTGATCTAGCGAATCCTGATTTACTGTTCAAAGAATCTAACAAAGGCAGAAGTGTTGTATGCGCACTTGAAAACATAGTGAAGCTCATCCTTATGGCCACTAATTGAGAAACTACCTGTTGCAGTCAATTATTCTACACAAATCTTTGCATAATAGCTGATAGACTTTTATTAACCCAGGATTACATTACATCGCTTAGTTCTAGTGAAAGAAAACTCGTATCATCTAGCTTGTTGAGATCAGCAATTGCGGGAATTAGTTTCCAGACCTGATTGATGAAACATTCTTCTTCTCTGATTTTGAATCCTCTGACTTTTGCTTTCAGCTGTCTGTATATACTGTATCATACTGTAGTCTTGAACACTGTTAACGTTAGGGTATTTTTTCCCCAGTAGACAGGTACTGACCGCTATATCAGTGGTCCCAGGCTGGTGTATAAAGTATAATTGAGAGAATACAAGGTGGATATAAAGAGGCAAGGCACTGTTTAAAAATTGCATTGTTTTCTTTTTTGCACTGCTTAGTTAATTTTTCATTCTGTCTTATTTGATGATACTGTCCGCAGAGACATCCTTAAATGAAGCAGATGCAAATACTGGTGAGAAGCAAAATGCAGCATTAGGTTTTTATCAGTTATTAGGATATTGCAGGAAAAGCGCAGAACTGTTACCGTTATCATCTGATATCCAATAACTTGTTTATTTTTTTTTAAATAAAGACTAATCACACAATATTGCATAACCTTTACCGCTAGGTTTCACGGACAAGTACTAAAATCACGACTGTGCATAAAATGCCAACTTGGCAAAAGGAAACTTCAGCTTCTCTGTGAGCATGTCACCAAAGCTGACAAGCGCAGTGTATTTGTGCAGCCAGCGAGCTGGCGTCCCTTTCCGTTGCTGTAAGATCAGGCAGAGCAAGGCTGGATGCAGTGGAAGGCCCTGTTTATTTAAGTCTCTACTTTGTCAGGTCCCCGCTGTTCTCCTGCAGAAAAGTGATTTTGGGAGGGGGGGCAGGAAATGCCTTATGGAAACAGGAAGCCCAAGTGATTCATGTGCTGAGGAATGCGGGGCCGGGGGGGGGGGACAGGGCAGCGCTCCTTCTGTTTTTAAAGGCACTCTATGAATTGATTTATTGTCAAAGAAAATAACAAAGCAAGTAGGGAAACTGTTAAGGAAGCTTTCCAGTGAAACATTTCCTTCATATTCCCTTTTGATATGTTTACCTTGTTTTATAGGTTTACTTTTGTTAAGCTAGTTAAAGATTCATTGTATTAAGATCCCCTTTAATATGGATAATCCCAAACTGACCTGGAATCCTTGTCAGGTTTTTTTTCTATTAAAAATATTTATATTTCTAAAGCTGAGGTATTTTAAGGTGCAGTATCCTGTTTCAAAAGAGAGCTGTTTTGCCAAATGTAGAAATTGTTCTAAAATATGTTATTAGGATGTGTCGTTTACATTATGCTCTAATACTATTAAATCTCTTATGAAATGTTGCAAATTCTAAAGATACATTATCCTTTTTCCTAGAAGATCTCCAAACAAATGATTAAATAGCTGCTATAAAATGAAAGGCCTCCTGAAACATAAAGATCATCTTAGATAGGAAAGATTTATTAATTGAGAAAATACAGGTGATTTTTATGTGTTCTTCATAATTTGACAGAAATCCTTCCCCTTCTTGTATGAAAAAAATCACGTTCAAAAAGTGAAGCATATAAAAATTAAATATATGTTTTTCCCACTCTGTATAATTTTCATTTTCTTTGAAACCTAAGTTCAGCCTCATCAAAAAGGGGTAGTGCATCTTTTAAAATACATTCTATTTGGGGAGAAACTTGCAAATGAGAAGACTTTTGTACAATATCACTTCAAAGACATGTATTCACAAAGGACAAAAGATATTTTTATAATGTCATTCAGGTGAGAAACCCCAATACATTAGTGAACTTTATTTTCAGAATATTTCAAATTTGGATAAAATTAAGATAGAGAAACTACCTGGAACCAGTGAAAAGGAAAGCTGGGTTTAAGCAACCACATTTCTAATTGATAATTGTCTCTTACATTTTAAATCTACTGTATTTATTATAATTTACACCCTTAGAGGTGATCTCTTGTTTTGTGTTGTAAATATATTCTGTTTGTATGTTCCCTCTTTTTGCCTTCTGATATAAGTCTCTTCCTTTCTCAAATAAAGTTTTTTTTTAAAAGATCCCCTTTCAGATATCTGACTTTGTGTAAAGTTGATAACTTAATTGTGCTTTTGCTTTGTATAACCAAATCCATTCGCCACACATTGTTGAAACAATTCCAACTTTCAGGAGCAAGGCTTTTATTACACAATTCTTACAATGATTACACAAAGTCTTTTTTTGGTCTCTTGTTTTATCCTACATCAGCCATTATAAGTTTTAGTGAATGTGGAAATAGTATTGATGCATTTTCATTTTCCCATCATTGCATCTGTCTTGAACATGTGATCATATATTGTACCATATAGGAAAGGTAAAGGTGAGTCCCAGTTTCTTGGCTCCTAATTATCCAAAATTCAGATGAACGGAAATAATTTCCATGACATTTCTAAAACCTGCCTAGTACCCCAAAGGTGTTGGTCTGAAACTGAGCTGATACTGACCTCTTTGATATTCCTCAAGGCCTTTGCAAAACTAGAGTCCACCTGTAAATATGCTGGGGAGGAGGGAATCCACAAACTTTGCAGACTTTAAAGCAATTGTGTAAGACAGTGAAGTCCTACTTTAGAAACACCTAAGCACTCCCTTGAAGATATTAAATGCTTTACTCGTTTGTGACATTTCCTGAACTTTGCTTCAGATCTACAGAGAGAAATACTTTGTACTGCAAACATGACGCTGCTGCTAAGGTACATGAACTATTACTACCAAAAAAGTTTAAATAATCGTTGCATTCTAGGTCTCTAACTGTTCATTTGAATTGCAAAGGCTCTTAATAGCTTCGATTCTGGTATAGTTTTAATTAAAATAAAATGCTTTCAGCAACATAAGTATGTAAGAATAAATATTTCTGTAAATCAAATTTAATTATTTTCAGTGATATAACAGCAAAGTTTCATCAGTCATACACAAAAAAATATTAGATAAAAAGTCAAGTTTTACGTTAGGAAACTTAACTAGCATTAACAGTATAACATTATACTGCTTGCCCTGTTGATTATTATATATTTAGAATTCTGTGCCTATAAGTAAATCATGCTTTCAACGGGGATTTTATTTGAGATGACTTTTGTTTAAATACTTGTGTTGGAATTAGAAGAGCAGCCATAAACGTTTTCAATTTACGACATTCCTGTTTTGGAGGCTGCATCTAGATTTTTTTCTAAATTATTTGTTTATCATGCATAAAAGCACCCATAATGAAGAAAACAATCATAATTTAATACAATTCACAAGCCTTATATTTTCCAGGAATGCTGTACATATCTTCTTTCTTTTTTTTTTTTTTTTTTTTTTTTGAAAAATAGGTGCTTATTCTGTCCTGTTGTCCAAAAAAATAAAGCCAGTATAGCTGCCGATTTAGAAGTAATTACTACTAAAGAAGGGAAAAATGCTTCATAATATTTATATACCCAAGACAGACATACATTACTGGAATGTAGATACTGTGACATTAGCCTTTTTTTAATCCCCTGGCATTAACAAAATAGGATTAAAAGCTGAATGCCTCAGCCAAGCAGAAGCACTCCAGTCACTACCACGACTCATCCTTTCTATTCAGCAATTCATTTGTGCAGTATCGTCATTCCATCTTCGTTATCATCAGGATCACTAAGACTTATTTACTCCATGTTACTTAAGCCAGCTATACCCTGTTTTTATCTTCACTGGCATTCTAAGGTAAAAATCTAGAAACATGAGTCCCAAGCACCAATCTAAAAATGTTTACTTATTTCTCCCCCTTATGAACACTTCACAATTTGCAGCCAAAATTAGCTAAGCCAAGTTAATTTCCTTATTGTATTCTGTCCCACTAGCAGCATGTCCTACTTATCCACTTAAGAGATGTTTGTTTGCTTTTCATTTATTTGTTTAGTTTCTGATTTCCTTATGCAGTTCCCATCATCTGGGTGGTAGTGAGGCTTCTGTACCTCATTTCTCAGTGGAGGCATATAGCTTAGAACGTCGTATGCTGAATTGCTGTTCAGGCAGACAGAAGAGCAGCATCCTGGATAAAATTGTCTTCTCTATTGATCTAGAGCAATAATCCCAGTGATTTTTGTAGAATTCTGCCACTCTACTTGGTAGATGCTGTGCTTTGTATTTGGTAGACTTTGTGCTTTGCATTTGTTTGGTTTTTTTTTTTTTTTTCCCTCTTTTAAGTCAGCCTAATTTGGAATTAGATTTAAAGGCAAAAAAATACAATTAGCTCAACCTGCATAGACAGTGGAAAGGCTGGTTGTCTTGGCCATGCTCATGCGCTCACACACATGAACAGAGCTGGGAAGAGGCATCCTTCAGGCATGTCCTGGTTTCTGGTCCCCATTTGCTGAGCTCAAGTGTCACACTCCTTTTGCTTATTTTGATTCTGGCTCCATAACTCATCTAGCCACTACAGGATAACTTCCCCAGCTACCTGTGTGTACACACAGCTGTTGGTGACCCCCCAAGAATTACTACAGCAGCAGCTGAGATTTAAAAGGCTACTAGCTTATAACTTGAAAGCATTCAGCAATGTCTGATTCTCTGAGGTGACTACATGGGGGCCTTAGTCACTAGAGTTGTTTCAACAGACCAGATACTTACTTACTTGTAAGCGATTCAGTGCCTTAATTAGCTGACTAAATGAGATGTTTTGAATCTGGCTGTGGAGCTTTTGTAGCATTTGTTTTACTTTACTTTCCATAGTTGCCTTGAAGTCACTGTATTGACTCTTAACAGTACATAGCCCTGAAATACAAGGGAGGTTGGTTGGAGGATGTGCTGTTAAAAGTACCCCTCTGTGCACTTGGTCCTTCCAAGGTGGTAGCACATAACAACATTTTTGGCCTCAAGAAGGGCTGTGAAGGGCAGGAGAAATGGAAATGTAAGTATGGAACAATGTCAAACTTCCAAATAAACCTTCCACCTCCTCTCCCTCCCTCAATGATGTTGTAAGCACATTCTTATATCTACTAGCTCAAATAACTTTTTTTTTTTTGGTAGGCTACCTTAGTTGTCTGCTTTAACTTCTTCAGCCAGTAAGAGAGGCACTAACCTTGTACTGTTCTGCCTTTCCTCTAGTCTGTGGGAGCACAGGCCCAGTACAACTCCTACATAACACAAGCTGGCACTGTGATTTCTGCAATCAAACTTGAGCCATAGCCTGTCCAGATGGAGTGAGGGGGCAGAGGGCTGTGTAGTTGGATCTGTTTTGTGAACATTTTTCATTCATCTACACGAGGGGAAACCCCATCTAAGTATTTAGCCAGCTTTCTGTCATCTTTACTCCTAAGGTCCTGTATTGAGTTTTTAACTGTGGTCTTTAAAAATGTAGTTCTTTATCAATTTTTTTAATGCCAATTCTACACAAAAGTGCAGAATAATAATGAGAATTTTTACAAGTAATTTTCCTTTCCCAGTTGGATTTGAAAACAATCAGTTTTTTAGAAAGTATCAAATCTACTTTCTCAATGAACTCCAAGGAGATTGGTATTTTTGTTTGTCTCTCCTAATGTAAACCCTTCAGTTAGAGAAGGCAATAAGACTTACTTACTTTATCACAAAATTAAATCAAGACCTGAATTGTCTGACCAACCATATGGCATTACAACATAACAGAATTATTTCATTTCACTCATACCTGCACAGAATAATGCTGATAGTGCTTTTATTTTTTTGATCCAAAATTTTTTATACTTCTTTACTTGTGATATGGCACCTCAATACTTCTGTTACTGGTCCCTTTTATTAGAGAAAGCAGCATGTAAGGAAACCGCTGGGGCCACACTAGCAAAATTACTTAATCAGGGGTACCTAACTAGCATGAACCAAAAGCCTGTAAGTCCAGATCCCAGTAATTATCACTTCACATTTTGACAGTCAGATGACACTACTTTCATACCGTTGGGCAATTTATCATTTCCTGCATCAGACAGCACAGGGTGTTATTGTTATTGTCATTGAAGAGGATTATGTGTTCTTGGAAAGCTGCTGCTTTAAATGCTGCATTTTTGGAAGAATTCTGTTTTGACCTCTTGAGTGTGTGTCTCTCTCTGTCAGACACACGTATGGGTACACACACACACACAAGTTTTCATTTTCTTCCTTCTCTTAAAATATGAGACTGAATAAATGCACGCCTCAGTATACTGCTGGCTAAATCTTCATAAAGCTCTCTTGTTTAGTATCCTGGAAGAGCAGCTCAGCCTGAATGCCTTTGAGACATAGGTGCTCTAATGCAGAAAGCAGTGCATAATCTGCCTCTTCTCCTGTTCTGGCCTGTGACCTTTGGATCCCCAGGAGACCAAGGAAGTCTTTCTGTTCATACTGCCTGTATTTCCTCAGCAAAGGGTCTTGTGAAAATTACAGCTATGAGACTGCAGCAACGCAGTGATGGCAAGGGCTTAAGAAGGCTTTGCTCAGGTTCTCTGCAAAGCAGCTAGAGAAGGATGGAGGATTCAGTCTCCAACCCGTTCCTTAGTCTTTTCATTTTGCTCCCATCAAGAAGGGCACTGTGATAGTTTTTAGGTGGCAGCTTGCAGCTTTTTAAAGCAGATCTCTGTAATTGAACAGATCCAGAAGGAGCACAGGGCAGAAGTGCTGTTGGGAAATGCTCTCCCACTGTGCACAGAGGGATAGCCACCAAGACCAGACACTTCTAAGGCTTGCTCTCCTAG
This sequence comes from Nyctibius grandis, assembly GCF_013368605.1. NCBI lineage: Eukaryota > Metazoa > Chordata > Aves > Nyctibiiformes > Nyctibiidae > Nyctibius > Nyctibius grandis. The sequence goes on along the minus strand of NC_090664.1, from coordinate 24,479,441 downwards.
ATCTTTACTGAAAATACAAGTGATAGAGTTACTACACAGAGAGCATGGCTCCGTCACTCAGCTACCTGACTGCACACAGGGACAGGTGGTGATCAGGTTTCTCTCATTTCTCACCCATTTTGATCCATTTTGACACCTTGCCTTAGGTGTCCCATTAGTTTCTGCATAGATTTTAGTTTTCTGAAGCTACTGACTTTATACAGAGGGCTTCAAAGCTTCTTTGTTAGTGTTTCTGACAGAAGAATAAAAACAGCAGTGCTGAATACAGGTGCCATGAGCACAGGCTCAGCCCAGGGACACCTGACTTCAATAGCTCTGATTTGGCCTTTTCTGCAGGTAATAATTCCAGTTAAAATATGTGCAGCATTACCCTTTGTGCTATGTGAGCGAGTTTTTTCGTAAGAATCTCCACCCCTTCTCAGGCAGGCTCTGAGAACACAAACACAGGCAGCACAGGACCAGCAAGAAAAAAGGGACAGGAGGAAGATTCATTCCTACAGCAAAAGATTGAGAATGAGCATGGGGACTGTTGCTTATCTGTGTTGATGGATAATGCCCTAACCAAGAAAGCTGCTCATTTTCCCAAGTCCTCTCTGAGAAGCTGGATTTCAAACAACTGCTTTCAAGTTAGATACTATTATATGTCACGATTATAGTAGCTTGAACCTTCCTGTAGAAGAAGTAATCCTTTCTTTCACCTCTCTGGCACTTTCCCTCCAGCTTTTAATGCAAGAAAAAGACTCAAAGCACCTTAACTCAGCTTCATGTTCAAGTTCTGCTTTCATGCAAGAATCTGTAATTTGGTAAGAAGCTACATCAGGGATGAGCTGACCGGGGGAAGTTTTGCAGTTGGATGCTGAAGCCCATGCTTGCTCCCAGCTCCATCTGGGAACGACCCAGTAGCTGCACTCTCGAGCCTTGCACTGTTTCATTGGCAAGCAGTTCCCACCACCACTGACCACTGAGATGTTTCAAGCTGTGAAATCAGTTGGCATAAAGCACATTGAGTCAGAGAAGAGGCAGTGGGTTCAGTCTGGTGGGATGCCAGACACACAGGAGCATAACATTTGTGAAGCTGCTGTCGTAAAGGTGAGCTGCAGGGGGTCACCACAGAGAGACAATTTCATATTTGATTTTCAGTACCCAGCCCTAGAGGCCATGACTAACTGGATCATTTAAGCCTGAAAGTATACTGTGAACTTAGCTGGTCAATGGTAGAAAGAAGTCAGTGTTAGGTTCTCTTTCTTACTGTCATGGCCACCTGCACATTTAATGTCATTGCAAAAGGCTGAATATTAACTTATAGACAGGTACCTCTAAGTGGGTTAGGTACATTAGAGAAGAAATAGTTTTGAAAGCTCTTTACAGCTTCTTACCAGGATCAGCTCTACTGTGTCTCCCAGCTCTTCTCCATGATTACTTCAGCTAGTAATTAAGGAAATCACAAGACAGGGCACTTAATGTTTGATGTATAGCAAGTTATTATTCATGTAATGCTGGTATTTCCTATTTTTTCTTTCTTCTGCTTTAATATGGATGCTAAGTATTGAAAAGGAAAAAAAAAAAAAAAAGACTTTTCTGGTGATGGGTTTAGAAATGGAGGAGGATTTAGCAAGTCAGAAAGGAAGGACACAATCCCAGTGAGGTTAGTTGCATTCAACCTACAGAATCCTGTAAATGCAACAGTAGCATATGTCAAGAAGGACCAATATATACACATTTTGCTCTCCTATGTTACAAAGTTCACCCATTGAACTAAGAGCTTGGACCTAACAAAACAAGGAGATTCAAGCCGTGCAGCTGACTATGCAGCCGAGATACTCTATGCAAAATAAGAAGCTGGAAACTACTCTCACAACTTGACCCCTATCAAAAAACATACCCACTCCTCAGCTATTGCCTTCTCCACAGATCACTTTTACAGTGCTGTTGCATCACCAATGAACAGCTACCGGTCACTACTGCTGCTGTACTCGATCCCTGCGTTCCGTAGGTTCTGAGAAGTGCTGTGCTGGAGGAGGTCTTCAGGGCTTATAGCAGGTCTTTGGAATGAGGAATAGGAACCAGGACAGGAAAAACAAAACTGTCCAAGTCCTTTAGTCTGAGTAATTCATCAAGGACATCACCGACGGCAAAACTGAGTTACTTCCTTTAACATTGGCAGAAGCCACTGGACTGAGTTTCACATGCTTTCATAGGTCTAAGTACATGACAGCATTATAAGAGCAAAGAAATGCTACCAAGTTCTCTCTATAGGCTAAATCTCCTCTGTGCCACTGAAACAGCTGTGGTGGTTCACAGGGATGGAGGCTCCTCCCAGCATATCGCTTGTGTCCCTAAAATGGGTAATGCTGGAGAAGCACCAAAAGGTGAAAGGCAGAGCTGCTTTCCAAGAACATACTTTGCAAAATCAGAAGAATTATGCCCAAAGCTAACAGAGTCTTTCTCCCCTTCAGTGAATAACTCCTTATCAGAAGCTTCCCCAGCCCCTTCTCCCTCCCATGGCTATCCTGCAGGTGTCCCCTGGTGTACCAGCTCCTCTGCCAAGCTCTCCAGATTTGTCCCATTTCTGACAATCAGAAGGCATAAGAGACCCTATTGGGAAGGGCCACGAGCCTTTAGTTATTGCTGCTTCTCACATGTGCTTGGCCACTCCATGGTGGGGTTGGCTCCTGGCAGGGAAGGGACAGTGGCTGGAGGCCAAGGCCAGCCAGGGAGCCAGAGGAGCAGACAGAGAGGCATCATCCTCTGGCACTGGTGTAGGACGTAATGGTGAGGGGAGGCAGAGGAGGCGAAGCAGCAGGCGTAAAACATCTTACAGGACTCCTTGTAGTTGGATCTGAGACCCCTCCTTGGCTTGGAGAGCAGCTCTGTCCCCTCCTGAGGATGACAACATTACATCCTCCAGAGGCTCCAAATTTCTACCTGCTGCAAAGAACTTTCTCTATTGTCTTTTTTTCTCAGAAGACAAGATGGTAATGAGGGATTAACTGCTTTGCCTTGTAACAGATCGTTTAAACCATTTTATAGAAAGTTCAGACTCAATAATTTAAGTTGAAATGCACTGATCCTTTCAGGGAATAGAAGAGTTCAGACAGTTAAAGAAAAGTTAAAAAAAAAAAAAGAGCTCTACCAGCTACTATCAACATGAGTCGTTGGTTTTCACTTTCCTGTCACTGTTGTCTCCTTTAACTATTTTAGATTCACTGTTAGACACAAGTTTTCCTGATCAAATAATGGAGATTAGTTAGTAAAGAAAGCATTCAAAGCTGTAGAAGAAAAAGGTCCCAATTCCTAATTCTGCATACTGACACCTTGAATCTCACTTCAATAGCTTAAGAAATACTATAACTGCTAAACATTGAGCCAGGAGTATCAATGTTCTATCATCTTTGTTACACTAATTTTTAAAGATAAATTGACATCTATTTTTCCAGCTGGAGGCTGGTACTTTGATTCCATTGAATATTATCAGTTATTAAACTTAATACCATAGTTCAGTGCTGGACCCGAAATCGGAAGCACTGAGGTTTCTATTGTTTCTTATCTGAGCATTCTGGGTCAAGGAGAGAGATAAAGTGCAGATGGAATATCTAAAATGCTTATGAAATTATCCAGTATATATTTCACCAGAAAACTGTGAGATACGTTTTTAATTTACTTTCATGGACAGGTTTTCACGTGCTGAGATGGTTTTCCCCAAATTCTTAATTCTCTTCATGTTAAGAGCATTTTGCAGTGTTCAGAATTTATCACTTATAGGAAATGTTCCTGTGTGTCACCCCCTAAAAATCTCAAGGACTGGACATTTAAATCAGTGACCTCACTGATTAATAGCTCATTCCAAACTGTTTTGCAGCCTTTTCCCTATTGTGCAAAAACATAACAAAACAGAAATACCAATGATTTAATTTGGCATCATCAACCACTGAAAGATGAGTGAGAAATAGATTAGCAAGTGTTATAGTTGGTCTTAATAGTGCAATGACAAGGAAATTCAAGGATGACAGATGATCCTTCTGACTAGCAATTCTTCTGACTGTATTATGGCATGGATAAACATGCTGTCTTGTCTAACAACTGGCCATGAAAGCAAAGAAATTTGAGTTCATATTGCTGTGGAAAACAGAACTGGAACAAAAATTCCTTTTTAATACATGTTTGGAGGGCCTGACTACTGCAAAATACTGACAGAAATACGTTAGGATCTCAGTTTGTAAGATACTCAAGATATTTCTCTTAACTTTACTGGGAGGATTTTATTTTTCTCCTCTGAATCAGAGCATCAGCGCTATCCTCCAGTGTAAATCCAGTAATGCTTCCTGAATGTTCACATGCTTGGGGCATTTTGAGCTGCACCTTTTAAAATAAATAAATAAGGAATGAATTTATTTGGCATTTCAGGCCAATGACCAAAGCCAGGGAGCCTGGTGAGTGTGCTACTATATTCCCTTTAACTTTATTTCTGTGGGCATCATGCATTTTTAAAATGGTTATACATTTCCCTGAACCAATGTAATATAAAAGATTTACTGTTACAGTTCGTGTGTGTGGCCAGGCAATGGCATATGGAAAACATGTTTCCTGCTATTTAATTTAATTACTCTAATCACGTGCCAGCCCCAGGCATGTCATTCTGAACCTCTGAGGCTCTTTGTCTGTCAAAGAGATGGACAATATCTTGGCTTTGTTTAGTTGCTCTGCAGGCTGCAGATAAAACCACAGAAATACTGACTGTTTGTTTAACCAAAACTTTGCATTTTAACCATTTGGCTTTGATTTTTTGTTTTACAAGAAAAGATGACATTTTGGCCTTGGTGAGCTGAAAAGGAAATATTAGGGATATGAAGAACTGTCACTTTCAGGGCTTAATAGATGAAAAAGAATACTCTAGCCTTCTGGTCAGAAATCAGCTTTGTTAGCAGAAACTTAAGACACGCATCGCTGTTATTCTAGAGTTGCCTGTTAGCCAGGGCAGCTGGAAGAGTCCTGTTTATAACTGCTCCATTCTAATACGGTTAGCCCCTCATTCAGCAGTTTCAGTAGATTTTAGTTTCTTTAGTTTTAATAGATGAAACTGTAATGGGTGAAACTAATTACGATTCCACATAAAATAACTGTACCAATAATGTTGCGTCTGGGTATAAGTCAGCTTTTATGTTAACACCCTACAGTCATTTTTATATAAGAAATATCTGCAAATTATAGCTCTAAGTCTTTTGACAAAAATTTAAGAGCAGATAGGCAGATTACAGTACTTCATTCATATTATAAACCCCAAATCTACAGAGAAATTAATCACACACTTAGCTTTAAGTATGTGCTTAACACCACCACTTCCTTCACTTGCAAGCCAGTGCTCAAGTCCATGTTTTCCTCCATCCAGACATGATACTAAATAGTACTTTAAACTATATGAGGATATAATTTCTAACCATCATGTTGTCAGAAGAGGAAATAAGAAGAACCAGCTTTTAATCAAATTAGTTTCATCTTATAAAGAATTACTACACATAGATAGATTTGTCTATTCTTACATTTTTGGAAACTGAATGAACTTCAGTTACTACAAGTTTCAACAGTAAATTAATCTACCTCTTTATATGGTAGTGTGCCCGTGTCCTGCCACAGTAGTTTTCAAGCTACACTGTATGGAAGAGGGTGGGCAGAAGGTCTATGAATATGCTCTCAGGATGTCTGCACTATCAGAGGGAAACATTGGGTGGGACGGGATGCAAAAAAGGAAGGTGTCCATCTGAGCAGAGTTTACATATTTCTGATATTTTAGTGTATGGTTCTCCAACTGGCTTTACTTTCCCCTGTTTTCTCGCTGAATCAATGAGATACAAAGAAATAAAAATTATTTCCTCTAAGCTGCACAGTACAGCAACTCAAGAATGAAAAATTTTGTTACTAGATAGTGAACTACAGCTCCTGTCCCATTGAGCTTTGGGCTAACCACTAGATGACACTACTTCTCACTTACTTAACAGGTGTGGGCATACGCTCCCATCTTCCCATATACCAGTTCACATATTTACATGCTTTCCAACCAAAGAACTTCAAAAAGCACATTGTACAGGAATTGCCTTCACTGCTATACATTTCGATGAATTTTGTATTTTGTGTATATACCTGTTGGTATTTAGGTGTGTGCATGACGGTATATACAACCATTACAAGCAGTGTGCATGCGTCTTTGCATGATTTATAGAAAACATGTATTATAACTCACTGTGCAAGTCTTTAGGGTGTTGTAACTTAGCAAGCGTTGATGACAGCTCTACTTAAAAGAAACCAGAGGAACTGCAAGAAAAACTTAATAGGCTGGAGTTTGTGGAGAACATTCCCCTTGCCCCCTACCTCCCCTCCCCGCCCCCAAAAAAAAAGGGATACTATATTGGCTTCTGTAGTGTGATTCTGGAAAGACTGGGCGTAGGGAAAAATATCACGCTGAGGAGTCAGCTGCGCGAGCGGGCTGCACTGTTCTATTCCAAAAATGACAAACAGTGAGGAGGAGAAAGACACAGAAGGGCTGTGATGCATATCCATAAGGCTGCTGCTGCTGTGGTTTTTAAATTAGGAACAATGAACTTTCCAGAAGGATGTGTGGAAAGAATCCCACATTTCTAAAAGCATGATTTTCAGAAATCCAGAAGCTCCAGATTACTTGAAAAACAGCTCCTCCAAACTTATATTTATGCTGCTAAATTACATGCACAAGGGCATGAGGATATGGAAGTGGAGTAATAGACAAAAAAAAAAGTGTATCAGAAGGTGCTATGTCAACAAGCATCTTGCTTTGTTAAGATTTCAATGATTTATAACACATTTGCTCTATCGGTGCTATAACTGTAATGCATACGTTGTGTGATATACTTCATTTAAAGAGTATTTTAAATGGCCATACTAAAACCTGTCTTTAAAATCTGCCTGTCATCTACCAGAGTGACAATGTACTACCCATAGTCAAAGCAAAATTAAGAATTACTTTTTGGTTTAGTAATCTAAATTTAAAATATTAAAAATCTTCTTTGTTTTGCACCTGTTTCAATCCTGATCTCCCACGACTGTGGCAATATCTGTTGCATAAAACCTTCGTACTCCTGTCGAAGGGAACCTGCAAGCAGGGAGGGTGAGCCTCCTTGCCTTGACAGGATGCTCTGCTCTGTTTACCTTTCAACCCGTTATTTTAGCATTATTTCTTCTGTTTTAATGCAAAGAGCTGCTACCAAAATGTAGTAAAGCTTTACAGTCATGTAATATGAAGTCCGTATAGTATCTACGTAGCACTAGATCAGCGAGCAATGTATTTCCTCTAATAAGCTATTTTTGTTCTGTCAATTTAGTCATAAGAGATACAAGCTGATTTGTGGGACTTCAAGAAATTACATTGCCCTAATAGCATCAGCTTTGCTGTATCTATGTGACAGCTCAGTTCCCTGCTCAGTCTGATTGTAAAAGCACACAGTGTGAGCTTTTGCATTGCTTTTGAAGAGAAAGAGATAAAAAAAAAAGAAGTGTTAAGTCACATTTTTTCTCTCCTTCTGACAAAAGGACTTTAACCTACGTTACAGCAACCCAAGAAATGCAGTCCTTTGGGGCTAGCCTCTTCCCTTTCTCAGGGCTGGGAGCCTTAGGAGGAAAGCAGCTTGGTTATACCTGCTACTCTAGTGGAAAAGAAATTATGACTTAACGATGTTTCACTCTTGCCCTATAGTAAAGGACTTCTTGTTAGCTGGATCTGAGATGGCACGAGGAAAAAAAATATCTTTTCCCCAAGTAGCTTGAAAGGCAGCAAAACTACCTCGAAGTACAAAGCGTGTGAGCAATCAAATGGATGTGAACTAAATTCAGAAAGTGGAACATAACGTATGCAGCTTTGCACAGCCCTGGAGATGGAGATAAAGTATTTATAAACAAACACTTCAAAGTCCTTCCTCCTCTCACTCCCACCTATTGCTGAGGCAGTAGTAGCAAGCATTTTGGAGCAGTGCAAATGGTGACTGAGGTAACAAACAGCCAAATATGGCCTTTGGTGTGAAGCTGCCTTAGCGTCTGCCTGGGACACACATTTGCCTTTTGACAACTGCTGTGAAAGCTCTGTTCATATTATCCAAAGTCTGCTGAAACTTTTGCTTCTGTCCTAAACTGGGTTTTGGATTAGAATAATCTACCATGTTACAGACTATATCACACTCTCAATTCCAATGCATCGTAGGGAGCAGTGCTGTTCAAAACATGTTTTAAACTGAGCATATACCAGTGGAGTAGAAGAAAGTTTTATTTTCAGTAAGGAGGGAAAAAAAGTACCCTTCCATTCGTAGCTCCTCGGGCAGTTTATGGTCAGGAGTTGTTAGGAGGAGTTATTGCTTCCCCATACCTTCAATGGCATCAAGAATTCCTTTTAAACTAGTTTGAAGACAAAACCATTCAATGTTAAACAAAGTCATGCAATGAGATTTTGATCTTGATAGATACGAATTTCATCTGGCATTTTCAAATCTACATTTACAGCAATGGGGAAGTTGTTCTTTACATAGAATCATGTGTGGTGATGGTTCCTGCGAATGGTAAGGTATGCTTCCAAGCTCACAAGGAATGCAAGAGACCACACAGGCAAAGAAAGAAAGAAACAAACAAAACAAAAAAAGAAAAAAGACGAGACAGAAAAAACAGAAAAAAGCAGTTACAAAAAAGAAATGGCTTCAAGCTTGCTAAATGGAGGCTCTTGAATTCTGAAAAATCAAAGATGGAGCTATGTGAAACGTGTTACACCTACAGCACAATCCCTTTCTAGCAGTTGATCGTTCTACTGGAATCGTTGTAATAGCTAGTTTTATGCGTTTGAGGTAGTGAGTAGTGTCCAAGGCAAAAGATTTATAGTTTGCTCTGGGTATAATGGTAGAGGAACTGGCTGCCAAATGGGACTGTGATTTGAAGAGGGCGCCTTTGGTTTGGTAGGTGGTGTATTTGTTCTGTGGCTGGAGTTCAGTAGAAGAAGTTGTTTGATGCATTGGCCAACGATAACGATCTTAGGAGAGGGAGAAACCCAAATTCTCCAAGTTTCAAAGAGAGAGCGAATGAAATACTTGGGTATGTGGAAAAAAAGAGGATGACAAACACGATGGCAACATGAAGTAGATCAAGTCATGGGGCACTTTGTGGTTTATCACTTAGAAAAAAGATTTATTGACCTCCAAATCATGGTAATTTTTAGTATTAAACGGACCTCTTTTGAAGACTAAGCTGCTTGAGAAGAGGAGACAGTAGTTTTGGAACTGAGCCCTCAGTCTTAGAAATAACACTGCTGGTTTGGCTCTGCTTCCAGTATTGTTGCCTAGTTTTAAAGCTTTTCAGCAGGACTTTAGTCTGCTGACCAGCGTGAATGACTGTGCAGTAGGTTAACACAGTGTTTTCCCAAGTGTCTAATCTCGGTTTAGGATCAGAATACAAACAGCAGCAAAGCATCCTTAAGACCCTCAGTAAATTTGCAGATGACACCAAGCTGGGTGGCAGTGTCAATCTGCTGGAGGGTAGGAAGGCCCTTCAGAGGGATTTGGACAGGTTAGATAGATGGGCCGAGACCAACGGCATGAGGTTCAACAAGAACAAGTGCCAGGTCTTACACTTCGGCCACAACAACCCCATGCAGCGCTACAGGCTGGGGGAAGACTGGTTAGAAAGTGGCCCAGCGGAAAGAGACCTGGGGGTGCTGATCGACAGCCGGCTAAACATGAGCCAGCAGTGTGCCCAGGTGGCCAAGAAGGCCAATGGCATCCTGGCCTCTATTAGGAATAATGTAGCCAGCCGGTCTAGGGAAGTGATCATCCCTCTGTACTTGGCACTGGTGAGGCCGCATCTTGAGTACTGTGTTCAGTTCTGGGCCCTGCACTTCAAGAAAGATGTTGAGGTGTTGGAGCGAGTCCAGAGGAGGGCGACCAAGCTGGTGAAGGGTCTGGAGGGTCTGACCTACGAGGAACAGCTGAGGGAGCTGGGATTGTTTAGCCTGGAGAAGAGGAGGCTCCGAGGTGACCTTATTGCAGTCTACAACTACCTGAAGGGAGGTTGTAGTGAAGTGGGAGTTGGCCTCTTCTCCTGGGCAACTAGCGATAGGACAAGAGGGCACAGCCTCAAGCTTCGCCAGGGGAGGTTCAGGTTGGACATCAGGAAGAATTTCTTTACAGAAGGGGTTATTAGACATTGGAATGGGCTGCCCAGGGAGGTGGTGGAGTCACCATCTCTGGATGTGTTTAAGAAAAGACTGGACATGGCACTTAGTGCCATGGTCTAGTTGACAGGGTGGTGTAGAGGCAGCGGTTGGACTCGATGATCCCTGAGGTCTCTTCCAACCTGGTTGATTCTGTGATTCTGTGATCCAAGGAGTCCTAGGAGCAAGCCTGCAATTCAGCCCTGGTTGGCATTCATGTTACCTTGGGCTCCACAGCATCACTTGGAATATCCAGAATTCTTAAAAAGTTCTGACATTTCTGCTGTGACCTAAAGATTTACCTTTGCACGCTGAGTGCAGCTCTTGGCTGGCCTGGGAGAATGGTGTTATATGTATAACATCTTATCCTCTAAATCCCGCCTGCTGAGTGGTTTCTTCCTTTCAAGCTTGCTTTTTTATTGCTGGAGGGAGAGTTTTTGGAGGAGCTGTGTCTGTATTCCTTCTCTTTTACTTGATGTTTTTTCTGCTATTTTAACACTCCTGAAATCAGGGAAGAGCTTTGCACTTTTGAACTGGCTTCAGTCCTTCCAAGAGGCAATGGCTGAGAGACACTGATTGAAAGTTTGCTAAGATGTTTGCATAACTCTACAAGGAGGGGACAGGGCTAGTCAAATGCAGACTAAGGTCTTTTCAAGCTGTTAACCAGAAAATGCCTTTATTGTTGCTGGATTTGGCATTTTGACATCAAGAGATTTATAACATAATTTTAAAGAAATCGTTAGGAAATGTAGTAGTAGGTGATTCCAAGTCATTAATGCCAAATAGAATCTCCCCAAGAAGGCGCAACAGTAAGAGATGTGACAGGGAACAATAAAGCATGTGTAAAAAAGAAGAACAAGTTAGGCATTGGGCATGCTTCAGCCCAGTTCAGGTCTTTGGCCATTACAATGTTTACGAACCTCAGTCATATAAAGTAAAACCACTGAAGTGCTTAGGCACCTATTTTGAAAATACCTACTTGCCTGTAAGTATGTGGGTGACTTCCTCAAAGGTCCATGCAAGTGTATTCTCTGCTATCTAATGAAAACATTTGTGTATTTACTTATGTATGCAAAACCAACAACAACAGCAAAGAGCTCATGTGTGAGAAGAGCCTATATAACTAATTGTGGAGACAGCAGGCCCATAGACAGCCCCCTCAGAAGGTAGGAGATGTGTCACAATCTCAAAGTCACTTTATATACACTCAGGATTATTATATACTTCTCTGTGTATTAAAAGGATGATAGGTTTGTTTAAACAAAAAGCAACGACAACAACATTTGTATGTAAAATTCCTAACTTTCTGTAATAAAAAACTGAAGTGAGGGTTCCTTAGAAACATGTCATATGAAAAATTACCAACAATACTTCAAATATATTATGAATTAAAATGAGCACACATTTTTGCATAGAATCACAGAATCAATCAGGTTGGAATGTCACTCCACTGGCTTTTCTCGTGTTACGGTTAGGTCAGAACTAAAAAAAATACAGGGACTGTAGTAAGTACCATAATATAAAATTATATGTTGATTTTTCCATGGGCTATTAATATCTTGTTACTGTGAGGCTGTACTGGTTGGTGGTTTCTGGCTTAGTGGTGTTTGGCTTGTAGGTAAAGGAAAAAAAAAGAAAAAAAAATAGAACAAGACCACCTCTGACACGAATATTGACCTCCAACTGCTATTTTATGTAACTTTTTTTTGGTTATTTCCACATTTTTACCTCTAATAGAAATTAAATAGCACTATATCTTCTTAGCCTGTATACATTTTTGTGCATGCTTAAAAAATATGTGCGGAAATACTTTTATCTTGCTTACAAGTTTCACTAGTATCAAGATCAAGACTCAACTTCTGGACCGTGGGTGAAATTCCAAGGGACATTCCAGTGGGTAATAGAGTAGATGGTGTAAAATTGCCAGTAAGGGGGAAAGAAGAATTTTCTCTCGCAATCAGTCACAGGAGAAGGTGGGAAGAGCAGTGTAGGAGTTGTGCCTAATGCGTTCTCCTAGGACAATGCCTTTTAGACAGTCCTAAACATACTGAGTCATAATCCAACCTGCTTTCCTTCTCCTCCTCTTTCATAAATAACTGGATTCCTAAATATCTAACAACAAAATCTTGAAGAAGTTCCATTTTTATCTCTAAGACAAACTCAAATTTCCCTTTGCTTGTGAAATGACTCAGAATTAGGAGACTGAAAATGTTACCACGTAGCTCGTAAAGTTTAGTGGTATTTAGCTATTGATATAAAAACCTCTGTGAGGGACTGCATTCGTAGGGGGTTGCTAATGGAATACAGAACCTTTCGCCTTTGGGTCACTGGATCAAATCTGCCTCTTGTGGATAGTGACCAAAGTTTGTTACAATTTAGGTTTTCAATGCCCTATATAAATTAAATATGTAGAAATTCGAGATGGAAAAGACATGTTACAGCTTGCAGCCTATCCCCCTACCAGTACGGAGTTGTTCTCTCTAGCGTATTTCCCGGTTACAGATTTTCCAGTTCCTAGTAGGTTCTGTCCACCCTGCCGAGCAAAGCAGCTGGTATTAATTGATATCTGAGTCTAACTGGGTCCTGGTGAACTCCCCGTGCTGGCACTGGAGCTGTAGGAGGGATTCAAGAGACCCCTCTCTGCTGCCTCACCCTGTGGGGGGCACTGAGCAGGCAGCAGCCCAGGGAGCAACCACATCCCCCCACTGCTGCCTGGGATGGGGGAGCAAGCAAAAGTCCCAGCTCCTTCCCACCCTGTGCAAAATACATTATAATATAGGGGGATTACTGAATCTCATTTTCACTGCCTCACTTATCCCCATTTAAAGTCCTACCAATGTCCTTTCCATAACCAAACAGCTGCAGGTCATAGTTCTAAATTGTAGGTCTGATGGATTAGTTCAGGTAGCTAAAGGGAAGGTCAGATATTAGTTCAGACATTGATATGGACTAAAATTTTCCCAGAGTTTGGAAGACATTTGGAAGCTTGCTTGGGGTTTCTTTTCAATTTAAATGAAAAGGTTTGAACTCTATTACCTGTTACAACTTCCATTTGCAAGTAATTAACTATGTTGCAGAATGCCCATTATTAAGTGCTAGGAACTGCATACTGATAATACTAAAATTAGTCTTGTAAGGTGTTTAATGATTACTGCTGGCTACAGTGCTATAGATATACATGAACTTTGTGGGCCTAAAAAAAAAAAAAGCTACCAAAAAAACCCTCAACAACCCACAAAAAAAAAACCAAACATGCCACCAAAAACCAAACCAGTAACAGTGGCTCATTTCAAAGTAATATGAACATGTAATAATTAAACCAGTTCTCATCTCTAGAAAGGAGTCCGAGTGGGGCTACTTTAACTTACCCACCTTTAAGTGCCTCAAGGTGCAAGTTACAACACTGAGACAGTGTAGAGTATAAGTGGGATTTCCTCAGCACTTCTAATTTTGGCCATATGTGCCTGTCCCACAGACTTTATAATCCAACGCTTCCTGCTAAAGATGCTAGAAATACAAATCCAGCCTTCAAATTATCCGAGTATTTTGAGACAGAAAACTGAACTTTGTTGCTGTTGCTCCCTCAGTGCACCAAAACCTGAGAAGCCAGTGAGGGTGGCATGTCGGAGCCACCCCACGCGCCCCAACTCGCTGCTGGCAGGTGCTGCTGTAGGAGCAGAGCTTGCTGCTGCACGGCCACGGGCCAGGACTCCCAAGTACCCCATAAAATGCAAGTCTCTCCATTCACAGCGCAGCTAACGACTGCTGTGTTACCAGAGTTAACTTATTTCTGATATTCACGGTGCCAAAGATTCAACTGTTGAAAAATTCAAGCGATCATAAAGGAAGATCCTTTGGGCTTCAGAAATATTACAGTCAGGTGGTTTAAAAAAGAAGGAAAGAATTTAAAACAAAAGAACACCAAACAGGAACACAAGTAGTACAAAAAATTGCAGTGTATCTGCAAAGGGGATGCTCCACACTTTTTTTTCCAAGGTAAAAAAAACCACAAGCCTGTGTTGTGAAATGTCTTTTTAAACACAGATTTAGAGAATGAAATTGAGGGTTATAAACTAGTAGCCAACAAAAGCAAGAAAGGCTGGAATGTTGGTAACCAATTGCAAGCACAGGATCCAAGCAAAACATCTTGAATTGCTAGTACTGTAATAAATTACAGTTTTCACTTTTGTATTCTGCAAGTGAAAACAGCACTAAGTCAAGCTTGAGAGAGGGAGAGTAAAGGATGACCTTTTTAATTCACCCGCACCCATTACAAGTAGAGGAACTGCAACATGGAGCAGTGAAAAATGAAAATGCAACACTCAACGTTGTGTGAAGGGACAGATCCTGCACCCATAAAATGGGGTTCCTGTGTTGCTGAAGAGTTAATTGTCAGGTAGCAATAGATGAAAGCCAAAACAGACTCTGGGATGGTCTGCTGTGGTGGCTGTTATCTCATTTTCTTCCATGGATTAATTTTCCCCTCTTTAATTAGATAAAAGTCTAGGGCAGGAGGTGGCCCTGGAGTGCTCAAAGGGCAAGAAGTGGTCAAGAACTGGTTTCTCTCAAACTTTGATTAGCCTATTTGATAAGTGATACTAAGCACCCCAATTGGTTAATGAATGAGGGATTCCCATGAGGTAAGTGGCTGGGAAATTTAGCCTCCCCCACAAGGACAGCGAATATGTAAACTTCTGTCCTTCAGTTAGGTGTCTACTGTGGTTAGGAGTAAGGGTGATTTATATCCTGTTTGGGTCCTGGAGTGTATCTACATTGATTGACTCCCTTGATCTTGACATCAGTCACTTGGGCTTTCAGAGAAAGGGGGAACACAGGAGATAATGAGAGCTACATTAAAGAAGACCTTAACATTTATGTAAACGTTATTCTATCTTCAAAGGCAGAACTATCTTTCAACAGAAAGGAGATTTATTTCCTACTTGAAAATATTAGAAAGAAAAAGTTGGAATATATTTAATATCAAACCTCTAGCTGTGGTGCTGGTCTCAGCCTTTGGATTTTGTCTCTTATTTCTTGACTAAATTGCATTGTAGTTAAAAGTTTTACTGCATACTGCTTGCAAACACTGATGCAGACACATTAATGTCTCTTTGCACAAGACATCATCCTCTCCCAGTGGGAAGAAGAGGGAAGAAGAGAGAGAGAAAGACAGATTGGAGAGTTGGAGAGTAAAAGCAGAAGTGCAGAGAATACATTTGGGAAGCTCATACATCACTATGTATTAAACGGGGGGCTTTTATACATGTAAATCCACCACAGTGGAAACCAGAACATTTAAATAAAACTAAAATGCACCTCTCAAATGCTCCCCTAGTGAATATCACCTACATAATAAGATTTCCCTGGCTGGTTGCCAGGCTCTCCTTGGCCCAGAGAACAGGGGGCAGATTTAGGGCACGCTGGGGCTGGGAGGGAGCCTGGCAGGAGGCGGCAGCATCCTCACTCTGCTCTGCGGGTGACCCACCAGGCCAGCTGCAGCACGAACATCAATTAAAGCAGCATTTTCAACAATGCTGAGCAGAAAGGTAATTTGTACAACTGAGAAGCAGCGCCACGTTGTCACCCGTGGAAGGCTGAAAAAGCGCACAGCCTCTCCTGGGTAAACATCTCTAATTCTGCTAGAGAATACCTTCCCTCAGAGAGACTTTTACAAAATCATGAGGGCAGCAGGCAAAGTGGATGAAGAACTGTTATTCATTAAATCCTGCAATATTAGATTCATGAGCTTTTGCTGAAATTACAAGGAGATCAGTTTAAAACAGGCAAGACTTTCTTTTCTTTGCGCCACGAGTAGTGAAATTCTGGAATTTGTTGCCACAGGAGATTGTAGAACCAGCAGTTCAAAACCGGATTAGACAAATTCATGGACAACAGGGTCATAAGCAGATATTAAAGGAAAGAGACAGGGATGTACTCACAGAATCACACACAGAATCACAGAATGTTAGGGATTGGAAGGGACCTCGAAAGATCATCTAGTCCAATCCCCCTGCCGGGGCAGGATTGCCTAGACTATATCACACAGGAACGCGTCCAGGCGGGTTTTGAATGTCTCCAGAGAAGGAGAATCCACAACCTCTCTGGGCAGCCTGTTCCAGTGTTCAGTCACCCTCACTGTAAAGAAGTTTTTCCTCATATTTAAGTGGAACCTCCTGTGTTCCAGCTTGCACCCATTGCCCCTTGTCCTGTCAAGGGATGTCACTGAGAAGAGCCTGGCTCCATCCTCTTGACACTTGCCCTTTACATATTTATAAACATTAATGAGGTCACCCCTCAGTCTCCTCTCCTCCAAGCTAAAGACACCCAGCTCCCTCAGCCTCTCCTCATAAGGGAGATGTTCCACTCCCTTAATCATCTTCATGGCTCTGCGCTGGACTCTCTCTAGCAGTTCCCTGTCCTTCTTGAACTGAGGGGCCCAGAACTGGACACAATGCTCCAGATGCGGCCTCACCAGGGCAGAGTAGAGGGGGAGGAGAACCTCTCTCGACTTGCTGACCACACCCCTTCTAATACACCCCAGGATGCCATTGGCCTTCTTGGCCACAAGGGCACACTGCTGGCTCATGGTCATCCTGTTGTCCACTAGGACCCCCACGTCCCTTTCCCCTGCGCTGGTCTCCAACAGGTCTGCCCCCAACTTGTACTGGTACATGGGGTTGTTCTTGCCCAGATGCAGGACTCTACACTTGCCCTTGTTATATTTCATTAAATTTCTCCCCGCCCAACTCTCCAGCCTGTCCAGGTCTCTCTGAATGGCTGCGCAGCCTTCCGGCGCATCAGCCACTCCTCCCAGTTGTGTGTCATCAGCGAACTTGCTGACAGCGCACTCTAATCCCTCATCCAAGTCATTAATGAATATATTGAATAGAACTGGTCCCAGAACCGACCCTTGCGGAACTCCGCTAGACACAGACCTCCAACTCGACTCAGTCCCATTTACCACCACTCTCTGGCTTCTTTCCTTCAGCCAGTTCACAATCCACCTCACTACCCGATCATCCAGACCACACTTCCCCAGTTTAGCTGCGAGGATGCTGTGGGAGACTGTGTCAAATGCTTTACTGAAATCGAGATAGACCACATCCACAGCTTTACCATCATCTATCCACCAGGTAACATCCTCATAAAAGGCTATCAAGTTGGTTGAGCATGACTTCCCGTTGGTGAAGCCATGCTGAGTGCCCCTAATGATCCCCCTATCCTTGATGTGCCTAGAGACAGCACCAAGGACAAGTTGTTCCATCACCTTTCCGGGGATGGAGGTGAGGCTGACCGGTCTATAGTTACCCGGGTCCTCCTTCTTGCCCTTTTTGAAGACTGGAGTGACATTCGCTTTCCTCCAGTCCTCAGGCACCTCTCCCGTTGCCCACGACTTAGCAAAGATGATGGAGAGTGGCCTAGCAATGACTTCCGCCAGCTCCCTCAGCACCCGCGGGTGCATCCCATCAGGGCCCATGGATTTATGGACGTCCAGGTTGCTTAATTGGTCCCTGACCCAGCCCTCATCAACCAAGACAGATTCCTCCTCTATCCTGACTTCTTCTGAGGCCTCAGGGGTCCGGGGCTCCTCAGGACAGCCTCCAGCAGTATAGACAGAGGCAAAGAAGGCATTCAGTAACTCCGCCTTCTTTTTATCCTCTGTCTCCAGGACCCCCACCTCATTCATCAGTGGGCCTACATTGCCTCTAGTGTTGGCTTTACCTGCAATGTATTTGAAGAAGCCCTTTCTGTTGTCCTTGACCTCTCTTGCAAGGTTTAATTCCAAGGAGGCCTTAGCTTTCCTAGTTGCCTCCCTACATCCTCTGACAACAGACTTATATTCCTCCCAAGTGGCCAGCCCCTCCTTCCACGATCTGTACACCCTCTTCTTCCACTTGAGTTTGCCCAGCAGTTCCCTGTTCAACCATGCAGGTCTCCTGGTACCCTTCCTTGACTTCCTACTTGTTGGGATGCTCTGATCTTGAGCTCGGAAGAAGCAGTCCTTGAATGCTAACCAACTATCTTGGGCCCCCTTACCTTCTAGTACCCTGTCCCATGGGATTTCCCCTAGCAATTGCTTGAAAAGGCCAAAGTTGGCCCTCCTGAAGTTCAGGGTTGTGATTCTGCTAGCTATTCTGTTCCTGCCACATGAGATCCTGAACTCTACCATCTCATGGTCACTACAACCAAGGCTGCCCTCAACCTTCACCTCTTCAACCAGACCCTCCTTGTTAGTGAGGATCAGATCCAGCAGCGCTCCTCTCCTAGTTGGCTCATCCACCATTTGCATCAGAAAGTTATCATCAATGCACTGGAGGAACCTCCTGGACTGGGGATGGCTGGCTGAGTAGGCCTCCCAGCAAATATCAGGGTAGTTGAAATCCCCCATGACAACCAGGCCCTGTAATTGCGAGACTGCTCTCAGCTGCCTGTAGAAGGCCTCATCACCCTCCTCATCCTGATCCAGTGGCCTGTAATAGACACCCACAACAGTATCACCCCTGCCAGCCTGCCCCTTAATTCGCACCCACAAACTCTCAACTCGCTCCTGATCCGCCCCTGGACAGAACTCAATACATTCTAGCTGCTCACTCACATAAAGAGCAACTCCACCACCTCTCCTTAGCGGCCTGTCTTTCCTGAACAGGACATAGCCATCCATGACCACATTCCAGTCATGCGAGGCATCCCACCAAGTCTCTGTAATTGCCACTAGATCATAGCCCCCCGACCGAACACGGATTTCCAACTCCTCCTGTTTATTCCCCATGCTGCGTGCATTGGTGTACAGGCATTTCAGGGAGCGAGCTGGGCACATCGATTTCACCCCAGGGGCATGGGAGGCCTCCTGGTCTACCTCAACACTAGAGCATTGCCCCAGTGGTGCAAGCCCAGCTACTACCCCATCCCCCTTCGAATCTAGTTTAAAGCTCTCCGAATGAGCCCTGCTAATTCCTGTCCCAGAACCCTTTTGCCCATACGACATAAACCTTTCCCATGTATTACCGTCACGCCTGTTGTCTTATAAAACCAGCCATTATCAAAGAACCCAAAGCCCTGCCTGTAGCACCAGTCTCGTAGCCAGGCGTTAATAGAGAGAATACTACTGTTCCATCCCACGTCATCACCTGAAAATGGAAGGAGGGAGGAGAAAACAACTTGTGCCCCAGACTCTTTCACCAACCGTCCTAGGGCCTTGTAGTCTTTCTTCATCCCCTTCAGACTACGGGATAGATGTTCTTCTAACATCTATATGCAAAAATTCTGCATGCTGGGAGAGTACGAGGGGAATGAATTGCAGAGAGCAGCCATGCTCATGTGCTCTCACTAAATAGCATCTCCTGTTGTCTGAGACAGTATTGGGCTTGATAGACTGGCCTGATGCAGTAAGGCATTTCTTATGTTCTTACCTTCTTAAATCTTATTTGGCTTTATCTAGTCACTCAGTCATAGCCAAACTTAGGTTCTTCTATTAAATTTATATATTTTTTTCTGTCTAGCTTCAGGGTAAAGAACATTTCTGCTTTCTTAAGCCACGAATTATTCTCCTCAAGACAAGTAGACAACAACACAAGCCTTTTTCCTTTTTAGCTATGGGTCCCAAAAAGCTTCAAATCTGTCTTCACAACATGCAAAATACAGTAGTTGTATTCCTGAGTAAAAGTCTAACTGTTGTTAAAGACAGCCTAAAAGTGCAATAAAGTGGTAACTAACAAATTATGAGGTAGAGAATTTATAGTCCAGAATCATCTTATTAAGTATGTCAAGAATTAGGACAAGTATGTAAGGCCGAGTAATTAAGGTAAAAAAAAATATCTGTGTGAAGTCTTTGTATTAACTAGTCTGTTTTTAGGCAGAGGACATGCAAATCAAGTCTTAGTTGCTAAGTCCTATATGGCATGTTTGGTAACTAGTAGACATAACATTTGCACTTCTAAATGGAATATGATCCTCTGTCTGGGAGAACTGGTCATTAATATGTAACCTGCAAAGCTGGGATATTCCTGTGGTAATGAATAATTTCTTTGCAGTGAAAATATTAGCACAAAAAAAAATATATATATAGCAAGGAAAGAAGGGAGAGGAAGTTTTCTTCCTCTTCATCTCATGCTAAAAATCTTTCCTACTCAGGACGTAGAAATGTAGAATTTCACGATTTGAGTGAAAAACTTCATTTTATCAGCAATATGAGGTCACTGAACTGTAAGTACGCTAATCAAGAGAAGCACCAAAGTATGGTATTCACAATCTTATATACCTTGTCTTCTATTGAGATAAAATGGAAGGGCTGGCATCTTGCCTAGGTCCAAAATGAAGTGACATTAATACACCTGGTCAGAGCAAGATAGCAGGAAGTACAAATTGTTTCTTGAACAGTGTCTCTGGACAGATAACATCTACAGAGTGATATCTGTAACATTATGCTAGTTCTGCTATATGCCTTGACCCTTTTTTCTGCAGTACTTAAACAAGCAAACCTGTAAGTGCTAACCTCCTACATAAAAACACCTTTAAAAAAAAAAAATCTAAGAATCAAAGCACAGTCAAGATGGCATGAAAAAAACCCTCTGCAAGGAGCTGTTGTTGAAGTGTCTCCCCTGTGTTAAGGGGGTTGAGCTGTACTTCACTTTGAGGTTTCAGCTCTCCCACTTCCTCACTCTTAAATAAACAGTAGTTTCTGGCAAATCAAAGAAAACCACACCTGACCTTACATTTATACCTGTGATTTCCTCAGGTCCACAGTGTTATTCTGAGAGAATAGAGAACCCACGAGCAGAATTCCCCAATGGATTTATTGGCTGCTTCTTACAGAAATCAACAAGCATGACTACTGCACTGGAGCTGCTGAGCTATGAGATAATACCTGTGCGATATTAGCAGCCTGTAGATCAGATTTTGAACTCTTCACTTAGTGCCCAAAAATCCAGACCCATAGAGCTATTCCTAAATTACAATCCCAAAGGCTCTTAATTGCTCATTACAGGGCAGGCAAATCCCTGTCACCAGCCATCCTGCCATCCTGTCACCAGAACATCCACTGGGCAAACAGCCCAGCTAAGCAAATAGTTTGGCCCAACATACACACAAGCCCACAGCATTAGATGAGAATCACACATGTGCATAAAATCTGCTCTAGACAAAAATGTTGTCTGCAGAAAACTGCATTCATGTTTTGTCAGGGTGTAGCATATACTCAAGGTGATAAGTCATCTCTGTTTCTCCACCCTGCCTCCCCCAGCTGCACAGTGACTAAATACCTCTATCAACCAAGTCTTTTAAGTTAAATCAACCTTTTAAAAATTGCTCTTTCGTAATGCTCTAACATGCATGGGTTCACAAAATTAAATTATAATATTTTTATCTGTTTGGGATCAGTACTCTTTCCTCCTCCTCATGTTTACTTTCCTTCAGTAGCTGACATCAAAATGTTTTCTGGAATGCTGGGACTAAATAAGTTATGCTTAACTCAATATCTAATACAAATAGCCCTGGGGAAGTTCCAGCAACACAATCATAAAAGCTACAGTTTCTTTTAATAGCTTGCCACACTTTGCTGATATAGTATTTCTCTAATCACCAATCTTTACGTGCCTTCCTGACCTTGGAGCTCTCTGTCCAAATGACTTTGTGGTATCAAAGGCTTGTGTCATTGGAAGAGTGAATGGCTTTCATTTTTCTCCCTGAAACTTCCGGTTCCTGGCATCTGCAAAGAATTATTCCAAGCAGTGTTTTGCTGCCTTGCGGCCACTGCCCTGTAGTGGCCTGACTGATGGAAGTGACTTTTCCCAAAAAGGTTATTGTGGTCAGTGGCGGGCGGGTGCTGCAGTTGGTGCGCGACCAGCCCTGCTTTCTCAGCTGATTTTGTCTGACCATTGGGCTACCACAACCATATGCTACAGCAATTAATTACTGTGGGTTTCTGGAAGGCATCAAATAAATAGGGTATATACTGTTTTATAGTAGAATAAAGCATTAAACGAAAACACCCCAAAATAACCACAGATTCGGAAGCCTTCGTATTAAAACAGAGGTGAAGTCCTAAGTTTAAAAGGTTTTAAAGATGTAATCATTGAGGGAGGCCTAGGGGATCAGGGTTCATTCAACAGAACCCCATACTGTATGAATGTCCAAAAATCACAGTTGTGATGCTTTGACCATTTCCAGGTGATGAGAAAGTCGGTGCGTGGATCCATAGTCTTATTTATGATTTGTCTCTGTTAAAGCTGGATTCTTGTTCTCTCTATGCGCTCCCATCTAGTCTCTCTTCTCTCATTTTTGTCCTTTTGCTTTAGTTCCTTATATTTGCCCCTTTTTTTTTTTTTTAAATGAAATGTAATTGGACCTATATGGGTAGTTACTATGCCGAAACAAACTACATGAAACTCATAGCTTTTTTCCTTTTTTTTTGGAAGGGGGAGGTAAGGAAGAGGATTTTCAAGATAGTTTTTCATTATTTTAAGTGTGTTACTGCCTTAGCTCCACAACTGCAGTCAAACACCCTTAGTACCGAGCACTGAACTGTCACATTGCAAAGGACAAACTGCTTGAAATCTCTGTAGTTAGGATAGATAAAGCCAGCATGAGATAAAGTGACACAAAGGCTTATAATTTAATTAGATTAGAAGACTGGTGTAAGCTCATACAGCTGATCAGTAACAGATAAAATTTGAAAATCCTGCTTTTTCTTCTAAGAGACAAGACTAAGACAGCATTCCTCAGAAACGGATTATGTATTTCAGTTACTTAAATTAAATTTTAATTCAAAGAATGAAAACAAAACGTCTTCAGAGATCCAAATCCTCCCAAAGCAACCTAACTTGACCCAAAACTCTCTCGGGGCTTTCAGCCCCTGGTGCAGCTCTTTGGGCAGCATGGCCCCGTAACCCTTTCTTAAATGAAAAGGAAAGGCTCTTCCACCCACTCTGCCCCTGGGGAGAAGACAGCCACCAGGGACACAAACATTTCACAGCCGGAGGGAGCCAGCCATGGCCACTGCTCAGTGCTTCTCCCTCCTTTCTCATTAAAATACAAAAATTAGGTGAGACAACTCACACCTCTGGTTTAGGCACCAAGTACGTGCTCTGGTCACCTCAAGCTTCCTCCATGGGAATGCATTGCCTACAACAGCACCCACAGCCTGTATTCCCTCTCTTGGCCAGGGTTGTGTAGGCACAAATAGATGCCTGTGATCTGAATGCCTAATAATAGCAGAGATTAATTTACCAGCTAGCTTTTGTCTCAGACATTCCCCAGGTTTTTTTGGTTAAGATTCAATGGGCCTAAAAACCTCAATGCCTTCAGGTGGCAGCTACTCATAAATTAGCACAGTGTTTTTCTTCCTGCTGTGTGAAGTTGGAGTATGTTATTTCCACTGTAACGAGATGAATTTTGCCCTTAGTAATCATTGCACAAGTAGCAAAACTTTGTTTTCAAAGGGGTTTGGCCTTATTAGCTTGGGTAACTTCTCATAACACATTTTGTACTGAAATAATATGTTGAATCTCCAGGTATCACAGATGTTACCCCAGAAATATGGCCAGCTCTGAAAGGGAGCTCAGTAACTGTTTACTACCACACACACAAATATACTACAGATCAGACGAGGTAGCAGATGCTTCCATCTGAAGTCATACTGAACCCAAATTTTCAAAGCATAATCTGGGGTTTTGTATCAGGACCAATTTCTGGATGTACTTAAAATCAGAACAATTCCCCAGCTAGTTAACAAGTCTATATAAAATTCATGAGAAGACTTATAGAATCATAGAACCATTTAAGTTGGAAAAGACCTTTGAGATCATGGAGTCCAACTGTAAACCCAACACTGCCAAGTCCACCACAAAGCCATGTCCCTAAGTGTCACATCCCTAAGCTCCATGTCCCTGAGCACCATGTCTACACGACTTTTAAATACCTCCAGGGTTGGTGACTCCACCACTTCCCTGGGCAGCCTGTTCCAATGCCTGACAACCCTTTCAGTAAAGAAATTTTTCCTAATATCCAAACTAAACCTCCCCTGGTGCAACTTGAGACCTCTTCCTTTCATCCTATCACTTGTCACCTGGGAGAAGAGACCGACATCCACCTCACTACAACCTGCTTTCAGGTGGTTGTAGACAGCAATAAGGTCTCCCCCAGCCTCCTTTTCTCCAGACTAAACAATCCCAGTTCCCTCAGCTGCTCCTCATAAGACTTGTGCTCTACACCCTTCACCAGCTTCGTTGCCTTTCTTTGGACTCTCTCCAGCACTTCGATGTCTTTCATGCAGTGAAGGGCCCAAAACTGAACACAGTATTCGAGGTGTGGCCTCACCAGTGCTGAGTACAAGGGGATGATCACTTCCCTAGTCCTGCTGGCCACGCTATTTCTGATACAAAAACTGACTTGCAACTTCATGATCCCTCCCAAAAAGAAGAAAACCCCAGAACTGCTTTAGGATGTAATGTATAGGATGTACTGTATTACAATACTGAAGAATATTGCTGTATGATAGCAACAATCAACAGGGCTTAAATCCAAGTTAAAAAGAAAAAAGAGCCTGATCATAACTTATGTTGATGGCTCACAACACACATGAGGAAAACCAAAAACCAACCCTGTCTCTTATTTCGAACTGTATAGTAAAAGGCTTCTAAATTCTCTATAGACTGACTAAAAATAAGCAAAAAAGGCCAGGTAGCAGCAGTCAGGTTCTTCTGAATTAAATTATATCCATGTGTATACCACATTTCAATGTCCAAAGAGCCATTTGGATGTGTGAATCTGAACTTTTATGATGAAAACCAGGGACATTTCTAAAATTGTGAGTAAAAGTCAGAAGCTTGGCCACAATTTCACATATTTTTTCTGGTTTTGAATGTCACTATTAAGTGTTTAATTGCTTTAATTAGGTTTGTCTACTGAGCATAGCAAAGAGAAACCCCAATATCCATAGAGCAGGATTTTAAAAGTGAGAGAGGGAAGGAGCCGAGAAGCTCATTGCCTGCGATTGGGCCTCTGGATAGCATTAGCTCTCTGGTTGGGCTAAATCTGCCGTGTTTTAGCATATCTGTTGATATGGTAATCAGATCAGGTTTAACCCCCTGTGGTTCCTGGGAAGAAACCTTCAAATGTGTCCTGTCTCATAGAGTACTGACAGGAAGGTGCTCTGCTGGACTGGTAGGACCCAATGCTTTGAACCCAAACGTAAAGCTTTCAGCCCACCTCTGCAGCTCTGACATGGGGCTGAGGTACATTTGACAGTGTCCATTCTTTCTCAAAAGGTCCCCTGTGGCCAGCAGGATTTGCAGGCCACCCCTGATGGCTGTGGCACAGTACGGGGTGCCAGGTATTGGGAGCGCTTCGGCATTGCCTGGCTTGGGGTGCTGTCAGCATGGCTCTTGGGGCTCACGGTGGCCCTGAGGGTTGGCTGTGGCACCACGTGTACACTACATACTGTGTTATGGGACCACCTTTCCTCATCCTTTCTCTGAATAGGTTTAATGTTTCCAGAGGCTGAGAAGAAAACAGACTGGATGTTCCCAACAAGACTGAGGACAACAATGACCCCAAAGACATAACAGCTGAGAACTTTCTGGGGACCTTTCACCACAAAGGCTCTGTGTGGGTCACAGGGATGATCAGCCTTCTTCTACTCACTCAGTCTGTCCAGAGCCCTTTTGCATCCAGCTTAAAGCTATAGAGTGGGGATTCTTTAATTTGTCTGTACAGTGCCTAAAAGCTGTGATATTTTATAGTGCCCATTGCTCCCACTTCTTCCTCCTACCCTTTTCTAAATCCAGCACAAACAAAATAAAACAGCTTCTGACTGTACCTCTACTACTATCTGTTGTATTAAGGAACACTGAAAGCCACAGTGCTGCATTATTTCTGAGTTAAAACAAGTGGACAATATTATTGATGCAATGCAGTTATTACTGATGTAATGCTTAAAGGAAGGACTTAGAAATCAGGATTTCTAATCCCTTTTCACTTTGGATTCATAATTCAAAGTCTTTCTACATTTCTTTTTTTCCACACAAAAATACTCTCTATGTAGCAGATGAATTACAGATTATTTTCATGGTAGCCTTTAATAGGATGGCATCATGCAAGGGATATATATGTCATAGACATAAAAGTCATTATAGAAGAAGAAAGAAGACATTCCTAGCAAGAAAAAAGGCAAGAAGTGCAATAGTATATGTAAATGCACATATATATTAAAAAAACAAACAGACCCAAACCATCCCATGTGACATTACATTATATATCTATCTGAAGACAAAAAGGAAATCTAAGAAATTATGCCCTTGAAAAGATTTAAAAACCAGTAATCCATTGGCAGACAATAAGCAAACACAGCCTTGTTTTCAGCATGTTAGTAGCTACAGTTCTCCAACATAGGAAAAAAAAATTCCAAGCACTAAAAGATTTCATTTGTCACAGGCCCCAGATCTGGAGCATTTGGGGACAGCTGTAATGTTATCTTGAGTGAACACAGGGCCAACATAATTAGGAATAAAGAGGTAAGAAGCAACGGGAATTGCCTGCATAACTTCACTTTGTAAAATCCTCCCATGGAAGGTGGCAGGTAGGAAATCTGCATAATAACAAACTTGTCACAAGACAAGGCCAACTAAATACAACAATTAGAATTAACATTTTGCTTTGGCTGGTTCTCAGGATTCCCTCTCTCCCTCCTCCCAGGTTTCACTAGATGTAGTTAAAGTTGCAGCTATTGATTCAGTGCAGTATTTTCCAGTACATATTTTTTCCAAGTGTTATGTGGCTGCAAGAAGACTGTCTCTCTTCTTTGTGGGCATGCCTTTAAGAAGCATCCTTCTCTCAGATATCCCAGTGAAAACTCAGAATAAATGTCTTGGTTCCCCTCTAGTCTATATAGACTTAGGTCTGTGTAAATAATCCAGTCTGGCCCCAAAACAGAGCTACAACATGTTACAAATTGTAACTTATTATTGGAGGAGACCTTGTTTACTGACTGTCAGGTCCTTTTGAGAATTACTGAAAGCCCCCTGGTCTTTGCACCCACACAGCTCTTGGGACACTGGATTTGTGCTTTCCAGCTGGCTCATCTGCCACTTTCCAACCACTTGTGGTCTTCCTGCTCAGCCAGCGACTCCGAGACGATCTCTAACATGTGGATGCCCTCCGAGGGTGCCACTGGGCTATGCTCAGAGAGATGCTTTAAGGGACTGCACCAGCAACAGAGCTGATCTCGAGGGCTGCCTTCCCCAGTAAACAAATTGAGACACCACTATCTTAGCTGGCCTTTAAGACAAACAGATAGTGATTCTGAGTACTAAGCAGCCACCCTCTGAAAAATTAGCCATTTTGTAAAGTAGAAAGTGATTTTTGTTCCATATTTAGGTAGTTTTGAAAATTTTAGTCAATATACCTACAATTGTTGTCTTTTCTCTTGTTTCAGGAAGGAAATGGATCATAGTAAGGAGTCACAAAGCCGAGATGAGGCATATAGACTGGGGTTTGGTCTCTAAGTTTGTGTCCTTTTGTCTTTTAAGTATTCAGACTTCTTTCCCTGTAAGTTACTCCTGTATACTTCAGATGATAGAGTTCTCCTTTAGAGAGAGAAAAGTATTATGTCTGCTCAGGCAGTGATAAGATCCTTATGTAGTGTGATCAAAACAATGAAGCACCTTCCCAAAATGCTACGCTGGGACAAGTGTTCTTATTGCCCCCACTTCTCCCCAGTTTGTATACTTTTTAATTTTTCTTATTGTTTCCATTTCTTGTTTTGTTGTAATATATTACAATATTTGAGGATTCTGAAGATGTGAATACATGGAAGACTCAGCTTTTGTTGGAAAAAGAATAAAGGCAAGAAAGGACTGGAAGATAGTTGAACATACAAGCAAAATAGCATTCAAATTTTAAAAACAGAGAGAAAGTAGAGAACATTATCATAAAGAAGAGAGGGTGAGAAGGAAAGAGGTTGGAGCTTATGATATTCAGTTGTTCAGATTTTGTAATACTGCTCCCTCTCTTTTCTACCTTTTAGTCTCATCCAGTCATCCACATCCCGCATTGTGACAACAGTCTATTCCCTAACTCTTTTTTTAGAGGGGACGGTTGAAGTACATTGCTATGAATCAAATTCAAGTCCAAATAAATTCATCCATCCTTCCCATGAAACGTAACAAGCATTATGGTCTTTTCTGAACTGTACTTTGCATTTTGAGGGCCAAGATTTGCTCAAGGAGTGAGAAATTGGAGAATTTATTTTGCAGTCTGCATTATACCATTAGTGCTATGCTAGCACATACTATTTTCCGTGTTTCTTTTTAACCATCTAGTTGTTCCTAAATCAGCAAACATAAGGATTTTTTCCCCCATTTTCAATTTGCCCGTTCTGGCAGTTCTCCCACTTGTTAACAGCAGCAAACCCTGTGCTGAGAAGCATATAGTAGGGAATTCCCTGGTTTCAAGAAATATTTAGAAGTAATCTTTAGGTGTTCAGTTCAAATTTTGTTTAAATTACAAATAATTTGATAATATTCCAAATTTAAAAAAAAAAAGTACAACAAGGTGTACTTGTTTGTTGCAGAAATATATTTATTCTATAAATATATAGAGCACTCTGCAAATATATAGAATACTTCATAGGTATACAGAACAGGTCTGAAAAGATTTATTTTGTGATATTTTCTCTTTTTTTCCCCATCCACAGAATCCTTCCTATATTCAAATCCTATATTTTTTAACATCTCAAATTATATCACCATTTCATTACATATCACTACTCTGCTTGCCGAAATCAAAGTGAAGAGCTGAGCACTGAAGAGATAAAAATACTTTTAAAATACTTTGTGATATTTGCAAATGTGTATGTGTACATATGTATTTTTTCAAGAAACTGAATAACTCCGACTACAAATATGGTGGAGAAAGGAAGTCTGTTGAAATTTAAACCATGCGTAAGATTTGGTAGTATATTTCTCTGAAACCATCAGAGAGGCAGAAGTCCTCCAGCAAAGGACTGGAACCTGGTATCCATCAGGTTACAACTCTGCTGTCACACAGGCAACAGCAGAAATGGATAGTTTGTGCAGAAGAGCTCTGGTGTGGGCAATGGCAATACACACAAATGCTGGAGCTTGTGCGTTGGATACAATGATCTATGCAGGTGATCTACGGAGAGAGAACAAGAGAGAGTAAAACACCTTAGTTATGGTTTTTATATTTGCTGACCATATGGTCCATCGATGCTCCCTGTTCTGACCTCATGTACCTCCATAAAAGAAAGAAGGCATCCGTAGAGGGCTCCTATACATCCTCATGATTTTATGCTTAGACACCGATGTGTTAGTGTGTGTGGACTCTATCTCGAAGAGTAGGGTTTTCCAAGTTTTTTTTCTTTATATGTCAGACCCGAGTAATTTCCATTAATTCTACAATAAATCCTGAAGTCAGCACAGTTGCCTATAAAACCAAAGCAGAATCTGTTGAAGTACGCAGAAAAGACAGCTCTTCAGCAGGGCTGCTGCTGAATTTAGCCTGGAGACTATTATTTCTCTGAGTGAAGGCCAAACTAATGATTCTTCACTTAAAAAGAAACCATACAAGTCTGTTAAGAAAAATAGTTCCAATGAACAGCAGAAAAATGGAAGTGGTTGAAATGATCTGCATAAAGGAAAACCAAAGTGATCTGCCAATACTGTTGAAGAGGTAATATTTCCTGGAACAATGAAACAAGTGGGACAGGTGATTTTTCATTAATTAGTTTTGGCCAACTAACAATGAATGACTGCTGGAAAGCTGCTAGGATTAGGTGTTTGTAACTATTAAATGCTATTATAAAGACTATTTATTCTTCACATCAAAGTAAAAGAAACAAATACTTGTTAATACTGAAAGTTAGGGCAAGTCATGTGGACAACTGTATTTTCCCATTGGTATTCATTTCTGCACTTCTCTGTTCTTTTTTTGGAAAGCACCAAATGACTTCAGGAAAGTCTTGTGGTATTTCTGGTAAAAGTAATAAAACAATAATACTCTGAAGAGGTTTTTTTCAGGAAAAAAAAAAAAAAGAAACAATGCACAAGATGTTCAGATGGTCTTTTTCACCCCATCATTGTACCTCCAATTATTTACATTAGATCTCTGGGAGAGTCAGAAGGTGAGGAAAAGATTCAGCTGGGAGTGCAAGCTTTTGAGAAGGTTGCTGCATTTTCTTTGGATGAGTGCTTGCACTCACCGCAGAGTCAGCACTTCAGCAGAAGTGACAGAAGTCGAGTACCTGCCAATGTCAGAAGCGGAGAAGGCAGGTCTCACAGGAGCAGGAACTGGGAGTGAAACCAACAGCTCAGCTGGAGTCCTGGAATTTCCCTCCAGTAGAAAGTGTTCTGTCTTTAGGGCCCTCCTCACTGTCACACACAGACACCATTTCCCGTCATTCCTTTCTTCTTAATCACGCCAGGCTTCAACTTAGTGACTGCCTGGCTCATATTTCTTCACAAAGGTAGCTGAAAACTTCTCAATCCATGTGGCCATCCTGATTACTCACCTACATTGGACCAGGATGGCTCATGTTTAGATGCTTAGATTTTTGGAAACTCCTCATCCAAGGGAAGTAACTTTTACCATCTCTCCCTTTGAAACTGCAGGTCAGCAACCCATCTACCTCCCAGCACAACAGTAGGAGTAAAAGATAGGGTCCTGACCCTGCTGTTATGTCCTATAACCAGAGGCAAGGGGTGTGACCTCAGCCCTGACCCACACATTTGGTCATGTAACCCAAGGCAGGGAATTCATCCTCTCCTACATGATGACAAAGGAACACACTCCTGTCACCCCATTAGTAGTCTCTGCTCTTCCCCTATTCCTTAGTCCACTTGACAAAAATGTTGTCGTTTTAATATCCTGTTTTGCCATCCCAAAGATGCTCCTACCCTAGAAGGGAAGGTTGGCAGGAGAGGGGCAGAGACCTCTGCAGCAGCAGCTTTGCTGCTCCAGAAACGGAGGGAGAAAACAAAGCTGGTCGAGGGTGGTGACCATGCCCTGGGCAGTCATTGCAGTAGGGCCACCCCAAATACTAAGCCCTACCTTGGCAGTAGCTGGAATAAGGTTGTCCACAGTCCTCCAGAAGGCAAGGGGAGGGCAGAGGGCATGAGGTTGTTTTGCTCTATGCAGCAACCTGCTGCTCAAGGCAATTCTTCTCTGCTTAGGACTCTAGGCAGTTCTGGGGTATGGCTTTCATCCCACTATTCTGTATCTGCACCTGACACTCAGCTAGTAAGACTTCATTTCTGTTTACCTATTTTCCAGTCAACACTATGTTCCTTAGATTACAGCAAGAGAAAACCAAATTCTGTAAACCTCCTGATAGTATGTCACCTAATATACCCAGATGCCTCAAGGCTAGCTGCTCTGTTTTTTCCTGTCTATGCTTTTGCTTGATCTAAACCCATTTCCACCTATTCATTCTATGTGTCTGTATCCATACTTGCTATTTATTTACTTTTCATAAAAATGCTGATGCTGAATTTGTGGCTGACTATATTTCAGATGGTGATACTTCTTTTTTTTTGCAGTTCTATTGAAAGCAACGACCATAGAAGTTTGTGGCTTTACATGAGGTTTTGTCAAAAATAGTATTGGTAGGGTTTCTTGGTCATGTGTTTTCTCTAAGTGACAGAGAAGTTTGAAAGAAGACCTCTGAACATATTCATTTTCAGGGATACTTCAGACTAATTTTTATTTTAGGTTGGATAGATTGACAGAGATAAGTCATTCCTGCACTTTCACATTTGTGCACACAAATATTTTCAGAAGATCTCATGATCTATTTTTGCTCAGTTCCTAATGGCAACTAGTTATGGTTTTGTTTGAGGAGAGCAGGCAGAACAGTAGTTCACAGAACTCCTAGGTCAAAAGTTCTGCAAGTTCTGCTTACCTAGCTCTTTTTGCTCAATGCTCCTTGTCTAAGAGTTCATTGCTCTCTATTTTTTTTTCCTGTCACTTCTGGGGATAACCAAGGTCAATCCTATTAACATTTTCATGAGGTCCATGATTCCTGAGACACTGTTAACTAACTACATCTGAAGTGTATGAGAAGTTCCTGAGTGCCCAGGATTTCTGACTGAATCAGACTTTGGATGATGCAGTTTTGGTTTGGGCAAAGGCTGCAATCATGAGCACCTTAAAGAAGGACTGAGCTTTGTTTGCTGCAAGGAGAGGTGCTGTTTTGCTGGATGCAGCCACTGGCTGACCTAGACATCCCTTGGATGCATTCAGCTACAACTGTACTGGGAAGACAGGAAGTCAAGGAGGGTGGTGGGGAAGACAAGCGACAGGACCTGAAATTACTCTGTTGTTATGTTGCTAACAGCGGTCTGGAAGAGGCTAAGGAATAGGGCCTCCAACAGGAGCCACTGGGTGAGATAAAGCAGCAGAACAGGCATCAAGTACCTTTCAGAGGAAAGAGCTGGAGGAAGTACTTGGAAGGGAGCAGGTCTTCCTGCTGGGCAGGTTTTGTTTTCATCCTCACTGAGGGTGAAACTTCCTGCAGCACATACGTATTTTTCCTTTTCAGTAATAATTGGTCTTTGGGTAATTTTCAGAAAACAATGTGGAAATTATAGGGAAAAAAATAACTAGCAAATAGACCACCAGAAAATGCTTCGAGAGGAAAAACCCGGTAAGGTTAGCAGTACTGAAGGTCTTTGGGGGAAGGAAGAGGAGGGGAGGATGGGCAATACATGAATGATTTTTAACAGTTAATAGACATTAGCACACATTTCATACTTCAGCAGAATGCAGTAGAGGCACAACCACAGAGGGCTATAAACCTGGCCACAAATATATGAGAGACTATAAGCAGTAATCTCACTATTAGGAATAGCACATTTTGAATTTCTTAAGAGAAAAAAGTCTTCTACCACAACGAAAAAAGCCAAAGCATGAACCCTGAAGAGAGGTGGGCATATGCCCATACACATTTAGGATTATGGGACAGACATACAAATCTTAGGATTTCTTTAGCTGTGATTAAAAATAAAAATATCAAACTAAATTGAAAAGCAGACTGTTGAGAGGCCAGAAAAGTTTTTATGAGTGAACCCCACATATTTTTTCTCTTCACAAAACATTACAGCTTGAAGGAGCATTAATTCATAGACAATTCACCTATGCTTTGTCATCCAACACAGACCATCTAACAATCCAACTGAGTACGCTTGAGGGTCACCAGTTCTCACAGACAGTAGAAATAAGGAAGTAGTTCTCATTAAAATCATCAGAATATACAGAACATTAAGAACCAAAATGTACAAATCACATCCCAACATGAAAGGAGTATTCACACCAACACAAATTAACTCCAGCTCCTCCTAAACAACAAACCTTACAGTAATACTAGGAGAATAACAAATATTTACCTCCCATGCCTCTAAGAGAGTCATTTTCTCTTTAGATACTGATTCTAAAAATCCTCCTCAAAATAATTACAGAGGGCCTAAGCTGGTTTCTGGCAAAGACAATGAATGGCCCTCTACTCTCTCCAGCAGAGGCCCTAATTGCCTGCCTCTACTAATGAACTAATCTCAGGCACCTGGAACTAGCAGGCTCCATGCGGGGCAGGCAGGGCTCAGGTTACCTAAGAAATACTCTAAATATATTCACACAAATCACTAACACTGCAGATGTGCAAATACTGCTTGTGTCATATTGCTGGAGAGACGGACATGTGTTTGCAGTGCTATAGCACATAAAACCTGAAGATGAATTCATTGTGTTGCTTTAATCCCTTCCAGAGGCCAGGTGGGCATTTGGGGAGCCAGATGAGTGTGTTGATTATCTACATTTACTCATTGCATTAAACCACTTGTCTGTGTGAAACAGAGTATCTCAGATGCTCACAGCATAAATATGTAGGTGGCTGGGAAAAATGTACGTATTTCATGAGTGCCTGTTGTCTGTGAAATGAAACCTAATCAGGAAGTTAGCCTAAAACTTTGGCTAAAACTTATATAAGTCCAAAATTTGCTGATGCCTCGTTTTTTAAATTATAGTTAAAGGATCTGGAAGTCACCAGAGGATGTAAGCAAGCCCCAGTATAAGCCTTGTGAGACAAAATACTGCACTTTTAACAAATTTTTAAAGGTTTTAACAGGCAAATGATTTTCCGTGACCTCAGAAATTAAAGCAGGTGTCCTGCTTTCCATCCAAACATCCACAAATGTCTTCTCCTTCCCTGGACTGATTATGCTGATAAACAGGTGTCAAATTCTGGGTACGTGTCTGGTTTCATTTGAGGAGGGAAGAATGATATAAACTAAACACACTTTAGCAGGAAAATGCCGGAGAGCAAGAACAGGCTCTCCTCTTGGTCTTTGACAAATTGCTGAAATGTATGTCTGTTTGGATCTTAGGTGATGTTCCCATAGGTTGATTAGCATTAAAAAAAAATTATCTTGATTTGTTCATATGCCAGAAAAATAGTGTTATTTATATTGCTTACATAGACACAAACACCTAATCTTTTTGTAAGCAAAGGTAGGAACATCTTCCTGAATTATCTACATTTTGTAGTGTGCTAATCTTTCTTTTTTTCTTCTTCAAGACACCATAAAAAGAAAAAAACAAAACCCGAAAAACCCACTTAAATTGACTTTTTCAGGTTGGAGACCTGGATAGATTAGATTTTAGATATTGATTGAATGGCAAGCTTACAGCTTCACGGAAAAAGATTTTGCAGGCATTACACAAGTGAGGTTCAGTTCTGAAAGTAAAAGGCAGGCAGGCATACAAGGCAGCTCTAAAGGCTCAGAGCTCAGAGTTTACCAGCACTGAGGAAAGTCCAAACAGAGACATTTGTGCACAGTATGAATCCCTGCTCACTGATAGCCGAATTTCCAAGATTTCCTTCAGAAGTTTATTTAAATAATACTATTTAATGTAGACTGCCAGAATACACTGATCCTCCCTTACTAGCTTGAAGAGCATTCCAATAGGGAACAAACCCTTTTGTCTTCTATACTCTAGTAATTATCAGAAAAGTGAACTCAATTAATGAACTATCATTAGTTAGTGTGAACACTGAAAGATAGTATCAAAAATCCCTTTGATTAAAGGATCACACAGATACCAGCTATTAATTAATGCAATGAATGCAATCTATGAGGTTGAGGAGAGCAGCAGAAATAGCAACCATTCTACTGATTTCATGTGTGACAATAAAGCTCTATGTGAAGAAGGGCTACTGCAGATAGGAGTCTGGCTTCTTCCAAACTGCTCAGCTAGTTCTCATGCTTTGGAAGAGTAGGCAGGTGATGATGAATACACTAGCATCAGACAGTGCTGCTGTCACCACTTGACTCCAGGATGCAGGGAACAATCGTACCACAGACAGCAAAATGCCTCCTGTGCCTTCACTGCTGAGCTCTATGCCAGCATGGAGGAAAGTGAATGCTAAATCTTCACCAAGGAATTGATCTACTTCTCTCCTCCATAGGGAAAATAACACAAACTTATCCATGCATTCTTCGTTTCTCCTCTCCAGTCACACACACCCCCAACAAAGGTTACAAAAGACATGTATGTCTAGGAGAACAAAAAAATATCTCCGCTGAAAATTGATCACAATTAAAATCATTAGTCAACCTAAGTAAAAACAAGGCATTTTTAGGTATTTCAGGAAACACTTCCTAAAAATTATGTTATGTTCCTAAGGAAAGGGGATACATAGACCTGTTCAGATAGCTCCGGATATTTTCTGGAATATATAACATCATCCTGTCATCATACATTGAAAAAGCAATAGGAAAAGTTGGGAACTATATTTAAAGAAAGGGAAATAGTTCAATGACCCCAAACCAAGGCATTCTTGTATTTCTTTCTTTACTTAGTCACTTATGACAAAGTCCCAGGTGATTTACCCTTCCCATGACCTTATGCCTTTTCACTAAATTGGTGACCCTAGATATTAATGTGGGTTTTGAGGCTGCCTTTTGAAGCAGTTGTTCTCATTTCAGCTGTTATTGATGAGCACTTGTTTTCTTAAAGGTCTCTTTTTTTATATGCAGGGTAGATATTCTCACTTCCCACGAGCTGTGGATTCATTCTGCAGTGCAGGAGGGGCTGGGGTACTCCCGGGTACTCCCACCTGCCCTCCCGTACAGCCTGGACTCTGCTTCACCTCTCTGAGCAGCCAGCAATACCTCCTTGGCAAGGCCAGGCCTCTGAGCTGCTGTCCCAAAAACAGCATACAGCACTGCTAATTGTTACTGCATTTAAAAAAAGTAATATATACCATATATATATATATACACCTGTATATATATACTGAGCCCAGATGAGGAAAAACAAAGTCTGTAGCTCTAACATGCAAGTATGAATGTCAACTGCATGTATATTGCAAAGTGGTTTGGAAATCTCTCTCTTGCATTCCCTTTCTGTTGAGGTCCTAGGACTATAGGCACAAAAAAAGAAAAAGAGAAAGAAAAAGTCTTGGGAAGCAATCCTACTCCATGGAGTGAGTAAATGCCAAGGTTTCTACTGACTTCAGCAGGATTTCAGCCTTTGTCGTGTCAGCAGAAGTCACCATCTGTTGACAAACAAACCAGAGGATGAAATCTGCCTTTCTGCTCTGTCTCAGTCTTCTCACACCTGCCTACCTTTCCTGAAGTGTTTGGCACTGCCTACAGCTGGCAGCAGTTATAATAAAAGATGGTCCCTAAGTGGGATCTCATGTAACAATTCCTGAATTTCTAAATGATTTGTGAAAACCTATGTGCAAATTGTTCCTGTTTTCCAGGGAGCTCTGGGAAGGGAGTTGTCTGTAGAAAGTTGAGTCACAGTTGCTCAGCGAATTTGGTACTGAGTAGTAAGGACGCTGCTTTTCGCTTTCAGTGCTGTAGGAAGATTCTATTTTTATTTGTGTAGGGTCACAAAATGCATATTCTAACATCATATTATGTGTTCAGTATATTAGAAAAACTTTTGCCTTTTATAAGCCTCCGCATGTGAAGCTGTCTTTTCCTCTGTCAGGGAGAACTGACAGGTTGCCTGCCATCACCTACTCTCCAGCAAAATCAGGAGCCCACACTGTCAGTGTGAAAACATCTGTTGAATGGATTTACTGACTAGGTTTTAGGTGCAAGTTGTTGGCGTTTTTTTTTCCACACTGTTTATTACAGCCCTGACCTAATGAACTTAATTTGTCGACATGTTTCCCTCAGTGTCTTACTTGATCCCGTCTCACATTTCTTTCTACTGTGCTGTTTTCTTGGAAACAGGAGTTCCTGGCACATCGGCATGTCCACCAGTTGCAAATCTACCAGGCTCAGATGGCTACAGTTGGCATGGCGAGATTAGATAAACATCAGCCAGTGTCCAGGACCCCATCTTCCCCCACTGATTCCGCATTACCTCACCCAGACGTGGACCAGCCCAGCCAGCATGTCTACACAACTGGTAGGATTCCCTAAAGACTGCTTTTAATAGGCAGGGCAAATGCGTTTGTTCATGTAGGATCAACAGATTTAAATGCCTCAAATACCTCCTGCAGCAATGCATTCACTTTTAGCCTTACTGTTCCTCGGTTTTATGATGCTCTACTGGCATCAAGTCAACCAGTGCAGCTGATAAATCACAGGTTAATATTCACACAGTCATAAATTATTATCATTGACTGACTCTGGCAATATAGCAACAGGTGCATTATTGGTGCCTTTAAGTTGTTTATAGCTTTTTCTTTCATTTCCCTATCCTCTGGTTCTTTTCTTGCTGTTCTTGTTGCCTGTTTCATAAAGGGACCACCAATAAGTTGAAGAAAGACCACCAGTAAGTAGGAAAGCTGCAATATAATTCTCAACGTCTTCATTTGACAAGTCAGTCAATGCTATAAGGTTGCTTTCTCTACAGAAAGAGCAAAGCTGTAGCCATGACTAGAAGGTGATGTTGGCTACAAATTTGGTGTCTTTCAGCAGTTGTGT
Organism: Nyctibius grandis; assembly: GCF_013368605.1. Taxonomy (NCBI): domain Eukaryota; kingdom Metazoa; phylum Chordata; class Aves; order Nyctibiiformes; family Nyctibiidae; genus Nyctibius; species Nyctibius grandis. Next base: position 24,441,278 of record NC_090664.1, on the reverse strand, counting down.
GGAGTCTACAGAGGAAGGCTTTATGGTCAGGTCCTGGGCAGTCCCATCACTCAGGGAGCATCTTCTATTGGTATGGCCTTGGCTGTCCAATGCAGAGTGATTAGAACCCCCAAAATCTTCAGTGAAAGTAAGAAAAATGACCACAGAAACCCTGTTTCTTATTATGGGTAATCTAACCTTGCAAGAGGATCCATCTTTTTAAGAGCCTGAATCTCAGTATAGCATTACAACACGGTTAGAAGTGAAGATGCACTTACTCTGTGCAGAAGAAAGGGGAAATGAATATTTGGGGATACTGTTTATACAGGTTTCTGCCAGAAGTATTAATTCCTTCACATCAATCGTCAGAACTTGCCATGCCCTGAAAGCTTACAGCTCTTCAGGCCGTGACCATGGGTTGATGTACGATGGAGTTCTTAATGGCACTGCTGTATGTCACTGTGTGAGACAGCATGCTTTCCCATCTTTCCAATTAGAATGTGAACTTGGAAAGCAAAAATTTATTATTTTAAAGAAAAAAACTGCAAAAGAAAATGTGATGTCCTTAAAGTACTGCAAGTAAGTGGGTAAATGGATGCAAGATGACATCCAAAGATGAAAGACATAATTTCTTCTTTTGTAAATACACTGTCAATTTATGAATTTCACTTGTTGAGTAACAAACATTTGGATTGTACATAAAGAAACATGCTAATTCACTTTCCATGAGTTTCTGCAAAAAAAGACCAGCTGTATATAGACAGGATTATTAAACCAGGCCACTGTTTTTCTAGTTGTGGTTCATGGAGTCCTGAAAACATTGTAAACTCATTCTAAAAGATTCACAGAGCACACCAAAAGTGAGCTCACTGTGTATAGCCTTCAATGTCCTGCTCAAAAATCTTCAGTTCCACTGGAAGAGCTGAATGGAGTTACAAATGTAAAGGCTGCTGTCTCAGTCTGATTGCTAAGGCTTACTGACATCTCCCTTTATAAGTCCCCAGAAAGGGGACTAGGCTCAAGGGCGTTACGTATATCTGGGGCATCAGTGGAACTGATCAAGGAAGAAAATGTGAAGTTGAGATGGAAGAGCAAGAGAAGGAATGAAATGATGTAGGACAAGCACTGAATGGAGATGGTGTTGGGAAATGGGGCATACCAGGCATAAAGGGCTCAAGATCTGACACAAGGAAGCCTGATGGGTTCTACAATGGAAATGCAGACAGTACATATGGAGAGTCAGAATGTATTAAGATTGGACAGACAGTTTAACCTTACCCCTCCAGTAAAGCATTGCTACATGAACAACAGCAGTGGAGAGAAAGACAGACATAAGGAAAGAGAGAAAAAATGCATCTTATTCCAACTGAGATTCTCAATCCTTCACTGAACTACTTTCTCCAAATCCAAACTGTCTTTTTCTTGAATCCTTGTTTCTTCTTTTATTGAAATTTTTGTCCCCCGACACTGCTCTTTCAATATAATAATCTCTTCAAAGAAAAAAAATCCTATTTCCACTTTCTCTTCAACTTTATGCTTCTGCTTCTCCACTTCTGGTCTGTACCTGCACCTCTCTCACAACCTCTAGGTACTGGCTGACGACACAGTGCAGTGCTGTAGCTGCTTCCAAGCTGTGTCTATGCTAACAGCCAGTATCCCCTGGCTGATTTACCAGTTCGCAGGTCCAACAGAGCACACACCTCTGCATTCACAATGAAGCCTTTCCTTTCTGCTTGAAGAAATCCCTTTCCCTGACATGTCTCTAGGCTTATAGACTTACGTCTATAACCTTTATCACTGCAGTTTCTGAGTATATGGAAAATAGAGCTATTTTCTATTTTATGAGATTAACACCTTTGGAGTGACAATGAACAGAGACTTTGCAACATCAACAGTTCTAATACAGATTCTGTGAATAACTGGATCGATATGTGTATTATTAACGCATGGTATGGTATGGTATGGTATGGTATGGTATGGTATGGTATGGTATGGTATGGTATAGAATGGCTTTATTCGTGCATAGTACTTCCTGGGTCTGGGTGGTGCCCTAGCATTTATTCATTATTCAGTGGAAAGAAAGAAACACGGACCCAGTTTTTATCTATTCATATACCGCCTTTCCAAAATCCTTTGGAAAGAAAGCCCTGAGCGACCTGGTCTGATCCCAATGCTGACCTGCTGTGAGCAGAGGGTCGGACTACAGACCTCTGGAGTCCCTGCCAGCCTGAGCTATCCTGTGGTTCTATGATCTGCTCCCTTAAGAGAGCACAAGATGCAACCAGCCGTTGTCCACAGCAGTTGCAGCACTACCATTTTTAAAAGCATGGAAAGAAGGAATGGGTGGGTGGAAAGGGAGAAAATTCTTGTGCTGCATGAAGTGAGGTCAAATTCAGACTTTAGAAATTAAAGTAAAAGCATCTCCCTGCCTTGAATTATTTCTTACTGTTTTTTTTTTCCTATTTAAAACCAACATATTCTTGGAAGAGAAAAGAGGTAGAAGGAAAACTATTGTGGCAGAATATTACACAGGGATAAAAATGAGCCTATATTTTTTGTGAGTCATGAGAGAAAATGCCCTTAGCCAAATATCTGAAGGGAATCAGAGTGGTAATGGTTGTGAGAGCGCTATGCAATATATGCACAGTATACGCACAAGATAATGAGTTAAAGATGAAAAAAAATATAAAGTCTACTTAATGTTCATGCAGATGGTTTACAGAATATTGACATTATTTATTTCAGATTTTTCTTCTGAATAATTTATTAGATATTCTTCCCTTGGGTTTTCTTATCAGTACTCTTGTTCTCCAGGGCATTTCACCTTCCTCAAAGCATGCTGTTAGCCAACAATTTTCAGGTCTCTTGCTCTCCCTTCTCTTTAAAATGTTATTAAAAGAAGCTGACCCAAATAAAGTATTTTGGAAAACATTAGGTGTTAGGGAGTCCCCACCAGGAAGACCTTGTTTTTTATTGACTTAATGCAAATTCAGTTTCTTTTGTCCTGTGTCCTCTATCATTATATGGTTCATTGGTGCCACCATTCCAGTCTGTCATCAGGGCCACATTCTGACCTCAGTAGTATTGGTGTAAATCCAGAATAAATCCACCAGTCTCAGTGGAGCTGCTCAGATTTACACAAGGAATCTGAGCAGAATCTGGCTGTAGGCATTTGTACTGGAGAGACAGAATAACCATCTTTTATTAATATTTCACAGCAGTCTGCAATTGAAAACAGTTGTCTCCCTCTCTCTCTTTCTTTTTTTTTTGTGGGGGTGGGGAGATCGTTGGCTGAATCCTGTCAGGGAAATCCTACAGGCTATTTTTAGCAGTAAGCTCTACTGCTGCATTGTGGTATTGTACCAAGCACATGTGCTGTATGACCAGCAGCCACACATCTGAATTACTTGCACATCCTAAATCAATTTAGATGCTTGCAATAAATGAGAACATATATTTCAGTCTTTTATTAAGTCAATTAATCCTGCTAGAAATAAAATTTACACTCAGTGGTGTGAATATCTTAGTATTTAAAAGTTTGGAGCAGATGCTTCTGCCATGCGATGCTGACCTGACTAGATTAGACAGATTTTTGATTTGGACAACAGAATTCACGTACAATAAAATTACATTTTTAGTTATATTCTATTTTGGGAAAAATATTAATATACTAAGAAAGGGATGTTTATATCTTTGTCAACCAGAGGAGGCATCCTGAATACACAGTTTTAGCATTTCACTTCAAAACCACTGTTTAGTTGCAACCCTGATATAGGTCATCAAAAAAAGTCATTATTACATGACATCTTGATTCAGTATAATAATAATATAGTAAAATATATATTTTTTTACTTCTATTAACTAAGTTTGATCTATGCAAACCTAAGCCTGATGGAAGCATTGATAATTAGAATAAAACATTCAGTGAAAGAGTGGCAGGTAGGAGATACTTTCAGCTAATTTTGTTAACATTTAACAAGTGTTTCCACTCAAATCCATTGAATATAACTGCCTACTCTGCCTAAGAGCTTCTTAAAGTCCTGATGCGTGTACATTTAGCATCTAAACACCTGTGTTGGGCAGGGTGTTGGGAGGAAAAGTGGCCTTATCTAACAGTATAATGACCAGTATAACTGCAGAGAAAGGAAATTATTAACTACTTTGACAATGCCAGCAGAGATTTTAAGCTGCATTAGTTTATTAGCTCCAGATTTTTACTGGTTCTTTTTTTTTTCTTTAAAAGCAAACGAATCAAGAAAGTAAATAAAAGAATTTATTGCTAATGTCCTATTTTGTTTGATAGATAATCATTTAGCATAAACTTAGTCATGCTGCACATAGGTATTATGTTTGCATTCTCCTTATGCTAAACATAATTGTTGTATTATCGTTTTGGCTTAAATAGCAAGATCCCGAAGGATCATTTCTAAAGTGCATGAGCTAAGAAATATGGCAGCATAAATATTTCTAGAGCAGCATAATTTCTGGCTGGCTTCTAACTGAATTATCTCAGAAACTTAACTTTGCATTGCCCACAATTTATGCAGACTCTTATTCAGTAGAGTTTTTAAACACTTTATTAAAATTCAATATCCATTCAAGAACTTTGCTAAATAAGGATGGCATTGAGCATGTTGTTGAATCTGGACTTTAATTTTGTATTTTCTTCACTAGCTGACTTTTCAGTAGTAGGCTAGCGCAATTTTCCCAGAACTGTGTTGGCATCCCCAGTAGTGGTGGCACATAAGAAAGAGGTTTTGAATGCCAAGTTTTGCAGCTTGGAGAAATTGTTAATTTAAGTCCCTTTCAACTGTAAGCGGAAGAAAAATCCAAATGTTTCCCAAATGAAAATAGTTCACAGAGGTAAGGAAAATATTTTTTGCTCCAGACATTTCTGAGGGAAGTGCAAACAAGAAGTAAATAAATAAAATAATTTTTCAGTGTTTCAGACTTGGTTTGAAATCCTTTGAGTTTAGCTCAAGCCTACTCGCTAAAATTTCTTTTGCTCCTAAAACACAGGTACAGAGTATTGTGATATTGATAGCTGTTCCGTATAAAGTTGTTATGTCCTTGAATAAATGCGTGTAGAAAATTCAAAAGGAACCTTGCATTGCAGTCTAACAACAAGATTTGGTCCTAATTGAGTAGTGTGTGGAACTTTTCTTTTCAGTGAAAAAGGACTCTGTCTGCCAGTGCTGCAACTCTCTGAAACTTTTATCTGATATGCTTTGAGATAGGGAACTAATATAGTATTAGTTAAGCAGTACAAATACAGAGTGGCATTACCATTTCAAAATTTATTTTAAAAGGTTTTTCTGAATGATTTTCCTTACGCTGCTATAAATATATAACCTTTTCTTCTTTATATAGGTTGTGCTATAGTGTACAGTTGTGCTACAGTATGCATGACACAGAAGAGTATAACTTGCATTTGTTTCACTCACTGTTTCTTACTGTGCTGTCTTTGTGCTGAAGGTGTTGTGTATGACAGTCTGATGCTGAAGCACCAGTGTATGTGTGGCAACTATGCTAATCACCCTGAACATGCTGGAAGGATACAAAGCATCTGGTCAAGGCTGCAAGAAACTGGGTTGCTAAACAAGTGCGAGGTAATAAAAAATAAAGACCAGATACTTGACTTGTTAAAGTAAATGGCAAATTTATTAAATCCTAAATCTGTCTTAGTTCTGTAATAAGAGAGTAATTTGTTTGAGGAATTATTTGGACTTAACTGACAATATTAAAATAATGCATTTTAGGAAAGTACACTTCCCAGTCAGAAAACAAAGAATTTACCAATGAAAGTCATTTATCCACATGCATGAGAATATAAAATCCAGACATGAGTGTATTCCTCACCTTGATATAGGAAGGCAAACAAGCAGTAGTCAAATGGCAAGTGCAGTCCTTTCAACAGCACAGTTCTTAACTTTTTCAAGCAACTAAGGATTTTACTTCTGTAGTAGCATAGAACACTGCTTTTTTTAAATGTAGTTTGTATCACTCCATAAGCACATTGCATCTTGTCTTATTTCAGACTAAAGTCTGTTTTCATAGCATTTTCATTTGCCTGGTGTACAATGGGTACCACGTCAAAACCTGAGACATTAAAATGAAATCTTCTAGACAATATCAGAGCAAGTGTGGAACTTCCTTCTGCTTTGATTTCCCTCACAAAACTGTGTATTAAAACATCATGCTTAAATCAAATATGGGCTCTGAGATTCATATGATTCTATGATTCTATATATGACTTGGGTTACTGAAAAACAGCCTTTTCCTACCATTCACAGCTCTCCATGTGTTGTGCAGCACTGCCAACTTCTGCAGAAGCCTGTGGCAACTGAGGGTGCTTACTGCATTGCAGCACAAGTTGACAAAGTTCAACACAAATTTGCTTATGTTTTGCAGGATCCCAAAATTGCTGGGGCTCTTATGCTCTGTTTTCTTTAACTGCTTTTCTTTATATACTTAGGTTTTTACAAACCCAAAGGAACTGGTGCAATAGGTCCCTTTGATTAGCTATTAGTGACTGTCCACGAAGATTTTCTGCAGGTAGCCTAGCATACTGGGCAGTGAGATATTGCAAGCACTATAGATGGATCTGTTGTATACACTCATCTAACTAGATGGCAGCACTCTAACAGGCTAATTATGTTTTTATCTTGGATAATTTTTTTTAACCTTCAAGAGGACTTTCTTTCAGCAGGGCCCTTAAGGCCACATATCACGAGTGGTTTCACTGGTGGCATCACATACTAAGGAGTAAGTTAAACATGCAGCCAAGTGCTTTACTAAAATAAGGCCTAGTTACCTTCTTGACTCAGGACCCATATTATAAAGAGAAGACAAAAAAGAGAGAAAATAAGTAAAACACAATGTGCTACTATGTATTGCTTTCTTCAGTAACAAACAGATATTGCTGAACAGTAAATTATATGGATCTGCAAAAGGTGTAGATAGGAAAAGTGATATAGGTTAGTCTGAGGTGCATGCAGTCCCATACTTTCCTGGAAGATTTAAAGTTTCCTCTTACAATTCTGCAATTTCAAAAACTGAAATATGGCCTGTTAGGTCTTGCAAAATCCAGTGAGTGAGCAGAAATAAGTCACCTCATGTTGAATGGCATTCAGTTAATTTTCTCTCCCGTTGTGTGTTTTGAAATGAGGCTGGAACGTGAAAAGAGCTGTCAAAATGTAAACTCTCATGGTGAAACTTTGAGGAACCTCAGTGTGAAGCTGGTGCGTAGATCTGGTGTTTATCTTGACCCTCTTATGTACCTAAAGATGGGATTATATTTGATGATGAAATCTGCCCTTTGCTTAACTGAATTCTCTAGCACTTGCTTGACATCAAACACGTCCTTAAATCTGCTCATTTTTCAAAATAAGGAAGGCTGTGGTGACTCACTTAATTGGTACTCTGATTCTTTAGAGACGTTATTCAGCTGAATATATGGCTCGCGTCACTAAAGGAGTGGTTATTGCATTATTCAAGCAATAATAGGCCACCATTAAGCTGCATTCTGGAATATACCACTCTGAGGATGCGGAGTCAAAGCATCATGGGCAACTACACTGTTTCTTTTATTGACTTCTGAATGTCCCCTCATGGGCATTAGTATTTCTTACTATAATTTCTCAATATAATTTCCCACGGTTTCTGTCAGAAGGAGTGGGGAGGTTGCTGGTCAGGTTTTGCCATGTGCACTGCCTCATGTACCAAGTCTGAAGGGAAGCTTAGGAACAGCAACCTGCAACAGCCACTTAGGAAATCCTCTGCAGTAACTATGAACCTTCTTTTTTCCTCTTTTACTAAAACAATAGTCCCACAAGAGGGCTGCAGTCCCACTCTTTGTCCGATGAGGAGTTTCAGGATCAAAGCTAGTTCAGTCAGAGGTAGCTCTGATCTTGTTGCCTTGCAATATGTGTATCCTTAGTCACAGGCTTGTGCCAGGGGGCCCTCCCTATTTTCTTAATCTAACAAGAAACCCTTATGAAAATGAACAATCTATATCCATACAATCTTTGTTATCTATAGCAGGGAGAAAAATCTGCTTCCTAAATCATGTGGCGTGGTTTTACCCCTCTCACGCAGCTCAAGTATATGGCCTGGAGAGATGACTGGCCAAGTGCACAGAGAACCATCATCTCTAACTGAGCATGGGATGATGAAAGTCATATATACTGGGCTGACACCATGTTTGCTGCAGTTACTAGATTAGTCTAGGTAGACTAATCTAGACTTACTCTATTACCTCTTATAGCTTATATTGCCCCCATATATAGCGTTCTAAAAATATAACTTGGTAAAATCATAACAAGGTTTGACTGGGGTACTCAAAGCTGTGTCTTCACTACAAAATAAAATGTGCCTGGTACTGTGCTCCACCACTGCGGCCAGCTGGCATGGAAAGGTCCATGTTCATAGTACCAGGAATGCTCCCTGGCCCATACCAGTGACCAAACCATGTCTGGGAGCTGTTTGGGAAAGTGCAAGTTGCTGCTCAGCCAAAACGGTGTGAAGGACCACTTTAGCAATTTAATAGTACAGATGATTGCATTCCTCAGCCTGGGAATGTTTCCTGACACTGCTTAATTTACTGTTGCAGACACAGACAAAAGGACTTAGAATCACAGAATCATGGAATCATTTAGGTTGGAAAAGACCCTTAAGATCATTGAGTCCAACCATTAACCTAGCACTGCCAAGTCCACCACTAAACCATGTCCCTAAGCGCCACATCTACATGTCTTTTAAATACCTTCAGGGATGGTGACTCAAACGCTTCCCTGGGCAGCCTGTTCCACTGCTTGAGAACCCTTTCGGTGAAGAAATTTTTACTCATATCCAATCTAAACCTCCCCTGGTGCAACTTGAGGCCACTTCCTCTTGTCCTATCGCTTGTTACTCCGGAGAAGAGACCGACACCCGAAGACTTGCTTTTCCAGACTGTATTTTTGTCTTTCTAGCCATAAATATTTGAGCTCTAGAGTTATTCAAACAACAGTTTAGAGGATTTTTGCTAAATTGAGAAACTAGTTATAGCTTTCAGATTTGTTTTTCATCATATCACTATTTTAATTTTTTAAATCATATCACTCTTCCAAATAGATAGATTACTTTCCCCATTGGCTTCCCCAAGACAAAGGAGAAACACATTCAGACCATGGCCAGACCCTGGAGAGCTGGATTTGAGATACCAGTCCCTGACTCAATCCAGGACAAGAGAGTGGAGTAATTTCCCCCCGCAGGGGACTTTTTTGTAGTCCTGGTATATATGTATCAGAAAAATAAAATCCAGATGCAATGTTTTTGCATGAGTTTAAAAGTTTTGTGTATGTTTACTGAAATACCTATTCTGTGTTCATTAAAGTCTGATAGATGTAGAACAGACAGTTATAAAATGCAGCACCAGAACAGGGAAGCTAAAATATGCTAAGATTGGCATAAAAAAATCCGTTATCTTTTTTTGCCATTTTCTCTTGGTAAAGAGCAATGCATAGCTGCCCTACCTTTGGGACAAGAAAAAGACTGAATTATGTTTTGGTAGTGAAGTCTGCTTTCTACTTGTTCTAGGGAGAGGAAGTGTTTACATAACTCCTTTGGGGCCATAATTTATGCTCACATGACTGACATTAGGCTACACTGATCAGCACAGTTTTAGAAAAGAAAAGAAGAATGTAGACACAGTCCCACTTTGTGCCCCCACCTCTACTTCCTGTAGGGACTGTGGTCCAGCAACATTTTTCTTTTCAGCCTGGAATTTCATCTGAATTTTGGTAGTTTTCTGGATTAGGGAGACATCTTACACCTCCTGCTGTCCACATCTCATGGACTGAAGGGAAAAGAAGGAAAGAATTTAAATATTTAAAAATCCTTTGAGTCTGCCAGATCACATAGACTGAAAAATATGAAAAAATTCCATCCTCTGAACCTCAGTTCACCACTAAAGAAGAAATAATGCAGGAAAAGTTAGTCTTTAAGAGCAAAATTCTTTGTGGCATTGAACATATTCAGATTAGGCACTGGAGGACCAATACACATGAAGAGAGTAGATGCATCTCTATGTGGGTGCATGTGTGTCAGAGATATGCTTGCAATTCCCACATAACGGAGAGAGAGCAAGCCATGGGGGTGTACTGATTGGCAAAAGATCCATGTTGTCTGTGTGTGTTTTTAAAAATGAGAGAATTTAACAACTATGAGAAATCCCAGAAAAGCAGGAAAAACTTTGAAGGCCTTGTTTACAAACTAGATAGCCTCAGGGAATTTCAGAGACACTATCTCCATACAAATAGCTGCAGTAAAGGCAATGGACACCTGACACTGAGAGACCTGAGTAAGAAATTGTCCTTAAGCTATGTCAACAATTCCTGTTAGTTTAGTAGAGAGAAACAGGCAGTGTCACCTTTGTCTTTTTGAATCTCTGACTGTGCAAGAGTTTAGTCTGCTGAAAGTCTAACCAAAATCTTCAGTTTAATAGAGGTTATCTGTGTGAAACTTTAATGGTCTGTTTTAAACAGAAGACCAGACTAGACAGTCCTCTTTGACCTTAAATTCTGTGAAAGGTGAAAGCATTTTCATTGTGAGGAGAATAACTTCCTAGTTTTAGACTGATTTTTGGAAGCACTCAGGTGCAGTATTTTACTCTCACGAGATGTCTCTGTTGATGAGGAAACTACATATGTCAGCGAAGAAAGCCAACACACAAATTGTCATGCACGTTAGAAAAGGATGACTCGCCTTCTCCTAAGGATGTAGTAGATGGATGGATGTAGTACTCAAATCCCCCTAAATGAAACAAATGCCGTTCATAAGTCTTCCTATGTTATTTCTCCTTTTTCATTGGCTTTATGCCACTTTTCTGCTTTCTACTGCATTTTAGGTTTTAGATACTACCATGGCCAATGAAAATTAAGAAAGATACTTTAAAATAAAAAAGATGTGGATAGAAGTGTATGTGTAAAGTTATACAAATGCATATGTTATGTTGTCTGATAACTCATGCCAGTGAGAGTCAGAAACTATTGCTTTGCATAACTGGTTACATGATTCCAGATTCTGGCAACAGACTTATGAGATGTGCTTTTGTAGGTCTGCTAAATCCTGACATCATTGTGTAAGAAGAACTATTCTTAGTAATTATTACAGGTAATTTTTAATATAAATTCTTTTTCCTCTGTGTAGAGCCTTAGATAGTTGGAAATTTAATGTTATTGAAAATGGCTTGGCAGGCAGAGGTAGTGCAAGAGTGGGATGAAAGGAACAGTAAATGAGGAGATGGGAATGCAGAAACAGCACAGACGGGTGCACTGTTTACCCTTCCTTTTCCTCTTGCCACTTGCTGTGTAAATGTCCTTGCTGATGCTCAAGGTTAGAGCTGGAGAAACTGTGGAGAAAGAGCAGCTCTGGGCTGTGCCTGCCTGGCAGCTCAGCTGTTGGCTGTACTCCGAGGATCTCACTGCTGGGAGCAGCCTGGAGTGGGGTGTCCTATTCAGTGCTACTTGATTTCTGCACCAAACCTGTTTCTGCACAACCTGTTTCTGCCCTGGAGAATCTGGCTGGCAATACTGGCTAGTAGGTAGCTCATTGACAAAATGTTTTGAGGACATTTCCAGACCCTACCCTGTTAGTGCAAATCGCTATATTCCATAGGATACCACAGAGCTCCCCGTTGTAAGAATAATAGCTGTGGGTCTTTTTATAGTTAAAGGGATATGGCATTTAACAGCACTTTAAAGAGAGCTAGACAATTAACTCTCTTAAACGTCTCTTAAAGAGTTTTTGTATAACTTGTAGAAAATATATGACCAGAGAGTGAGTATTTTACTCAAGGTTCTTTGATGTGACCTTCATAAAATACCTCTTTACTTTTCTTATTCATTTGTTTTAGCTGTCCTAAAAGCCAGCCTCCCTTCCCAGTTTTGCTGTGGAGAATGGGGGATATAGATTTCAAAGCAGCTTATTAGAGACACAGACCTTAATGAGAATGGATGAACAAATAAATGTTACCAGTCACCCCACTTGTGAAGAAAAACATTTTATCTGACCCAGAAGAACCATTACACAGTTTACTGACTCCATGAAGTAACATAATGTGCTGATTTTGATTGTGTAACTGTGTGTTAAAAGGACATGAGTGCACTGCTACAAATTCTCATGTGAGACTGGGAGTGGCTTGAAGAAATTAGAGATTAAAAAGGGTTTATTAAGTCATTTAGCTCTTGGATCGTTCCCTAAAATGTTCTTTCCATTGCTGTGTTCAGCCAAGTTTTAAATACTGCAAGAAATAGGGCTTCCACCATTTCCCTGAGGGGGACCTTGTTCCACAGTCATCTAGATCTAACTCTTAGGACATTTTTCCTGATTAGTCAGAAAAAATTGCCACTGCTTAACTCAATATAAATTGTGCATGGTTCTTCTGACCCCCCCTAGACAGCTCCTTTCTTCCACAGTGCACATCCTCTTTAATATTTATAATATTGCTTTCTTCTCCTACTGAAGAGGTTAGTGCTAAAAATAGGATGGTCTATTTAGATAACTTCTGTACCTGTTTATCTGTAGAACTTGACAGTCAGACAAACCCACAGTCTAAGTTGTGAGAGTTTTTCATAATGACCAGGTGTTCATAAGGACCAGCTCCGCAAATAGAGTCCAAGACCCTAAAAGCAGGCTGTTTTCTCTCCATGTTGTCCAATATCAACAGCAAAGATGATCTTGGGAACAGAACTTTGTTGACAGTGCTGTTTATTATAACCAAACCTGAACAAAATCTGCTTCATATTGCTATATCTGCAAAGGCTGTGCAGCACTAGCACAAGCAGAGAAGTAAATATTTTTATGACAAACTGTAACTCCAAATACATACAATGAACAGATCTGCTGAATAAGAAAGTGTTAGCTTTATCTTTTCGTCCTTCTTTCCTATTTTCCTTCCTTCCTAAACTGATTAAATTTCAATGGATTTATAGAAAGACATCCCAGATTTTTTAACACTGATTTAAGTGGGGAGAGTACAGGCTGGAGAAATAGTTAAGGATACAAACTCCACTTACAAAAGTGTAAGGGAGCAAGTGAGTCAGCATGTGTAACAGCAAAAATGATCCTGGGATATTGAACATACATTAAAAAAAGAAAAAGATATAGAAATATTTTATTAAAGCATTTAAAATTTAATTTTCTTCTTCTCCCTGGCTCTCCTCACTCTGGTCATGTTCTTCCTAGCAGCATAAATCACAAGTACTAGTAGTGATGCAAAAATCATTAATCCTCATTCAGAACATATCTGCAGCTTACAGGTGTGAATAAGTTTTTGCTCTTTAAACTAGAATTTTTCTAGCCAGATTTCTTACTTAATAAATATTTCGCCTTTTTTTTTGTATCTCTTAATATAATGTAGAAAAGAGGCAGAATCTTTTCTTTTTCTTGTATGTGAACCCCTATATTAAGTTAACTCTGCTAAGACTTAAGTGAAGCATTTGTGATAAACCACACATGCGTTTGTTTTTCATATAGCATTACTTTAATAAACAAATCAGTGTCACATTCCTGCATGACGCAATTTCAACCCATTATTAATCATCCTAAATGTTATTTCGGACATTTACTTTTTTTTTTCTCTCCCTAAATATTGTCAGTGGAATATTGTAGGCCTCTGCTGTTTTCTTTCAGCGAATTCGAGGTCGAAAAGCCAGTCTGGAGGAAATACAGCTGGTTCACTCTGAACATCATTCACTGCTGTATGGCACCAGCCCCCTGAACAGACAGAAGCTGGACCCCAGGAAACTCCTAGGTCTGTACCGGCCTCTATTCTACTGAGAACAGCACATTCCAGCACTGTCATTAGTCATAGCTGGTGTCAGTTTAAAATACTTGGCAAGCAGTGTGACAAAAATTCACTTTTTCCAAATGCATTGCTATGTGGAATGAGAATGTTACAATGGAAGCCAAATATAGATTAGCAAAATGCACAGGCTGGAAAGCAGCAATAGAAGTTTCTTCTCATTCGCTTCAAAAATCATCGAAGTGTTAACCCTTTACCGTAATTTGCTCTCCATTGGAGGTCAATGGCAATTTTGAACACGGTTGGTCTCCTATTTCCTTGTGTTCTTTGATTTGAAAATGGGAGTTTAAGATACACTTGCTTGTCAGAATTGCTTGTTTACTGTTCTCATTTGCTTTATTTCAATTATTTCAGCCATGCTGAGTGCAGATGCCATGCCTAAGTCTTGCTAATAAGTGAACTTTATTTTAATGCCTTCCCATTGTGTAGGATATGATAACTTTCTGAATAACAGGGGGGAGAAACACATTAAAATATTAAATAGACCTATGTATGTACAGAATAGCAGAAAACTGACAGGATTTTCACATCAAATACCTTCACGTGCAGCCAATGCTCAGTGTATGCTTTTTATAATAGAAAAGCAGGGTTAAATTGAGCTCTGCTGTGAGCGTAGCATGAAGCAAATCTACTTGTCAGACCTCCTACAGAGAATGTGAAAGGAAACACAAAAAAAAGTAGTGCATTTTGGAAATAATCTGTGAGTGAAATCCTGCCCTTTATGTCCCAGCACAATGGATGCAACACCAATGCTCAGCTATTTATATGACACTTATTCTAAGATGTGGAGCTTTTCCTAAATGTAATGAAACCCAAACAAAACAAAAACAATACTAGCCTTCAAGAGAAATTGCTGCCACAGTTCTAGTAATACATAGCAATTACTTTGCTTTGGAAACTAATGCTAAGAGTTTCTTCTGTAAGGCAGACCGTTGCTTCAGTGAGTCATAAGAGTAGATATGAGAAATGTCTTGATCACAATGTTATCTAAGTTTATACATCTTCTTAGCCAAGGCAACATCAAAACAAAAATACTTACAGTATGATAGATAGGAGCTTGAATTTCCAGGGTAGGAAATCCCGCTTTGAAAAAAAAAAAAAAAAAAAAGTCTTTCAAAGAAAAATCTATAAATTCCTGCAAAATTACAATTTGGAAACATTTTGAGTTTATCAACATTGTCAAAATGTTCCATTTTGGTAAGAGTCAAGCATTTCATTTAAATTTTGTTGGTTTTGATTAATTTCATTTTAATTTTCACATTATTTGATATAGCATACATTGATACAAAATATTGTTCCCATTTTGGATCTCAGTGGTTGACCAGCTTATGGGGTGCAGTGTGTAGTTGGAGCTATGAGGTGAAAAAAGGAATGGACCCAGGTATCCTCACTGTGTTTCTACCTATGTATAGAGAATGCAGAAAGCTTTGTTTACCCAGTCTCAGAAAACCATGTCTTTGCCCACAGTTATTTACTCGAAACTCTTTGCCTTTTTTATTTGACACTTAATCCAAAACATTTCTCTCTAAGTTTATACCAAGATTGCACTCCTAGCATATACTCTGGGTGTATCCTTGGGTTAATGCCCTTTTCTGTCTCTGTTTCTAGGATGTTTTCTTGCTGCATCTCACATGGCTTTACCAAGACAACAGTCAATGAAACACCCTTCCCACATGCTTTTGCACATGTCTGTTTTTTGGCTGGAAGCTCTAATCATTTGGGCTTTCAGACTCTTGTATAAAGGAACTTAATTGTCTCTTGCATTTTTCCAAAATGCAATGTGACTGTTCCACCTTTCGTTGTCGCCAGTTCAGTGAGGTTGAACCTAACCAATCCTGACATTAAAATTAACATCTTGGCACAATATAGAAAATCAAAATGATGTGTAGCAATGGAGAAAAATCTGGAGGAAATGTTTCTCATCAAAAATGTCATCAATAACAACATTGTCTCATAAAACATTTCTATTTCAATGTAAGTGCATTTTTTTCCTATGGAAATTGTTCCATCAAATTATGGCTTTGCATCCTAATGAAAAGGAGTCTAATGAGAAGGAGGACCTAACCATTCCTTTCGTCACTCCTTTACTCACCCAAAAAGACAGAGGCACCATTTGTTCTCCCCTTGTTCTCCAGAAAAGCGTTTGTTCCTTGTCCCTGTTCAGAGAAGTACATCTGGCTTGTCTGAAGCTCTTTTTTGTTTTTGCTAACAAGCAGCTTCTGTATCTTTCAAACAGAAAAGAAACACTTGAAGGAGTGAAACAAGTAAGACTAGGGCTAGAAATGTGCTACTTGTCAATAAATGCTTACTTCGGTGTCCCTGTTCAGGAAAAAAAATCTGTTCTGGAAGACTGCAAAGCAAAATGGCTGGAAACTACTGAAATTAGTGAGAATTGTGCATACAGTTATCATTCATATATTCTTAATGCTTTCAGAGTATAAAATGGCTTGAACTCTTGGCTTTATTTTCCCTGCATCAGGGCCTACAAATACAGCTAGTGCAAATGATCACTTCAATTTCTTCACTATCACATAGTTAAGCTTTTGACTGATGATATTTCAGTATGGTGACTTAAGCAACATGTTATATTGCACTACATTGTCTTGATATGAAGGAAACTAATATGCGATTATGTGTCACATCAAGTTACAGTTTCATGTGACAGAATACAACCTTTCAAATCTCTTTGAATAAGCTCAAGGGCAGAAGAGTTATCAAACAGGTCTTACAAATTTGTTTGCTTTTTCCCTCTTCAACCACAATTAAGAAAGTGTTTCTAAAATTCAAGTTTCCAATGATTACAAGTTTGTAAAAGTGAGAAATATACTGTAAACACATCCCTGACAGTGAGGCAGTATTTAGAGTACAACTAAAAGATGCATTCACAAAGCGTCTGTGCAGTTGCAATTTCAAGTTAGTGAAAAAATGACCACTTAACAGCAATGCCTTCATTCTTGAGGGATGATACTGAAAACAATCAGGTTCCTCAAACTGCCTTTTCACAAGTGAATACACTTTATAATTTGTTTACTTTTTGAAAGAATTTTTTGCCCATTACTTTTCCTGCTCATCAGACTCTTGATCCTCAATTGTCAACCTCCTAAGCAGCTTCCTTGACTTCCGGAGGGACCCTGACATGAGTCAGTGATGGGTGCCTCAGCACCTAATTTGACTAACCAGCTTCTACTGCCTTTGTCTGTTGAAATTTTAGAATACAAATCTTGGATAATTTTTGTAGCTCTATTAGTAGATTGTTGCACTGAATCTTATCTAAAAGATATTTTTTCTCAAGTGATTTGCCAGTGACTGCAAACTCTGTCCTGATGCAAAGCCAAAAAAAAAGTATCATTATTTAAAATTTGTCTTCTATCTTACTTGAGGCATTCCAATATCTTTTTTATTATTATTCTGGAGGTATCCTGGGAGTCAAAGAGTGTTACTGGAAAATGACTGCTATTTACAAAGTTCTGCTGAGACACCAACTCCCAACATCATGGGAAATTCTCACTTCGGTTCATTTTCAGGGTTTGCTTTTTCCTACTGGTTTTCATTTATGAGAGAGTGTTGTGAGCTCTTTTCTTTTTGTGAGGCTAGCTAAGTGATGGTCTCACTGTCTCTTGGTAGAACCTTTCCCCAGTGTTCTTTTCATGAAATCTCAATGTTTTTCTTGTTCTGCAAAATCTGTTATCTGATTTTTTTTTACTATTGTGCAATAAGAAATGAGTATCCTGGCAAGTTTCTTGATACACTGAAAAGGCTTCGTGCTTGTTTCCCCCCGGTTTAGTACTATCATCTGTTGATTGATTTTAGTGTCCTTCCTCACCATCTGCTTTTCTGTTCTTACTTTGTGTTTGTTGTTTTTAATAGTGTTTACCATGCACAATGTGCCTGGCTGCAGGGAGATAAATGAGAATTCATCTGTTCTCTCTTATGTCCCAACTCTGCAATGGAATTTAAGAAAAAAGGTCTAGTCATTCAATATTCTAAAAAATGCCTTCTTTTATCTCAAATTACAGCTTATGTTTCCACTACTGTCTCCTGGCACTTTAACAGCACTAATTTTTTAATTATCGGCTCAAGAATTTTTGATCTTCCCCACAGTAGAAAGTGAAAAATTGCTGTTCACATTGGTCCTTGGATCTGCTTAGCAAGAGATTTGCAAACTCCTCCTGTACTTCCACTCTGACAAACTCCTGCAGCCAACATTTCCTTGCATGGCTGGGGCCATTAGGACTCACAGTATGAGAATACTCTGCATAGCTGCTGCACCTGCATTTCCCCTGGTAGCTCCACAGGAGGTTTTGTTTGGCTTCTCTCACACACTGTGCACACTGATCAAAGGCCTCTAGTTGGTTACAAATGCATCTCATATTTTCCTCGAAGTGTAAAGCATTTTCTTCGTCTCAGACCTTGCAGTCTGGTCTCTCATACTTCAAAGATCATGGCTTATAATTGTCTTTATGCATTTCATTGGCACCTGCTAAACATGAGTAACTAACTGCACCATTTGCCCCTTCCATAACAATGGGTGGCTCCTCTAGGTAACTTGAGTGATTCACTATCTAACGTTTCCTCCAGATGGCAAAGTTACAAAGCCAGTTCTGTGATACAGCAGGGGAAAAGTCTATGTTCTCTTCCACAGCTGCCTTAGGATCAGATTACATGCCGGGATATGAACTGCATCTAATCCTGAGATCCTTACCCAGTTTTCATATTGTCCTTATCAAGACACACAGTGAGTTTAGTGGTACAAAAAAATAAAACATGAATGAATAAAAAGTGAGTATAAATATTAGGATAAACCCTATCACATTATCTAATGTATACAGCAGAGTAAACTAGAAATTATATTCTAAAGCCTATTAGGTTTTGTTCCCTTTAGTAGAATGTACTTACAGAGTAATACTGAAACAAGTAGCATTTTATTTTATGTTTTAAAAATATTAACATATTCATTAATGGTATGTGAATGAAGAGAATAGCATTTTTGCATAGATAGGAAGACTAGGACCGTGATTTTCAAAGGAGAAACTTTTTGGAGAGATGACTTTAAGAAATTAATCATCAGTTTCATGTAAGCTTAATGAGGTTCCCTCTGTTGTCAGTGAAAAGAAACAGGCACTTCTCAAGTATAATTCATCCCATCAGTAATCTAGGCTGGGTAGAGGTGCCTATCTCACTCCACCAGCTGTAGAAGAAGCTGAGATGACTAGCTTAGACAAGCTGCTTATCAGCTACAGATATCGGGATGACTAGTCACCCAAGTTCAGAGTGACTTTCTGTGGAGGTTTGATCATTACACTCCTTTGAGAATGCTGTTTATCAATCTTAAGATTTGTCACTGTTGCAAAAGAGTACCTTAAATGTCCCATGGCTGATTTGCTTTCTAAATACTATTAATATTTTTTATTCTAATATATGGCATTTTCATTGTGTGATACCAAAATCTGTATTACTGTAAACAGTGATTACTGTTGCAGTATTTAAATGTCTTTTTGATAAATGATGCTTATTGCTCCTTTCTTTCTTTAATATATAGGAAATGTGTCTCAAAAACTCTTTTCCTTGTTGCCTTGTGGCGGACTTGGGGTAAGTAGATGTTTAGTTTTTTTGCAAGAGGGACAGCACTCAACATATGTATTTATTCATGAATTATTTAGCGCTATTGCATTACCAGTTCGAAGTCTTCAGAAGCTGATGAAAGGTGTAGAGATGAAACCTGAGCTGTTATGATACTGTGTTTTCAAAGACACAGAAGACAGTACATTACAATAAGCATATGGAACAGTTAGATAGGAACATATTTTGTGGTAATGTGTACTTTTCTTCATTGTCCCACTTCGGTTTTTTCACATGAGCTCTATTTTTGAGGAAAGTAACATGGGTGTAATTGTTATAGCAGAATGAGTTTTGGAGAAGCTGTTTTGTGTACTATTGAAAAGTAAATATAGCTTCACATTTCTCAGAAAGGACAAAAAAATTACCAAAGCTAACATTTAGCATGAGAAGTGCTCATTAGCTGCTAGCTAATAACTTGGGTGTTGTTAAACTAATAAATTATTTGGGCATTTTTATGTCCTGTTTTGAAGTGGTTTAATTCTGAAATACAAGCTTGCAAGTATTAGGACACAGTAGACAAAAATCTGCACACAAAAATCTGTTGCAACACCAGGTAAAAGAATTAATCTAAATTATTGAAAAACATATAGAATGGAGAATTTCTACTGATGTTGGTATCATATTCCTGTTAAAGTCTAGTGAAGATAATACCAGGGAGAAATAACTTTTCATGTACAGGAGTTTTTCACACAAAAATATTCTACACTTTTGGTCCAGATGGGTCCATTATTTACTGATGTCAGCAATATCAAAGTGAAATGATGATATTACTAGATATTGATGGGCTAGCTGGATGATGCATATATATTTTAGTTCCCTTTCACTGTTTCTGAGTATGCAGGAATAAAGCCACAATCTCTGGAGGTCAACTTCCAGTGCAACCTTCTAAAGCTTTTTTTTTACTTTTATGCTTCACAAAGGATAAATTCCATACCATACTAGTCTTGTTATAGTGTTTTTCTTTATTATGAGACACCTGACAGAAGAAATACTCATTTTGCAAGGTTTTAACACATGAAAAATTTTAGCTTTCAGTATTTAGCAATTTTTGAGGATTTCTGAACTATGAGTTAAGGAACAAAGAATCAGGAAGTGGTAATCATTCCAGCTCCTCTACTGTGGACTCAGCTTGGTGAGGATTCTGCCTAAAATCTGGAACTTGGTGACTAGCAGCTTGCCAATTTTGAAAGTTGGGGGTCATTTCTGTACGTGGATCAGCTAACATTACGCATTAACATGTAGGCATGCATGTCCATGTGCACTTCTGTGCACTACTGTGTGCACAGATTTCCGTATTAAAAAAAAAGCCATTTTTCACACTGTTGTTGCAGTTATTAAGAAATTTAGAGAAAACTGAACAAGAGATTAATAAAGTTGAGAAAGAATGTTGTTCAGGCTTCTGAGTAAAGAAAAGCTCATGTAAAATTTCTTGACAAAGCGTGTGAGGGTTTTGGAAAGTAAATAGGACTGTGGTATGCTTTGAAAAATAAAGTATAAATTTTTTCTATGAAACAAGTTATTGTGGTATTAAAAATATTGAATAGAGATGTGCTTTGAAATCGTTCTGCTAACGAAAGTATGTTGTCCATTCTCTAGCTAACACAAGTCAGAAATGCTCAGTATAACTTCATTTTTTTGAAGCACTTAAATTTATCTACAGTTTTTGGAGTCTGTTTGCTTTATTTCTTATTTGAAATCATGGAAATTGGATTAAAGAACATGTTGTAGAAATGGATCTTTTATTTATTTTTTTTCTAGTTGGTTTGCTTTTCTACATATTATTGTCAGTCTTTCTGTGGTGGTCTTTTAAAGGAATGGGTTATGACCTTTTTCAAGGTAAATAATCAAATTAGGAGCTCTCTTTCAGTGATATTTAGCTGTCTATTGGTTAAGATGAGCTCTGGGAAAGGGAGCTGCTTCAAACTGTGTGGAAAGCAATTCTTCAGTTTACTTTCAAAAATGATGGTGCAAAGAAATAAGCAGCATTGCTACTTAGCTTTCAACTTAATTGAAGGTTATAAAGCAGTAATCAATGTGAAGCAGTAAAAGTAGTTTATGCAAAGATTTTAAGGAGGGATGGAAGAATTATTTATTTTTGTTCTCATTTATTTTCTTGCTTGCTTGCTTGATTACTTGTTTGCTTAAGAATACAGTGAGAAAGTATTAAGAAGAAAAAGACTTCCATTCTTGCAGGAGACTTTATGGCTGCCTCTTGAATGATGGTTTTCAGAGCTCTTTGATCCTATTGTCTTCTAACCATATGGGGACCTTGCTGGCTGTTATTATGCAGCTCTTCTATTATTAAATAGATTAGCGGTTAGACTACTCACACAGGGAATGGGAAACCTAGGCTCATTTCTCAGCACTGCCAGGCTGAATTTAATACCAGAGGCCCCATCTCTTAGCGGATGTTGCTGCCACTGAGGAGACCATAAATTGTTTCTGTTTGGGGACCCTCATAGCATGCCCTGAAGCTGTGCCACTGTTGGAAAGAACACTGGGCCAGTAAGAGCATAACTAGGATAAAGCCCATGTATCTAAGGCTGTGTTCTACCTATCATACATTTATAAATAATATGAAGTCAAATGGACAAAATGGAAACTGTTCTTGGAGCAAGGACTAGAATCTGGGACTTCAGAGACATTGAAGACATGATCAGCTGATGGGCTATAAGGACTATATCAGCATGAGTTTGGGATGATTTGCATTGTTCATGAACAAAGGTCTGACTAACCTCTGTAACCCTGAATTCTACTATATTATTGATTTGGTTGCTATCTCTGTTCTAACAGCACCAATATACTGCAGACAAGATCAGGGATCCTCTTCTTTGGACATTACTTACAGTTACAGTAAAAAAAGTTTTTTCAAGAATTTTGAAAAGCAAACAAGAGGCAGTGTCCATAACTAATATTTTCTAATCCTGTTCATCATGGCTCTAAATCTTTTGTACCAGTGCAAAATGCATGTAAAGCTACTGTTTACTGATTTCGTAAACATTTTTCATCCATATGAATTTTTTTCAAGTAGTGATAGGGACTGTTTATGTCAGGGTCATTGGCGAATTTGGCTTGGTATATGTTAGGCTTTCAGAAGAAATCAAACAATGAACTTTATAGTTTTATAAGAAACTATGTAAGTAATAATTAGCTCTCTTTCTAAAACCACAAAGCTGTTTCATACTGACAGCCAAACTGAACAGGTCTCACAGAGAGAGAAAAAAATTGTCTAAATCTAACCTACTAAATCTGCTCATAACAGGTTTTCTTTCAATGATGGTTAATTTTTTATCGGACAACTATCCAGGGTCAGCAGTATAACATCCACTGAGGTATGGGACCTCCCTCTTGCAATAATGCTTTTTATTGTTTTTTTAAGCTTAACGCTGTTCCAGAACCAAATATTGTTAAAGAATTCTAATACTGGGGGGATGAAATTCCTTGTGTTGGAGAGAGACTAGCAGCTCTACAGCCAGCAGTTTTAATAACAAGAGAGGGTTTCTTGCAGCTGGTCAGAGGTTTGGAATGTAAAAAGTTTTCCAGGAGAGGCGGGTAGATTGCAGGTGAAGTGGCCAAATGGGGAGAATAATCACAAATTACTTTTTGGTTCTGTGGATTATCAGACCTTTCCACAATTTTTCATCTGTAGACAGCCACTAGAGCTATAACTGATCATTTGATCAATGCATCCATCTATTGCAATTTCTCCCCTTCTGTTGTGCTGTGAAAATGACAAAAAGAGAAGTAGAAATCTACTTTTAATGGGAGTCATTTTCATCTCCTTGCCTCAGTCTGTCACTAAAAATAGTGATTGTTTTCCTGCCTGTTTGACCTGCTGCTGTGTGAAGAAATCTTGAAGTCATTTCTCAGCTGTATTTTTTGTCTAGTTGATAGGCAAAAAAACCCACAAAAGCAAAGAAGAGCAGGCTTTTATGATAATGTCATCATCGGCTCCCAGCTTCAAACACTTCTGCGGCTTTTGAATTGTCATTTATAACTTGGAACTGAACCGACCCATAATTCCCTTGATGCATTTAGAGAAATTGATAACAGACTGCTTCTTTTATGGCTCAGAGGAGGCAACTCCAATCACATCACTATTGGCAGTCAATATTATTTTCTGACATGGTTGTAAAAGTATAAAGGGGCTTATGGCATTTGTTTAGATGAGGAATGGGCTCTCAAGCTGTGCTGGGGTTTATGGGTCCAGATTACTGAGAAGCAAAGGGAATATGATGTTTGCAAACAGGATATGATTTTATTTAAGTTTGGGTTTCATACGTTGTTCCCTGGGGATTGTCCTGCAGACAGAAGAGAATTTCACTTTTATCATATGAAATTGGGCAGTTATCCAATTCCCCCTGCTCTCCCCCCACCCTCAAAAGACACTGCTCCAAACCTGTAACGTGTAAAGTCAGATCTTTAAAGTTCAAGAGGAGGAGCTGGGGGAGAACACCACCCTGCAAGAAATCAGACTTTAGCAGAATAAACATTTAGTGAGCTGAACAGAGTGGTTCATGGGCTAAATATTGAGCCATCTGAATGGCTAAGAATGGCTTGTACATATTACAGAAAGTCCATTGCCTTTCGTCTAATTTTGCTGTTATGGCAGAGATGAGATTTTCTGCTGGCATAAGCTGGCCTTGTTTCATTAGCTGAAGTGTAGCTTAGATCTTTCATATCAGAAAAGAATTTGGCCTGTAACTATCAGGAAAAAAACTGTAAAGCTATAAGATCTCTCTACATTTTTACAAAAGTTACAAAATATTCATATTTTCTGAATGTTGAATTTCTTCCTGGCGTACCTTGCTGTGGTAGCTGGACAGTACTACTTTTTGTCCTGACCACACAGGAAGAAAAGCAATAAGAAAGGCAAGATTTCACTAGTATACAACTTTAGTAAGTTATCCAGGCAACAAATTGTTTTCTGCTGCTTCTCATTCTTCCCTTGATCTTCTCAGTCTGAGCCCAGGAATAATCCTTGGCTTTTATACATAGTGACTTTTCATTCCTCTTATTTCTATAAAAGCTAATAGTACAAAGCTAGTTCCATTACCATGGTATAATAGTGTAAAAATTAAGAAAATATTGGTGATGGCATTGTTTCCTTGTAGCAGATTTTAGGCTCCAGGCTGCTTAGGGGTTTCTCCTTATATCTGCGTACAAATCTATCTGTAAAGAAATCAGACTGCCTACGGTTTGGGCACTCAAATTAAACATCACCTCCACACAGATGGTAGAATTAACTTGTGTCCTTCCCCTATATCCCAGGCTGTACCAAAATAAGTATAGTCCTTTCATAATATCAACCAAAAATATGTCTGTTTCCTGGTTTGGAGAAAGCAATCTGTTATTCCTAGAAGCTCATCTACTCAGTACGATGTCTTCCATTGTGAAATCATTAATACCTCATCCTGCCAATATATTTAGCTATTAATTTAAACTACTTACCTGAGTCGCCTTATTAACCTACTGAAATTTGCCAATTATAACATTTTGGAGCAGATTGTGGGAGACTTCTGGGAGTAAAGGACTTGTTTGCCTCCTAAGCCTCTCTGGCATCTACACCATCCCTTAAGAAATTCCAAGATTTAATCAAAACAACCTCACAGGCACATTATACTTTAACTGATATATTTTGCATGACTATTTAGGACTCACAGTTACATGGCATTGACTGTGTGATATTTTCTGCAGAAGTCATCAAAATATGTGATCAAAAAGGCCATCCTGGTACCATCCCAAGGCACAACTTAAGGCCAGTGGGGATGGGACCAGAGCGAGGGCTGGAGGTTTGTCATTCCGGAGCATTCAAAGGTCTGCATGCTCAGTCGCTTAGTGCAGTTCCAGATAAACTTATTTAGGCTATCCACAGGACGAGGGAATGAGGGTGTAATGTACTCCCAGCCATGCTGGTGAACGCACTTTTTGGGTGGTTATACCCCATCAGTTCTGGCAACTCAGCAGATGTTTCAGTGGTCTATGTTTTGTAAGAACAGACCAATTGACATTACACTTCAGTCAAGCTCTCTTATGCATAGAGAATTGTAGGCTTTGTAGCTGAGAAGCTCATAGCTTTCTTGACCAAGCAAACTAAAGAATTGGGAAATGAGATAAAGCCTGCACATTTACTCTACTTTCAGTTCAGAGCAACAGTTCTCTGAAGACTCACTTGTTCAGCTTCACATATCTAATTTTAGACAAATTGCTGAAACAGCCAAAGCATGACCCTGACCACCCTTACTTGCCTATATAACCATTAGAGAGCCATGTGCGTCACTAGAGCAGGAGTCTGTCCACCTAAGATCAGAAGAACTGACTGGAGGTGCTTGATTTCCTTCATTGACAGGGACTTGAAGCAACTAAGTTCCTAATTTTAGGTACATTCATTGTAGAAAAAAAAAAAATAACAAGTGTGATAACATGAATCTGGATGATCAGAACAGGAAATAGATATCCTTCCTTTACTGATGTACAGAGACTTCATCTCTGGATCTGGAAAGTGCAACGTTGTCTCATCTCTGGGCAGGGAGGAGATGCCGCATTTAACATGTCAATACCATCGGCACAAGAAAAGGGAAAAATCTTTTCACACTAAAGGGCAGATACTTTGTTCCATTCTTGTCCTTTCGTGACATTGAGGTGGCCCTGTGACATCCACCCCAGAGCTCGATATTCAGACCAGTGAGAGGCGAAACTATTCAACCGAGAGACATAGTACCTTGACATCACTGCAGTCACAACAGAATATTTTAGAATAGTCCCAGGCTGCTTTTACTTGCAGCAGGCAAGGATAGAAAGCTCAGGAGTGGTAATCTACTAATTGATCAAATACAGAATTTGGTCCCTAAGATAATTTCTTTTGCCCTTTTTAACAGAGGACATTTTTTTCCTTGGTACTAGACCAGATTGAAATAGTAAAAAAAAAGATATAGTGCATGGAACACAGAAAATTATTGTGAAGTTAATGAACTACCATAAAGTCAAATCTTTAAAGGTCTGTCACGGTTTAAAGCTGGGCTGGCGATTAAACCTGCGGCAGATGCCCTCTGTTATCCCCCCCCCCTCCCCCCAGAGGGAAAGGGAAAGGGAAAAGGGAGAGAGACTTCTGGGTTGGAAAATTAAAACAGTTTTAATAAACTATAATAATGAAAAAAAAAGAATAATAATAATAGAAATAATCAAATATATACAAATATATATACAAAACCAAGATTGAGCTCCCCTGAAGTCAGCCACGTCATCACCGGCACTGCAGGGCAGGCTCCGGGAAGGCCCAGCCTGGGCCTAGCGATGGTCGAGAGCTGGATTCAGGAACGCACGGATCGGGATCGGGGGCAGCAGGAAAACAGACGGAGTCCTCCCTGGACACCGGCCATAGCAGAAAGAGAGCGAGACCCTCGTGATCCCCCCACTTTATACCGAGAATGACGTGTATGGGATGGAATACCCTCGTTGGTCAATTTTGGGTCACCTGCCCTGTCCGCTCCCCTCTGCAGCTGCGACCCCCCTTCGGCTCTTCACTCGTAAGCAATGAGGAATTCAGCAGTGACCTTGGTTTCTCTCAAGAATAAGTACAGCAAGAGCCTTTCTGCACAACATCCCTACCGGTGCCTCAGTGATAATTACAAACTTCGAGCGTTATCAGTCCTGGAAGCAGACACTGTCTGCAAAAACATGCAGTTAGTTTCAGAAAATGCAGTTACTTAGAGGAGACTTAGCTGAAAGTAAAAATCACTGAAAGGAAAATCGGCCTGGTTTAGGCCAAACCAGGACATTCCACCCCTTATTCCATACCACTCAGATCACCACTAACTTTTCATTTTAAAATATATACAGATAACATTAGTTTATGATTCATCTCTATACAAAAAAAAAAAAAGTTCATCAAGTTCATTTAGTTCAGGATTGTGGGTTTCCATCTGGCTAGGAGTCTCCCAGGGTAGGAGAGATGATATGAGCTTTGTCACAGTTCGTGCCCACGGGTTGCAGGTTAAAGATGTCAGTCTCGAGGAGGTTACTGGACGCCACTTGCAGCTAGCTCCGGTCTCATCACCACTGCTTCAACCTGAAAGACACTTATGAACACTGTTAGTATTATGCAGCAATTAACATCATGCAGTTCAGAATTAAGTATTCTCACCCAAGATCAGATCACCTTCAGGGACACATCGGACTCCACCATCCTGCAGCATCACCCACCAAGTACATCCAGGTCCTTGAGCAAAAGCAATCCCATGAATGGGTTTACCTTTGCCCGTAGCAGGAAGAACCCAGACAGTTTTTCCCAACAGATTCCTTTCATGCACCACAGGGACTTTATCCCCTTCTATTGTATGTAAAAGGTCTGACTGAGCAGGGCCAGCTCGGTTGATAGATCCTCTGGTGTTAACTAGCCAGGTAGCTTGTGCCAAATGCTTATCCCAGTTTTTAAAGGTTCCACCCCCCATTGCTTTTAGGGTAGTTTTTAACAGCCCATTATACCGTTCAACTTTCCCAGAGGCTGGTGCATGATAGGGGATGTGATATACCCATTCGATGCCATGCTCTTTGGCCCAGTTATCTATGAGACTGTTTTTGAAATGAGTACCGTTATCCGACTCAATTCTCTCTGGTGTGCCGTGTCGCCACAAGATTTGCTTTTCGAGGCCCAGGATAGTGTTCCGGGCAGTGGCATGGGGCACAGAGTATGTTTCCAGCCATCCGGTGGTCGCCTCCACCATGGTAAGTACGTAACGTTTACCCTGGCGGGTCTGAGGGAGTGTGATGTAATCAATTTGCCAGGCCTCCCCATATTTATATTTCAACCACCGCCCCCCATACCACAAAGGTTTTAACCGTTTGGCTTGCTTAATTGCGGCGCATGTTTCACAATCATGGATAACCTGTGCAATAGAGTCCATGGTTAAGTCCACCCCTCGGTCACGAGCCCATCTGTATGTTGCATCTCTCCCTTGATGACCTGAAGTGTCATGAGCCCACCGAGCTAAAAATAGTTCACCTTTATGTTCCCAGTCCAAATCTATTTGGAACACTTTAGCAGCTTGATCCGCTTGTTGGTTGTTTCGATGTTCCTCAGTTGCCCGACTTTTAGGTACGTGAGCATCTACATGACGTACCTTCACGACTAGTTTCTCTAGCCGAGCAGCAATATCTTGCCACAGTTCAACAGCCCAAATAGGTTTACCTTTACGCTGCCAGTTGCTTCGCTTCCACTGCTTTAACCACCCCCACAAGGCATTTGCCACCATCCATGAGTCAGTATAAACATACAGCCTTGGCCACTTTTCTCGTTCAGCAATGTTTAAAGCCAGCTGGATGGCTTTTACCTCTGCAAATTGACTTGATTCACCTTGTCCTTCTGTGGCTTCTGTGACTCGTCGTATAGGACTCCATACAGCAGCTTTCCACTTCCGATGCTTTCCTACAAGACGGCAGGATCCATCGGTGAACAGGGCATACTGCTTCTCATCCTCTGGTAGTTCATTATACGGTGGGGCTTCTTCAGCACGTGTCACCTCCTTTTCTGGTGGCATTCCGAAGTCTTTGCCTTCTGGCCAGTCCATGATCACTTCTAAGATTCCTGGATGATTAGGGTTTCCTATTCGAGCCCTCTGTGTAATTAATGCAATCCATTTACTCCATGTAGCATCAGTTGCATGATGAGTAGTAGGAACCTTACCCTTGAACATCCAGCCTAGTACTGGTAATCGGGGTGCCAGGAGAAGCTGTGCTTCAGTACCGATTACCTCTGAGGCAGCTCTAACTCCTTCATATGCTGCCAGTATCTCTTTTTCAGTTGGGGTGTAATTGGCCTCAGAGCCCTTGTATCCTCGACTCCAAAATCCTAGGGGTCGACCTCGAGTCTCCCCTGGCACTTTCTGCCAGAGGCTCCAGGTAGGACCATTGTCCCCAGCTGAGGTGTAGAGCACATTTTTAACATCTTGTCCCATACGGACTGGTCCAAGGGCTACTGCATGCACAATCTCTTGTTTAATCTGTTCAAAAGCCTGTTGTTGTTCAGGGCCCCACTGAAAATCATTTTTCTTTCTGGTCACCTGATAAAGAGGGCGTACAATCTGGCTGTAATCTGGAATATGCATTCTCCAGAAACCCACAACACCTAAGAAGGCTTGTGTTTCCTTTTTGTTAGTTGGTGGGGACATAGCTGTTATTTTGTTGATCACCTCTATCGGGATCTGGCGACGCCCATCTTGCCATTTAATCCCTAAAAACTGGATCTCCCGGGCAGGCCCCTTGACCTTGCCTCTTTTTATGGCAAAACCAGCTTGCAGAAGAATTTGGATGATTTTCTCCCCTTTGTCAAAAACTTCTGCTGCTGTATCACCCCATACAATGATGTCATCAATATATTGCAAATGTTCTGGAGCTCCACCCTCTTCTAGTGCAGTCTGGATCAGTCCGTGGCAAATAGTAGGACTGTGTTTCCACCCCTGGGGCAGTCGATTCCAGGTGTACTGGATACCTCTCCAGGTAAAAGCAAACTGTGGCCTGCACTTTGGTGCCAAGGGAATAGAGAAAAATGCATTAGCAATGTCTATAGTGGCGTACCACTTGGCTGCCTTTGACTCCAGTTCGTATTGAAGTTCTAGCATGTCTGGCACGGCAGCACTCAGCGGTGGCGTAACTTCATTTAGGCCACGATAGTCCACAGTTAATCTCCATTCTCCATTAGACTTTTGCACTGGCCATATAGGACTATTAAAGGGTGAGCGAGTCTTACTAATCACTCCTTGATTTTCTAATTGTCTAATCAGTTTATGAATGGGGATCAGGGAGTCTCGATTGGTGCGATATTGTCGTCGGTGCACCGTGGCAGTAGCAATTGGCACCTGTTGTTCTTCAACTTTCAGCAACCCCACAACAGAAGGATCCTCTGAGAGGCCAGGCAAGGTAGACAGCTGTTTAATGTCCTCAGTCTCTACAGCTGCTACACCAAAGGCCCATCTATATCCTTTTGGGTCCTTAAAATACCCTTTCTTAAGGTAGTCTATGCCAAGGCTGCACGGAGCATCTGGACCAGTCACAATGGGGTGCTTTTTCCATTCATTTTCAGTTAGGCTCACTTCGGCCTCCAATACAGATAACTCTTGAGATCCCCCTGTTATTCCCGAGATACTGACAGATTCTGTCCCTTTATGATTCGATGGCATGAGGGTGCACTGTGCACCAGTGTCTACCAAGGCTCGATACTTTTGTGGTTCTAATGTGCCAGGCCATCGAATCCACACAGTCCAATAAATCCGGTTATCCCTCTCCTCCTCCTGGCTAGAGGCAGGGCCCCTCTAATTAAAGATTGGATTCGTGCTGCTCATGGGGATTGGACCTTCATTTCCCCTATTCACTCTTGGAAAAAAAGGATTTGAGGCCCATCTACCCTGACTGGGGTCCTGATCACTGGTAACTGGAGCAGCCATCCTCCTAGAAAAATTCTCTCTGGTATTTCTGTTAGCTTGCAACTCACGTACTCGTGCCTGTAGGGTACTGGTAGGTTGTCCATGCCATCTGCTCATGTCCTCCCCATAATCACGCAGGGTAAACCACAGGATACCTCGTGACGTGTTCCGTTTCCTTTGAGCCGGTCCAGTAGGAGGGCGTTGCCTCCTAAAGGCTGCAACGCGGGCCTGTGTAGGTAGAGAGTCAAGTTTATTCTCGATCCTGGACAGTTTGTCTGACAGTTGTTTCAATGAGTCCTTGTTCTCCTTAGTCAGTTTTTCCACAGCCGAGACACGGGCCTGCAGTGGGGAAGAAATACTATCTTCATACTGTCGCATATAGTTAGCCATTTCGCCCACACTAGGTCGTGCCATAGCATCTTCTTCCCAGACTAATATTGACAATGTATGGGCATGTGTTGGTGGAGCACTCTTCACAACCTTCCGGAACATGGATCGGTTGCATTCCACTTCATCAGGATTTACAGGATCTACAATGTCCTGAGGGTGTTTATAAATGATCTCTTGCACAGCTAGTTCTCTAAGGTAGTTAATACCTTTTTCTATAGTGGTCCATTTGCTTAGGTGGCTCATAACATCATCTTTATAGGGATACCTGCTCTTTACAGCTGACAAGATTCGCCTCCAGAGACTGATACTGTTCGACCGTCTTGGAAGCATCTTATCAATACCACCATCTCTGGACAGGGATCCCAACTGTCTGGCTTCTCTACCATCCAGTTCTATGCTATCTGCCCCATTATCCCAGCATCGGAGCAACCAGGTAATTATTGGCTCACCGTCATAACGACTAAAATCTTTTCTTATATTTCGCAGTTCTTTCAGGGATAAGGAGTGGTAGGTTATCTCTACATCCGAGTCCGAGTCCTCCTGTGATTGTTCTGCTTTAGAAGGACCTTTCTTGTCCTTCTTGTGTAATGGGCCTTCTTTAAAAAGACGATCAAGGAAACCCCCCTCTGTGTCAGGCCCTGACTCTGACTGAGAAGGGCCCTCACCTGGGTCCCGTGCTGGCTCTGCCTTAGAAGCCTCTGAGTCATCATCCTTCACTTTACTAGCTGATTTCTTTCGGTGTTTTCTCCTGGTTACAGGGGCAGCATGATACCTCCCGCTGTTGCTGCACCGACATCTAATCACATAGCACACCAGTAACACATACAGGACACCCAAAAATAACAACATGCCCTGTTCGAATTTTGCAGGAATCAGCTTGGCAAAAAAGGAGCAGATACTATCAAAATCAGTTAAAAGACGCCCGGTGTGCGCAGCTACGGATTCGCGATTAAAGCTGCCCATCATTGTATCATAGAGATAAGAGATCGGAATAATGACTGCCCAGTTTATCACGACATAAATCAGTATCACAACCCATACCGGAACGACATATTTTGACCAGCACGCCCTGTTAAACCACATGTAAGCACTAACACACAGCGCATACGGCAAGTAAGGTATCATTACACATAACTGTAAAACAAGCTTTATAAAGAGAAGAGGTAACACAAGGCTCACAAATGACATTATCATCTTAGCTATCTGTTTTAGTTTCCAACCCCTCGTAAATCTCAAAGGAAGAAATCTGATACTCTCTTGGCTGAGCTCTCTGGGTCTCCTCCCACTGGAGCTGGGATTCGACTTATCAGAGCAACCTGTCGGAGCTTCTCTCGAGCCCCACGTTGGGCGCCAATAAATCTGTCACGGTTTAAAGCTGGGCTGGCGATTAAACCTGCGGCAGATGCCCTCTGTTATCCCCCCCCCCTCCCCCCAGAGGGAAAGGGAAAGGGAAAAGGGAGAGAGACTTCTGGGTTGGAAAATTAAAACAGTTTTAATAAACTATAATAATGAAAAAAAAAGTATAATAATAATAATAGAAATAATCAAATATATACAAATATATATACAAAACCAAGATTGAGCTCCCCTGAAGTCAGCCACGTCACCACCGGCACTGCAGGGCAGGCTCCGGGAAGGCCCAGCCTGGGCCTAGCGATGGTCGAGAGCTGGATTCAGGAACGCACGGATCGGGATCGGGGGCAGCAGGAAAACAGACGGAGTCTTCCCTGGACACCGGCCATAGCAGAAAGAGAGCGAGACCCTCGTGATCCCCCCACTTTATACCGAGAATGACGTGTATGGGATGGAATACCCTCGTTGGTCAATTTTGGGTCACCTGCCCTGTCCGCTCCCCTCTGCAGCTGCGACCCCCCTTCGGCTCTTCACTCGTAAGCAATGAGGAATTCAGCAGTGACCTTGGTTTCTCTCAAGAATAAGTACAGCAAGAGCCTTTCTGCACAACATCCCTACCGGTGCCTCAGTGATAACTACAAACTTCGAGCGTTATCAGTCCTGGAAGCAGACACTGTCTGCAAAAACATGCAGTTAGTTTCAGAAAATGCAGTTACTTAGAGGAGACTTAGCTGAAAGTAAAAATCACTGAAAGGAAAATCGGCCTGGTTTAGGCCAAACCAGGACAAGGTCTTACCTCATTTTGTGCATTTCCTAAAAACTATTGTGTTGCCAAAGGCCAGCATTATGCAAAGAAGCCTTCTTATTTGCCAGAATATGAAACATTTTTTATATATATATACATACATTAAATGTAAATAGTGGAATAGTACTATATACAATT
This sequence comes from Nyctibius grandis, assembly GCF_013368605.1. Classification (NCBI taxonomy): domain Eukaryota; kingdom Metazoa; phylum Chordata; class Aves; order Nyctibiiformes; family Nyctibiidae; genus Nyctibius; species Nyctibius grandis. The sequence continues at coordinate 24,407,731 of NC_090664.1, read as the reverse complement.
TATTAGTACTATTCACTCTCCCCAGACTTAATCACACACACACATATGGATTTGATGGGGATTCTGTAACTAAAGCAGAATTAACATTTGCACATTAAAAACACATCATGTGTTTATTGATAGAATTTAGCCCCCAAGACAGGCAGAAAAGCTCTCTGAAGAGGAAATGTTTCATGTGTTGCTTGTCTGAATAAACACCAGGTTCTAGCATAGTTCCATGGTGGCCTCTAACATAAAGACCATCTACATCCTAGAAGAAAGCTGAAATGTTATGTATTGCTAAAATGTATTCAGCAGCAAATGATGAAACTTTAAAAAAATAAGGCTTGAATTCTGGACATAAAAGTTGTATTTTCTGTAACTGTTTGCATTGCAACCAACTACACATTGTTATATCTGTTTGCCCATGAACTCCTGGAAACTGCATGATAAAACATAAGAAGGCAGTTGCACAAGTGTTTTCACACACTAATCCATTAAACGCTAAAACAAATGTCAAGTTAAATTAATAGAGTACTCATGGCTAGATCTGAAAGTGCAGTAACATTTTCACAACCATCTGGTGATATATGCCACATATCTGAGACTTGAATCTGGGCCTAAGTGTTTTATTTATGAGTTTTTTCTAAAAACAAATTCTAATCCACATCTAATCCATGCTATCATTCCTCCATTGCCCCTACCAATGATCCACACATCACTGTTTCACTAAGATTTTGAGATCCTTTAAGATATCTAATGTATGCTTTATGAAACTCAGAGATTCTGAATGCCTACCATAAAAGTTAGTTTAATACAATAATCAAATCAAACTATTTCTTCTGAACATATTACTCTATTCAGGCTTCAGCTTGACTTAGCCTGATTCTTTTCTGATTCTCATTTTGAATACAAAGCTGTTTATTTTTTAGTACAGACTTCATATATGTACTTGCTTTTTTACAAACCTTCAGGTGAATTCTGTTTGTACAGAAGTAGGGGTGCTACATTTTTATCAGTGGCTGACTACCACCATCAGTAACTCTGCTAGGCATTCAATTATTAATTTTTACTTAGAATTTTTTTACTGAGTATTTTCTGAAAATTGGCTTTGATTTATAATAGCAAGTTAGATCACTATTGGCAGGTAAAACTTGAAAGATGTTAAATATCATGTATTGACCACATTCCTTGTTCTTGCCCAGAAAGAGGCTTTTGGGATCAGAATTAATAGCCTCCAAAATTCTTTTTAGAAGTCCATTTCCATGAATATTGTTGTGATAAATTCTTCTACTGGAATTGTTCAAACACAACAGAGAAGCCAATGCAAGCCCAAGTGAATTTCATGGTTTTAGTTTAAGCAATGATTTGTGATGATCCTTTGAACTATTCATCCCACTGGAGCCTAAAGATCACACCCCCTTCACAGTAAACCACACTGGTAGGCAAGAAAGTATGAAAAGCTGATATTCTGGGTACTCTCTGTGGCAGGCATTTTAGATTAAAGCAGCTGGAAATGCCTTTGACAGAACAAATCTCTGATACAGCTATAAAATAGCAGTAAAAGTAAAGAAAGCTCACTGTACATATTTTTCCTAAAGTAGCATACTTTTACACACTTCCTGTACACAGGATTTATGGAAGAGGCGTCAGCCATGCAAACTTTTTCTCCTTTGTTCCTTAACGAGAGGCATGGCTGACAGGCCATTCATTAGATGTTGTTCCTTGGAGATGATGTGCACACCTTCGCTTCTTTAGTCATGGTGAGATGAAACAGCAGCTGAGAAGCACGTTGAGGACCTTTTGCTTCTTAGTGGAAAACACGGAGGTGATGAATGATCACCAGGACATCTGTAGAAGTGGGAGGTGAGAGCTATAATCGTGACACCTGGGAAGCGGCACTGCTCATGGTCAAGAGCGAAGTATTACAAACTTATGCGCTAGTGTTTGCTGGCACAAACTGTCTCCAAGAATGACAGAATCCTTGCTGGAAGTGATAGCAAAATGCCACACACAATTTTTAGAGGTTACAACATTCAGGATAAGATTTAATTTCTATTTTCATGCCAGGGAACTAAAAAAACCCAGTGATGGAAACATATTTGCTCTGGCATAAGTGGACTAGTGTGAGACTCAAATGCTTTTAAAGCTAAAGCACAGGAATTTGTGCTGCAATACACAAGTTTTATTAAATTGCAGTATCGCTGAGGAGGTCTGTACTCTCCTATATTATTTCTCACAGATTTCTTAATCAGTTTGTCTACTGTGTAGAGCTGCACTGTTCTTATCTGACTAGATTTTATTTACTTCTCAGTTTTATATCCATTTATACCAAAGGAGAGCATTTTTTTAATGTAGTAGCTTTTTCCAGATTTGTATTGAAAAGTATCCATCTGAAATGCATACTGGATTAACTTCCATCCAAGAACAGTTGAACTCAACCTCTGCTCTTTAAAGAAAGGGCAAAGAATCCTTTTAAACTGCTGTAAAGAACTGCTACTTTTTAGCTTGTTGTCCAGGATATTGGACGCAGAGAATACAATCACTGCTATCAAAGAATCATCACAGGTCAAAATTTCCACGAACAGGTAGATGACAGACTGCAGTTTTGAACTATTCTTAGATAATGAGTATCTCTGCTAGGGACATGTGGTAACCCTAGGAGGACTGGTTTTGATTTTTATGATGGCAACAGTTGTGCAGAGAATCCAGAGCAGGATGAACAATTCAGTATATTTTTCATTTCTTTTAGGAGTGAAATCAGAATTCCACTGCAGAAGCTGGATTTATGCTAAAAAGCAAATTGTACGTACGTGTTTGTGTGAGAGAGAGAGGGCAAAGTCTAGGATGCTTTTTCAGAAACTATCCCAAAGCAGTAGCTTGGGTTCTCTTGTATATTGCCATATAGTTATCAGTGGGTGTGTATTTAAGGCAACTTCAGAATTTATAAAAATTATTTAAGAAAGAGAAATAACTCACACAGATGAATACATCATGCAGGGTGTGAAAAATGAAAGGGTGTGTCAGAATGTGATCAGCATCTCTGGTCGGCAGAACTGCGATCCAGTGACTATTAGGCAGATCTCAGGAGGTTTCTGGAGGAACGAGGACTGAAACAGAGGATGAGGAGTGACGAGATTCTCTAGCAGGAGAAGGGACAGGTAAAACAGAAGACAGTTATAAATATTTTTTATAATGCTTTAGAATTACTATTCATGCTACTTTTTTGCCTCTCTGAGGTAGGTTCCACATAAATGTAAATAGCAGGACGAGTAACATTTCCAGTTTCAGCAACTGCAGTGATTTCAGAAAGGCCTCTAAGTAAAAAGTCTCTCTCTCAGATGTATTTCCATATCCTTCCTCTCCACTTTCATATACATGTGCCACAACCTGCGCATGGTATAAGGAGTTGGTAACTTTCAAGCTTTATAGTCTGTCTTCCTTAATATGAAATATTCCAGCCATGAGGGGTTATGGTACAAGCTTTCTATCTGCTGAAACATCTCTGGTGCAAGGCTTCTTGTTTCTTAGCTTGTTTTCAGTATGCTTAAAGTCTTCATTATGGAAGTCAAGTTATCACATAGGTATTTTTTGCAGGAAGCATTCATATCAAGTTCTTTTTGTAGTGCAAAGCAGGGAATTTCTGCACACAGGGCTGGAAACATTAGTTGTGTTCAGTCAGGAAAAGTTACCTACATTTCTTTTCACTTAAGTCATTCTCTTCCTCTTTAATGCCTCCACATCCACTTCAGGGACAGGTAGCTTAATTTCTATCATCTGTAGCTTTACAGAGTATTAGCTTTTCTCCACATGCCAATGATTGAGCTATACTAGATATGCTTGAAAAAGCCTACAACCTACAGTGCTCATTCAGGAAACTCGGAGTGAAGTAAATCCATATGTGTGTTAGTAAGCCAGTGTTCAGACAGGGCTCGTGTTTTCTGGCTCTTGGTGCTATCACGCACAATCCTCCTTTGAAGAGCTGCAGCAGTGATAGGATTTTTTATAATGAAGTGTGTAGCATGCTCATAGTTTAACACTGACATTTTGATATTTTTAAAAAATGTTCTTTTTCATTTGGTTAGGCATTCAGAATATTTTCCTACCCTGACAATTTTTTTAAAGGACTCTTAAATGAAAATAATATATATAATTAAGCAGAAAATAAAAGGTCTAAGATTCTATGTTAGAATTAAGCTACAAATGCTGTGTTTTCTCTACATTTTTTTTTAGCATTTTCCAAAAAAACTCCTAATCAAGATAGGATTTTTACTGAATCCTTCGGCTGCTCCAAAGCACTTGCAGAACAAAAATAACCTCTTATAAAATTCCATCTGACTTTTTCATAGTCTGTGATTCAGAAAGCATCACATTTGTCACAAATTCATGCATACTCAGCATCTAGGTAGACTTTCAGATATATGTGATATATACATGAACTAGAAACAGAAACCACAGTGTCTAATCCTATTCCCTTTACTTGTATAGAATCCAACCATTTAATCTCACAGGAATAAAGAATATCATATCTAGTAGGATTTTACATAGCTGCATTTCATATACAGCTTGACAACCGGACCAGCTAGTAGCTGTAATTTTAATGGGTTTGCCATTTATATCACTGTATTTCAACAGCAATTTGCAAAGTAAACATTGAGTAACACTAAAAGAAAATCTCTGTTTAAACACCTGAAACATTTAAAGCAATGCATAGAACTAATAGAGATATAAAATGGAGTGAGATGGCATTTTTCAGTTGTTACAGCTAAAGCGTTGGCTGTGTGATGAAAGTTTTTCTAGGTTGTTCTTCCTGAGATGTTCCTCACAAATTCAGTCTTAATTTTGCATGAATATGAAATAGAATTTGACATTGAAGTTTACAATACTATGACTTTTCAGGGTAATTATTCATATGTTTATGTTAGTTTTCTTGTATTATAATAACTGTGCACTAAGGTATGCACCTTCAGTTGGCTGCCCCTGGCTTTGAGAATGTGCCATGCCCAAGGATCAGCTAAAATATCCTGAATTTCCTGTGCACATTTAGGTGGTCATTTTTGAAAATTCCTCAGGAAACCCTGTTTTGTTTCCTGCTTGTCCATTTTTGCTTCCAGTCCAGGTAAAATTAAGTAACAGTCATTTAAGTGGTCTGAGGGAAATTTTTCAGTGGAAGATATTTGGTCTTGTTGTCCTAATTCAGTCTCCTCACACTCAGCTGAAAGCAGAAAATGATAAATGCCATATCCTGGCCGATACTCAGCGTTCAGTGGTTGGAGAGACTGCCGTCCCATGTGTCAGAGCAGACAACTGTCTTGAAGGGTGTGTACTCCCAAGCTGTGGTTACAATTTTAACCTAATCGGCCTTCCTGGAAATGAATCATAGTCCCTTTGAGGATGCAGGCTCCTGCTCATGCTCTGGTGTACCGAGCAGCTGCCATTGAATCATTTTCATCAGCCACTCCTTCATGTTAACCTTAATTTGCTAGCCATAAAAATGGTAAGAAAGTACTCCCTCCCAGCCCTCTTGTTGATACTTCTTTATTTAAAGTACTGCACAGTATTCTTCAAAGTTTATTATGGTTGGATTAAATTGATTTAACCGATGACCTCTACTTATTTATCTCCTTATTTGTTTTAAAAATGAAAATTGATTCACAGTTGCTTTAAAGCCATAGAGAGACAACCTGAAGGTCTGCCTAATGTTAAATATGTCATTATTTTTTTTTACTACTTGTTTTCTTTCTTATTTCTTGTTGTAATTTTCTTAGTCACCTATTGATTTGTGTGTGTCTTTGGGAAAGCTGCTTAATTTCTTTAAATCTCAAGCTACCAATCTGCAAAACAAATATAATAAATCATCCCATATCAAGCTGATGATGCTTAATTGTATTTGTACAACATTTTGAGTTTCTCAGATGAAAACACAGTGTGCTGTTGTTACTGTTATTCTAAACTTTGCAAGCAGAACCCAGTCTTCTTATTCAGGTCTACTGCGAATACGAACTATTTTCATTAGTTCTGCTGCATGCACACAAAACTGATCAAAACGATAGAAAAATCGGGTCCAGTATATTGAAAAATAAGATCATGTTAGTAGCTTGAAATATAATATTATTGTAACAGTAATGGCGAAGACATTTGACAGGTGTAGAGAAGATCAAGCTGCTTTCTGTTTCAAATGACTAATCAGTGAAATTCCTCAGAACCTCCAGAGTCGAGCAGCAGTTGCATCCATTTTCAATTACCTGATTTCTTTCTTTCCTTGTTTTTTTCTTTCTTTCTTTTTTTTTTTAAAAAAAAAAGAAATTAGGAACAGAAGCTTCTGGTTCAAACTGAAAACATGTCTCATTGTGCTTGGAAGTTATCCAAATAGCATCTGCCACAGTATCTTGTCTATCCCTAAACGCTTTTCTTTTCATGATAAATTTGTGCAGTATGATACAATTAAATGCACTTCCCATGGAGCATCAAGGAAGTCTGGCTGTCTCTTTGGATGACTTTTTCAGACTATTTCACACCATCGTGTCTGCTTCGCGTAATATCTATAAGGGATATACAACATTTCACCTACACTTTTTGGTATGTTTCTGCAAATACATAGTTACTAAAAATAGATTTCAAAAGTAAAATCTTAGCATACTGATTGAAGCTCTAGAGCAGTGCTGCTTCGCCATCTTTATAAAATTTCCTTTATGTTATTTTATCTTTATAATATTTTATCCTTCTATTTTATATGATATTCATGTAATGTTTTATATGTTACACTTGCTCATTTAGAAGGCACAAAAGATAATTTTCTCTGCTTTGAATAACAACATTCATCTGTTACAAAGTGGGACTTAAAGCCTTCCAGGCAAAACCTATTTGTTCATCAAAACTGGAGATACAGCAAGGGTTGCACTTTATTTTGTTTCATTTTCTTTTCTGTCCGTGGCAATAGGGACTACTGAAATTAATCTAACAATTAATTGTTCTGATTTCAGTCACTTAAAAATGACCCCTGCCTGGGTAGGAAAGATGAGCCCTTTTTTTTTTGAAAAAAAAGGGGGTAATGACCAGAGCCGCTGGTGAGTTCTGGTGGCATGAGTTGCTGCTGGAGCCAGCGATGGCCGTCCCCGCTGGATGCTTTGTGCAGGTCCCCGTCCCCCCACTGGCATGAGGATCGGGCGCGCGGCATCTGGCGGCAGGCGAGCAGGCCCGGCCCGGCACGGCCGATGTAACGCTGTTTGTAATGAGAAATCTAAACAGGGAATGGCAGCGAGGCATGACAGGAATGTGTTTCCATTGGAAAAGCCCGTGCAGAGAAAAAAGCATAAGCAAAGCCATGTCCAGAAGGCCTTTCAGCTGGCCAGGACGGAAGACTGATGTTATTGTACACGGGCTGTCACGCTGCCAGCCCTCCCTCGCGGGTTTGTTTTCTCTCATGCTCTCCCTCTCCCTCTCCCTCTCCCTCTCTCCCCTGCCTTCCTCCCGGGGCCGGCTGTTTGCTCAGGTGGACAGTGACACCGTTTGGAACGAGCTGCACTCGGCCGGGGCGGCACGCATGGCGGTGGGCTGTGTCATCGAGCTGGCGGCCCGCGTGGCCTCCCGGGAGCTGAAGGTGAGGTCCGGGCCGCGCCGTGGGTGGGAGAGCCGGGGGCCGGGGGGGGCGATGCTGAAGGGAGGCGTTGTTCAACCGCTGCGCTCCCGGGAGGGCGGTGGGAGGAGGGCCGGGAGGACGGCCATGAAGGTGTGGCAGCCCGGGCGGCTCTTCCAGGCCTCGCTAGGGACTGCCTTGACGTCGATACGCTGAAGCAGTGGTGGGTACTTACAGCGCAGGGTGCTGCAGCCCGAGGGTAGGTTATTCGTCGCATGTACATCTCTGGCAAGTGGCTGGGCCACTGCCTTTCGAAGTGATTTTCTTTTTAATTTTTTTTTTAGTATGTTTGATTAGTCACATACATAACCTCAGGATACCACCCATAGAGAGGAGAGGCAAACAGTGGGCGTGCAAGCCAAGGGGAAGAGAGAGGTGGCTGGTGAGGAGCACGATGACCAGGAGGTGCCTTTCTACCAGTCTGGCCACCCCGTGTTCTTCTCCCTGGCCCCCTTTCCTTTCCTTTCCTATCTCTGTGCCACGCGATCTGCAAGGCATGATGTACAAAACCCAAGTTATCCCCAGTCTAAACAATTTATAAAAGCTCCAGACCTGACAGACTTTGACATTTTATTTGGTATTTTAACAACCCTATTTAAAGGTACACCATATGCAGCCGGAGTGCAGGCTTGCCCCAATAAACATCATTGGAGCTAGCATGTCTCCTTAATGAAACTGTTTATTCACTTTCCAGTCCAAATACTAATGGATTCAGTCCTGTTTCCAAAATCAAGACAGAAATAGATATTTTAGAATTATCATTGTACAATGATTTTTAAAATTCAAAAGTATATTTGAACTTGAGAATTTTCTTCCTGTATATCTGTCTTATTTCAGTCAAAATACGTTAGCTACATATTTGGGGAAGGGTGCATATGTTTATGTGTATATATATACATAGATATAGAATATATAGGTACATAAATGACCATGAGCTTAGGTGAAATGCAGTGCTGTAGCTCTGACCCAATCGAATGCGGTTACTAAACTTTCATATTCAGACACTGAAATCATTAGCCAGGTACTACACAAAAAGTACAAATTTTGAAATCTCAGATGAAGGACATGGTGCATCATATGGGATCCTATTGTGCATCCTTTCTGATGGGTACTTCATCCTTGCTAAGTTTTTTTGAGCACAGTAGGATTCAATACACAACTCACTGTGCATTATTCCCACTCAAAGCGACTGATGAAAGTGAAGAAGGATTTTTTGGCTAGTTTTTATGTTTGGCAAATGTAGGACATATGTCAGTCTCTAAGGCAATAAAAAGCAAGTTTTGATAAGAATAATGAGATATGTCCTTTGCGCAGTTGACATGAGCAGGTTCTGCTGCAGAATCTTTACCGCTTACCTCTGTACATTTGTGGTGTCTTCGCACAGTATGAATGTTCTTGGTTGTTTATGTGTGTGTGATGGACAGTTGAAAAGAATCAAACAGCAGCCACTATGAGACCTTGGTTGCTACTGGCATTCAAGCAGCCTGTAAACAAATATTTTAAATTTATTACTAGTTTGCAGTTTACTGTAATATTATTGTTGATCCTAAATAGAATCTTTTTCTATAGTGCAGAGAATTGAAGCAGTCTCATGCAACCTCCAATTGAGACATAGGAAAGGTAATTGTTCAATAGATGTGACAAGTAGTTGGCTTATACCAAATCATCAAGAAATGGGAATGGAAAGGATTTGCTGTGAAAGAGAATTGGGAATACTCATGCCATTCCTGATAGTGTTTATCTAACCTGCTCTTATACTTCCAGCACAAAGCCCAGTGACTTACATGCCACCATGCCAACTATATGAACTAATAATCTGCATTGGTATTTATAATTTAGGGTTATGAAAAGGTTATTAAGCCTGACTGACAGAAGAAAAGCATGCTAGCAGAAGTTCTGGAAATACACCAATCTTGACATTACTATTTTGGCAGAGTCCTCCTATATTTGCTTTGTCACTGCATCCATATAAACCTGGGTTTTGCTGGCAAGTTGCTCCCCAATACCCTCATACGGTAAACGACATTAGGGGGATTTTTGCAATGTATTCTGGGATTTTCTACATGGTGTTCAGGATGAGATTTTAGGTAGCTGTAAGATTTTAGCCCCACAGATCTGTATGTTCTAATCTAGATCTATGACTTTACATGTTGCTTTTCCATCTTGCTGCCATTTTTCCTTGTGAAATATACATGTTGCATTGATCAGGTGTTTCTCGTATAGGGAAAATGCCAAATCTGTAGTGTACTTGTGAAGATCTGAGAAGTAAGTGAAGCTCACCACTTCCATGTGCATTCATTGAGCAAATATGCATGTGAAGCAACCATTTGGGGCCTGTACTGTCAGCACTGAGTGGGAGGATTAAGCTCTGATGGGAATCTGGAATGATCTGCTGCAACTTCAGAATCTTTGGATGACAAAAAAATGCCTTCCAAGAATTGTGTGTAAGCTGTAACTGCTCTGCAACATGTAAACAGCAAGATGAGAGCAGCAGAGAAACATGCTGTAGTTTTTCCCTGAAATTTTACCACCGTGGATTGCTATCAGATGGTGCACTGTCAGTTTAGTGTCAATATAAGAAAAAAAAGTAAATTATGAGCCAGGACATACTGATTTGTTCTGAAATCCCATAGTTCTCTGAGAAGAACTGCATGTCCTGAAGTTCACAGTGGCAGACTTACAATACACACCAAGGACTTCCCACAGGGCAGTGCTCCAGATTGCAGCAGAGGCAGCGGATTATCTGCCCACTGCACTGAAGAATCACAGATGCCTTTTTCTGAAACAGCCACAGCGACATTAGGGTAACCTCAGAGTCAAACTATCTTGCATAGACAAAGTCTGAGACAAGAAGCTTCAGGAAGAAGAAACTGAAGTCATTCATTTAACAAGTGCTTTTCTGACATGAGAATTATCAAATTTGTCAGTGTAGTTGGGTATAAGCAGCCCAAATATTTCTTACAGCTTGGTGAATCAATGTATATGTTTTTAAAAAGTATAATGTGGTTTTCCTAAAATTAAAATGAATGCAGTAGTTTATTTTATGGACATGTATTTAATTAATTTAAAAAACAAATGATTTACAATACTGAAGATAAATGTCTTCACTGCCTGGCTAGAAGTGTAGAAACTAACAAACATAAGCTGCCCTGTATTGACTGGCATCTGACATTTAAAGTCCATTTCAGGAAGGATAGGACATTTCAATTTCTATGCTTATTCCATGGTCTCTACTGATATTGCTTACTATTGCATAGAGTGATAGTAATAGGTTTGAACTATAGGTACATGCTGCTAAGAAAAGGGTTGAGACTGCAAAATAAATTATGACAGTCTCCAGAACAATTGAGAGATTCACTACAGAGCTGGGCATGAGTCAAACTCATAGGCAAGGCAAAAGGTTCTTGACTTTATTCTGAATTTCCTGAGACTATCAGTCCCATTTCACACAAGTCTCATCTGAGAACAGCAACATTTTGTTCATCTGATTTGGACAGTGTTCAAAAACTGAGGAGAAGTAAAGAGTTCTCTTCACTGTAGTTCAAACCCCTTGTGAGACATCAGGTTTCTTTGATCTCCTTGACTAATGGGAAAAGCATCAATATGACAGTGCTAAGGATGTAAAGCAACAGGGTTTACTCATATTCTACTGCTGCCATAATAGTAAAATACTCAGTTGTTTTTTTTAAAATTGAGACAAATTGTCCCTCCTTTGGGGAGTCTTAACCTCAATGTTTTTTATGTGATTGTCTCAAATAATCAAAATTAAGGATTTTTGAGGTTTGTTTAGTACTATAATGAGCACTCATTAAGATCCATTTGATGCACTTTTGAGATAATATTTAATAGAGAATAAAGAATCACACCTTTGAAATATATAGTATGATAAATGTGATGTTATACTGAGTCAAATGCTGTGCTTTTCCTTTTTTCAAGACTTTATTTACATACATGATTAATGTCACCTTGGCAATATTACAACAGGAGATGAGCCTAAAGATTGCATGAAGGTCACCATTTTTCCAGTTTTTTATAATTTAAGGAACCTGCTGATGCATAATGAGGTATTTATGTAGTAAGGAATGGGTACCACAGCTCTCCTGTCTAGCTGTTTTTCTGTACCTACCTTTGCTACTTTCTCAGTTCCCCAGCAGACTTATGTAGATGGTTTTTAATAGTCTGCTGGCTGATCACAGATCTTTAGAAGAGTGGAGTGTGTGGAACTGGGTGAATATAATTCCACTCCAGTCATTAACTATATCCAATAAATAATTTCTAACAGATAAGAGTAGTCTTATGATATATTCCTTGGGGCTTGGGGAAGAAATATAGGTAGTGCCCTGCACATGATTTCTTGCACGCAGTACAGCTCATGAACTTGGAAATTATTGTCTCTAACCTCTACCTAATGATCGTACCTTCAGAAAGAAGGCCCTAAAAGATCTGCATCTGCAGAGAGAGCATTTCTTTCCTGGAAGTGTCTCCTAAGGATCTCCTTCCTCTCTCGCATTGCCACGGGAAAAGAGATGTGCTAGAAGTATGTTGCAAAAGCAAATGGTGCATGTGGATGTTCAGGCTATAACACACATCCTGTATGACCCGAAGGCATCTCTGCAACTTACAGTGTCCCAGTCACTGCTCTGCAATAACGAGGTGGATTTCAGGAGCTCATGATCTAATGGCTTGGTAGCACTGGAAGCTGATCTCCTGCCCTGCCTTCCCATTTATTTCCCAGCCCAGCCTGGCTGCTTCCCTTACATCAACTCTGATGCGCAGCTCAGTTCAGCTCCCCTCGCTGCCAGCATGCTACTTCACTCACAGGCAGCTATGCACAAAGAGACTCTTCCCTTGCCTGCACCCGGCTATCCTTCGCAGCAGGCACTTCCCTCCTGCTGCTGAACTGGATGAGTACAGAGGTCATCCAAACCCCACATTAGACGAGTTTTAGAGGAAAATAAAGGAGGATTTCTGCATCTGTGGTCTCTCTTGAGTTTCAGATTTCATTTGTAACTCAGAGCTTGCAGAGAATCTCACCTTTAGGACTCAGTTTGCCAAATTATTGTTTTTTCTGAAAGAGTTCAAGTTGTTGATATTTCCTTTTTGTTAACCAAATTATTCATGCTGATGCTGCCACCTTTTTTGTTGCCATATATTAGGTGTTTATTAAATGGTTAATACTACTTTTACGAAGTTGGAATTCAGTTGGTTATGTTAGTATGATAATTTTGCGATAATTATACTTTGTTGAATAATATCCTTCAAAATATTATTTATTCTTGTAATGGCTGTTTTATTGTGTGTTGTTTTGTGAACATTAAGTGTGTATTAACTTCTTTTCTGATAACAAATTTCTGAAACAACATTTCTCTGGCTGCCCCTTAATATCTTACAATTGACTGACAGGAAAAAAATTTGTACTAGTGAAAAATATAACTTAAAAAGAGTGTACCTAATAGAAACCTCTTTTTGCAATGGGAGATGACTTTCATCATAATGGGCAACACAGTGCCAGAGCAGACTGCGAAACTACTGAAAATCCAAAGGAACATTTGTGAAATGTTTTTTTTCAGCCTCAGACGATCCCATTCAGTACTGTTATAAGCTCGAATTAATTATTTTAAGTACAGTACTCATAATAAGGATTACTGTCTAGTTTACTTTGCGTGTCCTTTAAATATGTCAACGTTGGCAATGACAGCACTCTTTTCTGTGACAGAAACACGTAAGCGCCATATATTTTTAATTCAAAATAGAAGAGACCTACACAATAAACTATCAAGAGCTGGTAGGATTTGTAGGGTTATTCCTTATTTTTTAAAAAAGTTTGAATGAATTAAGATGCTTTTTTGCAAAAGAACACTCAAGAAAAAAGGCACATATAAGTTGCAAGTGTGGTCTGAGACTGTCTTGAACAGTGAAGCACAAGCCCTTTCTCTGCCTTATCATATGTATGTGCGTGCATGTGCATACACACACATGTGTAGAGTTGCCCTGTTGCTGGTTAGGGGTCATTTAACTGAATGAAAGCAACTGAAATGAGTTTCCTCTAAACCAGAATCTGATACGTTCCTGGGGTGGTTCTTTCTGATATGTCAAGTCGAATCAATACCAAAATAAACCTCCTGCGTTTGGTCATTGCTACTCTGGTGTCTTTGTACAATATGTGGGTAACTTATGTTGAACTTGAAACTCTCATTCTAAATGAGCTTGGTTATTACTGTTCTCAAGGCCTTTGTCACACAGGGCTATGGAGGAATCATCATATGGTAAATTGTACTAATCTAGTGAATAAGCAGAATTAGCTTAATCAGCCTCCTCCCCCAAGCTCTTAGTTTTCTAGTCTTAAAAGTATTCTGTATAAAAATCGTTCAGTCATCTTTCACAGCTCTACTGCTGTTTTCTTACAACAAAAACTAAAATGAAGTAAATTTCTAAAGACATAATAAATAAAAAGAGCTGAAAATAAATATCTCCCTGGTCCCACAGTATCCTCCCTCCAGTAAAGCTTTAGCCCAGCAAATTTCTATGCCAGCCTGAACACCACCAAACCCCACACAGCTCCTCTGGTTACCTACAAGAATCTCCTTTCCTGGGATGTGCCCCGTGCTCAGGTGCCTCATGGACAGTAGTCCTGCAGGCTCTGCCCTACCCTTGCTTCTAACTCCCTGTCTCACTCTCTGCCCTATAACACTCTCCCTCTGCCTTAAAAAATTTTCTGAACAATGTGTGGCAGCCACAAAAAGAGGCATTTTTTTTCCATGCCCAGGCACAGCATTTTTCTGAATAGTATGTAAGAAACAGTAACAAATGAATGCTTATTTTACTGGTGTTAAAGATATGATTGATAAAAGCCATCAATCAAAGTTACGAATGAAGTCTTTTAGATAGTAGTTTGTATTCTTTGCTTTTACAAAGTTACGAAATTACATGATTTTATATGGAACCATCTCTTGGATACTTTATCCCAGCAATTATGGTTATATTTATAGTTGAATGACTATTATTTCATATAGCAGTACAAAGTTAATTATATGTGTGGTACATAGCTTACCTCCATGACCACTCTGTTCTTAAAACTCTTTGTTTTCTTTCCCAATATAGTTAACACTACTTGTGGCTAAACAGGCCATCACAGTTGTATATAAATTAGCCCGCAAGCACCAACTTCTCATGTATATTTTCTGGTGCTATCCTCTAAGACCTTCGGAAACACAGGCAGGGAACTCTTTTTTTCCATCAGAGTTAATGTTTAATGTCCATTTCTGTTTTCTTGGCCTCTACTAGCTTCCTCTGCAAGACAAAATGGTATTCCCTCATGTCTATTACTGTTTTCTTGGCAAATCTACGTGCTACTAATACTGTTCTGTTAAATCATGTGTTCTTGTTCACTGCATTCGTAGACCCTCAGGGCCAGATACTGGCTCCTGCTCTGGCAGTATGAATAGCTTGTAAAATTGTCCTAAACAGGTACCTGAGGATCGCCTCAGCCTTACACCACTCACTCTTATGCCTACCCTCCCTGCTGGATGGCGTAGCTTGGGATCATGTTACAGCATAAGTGACACTGGTAAGAATATGATTATCTTCTTCAGGGTACCAGTTGCAAGGGTATTGCTGTAGGCAGACGAGACTTAAAGCAGCCCTGACGTTAGTTATTGTACTAGTTAACTAAGCCAGAGATAGCAGGGTTAAAGATGGCACTAAGACCACTTCAGGGGTTACACCCTGTCAAATACACTGAGCACTTTTAAATTTAACAAAATAGGTTTTTGTATAGCTGTATAAGGATTCAAAGTTATATATATATATAATTATGAAACATAAAAAATATCAGTTCTGACAGGAGGAATGGATACATTTCTGTATAATAACTAAAGAAGTTTCTACAAAGAAATGAAGTATTATCTTCAGTGATTTGCTTCTCGTTCTGAAGCCTGAGCACATTGAAACAAAAGTAAAACCTTTCCATTAAAAACAAATGAATATCCAAGAATGCCATGCTTAAGCACTGCTTATTTTGAGAACTAAGGGCTAGATAGGTTAAGGGATTTAGACATCTAGAAAACAGAAACTTTAGCACCTGACTTTAGGAGGATGTTGAGCTTCAAGTGTGGAATTCAGACCCTAGGTTAGGTAGCTGGTCTCCATATGAAATACACAGAGGTTTCTGAGAAATCTGTCCTTAACAATGTGTGCAGCTGCAATTAGCTGGTGCACAGGACAAAGTTCTGCTGAGAAATTTGCTCATCACTAGGGATCACACCCATTTTCCTGAAAGCTTGTTTTCAAAGGTTATGGACTTCTGAGTAGAATCACAGAAGCAAAGGACAGTTAAGGTTGGAAGTGACCTCAGGATATTGTCTGGTCCAACCCCCCTCCTCAAGCAGGGTGACCTACAGCTAATTGCCCAGGACTATGTCCAGATGGCTTTTGTATGTCTCCAGGGATGGAGACTCCACAAGCTCTCTGGGCAACCTGGTCTATTGCTCAGTCGCCAGCACAGTAGAAGAGCATTTTCTTACGTTCAGATGGAGCCTCCGCTGTTTCAGTTTGTGGCTATTGCCACTTGAATAGTTGGAATAGATGGCGTTGCTCTTTCATACAGGGGTTTGCAGCTTAAAATACAAGAAAAGTTTCAATTTCTTGTATTTTCAACTGGAAGGAATCAATTTTTAAACTCTATATAAAACTGTCTTATTTAAATTTGAGATTCAGTGGTGGTGTTATTGAAGGAGTGCTACTCTGCAGGAAATAATTAAAGATTAATAAGTTTGAATAAGAAATGAGGAAGAACATGACTCTAAACCTATTGTTAGAAAACTCAGACTGAAAAGATGTGTCTCAAAATCTACTTTATGGACCATATAATCTAAATACACAAACAGATATGGGAAGAATATTTACAAATTCATCCCCATGTTCAAGAAGGTGTTGAACCTGAGTCTTCTACAGATTCAGTAAGTGCTCTTGGAGTGCCTGCTGGGGTTCATTGCTATTTCTTGCATGACACTGTCTTTTCTTGGAGTCAACAAAAAGTCAGATGATTTTACTAGAGAAGTAAAAGCCTGAAGCTAGTATGCACTGCTTCTCAGCCGAGCTTCTCAGCATGTCTGGAGTGCTGGACTGGCTGGGCTGCTTTTGGTCCACTTGGAATCTAGGCAGAGCAAGATCCCCAATGTCAAGCAAAGGGAAGAGTGATTCATACTTTGCTGCAGTCACCATATATTGCCCTAGGGAAAAATTGCCTAGGTCTAGTTTTACCTCCTTGTATAACAGAAACATCAGTGGGACTCTGCTGTAGATGGTCAGTCCTAAGTCCTGGAGTAATCACCTGTGTTACAATATTGTCTTGAGTGCTTGTCTTGGAAAGGTCCAGGGAGAGGTATAGTAGACGCCCAAGCATAATGTAGCCCAACACTCTAACCCAGCACACTACAGAAAGGAATCAACTGTACCACCAAAGACAAGAAGGCCACAGTAGGATGTACACCTGTTCCCTGGAAATCAAGCGTGCAACTACCTATCTGGCATCATGAAAGAAGAGAATACTTAGCTTACTGTGGAAAAAGACTAACATTTTTTCTTAGTTTGCATTAAAGATCCAACGAAGTGGGTCCATCTGCAATGGATCTTCTCTGTAAACTAAGTTTGGGGAGACTTCTCTTTGTTGTTCAAACATGCGCAGATTTTAGAATATCTCTATTCAGGCTTTACTATTGATCCTCAAATTTAACTAAAGGTAATCATATAATGGCACAGACATAAATCTTTTTTCTAATGTTCATGTCTGTCAGTGAGTTTAATGTTCTGTCTACACATAAATGTGTCTGTATCCTAGTGTAAATAAGGCTCTGTATAAAAATGCTTTGAATTTATGTGTGTTGGCTTCATTTTCAACATATTGCTCGGTGTTAGTCTTTCTGTCTTTAAAGCAGATTTTTGCCTTTCTGTCTACTGTTCTGAGCTCACTGTCTGGTATTTAAATATTGCCTAAATAAATGAATTCATGTTGCATTGTGCTAATGTACACTGTGTTCATACAAAGTTTGAAAGTAGGAGAAATGAAGTGTTTTATCAATTGCACAAAAGTTGCTGTTAATACTATATGGTAACTTGTTTTCAGTGTTTGGTAAGATTTGATTCTATTTTATGCTTAATCAATCATCAATATAACATATGCACCGTATTTTAAAAAAAGAAAATTCCCCATGTGAATACTGAAGTTCTTGTAATGTAAAACACATAAAAAATGGTCACAACACTGATGTGAATATCCTGCATGCTCATGGAGAACTGTAATAGTGAACTTAAGGTCTGATAGCAGAAATTAGCTAGCTATAACAAAACAGGGCTTCCAAACAGTCTTGTCAAAGTAGGGGAATGGAAAGAGAAGCCTATACTGTAACTGTCATGTTGTCAAAAACAGTAGTGTTGATTTTTTCTGTCTCTATATTGTCCCATGGAATTCTCCCAGAGGTAATCATCTTAATTATATTGATCTTTTGGAAATGCTGATAAAGTTAGATGATAATGAGCTGTCAGTTGAGCAGGGGCAGCTCTGCCCCTTGCATGGATTTTTTCCAAATTTTTACAAATATCGAGAGAGCAAAATATAGATAGCATGATGCTCTCTCTCTAGTAATACCTTCTGTTCTCTGAGTCTTTTTTCACTTAGTTATCTGTACATTCCTCAGCATACACATACTTCATTTTTTCATAAATGCTACAAGAGAATTCTTCACAGAATTCTTATCTAAGTCATATTTTGCGTGAAAAGGAAATGTTAAAAAACACTCAGAAGGATAAGGAATAGTGTTTTAGATAAGAGCATAAAGCTGGTTTGGTTCTGAAGATTACTGAAGTCCACAGGCCTTTTTTTTGATGGTGTGTTTGATCTACAGGCAATTTATATTCCGTCTCTGGAAATGCCTGCCTAAATGTGAGCATATATATTTGTTCTGTCTTTAGGGGTTTTTGTTGGTTTCTTTTTTTTTAATGTGGACATTTAATGCAAAATAAGGTATGCTGTCAAATACCCCAGATTCTTTAAATGGTGGCCAGAAGAACCACTCTTACTCCATTTGCATTATAGTTTAAGTTTGCTGTAATCTGATAGAACTTCAGCCACGCTCCACAAAACTTTGCAGCTGGCTGCTTGGATTACATTTAGCAGCAAATTATGAGCTAGCCTGGTACTATTTGTTTGTAAATTAATGCCAGTGAAACAACATAGATAGACAATTGCACAGGTACACACAAACACACATTCGTAGGATTGTAAAAAGATTTCACAGGCACAAATGTAACTCTGTTAACTGTCATGTTGTTCCTCCTTATTTAGACCCATCTGAGTGAAAGATTAGTGATTATCATGTTTGTTTCAGAGGACTAAAGGCCAAAACATTGACATTTAACTATCTTAAGTATACCAAACTGGACTACTTTAATACTGATTCTTAAAACATAGAAATATTCCATCCTTTTTCTTCCTGTCCTCTCCTCTCTGAAAATACAATGCCTAGTTGGTCTTGCAGGCATACATACACACACGGTATTTGTGTGAGGCTGCTTGAAAATACAAGTTTGGCTGATATACTCATGCACAGATTATAATTTCTTATTTTTATGTATGTGTTAATTGTCATTAATTTGATGTCAAATATATAGCTGAATAGAAGAGACTGTCTTGAGTAGTTGAAAGAAAGAGTGAATTTGATGAAGTAGTGATATTAATCCTGAGTCTGACTGTTGTAAGAGAAATTTTATATGATACACACCCTTATGAGACACTGCTTCTTGAATACATAATCTGACTTTCTGAACAGAGCTACCTTGACAGTACTTTTACATTTTCCCCTTGCCTTACCCACAGTGGAAAGAGGGAAGCTTCACTTTTTCCTTTATCTTCAGTGACTCTAGAGGCAAAAAATTCCTTGATCATCAATGATCCTAGTGCTGTACTTTATGAAAATGATATGCAATTCTGTAAAGTGTGTTAGAAATTGTCTTCAGGGAATCTATTAAACTTGTGAGCATGGCAGGTTCTCAAGCTTAATTTATGGTTTGCAGAAATATGGGATATTCATTGTAGTCCTTTTTCTACTGTTAGGAATTACACGTGTGTGGGTATGTGTGTGTCTGAATTTATCATTTAGTCCATATCGAAGGTAAGGTCAACACTGACTAATCATGTAAAATGTATGCCTCAAGCTACTTTTATTTTGAAACACCTCAAGCTGGACTAATGTGCGACTACATGAACTTAGATCAAAAATGGATCAGTGGTCTCTGCTTCCTTTTAAATGTGAGTTCTAGACAGCAGAATTGATAACGACAGCTTTCTCGTCCTGCCTTTTTCCTCCTCTTTAGATCATGTTGTGTGTGTATGTATGTATGTGCATGTGTGTATTTATATAAGTTTATATGCCACTGTTCTCAAATATATTATTTCTGGCAGTACTATGAAAGGGTGATTGGACAGAAAAAGTGCTCAAGAGTATCTAATAGATTTCAATCCGGTATGCCTGCTGCTCTGTTTTGCACTGAGTCAAGTATTTTTTTAAGCTGATAATTGAAAACCTATCTTGTTCTTACAGAATGGCTTTGCTGTTGTAAGGCCCCCAGGCCATCATGCTGAAGAATCAACAGCCATGTAAGTACCAGGGAATATTGCCCATCTTGGAGCACTAAGGTTACTGGCAATCACCTACGTTGTGCATGTCTCTGAAGAACTGTAATTGTTAGCAGATGACTGAAAAGGCTTTTTAGGTACTCCCAGAAGCAGATTTATGGCCTCAGAGATCATATAGCATTTTTTAAAATGCTCTGAACATTATTTATAGCTGTTTTCCTGACTGATTTGCTTTCTTATTTCTGTTCTTCTCTATTCCACAGGGGGTTCTGCTTTTTTAATTCGATTGCAATTACTGCCAAATACTTGAGAGACAAGCTAAATATAGGCAAGATATTGATTGTAGATCTGGTATGTATTCTTGGCAAGCATCACACTTTCAGTGCATCTAGACAAAAGATAATGAATTCGTATTTATATGTAAGACTTTCCTGCTTTTAATACCTACAAGTAATAAAGGTGTACATTTCCTCTGATTTTGGGAACTCATTAAAGCCAGGATGGCAGTACTGAAACCATAAACATCTATGTTTCACTTTAGTGGTGTTAACTGCAATTTAATGAGAAGAAGGCACAGATCAGGGCAACTTTTATGGTCCTTAAATGAATTGATACTTCTACCGTTAAAATAACCCTACAGAACCCAAGTTTACTTTTCCCTGCAGAATACGAACTTTAAATAGTCAGATGTGCTTTAAAGAATGTTGCTGCTTTGGTAACCAAATTGGCCACTTCCCCCAGCTAGCAATGATTCGACTTGTTGTGTAACTTCGATATTATTAAACAAATCAACAGGTCATTCCCTCTAAGAAGTTTTCAAGTCATGTATGCCAGCTTTTGATGGTTCCCTGAAGGAAAGCTACGTGATTAAAAATCCACTTCATTGGATTAGTTTTGTATTTTAATAGAAGGCATTCTTACACAATACTTAATGTATTTAACAAATGGATTATTTAAATGCAGATGACATTTGGCATGTTGTCTATATTATTTTCATGAATAATGAATTGGAGCTCTGCCTTGTACTTAAAGAATCAGCCCAATGCACAGCCCAAGGAAAGCTGAATGCTGATTTATGAGCACCATTTTTGTTTTCCTACAGTTCATGAGGAGGTGTAATAGGGTGTCTGACAAAGCATAGACAGGAAATGAACCCTGGCATCAAACCTAACCTGTTACATCTGCACTTAATTAATTTTTGCAGGTGATAAAAGATTTAAAGACAAAATATGTTAAAGGGTTTTTGAAGTGCAGGACTTAATAGTCTAAATCTTGTTCATATCTGCACTCATAATTAAATCTTATTGTGAAGTCATGGCCTTACCATCTAGCACTTTTGTTCAGTTAAACAAGCGTACTGGCTGTTGAAGAGAAGCAGAGAAAGGGGGAGTGCGAGAGAAGGAATGGCAAGTGAAAAATGAGGGGTAGAATGAGTATATGGGTAGGTTAGATATTCTTAGAATGTTTTTCAAATATTTCTCAGAGAGTTCTACTATCACTTAGGAACATAATTATAAACTGCAAGAAACCAGTATTTTTGAAAAATTCACTTCCACTGTATGATGTATCTGTTTGCTGACTTGAATCTTACAGTTCATCAAGTTTTACGGCTGTAAATGCTGGACAAAAGTGAACTCTATATTTATTCTTGTTCTTTAATAAGAAAAACCTATTCAAAGCTTGCATTTTGTGAATGTTTTTTAAGTCTTTTTTTCTGTAAGTGTGACATTCACCTTGTCAGGAAAAGAAATCGCTTCCATTTGACCTACTCAGCCAATAAGCACTTAGGAATTCAGCTTCAATTTTGCAAGGCAAGGTTAAATGTGCAAATCATTACCTGTGCAAATGATTACCTGTGAAGCTGCCTATCCTTACCCAGGAAAGTAGACAGGGAATGCTCAGCCTTTCTCTGACTCTATCCCATTGGCCAGAATAACTCAGCTGGTGAAAAGGGAGAAATATATGGCTGACACAGATTACTTCATTCCTGGAGCAGTTGCAGTCCAGTCCCGAGTCTGTTCCATGGTCAGTGCAATGATGTACAAGAATTCATACGGAAAATTTCTTATGTATGCAAACTATGGATAAATCAGAATCCAAACTGAATGAATGAACAAGTTAATAGTGATGTCTTTATGTCCACCAACAGAGAGTTTTGAGCATGTGAAGGAAAGAAGGGAATTACAGATGTTAGACTTGAAATTAACCTTTAAGGCTATATTTTGATAGTGACTCGCACAGCAGGACCCCATGCTGGTTGGCAGCTATACATGTTCCTACAATGTAAATGTTAAAAAGTAATATTCAATCCCACACACTAAACTGTACTCTAGTTACAAATTAAGTGCAGTCTTCATAGCTGCTACATGTGTTCATATATAAGTTCTTAACTTTTTAATTTTCAATCTTTCCTTCATTTTTTTCTATACTAAAATAAAAGACCTCTCTGTCAGCTTTTCTTTCCTCATTCCACCATTTGAATAAATCTCCATTTTAAACTGACTTGTATACCCTGAATACATTTGATCTACTAAGGGCAGAATATGAACACATTTCCCATATGGTAACATCCGCAGTCTTAAACAACACATTCCTTTGTCTAACCAGAGAAGTTACTGCTCTTCAAAACAGAGTAACCCTTGGTGGAATTAAAGTTTAGACAAGAAAGCCAGCTTTGAGATTTGTATAATCAAAAAAAAAAAAAAGGAGCTCTGTATGCCCATTTAATATTTTTTTCTTCTCATTTGAAAACTGTTACAGCAAGAATATATCTAAAGACTCAAATATACATGGAAAAGAAAGACTAATTAAAATCACAAAATGAAGTCCTTTTATGGTTTTAATCAGAGTCTCTGCAGATATATCTATATGGCAAACACTGCTTCTCAGGTTGTTGTTGCAATCCTCGTTCCAAGTTCATCTATACTTGCATGTATATTAGCATGATCTGTGTCTGTTTTGGAGAAAGCCAATTAATTGTCACAGTTGAAGACTGAATGGGATTCTGGGCTTAGTCTGCATGCCAGATTTTACTTCATTTACCGGTCAGAGCCCTCTAACACTATGCTGGCTGCCTTCAAATCTCCAACACCCTCACACCCACATGTGCTCCCTTGCACCTCCAACATGTGTTACTTTTAACCTTGGCATTGAGTCACAGTTGGGCTGTTACTTCATCCTCATGTTTTTTCAAGTACTTTCAACTGAGAAAAGTAACTATTATAATACTACCCCACAGAGGTCCCAGAGGAGGTCCAAGTCAAGCACAATGCCGTACAAGTGAGACTCAATCAATGTAAAGAGTACTGAACAATGTGGGTGAAAGTCATGGGCTACAACCGCTGGCAAAGAGCGCAAGCAATGGGCAGTGCTTGCTGTGTCGTTGGCAATGTACACCTAACTTGAACCTTCCTGGAGTCTAGGTGTTCTGAGGAAAATGTGACCATTGTTCCTCTGATACTAAATTTGGTTCAGACCCCATAGCATTTGTAAAATAAATACAGTCTGGGTGATAGTGTTGCCATTCAAGAGTACTTTGTCTGTCCTCCTTCTGAATTCTCTCTTTAAACCAGAAATTTCAAAGGGATGGATTAAAGGAGGAGAATCAATAATATCTATAATTTTTCAGCTTTTTACAAATGCCAGTGGAGCAACTTACAAAAAAGACTCAGTTTTCTTTTACTGAAAGGCAAGTGGATTTTCCATTTTCACTTGTAAAATTTCTTATGTGTCTAACCACGTAGCATCATAGTAGAATTGTGAAAACAAAACTAAAACAGAGGAAAAGTCCACATCATCAGCCTTTGTTATATAGATATACCATCAGCATTTCTTTTTTAGTATTTTATTTAATGACAGAATTACTTTTCACTGGCATTATATAATGTTTGAAATATGGAGACCGGCCAAGGTCACTCCTTGATTGTGGAAGGCACCATCCTATCTGCCAGATGATTTAATAGCTAATGAGATCATATTCCTATGTCTTCAACTGTTGCCGTCATGATTTTGCAAAAATGAAGTATGAAGTCCTTTCCGCATCTGGCATCTCTTTTGATGTGGATCTAACTGCTGAGGGACTGCTAACTGAACTGAATGTTTCAAGAAAGCCAATTTACTCAGCTGGTCACAGAGCCTTTGACCTCAATAGTGGAACTTGGCAAATCAATGAATACGCTTATGTTTAGTGTTCTGTCAAGAATTGTGAAAAAGCTCTGTAAACCATAGATCCTTCTGCAAAATACTAGTTTGTAGTTTAAACATTAGTCTTTCTTCAGAGGCCAATGAGGCTAGTTAATTAAGCCTGAGGGGTTATGAACTGTTGGCAGTTAATAAGTCATAAAATTCCTCCATAAAACAGGATGCTAGATTCCATCACTGAGGCAAGGAGTACAAAGAGCCGGTGTATAAATATCTAATTGTACAAAAGGACTGGGATTTCTCAATGACTGCTCATCTGGAGTCTCCAGGGCACGCTCGCTATGGTTTCCTGATTTTTAGAAGCCAGTTTAAAAAATGAGTACATTAAAGAGTAATTTGCCTGAAAGTTCAGGAAGTACGGGGTGGTGAAGGGAGGGGGAAAGGGAAAGACAAAAGGAGGGCAAGGGAGAGAGAGAGAGAGAGAAACAGAGAGGGGAGGGGGGTAAAAGAAAGCAGAACGGAGCTCTCTGCACCGAGTTGGACATTATTACATTTGTCATCTGTTTTCTTTCTCCTTTAGGATGTTCACCATGGCAACGGTACACAGCAGGCTTTTTATGCTGACCCCAGCATCCTGTATGTTTCCCTCCATCGCTATGATGAAGGCAACTTCTTCCCCGGCAGTGGAGCCCCAAATGAGGTTAGGTTTATTTCTTTAGAGCCCCATTTTTATTTGTATCTTTCAGGTAATTGCATTGCATGATTACCCCTAATTTTCTTGTCCTTCTCTGGTTCTTTAAATTACACCAGATTACCAAATTGTCCACTGGGAGCAGGGGACCAGTGGAGAACAAGTGCATAACCCAGAGCAGTCCTTGTCAAACAAGGCTGGGCTGATCTGACATGTTTGATGTTTGTTTCTAAAGCACACTTGAGATTTTTTTCTTTTTTTCCTTTCACTCTCTCTTTTCCTCCTCTCTTTTCCTCCTCTTCACTCCTTTTGGCATTTTATTCCTATTTTTCAGGTTGGAAGTGGCCCTGGTGAAGGGTATAATATAAATATTGCTTGGACAGGTGGCTTGGATCCTCCTGTGGGCGATGTTGAGTATCTCACAGCATTCAGGTTGGTACCTTTTTCTTTTAAAGTTGTGAAAACTGGTTGTAGAACATAAGAACATGAATAAGAGCTAATGCAATCTTGAAAGAAAGGAGAATGACCCATGGCGAAACTAACTTAATCCTGGTATCCCAGTATACAAAAGCTTAGTAAGTAATAAAACCAGATAATTTAATTATTGTGATCACCCATTCAGAATCGACACAAAAAACATGTTTAATGATTTAATAGGTCACTCATTTTATCATTATTATGTCATGCCAGGAAAATGAGTTTCAGCTTGCTCACTTCTCCACCTACAAAATTTAAAAGTAAGCGTTTATACCAGGCAGAAGAAAATTACTGTTCACATTCATTTGGACTGCAGTTACATGCAAATAGAGCAGATAGATAGAAAGCAATATGAAGTATGGTCTGAATCCAGCGTTCCTCATTCACTTAAAAGTCTTATCATGATGCTCACAGATTTGACCAACTGGCTTTTTCTATGACTTGCAGTAAAGTGTTATCTACTTAAAAGCAAATAATTGTGAAATGTGTCAGTAAGAACAATAGGAAATGTTGCATGCTGTATTTCTCTTTGCTTTCAATAGCTCATTCGAAATGAAATTTTATTCTTTCGTAGGTGATGCGTCATAATCTTTAGTCTTATTTTCATGGGACCAGAGGAGATAAAACCAGTTTAAAACATGCTCTTTTAGACTTCCAGGAGTCCTGTCTTACATACACCATTTCCTTTCACTGTAAAGCAGTCCAGTGGAAGGGTTTAATGGGCACTCACCTCTCAAGATTGCGCAAATGCTACGTGTTTGAAAAGAGGCTTCATTTAGTGGAAACTGAGATTCAAGGAAGGAAATGAGACAACTAATGTGTATCTCCAATCGCTTTCAAGACTTTTAGTTTGAAGTAGTGCATTTACCTTATACAGTTTTTGACTATATTCTATTGAAAATACATCACAAGAAGTATAAAACTAACTTTTGGGTTTTTTTTTTCTGAAGCACTGCTGTGAAGTCCATGCAGAGGATCTGATAAATAACATGAGAATTCGAAGTCTAAGCCCTAGACACGGAAATGGCCTTACACATTCACAATATCACGTTATTATTATTGTGGAAAAGGTTTTAATTTTATTTACAACATTTGCCTCTACTTAAAAAGAGTCTAAACAAATATTCAGTGACAGGCTTCAAATTTTCTACACCTCAGTATTGCTTCAAGCTCTTTCCAAGATCTGCCTTATTCTTTGATGACATTTTACAGAAGCTAGGGGACTGGATGGTTCAAATCACTGGTATTAGTGTCTGATATTAATATATCTGGTATGATCACGCCAAAATTCTTGGTTTGGATCCAACCTGTCCCCATAATGATATAGGTAATGTGGTCATCTAACGCTGCGGAGAATGGTGGTCTCAGCTTATTCAAGAGAAGACTTACATAACTGAGGCTGCAACCATAATTAGTACTCCTGCTATCCTGACAACAAATACCTGGGCTTAATAATACCTTTTCAAATACGTACTTTGCAGTTCTAGTTTAAGATACACTAGTAAATAGTTTGGGGCGGCTAATATTGCTGCTGTACCTATTGCTCTGCTTCAGAGTTAGAGGCAATTTCAACCTCTATACCTAATTAAAGCAGCACTATTCAGGAAAATAAAATTCATTTAAGCTACTACATACTGACTAATCATTTGCAGACATACCACTAAAATAAGTGCTTAATTACATATATTTTTTAATGCAGACAAATTCAAAGTAAAGTTTAGGATCTCCCTTAAAAGAATTGCTGATGGTGCAAAATTTATTGCTGCTATTTTAAATGCATCCATTTAAGCTTGTGATTAATGTTGTGATTAATGTTGTAATTAATGTGAAGGTTATACATTGTGTTAAATAGTTAATTGTTTGGGGTTTTTTTTAAGAAATATAATGCTGTCGACTGATTACAATACATACTGTTGTTTTCCTTTTATCCAAAAGAGTAGGAACGACGGGAGCTGTTGCCCTACACCTTAAGCCTCTTTTTTCTTGGGCACAGCCTTTGTGCCCTCTGTAGTGCTTATTAATATGGATTTGGCATGATTGGTGTAACAGTTTTGACTGTGGATCAATGAAGCAAACTGCATAGAACTTTGGAGGGCAAATACAAAAATCTGTAATTTACATAGGATAGACAAGGTAGCTATTTGCTATGGAGCTGGTCTGAGTGGTAGGTAAATTTACAACTCCTAGTAAGGAGACAATTAACCTGTGGAACAGAATCTATCCCTGCTATTATCCAAAATATCACACATGATGTAGCCTGCATTCTCAGTTCGGCCAGAACAGAATTGTGAGACAGTAGTCAAGAAAGAGAGATCCACAGTTCAGTCCTTTAGCCATAGATAAGAAAGGAAGGTACAGTGCAGAAAAGTACATTGGAGAAAATCAATAGAAGAGTTGATAAAAAACCCTAGCAAGTCAGCTGTT
This sequence comes from Nyctibius grandis, assembly GCF_013368605.1. Taxonomy (NCBI): domain Eukaryota; kingdom Metazoa; phylum Chordata; class Aves; order Nyctibiiformes; family Nyctibiidae; genus Nyctibius; species Nyctibius grandis. The sequence continues at coordinate 24,379,753 of NC_090664.1, read as the reverse complement.
GTGATGGAATTTTGACCTGCAACAGGTCAGTTTTTAAGAAAATAAACAGTGAGTTTTGTAGATAGGAAGATGGGCTTGATTTTTTTTTCAAATAAATTTATTTTAGAGACAGAGTTACAGAGAAGATCCTAGATGAGGGGGTGGGGAAAATGTTGGACATCCTCAATTTTAACAGGAAAATAAGAGACAAAAATGGAGAGGTTTTCTCTTCATACCTACTCCCTGGTAAACAGAGAGGTTATGCAGTATTCAGTCTTTAGCGAAGGCAGGAGAGGGTGTTGGTGAAGGTCCTCTCCAAATTAACCAAGGTGTGAATAAGTTTGCAGACAGGTGGAGCCTGTTTGGAGAGAAGCCAAGGCTTCTTGCTTTCTGGGTGCCTCGAGAGCCTAATCCTTTGAGTTCTTAGGAACTGAGAAATTTGCATTAAAATCATCTAAAGCTCCCTAGGGGGAACATATAACCTTCACTTTCTCACCAACAGAGCCCTAGTTTCTTCCTAGAATTGCACCAAGCACATATTTGAAGTGTCAGCAACCATGACACTAGGTAGCTTGTTACTGCTTGATTGACTGTCAAATTTCACAGCAGAGATCCTTCTGAATAAAAATGTCCACAGAAATAGAGACCAAGGCTTTTTTCTGCCTCTAGAGTTTATCCCATAATCGGGTATTATATATGATGATGTATTTGATATCAGGTATATTCTTCTTAGGCCAGAATCTATTTGTAGAACAGTACAATCAATTGCACACACACACACACACACATATATATACATGCAGGTAGCTGAATATTAGTTATTTTCCATTCCGTAAATCACTAGATAAATCTATTTTAAGTAAATCTTGTTGGGACTGAATGAGATTCTACCTCACTCTCCCTTCAAACTGTCTGAGAAAATATTTCTATTTCTTCAGGAAAAAGCAACTTTCATGTGTAAAAATGCAGAAAATTTGAAGATGAGTTAGAGGCATAGCACAGAATAATCACCTCAAAGGCATGCTGAGCGAGTGGTTCCAGTGAGACTCTAGTGGGAAATAGGAAAAATTATGGTGCTGGTTTGTGTCTGCTATTTTGATTTTAGTGCTACGTGAAGAGTCTTTATTGTATTTTTAAACTAACTCTTTCTAGTGCAAAATCAAATTTAAAAGGCTGTAGCTGGTTTGAAGATAAAACTGCTCTTTCATGTATAAAAGAATATGTTTTCCCTTCCATTTCTTTTCCATTTCTACTAGGAAAATATGTTTGTTCATGTTAACTACAAGGAGGTAGTAGAAAATGTATGAATGAGAAGTTTCTGTAAAATGAGAAAGTATAGTAATCAAATCAATATACCTTTTCATTTTGCCAAAAAAGTTTTGTCATAGCTAAGCAACTGATCTAGCTACAAAAATCCTTGAAAGAATGTCCTTTTTCTAAAGGGCAGGCATCTCTTCTTTTCCCCTACAATAACAAAAAACACAGGTCTTTTCAAGGCCTGATGTATCTTTGCCTCAGGAGAGTTTTGTTTCATCATTTACTTCCACCTATTCAGGTTAAATTTACTTTAATCTCTTTGAAAGCAATAGAAGATGGTGGGTATTTTCAAAGAGAGGTTGATTCTACACTTGAGTTTATGAGGTTGTAATCCACTCTCTTCTGCCAACACTTACAGAAAAAATAAGAGCCATGGTCAACTACTAATGTTCAAATAATTATTTTCTTAAGCTCCACATTGTACCAGATGTGCTCAGTAAAGGAAGCAGCAGACAGAGGCTCAGGCCTGTGTTGTACGTGCACACATGTATATGTATGTACGTGGAGTTTACAGAGGGCAGGAGGGTTGTGTTTCCGTAGGGCAGAATATAGAAGACGCAGGAGGCAGTGGAAACAAATGTGAGTGTTCAGAAGAGGGAGAGGGAAGCACGAGACAGAAGGAAACTGGAGTGTGCCTTCCAACTGCTTTGCACTGCTTTTGTTCAACAAAGGAGCTGTAAATTTAGCTCAACCAGCTAGTATGCTCTGGCTGCTTTGCTCTACTCCAGAGCAGCATAAAACAGCCACAGCATATCAATGAACCTGGCCATAAAAGCTTACATAAAATGAAATGTGTGTATGTGTTTCTTGGAATGATTAGGAATAGCTCATGATAATATTATCTTTGAGTTCAATTTTTAAGAGTCACATGCATCATTTTAATTTAAGAAGGTGAGAAAATTCAAAATACATAGGTGACATCAAGGCAGAGTTAAAGATGAACTATATTCATGATTTAATTTAAAATACAGAAAAAAATTTATAATTACCCCAAAATAATAACTTTCAACAAAGAGAATCCAAAATTAAAATCATACTTGAAGCCACATATGTTAAAGTGTAAAAATGAAAGAAAAAAAAGATTAAGGTGTGCAGAAAATCTTCACTCTGTCTTACAGTTCCCAGTGCTTGTTTTGGGAGAAAATAAATATGTTTAAAACTCTCTGTACTCTAATCTTTGATCAAAAATATTAAGAAATATTCATTGTAGTCTTGCGGCCTTACAGGGCATGGTTAAGGTTCTTTGAGAGATTACATTGATGTATACCAACCCTTTCTTTGGTGTTATTTTTGTATTTCCTGATCTGATAATGTTTAATTTTGACATTTCAAATGAAAACCTTTGTAAATTTACTTTTTGTGTCTTTCAAATATATTCTCCTTCTTAACTCTGTTTCAGCATAGGTTATGACTATGAATTTTTTTGACTTTTTAAGTTACAATTTCATACATAAACCCTGAAAAGAACACTCAGATAAAATAGTATGTTTTCCTTATACTTTCTCATGTAAGTATACATAGATAGTATATATTTGTGTATATTAATTTAATTTTTCTGTAAATATTACTTTTATAACTTTTAGTTCACTAAGGAATTGGAGATAACTTTAATAAGTTTTGTGTATCCTGTTGGTATTGAGTTTCATGATCTTAAGTATGTGTGTCAGAAAACCAAAAATTCTTTGTTTTACCTCAAATCACTGGTCTTTGACTTTCATTAAACATCCATTTGTTCATGTACTACATGTACAGATGAAGTGCACATTCTTGGCTATCCATATTTATTATTTTAAATAATACATTTTCATTATCTGTGTCATGTCCTTTCCTATTTTTATTCTCCCAAAATACAATATTTCTGGTATTTTCAATCTCTCTCCATTTAGAAATGTATCCAGTTGCCAAATCATTTTACTTGCTCATCTCTGAAGCTCTGCTATTTTCTAGAAATGAGCTAAATACACCACATGAGGGCGAACCATCGATTTATATTATTTTGAATATTATTATGGTTTTCTTTGACATCACTGTTCTGCACTATTGTATAACTCTCTGACTGAGTAGAAACCTTGGTTTCTGATAAACATAACAAAAGAATGCAAGAGACAAAAATCAACATTTTTCCTAGCTGTACCTAACTATTTCCAATGAATCATAGCACAATGGTATATTGTGATAATGTTTAATGAATTCCACCAAGAATAGCTTTTGAGGAAAAAGTTCTTTTAAACAATAATACTAAATACCCATAACTTAATGGTATTAATTTTTGTGGCTGTAATGTCCAGAGGCTGCTGCTGAAGCTATATTATGCTAGACTGGGTCTAAAAATTATGGTAAGACTTGGTTTCTGATTCAAATGTGAAGAGATAAAAAGACAAAAGCGTGGGAGAGGAAATAAAAAAGCCAAGTTAGCTGCTCAGCCTCATGAGTCAATAAAAGAACTAGAAGTAGACAGAACTAACATCTTCAGAACTTTATTATGTTATCAGTGAACTTCGTTGGCAATATCTGCAGACTAGCAAAATGTCATATTTATCTTTACTAATGGAAAAAAAATATTTATTTCTCAATATTTTGCTTTAAAATAACTGGTAAAGATTATCCCAGCTATTGTTACCTCTCTTGTCAATTGCTGACAGCAATGTGTTCAGCATTTCACTGCGTAAAGAGGAAGGCAGAATCTGAGTCATATGTATGAGAGGCGGATAATGATTTACCCAAATATAGATGGACATTATTGAGAGTGCTAATTATCTGCAGTCCTTCTGCATTGTCATGGGCATAGTACTACTTTTATAAAGAAAATATAGCTGAACAGAACACAGTCATGGAAGCTCTAGGAAATCTATGCAATAGTTTCTGTGTGGACATATATGGTTTGCTTTCAGTCATCCACAGCATTCTGTGGAGTCGTAAGTTACAGTTTCAATCAGTTTTCCATTTCTGATTTTGTCCACTTCTTCCAAATATCTTTAAAAGACAAGCATTTCAACCAGAGATGTCTTTCTTTTCCCTTCTACAGCAGAAAATGTCTTAGAATTCAAAGAAAGGTACACCAAACAGCTATAAGAAGATGACTTAAGAGTGCCTGAGCAGTTCCTTTTGAAGAAGTTTAGAGAAGGCAGAAGTTTGCTCAGAATAATATTTTTTAAATCTGCTTAGAGTATGTGTTTCATATGTAAATATTCAACACTCCTGAGGATATGTGGCTTTTGAATATTTTTTTGAGTGTGGTGGTGGTGTTTTTGTAATAATGGTAGATTTTCATGCTTTTTTCTTGTTTCTTGACAAATGTTCTGAGCATTCAGATGTTAAGTATCATGGGGATAGGGACAGAGTCCTTAGAAAATGGACAAGCAGAGTTAAAAGCATTTGAAGCACTGGTATAAACAGCTTTTCAACATTTTGTTATACTTCAAAGTTCACCATAAAACTAAAACTGGCAACACTGTTTATAACCTGTGACCTCTTGTTCCTGCTGCTTGTTTATTTTTATTTGGAAAATGTAACTTCTTCTCACCAAACTACCCTAAATTTTCACCTTTACTGTAACAGGATTTTTAAAACTGCATATGACACTCCTTTCATTCACTGGAACTACAGAAATGAAACCTTTCATTACAGAAATTAATTAGTGTCAGCTTACTTTTCTACAGATGCACAGCTTCTTTTATTGACATGGTGATGTAGGGGGTGAAGGAGGAAGGATAATAAAATATGGCATGTGTCAGGTTTATGTGGTTCAGGTTAAAAACTATTTGATTAAAACCCCAAGCCATATATGGTCTGTAGTTTCAAAGTACTTAAAAGTACCTGAGTGCTTTTCCAATATAACCATTTTCCAATTTTTGTCAAGCCAGAAAGATGAAAGAATAGAGCTATATGGATAAAGAATTGCCATATTGTCAAATACTTTGATGGAAAGGTGAGAAATATCACCAGAAACATCCTGGAAGAAATTAAACAGCAGCAAGAGCAACGAAGATATTTTTATCCTGAAAGTCGAAATATCTGTCGCATTTAGATGGTGATAAATATCAGGTCTGAATTAGAAGTTCTACAGCAACACTGAGCGATTGTATAGATGTCCAGCCCCAATTTAAACTTTGTTGCTTTATAATAACTTTTGAGAACTACACTGTAGCCTGTAAAAAATATCCACATGTTCTCTGCTGGAACAGCTCCAGACTGTAACAGAACCACTAGATTGCACCCTGGTGCTTTATGTATTGTTTAATTGTTTTCCTTTGGTGGATATTTTTATTAAAAGCCCATTATCCAGAATCAGACAGAAGTGTTGTTTCAAGAACAGCAGAAACAGAGGCCTTTCAGCTACACAGTTCTTATTCATGCTTTCTTTAGCCAGCTTAGCTAATAAGACCTCCGCTATTCTTTTAATACTTAAAGAAGAAAAAAAAATGGGAGTTTTTATTTCACTCCTTTCAAATATAAGCAGGATTGCAAAGAAGTATTGTGAGGTTCTGTATGTGCTCAAGCACCTGTGTCTCAGTGTAAGTTTGTGTGGGTACCTCCAGGGCATGCCTGTGGTTGTAGATGTTCTCATGCTTTTGCACCAATAACTCCTTGGAGATATTTTTTAATCCTAATGATTTTGTGTACCTGTGCTACACTTTGGCCATAAAGTAATTGAATGAAAGGAACAAGACTTTTTCATAGAAAATAAATTCTAGCAAATAAAGCTCCAGTAATTCTGAAGAAAAATAGAAAAATCTGGCAAGAGTCAGATTTTGAAATCCTGAATTATGCCGAATAGCACTGTGCTCAGTGCTGCAAGATCTTATGAGGTTTCTTGTTACTGGATGTTGTTGGAGCACCAACTCTGAGTATTTTATTACTTTTTAAAGTCAGCTTTTAGTCTTGTGGAGAGATGTTTGAAACTATGAAAACATAAATGTCTCAAAAATAGATATCTAATGAAAAAGTTCAGGGAGGTCTATGACTCATCATTATGTGGTATTAGTACTGCTTGGGCCACCAGTAATCCCATTAAATCAGTGAAGCTTCTTGTAAAGTAAGTTGCTACCCAGTGTGAGGAAACCCATCAGACTTCAAACTCCTAGGCATTAATTGTTTCTTACAGGCAGTATAAGAAAAATGCTCAGTCGTAGAGTGACTTACCACGTTTGGCATATTTGTGTATGTTTTCCTGCAAAGTGGGGTCTTTGTCCTGTGACCACATATACTAGGGTCAGGATTTAGAAGTAAATAGATCATTTGTGTCATTAGCTAATGCAGGTCTCAGTTTTGCACACCAGCATAATCATGGCTAAGATGTAGTGTTGTTACTTATAAGTAGTAATAGCTTCTTGCAAAAGTCATTGTTAAAAGAGTTTGTGAAAGCAGAGGCTCTTCACCAAGTAACTGTGGCAGGATCTGATCTTAGATGCTCTGACTACATTTAACCTAATTAAGCAATCAAAACTTTAAGATTATATACAAGCACTTTCATGAGTTGTTATGCTTTGAAACAAAATATGCTTTTGAAGTATTTCATTAGCTGATTCATATGTTTACCTACCACAAACGTTCTAGTCATATGTATATCAGGTGTTAAAATAAAGTTACCAAAATTATTAATGTATAAAGAATTCATGAGAAATGAAACCAAACAAATTACAGCACAGTATAAACCAAGTTGAAAATAGCTATGTCTGGGATGCATTTCTCCTATGTCATGCATAGGAGTGTACATGCATATCAGATGATATAAAGTGGAGGGCGGGAGGGACGATGCAGCTTATTTAGTTCTTTTCTCCCTGTCAGTAAATTCACTGGTCTCTGCTGTTTTCTCCCTCCTGTGCAGGGTGTGCATTACTAAGTAGAGATGACTAAAGACAGCAGTTCCAGTAAGTAGCAACTGTCCGTGGTTTTGACATGTGATTTTCTTCTACACTGGAACAAAACCAAAACTATTTGAAAGTTTCCAAGAAAACAACTAAGTGTGTGTTTCAAACCCTTTCACGACAATGTTCATCTCTGGCCTCATGGTGAGGACATCACTCCAGGAAGCAGAAAAACCTTAAGTGAAAAATCCCATCCCTGAATGATTGAAAACAATTTATTTTCCCACATTCTTATGAATCAGGGACTTGAACCTGATCTCATCACATCTGAAGTTAATGCCTTTGCTGTTAGACTATTTGGAATGTTTTTTCCACCCCCCCTCATTCTTAAAAGAAGTCTGGCTCTGACAAATATCAGTGAGATGCACATCTACAAAAAGATTATGTAAAAGAGTACATTTCTCAAAAATGTTACAGTTCTAATCCTGCATTATTAGGCTGATGCAACAGTGGGGACTAATTACCTCCCTATCCAGTGCAACCCTCCTACCTTTCCAATCAAGGTGTTTACAGATTAAGAAAGTATTGTTGTTAAACCTCTGCAAGTGCTTCAATTCCTGTGTCACAGGGACTTCTCAACCCCCATGCTTTATTAACATCTGCTTCACTGCCTGTGTGATGAACTCTCTATGGAAACTGATTCCCCTTGGATCTGAAAATGACAATTTATTATCTGCTTATTTACCTCATTTTGTTCTATGAAGAAAAAGTATTTCAAAATGTTGCCCATATTTTTCAGTACGATTCTTGTTAGAAACTGCAAGCAAAGCCACCAAAAGAAAAGTAGAGTTTGTAACAGCTCAAAGACGCTGTGATTTCCAAATGTTCAAGAAGGCAGTGATTTCGTTCTCACTCTGTACCATCAGATGGGCCACTGCTAAGAAGTATTAGCTGCCCCTGAAAGTGAAAACATGCAGTGGATGAGCGTTCTTGACATAATTTTGACTTGCTCTGCGTCAAGTTCAGTCATTGGCCCCTATGTAAAAAATCATTGAACAAACCCAGAAATTTTTATGTTGTCTTTTGTGGTCTTGCAAAGCAAATTTAAGAACTTCAAAGTATTGGAAATACTTTTCCAATAGTACGAAACAGTAGAAATAATTTTCTAATATTGAAAATACTCCCCCCTTGCCCTCTTCCTTTCGTATTTCTTTCTTGGAGAAATAATTTGACCACTCACCAAATTCTTCACAGCTGCCCTAACTCCCCTTTTCCTCCCACAGCTCTGTCCTATGCCTCTCATCACAAAGTTGCTCCTCATCTGTTCTTCTTCTCAAACTCTTTTGCTTGGCATGAGCGCCTCATTCTTTTTCATCTTCTGATCTACCTGGCACACAAGCTTTTGTCTTCCTTTATTTATCTATTTAACCTCTATATTTACCTATTTAACCTCTCATTCCCCTCACAACAGGCTCTTGTCCCTTGTGGTACAATGATGTTACACTGAAAAGAAAAAGTGCTGTTCATCTCTCTCTCTATTATCCTCTCTCCTTTCTCCCTCTCTATTGCCAAGACCATTGAATGTACAGATTGCTGTCTGTCCTCTGGTTCAGTTCTAGACCTTCTCCAAGATAGCATCTCAGCCTTCCTTTCCTCTGAAACCATTCTTAGCATAAAGCCCTCCTAGCCCAAAGCGCAGAGTCTATATTTCACCCTCATTTTCTTTAGCCTGTGTGTCATCCACTGATGACCTTTGTCTTGAAAAATCATCCTTCCCTGGCTTCCGTGCTTGGTAGTTCCTGTCCTCCACCCAACATTTCAAGTAGCTCCTTTAACTTGTCTTTTGGAAGAATCAGCGTTTCCCTCCTTGAGCTTTCTTCAATGATTCCATGGCATTCTGCTTTTGGTCTTGGTCCCTTCTCCTACTTCTTTGTGTCTGTCTAGAGGACAGTTCATCCACAGAGCAAATTCAATTATTGTTTGTCAGCCAATTACTTCTCTGTTCTAAGTATGTCTCCTCTGCACATCATGAAAATTTATAGTAACTTTGTGATATACTAATAGAGGAAATCTGCCTTTAGTTCAAGCTCAACCTTAGCAAACTTTCACCCCCAAGCCATTCCTACTGCCACTCTCTATAGGCAAAACCATCTTTCTGTCTGTCACTCAGACAAGTTCTTGTGTTACCTTTGACCTTCTCTGTTGGAAGTCACAACGCAGCAATGTCTAAACTTTGCAAATTCTTTCTGTAGCATGTCTGTGAAATACAGAATATACTACCCTTCCAATCAGCTAAATTGATTTCTTATCTTCTGCCATTTTGTTTATTATTGCAATATCGTTCTCAGAATGCTCCTGTGAATTTCATTTTCCAGATCATTATACCAGGTACAGGTTTTCTGCCTTTTCTGGTGATAAGGTTCATACTTGTAGGGTATTCTCATAAATAGTTACAAAATTACTTCAATAGCCTCCTTGAAATCTTTTATTACATTTCTGTTTTTCTATATTGCCCCCCACAAAACTGGGCAGTAGTTAAACTCCTGCACTGCTAAGATTGCTGCTAAGCAAAGCTATCTAATTTTCTAGCTTGTACAGCTTTTGCCTGTAGTTCCCCAAGTACCCATAAAGTGTATAGGCAGGACCATCTTTTTATTCCTTCTTTGCAGTGTCTTATACAATGGGGTTTTTGTTCACAACAGTACCTCCAATGCACTGTACTAATATAAACGTGTTTGTTAATAATAATAGGACATATAATATAACAGTAAGATAATAGTAAGATGTAAGGAGTTAATCTGGGAAATGTTTTTGTATGTACTGCCAACTAAAGCTGCTAGACTGGGAAAAAAAGGGACGTAAGTTGTTCCTCTCCCCACCATGTTGTACGAGAGGTACACACCCCCAATACTGGTGACAGTGGCTGCATGTGAGACATGAGGTCATGTGAGCTGGTGGGGTGGCTGGGACCAAGGCTAGAACCAGGCTAGAACCAGGTCCTCTAATCTGATGCAAAGAGGATGTGTCTTCCCAGGGCTTGAAAGAGGGAGATGGGGGGATTGAGTCCTCTAGCCCAGATGAAAGACATGAAGCTCTTTGTCTTTTATGCAAATTTTAATTACCAGAATTTATGTGGGACATGGTGACACAGACCTGTGTTCTGGAACTGTTCTTTGTAGACTGAGACATATGGGTATGTTACTGGTAGGATTCAGTCCTTCCCCAAGCAGGCTTTGGAAGTGTGATCCTCCCTCTGTCCATCTGTCTCAGGAGAACAGATATTGCTCAGTATCATTTCTGCAGCATCTATGATCTCATTAAGCCCATGGACATACGTATCTTGTTGACATCTGAGGAAACATGATGATTATCAACAAAATGTAGGGCCTGTTGTACACTGTATCACTTCAAACACAATAAGGTTATTAAGGCTTAATTACATAAGAAACAGTATACATGTTTTGCAAGCTTGTAGAATGTCACTTGAAGAAGTTAAGCAAGATATAAGAGTTTCCTAAGTTTCTATTATAGTTTTATTTCCAGCAGTATTCTTTGACAAACTAAATAAATTACTGCATGTATTGGACCTCTGAGGCTTGGGGCAAAGAATGGAAAAATTATTTACAAAAGCTTGAAAATATTTAATCACTAGAGGCAGGGGGCAACTGTGTTTTAATTAGCAGTTCCTCAGGCCATTGGCTGGCTGGAGGCTTTCTCAAACAACCACACAAACGCACTGAATAGCTGTTTGCCAGCCTTAGGGTCAGGCCTGAGATGAAACAGATAAGATAATTGGCTCTAATGAAATCCAGAAGGCCTTGGCTTTCTTGTTTGAGCTTGGATTTGAAAAGTGCGTGTGGAAGTGATGCTTAATTCAAACCAGTCCTGAACTAGGCCCGTTTTTCAGTGACTTTGATATTGTTTGAAGTTCTGAAAGTGTTCACCACACCACTAGCCTGCTGGGCTGGGCCTCCCCGGTCACCTTAATTACTGAGCTTTATTGCTGACTTTACTACACAGGAAAGGAGCCATTATTTGTTCCATCAACATCAGCTCTCCTCAGATTGGAGGAAAGGGCAGGGTGAAAGGCCACTGTAGGAAGGCAAAAACTTCACTTTGAGGCAGTCAGATCATTTACCCGTGTTAAATTTCACTGTGCTATGTGTGTACATTCCTCACAACACAGAAGCCCAATTTCCATTTTTTTTTTTTTTTAGCAAGTGATTACTTTTCAAAACATTTTGTTTGTGTCTGTTTAGCAGAAGGGGACATTTATTCTTAGAGGTGGAAAGAAGGCAAATTGTAACAAACGCCTAATTAATCATCACAGTGGAAAGAAATCTAGTTAAAATCTGTAATAAAGAGAAATTGTTCTTAATGCTTCTTTGAAGTGGGAATAAGTGAGGAAACCCCTATGGTGTGTTTGCAGGCCTGACACCCTAAAGAACCAACTCCTTACAGCCAGCCTGATATCTTGACGGTAACTTGTAATGTGCTCTCCAAAAACAGAAAGGCTCTTGTGAAATACTGTAAGGGCAAGCAACAAATGAGGTATTTTAGCAATGTTAGTTGTGGGTTACGCTCTTCAGGATAATTACTTTCAGAGTTTGGTCCTAATCTCTGTAGCTGCTCCAGCTGGTGGTGCTGCTGGAAAAAAAAGAAGCTGAACTTGTCTACATGACTGAGTTTTCAGATCTAGACACTCTATAGCAGGAGAGATGTCTCTCAGGCTTCAGGATTCGGTGTCTGGGGCCACAAAGGTCCATGGGAAGACTGCTGTCAGGAAACCTAGGACAGATCCTGCAAATGCTTAAACATGTGGCTGAATATATTTACATGTTAACCCATTATTGAGTCAATGAGGCTACTAGCCTGAGTAAAGTTACACGTGTGCATTTATTTTTCCAGGATTGGGCCTCCTGAGACTAATGAAAGTGTATAATATTGCCCAATTTGGGCCAGATCCCGTCTTACCAACACTAACACATAATAAAAGAAATATTGATTAATATTACTTTCTAGTGGCACCCAAACTGTGAAGTTCAGATCAAGATATACAAACATTTCTTCCATGAGCGTGGAGGAAAATTAAAAAAGACTGAAAAATCAGTTCTGTTGCTGTCTGTTCTGTAAGCATTTTATTTTATTTTTTATTTCCTTTGTGGTTTTTTTTTTCATGGAGCTAATATTTCTGTTTTTCTTAAAAGCTTGAAAATGTCTTGAGTTCTTTCATAAAAATTAGAAATGTCACAAAGATACATTCTACAGAGTATTCAGCCCTTTCCTTAAGGCAACACTGTTTCACAAAGAAGGCTTCTGTAATTTGAGATAGTTCCACCTTATGTTATTTTATAAATAATACATATGTTATAATGCAAAATTTATGTATGTATAGCTGAAGATTTTTTAGCACAAAGGACTCCTATCTAAGAAGCCTGAAGGCTTCTTGTTTTCCTTACCTTTCATATGGCCTGTCATTTTAATACCTTTTATGCTAGTAGAATGGCAAATTGGTTATACGCTTTAAAGAGAAGCAGCAGGTTTTAACCTGTTAAACTCATAGCCAGCATCACAGGGAGTTGGTTATATCTTGATGTATATTTTATTAGCACTAATAAATCTCTCTCTGACCTGAGAAGATATCTTTTGAAATCATCATAATTCATTACAATTATCAGAAAACAATTATTTCCCTTCTAATACAAAAGGTTGTTTTGTGAGAAAATAGCAGTGTAGTTGTCATAGCGTGAGAGTGTCAGAGTTCCAATAAGCAATATTTCCAGATGGGCAGATGTTCTGCTCTTTATTAAACAGAAGATTTTGTTTGCTCTCATTTGTTATAACTAAATAACAAGACACAAACTTCCCCTTTGATACTATGTTTCCTAAGATGTAGTTTGGGCTATTAATGTTGTAAATCATAATCCTTGCCTGAGTGTGTTTTCACCTCCATTCACATTTTATAGAGGCTAATGTGATTTGGAGGAGCATATATGATGATATAATAATATTATAGTATACTGGAAAAGATTTATTGACTGGGAGAATTGAGATTATATAATCTATTAGTAATTTAATTCATACCTTGAACATATGCCTAACGATCTCTTCAATAGAAGGAATAGGATTATAAAATCTACTGGTGATTTAATTTGACCTTTGCACATCAGTCTACAAACTTTAAAGAGTAAAGTTAAGTTAAGCTTAGGTGGGTGGTGTAAGACAAGCAGGGGATAGTGACTGAGGAAGCATTTTATTGGAGCAAAAAATTCCCTGGATGCTTAAACGACTAATTTCCAAGGTTTCCAATAATGTTTTTAAGGTAATATAAGGTGCTAAAAAGGGTGTCTTTTTATGTGGGGAGCTGAGGGCTACACAGTTTCATAGTTTCCACCTTACTTACAATTGCTTGTAAATCTGCAATTTAATAAAAGGAAGTCTAATGAAAATATTCATAAACTAGCCATTATCTGATGTAATGGTGTGTATTTTCAAAACACTATAGAGACCACACAGCAAATCACTGGCTGAGCCAAGAATACATGTTGGGCTTCATTACTTTCACTACTTCTGTGAAGTTACTGTGTCTTTAAACTGACAGATCTAAAAAAAAAGACCATTAGATGCCATCTTTCTATGTATCCATCTGCTCTCCTGTTAGAATTTTCAGGTAGAAAATCCATCTGCTCTCCTGTTAAAAATTGAAGGTAGATTTTGCTTTTGCTTTTCATTATTCTTCCTTTGTATCATTTTAGAATGTATAAAGAAGAGGTAAATTGAACCATTTGGGTTCAGTAAGTCACTTTTAGATGCAGTGACCGTGACATATGTTTTGGCAGCACTGCATTCTGTTGTTCATTACATGTTTTTTTACACTCTTTGATAACAAGAGGGTAACTGGAAGATAAATGTCATAAAGAACATTTAATTGGATGCTGGATGTTTTACCTGTTTATGTAATTACAGGTTGCTTTCAGTCATCCTTTACCCTGGTAAAGAATAGTGAAAGAGTTAATAAGGACATTACCTACCTAAGTCATATACATGTGGCTTTTTGGCTGTGACTTTTCATTGCTGTACTCAGTAACGACAGTGGGAATAATTCACTGCAGAGAACTTTCACAGAGGATGCCATAGGTATGTAATTCTTTTGACTGAGGAATTCAACTGGGATACATTTCTCATATCATGGCATATGCTATATTCTTGTAGAGTACTTTTGTGTGATGTGTGACATCAAAGGATTATACTTTTATTTCCATGACTACAATAAACTTGAAAAGAATAAAAGAAAATAATATTGGATATCGCATAAAACAAATGGGAGATAATACGATTTAGAGAAAAGAATAATTAGAGGAAAAATAAGGATAGCATTCTTTATTGTTCTTGGTTGTAGTGTGAAGTCTTGCACCTCCTTGTTAACAAGGTCAGATTTAGGATTAAGAAAAAACAGGGAGTGCTTTTAGTTGCATATTTTCTCCTAGTAGCTCTGTTGCCTTAATTTAATTCATATATACAGTATTCCAAAATAACTACAGTGATTGATGATAGTGCTGTAATAAAACACAGAAAAATATACACAAATTCTGTGCTGCTTTAAAAATTTAGAGGACTTCCCATTGCATTCTATTTATTATTGTACTTAAAACATTTTTAGGAGAAGTGAAATTCTATTCTAACTGTAACATGAAGCATTACACGGAATTTCCAGTCGATCTTATCTTAGATGTCTTAAAAAATAGACTAATAATTCACATGTTTTAAGTTAAAAACCAAGTAATTTTTTGTTTAATGGAAGCTATTCTGTAACTGCAGTTCCATACTACTTGTGGCATATTAGACTGTGTAAGAATTGTGGGATTAACAAAGTGCTAAATCCTGTATTGCCCACACTGCTTATTAATGCTTTTATTCTTAGTAAAGTACAGATAATTATCATTGTAAATTTTTATAACTGTATTAGCTGCCCAGATCAGACTATGATTTTTGCACTGAAAAAGAAGCAATGTACAAGCCATTGAGAGGAAATAGAAGGTTCAGCCTGCTGTGTAGAAACAATTTGTATTAGTACTCTAAAGGAAAATGTGGAAAGCAGCCATACGTTTTGAGATCTTAGTTGAAAAATTTGATTATGCAGATGTGATTCACTTTCTTATGTCGTTTCTGCTTTGAACATGAAGAGAGAGGACTTTATATTTGGAAAAGAAGCTTGATTTCCTCTCCTCTCTACCCAGGAGACCTTCGCTGCCCCAGTACCTTAAGACGGGATGGAGAATAGCGTTAAGGGAAGGCTTCCTAGAATGGTTTCTCTGCAGGAGTTTATAACTTGATTTACTCAATAATAGTGAAGAAGTTGTGAGTTTTGGCTTCTTATTTCACACTAGGTTATGGTTAAAAACTAACATATAAACAGAGGCGAATTCAGGGTCAAATTCAGATTTTTCAGCCATGTCCCTGCAATGTAGGTGTCTGCATGTGGGCAAGGTGTCTCAGTTCCCATTGTGGAGCTCTGGGTGACAGGGTCAGCCAAACCGAGAGAGCTGTGTGACTCACCCTTAAGCAGGGACATACATTGCTTGTTTGAATGACTTTCTAGACTTCACTGCCTGCACCAAATAGGGCCTTGATTCAGTTCTCAAAAACATACAAGTCCAGTGCCGCATGAGATGCACTGGAGGAGCTGAGGTTTACTGCTGTGGCTGACAGCTGTAGCACAGGATCTCTGGGAGATTGTGCCCTTTTGGAGGGTCAGCAGGTGGCCAGGACAGGTCCCCCTGCATCCCAAAAGCCGCTGGGTATCTTCACGTAGGTAACTGAACTGAGTCCTCTGTCTCCATGAAATACAATGAGAGTTTAGATCTTCAACTCACATACAGACTCCTACAGTATATGGTTAGGTGTCTGCATCTGGATTTGGATGCCACTCCTGGTTAAATTCATCTCTATTCAAGGTAATGGTTATTTACATACTTCAGGGAAAATTCACTTAACCCTGATTTCATCCATGTCTGGTTAGGGATGTTGTCTTAAGCCAGTGCCTCAAAGTATGCCTATACTTCTATACCTGCAAAGAAAGTGTAGATATGTTCCATCCAGCTTTAAGCTACTTGTGAAATGCCTGAAAAATTCTCATGAACCACCTGCGCTAATTGGTGCTAATCTTTCAGGCTGGAAGAAGCTTTAAAGGGGTTAATATGTTGTGCTGAGATAAATTACTTTTCTTAGCAATATGAAAGTCTGTAGAAAACCAAGTCCCTCTGGCAAAAGTTTTTCAGTATCCACACTGGCTCATTTTAAGGCTAGCACAGACATCTCTGCATCTTGCTGCAGTGTACAGTGTAGTCATATCCCTAGGCAAGGTATACACTTCAGTTTATTGATGAAGTAAGTGGGAGGTTTGCCACATTGGTTGTACACTTTTTGTTATATCCTTGTACTGCACCTTCTGTAGCCAATACTGTTGGCTGCACTTAGACCAAAATACATGAGAACAATAACCTGGGATGTGGTTGCTCTTTAGTCAGGTTGTACTGTATACTCCTGAAGGGACTACCTCTCAGCAGTGACCCTTTCCAGAAATTTAGAGCTGATAATATTTATGAGAGTTCAGAGCAGTTGAAACATTAGCTAGAGATTCTTTTAAATGGCTAAATTTCAACACACTCCCTAAGGAGTCAAGGTGGAGATCATTTCAGACCTGTCGGGATGATCATGCCTTAATTGTACTTCATTGTACTATAAAAAAATGAGACCTCTCCACTAGATTTAAGAGCCTGTGGTATTGTGATCTGTGTGAAAGCTTAGGGGAGCTCATCTGGGATCTTACAGTGTGTATGAAATAAGCCTGTGTCACAAAGAAAGGTAGAAATAGTCACATAAATGTGATGGTTTCTGTAACTGATCTTTTCTAAAAGTATCTCCAAGTTGACAGGGAGCATCTTTTCAATGTGATTTATTCTGTAATACAGTATACTCCAGTGGCTGCCTTCCAAAAATGCTGTCTTGAATATCTGCTTAGTGCAGCTCCAAATCACTCAGCTTCGTGATTCCAGCATTTCATTGAAAGACAAATACTGCTTTGGCTGTGGCACAGATGCCAGCTTTCAGAATACAGCCTCTCTGAAAACGTGAAGGACTGGTAACCTCTTTCAGTAGCAACCCTTACTCTGACAGGGCTCCACATTAGCACCTCAGTTTTAAAAATTTTTGTAGTCTTTAAAAAAGAGTATGATATGTCATGGAGTGTGGAATGACATGGAATAACACTGCTACTTTTATTTCATAAAATCCAAATCAGCCAACTACTTCTGTCACTTGCCTTTTTGCCATTCAGTGGAGAACAGTGCTGTCAACAGAGGGATGAGCCTTTCTCCAGTCTCCGTTTCAAACCTTTCACAGTTTTCACAATCAAGGAAAAGAGACAGGGAATCTGTAATTAAGGCAATGTGCAAGCTATCTATCTAAACCTCATTTGTAACCTTTAGGAAGTTGTAGAAGTCTATGGAGTTTTCAGAAGTTTCCTCCCCAGCAGGGCACTAATTTGTAGTGATTTTCCTCCTCCACTAACACTGAGAAGAGCAAGAACCTTACTATTTTTCCCTCCTTGGGAGAGTGCTTGAAAATATTCCCTTGGACAGCATGAAGAGAAGGGCAGAATCTGAGGAATGAAAGCTTTGACCAATACAGATCTCGGCTGGCACAAGGGCAGAGGTGGTAAGTCCCAGAAGATAAACAGGGCTTTCCTACTTCAGGAGTGTTTACTTGGAGGAGGTGCCTTTTACTGTAAATGTGAGCTAACCCAAGGAAAAGGGACACATAGTACAGCTGGACTCCACTGAAGCTGGCTGTTCCGTTAATTGTCCAGCCAGCATTCCCAAGCCACTTAGAAATGTGTAGGTAATTCTGTGAATTATGCATCAATGCACCCTTTAAATGATGGGCCTGATGCTGAAGTGATGACCTTTTCTAAGTCCCCTTGGCATTGTGTCTCTGGACTTCTGTCACAGGGGACTGTACTGGAGAGGTCACAAACATGAGAAACTAGTGAAGGCTCCAGGAATGAGACCATATGCACACTTCTGGAAGGTTGGTACTTTACTGTACAGTTTTGAACATTTGTGAAGAGCTGTTCTTTATTAAAAAAGAAAAAAAAAAGTAGTTTCAAGCTGGAAGTTTCTGACTGAATTCAATTTAAAGATTAATGATCACCCCTAATCATCAGTGGCTAGATTAGAGCTTTAGAATAGGGAGTTGTGACATCCATGGTGTCACAAAAGTAGCTGTAGAGCATTAAGCCTGCCATGTTAAGCCGTTTTCAGCGATAAAACAATGTATGATCCTAAAAGGTTTTAAATGCATGTCTATATTTCTTTTTTTTCAAATTTGAGGTACTCAAATTTTTGCATGTATCACAACATTATTATTAAATTAATTCTATTAACATTAGAATGAACACATTCCTAAATGTTCTTCAACAGATATGATAATGTGCAACAATAAAACATTTACAGCTTCCCTTCAGAAATTAGTAAAGTACATACCATGATATTGTGCTAACCTATGGGCAGGTGGGACACTAGGGAGTTGCACTTTTCTATGGAAAGTACAAATGGGTCCTGTAGAAATTAGGAATAAGAGCACAATTTGCCTTTGACAACATTCAGAAAGATAACATGCTTAGGTCAGTGAAGACATCCAGGACTGTCTTAAAAAATAGATTAAAATAAGAAGCCAAAGTTTGCAGGTCAAAAAAAGAAGTTAAAGTGGTCAGCATCTCTCAAAATAGAGCTCTCGGGTCTCACGCATTCTCCACCTCTGTGAGATAATTGCAAAGTGAAGGGGAAAACAGAGGGCTGGACTAACAGTAATGAGCAAGCAGATGAGAGAAAACAGAGTAGAAAGAGAATGTAGATGAGACAGAGTAGAGGAAAAGATGAGAGAAAACAGATGGAAGCCAAAAAGCCAATGAAGTGAGAGAGACAAGACTATAATGATTTACACAAGACATGGTGGAACTAGTCTGGATAAAATAAAAAAAAGAAACTTATACCCTCAGTCCAACTTCAGAATAAAACAAATTTTTAATAGGATTTTTAAAAAGTTAAGGCAAAAATTTGTGAATCTTTTCATCCTGGAATTAGAAACAGATTCTACAACAGGATATTCTGATAGTATTGGTGACCTTGCATAGATAAGATTGAAATAAACATGAAAACATTTAGATGTTTATATGAACCAAACTTCAAACCCCTTGAGGTCTATTCTTTGCTAGTATATACTTCCTTTTAAAGCTGTACAGAGCCTAAAATTGAATGCATGGGTAACAAGCTAAACAAAACCCGTGGTTTTTTACATATGTCCTAGAACATAATTTTTTCTCACATTAGCCTGGTCTAATAATAATCTTCATTCCTATAATAATAAACTATTATTTACATTTATATGGGATTGTGAATTAAAGAAATACTAATTGAATTTTTTAACTTATGGAAGGAGAATGTAGGAACTGTTAAAGAGAGCACAAGTCTGAAGGAACTGAGTATCAGGATTTGGCTTCACTTGCAATTAGAAATAGAGCCAAATTGGAAGATGCATGTTTACCCTATAGCTGTTGAAACAACATATGCCTTTTTCAATTTAAAATGCTTTTTATCTCTATGGTATCTGCATGAATTATAGAAATACTTAGTATTCTAGAACTTCAGAAGCTTCTTGAAGCCATTCTAGAGCTGTATTTACCAGTAGTTAGCAATTCTGATAAAAGGAGTTCTTCTTAGATTACAAGCTAGAGTACTTCTCATTGGTTGGGTTAGTCACTGATTTTTTTTTAAATTTTTTTTTCCGTGATCAGACCAGAGTTCTCCTTTGGTGATTCAGTGGAATTTAAAAAGAATGGAGTAGAGCCAGAGGGAAGATGAAAATATCAGCCTTGGCAGGATCAGCTTATTTTTAAGTACTCTTTGCTCTTTGATACTCCTCATCTCTATCATTGCTTTTTTGGTGAAGAAAGCAGTGCAACGAGGTAGTGGGAAAGCTGGCTTGCTTTGTGTTGTAGCAAGCAAGACTTTACTAGTTCTCATTCCACAGTCAAGTCTTTTCAAAGATAACTGTTTCCTTCCTGACTGTGGGTTTCCACTTGGACTGACAGGTTGCCAGGATTCCCAGTGTCAGGGCACCAATTGCTGTTTGAGTTTGGAATTCTGTAGTTATCCTTAACATTATACTAACTTAGGGTTCTGTTTTTTGTTCCAAAGACTGAACTATCTTACAGAAAAATGATAGAAAGATTACAGATTTTAATAAGTGATTTTTTCCTTAGCTGTTCGTGCTGAAGGGCTGACAAATTCTTTTTGCTTAGGTGCCAAGAGTCTTCTAACCTTTCTTGAAGGGGCCACAACTTAAAAATCTATTGGATCACCTCCCATGTATTAGCAATGATAATTCTCCTATTCACTGTAATTGCACAACTCCCTATGACAGGTTTGGCAATTTTATGTTGGAAGAGTAATTTTAACAAAACGTAGATGGGAAGAGTGTGCCAAATTTCTCAGCTGCTGTAAAACTCCTTGTTTTTAAATATAGGTTGGCAACTGGAATTGAAGGACTCACAGCAAAAAGATCTTTGCAGAGTTTGTGGGACTGTTGGTAATCCAAAGATAGCAGCATGAAAAGTGCTGCTTTTGAACTAGCACATTACACAGTTTACATGTTCTGCTGGCAATTTTAAGAAAGGAATTTAAAATTACAAAAAGATTTCATAAATAAATGGTAACTTATTTGCAGTAAGCACACTAAAGCTGCTTAAAGTCAAATCCTTAGGAGAGAAATGATTATGAACTCCTGAAGGGGTCTGTGAAATACTTGGAAAATGAATGTTTTATCAAATATATTTTGGCTTCAGTAAAAGTTCAAGTGTTTGGACAGAGTGAAGTATTTGAATTACGTGATACCTAGATATTATGTCATCCAGATATCAAATATGGAAGAACAACCTTTTTTTTTTTAATGAAGTCGATTTGAATGTACATTTGACTTACATTTATTACAATGTTTTCTGAAACTTCGCAATTATTTTACTGAAGTATCCAATCTAAGTTATTATATTATTTTGACTGTCACTCTGAGAGATAAGTGCAACAAAAATAAAGCTAGAAGTGGAAATCATGCTTAAGGATGTTTTTGTTGCTAGTTTCAACATTGTGAATTGAGACAGACATTGAAAAAGGAACTATGTGATTCAGTTTATTCTTACATATTCTTGAAATTATAATCAGTCTCAGTTTCCAAGGCAACTGACTACATGAAGATGGACCAGCCAATAATGGGAAACAGCTTTCTCTTTTATTACCATAACATATGGTAGAAAAAGTCTTTTTTGTTTCATGCTGTTGAGGAGGCTATCCAATTTATCACTCCAAATAGGATCCAAAAATGATTAAAAGAGGTGTGAGCAGTTCAGTTTTGTAACAGAAGTGCGGAGACGCAAGTTCATGAGGGAAAGGCAAATTCAGAAACATCAAAACGTAATTTTTAGATGCTTTTCAGTTAAATCCCAAACTTCACCATGATTTTTCCTCTGACCTTCTTCAGGGGTCCTGGCAACATGAAGAGTTGGTGCAAGATATTGTATTGGCAAATGGATTAGCATTGTATCAATATGACTCTCTTGGGGTGAGTGGAATTGCCTTTCTGCTGTAAAATACCTGGCACAAATAAAAGGCTTCTTCCATGTGCACCACTGAAAGAGTTATGATTGATCTAGGACCACAAGACTTTCTACATTTTTTTTGCATACATCAAATAAAATCTATTAGGAGAAATATTGTCTGCATGAAGTCAATAGAAGCTTAAGTAAAATATTAAATCACACTGCAGTATATCTACATTTTCATGTTTCGTTTCTTGGGCTGATATTTCAAGTGCTTTGCTGTTCACTATTCCTTCCTTGTTAAAAAAAAAAGCTGTGAAACATTTATGCAGGTTTCATGTTATTCCTGAATTCTGTGGTGTTGTCTTCAATCCTTATTTTTCAGAGCTCTTTGTTTTTCCTTTTTTCTCTTCTCCTTTCAGATGTGGTTAAGAAAAACTTTGTTTCCTTCATTGTGTCTGTGAATGGGAATATATATCCTTTTTTATTATTATTATTTAAGTTTCTCTGAAGCTGATACAATTACCTCGTGACCATCTTGGGTTTTGTTTCAGATATTGTGGTAATGCAGATTCCTTTGCTACTTTGGTATTTTATTAAACTTCTTATTTGTGTCATTGATTCCTTAATATTTAAAGTTCTTTCCTATATGAAAATGAATTTCAGGTATAAAACCCTATTTTTTTCATACTACTGAAATCAGAAACAAAATTCCCATTGTCCTCAACATGTCATATTTGTCTCCATATTTCCCTAAGCCTTAGCTCCCTCCAGTCCTTTCTTTGACTTCACTCTTTAAGTTATAGGTGTAACTCTCTTACAGGAGAGTGTTTCATATTTTAAAACATTAGTCTACCTGATGTTACTCCCTGAACAAGTCTGGTACTTTTCTTTGCAAGTTGAGTCCTTCTAGTCATGTTCAATTCAACTAATTTGTAAGTGCTGACATCCAACTTTCTCTGTCTGTGGAGTCTATCATATTTCCTCTATTTTGTTGAGCAAAATGAGGGGAAGAGAGGGGATAGGATAATATAAAAGAGACAGGATTCTTCCAAACTACCCAGAGCCAACACTGGATCACATTTCTAACCAAACAGTAGCTGAAACTGCACCAGAAAAAGTTGCAGTTTCTAGCGCTATATGGTACCTCGGGATTAGTGCTTTAGTGTGAGTGTTTCCCCTGCTCCCACAAATACCTTCTCTCTTTCTTTGAGAATTTTGCGGGGCAGGGGGAGTGGGGGGGAGGGGGGGGAGGGGAAGGGCAGGGAATGAAAAGTGCTTTTCTGAGTTACCTTACTTTATCTGTAAATATTTCCTCTAAACCCCCAGTAAAATTATATCAGTATGGCTTCCATTAAGTGGCATTCAATTTAGGTAAAGTGACAAGACTTGATATTTCTATACTGTACAAAACCTTGTTATATGAGGGATGCTGTATTTTTGGCTATCAGAATGAAGCCCAGCTGGTCTGTTTAAAGACATGCTAGAGTAATGTGATGGTCTAAAGTGGCCCCAATTCCAATGACAATGTTCTGCCAAGCAAGAGACAAACAAATAGAACTGTATTTACTAACACTGAAGTGTTGGATACTGTTGCTGCCTGTAGCATCAATATCTTCCTGCTTGACATCAGAGACACTTCCTGTTGGTTAATTTGGTTTGGGTGTAAGGAAATGTCCATACATTCCTTTTCTACCAGTGTATGTTGATCCTCAGCACAAAAAACAAGAGGAAGTGAAATATGTCTGTATCTTCCCTCTGAAAGAATACCTCGTAAGAGCTGAAAAATAAGACTAACCATATGAGCAATTTTCTGAATAATGTTACTTCAAAGGAATAATAACAACATAATATATAACAAAATAATAGTGGCTATCCAAAAGCTTGTGAAATTTCTATTTAATGATAATACAGAAAACCACACACAGAGCAAATACCTTTAAAAGTAGTTATGAATATATGGAAGGAAATACAAGACAGAGCAAGAAAGCATTTGCAAGAGCGAATATGTAGAGACCTCTGAGAAAAAAATTAATCAACTTCATGTATTTTCTCTTCAAAACCATGTTGATGAATACAGCATGTGAAAAATTATGCTTTTGCAAATGGCCGTGACCTTGATGAATAATGTGATTTATAGAGAATGTTTGTTTTCTTTTCATTTGAAAATAAAGAAAAAAAAATCCCCTTCTGGGAAAAATGAACTTATCAGAAATTTAGCAAATATTGTGGTAAAAGTATTTTTTCCAAGGGATTTCTGTATCTTTTATCCACTCAACTTATTGCTCCCATGAAAAATGCAAGCCCTCCAATTCATCTCCCCAGGCATTTTTAAATAACATTTACCCTACCTTCTTCCACACATCTCACTTTTGCAAGAATTGAAAACTACTTTAAACTTCTTTAGTAATCACTTCAGTGGTGACATAAGCAGATTGTTAACATTGCGAACTGAGATGTTGTATGATCAATAGCAGTAAATTTTAGGTAGCGTATTTTCCTCATTCCTGCTGTTTGTCAAACTATGCTATATGTCCGAAACTGGAAAGCTTTTCTAAAGCTTTTTCGTAAAGGAGGAAGGTAGATTTTGAACCTAGAGACAAACTTCATACTCCAGAGCCCTTTTCTCTTTTTAATTTGTTCAGAACACCACCATTTCCTTCTTCTCCCCAATTCCACTATTCCTGTGGAGTGTAAGTAAAATAGGTACTATGCTCTCCTTTCTCTTATACTATTCTTGGATTGCTAAGTAATTTTAAAAGTGTCAAGTACTCTGAAAATACACTGAAAGGTAGAATATGCTCAATACAATATGCTTTTTCATAGACATATGAAATTCCAGACAGGAATTTCATGCTATCATTCATTTTGTGAACTCTACAAATGCAACATATAGTGGCAAGTTTTTACCTCTGTATTTTACTATTTCTGACATTATAACACTTACTTTTGTCTTCTTAGGAGCAATCTTTTTACTATGTAGTAAGATTTACTGGGAGTAGTGAGTTTTAGTAGTATTATTAGTTTATAATGTTAACGTTTTAGGTCAAGTCCACTAACTTTTATGATAAAATACTGTTGAAAGAAATTACTTAGTAGAAAGGCAAAACTGATAGTTATTTTGTAATAGAAAATACTGTAGTGTACTCAGGCTTGATAGGTATGTAATATGTTTTCTAAGCAGCCATGCAAATTTTAAAACAGAAAACTTAATATACTGCCAAATGTGATGATTATATTTATGGCAGAAAAGCTTCTAAAGATTTATTCCCCCCCCCCCGCTAAAATAAAGTAATAACAAGAAATGGGCACTGAACTGATTTTTCTGATAGGAACATGTTACACCATGAAAGCTAAATGCTATCTTAAATAATACTTGAGGGTAAAATTTGGCAGTGTATATGCGTATGTCAGTACCATTTCCCATACGTTTTAGAATGGCTTTGATAGAAAAATAATTAACTTAAAATGGTGGGATTCCATATTTATTACATTTTACATTCTCAGTGCTGATGATACTATTTTGAGCCATGATGTGTTTTATTTTAAGCCCCGTCTTTTCAAACTAAACCTCTATTTCCTCCTTCTCATATATCATCTTCAGTTGTATAGCTCTTGGAAGCCACATCAGCCCTTTAGCTACCAGCTGGAACTTAGTAAATAAGTTTTATTTATGTTGCACAAGATGGCATGGTACCAACGAGCTTTATTTGAGATCTGAGAAATAAATAAAAGGTAAAAGATAGTAAATTTTTTCTTTCATCATGCCAGTGTTTCTAAAAATAAGACTCTAAAAAGATAGAGGAACATTTAATAGACAATGCAGGGTTTTTTACTTAGTCACTTTTCAGGATAAAGGTGTTCTGTAAAGGCATATACTGTTATTGCATGTGCCATCTTGGCCTGTATTTCCATAGAAGGCTTTATATTTGGCTACTGGACAGCTGGAAGTCTTTGATCCAAGGCAACCTTTCAGCGTATAATCATTTGAGAGATACTTAAACCCGTAGCCTTTGAGCAAGCTTACTTACCATAATTTTTAGCCAGTCCCTTTACCTAATACCACTGAACTTTGAATTTACCCGGTTCTGAATATAGATGTGAGTGTGCATTGTATGTGTGTATATGCATTTGCCCATGTTTCCAGAAGTTGGATAATTTTATTTGACTATGCTATTAATTTTTAAGTGAATTCTGAAAACCATAAAGTAATATTTTTCTCGTACTTTTCCTGTTTGTTAACTTTTTCTTATTTTGGTTCTTTTTGTACTGGTTCAGAGACCCTGACTGAGGCATACTGTAGACCAAATATAGAAGAGTTCTTATAATTACATAGAAACCACCTTTCTAAATAGTAATAAAAATGGAAGCATCAGCAGATACTGTAGTCAATATTTCTTATGCTTTTTGAGTGCTTAAGATGTTGTGATTCCAGATTTAATAGAATTCAGGAAACTTGCATGCAGGATGCCAAAATAATTATTCATTCAAAAAGGAACCCACAAATAATAGCCTTAGGCTCTGAAAATGTCTTCACAAGCCAAAAAAAAAGAAAAAAAAAGCAAAGCATTGGTGCTTCTAAAACTTTTCATTCAGTGGCACTTAAATACTCTTACAATTATGACATTTGAAATTACTAACTTGGGTGCATCCATGGAAGACCTTGACCCTTTAAAGACTTTGGTGTGTACTTAAATTTAATACGATGTGTAAATCCCAGCGAAATGACCGTGATTTACAGTAGTGAGCATTTTGTATTGATGTTGTACCCTTTGCCCCTTGAAGAAGAAAAGAAAAATATATTTTGTATCTCCAGAAAGCAAATAAGGTAACTATAAAATAAAAGTAAGGACAAGTATATTGACTGTGCTTGTAAAAAATAGAGAAGAAATAGAATTATTAAAAAGATATAAAAAGAAAACCTATAAGGATAAATGAAAATATATAAAAATAAAGGCTATAAAGATAAAACTTATATAAAACATAAAACTTAGAAACTAATACAGATAAGATCTGTAGAATTTAGGCATACCTTGGAGGATAAGTCCAGGACAAAGCTGATGGTCAGATGACAGTTGGCAAGGAGTTTTGGGGGAAAGTTCTCAGGTTTGGCTTTGGTGAACTTGGGCTGACAGTAGAACTGGCATAAAGAAATGCCATGAAGGTAACACAAAATTTTAGAGAGACGGTAGTAAAAAGTCAATTAATACAGAGAAAAAAAATTATCTAATAGTTGTACAGAAATGCTATGTAGCTTTCTGTGAGGATAGACATTGCTTGCTATTGTGTTACATTAAAACGACATGTGCAAACAATACATAAAAAATAATAGATACCATAAGGTCCACATACCTATCAGGGCAATCTTTTAAATACTTTCTGATCTATTCATATCAGGGTGCATTCAACACCCTACTTAAACTTGTGTAATTTTAAGGTAGGACAACATAGTGATTGTTTGGAACAATATTTTATTTGCAGGATATGAAACTGAGAAACTGTAGGTAGACCTACATTCTTTCAAACAAGAGACTGGGTCTCCATTTGGTGGCAAAACCCCCACTCTATGTATTTCTTGCAAAATACAGGTCAGTATAACTGTGCTTTTATAGTGTTTTCTACTAGTTGAAGTAGTGGACTTAGAGTCATCTTCTGCATTTTCTTCCAAGGTTTTTCCAGGGACAACTAAGTAATTTATTCAAGTCTTTTACCAGCTTTTAGTTTTAGCTGATTAATCTGTGAAGTGGGTACAAGAAATGCTTGCTTTAGAGGACTATGCAATCAGAAACAGCTATACTGATTTATACCAGCTGAAGATATGAGATTTTCCATTTATTAATGTTCAAAGTACTTTGAGATCACTGAATGAAAACACTGCAGGATTTTAGGGAAAGAGAAAATAATTTATGTTACTAAGCCATTCCATCTCTCTGCAGTTTTAGAGCAGTGTGGATTTTTTTTCTTGGTTACATAAATTACTATCCTGAGCTGGTATTCCTGCCCGTTTCCTTTTTAAATTACCAACACAGCAAAAGAATTGTAGCTATTTGCATCAGCTTAACTTTCTTTGGAGATTTCCAGCTCTGTGTGACAGTCTTTGCAGTCATTACTGGGTTGGATACTTCTCTGCAATCTCTTCTGGGAGAAAAAAGGTTTGGGAGCATCCTAGCCATGTGCTTTAAATGTACAAAAACAGAATGGAAGAATAAAAGGAACAGAGTCCCTTGGTATAATCTCTTTAATGTCTTGCATCTGATGTTCAGATTGGTGGGGAGGATCACATGCCTGATGTTTTCTCTAGGACTGCACCCAACTGGAAGCCATCCCTTGGCTTCTCTGCAGACAGCAGCATACCCAAATGGAACGTATTAATTCTTTGGGGAAATCTCCTTAGTGAGACAAAAAGGAATCTTCTCAGCTTCCCAGACACATTCTCTGTTCCCAGTACCATCAGCCTTAAAGGAGGATCTGCACTACCTTGGGCTGAAGGACACAGTTTCATTGTAACTGAAAGGTTTA
Organism: Nyctibius grandis; assembly: GCF_013368605.1. NCBI lineage: Eukaryota > Metazoa > Chordata > Aves > Nyctibiiformes > Nyctibiidae > Nyctibius > Nyctibius grandis. The sequence continues at coordinate 24,351,481 of NC_090664.1, read as the reverse complement.
GCACAGATAAATAACTCCTATGATCCAGCCGCCCAAGCTTTCAGGCTTTGACAAGTTTGTTAATAAAAATGTGAAAGAAAAGAAAGAAACAGTCAGCCAGGCAAGATGCCCCTGTAACTCTGCTGTCATCATTAGGTGAATATGGTATACCAAATATTTATGCTTCTATACGATTCAGGATCACAGAACATAAATATCTTTTATGTGTTTTATTTTCTTTGGAAAAGGGAGTAGAGGACAGTGTGAGTCATAGTGGAAGAATAAAATTCACTTATCTTCTGAAAAAAAATACTACTTTTGTCAGAGAAGGATCCCAGCAGTAACTTGCTTGCTGATTACCCCTGCAGACCAACTGGCCTCAAGGAGGAAGTTGATGGCCTGACAGTCCCCAGTCTGTACCTCTCTGGTGACCTTTGGCCAGAAGTCAAATCATATTTCTTACTCCTGCTGGGGGTAAGATAATAACTGTTTCTACCTAAGTCTGAGTACAGGCTGCCTATGCACCATTGCAAAGGATTTCTGATGAGCAGAGTTTTGACCCTTCTCACCGTAACAAATCTTGGCAGCTGCAGCCCGATTTCTGTGCATAGGGTTGGTCTGAGGAATGTGGGAAGGTTAACATGAATGTCTGTTGGTGTAGGATCAATGCTAGTTGTATGCTTTAAAAAAACCCTATAATTTCTGTTATTATCTGATTCAGAGGATTCTGTTCTTAGGCAATTGAGAAGGGAAGTGCTATGTTTATGAAGCTCCCGAGGAGGCAGTCGATGGATGATTCCTCTTTCTTGCACCTTGCTGTGCCCTCCAGAGTGTAGATGAGATGGGAAAGGAGCAAGACAAAGGTTCTGATGATTCTCTACTCCCAAGAGACAGTGAAGGGTCAGGAGCTGTCCCTGCCTGTCCAACTGTCCTCACTCTCCTGAGGTAGGAGAAGCCTGCTTATGAGGGAGAAGTGAGCTTCGCATTGCTTTGGGGTAAAAAAAAAAAAGGAAGGAATCTAGTGCTTTGTGTAGGCTTTCTTTACAACTGCCAACCTCAAAACATTTTTCTAAAGACAGTAATTCAGGGATAATGAAGGCGCTGAAGCCTGAGAGGTGGCAAATGCCAAAAGATTTTATTTATGTCCTGGTGAAATTTAGTCCATTTTAAAAACATATGAATATGATTCCTTATAGCACTTCATAAGATACCATCATTCGCTTTTGTGAAGGAATTTGCATGTGTGTTTTGTGCTGCAAAGGAGTTCCTGCCAAGGCAAGACAAAGGTTAGAGAAGTCCTACCTGCACAAAGTCCAAAACAAAATGCTATGATGTTTTCCAGACATTAAGCTGCTCTTCTCTGAGCAGAGATCTCATAGTAGTTATTCAAAAGAGAAGCAACCTTAAATGTCTGTTGATTAATGTAGAGGAAGACTGGATTAGAGATTTAGAAACTAGATGTCTATGTGGTCCTCTCTGCAATTGAGGAACTTGCAGCTGTCATGTTTTTGAAAGACCAAATAGTAGCCTTGGCTGCTGCAAAAAGGAACACAGACACCCTGAGATGTTTTAGAGGAGAGTCAAGCTTGCTATCCTAGTAAACAGATTACATTTTCCATAATATCTTCTTTAAAGAAATGTCCTTAGAGTTTCTGTTCAGTATTAATTCAAGAACAGTGTAAAATGGATGAGCTCTGACATTCCGAGTCCCTCAATATTATGGAGGAAGAAAGAGAAATGGACAATGACACAGGTCTTGTGAGCACATAGGTTAGCTCTTCTGGTAGATAGTATATAGTATAGAGAGTAGCAGCAACAAAGTTCTGTCATAATTTGTGAGACAGTATTATAGCAGAGTAGGGTGCTATTCTTCTGGTGAAATTTGACAGACACTGTGTAAACTTTTAAAAGAAAAAATTCTTTCTTTCAGAAAAAACCCTCTAGGTCTTATTCAGGTAAGAATGAATTCAGGTAATACCAAAAGCAGTAACAGAACAGTGAATTCTAAATGCCACCTTCGATTATTATCCTTATAGCCACCTTCTTCCTTCAGCTGAGATTCCTATATATATCATTTCTGTAGAGATTTATGAATATGCTACTATTTCCTGTTCAGTACTATTAAAGATGGTGTTAACAGCTATTCCTAGTGCTTTGTGTTGAAAGACGTTGCTTTCAGTGTTTAATAATTTTACTAATGTTACCCAGTGTGGCTGGCAGTTTTCATGTCAGACATATTTATTTGACAAAAATTTTGAAGAAACTGTGGCTAAACAATTTTTGCTGCTTCTAAGAATGAGATTAAGGGTCAAATGCATTGTTTTGCCCAAGTTATAAAAAATGTGCTGACATCTTTATGCATTTGAGCAAGGTCTTGAAATGTGGTAGAAGTGTGGTAGATTTTCCCAATGTTCCAAATTATAAGACTTTCAAAAATCTTATTCTATCTTAGCCTGGTTAGGTTTGTTAGTGCTCAGGAACTTGAGTTTTCAGAGCTTCTGTCTGCACTGAACACACTCCACCCTCTGACTCCTGAGCATTGTCTATGCTGTATTCTGTGGCGCTGCCACTTTATATGACATGAAGAAATAAAAAACAGAGCCTGACTTGAATTTGAGGAAATGTGAATGGAGAAGAGGAGGGCAAAAGCACAAGTGGCTGCAGATAGGGAGGGTTCTCCATAGGATCCCTCCTTCTTTCAGTGTATAAGATATACAGTGCTATGGGGACAGATCAAGATTGCATATCAGCCACAGTCCTCACCTCATCACTAATCACGTGTGTTGCAGATGTGGGGAAGTTTGTGAAGTATGAGTTGCTTCAGACAATGAACATATAATTAGAGTATCAGAAGGTATGTACATAAGAAAGATAAGATGCATTTGCATAGGAGATCTTTATTCCTGATATAGTTCCCTAACTTTGTGGAGATTAGCCTGCAAAATTTGCAGTCACTGTAGTGTCTAATGTAATTATTCATATGTGTATTTTTTGTGTTATATAGTTATGCATCATGGTGCTATAGGAAAAAGACCTAGAAGAGGAGTAATCTGACCTCCTGCCTCAAGGCCATGTCAGCTTGAACCTGTAGCAAGCTTGGTGGATATTTGTTTTACCTATTATAAAAAACTCAAAGAGATGGAGACTTTTCAATTTTTTTAAACATTTTATTTAATGATCATCTGTCCTTACTATCAAAAAGCTTTTTCCAGTGTCTGCACTATGGCTTTCCTGCTGCAACTATTTCATGCCCTATCCACAGGAGAAATGCAGAACAGGTTATTTCCTCTTGCAACAATCACTTATATATTTCTGGACTTTTATCATGTTTGGTCTCATGTTATGTGAATCAAATAATTATAATTCTATAATTTTATCCACTTAGGTCATATTTTTTAGAATTTTTTTCTTTCCTTTTGTTCTCTCAAGTTGGTCTAGGTCCTTCTTGAAGTGTAATGCTCACTACTGGAATCCATATTTCAGCAGAGGCCTCCTAATGACATGTAAAAAAAAGGAATATGTCACAAATTATATCACTTTGCCTGCAGACAATCACGATGCAATTTCAGTGAAATCACCAGAAAAATTAAGTTGCCTCTATCCTGTTTTTTCTAATGTGGAAGGATATTGAAATGTTGTATGTCCTGACAAAGACTTTTTACTTAGTATGAATTCTCCTTTTCTCTGACTAACAAGTGAAAGGAACACTTTCCTAATATTAAAATTACCTTTGAGGAAATCCGAACAAAATAAAGATTATAAAACACAGATCAAAAACTAAACTAAAGAAAAACCTAAAAAATTGTTAAAATATTATTAATATGCTAATTTTTCCCCACAGAAAACCTTAATCTTTCAACAAAAACATGACCTCTTTGGCCTAAGTTGATTAAATAATAAATAAATAAATAAGTATTGAACTAAGACAAATAGTATTACACATGCGCAAAATTGATCTTCAGATTTTGACCAGTGTAGACCAATTGGGATTTCCTTGAGTTAATATATTTGAAATAGAACATTCATTTGTGTATTTGTCTTAATGTTAGTGATGAATCCCCCTGAATTAGCGCAGTCATTAGAGGCTCAGCATTTGTCACACTAGTGTAAAAGCCATCCTGATGCCTTCCCTTCGGAAAGTCAACCTGAGAGAAGGCATCTATTGGTGTGGAATGCAAGTGTTTATCTTCTCCTTCAACACAGCTTTAATGCTTTGAGTTTGGAGAAGCGTGAAAATAAGCTGACAAAGTTTGTCAAGGAAGGGGTTAAAAAAAGTGGAATCTTTGTGACTGTGAAGGGCTGAATTATCTTCCTGACACCAGCAGAGGTTGCTGTCACTAGTTTGTGGTTGTCACATTCCTGTTATGCTTGACCTTGGAAAGGCTTGACAACAGAGTCTGGATTTGAGTAAGGGAATTTCATGTTTTTCCTTTGCTAGTCACCCACCACTTCGATAAACATTTTAAAATGTTAAGAAGAAAAAAAAAAGAAGTTTGGAAAGCAAACATTTTCCCAAAAGAAATTTATAGTTCAAATTTACACCAAGTTCGCACTAACTGGAGCAGTCCGGGTTTCCACTCAGGCTCTGAGTGCTCTCTGTAAACCATTAGTCACTTCCCTGGAAGAGGCAGCTTTTTATAGGCAGCAGGATAAAAGAGGCAAAGCTGTGTATACAATATTAGAGGCTTTCACATGTACCTGAATTTTTTTTCCCCCTCGATTGTCGAAAAGAAAAAAGAGTGACTATAGAAAGAAATTAATTGAAGCCTTGGACTTTGTTTGGTTTTGGACAGCTACCACGAATATTGGTTTAATGAAAAGAAAATATCTTGTGTTGTGGATTTTTGAGATTGTGGCAATTTATATCATGAAAATAAAAGTTCTTTTAATTTTTAACGGGTTGGTTTTTTTCACTCTACAGAACTGTGATTATGCCAGCTGCCAATGAGTTTGATCCAGAGATTGTCCTGGTGTCAGCAGGATTTGATGCCGTGGAAGGCCACGAACCTCCGCTGGGCGGGTACAAAGTCACAGCTAAATGTAGGTATCATCATAAGATGCATGTTTCTGAGTTGGTATTTTTTTCTAATTAGCAACCTTATTTTAAGTCCAGCTTACATCCGTATTTCTATTTGGTGAGTTGATACTTGTGTCACTGAGAGCAGGGACTCTCCATCAGTTAATACCCAGAGATGCCCATGGAGCTGTGGATCTTGTGCAGCTCACAGACAGGATGGAAATGAACATGTTAGCCTTTCTGGCTCGCTCCTTTCTGTTCTTCTTGGCATTTTTGTCTTGGCTTTTTAAAGTATTACTTTTCTGGCATTCAAATAATATTTTAGAGGTTTCATGCTTTTCAATAGGCCCCATTTTCAAAATTGCTGGAGTAAGTTATTTCTCTTTAAATATATATTGGAGATTTTAGACTTTATTGCTCTTTTGTTATTGTAATCTTTGCAGCTCGATGGCATTAATCCTGAATTACGTCAGTGTTTGTGAAGGCCAAAATTTTCTAAAAGACTACTCTGTTGGATCTCAACGTTTGGATGTCCATTTCAGTCCTCCAAAATGTGTGCTCATGGCAGAGATTTAATACTTTCTGAAAGATAGGTCTGTCTGAGGTATCTCATATGTAGCACTCCAAAGTTACTAGCTCTTACAAGACATTGTGGCCAAACTGATTCTGAGCCTGGGATGTTAACATCCAGCTGGGTAATGTAGTAACGCTCTGTACAGTAATGTGCCCTGTAACATTGCTATGTATAAATTGCTTTCCATGAGACAACACAAAATGTTTTCCTAATGCAATGCTATGAACAATTTTCTTCTATATATATACTTTTCTTCCGTGTATCTCAAGAAATACCATAATAACACTTAAATAGTTATTAAATATGGATGTCTACTGCTAATGACAAATGCCTTGGGAAAAGTCTGGAGAAGTCAATGAGACCTAATGACATTTAACACACTGCACAAATGGACTCCAGCTCAGAGGATTTTGTCATTCTGACCTCTGCCTTTTGTTATAGGTCAGTAGAATTAAGTTGATGTTTACCTCAGGAGGAGCAGGGAAGAGACACATAGTTTTTATTTTCATTTTAACTGCATGCAGCCCAGGCTCCTCTGAATAGCAAGGACGAAAGGATAGATGGAGAGTAGAGTGACTGTCCATAGTGGCATACTGTGGAAAGCGAGAATGCAGAGAGCAGTGCAAAGGCCTACCCAAAGACACTCACACATTTGCTAATGCACAAGCGAATAGGAAAAGGAACATCCCTGTGGCTGCAAGTAAGGTGTCTTGAGTTTTAGCACAGCTTTTCAGGTTAATGAGGTGGTTGAACTAGAGAGGAAAGAAACATAGCAGCCTGTATGCGTGTTTCAGTATCGCTTATCTGTGTGTTATGATTTTTAGTAAAACATTGTGCATGAAAAAGCCCTTTCTAAGAGGTTCGCTCACTATTTTTTCCCATAAGTATGGTTCCTGGTCAGAGGCACCATTCCATGAGCTTATGTGTTAGGGAGATGAGCTTCCAACTGATACAAAATAGATACTTTGTTGAGAAGCATTGTATAATTATCTGTATTTAGCAGCTGAGAATGGATGCTACATGTCCCTTAAGCATGCATGATGCTCCAGTAAGATGCTTTGGCATACGTGATGTCCTGACATAGCAGTTTTAGCAACTTAACTACAAATTGCAGTAAGATTCATATTTTCCCCCCAGGTTAGACTGAATTTCACCCTGACAGCAAATAAAAACTGTTTGATATTGGAATCAGTGTTAATTTTCATTAATTAATTAATTAATTAACTCTTCATAATGTTTTTTAGAAACTGAACTCTTAGTACATTTTTTAATATAAGAGGCTGCATATCTACAAGTTGAACATGTGTCTGTAAGCAAAAAAAAGGTGATTTACAGTAGGTGGCTCTTGTTTAAATTAAGGGAAAAGCCAAGATAATGATCATGCACCTGAGGGATGAATAAAGCCTTTTGTACAAAGCCAAAGGAATTTGTTATTTCCCCAAAACAAAATTCTCCACATTCCACCATACCATTTTAGAACATAGCATACTATATGTGGTATGTAGAAAAATGAACAGTCTATTAAAAAAAATAAGTCCAAAGAGAAACATTCATATTAAAGACTGAAAATCGATATTCCTGCAAATTTTCAATATAATTGGTTTGTAATAATTAGAAATTATGCCCAAAACAAGTAAATGCAAAGTAAAGTTTAACCTGAAAATATTCTTTCTTTATAAATCTTTAGCACTTTGTGTACACTTAATATATTGAATTTTCTGATTTCTATGACCCAATACAAACTTTACCCATATAAATTAGGAAGAAATTGACATCAAAGGAGAGAAGATGGGTCCTTAGCTGCTAATCTTGCTGTTAAAGAGAGTTAGGGAGACACTAGATTCTTGATAAGGAATTATTTATGTCTTTCCTTCAGAATACAGTCAAAGAGAAAAATAAAAATATATTAACCAATCAACATTCCCAAGTCATAAAGTAAAAACCATAGGATTAAGATAACAGATTGGACTAATTACAGCCTTAGAGTAACCATATAGCAGGCAATTACATACAGAAGAAATTGGTCTACTAAATCTACACAGTTTGAGAGGTGTAAATTATAATCTGCTTTATCCCAGTATTTTGATTTTTTGCTATATTGACATACAATCTGATTTACTGAGGACCTGCCATTTCAGACTAGTAAACAAACACATCAGCAACAAAATAGTCATATATATTTTTGCAGCTGATTTTAAGTGCTTGGGTCTGATGTGCATGTCAAGATTTCTCACAGTGCGGTGACCCTCAGCTCCTCTAGAAGGGTGTAGAATGGAAAAAGGCCAACTGAGATCAGTGATGATAGCAGAGCTAGGAGATATCTCACTTGCCTAATTTATCTCCCATTCCTTTAAGTAATGAAATCACTAACGGTCTTTTTCCATTGAAAAAAAGAGATAGTGTTTAAGAAGGATTGGAAGGGAAATTTGAATCTTTCCTTTCTTATTGCACTTTTCATATCAGTTTCCCTAAGTAAATCTTTTTCTCCAACTGCCTTTGCAATTCATCCTTTTCTGTTGATTTTTGAGGAGAAAAGTTTTCACTAAACTCATGAATATTTAACTAACTTTTACCTGGCCCCAAAACAGATTTTGTTTGGTGCAATGTAGAATTGAGAATGAGCATTAACTAAAACATTTGTTTTAACTCCAACTTTGAGGATTTCACAGGCACATTTTCTTTTTGTTGACTCTTTTTATCCTTTGTTCCAATCGTCTCTCTCAATGAAGTGCTACCATTTCAAAAGGTGCTTGTATATACCTGGATACACATATACGTCTTGAAACATATAGTCAACCCATGTGCATAAACTTTGTGATGGATTTTATATTCTGTTAAGAAAAAAAATGGGCTTCAAAGACTTGAGATGACTGGTGGCATATGGCAGAACTTTCTGCTGCCAGGGAGCTCTCAGGCCTTTGGTACCAGCTATATTCCTAATGTCTTAGTAAGAAGAGACAAGCTTTATTAACAACACCATTATAAGACCACCTAGCATAATTAGAAACAGTAGGTATACTTTTGAATGCACAACCATTTTGTCCTGAAGAAGGTCTTCCCAAAAAAGGGGTTGTATTTGAAAAGGAGTTTCTTTTTCCAAATATACCTTTTTTTTCTGATAAAGATACTATCTCCACTTACAAACTCTGCCTTGCTTCTGTTCTTACGCTATGAAAACTGCACCAAGTTTAACATCAAAAAGCAAAGAAAAAAAAAGCGAGGCACACGGCACGTTAAACCTTCTGGTAATCCTCTTAGCCCAAGGTCTTGCATCAGTTATGGGTGTCAACTCCTGCTCAGGAGATTCTCTGACTTCTGGTAGGGTCTGCCTCAGATTGTCAGAGATATTCAAGCAACTTATCTCAGATTTTACTTTCTATTGCCCCTCTCTTATGACTCAAGCTTAACTTCATTAGCCAAAATAGCGGTTTATCTTTTGTATTGTGAAGTCCATCTTTAGTACTGGCATAGCTCTGACCATGTTGCGTGGTTAAACCAGTTCCCCAAGCTGTGTGGTGAAGGTGGATGCAGCAGTGGGAGCTCTCTCATGCACAGCTTTCTTATGCAGAGTAACTATTGATGTCATTGAGATCCCTTTGTTTATATCAGGGACTATAAAGGTGCTTTACTTTTACTGTAAACTATAATCAGATAAGAGGTAAACATGTCTCAGTTCCTGACAGGCCTAATGTTTCCTTTTTATTACTAGAAACGTATTTTTTTAATAAAGTAACAGATAAAATATCAGCACACTATATTACATATTATAGAAACATAGCTGTATCAATTCCACTTTTTGTATTGGAGTAAGTAAAGATTGTATTGAGAGTAAAGCATAAGAAAAAGAATGAGGAAGAAATAAAGGGGATAAAGGAGTTCTATATTTAGAATAGCAAGGAGATGCCTAAAGAGTGTGAATCTACTCTTCCATCTTATCCTGATGATGCTTAGGTGGAACTAATGAAGACAGAGCTGATATATTCTGTGCTTGATTTTATACTTAATTTTTACAACCTCTGCTAAAATGTATTGTATTATCACACCATTTGAATTCTGTACAGTGAACAGGTCTGAAAAAGAGCCTCCAGATCTAATCATAAATTTGCAAGTTGTTAGATGTTGTAAGAGCACTGTTTGTAAATTTAACTCTTCTGACTGAAGTTCTCTCTGTAACATTATCCTGAGGTGAAGTACTTTCTCTTTGTTTTGTAGAGCAGCCCTTAGAGTAATGCTTGCATTAAAGTCACTGAGATCACTTTAATGTTCAGGTAAATATTGTACATAATTGCTCATTAAATGGTGACCGTTCCCTAAAAAGAAGAAAGTGAATGAAGATTTTTTTCAGGGTAATCTTCCTGAAGCACTCGTTTTTTTAAGGGCTCAGATGATTAAGTGGAGTTTTTGTGTTGTTTTACCCTCTTATTCCAAAGATGCTATTTGACACCAGAGTGCAAAATAAGATCAGCAATTAGCAGTAGGAAAAGATACCACTGCAGGCATTTAAAGAGTAAATTATATTTTGTCAATTTGGATACCTGTCTACTGTTACGCCAAATTTGTGATGCAAGGTTGATCCAGTGTCTAGAATATAACTGACTCTAACTAAGCTGATTTGCAACTTTCAAAGTTTTTATTTGAGAAAATTGCAATAACTCCCTTAACTTATCAAAAGCTGCATTATGCTGTGACACACTCCATTCAAGTGGGACCAATGAAAAATGTGCTAAAGCTAAGAACAGTTTTCCTCCTCACAAGCCCTTGGCAGGTAGGGCTTAGAGGACTTCACTGTACAGTACACGATCTGTCTGATTAATCACAGCAGAGGAAACAATTAATGCTCTAAACAGTTTATTTCCAAAGGATATGCCAGACTAAGTGTTAGAAATTAATGTTTCAAAAGGGCTGCTGACTTACATGTAGCCTACAAGTCTTCTGTCAAGAAATCTCTTCTCATGGCTGGAACTGGTACTTCTCAGAATACAAGTAAGAGCAACCAGGTTGAACTTAGGTGCCTGTCCTGTTGGTTTCTGCTTTGCCCTTCACATTTCAGTTCCAACTCTCAACAGGGAGTAATGATTTTTGATAATAAGGTCTCTGAATGTAGCATATAAAGCTATAAAAAGATAAAATACCTAACATCTGGGGATAAGCAAATTCAGAAATAATGTGCACAGTTTTAATAATGAGATGACTGATCACTGAAACAAATAATCTAGCATGGTGTGTTTGCCATCACTGGAAGGCTTTAAATGAGACTTAAAAATAGATAGCTCATAACATCCTTACAAATAGATATGCTGTAGCACACTCAGACATTAGAGGCTTCATGCAAAAATCACTTAATGAAATTTCTCTTCAATGGCTAGTGTTTCCTTGAGTCTTCACAATTGTTCTGCTGTATCTTGAAATTCTTTTCAGTTTCCCATTACATGTCGTGTATAGCATATGTGTTAGAAACAGACCAAAGGAAAATGCTAGAACTGCATATCACTGAATTCAAATGTAGAATTGATCTGGGTCTAAGCTTGTTACTTCAGATATGTTTCAGAGAAAAGGTTTCGTATGTGCCAGCCTCACTATTTCTAAAATAGTCTGTGTGACTATTCAGAATATTTCAAGTACTGCAAATGATAAATATGTTTGTTGTTTCTTTTCCTGGAAGCTCTTAATTTCTAAAGGAGTCCCCAAATAATATTGCAACTATCTACTGGACAGTACCTTGGAATGACTGTGAGTTGTTTAGGGTAGAGTGATTGTAATGTCTTTTGGGGAGGGACTACACATTCTTGTGATTGTCTGAAAGACTTCCCTGACACCTGACTCTGAAAAAGAGTCCTGACTGGGACTACTGGGGCTAATGTAATAGGTAAATGTTAAAGGAAAGCAGGCAAAAAGAGTCCACGCAAACTGACAACTGACTAAACAGAATAGTAGTTTTGATTTGGTAGCTATTTAAACATAATCCAAATTTCTAGAAATAGAACTGCAAGCTTTTATGATGCCATATCTAATTTCTTCTCTTCAAAAGTAATAAAGTCTTTTAGACTCAACTATCAGCACAAGAACCTATGATCTTGGAAAGTCTGGCACTAACTCCTTCAGAGTGCAGTTCCAGTAGACAGTGTGAGCTACTTCAACAGCTCATTGCCGTAAAAAAAAAAGGGTAGTTGCATGCCCTTTCCCCTTCTGAATTGTCCATTACTTACCTTGCACTGGCTCTGGTTCTTGTCAGATCTCTCTGTAAACATATGCAGCATTAACTCATCAACCTATCAGAAAACTTAATCAGCAAAAAAAGTGGAGAGATTTCTGGTGGGCTGTGAAGCTGAATCAGATTATGGAGGGGCCAATGTGTACCACAGCTGGTAGAAAGGGAGCAGGGGCAGTAGAGAAAGGGAGAGATGGAGTAGGATGCCTTTTGATAGCAGAAAGCTGTTAAATTAATTCAGTTGCCACAGCTGCCTTCTTGTCTGAATTCTTCTGAGTTCAGAGATTTGATTTCGGTTAACATAATTTAGTTATCTTTGCGGTACTGAAGGTGATAAGATGGTTATCCAGCAAGATAGATCTTGAGCATTTGACTCAGAGCTAAAAGCATTGGAGGTGGGGTGGAGCAATGATCATTCATGCAGTTTTTCATGGAGTCTTCTAATTCATATCAGAAATTTTCTTTTTGTTCCTTTTGTCTCTTGGAAACTACTGGATACCCAGTGACCAGCAGCAAGAAAAAATAGCATCAAGACTTTTTCCAGTTGTTCACTTTGGAAAGCAAAATTTGGGTTTTCTCTAGGGTGATTTCTTGAATGCTAATTGAATGGTTGCTTGGTACAATGCAAAAGACATCAAAATAGATGACAATTTCATTGGTGACCTACCCTCAGACATGAGTATTTTCATAGGATTTATTGGGAGAAGGAAAGCATTTTCATTTCTTTTAACTCCTAGCCCACAGCAGTGGTTGCTGTAGCATCTCCTATGGCTTGGGCATGGCCATTGGATTACCCAGCTTCCGAAGTCAGACTATGCTGCATTTGCACTTGCATTTGTACTCCTTAAATATGCTCTTACACTGCAAATATCAAAGAATTATTTGCCAGTGACTCCGAGATCCAGTACATTATTGACATTTACACTACATTTACCTCTATGAAAATGAAATGTAGAAAATTCCAGACATCCTGTTCTATGAGGAAGAGTAGTCTATTGACTCCTGTGGAAATTGAGCAGAGATTGGAATTCACTGTATAAAATTAGCATCCTCTCTAGGACATAACATAGCAAAAAGCTAAGGTGAAGATATAACAGGATTAATCCCTGTTGGTTTTTTTTTTTTTAGATTTCCTTTTAAAGAAGGGATTAATGTTTGGAGAGATACAGAAAAAATATGAATGGACAATTCTAATGTTGGGTCGAGGAATCTGCCTTCACATGCTGTCAAGTAAGCATGTGTCAATGGCTTGAACTGTGGATTTGAACCAAGAGAAACAGATCAGTGAACAATTCACCTCATTTGCTGAGGCCAGGGAAATCCTCATCTTCAGACTTTGGGGCATTCATGTCTAACTGAATATGTATTTAAAACACATCTGAAGGATTCAGAAATCTTAGCACTGATTTTGTTATTGCCCAGTGTTTTCAGTGACTCTCCGGTTAATTGGTGTGCCTTCCAAAAAGGGTCTACCTTAGCAGGAAGATAGAGCAATTAGAAATATTAATAAGTGCTGATTTGACCTGCTCCTTCACTTAGCCTTTCTTTCTGTAAATCAGCCAGGAGAGATTTCCATTTTCCACTCCCACTCCTGCCCCACAAACAGAAGATGTGTCTACTGGCTAGTTAACTAACTCATGCAAGTGAAAAACCACCTGTATACTATGTTCCAGATATACAGTGCCGATCCATCTGCAGAATGCATCAGGTGCCAGTTCCTTGATTTAGGAGAGTTGCTGGGGATAGGGCAGAGGATAGATTACGATGGGAAAAAAAAGAGGATCTACAGCACCATGAAGAATTATTTTCCCTTTTCAGTCATCTTCCCTTATCTTTTCACCTACCTTTTGTTATTTTTTCTTTCATGATCAAGTAGTGATGTTGGCTAATCACAGTAACTGATGTGAGGGGTGCAAGAAAAGGGAAAATTGATGGCATCTTCTCTCAGTTTTGAAGTTTAAACTTATGAAATCTTTTTCCTTATTGGAACCAAAAGACTGTCATTTAGTAGAAGAAAGAAAAGGAAAAAGAATTTTTTTGCTTAAGCAGTATTAAACTTGTCAGATTACAATTTAAATACAGCAAATTAAATATAAGTTTTTAGGGCCTTTTTGAAACTAGTGGAGCTTGACACAGTGTTCAGCAACTTGCATGTGCCTTTCACAGGATTGGATCCTGAGAGAAAATTGTTGAAAGACATCTCCAAATGTGGGTTTCTCCATAACAAAGTGTCTGATCTTTTATAGCATCGTTGCATTGGGAATTAGGCTTGTCTTTGGGAATTTGTAAAGCCTTTAGTAGAAGAGCATGATTTATGTCTCAGAATTTAACTATTCTCTGTAATAAATAGAAATGTGCCACAAGTATTTACTTGGTTGTACCATGGGAAAATTTTTAACATATTGTTCACAGCTTCAGAATGCTATAAAAGATGACATGTAATTTGCAGACTGGACTATCCTTTGTGATTTCTAACCAATATATTTGATTAATATCTTTCAAAAGAGACACCAGCCAAAATGTTTACATCTCATTAGGCAGAGAAGAAAGGAGCTCACACCATTTTGATTATGAGCTTGGATGGTTCGTCTCTTTCGGCTTCACATCCCTACTACTTAAGGCAGACTGTGACTTTAAGATGTTATCTCTTTCCTGCGCAAATAAACAGCCAGTTATGCTTTTTATGGTGGGCAGTTCTCAAACCAACAGGGGATTAGAAGATATTAGCTGGAGTTTGTGGTTCCCTGCTGAACTATCATGGGGTCCATGGATTCCTGTCCTGAATATTTCACAGAGCAAACACCTCTTATCTGGGGTGATATTCTCACACTGGCCTCTTGGCCATGGACTTCAAAAGCTGATCACAGGGAGGGCTAGAGAGGCAATAACCCTTAATATAACAGTCTCTCCTGATAGGGACAGACAGGGTAAAGGTAAGGCATCTCTGAAGTTTGCTCTTGTGTGTTTAGCCCCATGGGGAGATAAGGGGCCATCTGTTTTTTTGGTCTTCAAACTCATCTTTTTCACACTATCCCAGTATCAAGTACACTTCAGGTCTGACTGATATCAGCACCAGCAATTCCTCACCGATCTGAAAAGATTTTCTTGGTATTTTTTAACTTTGATCCCAGGCAATTGTCTTAGTTGCTGTTGTGTTGGTTTTTTTTACCCAAGCAAACATATAAAATAAAATTTAAAAAATTAAGTTCAAGGTACTATTGGCTCAAAGAAAAGCAATTATTAAAATAGGACTTATAACTATTATGTTAATTATTTGTGGGTAAAGGAATATGAGTGCTTAGCCATGTGATCAAACTCAAATCATCAATTCATGAGGGTAATTTCAAAAAGTCACATATTATGCAGCACCACACAAGATGTTTGCACCTTAATTAATTGTTCAAATGGAATATCAGTACTACCAATTCTAGAAGTTAAAAACCACTGCTTCAGACCTCAAAAATGTTGTAAGAGTTATTAAAATACTGCCCAGATTTCTTTTTGTTGTGGAACTCCCAGGACATACCTCCTTCATATTTTAAGCTTTTCCCTGCAGCCATTTATTTGTCAACTGAACAATGAGATATAACAGCTTTAAAGCAAACACTTAATACCATGAAATCTGCAATAAAATGGTGCAAGTTGCCAACACTAGTACATTTAAAAAAAAAAATCACTACTTTTTTTTCAGCATTTTACTTACCTTTGTTTGTTGGTTGGGAGGGGTGTGTTGTTTTGTTTTAAGGAAATTGTTCTTGCTTATACCAACTAATTGCCATAAAATTGCTGGAAATGCAAGAATGTAGGTTCTAATCCCACAAGCTTTTACTCACTTTGAGCAGTCTTGTTGATTGAGACCACTTCACCAATCTGATTAAGATTTAGTGAAATAAGTAATGTTTACAGGGACAGACCTTGCATTATAAGTATTAATATGGCACAAAAACACATGCTAAAAATTCTTCAAAAGCATATTCACATGAGAAAGCTGTTATTTAAATACTTCCTGAAGTTTTATGGAATTAACTTGGAAAGAAAAAGGAGTAGTTCCGCTATGAAATAAATCCATTTGAAATGCATTTACTAGTAATTTATTTACTTCATATTCCTTCTTTTCTCCCCATCATTGATTATGATTCATATACACTAAAATGGACCAAGGGACAGATCTTGGAAGGTTATTCTTCTTTGGAAGAAGAAACGAAAAATAAGTATGTATCCAGAAAAATAAAATATTGCCATTTAATCAAAATTCAGTTACCTCCTGGTTTCTGTTTATGATAGTAAATGCTAGCATGAATTAAATATTTGTTTCCTTTGGTCCCTTTTCCTTAGATTCCTCTCTGTAAAAAAGACTGGTTCTCTAGCTATATGGTGACTAAAACCTTTTCGATATCTGGCATTGCATCCATTTAGGTGCAGTTTGGTTGTGAGGGCTGTTTTCTGAATCTGTTTTTTACTTCCTTAAAATGGATTAGCAATCTCTAAAAGCAAAACAAAACAAAGCTCTTCCATTTAATAGTAGAATGTATCCTTCAACAAAATGTCTGGGTTTTAAATGTGCTAGCTTCAAGATTATTTTCCTAATGTGATTAATTAACGTTGGTTATGAATTCAGTGATTGTGTTGTATGGAAAGATGATCGCTCACGTGTATTGCCACATAATTTATGTTTTCATTTATAATTGCAGTTTAGGCATATTGTGTATGTTCTTCTGCATCTTTTTCTTCTTATTAAGCAATGTTCAAGGTTTGCAAAGAATACATGGTCTTTTTGCATAGTATTTTTATGCTGCCAAAAGAAATGATCAATTTAAAACTTTAGATACATATAAATGTCAATTAAAAATTGATATATTTTCACAAATATGTTTTATTTTCAAAATTTCATATTAATTTCTTTCTTTTTTATATTAAAGACAAAAGACATTTCGTTCTGTTGAAAATGTGTAATTTCTACAAAACAAAATGGAAAAGATGAACAAGAATATCTTTATTTTTTTTGTAGAAAAAAGGCATTGACTAGTAACAAATCAAATCCAACTGTTATTATTTGTATCTTCTTTATTGCTATTAAAAGAGCCAGTATCTGTAGTCTCAGATCTGACTATTGCAAACAAATCCTTTATTTTCAGCTGAAGGTTATATTTCCTTCCATGTACAGGGAGCATCCATCTTTTATGGTTCCTACATTGGAGGAACAGCTTTGCAGTAAAGTCATGTTTGAATATGTCTGCTTTGTGTACTAAGAAATTTCCCAGGAATTTCAAGAAATTTTGTGTAGTCAGCTTTAAAATAATAGCATATTTATGTCCAATGTTTCAAAGCGTTTTAGCACACAAATAAAAGTGGTAAAGTGGAACGTAGCATTGTTAAAACTTCAGAAGCCGGCATAACAGGTTAAAAGTAATTTTTCATTCACCCAAACAGTCAAGCAAGCAACCTTCTTAAACCTTCAGCAAGCTTTGGGAAAAACAGTGAGGAAAATCTATTGATCAAGTGATAAGATGTTATTTCAAAACTTGCAATTTAATTAACAAATATGCTACTTCAAAGGAGTTATCAAAAAAATTGTGATGTTTATATGACCTTGTGAACAAAACTTTATTTTTCTAGCGGTGTCAACTGCATCAACTGTAGCTTTGTAGAATATACATGAAGACAGTGTATATGTTCCGAACCATGTAATTTTTTTCTTTTGACCCTTTTTGGGTGTATACATTCCCACACACAGCACACACCTCTGGGAATTTCCCAGCATGCCTTTTGAGGAAAATCATTGAGGTCATAAAAGTTGAACAGAATTACTAAGCCCAGGTCTTTAAGGGATGTGGAAAAAAGTAGTAGATCCGAAATGTTTCCATCCACCAGGAGTTTTAGACCTTCCACTTCACTGAGAATCACCGGGATTGTTTTCCAAATCACATTACAAATTTGAAAATTACCTAAACTGGCACTGGTTTTTATAATGGTTTAAGTTACTGATAGGGAATAAAGAAGATTACTTTAGAAAACACTTAAGGGAGTCTGTGCAGTTTTAATAGCTTCAGTGAAACAAAACACCAAACAGGATGTCTTTGTCCGCTTTGAACTTGAGGCATCAGATGGACTTGAAGCTACTGAATTCTCTGGTTAGTTATGTGGTGTTGGACTCCCAGTGGCACTTAATGAAGGTAAGTTTTTATGTAGTGCTTTCAAAAAAGAATGTAAAATTGAATCTGCCTGATCAAATTTAGTACTTTATCACAGATATAGTAAAGTTGGGAAATGGAGAGAAAAGAAAAAGCAAAGAGAGGAGAAAAGAAAAAAGAAAAGAAAAGAAAAGAAAAGAAAAGAAAAGAAAAGAAAAGAAAAGAAAAGAAAAGAAAAGAAAAGAAAAGAAAAGGAACTTTAAGAACATAAAATAAGAGGAGTGTTTTCCATTCAGACCAAATAAGAGTTTCCTTATTGCAATCTGCATTTCATAGTTAAAAAGAAAGGAAAAGTAAGAAAGATACTGCTAATTTTAATTCTTTGCATAAAATTTTGGAAAGGACTTACGGATGATTGGTGTGATTTTTTAATATGTTTCATTACACTAAAAAAAAATTTATAATTGATTTTAGTGTAACTGGCCATCTTATAACAAGGGTATCTATAGCATAACCACTTTACTCGTACAGCCACCTCTAGCACAGTGTACACTGACCATCAGAACTTGTCACACCTAAACCCGGTACTTTTAAGAGAGAAAGTGAGAAATATCTTCTATTCCAAGGTAGGATGTATACTTCAAGCGGAAACTGAGAGGATATATTTAATTGAGTAAATAGTCAACACTGTTCTAGATATATTTCAGCTGAAAGACAATAGCAGTCTTTTGGGTTTGGCTGACTATTGACAATTAGAGTGTCATAAACCAGATGTCAAACATTATGTTGTGAATAACCTGCTTTTTTCTTCAAAATCTGCCCATCCTTCTTGTCATTGTGACTCAACTACCTAATATAGTCCATCGGATCCATTGGATCCATTGGATCCTTGCTCAGTACCTGTTTTAATTTTTTATTTTATTAAAACTCTAGTGAAAGACAGCGCATCTGGGAAATATATTGGTTTGCTCTGAATGTTTCCTTAACTTTTAAGAAAACTGATGCACAATTAGTAGACTCTGCTTCAGAAGAGTGTAAAAAATAAGTATACAGTCAAAAAAGTTCAGAGAAAAGACCTCTCACTACTACAGGAATATTCCCTAGTCTATTTTATTATAATTATATGACTATGTTACTGAACTGTAGGTTCTGTGATAGTTTCTGATCAATGACTTATACCGCTCACTACCTTTGGGAGATTGATCTGTGCAGATTTCACTCCTGGAGCATGTCCCTAGAGTTTTGATTTTCATTTGCTTCAATTTATCTCTCTAAAGTAAGCAATCATTCCCCTCTTTCAAATGTCTCCTTTTTGAAGCAATATAGATATTTATGGTGGCACTGTTTAGAGATATGTCAACTGCTAATCTGAAAGAAAGGGCTTGAGAGCACCAAATTAATTCATGATGGAGGAGGACATTTTCCTGTGTTTCAGCCTGGGAAACCACAGGTGTGAGGATGGCGAACCTGGACATCAGACAACCGAGCTGTAGACATTCTTTTGATGGGGTAGCTTAACTTCTAAAACACCTGGACAAATGGCCAAATTCATTTTTTTCTGGGATATCTAAAAGCCACCCTGGTAAATGCATACCACTTAACAAGTTTTTATCACGTTATTAGCAGAGAAGTGCCAGTATATTCAAGGGAAAAGGAAAGTGGAATAAAAATGCGTTAGGGGAGATTGAGTTAAGTACTGAGTGGAGCTTAAAAGAGCTGATGACGTATGTCTTAGCCAAAGAAAGCAAGGTGCAAAGTGGGTTGATAGGATAACAGATATTTTGAGTCAGAAGTATAGTCTGAGGAATTATTACTGGGAGTAATGGAACAAATTTGGCATAGGAATCGTCTGTCTGCATATAATTATTTTCAAAGTTTATGAATCTGGAAATATTCTACAAGATTTTCATAGATGAATAGGCTTTAAAGCTAAAAAGATTATTAGTACGACATACTGATATGACTTCTATGTTACAAGTAGAACAACCATAATTTCTGCATCATTTCCATGATTTCTGTATAAAAATACCCCTGCTATCTTGAGATTTGAATGATTATTATAAATATATTAGAAGGTAGCATTATATAGAAACTATTTTTATAAATAATTTCTTAGTAACTATTTAATTAATATATTAATATTATATTATTATATTAGTTATTATATTAGTTATATTATTATAATATAATATTATTATATTATATTAGTATTATAACAAATTTTAAAAACACAATATATATTAGTATTATAACAAATTTTAAAAAATAATTTGAAAGTAGGACTCTGTAAACTGCAAAATCTCTAGCAAGAGTAATTTTTATTGAGGTATTAACAGAGGCATAATCTACTTAATCTGAATTCATTCATCTCTATTTTCATATTTTCCTGAGAAGCTTCTCACTGAGCATACTGTGTTCACAATGCCAAAGCATGACCTTGGTAGATGAAAGCAAATTTTACCTGCCTTGATGCAAATAGTCTTTCAGAGCTATAGATGAGCTTCCCCTCTCTAAGTTTGTCTTTCTGAATATTACACATCTAAATAAGTCCAGATTTGTCCATGGCAGTCAATACAGAGAAGTGTTTAATTTCAAAGAAACCTTCACCCTTTCTGAAAATTTTTGCAACAGGCCTTCCTGGGGAGATTCCTCTCTCTCCACTGAGCAGTAACCGCCTGGCAAGACAAGACAGGCAAGACAGCTAATTTTCCCTGGTTAAAGACAGGGGAGAAGAATCCTGGTGAATGTTAAAATGAAAGGGGTTTTTTTTCCCATCCAGCAGTATTTGCTTCAAGATGTAGAAAGGTCATATGAAATTAAATGAAATCACAAGCAAGTTTTGTTAACATGGACCGAATTGCTAAAATTGATAGTTAAATTCCACAAAAATATAATAAGCTGCAGAACCTTCTGTGTTCAGTCAAAATTTTACACAATTTCTTCATATGGATTTTAAGGGAGGTACTGTGGAAGTCAGAGGTGTCTTTGCAATATGCTTACCACTACATTTCACCAGGAAAAACTATTTTGACATAAATCCAGGTGTCAATGTTGGTGTTAGGAGATCTATTGGTTCTCTTATTTTGCACTAACCCATGAATGAGCTGGAATACAAAAAGAACTTTCTCCTCAGATGCAGCTGCCATTATTTAACTGTTAAGAGTAAGCAGGATTTTAGAAGGGGTGCAGGGATGAAGCATATGGATGTGAGATGGTGAAGGTAAGGGAAGAGGTACAGTGAGAGAGCAAGTCCCCAGTAAACTCCTGATAGGCAGCTGTTAACCTTCCTGCAATGCCTCAAAGTCCAGCCCCCTTGTCAGCCCCTGCTTTTCCAACTCCCTCACTATCATAAACGCCCTGCACATATCCTTCCACACATACCCACTGGTACTGTACACATATATATTTGGGATGACAATTAAGAATTATGGTGTTTTTTTAAAGTTCTGCTTCAAACACCTGGACACTTTCAGGATTTAGTCTGTCTAGAAATTACTTTCAATATGTTTTCAAGGTAGACTGCAATTAAAACCGGTCTTAGCAGCACATGGTGTTGGCACCTTTAGATGACGCTAGTACACACTAAAATTGTATAGGGAAAGGAAGACCCTAAGGAGGAGAAAAACTGTAAAGCCAGTTGTGGCGTTTTTGTTGTTGTTTCAACAATTTTGTCCTTGAGCTGAAAGGAAGAGAGAACAACAGGAAGAAGCTGGCCACAGAACAAATAAATATGGCACTGGCTCATGTTCGTTACAACACATTGGACAAAAATGAACAACGGCAACTATCAGTTTTCATGCACTTCCTTGGAAAATGCCAGTGTTGTGTAATTTGACCAAAAGGACCGCGTACAACACTGCACGTGTGCCACCCAGAAGGGGAGTCCAGCAAGCACTAGCAGAAAAAAAGCTGCTTCATGTGGAGGTCCTGTTTACTTGGAATATTTATTGTTTTCATCCAAAAATATCAGTTTAGCATATCACTGCGCAATTTCTACTCTTTCAATTTTCAGAATTCCAATAAACTCATTTTGCTACTGAATGGGAATGATATCAGAAAGCACTGTTCAGAGACTTAGGGGGATAGGAAGGAGAAAATAGAGGTCAACGCAGAAGAAAAGGCTTAGATGAATAAAGGTATGTCAGAGCAAAGCTTCCCATGAAAGATTATTGAGAATAAAGCTTTTTTTTAAACAAACATAAAAAACAATATCTAAATCAAGAGCACAAAAGCCCTGTTTTATGATTTTTTTGGTGCTGTTTAATTCCTTTATATCTTTTTTTGCCATTGTTAAAAAACAGCCAGAACTTCAAAGGCAAACTGCATGTGTTCTAAATCAGGACTTCAGTGCTGATGTATGACAGCACAAAAAATTAAAACTAAATAAATGTGCTGTCTAAACTCCCATATTTCTCAAAAAATTGCTTTAAAGGCTTTAAAAAATTAGAATTATTGCTTGATCTTACTTTACCAACCATAATGTTTTCACCAGAGTAAATGACAAAATATTATATTAAAAAGAGAGAAAGAAAAAAGAGTGTTGTCTGAATATATCTGAACACCTGTATTGGGCTGTCTTGCAGTTTTGCCAGACAGGCAAGGGGGAAAATGAAACTTTGCAGTGATTTGTCTGATAGTGGATATGGACTGCGTAAATTCTCAGCTTATCCACTGTTTTCTGGAAGGCTCCTTGACAGTCAGGGTAAATCGATGAAAACAAGGCAGTATGTCTATGAAGAAAAGAATAACATTCCTGGTTTATCACATAAAAATGGTTTAAGAAGGGACAGATTCTCATGAAAAATTGTTTGTGCAAGTTTTCTACTATTTTCTTTTCAAAATATGAACTTTGTAACAGGTCAAGTTATTATTCCATTTTACTTTACTGTCTTTGGACATGATCTTGCTGTTTTCTCCGCTTAAGTAAAACGGCATGTCTGACTCTAAAGGTGTTTGGCCACAGCACACCAGTTAAATCTGCTTGCAAAGAAAATTGCAGGACTGGGGCCTTTGTGGCATCCCTTTTCCTCTGGCCTTTACTTTTACAATGGCCATTTGCTGTTCTTCTACTAAGTTGTCTTGATTTGTATTGGCTCATTTGTTTTATCAGGTTGCAAAAGGGGCAAGTGGCCCAGGCAAATAGGAATGCAAAAGCATTTCTTTTTGGTAAACATTTCTTTCACTTTTAAAATGCATTCATCCCATCCCTCGTCATGTTCCTTTTTCATTTCCTATTAAGAAATAGTCACAGGCTCTAATTTATGTTCTCATTTAAGTCTGAGGAGTGATATTTCTTTGCAAAGATTCCTGGATATTTGTGTGATCAAGAGAACTGGTAATTTACTAATCACTTTATCTTAATTATTCCCTATTCTATCGTATATAAAGTTTCAATTACACATTAAGAGAGCAGATTTTATAGGATGTCATTTTATGAACACTAAGAAGAAATGGATACTTTACGTTAGGAAGTCAAAGTAAGCAGTGTGCGGGGAGCCTCTAAGCTGAACATAACATTTGGCAAATGCTAGTGTATCTTTACAAACAACTTTATGAACATAGCGTCTGGCAAATGCTAACATATGTTTATAAACAGTATTATGAACATGAAGCAGGGCTATGCTATCTGAATTATTTATTTGTATTAATACTTTAATCAGTTCTAATAATGTATAAAATATTGGCCATACTTACATATGATATAAGGACAGGGATAACCTCCTAGTGAGT
The DNA here is from genome assembly GCF_013368605.1 of Nyctibius grandis. NCBI lineage: Eukaryota > Metazoa > Chordata > Aves > Nyctibiiformes > Nyctibiidae > Nyctibius > Nyctibius grandis. The sequence goes on along the minus strand of NC_090664.1, from coordinate 24,327,842 downwards.
TTGAGATATTCTGGGCTGCCCCAACTTTAGCCATCCAACCTTCGTGTCTGAACTGAAAGCACAGATCCCTTAGATGGCCAGTGGAGCCTCCAGAAGCTGACTCGAGAGTAGCAGAGCTCTCCAGAAGTGGCTAACAAAAAAAGCCTGTCAGCCTAAGAGAGATTTGAAGAATCTCTCAGGGTTAAATGCAGATTTTTGGATAGTTACTAAATGATAAAGTTGCCTCTCCCACATATGGACTTAAGAGTTTGCCAAGATTCATCTTGGAGCCAGTTATTTTGAGATTTTTAATGTGTACTACAGCTATAGATAACACAACTTCATTTTTGGTAAATTTTCTAATAAAGGCTTTACAATGTTTAGTCAAGGAAAGGGTTTGTCACTGTTTCCATGTAGATGTCACCTAGAACACACGTATGGAAGTGATATGTGTGCTTTGCACATTGAACTTTTTTAAATGTGGCCTGAAATTTTGTTTATAGAAAAAAGAAGTATCAAGACTTTAAGATGCTGGAGAGTTAGAGTGGGAGCAAGTAGAAGTTACATTTTAGTTAACTGTGTTTTCTCTTCTGCCTTTTTCTTGGAGAATTCTTCAGAATTTTTTATTTGTAGCAGTCCTTTGATGACTGACAAGGGAATACTCTCGAGCTGGCAAAGTGTCATTAGCTTTTCCTATTATATTCTCTGCTGTCCAATGAACTGCTAAAATTTGTCATTTCTCTTCTCCTCATTTCATTTCTAATTAAGATATCCACAACATGTGAAAATAAATAAATGAAAAATTTGAATCTGGATCCACTGAAAGCAGCATCAATAGAGAACAAGTTTTCCAGTTCGGCGCAAACTTTCATCCAGCTGTAGGATGAATGAGTTGCTCACTTTAGGCTCAGCTGAAATTGTTTACACACTCTTTCTTTGAAACAGTAAATCTAGAAATTGCATATAAAGACTGTGCACAAAAGAACATTATTTGGGTTGTAAAGTCAATTGCTCTGACATTAGGCCAAGTGAGATTCATGATTGCTTGCACAATGGACTCCTTTTGCATATGCTTTAAGATAAAGTTGTTAATTAAATGAACATCTACTATTCTGGACCTTTGCTTTTCTCAGTATGGAGGGGGCCAGGTTCAGACTGTAACTATAAACCAGCAATAAATGCTAACTTCAAAGTTTCTGCCTAAATCTAAAAAAATAGAGGAAATAAGTGTTCCTCTACATTTCTTCTGTATATTAGTTTTTTCTTTTATCCTCTTTTCTATGACGAAAAGCAATCTTAAACACCATGAGCTCTATTGTTAAAAGTGGTTAATACAAAAATGGCTCTGTGGAGCCCTAGATTTCTTGTTTCTTGAATATTAATTTCAGATTAAATAAAAATGTTTTTATTTTTCTAATTGTCCAATTTGTAACATCAATCAGCAGGTCACTTATGCAACTGGCCATGACAAGCCACAGACAGAAATTCAGACAGAGCTCTGATCCAAATATTAAATTGGATACACTATATAGTAGCCCATAGAACAGATAATAATCATGTTGAAATCAATTTGTCTTGAGCATTTCCAGACACAGTGAGGATGCAGTAAGACCCAGTACAGAACATACAAGAAGTAAAAACCTCCTAGTCTGAAGGGGTCACAAGGTCTATTCCTGCCTGTTCCTTGGGCAACTGAAAAAGAACAGGATGAAAAAAAACCCTGTTTTTTTACAACCCTCTCTGCCTACAACCACACACCTGCTCACTCACACCTCTATCAGCCTTGCCAGCTGCACATGTTGGATTTCACACCTCCTGAATAGGCAACATTCAGGTCTTACTCTCATTTGTATAGATTTTAGCACTAAAGAAATGTGTTTTGTTAATAGCTAGCACCACCAAAAATCATCTTCAGTTTGGAAGTGACTTTTTTCTTTACCTGCCTGCAAACACTTGTCCTCAAACATGTTTTCTACTCAGATCTGAGCACTCAGTCCTTGCAAGTGTTATAATAAATACATAGATTTACTGTTGGAGTTCACAATGGGTATGAGGAAAAGAAAATGAAAGCTTTTTGGTTGTGGTCTTTGTTAAAAAGACTTCTAGGCCATCTTTGAGCTGTTCCAGGTTGGGCTAGGTATATGCCAGGGCTCAGCTTGACATGGAGTCACACATCACCTGGGAGGGAGACAGAAGTCGCCTTTTCCACTGCCACTAAGGATTCATATATATGGAAAGGTAGTTTGAGTTTATTTGTGATGACTCATTAGAATAAGACATGGTCTGGTAAGATATATAAGTAGTTAAAAGGTTAGGAGGAGCAACCACTATTGGCTCCTTGAGTCCACATGAGCTCAGGAAACTTGTGCATTCACTGTGAAATCTCTGTTCTCATTGATAAAATGTGGATCTCCAAATATGCATTTGCACTTTAATGTGGATCTCACTCACAATTGCTAAACTTATCTTACTATGATTAATGTTTGCACTTGGCCAAATTTTGCTTACGGTTCCAGAGGTATAAATCCATTGCAGCTGTGGGATTACTGCAGATTTTGTCTCTGTGACAGTACGGTAATATATCTGAATAAATGGCAAGTGATGTGATTGCTCCCAGGGAGACCGGATTATTGTCAAGTACCTGGTTATTTGAATACCTTATTTGCTTTGAGTATTTTCACTAACATTTTTGCCTACACATACAAACATGTCACCTGAAACACACTCTATTTTCAATTCAGTGCCAGCTGCCTATGTTCAGACCTTGTTTGAGTTAGTAACCGGTCACTGAGGAATAGAGAGTTCACTGCAGACAAAATCTGAATAATTTTCATGTCAATAGTGCTGTGGGACTGCCTCACCTTCCTCTGTGTATAAAGGGCACAAAAGTATATCCCTGGAGAAGAATTCAGAAATGCTCTGCATCCCTTTGCAGAAATAAGGTCATAAGCCTTCTCTGCTCTCTTTACTTTCTGACTATCCCTGATGGTTAAAGAAAATCTAATTCCTTGACAATGTTTAGTTTCATATTCACATTTAGTTTTATTCTTGTCCACTCAGACATCCAGTAATTTTGCTTACACACCTTTATTATCTTCTAGTCACAAATTTATTTATTTTTTGTCTCTTTTATTAACCCAACATATACTTTTATCCTTCTCCCAACTCTCACATTTCATTTTTTGTTTTCTTTCATTTTTTTTCTCTCATGTGTAATATTAATTAATTAATTAATTTATTCCCTCTAACATAGTGTCCAACTGTAAAATTTAGGTAAAAACAGTGGGAAGATACTAGAATTTTGGTCCATGACCATTTCTTTTACGAAATGAAATCAGTACTTTGGCCAAAAGTGAGAATGACTAAAAAATGCATCCTTCTCTACTGGAGTGACCACCCTGTGCTCTGATGAATGGAGCTGTTCTGAATTTGATATTTTCCTTGTTGAACTTCTCTATTTATCTGTAGTAAGACAGTCAAACACATTTGTTGTCAAGGGTTTCTAAGTGGCTTTGCTACAAAATTTGGATAGTTTTTAGCCAAACTTTCAGCTGCTGTGGCTCTTCAGCTGTGTCAGAGTACGAATAAATGCAGTCCTGATGTTGCAGTTTGGTATATGTTGTTTGCTAATTTCTGGAGCCACTAGGGAGCTTGAGTTCTGACAGCAGGTTATTTTACTTCTAGTTGTTAAAACTCTTGAGGGAGAAACAGTAGCTATTTTGGTAGTAGATTTTCAGTGTCCCCATTTAGAAAAGCCAATGTACGGCTTTCCCTTGAAGAAGAAATTACTGACGTTGTTCAAGAAACAGTATCTTAACACTGAGTGAATGATTTTTGCCCTGTTATGAACTTCCCACTTTCAAGGCGAATTACTAAGATGACTGTGGTATTGCAGCTGCAACAACATCTGGAATCCTCAAATTACCTTGACACTATTTAGCTGGATTTAGGTTTGAGTGCAGCACAGAAATGTCATTGTTTGTCTTCATGTTTTTATTGTTCAATGAAGATTACCAATTATTTTAGGTTTGCCAACTTCCCTTAATACTGTTGTCATGCCATGGTAACAGGAGAGATAGTGGTCAATTGCTTACTTATACATCCTGCAGAATCGGGTCATTCCTGAGTGACTCTTGCTCCTCACTCTGCAAAAATCCAGAAAGTACTACTCCATGACTGCTCAGGACCTGAAAACATTTTTCACCCAGGCCTTGTTACAATGCATCTGCATGCTTATTTTATTGTTTTAAGTCTCCCTAAGAAAAGGTAGAAAACCACTGGGTGAAGAATTCCATGAGAGTTTCTGGAGCACTAGTTCTGAAGCAGTAATTAGTAGGCCACTGTTTGGCTGCAGAAGCTCACAGAAGGGCTCTTTCTGAGAACTGTATGTCAGCAGACTGGAAAGACAGGGCTGAGATATTCAATATTCTAAGAAAAGATTTTATTCTCATATGTGTTTCTGGGGGGAAGAATTTCTGGGGAAGCAAAGAGGTCAGTCCTATTCTGATTAACTTGTTCCAGATCACAAGCTGCCTTGTACGTGAAACCCTCTCATTCACCCAGCAACCAAACCTGGCCCTAATATCTACAAAATGAAAAAAAATTGGAACATCTTTACTCTCATTCTTTAGAGTTTATATATCTGTGATGAGTTATATATTTCATTCTGGGGAACGGCAAATAAAAACATCTCTACATATTTCCACCTCCTGTGCATCAGAGCAAAGGGGCATCAGTCCTGCATTCACCTGAGGCCCATGCAATTCACAGAATCACAGAATCAATCAGGTTGGAAGAGACCTCTGGGATCATCGCGTCCAACCATTGCCCTGACACCACCATGTCAACTAGACCATGGCACTAAGTGCCATGTCCAGTCTTTTCTTAAACACATCCAGAGATGGTGACTCCACCACCTCCCTGGGCAGCCCATTCCAATGTCTAATGACCCTTTCTGAGAAGAAGTGCTTCCTAATGTCCAACCTGAACCTCCCCTGGCAAAGCTTGAGGCTATGTCCTCTTGTCCTATCGCTAGTTGCCCGGGAGAAGAGGCCAACTCCCCACCACTTTTTCCTGTGTTCCCAGCAGGTTTAGGCTTTTGCAAATCCTGCTGTGTAATAACATGAGTGACAAGGTTCTGACATGACTTTTCCATTCGGGAAGAAATCTGGATAGAGCCACCTATGTCATTCAAATGGTAGCTACAGTTTCTTTTACTCTATGGGGTTTTACCTGCCATTTCAAGGCATCTGTATATCCTTTAAATAGTATGACAAGGGACAAAGGGACTGTTGTATGAAATCACATCCTTAATTCTTACATGTTTTTGTAATAGAACAGCATAATAGAAAGTTGCTCAATACATTTTGCTTGGAAATTGCAATTAATCAGAAGACTGTAAGGAGTCAGACCCCAAACCTAGTTTCAATACCATTTCCTTTAGTGAGTTTTACACATTACCTTTTCAATAAGTGGTGACAGGCAGTGCATTTCTGGGTGGTTATAGCATATGTCAGGTGGGGTTAACGGGCACAAGGCCAGAGGGAAAGTGAGTAACTACTTGAGATGTACGGTAATCCTTTAGAAATGCACTGCCTTATTCCCTCCTGATATTATAAAATGACGTTTATTAAACAATGTGATCCAAATCCTGAGGGGCACTAGACCTCTGATACTAATAGTGAGTTCACCAGGAGACTTGATGCCAAATTAGTCAGGAAATACAGTATTTACCTCAAGTCTATCCACCTACAAGTATCCATCCCTGGTATGCTTATTGTATCTACGTCCCTAGTTTTGGAATGATGAATGATCCACATCTGGAGGCCAGGTCTTTAGATAATGCTATATGCTGATTAACACTGGCTAAGGAACTAGCCCTTAATTTAATGTGATATGTTGATGTGGCAAGGTCAATAAATGACTGCAAATAAAGTGAGAGCCTTAATTTGTAGACTCTGAGAAACTGTATATGTTGGAAAGATCGGTTAGTCCGCACTGCTTTTCTTGGCAGAATTCTTGTAGACCATCTTCAGAAAATGGCAGTCAGTTCTCGGCTTCTGAGTGATGAGCTTTAAATCAGACCCTTTTTGATAGTCTCTTGGGTCAATTCAAAATTAACTAACTTGGCTTTTCATCAGTTAAAAAAAGAAATAAGGCTAGATCTTCCCATCAGATTGTTTTCAGTCAAAACTTGGTGCCCACATGTCAACTATACTCATTTATAACAGCAGAAACTTTGCCCCACATATTTTAAAAATGTGTCAAGTTGATTTTATAGGCAGTAGCATTATAATAAACTTATCCAAACTTAATCAAGCTTACTGATTTATTTGGATAGTCAATAGTAGTATCTGATTTTCATTCCAGCGTGGATTAGAAACAAATTCCTCAAACTTTGAATTATTTTTTTTTATCAGATGTCTTGTTTCCTAGCCAACCCCTTACTGAGTCTGGGCTCAGATTTGGAGAGAGAATCATCTGTAATTTGTAACATCAGATGCATATATTTTATATCAGTTTAAATCAGGCAACTTGATCAGATTTGGAAGAAGTTATCAGGATAACAGTACTACCACTGCACTATCAGCTTGGCAGTTTTCACAATATGTGAGACAGATTTTCAGTAGATAATTGTCAGTCTGATTTGACTATCCCCATAGAATCTCTTTAGAGGGATTTTTATTCTCCAGAGGAAAAAGAAAGAAAGCCCCCTACATGCCATGGAGAATCCCCTCACTACCCAGATGAAGCAACAGCCTTTTTCAGAGAGATCTGAATCTGAGTTTCTGAAGTGCCACCTTGCTGTTTGCAGTCCTAGATTTCCCCTCTTGGCTTCTGCTTTCTGATGCAGAACAGCTGTATGTTCCTGAAAACAACGTTGAAGAACTCTGCGGTTCGGATAATCTTGCTTCCTGGCCAGCTTTACTTAGTAGAGGATTTACTAAATAAGAAGCAAAATGAAAAAAAAAAAGGGGGGGGAGGATGACAGAACAGTGGGGAAATTATTACTTGGGCCAGGTGTGAGATGGAGTAGAGATGAAGAGAATGTGAGGAAACCAAGAAGAAAGGAAGGCACAGAGCAAATAGCTGGTAAGAACAAGGCTAAAAGCATGCAACCAGTTTTGGGAATATGCAAAGGTTCCTGCTTTGACTCTCTCTGGAAGCTGAAATCTGTGGTTGAATATTTTCCCTCTGAATCCACATGGCAACATTATAACAGCACTAAAAACATCATCATTATTTTGTACACCTCTATGACCTTTCCTGGATGATGCAGAATCGCTACTGCTTGATAATACAGGGTATAAGAAATCCCTTCCCTTTTTTTCAGTAGGAATTAGTTGGGAGAAGAGTTTGAGGCAGTCTTCTTCCTCCATGTGTTTTCTCTGAGGAACATTTTGTCAGATGTTCAGTGCTGCCATTGTGTGGTGGAGGTGTATAAGTTCCTCCTTCCCGGAGGACTAAGAAAATGCGATGGCCTGTATGATCCGCTTGGATACACACATACCTCAAGAGAGTGGAAGATGCCTAGACCATCCTACTGAGCATCGTCAAGGTGGCCTTTTCCTGTAGTAAGACAGGTTTGCATTATTTGGCTTTCAAAGAGGTATCCTGTGTATCCTTGAGTACGTACTTAATAGAGATTTAATAAGTTATGTTTGGTGTAGCAGCTAAAGAGCAGCTAATTATGAAAAACATATTACTGTAGAACTAAAAAGCATGCAATAAAAACATCTATTACATAAATTGTCAATCCATAAAAAATGTGTTCCTGAGACCATTGGTATTTATTTAACGTACAATTACTGTCTAATTTAATCTAAATTAAATGCCTGCTTGAGACATGTAATTTGAAGTGTTACTGAGCTTCCTTCTCTGGTATTAGGAGCAAGAAATCAGCAGCTAGTGCCTGGAGGCCAGATCTCTACCATTTAAATTCAGGTACCTCAACACTAACATTCGTAATTTCAGCCATTTGGAAAATATTTTTCATAAGAATGTATTTGGCATTAAAATCTCCTTTTCCCCCTCACTCAGGGCCACATCCTGCCAGCTGAGTCAAACCTCTAACTTAATCCAAATGAAGTTTTGATTGAATAAAAGGTTCAATCAAAAATTAAGACCTGAGAAGAAAATGTGTTTTCTTATCATAGAACACAAGCTTTGAAAAATGTTCTGGCTCCTGCCGGTGCTGGAAGGGTAAATTATCATTTGACTCCTGTATGGACATATTTATTTAGGACACATAGCCTGATGACTCAGGAAGTTATGTAAAAACTGACCCAGTTAATTTTAGATGCTATTGTTGGAAGAATATCAATGAAAATTAATCAAATAGTCACGAAGGAACCACAGGGAAGGAGTGCAGAACACTGGTGGGCAGAATTTTGGCAGCAATCATCACAACAGTTTTAATGAGAGGAAAACACATTCTCAAGTAAATTAGAGAGTAATGACATGATTAAATGGTAAATAATAGTTAAATACATGCTTGGAGGTCCAGGACAGAGACTGTGGAGTTTTTGTGTTTTGCATGTATTCCTCTCCAGGCTTCTCTGAGTATTCAGAGGAGCTCACCAGAACTCTGCCTGTAATTTAGGGTTGGATTGTAGCTTTTAAGATGCTGAAGCCGAAAGAGCTGCTGGGGCCCCACTGCTGAGGCTGAGAAAACTGAAGCTTTCTCCATAACTCCCAACGCTTCACCAACCTTTTTGGTTGTTGACATGTCCTTGTTCCTCCACCAGCCACCTCCCCAGGGCGAGGGCCAGCACCGTGGGTCTGCTCTCCTCAGCCTGCTGTCACACAAAAAATGACTGTGCAGGAGACATCTGCTCTCCTTATGCACAGTGGGGCAGAGGGAAGGAGTCTTTCTCTGCTGAGGCAGGTTTAGTCCCCACTAACTGGGTGTTTGCACATTTGCTGGCAAGCAAATTGAGTTGCATATATGACTGTTCAGGCAAACAAGGAGTGCTGTGGTGCTGGCTGGGAGTGTACCCCATCCATATGGTTCCTTTCCCTGTCTGCTAAAGAAGGGATGTGAGAAGAATAACATTCATTAGTTGTCTTTGTTCTCAAAGGTTTCTTTCTCAAAGTGGGAGGCTGTACATACAAACTGATTTGTTAGCTTTACTTCGCCTAGCTGTAATGCACAACACAGTTGTGTGAGGAGTCCATTGGAGGGGATCTGGCCTGGTTAAGAGGTATTTTACCTGCTCTCTGTTTGCCATTTTCCATTTCAGACTAAGGATACCTCAAAAGCAAAAATCGAAAATGGAAATAACTCTGGGTTCTCATTTTATAGGGTTTAACATTTTCTTGGTTTCAGTAAGTCCAAGTAGAGTATAGTTGCTCCAGCAACTTTGGTCAAATGAGGTAGAAGCTTCACCTATGTCATTCCTTGCTGTTTCACAGAACTAGAAGGAGCACATGGGGAGCTCATCTGTTACAAAAGAAAAAAAAGCAGGGCTCTTAGTGTTATACTGGGAGATCAGTCCACTAAAAGCTGAATTACTTGCTTAGATGGTCACTCAAGTGATCAGCACACTGTGTCCTTCAATAACAGCCTGGCAGCTTGTTCATTAGTATAATACAGTATTAATTTTCTCTCTTTCCGCCTTCCCACAATACAATATTTTCTTACATTAGGCTGAGTACTGTATCTCTTCTGCTAATAGCTCTGGAGGAGGGGAAAAGGTATAACTAAAAAGTACGTGTTATGTTTTTGTTTAAAAAGTTCATACTTTTACTTCAAAGGTCAGCAGATAACAGCTTATATACTGTGTATTTCTCCAATACATAACATGATTTATAATGTTCTCAGTTTTAATCTAGTCTTTTTTGCTTAGATGTATAATTGCGCACCCACAGGTTTTTTGTCAGGAAAATGTAAACCAATTGGTGAGTAGGGTTTTCAGAACTACTTATTAATGTTTTAATGTTGTTTCTTGTGTAAATCAAAGGTTTATCATTGTCTTTACTAGGATCATAGCAAACAAGTATTAAGTGCTTTTGCAAATTCTACCCTGGATGTCTAAATACTGGATCTGTGAAGGAAACAGGTACTTTTAACATTTAAATTAGAGAAATTATGAAAATAATAGTTGGCACAAAACCACGTTCACAATTTCCTGGCACACTACATAAGCCTAATTTTAAAAAATTCTGATACTTCTCTGAAGTACAAATTCATTGAGTACATTTACAAGAAGATCTGAGAAATACCCCTGTATGTATAATCTTTTCTCACTTGCTGACTGAAATGATTGGATTTTTAAATACTATTTCTTTTTTTATTACTAATATGTGATATTTTTACTCATGTTTATGGACACAAATAATTGTGAATACTGCCAGGGCCATTTCAAGCCCTAATTAATAGATGCCTGTCATTGAACCAGGCACGCAGACTCTAAATGACCCAAAGGCACCTGCAGCCTCAAAGAAGCGATGTCGATTTAAGGGTGGACTGAAAATCAAGCACTGATGTTTTAACATGACTTTCTATTTTATAACTGAACTTTTTGTTTTGGTAAAATGCCACTAATCTATAACTGTTATGCACCACTGCAGAAGCATACAGTTTTAGAATATGGCAAATCCAAACCAAAAACATCTTTTAAAGCCAGTATCACAGCCGGCACCTTTGTCAGCAGGCACAGTAGAAGGGCCAAGAATGCTGCTGATTTCTAGAAATTCATGTGAGTTGGAAGATTCAGAATTCAAAATGCTTGTCTGACTCCTTTCATACCTTAGAGATGGTCAGTGGGGTGACAAATATGTGCTTGCTCTCCTTATATCAGGGGAGATGACCAGTTCTTTTCATGGTGCTTGTAACTATTTTCTTCTTCTTTTCCTTAATTATCTGGCATGAACTACAGCGCATCTTAAAACCATTACTTGACTGGGATTCCTTTCTTTCCATTTTGCTACTTCTGAACTCCAGGGGATTTCCTTGAGGAAGCTAATATCTTTCCTAGGTTGCTACAGGGACACAGGATCCAAGTTCCTTTGTTAAGAATTTCCATAACTCATTCAGTCACCAGCAATGTTGGTACTGTTGGCTAAAGTTATTTCTTCCCTTTCTAGCAAGTCACCGTTACTTTCTCAGGGTAGTTACACTGAAGAAAAGCTGCCATCATGTTGATTTGGTTTGGCAACACTTTATTTTGTTATCGTGATCTCTGTTGGGAAAGATGCCTTCTGTGTGGCTCATTGTACAGATCCTGACTCAGCCAGGGATGACTATTATAACACTGATACTAGGAAAATCGTTAGGAAACTGAGCAGACGGACTAACATTGTAACAATGTATATGAGTTATGTATGGTTGCCTAAAAGAAGAAAAAGGCATTGAGAGAGTCTTTACATTTATTGCCACACATACCTCAGAAGATTATGATGTGGCTGTAGCAACATTTGCGGTCATATAAAATTTTCAAAATGTGCAGGAGAGACATGGTAGAGCTTTCCCTTCTTCACAGAAGCTGTATAACATAAAGGATAATGGTGTCTTAAAAGTATTGTTGGATTTCCCACAGACCTGAAGGGTGAGTTGTAGATTTTGTGAATATGGGGAGTCTGTGCCTGTTCATTCTTCTTCATTTCCTTTAAATGCTGTATGTACGACTCACTTTTCGCTGCTGGCACTCTCTTATGAATCCAAAGATCACACATGTAATATGCAGACAGAAATAAATCCTGTAGGTAAAAGAAAGTAGAAATTGGCTAAAGATCAAAGGTTATCCTCATTCCACTCCTTCCTTCACTTTTGTTATCCTGTCTAAATTTGGTCTTTTGTAGAGAGGATTGGATGGTGGTTGGTTTTTTTTTTTATGAGGAAAGGTTGAGCTTAAATGAGAGTTTAAGATTTTATTTGTTTTTCAGTCCTGTATGTAATTTGAACCACAGTGTAGTTACTTTGCTAGAACAAAACCTGCAGTTCTTAAAGGGTACAGAAGATTGTGGAATGGCTTAAGGAAACAATATTTCACCTCAAGAGTTCTGTGATCACCTATAGATTAAGTGGCAAATAGATCTTTTTTCTTTTCTGTTTTTTTTTCTTTTTTTGTCTGAACAGCTAAACCAAATGTGGTATAATTAAAGTCTCTATTCTAAAAAGAGTTGGGCATGTGCTTAACAAGGTCCTAAGATGTGAACAGAACTAATTGTGCGATTGCTTGTTTGCCACATCAAGCCTTAAGTCTGTGTCTTGGAAAATTCCTCTAGAAAATATGCTTGTAATTTTTGTAGTTTTTAATTTTTGGTGACCTTCTTCACTGGAACATAATAAAAAGTTGTTGATTGTCCTCTCTTTATAGAGCCCCAATCTTTAGCAGGTACCTTCTAAATACTTTGTTTAAGGCTATGAAGTGCACTGGAATGAGTAGTGATCATCAGTAGACCAACTAGAACAGACCAAGTAGAAAAGTTAAGAACAAGACGTGAAGGGTATTTAACTCAATAGTTTCAAAGCATCACTTATCTTTACTCACTTAAAGGAGATTAATCGAATCCAGTAGCTGTCCTATTGTTTCAAACTACCACAAAACTTCTCTCCAAAATCTTCTCTCCAAATTAAAATTTTGTCATCCAGTTTTTCTTGTCACTAAAAATGAAATAAATTAATTTTACTTGAATCAGAGATGAAAACTTTGTCATAGTGTTTATGTAATTATAGATCACCACATAAAATGAAGTACTATAATTTTTGGCTGTCGGGCAGAGTTGCTTAGAACATTGTTGTTCAGGAGTGAGCAATACTGGTGGAGGTATCTACAAAGTTCTGGACAGCTTCAACTTAAACCAAAACCTTGAATCAAAATAAGTGATCCAGTTGTTAGTGCTGCCTCCAAAACCACTTCAAAATAGAGATAAGAGGTAACATATGTTTCCACTATTTTTCAATCCATGGTTCTATATTGTACTCAAACCCCAAATACAATGGAAGAAGCAATTGGTAAATAAAAATTTCATTTGAAAAATACAATTACTTTTAATCATAGTATCATAGTTTAACTACAAATATTATTTGTCACGGGTATATGTTACACTGATGTGCAAATAGGAAGAGAATCTGGGGTGATAACGGTTAATGACGGTAAGAGAGACAACCTGTTTCAGCTAATCTCCAGCTATTAGGGATCAGCATGAGGGACACTATCTCACATCTGCCTCGTACAGAATTCCATATACCTAACTCCAAAGCATCTGGTGTGGGCCATAGTCAGAAACAGGATACTGGACTAAATATATCCCATGCTCCCTGTGCAATATCAGTGAGCTTTCTACATTCTCATGCAGCAGATGTGAAATATGACAGTAATATCTGTTCTACTTTAATTATTTGCACTACTGTATTTGAATACTAGGTTTTGGCCACCTAACCAAGCAATTGCTGAAGCTAGCGGATGGCCGTGTTGTGCTGGCACTGGAGGGAGGACATGACCTTACTGCCATCTGTGATGCATCTGAAGCCTGTATAAACGCTCTTTTAGGAAATGAGGTAAAACATAAATCATAGTAGGTGGAGAGAATGATCCAGGTTTGCTGAAACTCCTATCTTTGATTTTCTTTCGGTAACAATAGCATCAGTCCTTTTTTCATTTGGTATAAAACCCGTGTAATTTGAATGTGTCTTAAAAATGAGCAGACCTCAGATGAGCTGGTTTAGATAAATACCTCTAAATTAGATGATTATATAAATCCTTTAGCATTTGCCTAAATCATTCCCAGTTCTGAGTAAGACTTAATACCTCAAAATTACTTTTGGTGATGTTGTGCTGAATACCAGACTTGACATCATTGGTAGTCATTGGTGTGCATCTATCAGGATCAGACCTTCCAGCCAACTATCATGGAAAAAAATGGGTTTTGTAAGGTATCTGGTAATCTTAGGAGTTGGGTATTGCAAAGACACATTTTTTGCAGTATTTTGACATTTCAACTGGCATGTGAAAGAACATATTTCAGAGGCTTTTGAAATTGAAGAACATTAGTAAAATACGTCCAAGAATTCCAAAAAAAAATTTTTAAGTTATAAATGAAGATTCAGGTTGATCTATATGCAATTTAAATTGAGTGTCCAACATTTATCAGACATTGTATATGTTACTTAAAAACTTTTGAGAGTGGACTCAGACTAAGTATGATTACATGCTATTTATGTACACAAACACAAGATAAGCATTCATATTAGTGAAAATTGGTTTTCTTGTCAGCTAAAAAATACCTTTTCTCCTACAAATATGGTGAGAAGGAAAATAAGCTTGCTGAAGGTACAGTCAAAATAATTTAGGAAAGGACAAAAGCCTTTGCCATAAATTGTGTGTTTTGCAAGATCTTGTTATGAAGTGCAGTAGTGTGTTACTTTTTTTTCCTGAGGGGAAGTGGAAATAGCTATATAATCTCTCCAATCAAATGTATTAGTGCAAATTGCAAGCTAGTCTGCCAGTTCCCTTCCACTTCAAGACTTCATACATATGTGAATATATGTGAAGCAATGTCTCTTCTGATGGATATTGGATAAAAGGATTTTCTAAATTTTTTTTAGCCTTTGTTTTTCATCTTTATGGCCCATTGAGAAAAATATTTTTATTCTTATTATTTTTTATATTATACATGCAATGGATAAAGTGATAGCTTTGTCAAAAATATTCTCAGAAATATAAAGAAGTAGACATGTCCACAAAAAAAAATAAACCTTCATTGGGTTTTATCTATTATCACCTTTGACAAGTCCCATAAGGGGAGTTTTCCAGTGCGGTGACATGCATTATTGAAAGAGATGCTCAGCTCAGTGTTGGTCCTTTTATTTATGTGCTGAAATATGGGTTACAAAACCTAGCTTGAGGCATTTGACGATCTTAGTAAATGCAGTGTTGCCTTCCTGATCAGCTGCCATTCCAGGGCATTCTCATTGGTATTCTCTGTCATCATCTTCCCTGTGGTAGTATCTTATGGCATCAGTGGCTTTTCATAGTCCTAAACCCATTTTCTGAAATTTGCACCCTTGTGGGACTAATGCAAATGGTACAATGCTGATGATATGATATGTCTTCCTCTGTGTAGGTGCCTGAGTCCTTCTGTCCAGTCATGACCATTTGGTGATGGTACCCATTTGTGAAAACTGCCTTGTTTTGTTTTATCACTATATCTCAGCCAACTACTATCTCTGCGGTCACTGACTAGCCATTATCCGAGAAAAAATACCAATTGTGAGAAAAAGGAATGGGATAAGTGTATTGGAATAGAGACTTTCTTCCATTTTATTTTAGAATAACTGGAGACCAGGAAATTGGATAAATTATGAGTCTTACCTGTTTGCAAAATATAGCAAAGCAAATTTCAGGAGAGACAAGAATTTAATAACTGAGAATGAATACAAACGTAACCATACAGCCATTTTTAATTCACTTGTAAAAGAACATGATCATTAACAACTTGAAACATCTCATGCCATAAGCATTATTCTTACATGCTCTTACTCACAGCTTAGTCTTCAGGGACATGCATTAAATGGTGTGGTGCAGCAGAATTTCAAAGAGAAAGTATTCTGTGGCTGCTAAGAAGAGAAAAATGCTCCAGAGAGGATGTTGTTACCAACACTACCATAAGAAGCTGACGTTTGCTAAACAGAATAAGTAAAGGTGTTGCTGAGGAACAGACACTAATGAGGAAGTCTGATACCCAGTTAGCAGTTAGAAATCAGCACGTCTGTTGACATAGATTTATAGCAGTCTACACCACATGGCCCATAGCATATACATTGCTTGATTTCAGCATAATGTTCATGAACTTGCACAGCAAACTCCAAGAGTGTTCCTGCCAAGGACAGGAAAAATGGATTTTCTTCAAACAACCAATTATTGTAATTTGAGGATGCGTTCTTCATTGAATGCAATTCTTTACAGGTGATTAATAGGATAATTATAACATTATCTGCCCTTCACTTCTACAAATAATGGTATGTAGTGCAACCCTAGTTTAAAAACATTGGCAAGATGAAGTTCAGTTTCTAAGTACTACACATGTAATTGAACTCAAATTAGAAAGGTTGGGAAAGGCCTTTGTAAGGTACTCTGAAGTTCGTCAGATGTATTTATTCATGTGCTGAGGATTAGAACTCATAAACATTTTGCATTTTGAAAACTTTTTCTTTTCTTTTGTTGTTTTTGGCCAGGACTTGTCAATACAGAAATTCACTGCTTCATATGTTCTATTACCAGCAGAATAACATTTTTAAAAAAGAGTAATTGTAAAACCAGCCACAACTTCCTACTTCCATGGAGAGCTGGTCTGATACGTAGAGGTAATATCAAACTTACAAGTGAAAAATGCTTTCTTTTCATAATTTGTCTCTGAACACCAAGAAGGAAAACTGGTTGACATCCAAAACGAATATATTTTATTCTTAATTATAAGTGGCCTGTAGCACAGTGATCTGTTTAGCAAGATGATAACTTTTTACTCTTCTCTTAACAAATGCAAGTGGAGCCACTAGGAAAAGAATACACTATCAAGTTAATCTTCTTTAAATAATTTGAGCATGGCACAGGAAATTCCTGCATACAGTTGTTGATTTTGAAGATTAACCAAAAAAACTATTAAAAAAGTCTCTTTTTCTTGGAAGAGCATAGAATTTAAATGAGCTATCATCCCCATCTATGTTTGGTTAATACTTCTGAACTTCTCTGCAGAAGTACTTTTGAACAGTAATTTCAAATTTGGACAGAAACACAAATGGGATTATAATAGTTGGTTTTCTCTGATTGGAGGTACTTCTGTTGTTAATTGTTTCTTTCTCAGATCCAATTCCCTAAACAGAGGTGCCTAGTGCGTTGTTAGATACCTTAGGGAATCCAGGACATCAGCCCAGGACTGGTAGATCTAACACAGAACTTAGAGGAGACCCACATCCTTTCTGAGTGGCAACTGGAGATCAAGCAAGACACCCTATAGTATCTAAAATGGCTCAATCTGGTTTGGTTCTGTGAATACCTCCTTAAATGATGAGAAAACTAAAAAAAGGAAATTATAGAGGTAAAGGTAAGATGAATTTTATAAAGATAACTAATTAGAAAGCTTACACATAAAACTGATTAAAAAAATATTTTAAGATCCTCAGATTTTCTTCTCCATGCTTCTGTGTACAAGCAGAAAATTTCCATGGTCACTTTGAGAAAAATCCATTTGACCATTTGCAGAGCTAATTAGGAGCACTGTAGGTTATCTGCTTGGAAGGAAATCTTCCTAAGAGGTGAGAAGAGATTAAGCAGCTGGATTCCCTTGAAATCTGAAATGAAAACATGTAATCCTTCTGGAAGGTAAAAAGGCTGGATGAGCATCAGTTGCTTTAAAATATCCCTGAATTTTCTCAACATGATTTGAGAATTTGTTCATTAAAAGAGCATCTGTCAAAACAGAGAAAATTATGGATTCAGATAATTATAAAAGAGACATTGCTTTTAAACCTAAGCGTTTCTGAGATGATGATATAATTTTGTGCTTAAAATTAAATTCTCTCATTTACTGTGATACTCTTTAAATGATTCTACAGTTTTTCACAGATTGGTTGTATTATTTCAAATACTTATTTTTAAAGGCATATATAAATATATATATTACTTCAATTAAGAAAACCATTAAGTGTTAACATTTGTATGTTATTCCAAGAAGTGTGTGAAAATTTGGTTACATATTGAGATTTTTCCCCAAAGTCTTTGTCATGGAGAATGGAAATTCCATGCTATTTTGGCCTATCCTAGCTTCAGTGCCATGAAGATCTCTGCTATGCTTTTTTGTGCCAGGTGGGTGGTGAGTAAGGCTGCTCTATACATGCAAGGATAGGTTCTGGTTTCTTTTCTCTACATTACTTTTGAAGAGACACTACTTGGATTTAAAAGCCTTCAGGGATAAACTTTCCTTGAGTTCAGTATCCTAAATCCTGCAGTTTATTTCCAACATAACTGCATTCAGTTGGGGGTTCTGCAGCCAGAGAGAATAAGGAAGGATTCCTTCATGCACAAAACTCTTTGAGGTCAAAAAGTAAGGATTTAGCTTCTTCCTTCATCCCATACCTTTTCAAGCAGCCAGGTGGGATATTTCCACGGGACACAGAAGTCAGTCTAACATCACGGTCCCTCTGATCTGTCTACAGATTTGGGCAGTGCCTCTTAGCTCTACGTGGTACAGCATTTTGCCATGGTCTATAACAAGTGATAATTAGTCACAGACGGGGTCATGCTCTTCTTTGCATAGAGGAAACACAGAAGTGCAGTCCACAGTGTGCTCTACCCAGCGGGACCCTGCAACAAAGGCACAGAGAGGATGCACGTCTGCTCTCATTAACTGTGGCAGCCAAGGCTGAGTTTGGCCCTAAGTGCAAAAACATTTTAAAGTGACTAAATTTAACATCTTCTAGTAAATATTCCTCTGGCTTGAATTTCAGTCTGAAGCAGAATTTGACAAAACATTGTGATTGGTTGGCTCCCAAACATGCTTGAAAACTTATACTGGACAATTTTCTTGCAGAGTGTGAAGTATGTGCTTCTTTCTCGCAATCTGTTGAGCTGGCATTTAGGAGGGGATGGTAATTTAAGTGGAAAGCTCATACTCTGCAGCTTTCCTGCTGATGATGAAAAGTTGGCATTTTCTCCTTTGTGGAATTCAGTGTGAATCTGGGGCTGCTTGCCAGCTAGGCAGTGAGCTTTGCCAAGAGGGCCTGGACTGTGTTAAAAAGGGGTTATTTGCAAGAACAGGTAAGCATTTCTCTCTCCAAAATGGAAATATTCATGGAAGTGAATATGACCTGAGATCAATTTTAAATTGCATGGTAAACTTGGTCACAGTCTCACATCCTCATTGTTAATCTAACACTAGAAAATAACTAACACTGAGTCTAAGCCACCTGTCAACTGCTGCTTGCATAAACCTGGAGTCCAGAAACTGGTCCAGAAATAGAGAATTATATGAGGTAGGAAACTGGAGCAATGTATGTGCCAGAGGTCAGCATGGTGACATCGAAGTCCCCAAGGTGGGCAGTGCTAATCAGGAAGTGGTTTGGCCAAGGAAACAGAATATTCTGATTCCGAAGTTACATATTTCCAAGGCATCCCTTGTTTTTCAGGGACTGGTAGGTCTTAATGACCCTTTGTGCCTTTGAACCTATTCCCTACTGAAAACACTTGTTTATGTACCGCGTTGTAACAGTGGATCACAAAAATACCTGTCTAAAGTGCTTAAATATGTGTAGAAACTTTGAGAAGATTGCTAATATAAGAACACAGAGGACCTGTGAGATCTTTGACCTTACTCCTCTGTAGTCATAGACAACCCTAAGAGCAACAAAGTCCAGTCTTTGTGCTGGTATGCTTCTTGCACAGTTTATCTGAGAAAGGGAGGTTGTAGCGCTTCCTCCTGCAACCTAGGCATCCCTGAGGAGCCTGCCTGCCTTCTCCCCTTCCTCTGCCTCTGTCAGGACTCTGCACACTCCTTACCTTATGCTTGCAACTGCCTCACTTTTCAGTTATCTCTAACTGCACTCTGCAACAATCTTCTCTGAAGCTAATCTTGGTGCTTTAAGACATGACAGTACTAAGGACAATGCAGATGCTGCTCGAATTTCTACGTTTTCCAGCTCAGTACAGACTGCTGTATTTTCAGATTCTGTGCACATTCCCAAGGATCATTTCAGATCACCTTCTGGGCACATGGAATTTCCATCGTTAATTCCTTCTTCAAACATTTGTTGATATGCCTTTGGCAAACTTTAGTGGCCCAAGTGATTTTTGCCCATTTATGTTGTTTTTCCTACTTTGAAAATGATTAGTGGACACAATTTCTACTTTCATCTGCTGCTTTGGGCACAAAAGCACAATTCAGCTGTATAAAAGCTTTGAAAATGTGACCCTTTGTGTCTGGTCCAAACTGTCTCTCCAGTGGTTTGGTTATTTCTTCACTGACTTGAACTGTTCTTCTCTGAAAAATTTCTTTCCTGACAGTGTATTTCCAAAGCTCTTTTCAGCTTCCTTTCTGTTAGCCTCCAGATTTAATAGACTTCATAATCTGAATGCCCATAAGTGTAGGAAGGAAGGCGATGGTGCCATATATGCCAGGTGTAGAGTAATTTCTTTTGTTCACCGTTGGGTCTAACTGCTGATATTTTCCAGGGATACCCCTATGTCTGTACAGTTGTATCCAACCAGTGGATAGCTGCCAACAGAAATCATTCTTTCGAATGCAGACAGTCTCATCTCAAAGGGTATAGAAGTAGCTGCCATAAGCCACTGGGTTTATTTCTGCAGTGTTTTTGTAATAGTACTGCATTTGGGCTGAACAGGGTATATGATGTAATTAACTTACTTCTGGAGTCTTTAGTTTTCCCTGATATGGAAGAGGATCCAAGTTCTGCCTGGTTATCCCTAGGAGTGAGGAGGAAGAATAGCTCTGGAGCACTAGCTGAGTTTGGGATACATAATGAAAGTTTTGTGGAAAAAAGAGTTAGGGACATGATCAAACATGACTATTATACTCACGTCACCTACAGATCTGTTAGTAGAGCTAACAGATGGAGTAATGATTGGGGTAGTTGTTGGATGTTTGACCCTTTTTATTATTTTCATTAATGATTCATCAACTGGTCCTTATTTCTAAAAACACACCTGCCATTTCTAAATATTCATCTGATATGTCTACATATTCAAATGTAGCTTACTTGTTAAACAGTTTATTTCTGTACTGATAAATAAAGACGTGTCTGACATATTCGGAAAAATCAAGACAATTTTTTGGCTTCTGCAAAAATCCAGCTCTCAAGAAGGCAACAAAATATTCACCTTTTAATAGGAAATTCCCTCTAGCTATCTCTACATCAGCTGCTCCCAGCTTAATAATTAGTACAAGAGGTCTGCAGAAAGAATCTCAAGGTACTCAAAGGGCAAAGCAAGATACAGCTCTCAGATCTTGCAGTCTGGAAGTTCCGTACCTTGTACTATTATTCCTACTGTTATAGCCTAGAGCTATTTTCTCCTACTTCACGGGAGTGAATTGGCCATCAAAGCCTTAGGAATTAGGAAATTCAAAACAGAACCTTAAGCTACTGTTTGCTTCCACTTCTGTGTTCCTGTACCCAGTACAACCAAACAGAACTTCACGATTTTGTCCTCTTCCTGGCCAAATGACAGGTTGCTTTAAACAGAAAATAACAAATGATAAAAGCAAGTGCTGTTTATCTACATAACCCAAGGTATGGATTATTAAGATTATTATACGGATTATTGTTCGAAAATCTGTGAAGCTTGATCTGTTGGTGAGCATTTTCATAAATATGCAGTTTTCCCCAGGTACCTGCAAGAGTTATCAAACAGAGTAACCTATGAAGATCGTGAAGTGAATGTGGTTTAAGAATTGCAAATATATCTGTAAATATATTTTTATTGTAATTGCTCTCTTCATTCTAATCCATGCTACATATTAGATAGCAACAATCTTCCTTTGCAGTTTGGCCTGCTGGGTAACCAAGTAGAGTTGGGACCTAGTCAGGTCCTTCCAGCACTTCTCTGCACACTTGCTCACTGCCCAGAATGGAGTGATTTACGCTATTTGAAAACAAAACATAGTGCTATTATCTGTAGCCACAAGGAAATCTTCCAGCTGCAATCCCATACGGGATTTTAAGGAAATAATGACATGAACAGTCCTGTTCATTTTAGTTACCAGGACTCCAAAAGACTCATGGTATTTGCAATGTCTTTATCACTGACAGGCATTCACTGCTGATCATAATGGTAAGATCCTGGATGTTCTGGGATTTGTAGCTGAGCTTGCTTAAAATAGCACCATTAAGCGAATATCTACACTGCAGTTACTTCCCACTTTCTGTACTTGGATCAAAGCTGATTTTATCTAGTTGATGGGTAGCAATGCAGCGGTAGCAACCCAGAGGACAGTATATGATGGCTACTGAACTATTAACTTCACAGAGGAAGCTTCTTGGGTGGGCTTCACTTGACCTAGTTTAAAGTAGACCCAGGCATGCTGAAGAAAGGAGTTTTGTCTGCAGTACAGATGTCTCCTGTCAACAGTGGTTGATCTTCCTTAGCTTTAGAGAAGAGAGATTGGTATTGATATTGCTCTTCCTTGTCTACCTTGACACGGTTGCTACTCCTGGCTCCGCAGGAAACACGCCTCCATGTCCACCCTGAGCAGCTTATGTGGGGAAACAGAAAAACTGGCTACTCTCCAAGTGTAGTTCAAGGAGACTTTAATTATTATAGGACAAGAAGAGGCATTTAGCCCAAGCAAAGTTTTACCCTTTTTCTAGGAGAAAATGTATGGAAGGTGGACAAAAAAGCGCATGTGGATGAATTTCAAAGTACAGTTTGCTTGGTGTATCTATCCATTGCAGGGCAAAAATAACTGTACAGTAAATGAACACTTCCTTCTGTTAATTTACTATGATGCAGCCCTACCCAAACAATATAGAATTAAAACTAGCTAATCAAAATGTAACTGACTCTATAAAAAACTTACTTAGAGAACTCTTACTGCTGATCTGCATGACCATTTTTTATCTACTACTTTATTTGAAATTAATGCAAAGCTAGTAAAAGCAGCTGTGTTTTATGTTTTTCTCCTACAAATCTTAAAATGTGTAAGATGGTTAGATGTAATAACACTAGAAAAATAAAGATAATAGACTGTACACTTCAGTTCCAGTGTGGCTTCAGCAAGGTTTTGTTTGGAGTGCCCAGCTGCGTATACAGACGCATTGGAATTTGGTTTCTGAGGAACCTACAAAAATTACACAAATAACTAGCATTTTTTTAATGAATAATGCACAGACATGCACCTGCTTCAGAGACTCCATAGATTAGTCTTGCAGCCAATAGAAAAGCCCCTTGGAATTCAATTACATGGCTGGAAAACAGAAAACAAAATCAGGGCTATACTTTTAGAACTGATACCAGCAAAATGTTAACCAGTTCTTGAGCTGAGCTTTTCCTGAGGATTAGATTGTTTCAGTTTGTTTTACTTCCCTGTGGCTTATTGAAAATTTATATTATTCTATTCTATTCTTGCAGCTGGAGCCTCTCCCGGAAGATATTGTGCACCAAATTCCAAATATGAATGCAATAGCTTCTTTAAAAAAGACCACTGAAATTCAAAGTATGTTTCTCAGTTTGGGTTGGTGGGTTTGGGGTATTTTTTATTATTAATTAATGTAATAGACATTAAACTATTGTTTCAGAGAAAAGAGCAGGCAAATGTTTTATATACAAACCAACATGCTATGTCTAGTGTGTGTGTGTATATATATATATGCTTTTATTTTAGTTTCTTTGACATCTTTTTGTTTCTGCTATGTATTTAGCCCTGAAAAACTAACCCATTGAAATTATTTAGAACTTTCTGATTCCTGAACGTTCCTGAATCTTCCCATTCCAGAGCAGCTTGGATGAAATAGATGTTTGTTAGTGAGGGTCAGGAATAGACAGGTAAATTAGAGCTCTAACAAGTAGTTTCTTCAGATTCTGTTTATGCAGCCCTTTACAAGTTACTCACTTTGAGATGTATAGGAACTTGAGATAAAGTTGAAAAGCTCAAAATGAGCACTAATCCATGGAAAAATGCTAACAAAAACATGATTTTATTCTGTTTCTGGTGCAGAAGGTACTTGATTGCTTCACTTGTGTGCCCTGACCCTAACCCTTTACTATCTAGATACTTTAAGGCATTTGCTCTGGCTCCACTGAAAAATTTTCTCTTTGCCATCAGCTGTCGTAAGCCAACTGCACAGATTTCCCTTAATTTCTCTTTCCCTTAATCTTCTGCTCTCTGCCATTTTACTGAGGCAGTGGGAGCTTCCTGACTTCTACTGTTTGCTGGCTCCTTAACAATAACAAATGGATAACAAATGTTTTTCTTCATGTTAGATGAATCACAAAGAATTGGGATTCATCTATATAAAACAAATGCAGTCTTTAAAAGGGACATCATGCAGTACTTCTCAATCTGATTTTAGTTGTAAAGTGACAAAGAAAATTCATTGTAGCTATATTCATCCTTCATATCCAGTAGTCACCTAGATATGCAAATACTCTAAGTAAATCAGCTGTATATGATAAATTCCAGTAAGTCATTTTTGCTGAGTGGTATGTCCTAGGGTAGCTCATGAGTTAGTATCTCCCTTAAAATTCCCTGTTAATAATCTGTTAATGATTTGGAAGGAATCAGCAAGTTAAGGAAATTCATGTACTATGCAAGATAGAACAGATTTGGAAATGATAATAAGGACAGAAACCTGCACACAGGCCACAGACATGAGGAAAAGATATGCAATTCAGTTTGAAATAAGATACATAATGAAAAATGGTTCTGAAACAAAAAAAAATGGTGAATTGAGAAACAAAAAAAATAATTCTGACTCTAGAAAATCATAGTGTCTTACTAGAAATACACACAAAAATAGCAGTTCAGAAAGAAGGAACATGTTTAGGAACAAATATATAGTGTGTGTCTAAAAACGTAGTCCAGAGCTCTGAAGAGTGGCTTAATTTTGCCACACTTAGGTTTGAGCTGAGCTGGTACAGTCATGGCAGTACGGTGGGCTGTTCTGAAACCTAAGTCGGGCTGCTCAGGGTTTGGAGCTATTTATGCACAATATTGTGTCTTTTCTTGCAGCTATTTCCTAAAAAGTTATGCATACCTCATTTCATCTGGAGAGAGACCAAGTATTAGAAAGTAATATGCTTGGATGACAGAAAGGAGCATTGAGGAAGTTCAGTGCAGCTTTATGGAGGATACATATTTAGGTGGAATTAAGAGAAGCAAGTATATTTGAATATTATAGGGAGTTATGCAGGCTGAAAAGCATTAAGCTGTGGAGTAGCACCTCAAGAGATACTGAGAAAGCCTGATTTGTTTGGATGATTGCTTGCATGTATATTGGGTCTGTATTTCTGTGATCCAACTTTCATAATGAATATTAGCAATATTTTAGACAAAAAAAGTCCCCCCTCTGTGTCTGTTGCGAAAAATTGAAGATACAATACTTAGTTAGACAATGAGAGGAAACAACTTTTTTCTAACTAGAATGGAATTTGTATAAATGTTTTGTTTGTGACAGTGATCCAAAGCTGCTTTGGAAATGTAATACATTTGGAAGTAGTAGTTCCCACACCCATGTAATATGCTATTTCTAAACAATCCTGTTCACTATCTTGAATACCAACCCCAAACTGTTTTTTTCAAGCAAACCATGGTACGACATGTCCAAATCTATCTGTGAAAGGCAATTACAAATGCCTGAAACATTCCCTTTTATTATTTCCTGGTAATAATCAGTGCTCCCACAAATCTTTGAGGGGAACTTAAGAACATTTTCATGCTGAAAAAAAGCATACCTAGAAGACTGATTTGGTTTCACTGTTTGTTCTTGCAAGCTGTTATCGCTCTTCAAGTTTTGTATGAATGAAACCAGCAGTATGCTTCATTCTTTCCCCTGAGCTCCAACAAGTTCTTCTCAATGAATGTAACAGGACTGGTAGAATTGCACATTCCAGTACAGCACAGTAGAAATGGCATTTTCAGAGAGTAGTTTGAGGCAGATGCTTTTTGAGCTCATTTAATTGTCAATCCACAGCATACCTAGAGTTTCTAACAAAGCTCCTTTGCAGCTTCATGCTGAGATTGCCTCTCCATTCCACAAGACTTTGCCTGTAAATCTTTTGGCTGAACACACATGCAAGCCCTGTATGTTTTGTGTACAACATATAAATGTTGTCCTGTATAAAAAGAAGCTTGCAAAGCTGTTATGTTTACCACAGGTGTTTGTAAAGTACAGTTTTCTGATTTTAAAGAAAAATCTACTATTGCCATTTCACAAGCACCAGAAAGCCCTCTTTGCATGAGGTACCCACTGCTACCCGGATGCTATTCCTAATTGGGACTGCTTTAAAATTTCCTCCCACAAACCGCAAACACCCTGCCGTGTACTCCCCTTCTCCAAGACCCTCCACTGCAGCAAAGGTGCTGCCACCTGCTTCCTGGCCTGACTTTATCTCTCTTTATTGCTGCAGCCCCTTTCATAATACAATTCTCAGTGCAGGGAAACAAGGAAAATCACAGATCGATTGGGAGTGAAGGGCAGTTAAATGGGCTCACAGAGCCCACTAATATGCTTGAATTGGCCCTGAGTTTTAGCGTTACAAGAAAGTCAGGATTCAGGGGGCAGCTGGTGTGCGAGACTGTGTGTGAATGAACGAATGCAATGTAGCAATCCTCACTGATGCTGTTTTATTGTTGCTGCAGGAGAACTACACAGTGGTAGCTGGTTACTAATATTTTATTTTATGAATAAGAGCCCTTGAAAACTCCAGCAGTGAACATGGGTTCATTTCTTTTATAGGCAAGAGGGGGTGTTATTCCCATGCCAACAGATTTGATTTTCTTGCACATCTGTTTCTGCAACAAAAACCCCACCCACTCTGCGAACGTTTAGCTCATAAATTATAGGGTTTGAATTGGGTGTATATTGCAAAGGCTGACTTTTGCACATATGATCTGTGAGAACATTGTGGAATGCTCATATAACTTTTTTGTTTGTTTTTAGTGTATTTTTAATGAATAGAGAATATGGTCTCTGAGCACAGTAATAATAGAGAATATTTTGGTCTTGTTTTTATAAAATTTGCCAGGCTCCGATCATTGAGCCTACTGTTATGTACATAACTTTTTAGCTGTGTCTTTCATGCTTTTGGAGCAAAGCCAAACTCCTAACACTTAATCTCAACTTTGTAGCACACTTAATACACTTTACATTTTATCCCCAGAAGGTCCCTGTTATTTAAAGATTCTGCTAACTACTCAAACGTGCACACGATTAGAGTTCAAAGAAACACGCTGGCCATGATCACTGGTTGTTCTTGCAGATTGACTTGGGCTTTCATCTTGCAATGATATTTTTGAATAAAGACATTCTCAGGCTTTATTGACAGCTGCTTTCTCACTGGAGGGAAAAGTTCATCTTTCGAAAAGCCTGAAACTGTGTTGAGAGCTGTGTTACCAAAGAGGGAGTTTTCAGCAGCCTTTGTGCAACACAGGCAGCACCACCGCTGGCCTGGCCTTCCAGCTGTCAAAGCCTCCAGCTATCCTCCGGATAAGCACCTCGACTCAGCCCTCTGCCCAGCTGCCAAAATCCTCCTTTTAGTCCTCAGAAAAGTCCCCTACTTGATCCCCTCTCTTTCACAGCTGTTGAAACCCTCTGTCTAATTCCCAGATAAGTACTCTGATACAACCTCTGCAGCAGCTGCTGGAAGCTTCTTGCTAAACACTGAATAAGCTCTGGTCCAGAGCTCCCAGCTCTCTCAAAACTCCTATTTCCAGGTGTCATCCACCTGGCAATTAGTGAGTGTTCAGTGGGTTACTGGACTGTAAGAAATGCGTATGTAAAATCTTACTTGTTCACCTGGTTGCCACTGATCAACCTCTGTTTCTTAATAGCACTGCAGTAACAGACCATTTTATACGTTGACAAGGAGTCATCTGCCATTACTGTTTGCGTTGCTTGAGAAGCTTCTTACTGTCTCTTCTGTTGCAGGCAGAAAGCTGAGAATACTCATGCTTTTAATCCACTGCTGTGTTTTTACACAGCAAACCAGAAAGTTCTATTCCTTATGATATCTGGCAGCTTTCCAGCAACAGCCAGTTCATATATGAAAGTTTTAAATAAATTATTGTTCTAGTATACGCCCTGAGGTTGGAGGAGAAAGAACATCCAGGACTAACAAACCTGATTGTTCTGGCAACATCACTTCAGTTCGAGCTGGCATTTCTGACTTTTTCCTTTTCGAGACAGTGCTGTGTGAGCACTTTGTACAACAATGTTCATTTTTCTAGACCTATTTGATGTATGTGCATCAACTGTCTGCTATATCAGAGCTTCTAGGTATTAACCCTGCCCTGAACTCCCTTCACCTTGTGTAGATAAAGCCAATAGCTTGTCTGACAGTATGAGTTCATTAGTCTGTGTGTTACTCCTCCAGTTTATTACCTTCTGGGGAAGGGTGTGACATAGCCCTTGGAATGAAAGCACTTTCCAACTTGGCATTCTTAGGTTCAGAAATACACCTCTTCACTGCAGTCTGAAATGTCAACTGTACTGCTTATACAGCAGTGATTTCAAATTATAATCACCCAGTGTTGAACTAAGTGATTACTACGCTTGTACCACCATGCTAGCTAAAATTCCCATAAATTATTATGTGTGTTTTCCTTAGGCAAGTACTGGAAGTCAGTGGAGCCATACTCTGTGCCAGTGGATTGTGCTCTGGCTGAGTCTCAGAAACAAGAGAGGGAGGAGACAGAAACGGTATCTGCTATGGCCTCTCTTTCAGTGGATGTTGAGCAGTGTATCCCTCAGGAAGGCAGCAGGTAAGTGTATGCAATTATTGCAGAGAACAAGGCTTAAACTCCAGCCAAGTGAGATGAAGACAGCTAGACTAAGGTTGTTTCAAAATTGTCTGCTAATTGAGGTACCTGGAATTTTTTATCCCTGGATTTGAGCTCTCTCACTTAGCCACTGGAAACAGAGGTATTCTATGCTAGCAGGTATTTTTTTGGCATGTGTAATTCTTTACTAAGGTTCATGATTAGTACAAGAAACTTGTTTTCTCCCCATGTCTAATGCTCTCTACTACATAAAAAGTGCAATATCCATATGAGGAAAATAGACATGATCAAGTGTAATCAACCATATTCTTCTCATTGGAAGCTATTCAAACCTGTTTTCGTTTCAATTTTCTAGGAAGGCATTTAACACACAGTCAGATAAATTTAGTGAGAATGGACTTAAATCATTATTAAATGACATTTGACAGGCATTAAAAGTTACTTCCCTGGAAGCAATGGAACAGTGCCCATATAAAACTTAAAGCATCCCTGACCAGAATTAGAGAAAACATTTCGTGTGTATCAAGCTGAAAGTACACCAGCAAAGAATGAAAACTTTGTTTTTTCCAGCTTGCTAGCTGCTTTTTTATGTTAATGAAGATAGCTTTCATTTTCACAAATTGATAAAATGATACAGTAACTGCTGTTGGTTGTTTTGCCAATTAGAGATGAAAAAAATTGATAGCCACTCAATACTGTGTTATCTACAAAACAGTATTTCTTCAACGGGTTGTTAGGAGTCAGAAAAGCCACTGCAGAAGTTCTTGGAGTTTCCTATTTACTCGTTTTAAGGACAAACTTTCCTGGCCTTCTCCAACAGAGGAAGACCCAAAATGCAGTGGAACCATTCAGTTTCCATCACACAGAGAAAACAGGGGAGGGAGGGAGAAAAGAGAAAAAAGCCTTATAAGGAGAACCATCAGCTCCCTGCGGGCTGTGGAGAAGAGCTGCACAGCAGGAGAGAAAGGAGGGAGCTGTGGGTAGGCAGATCAGTGGTGGGAGTGGAGCCAGAAGGATCCATGGCTCCTACATCGTGACAGCTACTTGTTTGATTCGGTTCTTGCCTCCTGCATTGGCTCTTTTAATCAGAAATGAACTGATAGGCACCCGGAGGAAAAGCACAGTGCTAAACCTAGGGATGCATTTGGGAGGGAGCGTCTCTCACAACAGTGGGAGCGCTCATCTGCCAATGACTTAACAGAGGTGGCTCAAAGGGATACACAGGGAGCAGAGCTGGCTACTAGATTTTACAGTATTTACATAATTACCTGTCTGATTGTAACTACATTTTAATATGCTATGGCTATTGTTGTGCTAGTATTATTGCAAACAAATCCAGAAAAGCTTAGGGAAGAATCCAGTGACAAGCAGGAGACATATTTTAGATTTGTGGTGGTGCTAATCAGTGCGCAGCTAAGGAATACTGTAAGGTTTGTCATATAAATTTGTGACTGTTACGAGACACTTCTGCTAGCCAGGGATAGAAAAGTGCCTGCTCGTGTGTGCATAGCTCTGGAATATCACGAAATTTAGTTAAAGTGTTGGAACTAATGCAGTCAAAGAAAGCAAAGTTTTAAATTGTCTGAAAAAGGGTGTGATTAATTTTGTGTAATTTATATTGCTCAGAATAACCAAGAACTGTATTTGTTATCCGCCTCCCCTCACTTAAAACTACAGCCATTGAGAGCAACTGCTGGTCCTACATGACTTGAACAAAATAACTCTTTGACTAACACTGCACTTAATTATTGTATTTATTACCTAACTACTGATAACCTGTGACAGTTTCCACCCATTCTGAAAACAGAATTTCAGAGCATAGCTGAGATAAATGGAAAAAAACGGATGACCTGAAATGTACACAAGTGGAATTCATGTGGCTGCCAGATTCATTACACTTCATCAGTTCTGGACTCTTATAGGGATGAATCTGTTGCGATGAATTGTTCTGTGGAAAAATGGCTTCGTTTGAAACGTCTTCTGTGGTGCTGTAGAGATTTTTCAACAGCACAAAAAAAACCTCCCTATGCACGCATGCGTTCCTAATTCTGTTTCCACATTCGTAACCCACAAAGAAGTCACTCGAAGCCAGATTGCCATGAGAGAGCAACAGGACAACATAAGCACTGTCCCACTGGGCTACAATTGATAGTTAGGATTTCTGAGGCTTTGGGACATCATTTTCTCTGTTTTCTTCCTGCTGAATGTAAAGAGCAATATGGAATCAAAAATGGTGACCCTGAAGGTCTGTTTTTGAGGGCACAGTTCTCTGAGCTACAGGGAGATCTGAGAGGACCTGGCTGTACTTTGAGCATGAATGAAAGTCCAGCACGGGATTATAAAACCAGGGACAGATTCAACATTTCACGCTCTGGTTTCATGCCAGTATGATTTCATTCATTGCACAAAAACATGCCATTCATTTCATAGACACATACCAACACAAACTGCAGTAATGTAGTGACAAGTCCAACTGTGCTTTTTCACATTTGTTACGTTTGTTGTAATTAAGTATGCAATGCTCCTTCTACAGCCTCTTTCTACAGCAAACAACAGGACTGCAGGGACATGAAGACACGTCTGGGCTCTCAAGTCCTCTTGATAAGGCCATTGTAGATGCACCCCTCCTCCCCACATTGTAGATCGGGGCCACCTTCTGAAAACCTGTTGCAAGCCTTTGCATTGACTGTTTGTTTGGGAAAGTTGGTTGTGACACCTAGGGCAGGATCAGAGAAGAAAGCACTGTGGATGACAAGGCAGCCTGAAGGGTTTGTTCATCATGCCAGGAGCCAATTTACTTTCTCTTAATTCCCACCATGGTCAGGCAGGCTGATAACGTTGGCCTGCATGTCCAACCTTGTTTCACTGAATTGATGGTAGAGATCCTGTTGTCTTCAGCTTTGGATGGTCAGGCCTCCAGATGAAGAGAGCGGCAGCAAGAATCTCTTTGCAGGAAAGTCTTGCCAGTTATGTTGGAGGATATATTGGTGTTTGGAGTGAGATGACCCACTTTAGACTCAGATTTTGGGTAAAGCAGCTCTTTTCCTGGCCAACTCATATCTGACTCATTTACCACTGATGAATAAAGGATAAAATGCTTCTGGCTAAGGTCCATCTTAAGTATTTCTCTTTCTTTCTTCTCTTTCTTTCTTTTCTTCAAGTGACAGTGCCGATTATTTTTTTATTTGATTTTCTCTGGCAGGCTAAATGAAGAAAACCGTGAAAAGCTGCAATGCTTTTGGTGTTAATTTTACCAAAGCACAATGCTTCATTTTAAGATCCAATTGAAACTTGATTATAGACTTCAGAAGAGAACAGATATAGAAAAAAGAGTTTGTGGATAGGAAAGAAAACATGCATGATGCTAACACAGATTTAAATACAGATGCAATTAAAGAAACAGGCATGCCCTATAAAACATTTCTAACTACCATAACTTTTGTGTGTTGATAACTGCTTATTCCCTATGTGAGATACAGATTTAGCTGATTAGAATTTTGCTTTGGCCAGACACCCATTTCAGAAATCTTGCTGTGAAAATATTCAGTGCAGTGCTGTCCCTGATACATTGGAGCTTCTGTATGTTTCTTCTTAAAATGGAAAAATAAAAGGGTGTGGAGGGAGATCTCTTGCATTCACTATTTTTACAGCAAACAGTAAATCTTGAGAATGACATTTATCAGAGTTTAACTTTATGGCCCTCATTCAGCTGAGCATAGATTTTACTCAAATGGAAATGAAAGCAAAGTGTATTTTTTAAATATTGCTGTTAGTATTACACAGCTACCAGTTGCAGTTTCAGTCATATTGCATTATGTTATATGCATTATATTTTATGCTAGAGTGACTGGCTGGATCACTGGGTACAGCTAGCCACCATCTAGAGTCACTTGCTGTGTTTGTGTATCAACTCATAACGCTTCACATAGTTTTCACTATTTGGGTATCCACCTCAGCTGGAGGTGGATATGATCTACCTGGCCGTAGTGCACAGGATCTGCAATCACAGCCAGGCTCAGGAGCTGAAGAACAGCTTCTCCAGGTCAGGCTGCAGCCTTACATTGCTCACCTTCCTCATGTCCTCCGGTGGTGGGTGTGTAAGGAAAAGAACCAGGAGCAGTGGAGTTTGAGAGCCAACCTTGCCCTGGTGAGTTGGTGGATCTCAACAGTTGTATCTGACCCACCTTGTGTAAAAGCCTCCAGGACACCAACCCAGGTACAAACTTTTCAAAGCTCTTTTTGAACCAACTTACACCTTTGACACACAGGTAGTGAATCCCACAGCCTCATCAGGCATTGCACTTCTTTTTCTTTGCTCTGAACTTAACCGATAAATTCACTGGGGACCCCCTAGTTCTTGCATTGTGAGAAATAAAAGCAGTTCTTTTCTTACTCTTAGTCTCTGCCCCATATCTGGTTTTAAAGGCTTCAACTGTCTCAAGATTGTACGCCTCCTGGTATACAAATATTTCTTACCTCTGATGATCCTTGCCCCTCTGTGTGCCTTTTGTAGTTTTATTTGAGATGGAGTAAGAACTGCATGCAGGACTCCAGGTGTTGGGCACACTCTGGATTTACACAGTAGCTTAATGCTGGGGATTTTTTCTTGTTTCTGTTGTGCTCTGCTCTTCTACCATTAACTCCATGCTCTCAGTTGTAGCCATCACTGTGTATAAACAGTTAAACTGTCCTCTCCCCTGTTTCATGTATTGTGTGCTACTTTGTGTTTGCTTACCTTCTTTTCCACTCAGAAATGATGTTATGGGCTTTAGAGCTGACTAGTATCTGTAGTTTGGCATCATCAACAAATATTATCACCTAAATCTACTGGTAGTCTGCCAAGTCTTTTTGAGATGCTCTGGAGAATCCCTCCATAGTGAAAATTCACCAATATTTTGATCTATTTTCTACTTTTGATGTATTGTTAATCTATGAGAGGACTTTCTCTCGTAACCAACGTTCTTCAAAGCATTTGGATAAATTTGTTGAAAGACTTTGCCCAGGGATATCACTTGATCCCTTTTCCTTCATTTCCTTCAGAAACTTCTAATAAATTTGTAAGGCTTGATTTTTATTTAAGTGTTAAGACATAATTCTTACCTGAATTATTATTACCTAAATACTAACTAGTTCTATCATTGATTATACCTGCTATTAATTTCCCCATACAGGCTTACTGTATCTCCTGCAGCATCCAAAAAGGGGAATTGCTTTTCTTACCTTCTTTACCTCTAGTGTGGATGCTGACTTAAGCAGTAGAATATGCTCAGTAATTATTTCTTTAACAACATCATAATTGCATTCTCCTAGGACTCAATGGACAAATATCATCTGCTCTTAGCAATTTGGCAACGTCTAACATATCAGTTTGTTCTAGTGCTGATTCAGTTTAAGATAGTTCATCTGTAAATAATAAAATCTCCCTGACATTTCTCTAGTGAACACAGATGTAAATAGTTCACTTTGCTTTTGCGGTCTACCTTCCTTGATGCTCCTTTTATGCTTTGATAGTTTCTTCTGATGTATTTGAAAGATCTTTTTATTATTAGTCTTTATGCCTTTAACATGTTGCTCCTCAGACCCTCCTTTTGCCTGCCTCATTGAGGATTTACATTTAACTTATCAGAGTTTATACTTTATTTAATTTGACTTATTTGGACATTACTTCCTCTTTTGAGAGTATACATGTAGTTACCTTATTCTGCTCTTAAACTATGATGGCTTTTACTTTTACTTCCTTTTTCTTTGATCCACACAAAGTCCATTCTTACTAGGATATACACTTAGCCAGGATCTGTTATATGATGTCTTTTGACCCTCTCCAAATCATCTCCATGGTATAGAAATCTACTTCTTTTTCCCCAGGTCTCTGCTACCAGAGGATCACTTTTCAATTACAATGATCTTCCCTGAGACAGCTGAATTAAATTAGGAACAGATTATGGCATAAAACAGTCATACCGTGCCAGAAAATCTATCTTTTGTTCAGCAGTTTCTGTGACTTGGAAACATACCTTGAATTTTTATTTTTATGTACGTGATGATGTAGCTATGAGGAATCTCTGTAATTCTAATTTAAAAAATAAGGTAAGAGAAACATTTACTTTAGAATTATGTACAGGCTTTATCTCTATTCTTAAATAGTGACCTTTTTTTAAATGTAAATATGAACTATTTTAAATGATATTTTCATTAAATAATATGGTTGCCATTTAAACTCAGCTGCCACAGGCCAATACTTAAAATGTCACATTTTGCCAGATTTTATCCATATAGTGGGATTTTGTCTCATCTATTTCTTTTGTTTTAAGGTTTAAACAGAATCATTTTGTTTAGTGCTAACTGCAAAGAGACTACTTCATTTTGCCATAGTGTGAATTGAACATATAGAGAGCTATATGTGAGCACTGTTTCCAAGACACCAAAATAAACAGAGCGAATTCAGGAGGGCTCTGCACTTAGGAACTTGAAGTTTAAATGAGCCACAGTGAAGCCTTAATACAAAATCACAGTTCTGGTTCTACAATCATTATGGTCCCAACTGGTGTCTTTCTGGATCTGCTGACCACACAGAATCAGTCCGGATCAGACCCAACATTGCAGCTGCACCTCTGAGGAACAAGTCAGAGCGTACAATACGGGAATGGGGTTTTTGCCTGTTTTATATTTTTATGCCAACTTCTTGTCAGCTACAGGAAGACTGGATGAACTGATGTAACTAACAGCGACATAACTGAGGTAACATAAATTGGGCCTGTCAGACTCTGCCCCCTCGATCTTTTTTTGAGAACTTTTGATTTTAGCAGAATGGGTATACATTAATTCACCGCTTAGTGTTATGTGACTACACTGTTTTTCTCTCTGTACTGAGGACCCTAAACTTTTACTGGTGCTCACACAAAACTCTGGCCTAAGCTGTTAACCCATAAAAATATATGTTTTTAATGGTAAGCCATTGGATAGATCCAGTGACTTCTCTGACACTAATAAAATGAAGTTAAAGCATGCACATAAGTCTTCAAAAGGAGACTGGAGAAGGCTGTGAGAGCAACCACCCTGAGAAACAACAGCTGGATTTGCTGTGACACACTAACCTCTGCTCCCTTTCCAAAAAGGGCCTTACATCTTGTATATAAAAAATTCTATTAGTGTTTAGGCTCTGGCTGATGTAGAATATTGGCATATTGTTGGAATATACTGGAATATATTAGAATATAGCACCCAAGGTCAGTCCTGGCACTCAGAAACACCTTCATCAGTGAAAAATTGCCCAGGGCTAAAACCCTGAATAAGATCATCTCTCAGTTGTACTATGATCATGAGAATGTCATTCCCAGAAGTCAAATACGTGTGAACAGATTGTTGCACGTGCTGCTTCCCTTGTTCCTTATAAATAACCCAGACTCCCACTTTCACTTCTGGAACATTTCCAGAGCTCCACTCCTTCCTGCTCTGCCAATCTCCGATGGAAATCTATTGACAACTATTTTTTCTCATTCATTCATTCACTTACCCCCAGTAGAACCTAAAAACTGAGCTGTTTTCTGCTTCCAAATTATTCTTTTCCCAGACAGCCCCATAAAGTGCTGGATGCTTAACAAGGGCTTATTGCACTTTTGCATTACCATAGAGGACATGCAGGTCTTCCGAAAGTGGCTGTCAAAAGTGGAAGCATGTGGTCAGCACAACAGAAGCATACAGCATCAGTATGAATTCTCCACATGGTACATGCTTCTTTGTCACACCTGAGGACTGGACTCCATCCCACCCTGGCTGCCACTGTGTGGTCTCTGCTGCAAGACAGAACAGTGCAAGGGGGAAAAAAAAAAAAGAGAAGACACTGATGATCTCAGTCATTTTTGAAAGAGGTCTTGCTAAGCATTTTTATGCATATCTTGATAAGCTCTCTGGGCTTTTATAGCCTGTCAAAGGTAGCAATGTCCTGCTTCATCTGCACATGGGCAGGGAAGCGCTCGCACCCCAGCACTGCCCCATCCGAAGTGGCCCCTGCTGCAGCCTTCCCTGAAATCCTGCTTCACCTCCCCTCTCAGGAACAAGGGAGCTGCGGTGGTTACTGCACATAGGAAACATTCTCCACTGCCTGGTGAGGAACAAAAGATTTGAGATTTATAGATTAATAATCTTTTAGGGTCAATAACCTTTTGGAAAGTGATTAGTCTGAAAAACATCTCCTTTTCCATATATCATTCATCTGACATTTTTCAACATACTAGCTGTGATCATTCCAAAACATAAAGGAATCATCTGTATAAAATCATTTAAAGACACACTGCTGAATTTTTCATTGGGAAAGACTTTAATAAACTCCAGATTCATTTAAAATTCTCTGGCTTCCTTGCTGAATAAACTACCAAAGCCCATGCAAGCCCCCATTAATTACTTTTTTTTTCCATGGGATCTCATGAGTTTGTACTTTCTGAGGGATGTTTTACTGAAGCCAGTTATTACACTGTCTTACAAGATTTAACTGGTAAATGTAATTTTAATTTATTAATTTGCATTTACTTTTTATTTTCCTCTCATTTAAAAATTGCTTTAAGTGCCTATTTTTAAGGAGATCTTAAGCTCATTTGTCCTATGGTATTCTGCCAGACTGAGGTGAAAAATGGTTTATGTCCAAATTCTTATGCTTTTCAACAGTGAGGCTTCCCATTTTATAATTGCCAGCATAATCCTCAGGTGAGATAGATAGATAGCTTGTCAGATCCTAAGAATTATGGCACTTTATGACAGCTCAGCATATGTCCCCATTGTTTTCTTACTGAATGTTTTAAAGAGCTTGTCTTGCCTAAGCTGAATATTTCCCAGAGGCTTTCAAATAAAAGATATACATATAATTTGATTTGATTTTATTAGTAGGTATTTTCTCTATGACAGTGATCTGCTGATCGAGTTCAGAATTTGGTCTCAGAAGTTGCAGGCAGTCAGGCAGGCAATGCATTTGTGAAAGCACAGAATCAAAAATCAGAGGAGTGAAGAACAACCCCAAAAGAAACACTGCTAACTACATGGCTAGTAGTGAGGTATTTCGCTTTAACGGTATGGGCCCACTTGAAAAAATAAATGCATGTATTTTTAGTTGCAAAAGCTTGTAAAATAAAAGTATCATCACAGCTATTTTTTCACGAAATTATTTGACTCTGTTGACACAAAGCGTGTACATTTCTGGACAAAAAGTTATAAAATATTCTGACATATTTTAATATAAACAGGAACATTTTCAGTGATTGCTTGGATCTAAAATGTTTTTCCACTTGACATTTGTTTATACTTCCTAGGAAAGAAACTCTATTTATGGATAACTGAATAACACAAATAAACATCAGAGAGAGCTGAAAAATCAGCTTTGATTATGCATGAAAATCTACAATGTCATTGTGTACTCTTGTGCTGTATTCTGATTGCCTGTTTATTTTTACAGAGCTGCTGGCGAGCCCATGGAAGAAGAGCCAGCCTTGTGAAGTGCCAAGTCCTCCCTGATATTTCCTGTGGGTGACATCATTGTGTATCCCCCCAAAGCACCCCCAGACATGACTTGTCTGCTGCTTGGGTGGCACAGATCAGATGGAACATAAACACTGGGCACAAAACTCTGAATAGCAGCTTCACTTGTTCTTTGGATGGACTTGAAAGGGCCCTAAAGATTCCTTAAATGTAACCGCTACAATTCTAGAGTTACAGCAAAACGGGCTTGGGAGAAAGAGCCTAGAGCATGCTTTTTATATGCTGTTTGACCCGCTCACCAACATAAATTGTGAAACAGAGTATTACAAAATTCTACGTGATAGATTATAGATACTAGAATTGCAACAGCCAGCAAAATACTCGGTAAACTCCATGAATCACTTTCTGACACTTTTTACTGGGTATTTTTTCTTCAAACTGTGTTAAATTCTTAATAGAATTTGTTTTCTTTGCCACGTGTAATGAAAAAAAAAGGAAAACTTTATTTTACATCCCATTTTTTAACCCCCTGTAATGAGTTCTTAGCTGAATAAGTGAAAAAAGTGTAAATTGTGATGAGGGATTTTAGCTAAAGGGAAAGCACTTCTCATTGTATTATAAACACCCCGAAGTACTGCGCTTGGTGGTGCTTTATTTTCTTTTCCCTTTTTCCAACCATCCCTCCCCATTTCATGTAATCTTTTCTGTCATAAAAGCACATTCAAGATTCTCTAGAACAAGCGATCTTCTGCCTTTAAAAAAAGTATTTTACTCTCCGTAGTTGACAGTAGCTCTCACCAGATGTGCAGCAGACATCAAGTAGTCTCTGAAAAAAGGATGGCTTTTCAAACGTGCTCTTAGTTTGTTCTGAAATGTTTCTGCATCCAGACTCTAAGAGCAGAGATCTTCAGTAACTGCGTGCAGCTCATTTGAAGCTCAGGTGTTTCTGCGGAGGTTGTGCGGGGGGTGTTTTTCACAGGTCGCCATGTGAATATGAACTGATTCTTTTATGTAGTCCTGCGCCAAGAGTACTGATGTTGCTTAAGAAGCTTCGAAGGGTTTAGGCTTTATTTTAGATCCCCAATGTGCAGCAAGATCTCCCTGCAACGTGACTTTAGCTGTTTAATTCCGTGTTTGAGAACGTAACATAGAGTTGTGCCTTTAGCTGATAATGAACGCTTAAACTGTTACACGTGTTGCCTTACCGTCAGAGAAAGAGATAGGGCATGTATGTAAGACTACTTCAAATGAACAAAACTCTGCTACAGCAACTTTTATTTTGTTTACAACTTTCTCACCTAATGAACCCTGGGAGATACCTTGAAGTATTCAACTTGCAGTATTTGATAGCTCGTTCAGCTTTTAAAAGCAAGTGATGTTCATTTTTATATATTTTCCAAACTCAAAAGATATATTAAAGCCATAAGTGAAGACTGTCATGCTTTTTATTCTGAAGTCTGAAAGGAACCTTAATTAAAACAAGATTTGGGGGAAGGCCATGATACGAAAGATATGGAACAATATGGTTTCAGTTATAGGCAGACTCAAACCTGTAAATCAAAGATGAAAGATTTCACTCAAATAGAATTGTATAATTCTCTTTTGTTATGCAGTCCGACTATATCTTTCATGCATTAGGGTTTGTTTATGATTAGCATTTTAATTTTAAAGACTTTTATTACTTATACAAAAGCTCTCTGCTACAAGTTAGAAATCTGAGGCATGCTTTGAAAAGGGAAATCTAAAAAAGGAATGTCATTTCCTATAACGTGAAGTAAACTTTTATTCTGAAAGGCTTACTCTAAAATGGATGTATGCCCCTCAGAAAGTGAAATAAAATTCTATCCCCCATTTACAAGCCGAAATCATGCTCATTTTAGTAATGCAAAGAGTCCCAGCAGGCTAAATTAACTCCTGGTGCAAGCCACCTTGCCTGACTTTGGGCTGTTCTGAAGGGGTTGTTCACATGACTAAAGCAAACAGGAGTTCATCCTGTATTTTCAGCAGACCTGTGATGGCAATCTTGCTTGCCATTTACTGTAAATTTTCTTGTGGTCATCAAAGTTTACCTTCAAGGAAACCAAGGACCATAGCTGATGAGTTGGGTAATTTGTAGAGCTTTTCACATTTTGAAATAATGGCTGCAAATTTTTAATTGAGTGCATAGTAAGATAATTTTTAAATTAACCCCACAAATGCAAAATCTGCTTGTATCCTTAGCTTGCATGAAATTAAATATGAATTGCAGCCTGAAATGTAAGTTACAAACTTTACTAATTAAAGTCTAGTCTTTACTTTCTACGGGGTGGAAATCAGCTAAAGCTGTACTTTGTAGCTGGAAATACTTTTAAAATGCCAGAATAATTTGAATTAAACCACATTATAAACTCACACTTATGCTTTTGTACCAGCATACTCCCAGACAGACATCTAGACGTGCTATTGGTTAAAGTTAGGACCATTTGGGTAAGCAAATGTGCAAATAAACTGCACACAGATTGTGTCCAGAACTCTGTTCTCACTGAAGTCAATTGCAAAATCCTCCTTGATTTCAATGGGAGATGGATCAGGCCCTGCTTTTTTTTTTTCTTTAAGTCCAGAACACCATTACTTTTTGATTATGTCATTACAAGGCACTGTACAGCCCTCTGGGAAATGATTGAGGCTTATGGTGAATATCAACACTTCCTTCAAAGCAGACCTGCGCTTTCTTAGAGGGCAGTTTCACTTGCTGCTGTTTTCTTCTCACAGTATTTTTTATTACCACCAATAGCTCCCCATGGATTACAGTTAAAATATCTCCCAGCAATTTTAGACATACTTCCAGGGAAATATTCACATAGACACTCTTAAAAATGCCCAGTTTTAGCTGGACTCAACAACAAACTCCAAGAATTTCAGAAAGGTGCACAAATTGCATGTTTCTCTGTTTCTAATGTTCAAATTCAGAGGCTTAGGAGCTGGATTTGAAGAGATGTCACAGTCTCATGATGTCTCCCACAGACCTCAGCTTAGGCTGGGGAGATTGACACCTCTGAAAATTATGTCCCAGATATTTCAAGATGGCTACCAAAACATCTACATCTGAGCTTAGATTACTTCTAAAAGTGAGCTGAAATGGATAAGCAAGAGGGTGTAAATGGTGGCTTTTATGAGTGATTCCATGGAGAAGGTGAAGCTGAGGAGGTGGCAGAGAGCCCTCAGAGCCAGGGTGACCCTCTGCCTGGTGCTGATGGCACAAGGGCTGTAGGTGGGTGGGAGGACATCCCACAGCATGGCCACCCCATGCTACCTTTGCAGTTAGCAGCAAATCCTTGCCTCGCAGGGGAGGTATGCAGGAATTTGCACTCTGCCTCTGGATCAAGGTGTCTCTAAGCCACCAACCTCTAGAATGAGAGATGTCTCAGCAGCAAGTACCACTAACATGTTTGCTACAGTTCATATTCTTCCTTAGTGTTAGGGAACTAAATAATTATCTCAGTGGGGCTTTTCTTGCATTCTTGTATTTTTTGTATTCTTAAGTCATTAAATACTTTTCTTGTATTCTTAGGTCCTTAAATTCATAGTAGAAACTGAAAACTAAAAAGTGATATGATTCAGGATATCAAGAAAAGAATGACTTTTTCCCAGCTTAACGCTTTTAGCTGGACTGGAGTGGGAACAATGATGAACAGTAAATCTCAGAACCACTAAAACCTAAGACTGTCTTGCACTCCATTTTTGGACTCTGTGTGCAGGAATTCTATGTGTGTTCATTTGGCTTTAATATAATCTGCAGCAATGAAGTGCTTGATTATGTGATCCTTTTTCAGGCAAAATTCCTAGTGAGTAATCAAAGTCCATGGGAATTTTTCCAGTGTAAAGATGACAGAATTAGTCCCTTTTTAAATTATGTACCTTTCTAATTTTACTTTCAGTGAAAATGAAGTAACTACTTCCAGGCAAGTGAATCTGAGGGAAATAAAAGCATTAAGCTATCTTAAATAAACATCATAAAAGAAAAAGAAAATATAAACAGCTATTATGCAAACAAAGATGGCTGTTTCTTTACTTTGCAAAAGAGTCAACAACATGCTGCTGGCTGAATGAAAGTGGCAAAACGGAATCCCTCTCTAGAGTACGTGGTATTTGAGTTGGTGTCTTATCTAAGTGCAGCCTCCCTAAAAAGCTGAGACATAACTGGAGATGAAATATTAGAAAGGTTTTGCTGCAGCCAACACCAGAGGTCCTGTAGAGAACAAGAATGTAGAGACTGACTAATTTGTGTAGACAGACAGCAGGACACTTTCGGGGCAATGTGTCTGGGATGAAGAATTAGAGGGAACTTTTCCAAAGGCGCTGATGGCTGTGAGGCAACTAACTTCTATTAGCTTGCAGGGGCAAGGAGATGCGCAGCGAGCGTTTATTCTTTGGGAAATGCCCCCTCCGTCCCACAAGCATGCCCACACGCATGCAGACATGAACCTCGCTGTACAATTTTTTTGTCCTCAGCAGCAGCCGCCAGGTGTGCTGCCTTGACGTGTGTGCTGTGCATTTGCCCAAGAAGATATCAGCCCCTAGCAGACACTTCATAACATGACTGATTGGGGAGATTTTTGTAATATATTTTTTTTTCCAATAGTGCTCTTTCCAGAAGTGTAGCAGTGCATTGTTGTTTTATTTTTAAAGGTCACAATAGAGCTTTGTGAGCCATTGTACTTTTTTTTTTACAGACTCCATATGGAAGTAAAACAGAATATGTATATGGTGGGGGGAGACCTGCTGGGAAAGAATTTCTCTT
The DNA here is from genome assembly GCF_013368605.1 of Nyctibius grandis. NCBI lineage: Eukaryota > Metazoa > Chordata > Aves > Nyctibiiformes > Nyctibiidae > Nyctibius > Nyctibius grandis. Next base: position 24,285,169 of record NC_090664.1, on the reverse strand, counting down.
GAATCAAATTCCTACTACCTGCTTTTCATCCTGGATTTGGAGGAGTTCAGATTCTTAATTATCATTTAAGCTTTAACTTTGTCATGTCACTTGCTTTGTTATTTTACCTATAATTGAATTCTCCTTTGTAACACATAGAAAACCACCAAAAAAAAAGTCTGTCTTTTCTGACAGATGGCCCTGCCCTTGGTGTGGGAATGAGAATAGCTTATCTTTGTCACTTCTAGCAGCAATTAAGTGCTTCATTTTTGCGACAGATCCAAACTGGAGTGGCATTTTATGAGTACGATTTAGCTGGCTGGCTGCTGATTGTTAAAAAAAAGAAATTGTGAAACTCGCATTCCTCTCTAACCTCAAAAAGGACACATTTTGATTTTAACAATGTAATATTTTCACTTGATCCAAAAGGTTTTTGTCCCATGACATCTTGTTACTGTTCAGTTTTAGTCTCTAGCAAATAACACACCACAGAGAGCAAAGACAAAAAGGACATTCTAGCAACTACTAATTGTATCTCTTCTGCACAATCCTTCATCCTGCTCTAGTGCCATGCTCTGTGGTGCAGCATATTAGAATAGTTTATAGCAAAATTGTTCTGCGCCATCAAAGATGTCACTTTTCGGATGTTAATTAGCACACTGTGAGTTGGGCCGTAATTTATAAAGAAGACACGCTCCTGCGTGGACAATCTAAAGGCAAGCGACGCATGAAACCAGTGGCACTGGTGCTGTGCAGTGAGAGTGATTCGGTGCTAAGATCTGCACACATTATCCCCTTCCTGATGGTACGCCTGCATGGCCAGAGGCCCATTTGCAACAGCAGAGCCCTTGGATGCCCTGATTCAAAGACCACTGAAATCCCTTCTCTAACAGGCTTTGGGTAAGATCCGGGAGGCAGCTAGAGAAGAAACCTTAACTTTGCACTCAGCCACACTCAAACTGTAAAAAAAGGGCAGATAAAGATCTGAACTTGGCCACACATCCCTGTTTCTGATACGAAGCGCCAGTTCTGCTTCTAGAAAAGTCTGTCTGAAAGCATTGACACCAGTGCATATATTCTGTTGACTTCAGCAGACTTCAGGAGGTTGTATACATCATTTTTTATGGGAACAAGTTCATATTCGTGTCTCTTGCTGCTTAATTTATTGCTATTTTAAATTTCTTGATTGGCTTAATAGTCCAAGTTAGGATGCAATAGGAAAGCATAAAGCAATACCTGGTGAAGACATACCTAAAGCTTTCAAAGTAAACTTATTGCCATAGGTTTTTACAATACTGACTTTTTGGTCTAGGGATGCACAGCTGAAATGTCTATTTTTTTCTTGGGAAATTGATGTTGCTATCTGTTTCTATTATAAAAAAAAACAGCCCTTTTGCTCAGAGTACTAAAAGTTTACCTGTAATTTTGTCTTTCCAGGCAGACCAGATTCTAAAGGATAAAGCATCAGTGGGCAACATTTTTAAAGGTCAATAGTAATATTTCCATAAGAGTAAAAGGAACCTGTGGATTGTTGTTATTATTCCTGATACATTTTTGTATCTGAAAGCATCCAATGAGTAATGTTAAGTAATATAGTGCTCCAAAACTTTGTTGATTATAGATATAAGAGCATTGGATTGGCGTGAAATAGCCTTCAACTGAGTTGTTAAAAACACTTTTGTTTTGTGTTTTGTATAAATCTTTGGCTATAGTCTTGTCCTAGCATTAATAAAAGCTATTTGAAGTAAGCTTGTTCGATACTCAGCTTTATTTTTTGCCTGTTTTTTTTTAATCGGCACTAAAAAGAAGTGGAGCTTTGAACATGCCACCCTGGTTGGATCATAGGAATCTGACTGTTAAAATATAAAGGGTGGAGCATGGTGAAGCTGGAGTGCATAAAAAAGGAACCACAAATGTTAATGTAAAAGTAATGTTACATAGCAGGCTAAAACGCACACAAAGCAGAGCATTGCAGAGCTCCAGCTTTAACACCAAGCTCATATTCTACAGCTCCTTTGGCTCATTGTCCCGAGGCATTGCAGAACACATAATTCTCCTCCCAGTGAAACAATTTAAATAGTACATGCGCTGTTTTGAAAGCTGTAAGGCCCCTACTTTGTGGGAGGTGGGGAATATCCAGCATGCTGCATCAATACTCTGGACCACAGTATCACCCCAGCCCTGCTGCTGTAAAACTCAGAGTTGTTACACCGGTACAACAGACCTGTTTTGAGAAAGGCACCCTGCAAAAGCAGTGGATTGAGGAAGGAGTGTGTTTGCTGTGAGCACTCTTTGATCACTTGCACATCGTCAAAAGTAGCTCACAGATTGAAATTGCTCCTGTGTGTGAGTTTCACACACCTAAACTTGAAAGCTGAGGGGGCAGAAGGATAGCTGGGAAGTACAGGCACTTGATTTGCACATGCAAATCCCTACCTCCTGGCACGCAACCAGAGGTGGATTAAAACCAAAATGAAGCAAAACAGCACCCTATAATTTTAGCTTTATTTCATTCCTCAAAATAACACATCTTTTTCCTTTCGGGGGAAAAGGACCGCAGCCCCAGAAACCCATAGCTCCATTCCAATCAATAAAATATTGTTTGAAAATTTGGATGTGTAACATGTAATTTCCTTGGCATATTTCAAAGAAGTTCCATGCCCAGAGGAGCTTAATCTATCCCATCTATCTATCTGCTTCTCTGCTTTGCTTGTTTCCTGTGATTCCGTTGTGATAAATTGCAGAGCCCTGTGATAAATTGCATTCATCATGTCTTTCTGGCTGCCTCACCTGCATTTTGTACATTAAATCCCCCCTCCTGCGACTATTTCTAACATTCCAACCTTGTGAGAGGTTCCAGCTAAACACCGTTGCTGCTTTAAAATCAACCTGCCATAGAAATGACCCTGCCTTTGAGAAGTGGAGTGGGTTTTTGGAAACCTTCAGGCTAACAATGCTTCTAGGAATCTCGTGTAGGTGGGTGGGAGTGAATTCTTCCAGATTTCTTCTCTCATGTTTTTTCACTGCTTCCCCTGGAGATCCTCCTTCCCAGGAAAAATCTTTCTTTCCACTGGCAGCTTTGAAAGGAATAGCAAGAGTTGGATGGCTCCTTGTCAGAAAGGGTAAATAGTGAGATAAAGGCTGAATGAGTATGTGTTGAGCCATTGCTCTTCTTCCTTATTTCTGCCTCTTTCCTCTGCCAAATGAGAAGAAGATGATGTTAAAATTATGGTTTCAACATGTTATTGAGATAGGTTTTTTTTTTTCTTTTTTCTTTGACAGAGAAGGGTTTTATTTTTCCCTTTGCTATCACAGTGGCCCAGGTACAGTAATTCATTCATGCAGGCCTCCTAGATACTTGGAAAACAGAGTTTCAGGATTCTTGTTGCATCTTTTTCTGGGCTTGCCTACAAAAGGAATAGTTTCAGTGGAAACCCAAAATGAAGTTCTGTACTTTACTAGAAGCTAAGTAAGGGCATGGGTCCTGGATTTTTTGCAAACTTTAGCTTATTTACTCTTAGCTTGTATGCTGCTTCAGGCTGGATTTCTGTGTCCACGTAACACTGAAAAATACCCAGTCTGTTATGACTGCCACATTAATGTCTTCATAGATTATTAATAACTAAACAGAGCATTGCTGGTAAGATCCCAAATTACCTCTTTTGTGGTATATTTTACATACAAGAAACATCATTTTACATCATTCAGACCATTATAGCATTTGAATGCATTGTTCTTTGACTGTCTAATTAAATATTAGTCTGTGCTAAAGTTATTGTTATCAAAACAAAATATCCACTAATCAATTAATCAATCAAGGTAAAAGCATGCATTACTAATATTTATGTTTCCCCAAATCAGTACAGGTTGTCTTTCCATATTGACAGCACCTGATCTTAGCTGTGACAGAGTCCCAGCTTAACTATGTGCAGTTCTACCAGACTCTACACAGTAACAAAGGGTATGAACATAATGAGTCATTTCTAATAATTTCTTTTTTAACTTCTCTTGCTTTTCATTATCTAAATTCTGCTCTCTAACTTTGGCTATGTCGGGCAACACAACAAGTAAAAGTCTAACATTTTTTCTCTATTTTAGATAATCTAACCTTGAGAATCTTATTGGAAGATCTATAGTTAATCTAGTATAGTGTCTATAATTAATCTAATCTTGTTATAATTAATTTGGTCTATGAGCAGGGATAAATTAGGTGATTCCCTGTTCTAGCCACCAAATGTGGCAGGAAAAATAACAACTGATTCTGAGGAAACAAAACCAGAATTAATTCTGCAATTGATTCCTCTCGTTCTCGGCCACCTCTCCTCCTCCCTTTAAAATCATCTTATATAAATATATATGATGCTAGCCAAAATGCAGATGTGTATTGTCTGTCACTAGATCTGATGTGTAGCAATTCTGTCTCTGCCACTTTAGCCAGAAGGAACCAGTTCCAGCTCCTTCTGAGCTACTGCCTGCAGTGGGCATTTGGGTTCGTACTGAAAGTTGAGTACATAGTTTAAGAACAGCTGCAACAACATCTGTAAACAGTGAAAAGAATAGAAAAACTGTAAAAATTAATATGTGGACTCCAGTTAATGCTTTAAAATGTCCAGCAAATTATTTCACGAAGGGTATCATCACAGTGTAGCATTGCTGTGCAATGAAATCTTTGGAACTTCTAGGAATATTGGATGCTGAAAAACCTCTCCAACTTCATTGACCTACAATAGCTCATGTTTCCTCCTTTAGAGCCTGTATCTGCACTGGGGATGTGAATCTAGAGTGGTATCAGATAGCTCCTCCTGAATCCTCTTTATTATGTCAAAATTTGTGTGTACTTATGATTGCTGTCCTTTCCTCCTCTGTAGGTGTAACTAACTCTTTCATTGATTACTGGTTGATGGCACAGTATGGAAGGAGCGGTCCTGGTCACAAGTCATGATTCCCCAGACTCTTATGTAGATCTTGCTGCTTCTTGAGGTTGCTGAACATGTCTCCCGTGGAAGTGCAAGTGGTTTATTGATTGAGCTGATAAGGTCTACTGAGAACTTACAGAGGCTAGCAAGTATCTGGCTTCACAGAACATTTTTTTTTTAGGTTAGGAGAAAAATATGCCAGAAAAGATATTATTGGTATTGTTCCTGAAGTGCTGACGAACAGTCAGTACAAGTGCATGCCATTTCTTCCATTTCAGTAGGAAGTAGACTCACTCTGAATAGCAAAATCACCCAAACTGAATTATTTAGTTAGCACTTTTTAAAACTGAGTCGTTTGAGGAAATATTTTATTTCAGTGGCACTCAACATGAAAATCCAAGTTCCTTGCAAACACCCAGGATTTCATCCTCACAACATCCACATAAGCAGGCCAGTTATTGCCTCTTTTCACAGATAGGATTAAAAGAGTTGTTCAAGGGTCCACAAAGAGCTTGTAGCTGACAGAAGAATCTCCTGAGCTACAGTTTTAATGACCCAGACAGTCCATGTGACTATATTTCTTCCAGATGCCTTCACACTATAAAGTAAGTATGTGTGTATTTGTGACTTTAGATGCTGAATTTGCCTCTTCTAATTTTAGCTCATTGTTTTGAGCTTGCTTGTTCTCTGGCATGTGTATTACTTACTGGAACATTGCTAAAGAACAAAAACTTTTATTTGTTTTTTCAAAGAAGACTGTATGAGCATATAGAGAAGACATGGGATTTTTATGAATCATATCCTGTAGTTTCCTTGTGTTTTTTTTTTTCTTACTCACTCCCTGTTTTTCAATGACCTTCACAAAACAGATAGATAGAACAGTTTGGGTTGTGTAAAAATCCATGCACAGGAACTAGACCTTTCCTTTACCCTGCTACCTGTGTTGGCTGTTGTGATTTGAATACAGATTGCAAAGAACACAAAAATGTTAATAAATACTGCACTTGTGTAGGGGATAATAATTGAACCATTTCAGATGAGGCTTCAGGGGATTTGGAAGGAAGTTATCTCAAGACTCTAACTGCTTATAGCCATAAGGTTGTGGTTCTTATTACCAAACACAGAAACATCAGCCCAGTCCTTATGCTCCATGTATACCTTAGAGGTTCAATGAATGGATGGGTCAGAACAGGCATAACCTGCATGCACCAAGCCCTCATAAATCAATGTAAAGCAAAGCTTTAACTCGAGTTCAGAATTTTGAAAAAAACTTCTTCTTGCTAAGCAGGTGATTTCTCAACTCTGCTTCTATTTTTCTGCCTACTTAGACTTCCTTACAGTAGTGTTAATGACTTTTCAAGACACATTTTAGTTGATCCGCCTATATACAGTTATCCAAGCATCTTCTTTAGTCCCTGAAGGAAGCAGGGTGATATACATCATGGGATGTATGCATCATTGAGCTGTAACTTTGGAGTGTACCTTCCTGTAAGGCTCTGTTAGGAAGTCTGAGGTGTTATGATCAAAATAGATGTTCTTAACTATAGGCAACCAAGAAGCTGGAGACAAGTATATGCATAATTCAAGCATAAAGAGTGAGTTCTGCGTGGGTACTGTGCACCACGTACCCACAAGATCTGTGGTGATGGGACCTTAACAGTGTAGAGCACTAGGACATGATTCAAAAGGTCTGGGATGTCCTTCATCCCCTTGCAGAATCAGAATAAGCTGCTGGAGAGAATCCTGTGAGAGCCCACAGAAGATCTAACCCCAGCCTCATGCTGTGCATCTCAGGGATGAGTGGGAAAGGGTGAGAAAACTCCACAGTTGCACCTGAAAATGAATCATTAACTGATATGGACATCAACTGGTATCTGAGCAGCTCAGAGGAAAGTTTAAAATGAGATCACACCAAAGAGTGTCTGCTGACCTCCAATCTCAGGTGCCCCTCTTTGGTTCAAAAAGAATGAAGAAGCAAGGCATAATATAGAAAGAATTATCCCAACTGTGTAACATCTCTCACTTCCTCATGTTATGCACATGTCTTTATGAAAAGAATTTTAAGGACAATGTGAACTATGTCTAGAAATTGAAAGAAAAATATACTCCAGGGAGAGACTACACTGTATGCTGTATAATTCCATTATTGAATTCACGAGTGGCACAATATTAGCTAAGGGGGGTGTGCTGAGTCACACAAAAGTGACAGAGGGAAACAGACACATTGATCATGTCGGATCTCCCATTTCTTCTCCATACAGTGTTAGTCTCGTAAGTTCTCCATAGCGGTGTGCTAATGCCGAGCTTCCTGTCAGCAGCCTGTGAGAATTATTGTACGTTGAGTCCAGCAATCCCACAGGTGATGGAGCTGGGGTGGCTGGGATCCTGGCAGAAGTGCGGGCAGCAGCATATCTGTTTGCTCTGTAGGCTTTTAGACCAAATTTAATGTGCGCATGAGGGATGCCAGACTGACTGCCCAAGAAACTTACTGTGAGGTCTGAGACACATGCCGCATGTTTTCTGATGGTATTATGTATTTCCTCAGGCTTCTGCTTTCAGTTGTGTCCATGCCTATAGTATCTGTATCTAGTACCTATATCCCTGACTTATAGCAGGAATAAAACAGTGTGAGATCTGATGTGTGCCTATATAATTACAAAAACCCAAAATACTTTTTTACGATAGATATAATGGCATTAGAATAACTGAAGTCCTAAAAATGTAACTAAAGATGATTATTGAGGAATGCTACCTGTAAAAACATCAGACTATTGTTTAAATAAGGGATTTATAAGCTGGTGCTGAGACGCATAAATTTTGTGATGAACATTTCTCTGCCTCTTAGTTCAGATAGTAATAATTACCCTGTTTCTAGATATGGTGTGAAGCAAAGAAATCCTCTGTGAAGTGCATTGAGGACACCAGACAAAAGACACTGAATACTGTTGAAAAATACAAATTTTTATAACTGCAATGTTGCCTTCTTTAAAATCATTAATTAACTATACTATATGCATTTACAGCATTTTCTTTAAGATCATGCTTTTAGATGATGTCATAGTTGGTCACAAAACATCAACGCTAGACTTTCAAAGGCCTGGTCTCTTCAGTCCAGTGGGCAGGGTCCTCTGGCATTCCCAGAGCTGCTGCTGCACTGATTCCGAGTGCTGTGAGCATCGGCATTGCCTGAGCCCTTCTGGCTGCCAGCTCCTGGGCTCCTCCTCTCCTGCCCAAGCTCCACTGTGATCCTCAGGGTAGGTATTTTCATAGGATGTCACCTTGCTCATGCCCCACCAAGGAGGGGCTTTTGTGATGACGTACCTTCCCTCCCCTCTGCAGCCACGGTTTGAGCATTCCACCGTTTTCCTGGGAAGACGTGCTGCTGGCAATTTTAGTCGTATTCATCCCCAGTTTGCCTGATTTGATTAGACATGTCCATTCTTCTCCTGTCTGGTCACTCCCATTCCTGCTGAGACCCCTAGTCTCCAGGACATTGAGCAGAGCTGGGCAGACCTCAGGAGACAGGAGAAGCCAGATTTTTCAAATGCTGTTTTCATTCTTCTTCAGAATGTATCACTTTATCTTTTCTTTCCTAATCCCATGAGATGAAAACCTTGGGGAAGGGGGACAAAGGGAAATATTCAGCCTTTTTTTGTTGTTATTGTTTCACTTGGTTTTGGAAACATGGCCATGTGGTTATTCCCAGGATGAAATATATTCCCCAGTATCCTGTCAGCTGCTGACTGTGTCCAATAGTCCTGTCAGCTTCACAGCTGCTGTTAATAGCCATACCCCGCTTGCTGTGGGACTGCACCCCAGTCTCCTGGGGCAGCATCTACCCGCCAAGCTACACAGTCATGCCTGCTCTCTCTCTCACTCTCCCAATGGATATTTAACTGCCTTGTATTTAACTAACACGTAAATTGGAGCTGCTTTCAGTGCCTTCAGTTTCAGTTCCCTCCCAGCTGTTTGAGTTGTCATCCCCTTCCGGGTGAGGACCGAAGCTGTGTCTTTCTCAAAGCCTTGCTGATATAAACATGAGAGAAAAGGCAGAAGCACATCACTACAGCTGGTTTTGTGCATGGCCTAATCCTGGAGGTGTGCTTGGAGAATATCTGACAGAGTGGGCCCTGTGGATGGCATAGATTTGGGTCAGTTGCCTGGGGCTGTGTGTCCTAAAACAGAGTGTCACCCCTGACTGGAATGGAAAAAACAAAGGCAGTTTTGAGGAAATGGACTCAAGTTTTCCTCTTAAATTTCAGCAGCAAGGTCTACCTCTAAAATAAGCCAAGCATGAATATTTATGTAAACTAGATTTTGGCCTGATTAGAATTCAGATCCAAATTCAGAGCTGTACTTAGACTGTAACGTATCTCTAACATTGCCATATGCAAGGGGGTTGAACTGCCCTAAAGGACCAAATGATTACCACCATTCCAGTGTTCTGATTCTTTTCTTTTCCAATATATCTTCAAATGTATTTTACAAAGCAGCCAGGCGTGGAGCAGCCAGAGAGGAGCAGGAGAGTTATTTGCGAAGATGTGCATGACCACCTCCTGGACATGCTGCAACTCACAAAGCGTGAGCAAAAGCAAGCTGGAGAGAAGAGCCCTGGCTTCTGAGGTAAAGGCAACTACAGCTGGTATCTTCCATGAACTGGGCACCCAGGAGGGCCAGGGACAAATATATCCTGTGCTGTGGATTAAAATAGCAACAGGTGGGATTTCTGATGGTGTTTTGGTTAGCTCTTAAATGGTGTTTAGCTCCTGATGGTGTTTAGATTAAAGTTATACTTTGCTTTCCCTGGGCCAAATAATAAAATGTGAGGAAAAGTCCTCACTGCCTGTTGTAGAGTTGGTTTGTTTTGTCTGCAGAATTATTCTCTTTCTCACCCTCTGCTACAGCATCTGCTTCCCCCTTATCTCAAACATTTTCTATGTATATTACAGCCCACTTGAATAAAGATACTAAAAATAAAGTTGCATTAGCTGTATATGCCCTGAGAGGGCAACTATGCAAAGAGAAGTTCATAAAGCCAACAGAAGATACAATTTAACAGTCATGTTCCTCTTAACAATTAATCGAGGTTAAGAATGAGAATAAAGTACACTAACTGAAACTTGTCCTTACAGCTGTAGCTTTTATTCCCATTTGATTTAATTTATTTTTCTACCATAACCTTTGCCTCATTTGAATTATTGTTTCCCACAATCAAATATGTTAGTGTAATGGTAAAGATTTCCAGAAGGACTTTTTTCCCTCTGCTACTTTGGGAAAGGCTCTGCACGTAAACTGCTATATGACTGCATGCAAAGTACACACACTAAACATGATACGTTTATTTTATCATTTGTAGCTAAAGAGTTGTAATTATTTAAGTGGGTGTAATTTAATGTTATGGCATCCCTCAAATTGCAGTACTGAAATTACTTTAATCTATACTTTGGCTGGGGAAACACATGAGAAATTTAAAAGCTAAAAAAAACCCTGAAGCCCAGAAAGGAGCTGTTTCTATGGATTCCATAGAAGTCCTCATGACATCTTTTCAGGAAGCAGTTCTACCTTTTCAAGAACTTTACTATCTATTGAATTTTTTATGGACTCTGTCATGTCATCAATGCGAGTGGTTTGCCACTAGGCTGCTTATGTGTCAAACTTGAAATGGGGGCTCCAGGCAAGCTACATCACATACTGTGCCTTTTACTGCCTGTGCAAAGAGAGAGGGACTAGGTTGTCCATCCTTTCAGGGACACCAAGTGCTGAATTTTTGTTGCTTTTAATCTTTGAAAAAGTGTCTTAATTAGAAATTGCGACTCTTTTCCCATTGTTTGTGTGCATCTTTCAAAGCCAGCAACAACAACAAAGCAACAACAGAGTTCTGTGAAAACAGCAACCAAAAACTACTGTGTTCAGGTTCTTAAATATCATGCATTTTGCAGCAAAAACCTCTCTAGACTCACGTCTGTGCTTTCTAGCAATCAGTACTCTCTGTGAAAATCAGTCCGAGTTCCTTCAAGAGTGGCTTCATTAAGAGTCTGTGCGTTATAAACTGGGTGTGGTATCCTGTTTTTTTTAATGACTTAAGCACATTTTGAGCTAAGTAGCTGTCTAATACTTTTGCTAGAATGGAAATACCAAAGTCAGCTCTTATTATTACTGGAATCTCTTCTACGAGAAGCCATCACAAACAGAAGTTTGTCATATTTGGATTTAAATAAATTTAGCTTCTTGGCAATTCTGTAATCATCATGGGCTACCTCCTGTTCCCACTGAAGTCAGTGGGAATGCTGCCATTGACTTCAATGAGCTTGGGATTTGGTTTCCTTTCATCAGAGGTCATTCTAAACGTACAGCATCAGATAGGTATACGTCTCCATCCCAGTTTACCATGAAGTTAAAAGGACTTCTTGCAATAAACTGAAGCATTTGACTTCCTTTTAGAGCCACCTCCTGCTACAACCCGTTGAGACTAGGAGAGCTGCCCTGTTTTTTTGGGTTTATAAGTATGTTTCTTTTTCCACTGTGGATGACTATGTTAGCTGCTCCAAAGTTATTCCTCCAACAACCCAGAATCTCTGTGGGAACAGAGGTGGAGTGGTTTGTTCCTAGTCTGTAGTCCTGCCTCTATAAGAATCATGAGGGGGAAATTGCATTTTCTCTCTGGACACCTGGCACCAATAATAGCTAATGTAAATTGGAACTTAAAGCAATAAGCAGACCCTGTGAATATAAGTTGAAGAGCTCATCTGTGCATATTTCACCAACAAAAACAACCTGTTCATAGAAAAATCTTCTGTCTACTTAAACAGTCCTGGAACAGAAGTTATTTTTTCTTACTTTTATTCTGCTTTAATATATGCCAGAAAAGAAGAGACAATCAAGCATTTGCTTAGACAGTGAAATAGCAGTTAAAAGAACCTGACTCCAAAATCTCTGTTTCTTTCAGGATGGCTTTGTCCATTGCTACCATTTCTGTAGTTGCAGAAGGTACTAATTGCTCTATCTCCCAGCTCGTAGTGTGTTCCAAGTCTGGATAGAGAGTTAGTTCCTTAAAGAACTCTGTTCATTCAGTTAATGCCAAGGAGGAAAGAGTTGCCTTAAAGCTGGTGAAAAATAGTGTGAGCAATAATAGGGAACAGGAAGAATGCAGCTATGCAAACTGATCTTCAAAACGGTGTGTGGCAACACGCAGACAAGGTAAGCCGATCAAGCAGAGCAGAATGAAAGCATCTGAAAAAGGGGCTTGTTTATTCAAATGGCTGCCTTCTACAGTACTGGTAGAGCACAGCACCCCATCCTGTCTGCATATGTGCAGTTCTTGAGTGCTTTAACTATTATCAACAGAAACCCCTCAGCTCTTGTATGAGATTTGGGAGGTTCCTACCCAAACAGCTCCATTACATTCCATGGGATAGCTTGCCTGAAAATAGGCTTTAAAGGAGCAAAGTTTTAGGTAGAATTAATGTTCATGAGTTTTAGTTAGAATTATTGTTCAAGTATGCAATGTGACAGGAGCCTAATCAAAACCTGCTGAAATAGAAATAATTCTTTAGTTATTATAGTCAGCTGTAAATAAGACCTCCAGAGGACTCATACTTTAAATGTTCAGACTCCGAGGATGCCTATGTCTCCCACAGGGATTTTTTATTTAAACAAAAACCCACTACCGAAGACTGCTATCACTGACATATTAATATGTTTGACTTATTTCCAAAGGTGTTTGAGTTGCTGTTTGTGTGTGTGTCTGTAATAAGTGAGAGTTTTTAATGTGTGTAGGAGAGGAGTGAGTAGTGGCTCTTAGCATGTGAAACATGTCTCCATGGGAATGTAACAAACCTGGCTGAACAGCAGTGCTGCTTGCACGTCTATGTATGTGTCTGTCTCTTGCTCCATTTCTGTCATGCTATCACTTGGATTATACATTCAGTTGCACTATTAGCATCATTATTGGCCCACTTATCTGTCTTTCTTCATCTGATCTAATTAGAGTGTGCCCTCAATGATAAAATATTCCCATATAAGCTAGATCTGTGCTTTTGCTTGTTTATATCTCTGTGCGTCATTTTGCCCCAAAATGTATTTTGCAGCAATTTATTGCAGTAAATGTGAAGAGCAGACTTCAGCCATTTTACATTTGGCCAAATATTATTTCTCAACTGAAATTGCTTTGAAATTGTTTTGAAAATGTAAAATAAAGATGGGAATGCAAACCATACTGAGAGGTCAGGGAAGAGTTCAGGGATAATAGAATGGTAACTCACAGAGATGTTCTGGAAAATGTTCTGTGCTTGAAAAGAGGACAGATTGTTGTCTTTGTCCTTTCTGATTACTGAACCAGTTTATACTGTTCTGCAGGGATGGGATGATTGCTCATTGGTTTTGAAGCACAGTTTCACTCAGAAGATATTTACCACTGTCACTTGTGGCAAATGCACCTATGAGTTACGGAGCAGCATTCTCCACTCCTTGGAGCATTGTTTAAAATATTGTTCATGGTGCTCAGAGCAGAGCAAAATGCAGCCCTACAGATGTTCTAGCCAAAGAGTAGGTTGTGGTCACTTCATTCCTGCCAGGGAGTAGTTTCCCAAATGAAAAATGTCACTGAAGAGAGCAAGAGTGTAAATAATTTACTTGTGTGAGTAGTTTATTATAACATTTTTTGTTCTAAATTGGTTTGTCTCCACACGCAAGAAATAAGAGCTTTAGTTTTCACATAAAAAAGCTGAACCTGCAGGAATAATGAAGTGTGTGGAGGGGTTTCCGATCACTTGTGAACCAACCTGGAAATTACTAAGCTGCAGAGATCTTCCCAGAATGTCACTTCTACAAAACATTTCTTCCTCAGAGTACAGGACTGTCAAAAGCGTGATTGACAAAAATGAACTTCGGTCATTAAACAGCTACGCCACCAGGTACCCACAGAGGATGAGCTTCTTGAGTCAGAAGATGATACTTTAATGAGGTAATTTTAAAAAGCAGAATTATATTTTAAGATAAATTAGATTAAATAGATATCTGCCAAACTACCATGGCTGTATTTAGGTTAGCTACCCGTCCAAATGCAAAATTACATGAGCATAGAGTACTATAATGCTCCATATATGTCTATCTCTAGCTCTGTACATACCACAGCTATGAATATGTGTACCATCGTGGAATCGAAACAATAGGGGAGCTGATTCTTAGCTGTATATAGTATTCTAGCTCCACTGGATGTAAAGTCTGATGATGATTTTCCTCCAGGGAAAATCCTGGCCTCCCTGCAGTTAGACTTCAGTAATTGCATGCGCCAGCCCTGGGAGAGTCCAGCCACACTCTTGCGGTGTGCAGCTAGATTCAGCAAGCTTCAGCTGAGAGGTGACCATGATGTGTCCAGGCCATGAAGAGATCTCTTTGCTCAAGTGCTCCCAATGGTTTAGCATGTCACCAAGTACACACGAGGCTGTTCAGAAGCAGGCAGGTGTGAAGAATGGCAGTCTTAAGGTCCCTATGGACATTTCAGTAAATAGGCATCAGCACAGAGGCCGTGACTTCACACTTCAGCATTTCATTTTTTAATCCAGTTTCGAATCCATTTATTATATGAAGTGAAACATTCCAAAACTACAAAGGGATTTGTGTTCCTTGAACATGTGTGAGCTGGCTGGAAAGACTTGTGAATTCTTCATACCTTTTCCTATAGCTAACTTTTGGGCCATCTTCACAGCAGAGTTGACTAACCTGCATTTCGCACACCTCTAAAACTTTCGGTTTCAGGCTACTTTCTGATATAAGGGATACCCAATGAGAATGAGTTTTTTTAGAAAAAAAATTGCAACAGAAATGTCAAAACATGAGGATAACTACAGGGGGAAAACACTCATAAATGTGTGCGAAACACTAACACATGGAAGCTGACCAAGTTCTCATAAATGACTGTTGACCCTGGCGACAGGGTGGCGATATTTCTCACTGCTAAGATTGATGAAAATTCCATAAAGTGGCAATAATAATTAAATAAATACAGAGGTAATGGTGTTAACCAGGTTAGATAGTGGCAGTCATCATGACCATGCTTATCGTGTTACATTGGTTTAGCCAAGAAAAACCTTATCTGATGAAAACAGTAGTTCACAAAATGCACTCCTTTTTGAGAAATTAATTCTCTTGAACATGGACTTCCAGAATAAATATAACACAATATTTTAAATTTACTTATGCAAATCCATAAGAACACACTAGTCAAGCAATAGCCCAAATCAAGATAACCTTTGTTAGTATGTTACCCCTTAGCTATGAAGATGCTGTTAGCTCCACTTCTGTTATGGCTTCACCTACACATGTTAGTACAATGTGGCTTAGCTTCCTCTCTTTGAGTTTTCTTTTTTTTCAGTAGAGCTGGAAGGAATGTTTTTCACCAAATGGAGTGCATTCCATGAGTGATGTTTTTTTGTTGGAGTTATGAATTTGAAAAGGATCGCTACCTCCCATTGAACAGGCCCCAGAATTTATGTACTTTCTTTGGCCAGCATTTGAATATGACTTCGAAGCCAGATATGAGAAACAAAGCATGCTGAAAGATTTTTATTCTTTTCTTTGTTTCTTAGCCTGTGCACGTACTGCATAGAGGAAAATACATGCAATTTGTTCATTTGACAGCTTCCATCCTTTTAGATGCCTTTCCTGACCTCTCTTCATTATCTGTACTCCCTTCATGCACCTTCTAAGCAGCTTGGGATGTGTGCCACATGATAAAAGGAAGAAATAGATTTTACATTATACAGAGAAATGGTCCAGGTTCTTTTTAATCTGAATCACATGCAAACCTAACAGTCAAAACCACTTCTTTCCCCATCTGCCTCCAACCTCCCCCAGACTCTCCGAAAACAGTAAAATACTGTTATTGTGAAGTTAAATATTGACACAGACATCTCAAGTTTTTTGACTCCCTTTGGTAGAGAAAAAAAATGTTGATTAATTCTTTGATTTCTTCTCCAATCAACATTTAGTTCCAAATGCAGGTAAAGAGCTTTAGAGATACCCTATCCTATATCTCACCAGAAAGATCCTAGCTTATTGAAGAAGCTGGAACAATCTTTCCTCCTGATACTTTCACTTCACTGTAGCAAGAATTTGCCCTAATTTAGTCATTCTGAGGCTCTCTGTACTTTTAGAAGAACCCCTGGAGGTCCCTCCACCCCTTCAAAAGAAAGAAAGAACAAACTGAAAGTAGCCTTTAATCTTTAAAAAGAATGAAGTTAGATTTAAAAAATTAAATTAAAGCTACAAAGTCAGCCACAACGTCTTGAGTCCATTTCATGAATTATATTTGTTATATAAGGCACCTAGAAACACAATGAATAGCTGATGAGGTTTGTAGTTTCTATACTATATCTAGCCTACTTACACAAAACCGTTTCATGTATTTCTTCTGTGTTTTATTGTATGAAAAGTACCTTTTTTGCTAGGAAAATGGGTCAGAATTGACACGGATACTTGTAACAGTCATTAAGGTATCTGTGAGATGGTCTCAGCACCCTGCAAAGCCCACCCAGCAGAGGAGTTTCAAAACTGGTATTTAAAGTTTTTCCAGCTTAGAAATACCCCGAGGGCCAATAGTATGATCTGGTGTTCCTCAAGGATACCTCGTCTATTGAAGCTGCTCCGTGGGTTTGTGAGCAGGGGTACAACTGCAGCTTTGGGACCTAAGAAGGTGATTGTTTTGAAAGTCGAAGTGCAGAAGGAAGTAAAATATACTAAGTTATTAGAGCTAGAGCTGGGATGGTTCTGGTTCACATCAGAGAAAACCCCCTGGGAAGGAGATATGCCCAGCAAACCTTCAGGCTGGTCCAAGAAAACTTCATTTCTACAGAGAGTTCAATGCATTCAAATTCTTTCCCATCCAAGCAATGGATCAAAGCTTTTGCTGCTTTGCTGCACAACACAGAGTTGCCAGGCTTATGACACAGGCCAAATGAAAGTAATTTTGGGTGGGATCTCATAGAAGGTCACACCCCTTGGCTAGTTAGAAAAGCATTGGCTTCTTAATCAGGACTGTGGAAAGAAATCCTGTGAGAAGTTTGCAGCCCTCTTAAACACACATATGCCT
Source organism: Nyctibius grandis (assembly GCF_013368605.1). NCBI lineage: Eukaryota > Metazoa > Chordata > Aves > Nyctibiiformes > Nyctibiidae > Nyctibius > Nyctibius grandis. Next base: position 24,268,186 of record NC_090664.1, on the reverse strand, counting down.
AGCTCACATTTAGGTGTTAGATCCTAGTGGCTGCTTCGTCACGCTGTTCCCTGTGATCAAACACAGCTTGGCTGTTTGTGACATCTTTTTGTGCTTCAGGCCATACTCCCTCACATCAGTTACGTGATGCAGAGATGGAGTGGGATCTGCAGTACTAATGACACTCCTATCCAACTTCACTGTCAGGACTCATCTTGGCTTTCCCTGTATTCCCAGCTCAGTGCCTGGACTCCTCACGTGCTGGGGTGAGAGATGTTCAGTTGTTCAGACGCATACTTGTCCTTCATTACTGGATACCCTACCAGATACCCTACTGGATACCCTCTTAGGGTGAGACCATGATCTTTCCTTAGCTGGTCTGCCTTAAAGCCACTAAGCTTCTTTTGGTAAATAACTGGAGTGTGACTTTAAAGACAAAGGAAATTGCAACCTTCTACTCTGGGTATGTATTTACAGTAGGGAGAGGAGATTAAAGCATTGGCAGCAGCTCTGAGCAGACCAAGGAGATGGGCACTTGAGAAGGGTCAGAGATGGAGTGAGGAGATGGGGACTTTAAAGAAAGGAAAAGAGTTCTAATCAGGATTTCCACTGCCTAAAAATAAACAGAAAATGTTTCCTCACAGTATCCTTATTTGATAGGGAAACATTAAGATTTACTAACTAATAATCCTCCAAGACAGTGATCAATAAAATGATATGATAAAAAGAATATAAAATTTTATTATTCTTCAGTTGGATACAGCTTTTCCAGTCAGGGCTTTAGGGATGTAATCTGTCAAGTAAAATGATTCATCTTCAACACCTGTTTCATTTGAGGGATTCCTTTGCTTAAAATGAGTCTCCAGAATGTTTCTAGCATCTCTAATATCAAGGGGGAAAGGAAGGTTATTGCAACCTCCAAATTTAGCCAGATGCATGAGCAAGGTTGCTGCAGCAACCTCCAATAAAGTGGACCCCAGAGTCAGAGAGGTACTTTTGTTAGCTGGCGAAGAGCTGGGGTAAATGTAAATGTGCCTTTTTGCATAAGCTTGCATTTCCGTCTCTGTTTATTGCATTCATAATGTTTTCTGTCACCACTTCAGCTGAAAATAATATTGAAAAGGCTTTTCTCAGTTTCATCTGCGGTAGATTTATGTATAATATCACAGCTGACCACCTAGATTTGGAAGATAAATGTTTCAAGTGAACTCTTCAGTGCGTGTTTGGCTTTTTCCTCTCTCTCCAAGAAATTTTCCACACCACAAAGAAAACAATACAGAACTAGGGGTATTACAGCAGTGCTCCAGAGTTAGAAAATTATTACTGTTTTTCTTAGAGTTTTAATGTCCATCTCTCATCACTGTGAAATCTAGTGTGAACCCAAAGAGTTGTGATATAAGGTCTGCAGACATTTAAAGAAAGGAATTAGTAACAAGAAGCTCTTCCACCAAATTACCTCTTGATTTCTTCTCAGGCTAAGGTGAGTGAAAGAGAGTCACACTGGCTACCTTGAAAACAGATGAGATCACCCACTGCTTATGTCATTTAGTGCCTTAGTCCTGCATCTTATTCAGGGAAAGAAATGGAAAATAATATTCCAGAAAAAATAAGTCTCACTATGGAGTGAGTTGGGAGGCTTACCTCGTGCCTGTATAAACTGAGTAGGCAGCAAGTTCTTGTCTGTTTACATCTCAGAGACATAGTTAATATACAGTGCTTACAGTTGCTACCTATTCAGGGTCTGAATGTTTGAGTATTGGGAGAAATCTGAACAAAAGAAGACATTAGTTACAATAGTAAAATAGTCTAAACCCAAAACTCTGAGCAAAAACTCAGAGGATGAGAGGAAAATAAATTATGCACATGACTGACTGCTCTTCAGCAAGTTAAAAGTTTAAAGGAGGAGGACTTGCAGCACAGAGCGAGCAGGATAAACGGGACATGAAGACGACTTGTGGCAACCTGGGGCACGGCAGGGAGGATTAAGGCTGAAGGGCATGTGAGAGAAAACTTGGAGGATGCCAGGGTTCAAAAGTTAACCAAGAGGGGATTTATGAGGTCTGATAGCTGTCAGCCCTAGATTCTTCCCTTTCTAAGGGCGCTGCCTTGCTCAGGGGAGGTTTTAATCTCTTTCACTCTCTGTTCCATCCGGTTATGCAAAGTGTGAAAGGTCCATGCTCCGCTTCTTCCTCAGGCATGCATCCATATTCCCCTCCTTTTTATGTGGGGAAGGGAAGGGAAGGGAAGGGAAGGGAAGGGAAGGGAAGGGAAGGGAAGGGAAGGGAAGGGAAGGGAAGGGAAGGGAAGGGAAGGGAAGGCTCCTTATTCCAGTGGCTATCTAGGATGCTCTATGTACTCCATCTCATACGAGTTTTGGGGCTCTACTGAGCAAAGTGCTGTTTGTTTCTGCCATCTCATGTAGTGTCTTAGACCTGAAGGGGGCTTTAGTCATTCTTTCTATTCCTCCATCTGCCTCTGAAGCTAGGACTGAGACTGCAGAGAGAAAGGGACTGCAGGGAGAAAGTATTCATGGTCTTTAACCACTCACCAGAGCTAGGCTATAACATATTCCTTCTATGTGAGGTACTGAGGAAAAACATCCTCAGTGCATGGTAGACACCCTAAAGTATTGGTGCTAGCACCAAAGAATTCAAACACCCACTAGGATGAATAGGCTCTTTCATTTCTGCGTAAGCTGTCTTTTTTATTGAAAGGATGATTCTTCTATATGTTCTAAATTAAGTATATTTGGGTAGGTTTCTTTGATATCCAAGATGCTTACAGAGGTTCAGAATACAGTTAATGATCAAAATGTGGCAGGATTTAAACCACAGTAATGCAAATACAACTCTTCAGGAAAACATTCACAAAACCAAGTGAAATCAAACCAAAGGAAAGCAAGGGAAGTCAAGAAATCTCATTAATTTCTTGAATTTTCTTTTGTATAGATCCAAGCAACTAAATACTGGCTCTGGAGAGAATCCAAGGCTTTACCCTAGCTTGTGTTACCCTTTGGAGAAACACCACTGAACCCGGGATTCTTGAAAAAGTAAGTTCCAAGAAAGACAGAAGTTTAATACTTGGCATCTTGGGATGTTGAACACTTTCCCAGGCAGATTTGAGAAAGAGAGGTACCAGATCTTTCTAGTATTTCAGCAGCTCCTTCTACCACCTTAAAATGCACCCAGTCCTCTGCCCTGGCCCTAGCACAGCCAGAAGTTTTTTCCCCTTCTACAGGCAGTGAAAAGCCAACACTGGTGTCACAGATTAGCCACCAATACAAAGGATGCCTAAAGAGCATCTGCATGCAAGAGGTTTAATCCAAACCACCTTTTGCAAAGTGGGGTCAAAGTTGCACCATCTTGCCTCCAGACAGGGGGTGTCTCAAGCATCGCATGCAGCTGTGTTTGACATCTCTGCCACAGATTTTCTACTGTCTTTAGACAGGTATCTTATGGTTAAATCTTTAAAGCCAAGTAACTGCTCTTACCTGCAGATGACAGACTCTGAATGTGCTAGGCAGGTACTCAGTTCAGGTGTTTTATAGACCTTCCTAGGTACCTCTTTTGATGCTTAATAGCTTTTCTGATTCAATTTCCTCATAGCAGGCAGCAAAACCACAAAGGATTTGGGATGCTCCCAATAACAGGAGCAGAATAGATAGACTATTCATAACTGATCTGCTTGAGGTGACATTCAGTTCAGAAGAAATAAATAAACTTTTTCATCACAACACAAAGGTAGGGAAAGAGTTCAATTTCAAAAACTTAGGTAGCAGTTAAAAGAAAATTTTGTTCCTCTTAGAAAGAAGGAACAAATTTTTTCACTAAAAATTGGTGAAAACTAAGTACAATCAAGGAAAGGTGGATAAAATTTCAAATGTATCCGATCTCAAACTCAAATATGAGTGTGAAGGGTGGGAGCCAAACACACGTTGGGGTGGCAACATTTAAAATTGACAAAAAAATAAGATAACAGAACAATCAAGATCTTTTTCTCCTTCTGCATCACCCAATAGGAAGCACAAGTATATCCCCTTTTCCTTAAGCTGTCATATATATATGTACACACATACAGATACACACTTCAGTTCTAATGTGAAACATGCCATTCCATTGGTTCACAAGTTCCCATCATCAATCAGTCTTGAAATATCAGATAAATTCACATTTGCATTTATTTCCAAGAAAACAGTTGGTTTGCCCTAGCTTTCAAAAACAGGGCTTAATATGAAGTCAGCATTGTTCACAGACCAGCTCTTCCTCCCTCTGATGTCAACAGGAATATATCCAGTGCCAGTGTGTAGGTATGATGTGCCCTCTATAACCCATTGAACAACAGGCTGGAATTGAAACTGTAGTCAAGTGTGCTACTACAGCTGTTCCTGAGCCTATGCCCAGATTCTCTTTCTCCCCTTCCCCAGAGGTTATTGCTCCCTAAAATCTACATGCGCAACTGTGTGTACAGTCTCTCTGGTGTAGCTGTAAAAAAAATATTGAGTCACTTGGACACTTTTGGTCCATTTTTTTTTAACCCCAATCATTTTTTGCCTCCTTTAAGCACAATGAGAGAGTAAAGAAGCAAAGGAGAATAGCATAAGGACAGAGGGAAGTGGACAAAGATGAACAGAGAGAGGTAGTCTGTGACCGAGCTCAGCTGCAACCAGAACTGTCTATCTGACTGCAGTCTGAATACTGTTCCCTTAATTCCTTGCCTGCCCAAAAATTCCCATATCAAATGTAATAAAGTAAAGCCAAGAAGAAGCCCAAGCTGAGCTAGAGATTTAAACTACTGGAAAACTGGAAAATCTTTCCACACCATGCTTCTCATTTCTAAATGGTAAAGGGATGTATAGTCATCCTAAAAATTATTATACACGGGTTCTGCAAAATCAGATCCATTGCTATCCCCACGGCTAGAGCTAATTATGCATTGCTAGGAGGGACTCCTGGAACCACTTTTAAGAAGTTGTCCCGTTTATGTCCAGACTCAGTGTGGCAAATCTCATTTAGCAATGGAAAACAAGAGCCAGGCTAGCAGGAGAAGTTCACTCCACTCTATTTCTCCTTCTCTCAACAAGAGAGGGAAGTGGCAAATGAAGTTTGTGGTATTTTCAGGCAGTGATTACTTGTCCCCCTAGGCATATTCCACTGTAAGGAGTTTTAAGCAGAACAAGTACACTAACAAGCAAAGAACTAGTGCAAAAAGCAATGGTGGATATGTGTCTCTTTCAGGTAACTCACTAAATCATAGCAACTGGCTATTCCAGCAGATTTCAGGGGATGATGCACTTCAGCCCAGGCTTCTTAGATGGGCAGTTTCCTTTGCAAACTTTATTTCACTGCTCAGTAGAAGAAAGCGTACTTTATGAAAGATATCCCTCTTTTCTGTTCATTTTCAGGTAGAATTCAGGATGGTGGAAGCTGCTTGCTTGTTCCCTGAAGTATGAAGCTCAAACCTGCTTTCCTGTTCCCTGAAGGATGGAACTCAAAGCATATGTTCCCAAACTGGCAAGTAATATTACCCAAGAGTAAAGAAACAATACCCAAGAGTAAAGAAAAGATGGAAGAAGAGAGCCCATCAATAATCTTAGAATCATAGAATTGTTTTGGTTGGAAAGGACTTTTAAGATCATCAAGTCCAACCATTAACCTAACACTGCCAAGTCAACCACTAAACCATGTCCCTGAGCACCTCATCTACTCGACTTTTAAATACCTCCAGGGATGGCGACTCCACCACTTCCCTGGGCAGCCTGTTCCAATGCTTGATAACCCTTTCAGTGAAGAAATATTTCCTGATATCCAATCTAAACCTCCCCTGGCACAACTTGAGGCTGTTTCCTCTCATCCTATCACTTGTTACCTGGGAGAAGAGACCGATACCCTCCTCACTACAACCTCCTTTCAGGTACTTGTAGACATATTTCCTTGCACTAGAATATTCATCAATGCTTCATGTTGTCCAAACTCTGCCAGCAGTGGGAGTTAATGGGACTACTAGTGACTCCCATTAGTTCAGGATTTCATCCATAGCCTGCACAATGGGACATGTCAAGTAAAAAGTAAGGAAAATAGAACCATATAATCACATGTAGTTTTACTTTGAGCCTTAGACATAACAGTTATTTCCAAATGCACTTTAACAAAAAAAATTGGTGGCTAATTTCCAGCAACCAAACTTGAAAAAGGCAAGTTGGAGATTGGATCTGGAGGAGAGGAGAGAATTACGTTCCAGGAGAGTTAAGAGAAAGCACTTGAAGGGACTTCAAGGAGAAGAGTACAAAGCTATTTGCGAACGAGCGGCACTAACAGTGGTCAAGGTTATAACTGCAGGCTGTTCCTGTGTCTGTGTGAATTCAGGATGTATATTCTCTCTAAGAAACATTTCTTTTCCACTGTGTATATTTTTTTCAACCAAGGGATATTTTCAGACAGCATCAGTTCTCACCTCCTTGTCGTTTTACTGTTCCAATTGTAATTTAAATAGGGGCAGAGACAGTGCTCCACCAGTGCCATGCGTTCCTGTAGAGGTTCCACCTCCACATCTGTTCCCCTTCTTAAATCTATCAATCAGCTAAATTATTGGCTGAGGTTCAGCAGAGTCTGTAAGTTTCCCCAATTAACCCATCAGTTAGCAATTCCCAATTGGTGACCTTAATGTGTGTTGTGGATAAAAAGCTCCAAATCTTTTTCTGACCTGAGAAAAATGTGTGTGTGGGGGGGGTGTTACCCACATGAAACAATGTTAATAATCTTTCAGCTGTGAGCAAACATACATTTGCAGAACACTGTGAACATAAGCCTTTTACAATTACATACAGTTATTACATATAACTAGTGCAAGTTTCTGTATGCTAATGCGTCAGCCAATTAGTTGACATCCACAATTAATCCTCCTTTCTCTCTCACCTAGTTAGCATTGCATGAGGTTGATGCATACTTGAATTCTCATGTGATTCTTGATTACATTGTAGAATATGATCAAAAGGCTCTGTTTGAATGTGAATGATTGTGTTGCCCACTGTATTTGATGTCAATTTACTTAAATATGATACTCTGCAGGAGAACTTGTTCAAAGTAAAGTCACAACAAGCAGTTTATCGTTTCCATGCATGGTATTTAGGATTACTGCCTCTTGAAAGCCTTAAAAAAAAACAGCAGAAGATAATATCAAGAGGAAGAGTTAAAGCACTGGTATGACCATACTCTCCATTATCAGTGTGTGGCAAAATGTGTAAGCCTCAAATTAATAATGTGAATACCTTTACCCTAATAGTGAGCAGCCGCCTAGTCTGAGAGAGCACAGAGGTAATGTCATTGATAGCATAACATATTACAAAATCTTCCAGCCTGGCTGCCTTCCATGCACCAGCCTCATCTGATCTCAGCAACTAAATCCGCTCAGCCCTGGTGGCTTCCATGAAGACTTGCAGTTTGCAGGCACAAGACTAGGAATTATTGTCAAACATCTGGCAAATTTACGCTATTATGGTGAAAAAGCTTTATGCAACTTGGTTGTCACAGATAAGCTGCTGAAACATAATGACAAATATATTATAGAAGATAAATGCTGTAAAATACTGGAATTTTGGTTAGTAATTGTCAGCTCTCTACTAATTCTCCCACATTTCTCACTTCATTAATAAAATTATCCTTCACTACAAGTTAGGCCATGGGTAGAATAGTAGAGTTATAATATTCCACTGGTCTAGACTGTGTTCACAGCATAACTTTTGTCCCTGACTTAACTGGTCATAGGCCTAAATAGGTACATATGTCATTTAATAGCTTTTGTTGATACTAAAAAAGAAGGCAGTGAGTCTCAAATGGTTTCATAGTGACATTTCCTTTTCTACATCAGTATCTCTTAGGGGCAGCTTTCCGTCTAGCTGAGACTTTACTCTCAGTTAGCAATACAGAAATGGAAAGGTGGCTACAGTTCAGTACCCGCTCCAGACTCCCAGAACCTTCTCATTGTCTTTAGATGAACCCACCCAGTTCACTGAACCGTGCAGTGAACTGGTGGTTTTAATCTTGAAAAAGAGTAATATGAGCAGCACCATCTTATTATCAGGTCCAAACAAGCTGTTTTTCTGAAACAAGTGTCTCAAGTACTCCATGGTGGGTCTAGATTAGGGTTCCCAAAATGGTTTAGTTTTCCTCTGGGTGATTGGCAAAGAAACAGAAGAAGGAAAACTCTGCTTTCATGCTGCCTCTTCTCTCTCTTTATCTGCTTGCTGGTAGAAAAGCGAAGTTGGTGTATGTAGCGGGACAGAACTGTGCTGTACCTAGATCTAAATACAAAGTAGATTGAGGAAAGTAGTACTTCTTCAGCAGAATAAGAAAAGCACAGGACATTTGCTCTTTTCCTCGTGGCACAGCTCCTGAGGCAGAGCAATTCTATGACAGCTCTTACTTAACAGTCTTGCCTGAGGTTTGATCTATCAAAAAGAAAAAATCTTTCACAAGGGAAATTAGAAGAATAAATAATAGTTAAGTACGAAACTGTCATTTGTTACCATTTTGGACAGTTAAATAATAATAAATAATGAGTTCTTATTATCCTGTTGGGTGATAGCAGTGGTCCAACCAGCCCATTTTTGATGTCAGAGATGACAGAACGGTGAGACTGGCACACATATGCCTTGTATATCTTCATCATCCACAGTTGTTATTAGAGACCTTAGAGATACACTACTCACTAGGTTTCTGTTTACAGACATATTGTCCGTGAATTTGTCTAATCCTTTTGAACTTACTGATACTGTCTGCTTCCACAGCCTCCTGTGCCAGCAAACTCCAGAAGGCAAGTCAGGCTGCAGTGACAAAAAATCCCTTGTTAAGCTGAAAATTTCTCAAGTGAGGAATGACCTTGGGTTTTTTCCTTCCTTTTTAACAATAATCATCTGTCCTGTTAGAAATTTAAGGAGATGCCTAAAGGTACCACCTGGTCAGGTACCTCCTGTTGACTGATAGTGGTGTTCGGCTGGTGAGAAAAGACAAAGGCAATACCCATGAGCACCCAGACAGTCAAGATTTGTCTCTCACTTCCCTGCATTAACTTCCATGGATTCGACACGTGTCACTCCAACAGTTCCCTGGACCCTAATCTTATGGTTTACAGATCTATGCTTTAATTATTGCTATTAATTCTGCACATACCAGTGTGCATAGGTGTTCTGGGTGTTTTCAACATCCTTTTCTTTCAACCTTTTGTGATTAGTCCAGAAGATTCTGTTGCATGTATTGATGGACAGTGTTTCAGGCTGGTAAAGGCTTATAGAGCAGGCAAAGTACAGTGGAATCAGTATAGGAGAGAAGGGTAAGAGCAAACCAAACTGAGTGATTGCTGAGATCTTCTTGTGAGCAACAAAGCAGACCTTAGGAGTAGCTTATAATTTGCCCAGAAGAACATGTCTAAAGTTAGGAGAATACCCTGAGCAAAAGCTGTTTGGGACAGGCTAAAGGAGAAAAGCTAGCCAAAAAGTTTTGGAGGTAAAGTTAGCAGTGGCTGTGGAGAGGCTCCATGTGGCCATTCATCTTACTAAATTAACCAGAGTATAAAAACAGGTCGTCCTTAGCAAATTAACCCTTAGCACTTTTGTATTTCACTTAGGCTGTTGCATCTAGGTGCTACAGAAAAAACTTAGTACTGCACCCAACAACATTCACTCCCTCACTGGAGACACCAGCTGTACCTATACCCTATGAGGTACATTAAGGCTGGAGTATCAGATAAGAGTTTCAGCTTTAACTCTCAATTTCCTGGCTTTTTGTGGGTTTTAGGCAGACCCTTAATGTTACTTTAATGTGGGGGGTTTCTTGTGGTTTAATATTTCTAAGGGCAGTAAATTATTTCCAGCATATGTAAAAAAGGCAAATTTCTCCTGTGGTTAGTGACCACAAAGCAAAACAAGAAACAGAAATACTCAAAAGTAGGGTTCTTGAGAAAAGGTTATAGAGCTTTAAACCTCCCTTTTGATGTTACACACAGAAAAAGTAAGTTCAGGACGAGGCTGATGATTAATACCTTCATGAAGCATAGTAGCAAATAAACACAACCTGTGTCCATCATCTCTACAGATCAGTACAAAAAGGTTTTTGTCTGCTGTATGAGCAAACACTTTGAAACAATGCTCCCACTCCCTTATATAAGTCCCATGAAAATGAACTGCTGAGTAATAAATGTATCCCAACTTGTGAGGAAAGGTCCCAAACTGGCAAGCAATGAAGACAATGCTGCATCAAAAATGGTTTGTTTCCACTAGTAATTGATTATTCTTACTTAGCCTTTCCCATGGAAGGGAAAGAGAGGTGATCTGATGCCTGAAATTGCAGTAGGAATGTTACTAAAGTTGAGTGAAGAGAGGTTGAGCAGAGCTGACTGATATTGTCAGATAAAATCCATGGAGCTTAGGAATTCACAATCTGTGTGGCTGGACAACAGCTAGCCTCATTATCCCAGGCCAGCCTCCTCCAGTAACTGTTTTGACTGCAAGGCTTGAAAACACTGGTTACAGCCCTTGTGGGACAGATGACCACACAGGCATTAGGATCACTGGACCTGTGGAGTCCCTCCTACAGCAGCGGTGTGCCCGCTGACACCTACTGTGAACCTCACACAAAGCCAGCAGGTCATTTCTCTGCAGGTCCCCAAGGCTTGGCTAGCTGACTTGGGGCAGGTGGCCTTGGCAAACCTCCTGCCCATGTCTCTAAGCCAGGCTTGTGCAATGAAAAGAAACTATCATCGGTTTGTCATAGCCCCAGGGAAGAGCTTATTTTGCTGGAAATAGCAAAGTCTCTGTTTCCTTACTTTCGAACATTTGAGTAAGAAGAGTAAGTGTTGAGAAAACAAGACTTTTTTCAGGAGGCAAAATCTTTTGGCAGTACTGACAGTCAGATATATTGAGGATTGTTTATACCAGCTTTGTTCTCAGCACCATTTAAAAACTCTGGTTGCATCACTCCCAGAGCAGATTTCCAGAAGCAATTGTTTGCTTCTAGCTTGGGAAAGAGAGGCTTTCTGCTGGCATGATTTACCTTGTCTGATGCCCAGAGGGACCAAAGGCATTAGCATTAAATTGCAGGACTGAAAATAAATTTGCTTAGTTTTCTCATAATATTTTCAGTAGCTCCTGCAATAGTACAGGAGAGAATGCTATTAGTTCAATGACACCTTCAGGAGCAACTCTGTAGACCCCTCACTCCAGAAATGTTACCATAAATCAAAGGAGAGGTGAGAATGGAAGAAGAGACTGTTTGCACTGGTCCCCCATGCATTCTGTTGGAGCTGAAGGAAATAAAGTTGTGCTGTGTACAAGAATTTAAGAAAACTGCACACTGCCTTGAGATTGTGATCCTTCTCTTCACAATACAGCTGTTCTTGGCCCTAACATTGGCAATGGGAAGAAGAGGTTTAAAACAGAAGAAAAGTGGATAGAGTCTCAAATAAACACCAGCTCATATCTCTCAGCTACAACTTTTGAGAAGGATGTTATTCTGTTAATACATCTGTGAGATCTATATTCTGCATTGGAAAAGGCAAACTCACTGTATTTGATGAGGCTGCAAAATGTCCAGTCTAGAAAGTTACATAAATGTTACTTCATTGAATTATTGAATATTTCCCAAGAGAAATTGCTAAATTAATTAAGAATTAACAGTTAATTTTAAATTAATTCCACAGACAATTAGCTCCAATGTTGCTAACCAACTGGCCATATTCTTCTTTTTCTGGAAAAAAATTAAAAAGCTCACGGTCTCCCTTGCTACATCAAAGTTTGCAAAAATTATTCACTTCATGCTACGACTGGAAGACATATTATTACTGGCAGCATGTGGTACAAAATTCACTCCATGAATCACATTCTGCTTTGTGAATCCTTTTTCCCCACTGACATTGGAAATTCATTTTGCTTGGTTGAAAGCCTGCCATTGCTTGCAGATACTAATATCTTTTTTAAAAACAAGAGTTACTATGGGCAGTTCTGGGATCCCAACTCACAGTGAGCAACTCCTTACCTCGTTAATGGCTCCATCAGCTTTGGTGGGACTATTTACAGAGTGAAATGCTACTCAATGTGAGTAAAAGGGTCAGTGCTTGACCCAGTATGTGTAGCATGCATCTTGACTGTTCCCATTAAAAATCTAGGCATAATTCATCCTTTCTTGGGACCATTAAGTTATATTTAGTCTACAAGCAATACAGATAAAGGAAACCTTAACAAAGTCTACTTGGTTCAGATTGACCTAGCTTTCATTTTGTTTTGAGAGAAAAGAAATAATTAAATATTTCAGATTTTAAGGGGGCAACATGTTTACCATTGCTAATGTAATATCAATATAGAGTTATGATCTAGTTTACCCAGATTCTTTAATGATGGGGAATTGAAAGAAAATATTCAGAATGGCAGTCACGCTCTTCTCCATGATCTGCTATGAACATCTACTAAGACTGCCTGGTTAAATCTTCTTCATATATTACACTGGTGGGAATATAACCAATAGTGTAGGCGTATATGTGTTCTATAGAGATGTAATTATATGCAGTTAAACTATATGGTGTATATAATGCTATACATTGTAATAAAGATTTAAATACATTGTACTTAGGTAACATCCTCCATTTGATATACTCAGACTATTTAGAGGTTAATGAAGTAAGCCTCCCACAATTGTTTAAAGTGGACAAGTAGTATTAATCTGCAAGAACTTGCTTATATTCTGCAGGAAGTATAGGACACAACTCTGAAAAAGCTTGAACTGCCTCATTTTCCTGGCTGAGCTTAACTGTTTTCTCTGCTGTTATATGACATAAAACATACCTAACCTTATGGTAGAGTATAATGATGGTATTGGCATTCATCTGGGGTGCCTGCATTACTCACCAATGGAGAAGCTGTGTACGAATGAAGTAAAAGGTTAAAAATTAATACCAGTAAATCCTTTAAACTACACTTTACCACCAAGCAAGTTTGTGGTGGGGGAAAGGAAGGGATTAACAGTGCAAGGAAAAAAAGAAAAAAAAAAAAGGGGGGTTTATTTTTATACCTAAGAGACTAACAAAGCCGCTATAAAGCCAAAATGTTCTAGTTGCCCTACTTCCAACTGCACTAGTCTCCATGGAATAAAAAGTTGGTGATGAGATAGTAACTCCTTTCCAATTAGACATCACTGTTTGAATACCTGCTGTCCAAGACCTATGAATACTAGAAGCAGATGGTGTATTTGGACAAAAAATGGAAAACTATTTTTTACCCTCATCTGACCCAAATCTAGCTCTGTTCCAGAATTATTTTTTTTAGAACTTTGCTTCATGTGCTGTTCTCCATTGGGATAGAAGAAAAAGGGAAGGTCGAAGATCGAAGAAGTAGAGATTTATTTCACATATAAAGGCAGGAATAAGTCATCCTAGAGAAAGCAGATTGGTAACCAAAAGAGCTGGTGAGGCCAACAAAGGAAATGAACAAAGGCTGAGTGCTTGAATGTATGAATGTGTTTGGGTTAGACAGAAAAATAGGGTGTAATTTAAATGTGTATAGGTTTAGGTACCTATAACTTATATAGTTATAGGTACCTTATACAGTTATTCTTCTTAATTAAAATAATGGAAGTGATGGCATGGATGTGTGGTTTTATTTCAGCAGATTCTGGTATGTATCACCTGAAACTGTGGTTCTAGTTTAAAACTGTCACTGCCTAGATCTGAACTGATGGCAAGTCTTGCTAAAGGAGCCACATGTGACAATAACAGAAAGGCATATAGTGATAGGATGAGGGGGAAAGGTTTTAAACTGAAAGAGGATAGATTTAGATTAGGTATTAGGAAGAAATTCTTTACTACGAGGGTGGTGAGACACTGGAACAGGCTGCCCAGAGAAGTTGTGGATGCCCCGTCCCTGGCAGTGTTCAAGGCCAGATTGGACGGGGCTTTGAGCAGCCTGGTCTGGTGGAAAGGCATCCCTGCCCATGGCAGGGGGGTTGAAACTAGATGATCTTTAAGGTCCCTTCCAATCCAAACCATTCTATGATTCTATGTTTCTATGATATGTTAAAATAACTCAGTAGCAGCCTGCTCCATTGCCTCAAGAAATGAATTGAAGGACTCCCACAGAGTTGATCCCGTTAGCTCAGGCCCTACAAGGAGCATTCCTCTGCCTGACATTGCTAAAGATTGATATATTGAAGCTATTTTTAACTTTAGAATTGGGGATTTCCCTTCTGTTTCTTCAGAAAAATATTTGGGATTTCTTTGCTTTCTTCCCATACCCGCATATGCAAAGGGAGATAACTCATTTTAGGCAGCAAGAATCTTATCAATATAAATATTCTTTTTCCTGTTAACCATACAATGAAATGACAAACACATGGTTTTTTCCTGCATATACATGTTCAACACTACTCTACATTAAGTGGGGTGCAGATACTCACTCACTTGATCACTAACCTGTTTATACGCTAGTTTTAGAAACTCTGTCAGGATTAATTGCAGTTTCAGGGGCTTGTGCTGCCTTTTGGTGGGGACACTATCTTGACCAGCAAATATGAAAGTATATTATTGAGTTTCTTCCCAATACCAATACACAGTATCACATTTTTGGTCTTGTAAGTGCTCCCATATGCTACAGAAATAATTAAATTTTTATTGACTTTTTGGCCTGGCTCCTAAAGATGAATATCCTTCAGATGCTAAACATTTGATAGGTTTGGAGTTTGGGGAAGCTTCTTTTCATTCCGTGGAAAATATGCATACATCAGGACATAAGCAATCTTAAATCTTTCGATAAGATTGGCCAACAGAGGATAGGAGAGAAGAGAAGAGAAGAGAAGAGAAGAGAAGAGAAGAGAAGAGAAGAGAAGAGAAGAGAAGAGAAGAGAAGAGAAGAGAAGAGAAAGGCTGCCTTTCGTTAAAAAAGCAGATTGTCAAGCTGCCAGTCTTACATATATTAACTTTTCTGTTGGAGTTCTGATTGTCCTGGTTTGGCCTAAACCAGGCCGATTTTCCTTTCAGTGAAAGGTTTAGGCCAAACCAGGACACTGATTAAGGTTCAAAGAAACAGCATCAGTTCTGCACAAAACAATAAAAAATGGTTTTGACCCATTTATCATCTACAGGAAGCAGATACACTTGTAAATGGAAATAATGTGGATGCAAGCAGAGGGGTCTGTTTTCTTCTTCCCATTAACCTTACACACAAGCAACAAATTTTATCTGGGAATTTTCAGATAAATGCTGACAAGTATGTGCCAGACACTGTAATTCTGTACTCAGGAAAATATCTTAAAAGCTTATTTTTCTTCCTTCTTTCCTTTTCTTCCTTTCTTTCCTTTTCCTTTCTTTCTTTCTTTCTTCTTTCCTTTTTTCCCCTTCCTTCCTTCCTTTCTCTCTTTTTCTTTCTCTCTTCCTCTTTTGTTGCTTTTATTCTTGTCACGGTTTAAAGCTGGGCCAGCTATTAACCATGTGGCAGATGCTCTCTGTTAACCCTCTCCCCCCACCCAAGGGAAAGGGAAAAGGGAGAGAGACTTATGGGTTGGAAAGTTAAAACAGTTTTAATAAACTATAATAATGAAAAAGAGTATAATAACAATAATAATAGAAATAACCAAATATATACAAATATATACAAAGCCAAGACTGAGAGCTTGGAAATCCTCCTCAGGCAGAGTTGCTCCCCCCAGCACGGGCAGAGGGGAAAATGCAGTAGTTCCCCCCAGCACGGGCAGAGGGGAAAATGCAATAGCTCCACCCAGCACGGGCAGAGGGCAAAATGCAATAGCTCCCCTGCCATCACACCTGCAGGCTTTTAACTGGAAACTGGCAAAGCTGGTACCAATCAGTGGGAGACAGGAGGGCCCCTCCCTCCTGGGCCCCACCTCCAGGAGGCAGTGGGTTAGTGATAAGCAGGAAAGTGAGAATGACATGTATGGGATGGAATACCTTGCCGGTCAATCCTGGGTCACCTGCCCCGTCCACTCCTCCCTGCAGGTACAACCCCCTTCGGCTCTTCACTCGTAAGCAGTGAGGAATTTAGCAGTGACCTTGGTTTCTCTAAGACTAATTGGCCTGGTTTGGGCCAAACCAGGACATTCTATATGGCATAATTTGATCACAGCAAGAATCTTAGAAAATCAGCCTTACTAGATCATATTGACACTCCATAGAGGACATGATCAGATGACAGTTAGCTGCTGTTGCAATGCTAACTCTAATGTGATGGTAGTCCTTTCCCCACCTATCACTAGCCAAGCTCAATGTTAGTTAATTTTACTGATGCATTCAGTTTGAGAGGAGTGCTATTTCAATTTCAGATGGAAAAGTCTCTCTGTCTTTTAGTGAGATCAAACAACTGAGTCCACCTGCCAAGAAATGCAAGGAAGAAGTCACCACATAGTGAATTTTGATCTATTTTTGTTTTTATTTCCTGCTGTTCATGAGAACCAGGAATGCAGATCAGGCTCCACCATCCATTGAGAGGCGTGTGTTAGCAAGGCTTCTGCTACTTCTTGGAGAACACCCATCCCCTTGCAGTTTTTGGCCAAACCTTTTGTTCTCTGTGGGCCATTGGTAATTTATCTGTGAGTCATCTCTGGCAAGGGAATCCCAAGCCTGTTGGAGTAGCCTGGGAGAGTTCATAGTGATTGATGTGCTCTGAAGATGAATGCCCCCTGTTTTCCTGTCTCAAATTCTCACTCCATAGTTGCCCTCTGTCCAGAAAAATCTCTGAAAAGCCTTGTATTAAAAGGATCTCCAGAGACTCCTGATGACTCAGCTGGCCAAATGACAAACAGGGCAGAGGAAGGTTGACAAGCTGACCGAAGTGCAACTTGAGAAATCAATCTGAAGGAAGGATTTGGAAGGAGAAAGGGTGTCCTGCATTTCTCCGGGTGGATAAGACAGGTTCAGTGTTGCATGTCAGTGAATAGCCTGGATGCCGGAAGGAGGTAGAAACCATTGTAGAAACCATTTGAACCATTGGCAAATCTCATAAAAAGGTTCCTTACTGGGCTTGCATCCCATCTTATTACCCCAGAGCAGCTGTTTTAAAGAGCAGGCATAAACTCACCCTGGCTATTGCAAGCACATTTTATGCAAGGTGAAAGGTTTGGCATCTGGAAGTGTCAGAAAGGAGCCTTTTGCCATAAATCACACCAAAAAGCACTCAAATTTGACAAGCACCTTGAGACCACTTATAGGTTCACCCCTAAATTCCAATATCAAAGAGCAGCCCCTCAAACTGTAAACTCCTATAATACACAAAGTCTGACATGAGAAGATGCATTACTGGGGAGGTAAATGGTGGGACTGTCCCTGACACCCCAGGACTGGCAGACAGGGACTGGCACACTCAGAGCTGCACAAACTCCCTGGCTCCAGTTCCCTGCTCTAACAACAAGGAGGCTTTGCCTTCACTCAGCTGCAAAACCCTTTTCCCTTCTCCCCTTTCCACTCCACCTCTCTCTTTCACTGCCCAAGTCCTAGCAGTGGAGCCAGCTGAGGACAGAGCCAGGAGCTCCTGGGCATGAGTCCCCTGCTCTGTGCTCAGGACTGTCCTGAGTCTGAGGCCAGCACAGAGAATCAGACCTCTCATGCTTCGTTCTTAAGGCTAAGGGAATATTTTTTGTCACTATTTCCTCAGCATCCAGCATTTTTTCTCTGATCAGAAAAGAAAATGCGGTGGCACCTCTGCCCTTGGGATAGTCGCCAGTGGTCATGAACT
Organism: Nyctibius grandis; assembly: GCF_013368605.1. Lineage (NCBI taxonomy): Eukaryota > Metazoa > Chordata > Aves > Nyctibiiformes > Nyctibiidae > Nyctibius > Nyctibius grandis. The sequence goes on along the minus strand of NC_090664.1, from coordinate 24,250,488 downwards.
CCCTCCATATATTTTTTTCCCCGCTGAAACGCCTCCATAAATAAAACAAGCCTCCATAAAACAACAGGAAAAATCCACTCCCAGCAAGACTGCTTGGAGGCAGTGGGAGTGGATGACAGTGTCCGAAAGGTGGGGATAGGCAGCTGCCCCCCGCTTGCTCACACAGACAGCTGTCGCTGAAGAGTTCACTTCTCCTTGTGATTTATGAAGCCCTTTGATCAGAAGCAAGTTTTAATTGCCTGAACTGCAGAATCTGACACGTGCTTCATCAAGTCAGAAGCTGAGCCTCTTCCCCACACCCTGTCTTCTCTTCCTTTGATTCAAATCCTGTAGGATTTTAGGAATCCACTCAATCCCTAACCCCACCTTTCAGTCTAACTGGTCATCAACTCAATAGTTGACAGAGAAAGGAAAAAAAGAATGAAAAAAGAAAACAAAACAAAACGCTTCTCTGCCTGAAGCACCGTCGGGTTCCCCAGCCCATCCATCCCGAGGTCTCAAGAAGTGACCTCGGGAAGGGGAAGGGCGGGGGAACCCCCTGGTGGGGCGCCTAGGGGAGCCCTCCCGGCGGGGACAGACCCCGGAGAGCCCACCCCCCGCCGGGGACAGACCACGGGGAGCCCCCCCAGCAGGGACAGACGCCGGGGAGCCCTCCCGGCGGTGATAGACCCCAGGGACGCTACCGGCGGAGCCAGACCCCGGGGGACCCCGCCGGCGGCGCCCGGGGGAGTCCTCCCGCCGGCGGAGCCGGGACCCCCGCGGGGAGCGGGCTGCCCGCACCGGGCCCCGGCCGTCACTGGGGAGAGCGGGTGTCACGTTACTGCTGGGCAGGCAGAAGAAAGGCGAGTGTCAGGCACTGTCAGGTATTAATAGGACTATTTCTCCCCATTAAAGCCGTGCCTTTGAGCAAAGGGGTTTCTTTCATGTTCTCCCGCACCAATACTCTGACAGAACTCCTAAAACTCAGGAATTTTCCAAATCAAAGACATAATCGTTGTCCTTCTGTCCGTTTCCCCGCGTCTCTGCCACACACACTATACCCCGAACTGCTTTAGCTGTCATTATCCCCAGCACAGATGCCTGTTTAAATTCTTGATTCAAGCCGGAGGACATTTAATAGCTGACTGGATTAAATATTGCAGACTCCATCCCAGAATCTCTTTGAAAATACAGGTCGAGGACTATGCCTAAATTCGCTGGATGAAAACTGATCTATGATATATGTTTTAAGTTCAGATCTGAGGACCGAGGGGAAGGGGGAAGGGAGTCTGTTCTGGATCTGGTTTATATTGGTGTAAAAACCTTGAAGTTGAAAGGTGTTTCAGGATGCTTGGAGAGGGAGAAAAAGGGAGAAAGTGAGAGGGAGGAAAGGGAAAGAAAGAAAGAAAGAAAGAAAGAAAGAAAGAAAGAAAGAAAGAAAGAGAAAGAAAGAGAAAGAAAGAACAGACCTAATTAATTAGCTAATCTTTCTACGTAGGAAATTGATATATCTTCCAAAGCAAGTAATTAAATATGAAGCACAGCAAAGCACTCTGAAAGTACTGAGGTTCCGTGGAGGAATTAGCCGCCTGTTTGAAACTAACACTAATTTGGCTCTTACATCAACACCCTCTCCGCAGACAGGATCTCGCTCAGTCACTAAACATGTTTGATAGCTCCAGGGTTCAGAAGCAAGTGTGCGTGCGCGAGTGTGTGTCTTTGTGTCCGGAACATGTACACTTTCACACGCGAAAAGCCTTAGTCCTTTTCAAATGCTGAGATGAATGTAGACACCCTTCTCCCGTTGTTTTCTAAACTGCATTAAAGAATACAAGACAAATCGGCTTTTGCTGAAAATTGTGGTATCAGCTGAATATCCCGAGTACATCACTTATAGCATCGATGGTTAAGAAAGGAAAACAGGACTCCACAGTCAGTATTTTATTTTTAAAAACTTCCATTTGCATTCACTTTAAACGTTTTTACAAAATCATGTGATTGGGACTCAAAGGCCATAAATCTAGATTAAGAATCCCTAGGGATTTTCAGACTGATGCAATAGATTACGGGTAGCACCTCAGTCGATTTATCTGCATTATATACGCCTGCATTGTCATTCTCAAAATTAATGTGCTTAATGTCAGCCTTTTTACCTTTGAAAATATTTGCATAAAAAGACAAATAAAGACTGAATTCATTTCTGTCTGGCAAAGTTCAGTGAGAACTCTTCTATTATTTAATACAGGTACCTAGTACAAAAGGCTCCACCGGAGTTCAAAATTAATATATCAGAAGATAGATGAACATCCACTTGCATAAATAGATTTGCAGAAATAAGCAAGGCATATTTACAGCTCATCGAAACGGTTTGTGAATGAAACGTCCAGCACACAGGCAGGTGTTTGGAGAAGTCCGAGCCACCCCCCGTCACCAGCCTGCCCCCGGCTCCAACGTGGCTCTTCCTCTTGGCAATGGCTCCGTCCCACTGACCTGCGTTGTGCCTTCAGGCTGGTGGGCTTGCAGACGGGCTACCTTCCGCCCCCCCCCCGCCACCTGCCAGCGTGCCGCCACAGTGATAACCACGGACATCGTTTTTAAACTAAAATAGCAGAGGAGCTTCTGGAAAATAGTAATAATAGTACAAAAAGAATAAAACCCGCCCAGAAACGAAGGGCTTGCAGCTAGCGCAGAGCTGACTGCGCCCTGCTGAAAACGCCGAACCGAGGACAGCTTTTAATTTCCTGGAGAGCCGCGGCGCTGCCGCTCTCCCCGCCGCCGGGGCAGGGCAGGGGGTCCCTCCGCCCGCGACCCTGGTCCCCGGCGGCGGGCGCGGGGCCGGGACCGCCGGGCAGAGCCGGGCAGAACCGGGCAGAGCCGCCCGCCTTCGCCACCCCCAGAGGGCTCGGGGCTGCCAACCCAGGGTCTCCTTTGCTCCTGTTAGCAGTCTCTACCCACCTTCAAACAGAAGGCAATTGATTAGTCTCAGTTTCTCCTACCAGCAGAGATCCGATACTTTCCTTGGGATCAAACGGACCCGAGACTAAAGGAGGGGGTCGACGGACAGGAAAGAAAGAAGGAAGGGAAAAAAATGAAAGAAAGCAAAGAGAGAGGCAGAGTGAAAGAGGGAGAACAAGAGAAAGCGAGAGAGAACGAGAGATAAAGAGAGCGAGAACAAGAGCGAGAGCAAGAGACGGGGAGAGAGAGAGACAGAAAGAGAAAGATAAAAAGAAAGTAAGAAAGAAAAAAGAAAAGAAAGAAAAAAGGAAGGAAAAGAAGGAAGGAAGAAGAAAAGAGGAAGGGAAAAAGTGACTTTGGCTTGGCACACTGGAAGAAGATAGCAAGTTTGGACCTAACAGCTGCGTTTTCCTTTCCTCAAACAAACAAACAAATAAAAAGCAATATTTAAATAGAACCTACATACAGTGTATCTGTGTATAAATACACACGTATAGAAAATGGCAAGCATGATTTACGCCTCATTTTCTGTGAGACTTTCTCTTCCCGGTATTTACAAGGCGGGGCTCCATTTGCAAGTTGTACATCTGTTCGCTTCACGTGACGTTTTCATAAAAGCTTTAACATCTGGTCAAAATAAACCCCCTTCAGGTACCTGCTTAACTTTTCACATGTCAAAAACTCTTCCCCTCTGAAGCTCCCCTTTCCCCCACGGCTGCAGCCGTGTGTATTGCTCCTTGCTGGACTGCTTGTTTCTTGACTCTGCTTCGTCCCAAACAGAACAAAGCAACCCTAAACATGAGGGCAACGAACCCGACCCTCCCCAAGAGCATCCTTCCCCCCTCCTCGCCCCCTTCCACCCCCAGGTTTCCCCACATTAGGGGGGCAGAGCGGGTCCCCATCCCGCCGCAATATTGCTCGGCGGGATTTCTGCATCGCAGCAACCGGGGTTTGCTGCACTCCCCAAGCAAACCCGCAGTCCTGCTCGGGCTGGTATTTTGCACGAACACTGGTAAAGCTCCCAAAGCCAGATGATGAGCACTTAATTGTCCCAAACCGATTCCGTTATTATTTCTGCTATTATTAGTTGCTACTGTTATCATTGTAGCTGCCTTGATTTCAGCGTGGGATTATTTTGGAGTGAAAAGCGTCCTTTTTTGCCCGTGATGATGCAGAGAACAAGAGAATTTTCGTGAAGTTCCCACAAACTTAATGAAACTTTATGAAAAGAGCGGGGAAGTGTCGGCTACCCAAGACAAGAAGACTACCTAAATAAGAGGGGTGCAAGCGCTCCTGAGCAGGCGGAGGAGACAGGGAGGACGGACAGCTTTACCCCGACCTGAATATTTGGTTTGTTTTGCGCTTTGTTTCGGATTTTTAGGCGGGTGCTATCATCATCATTATGTTTCCGGAGCTTTATTCTTACTGCTCTGTAAAAACCGCTCTAAGCCTCACGCAATCTCGATCACTTGGTTGTTATAAATGGCCGGCTGTTTGTTTTTGAAAAAGAAAAGGGGGACTTTTGTACAAGTCATTTTAACCTGCTCCACCTTCAAGTGACCTGCCAAATGCTCCTTCTTACTTTATAGACATCTGGGAATTCCATACATGCCTTAAACTCCAATTACACACCTTCTTCAAAGGACACGTGCTTTGATTTGCCAAGAACATTAAGCGAACTGAAGTCGAAAGAACCTGGTGCAGAAGTTAATGTAAAATACATCCTGTGCCATATTTACTGCGGGCAGTTTATGTTGTGCAGCAAATAAAACGAGTTCTGGTAGGATGTGGAGGTGTGCGCCTCTTTTTCGCCTTAGCCTCCTGGATCCCTCTAGGGGGTGGACTGGACTTTCCGTCACCACCACCACCCTCTTCCCAAAGATGCTAATTTGTGGCGGGGCGCTCCTGCTCTCCCCGGCGGGCCGCTGCCTGCCGGAGCGGGGCAGGTGAAGGGAGCGAGCGCCATGTGAACCGGGCGGGCACAGCCACCGAGGGGCGCCTGGGACCAGCGCCTTGGCCGGGGGGGAGTACTGGCGCCGGGAGCTGAAGCCCCGTCCCGGGAGTCGCTCCCGGAGTCTCCGAGCCCCGCAGTGGCTCGGCCCGGGCGGCAGGTGCGCGCGCTGCCGGCGCCGCAGGTGAGCCCCTCTCTCCCTGCGCTTTTCCGTGACTTTTGGCGTCCCCCCGCCCCTTTCTCCCCTCCAACGAGAGTTGTTTGTTTTGCTTAAAATTACAGATGCAGGGAAAACCGCCTGACATCATGGGAGCGGGACAAGCGCGCACTTTGAAGGGCTCCTGGGCAGGACTTCAAGTGAAATCATACGCCTGGGAGGAACCCGATACCGGCCTGGAGAAAGCAGCGGGGCGGCCCCTGCCAAACCGAGGAATGTGCGAGGGCCCGCGGCCTGCGCCCCCCGCCCGCCGCCCCACAGGAGGCGCAGCGCCCCGCACCCGCGGCCTCCCGGCCGCGCCGGCACCCGCCGCCCTCGCGCCCCGCTCCGCCGCCTCCGAGCTCCGCGGGGACAGGCGGAGCGGCCGGGGACGCGGCGACGAGACGGGGGAGCTGCTTGAACCCGGACCTCTTCTCCGCTCGGGTTTGCTTGTCTGTGAATAAACGGGACATGCTGATGTCTCGGAGAAAGAAGCAAAATCAATCAGGACTTCCAAAGGCAGAGTTCGTTTTCTGCTTGCAAGAGTGTTTAAAATTCCCAAAAGACAAATTAATATACTTTTTTTTTTTCCCTTCAGTAAGCCTGACTGCGACTTAATCGCTTTTGGCTCTAGCCCTAGGAGCACCAGGCCTCTGCAGGCCCCAATTCCAACCCAGGAAAGGGCACGTTTGTATTTTTAAATCAGGATTATCTCCTTTTTAATATTTTTTTTTCCTTTTTTTTTTAATGAAGCAAAGGTAGCGGTTCGCAGCTGGGAAAGGGCACCTCCCCGGTGCTCGGGGAGGGCTGCGGCGCCGCCAGGGACCGGCTGGAGGGACCCAGGGGGTGAGGCAGGGGGACCCAGGGGGTGAGGCATGGAGTCCCGACGGTGGCGTGAGCCTCCCGGACAGGAACTGGGGAAGTTTCTCACTCGGGTATTTTAGCTTGCTGGAAAGGGCTAGAGGCCGCTCGCTGGTTTCGAAGGAGTCAATCAGGTTTAAGTCCATCAAGCGGAGTTGCTCCGGATTTCTAAGGGGGAGCAGAGCTTGGCCCGTGATTTTTAAAATACACTTGATTCCTCATTCATATTCGCAGGTACTCCCGTCCACGAAACGCGCCTTCCCCTCAGCATCGGGCAGCTCATCTCTTTTCTTCCGGAACCTGTTTTCTTCCTAAATGTGGGGCGTTTTTCCCCCTTCCCCGGTGTGATTTCTCACCCAAAAGGAACAACCGAAACCACCCCCAACCCCTCAAATCCCCACGGCCAAAGCCCGGCGCCGGCTCTCCCTGCCCCTCCCTTTTTCTGCAGCCGAAGTAACGCGGACAGACATTACCTCCTCCTCGGTAGCCGGGTCGCATCGGAGCGGGGTTTTTCGAGAGATGCGAGCCACTGAGCAGGGAGCTGCGGGTGCCGGGGGGAGGCAGCGGCCCCCCAGGAGCCCCCCTCTTCCTCTCCCTCACGGAGGGCCGCGACCACCAGAGCCCCCATCCAATTTCCAAGTCCTCTTTAATCCGGCAGTGCAAACAAGCGCTGCGGGCTCTCTACTGTAAACATTGCGCACTGGCCTAAAATATGCACGATATTAAATTCATAATACTGTTATGTCATCAATAGACGGTAATATGTGGACATGGAAACAAAAATATTCAGGCAATAAAGTCAGCCCAACCTGGGCTATGCAAACAGGCTCTGTTTTGAATAAACACCCCATCCTATTTACCCTAGACACTGGCTGAATCCCGGCGGCAGGGTCCCTATCTCCGCGGGGGACACTGCTGGGCTCCCAGGGCCGGGGCGAGCCCTGCGAGGGACACCCCTGCGCATCCGCGCACCCTTCGCAGCCGCGGAGGGGCAGGAGCCGCCGCTCTCCTGGCATGGGCCGGCTGCGAAGTGCTGGGAGATGAGCAAGTGACAGCAGAGGCGGAATCAGCTGTCCGGTTGTAAGGGTTAGGGTTTGGGTTTATTCTGGGTTGGTTTTTTTTTTTCTGGTTTGAACAACTTCCCTTTCCACCTTCCGAGCCCTCAGATCTGGAGATGTCCTTTCTCTTACAACTGGGGTCTCGCCGCATACTGGGACCCCGCAGAAAGTAGCGTGAGAAGAAACAGAGGCAACATGCGCCCTACGTGTAGAAAAGGAGAAGAGGGCGGGTTAGCGTGTCCCTCCGTGCTTTGTGCAACGAAAATGTGATCGCTAGTCTATATATTATATAAAACCCTAGAGAGCAGGGCAGTCAAACATCACTTCCACCGGAAAACGCCACTTGCTAGACACTTCCCTATTTCGATATCACTTTCTCTCGCTTTCCCTTTTGGATGGACGAATCCCTGTTTAAAACCGATGCCTCTTCCTCAGGGATAACAGCAAATATGCCTGCCTCCGAGGGCTGGGGAAGGGGCCTTGCTCCTACCCTTACATTGGGGGGCAAAGCACAGCGGCAGCGCCGGAGCTCCGCGGAGAAAACTCCACTCCCCGCGGAGTTCCGTGGTGCTCGGCGTTAAGATTAAAGGGGGAGAGGGAGAGAAAGAGATAATATCTCCCCCCCGTCCCAAATGCAGGGAGCTTCAGTGCAGAATAATAAAGCTGTCTCAATAAATAACGTGCCTGTGTGTGTCAGTAGCTAGTTTATTTGCGTTTTTCGCCTGGTTTGTTTATACTAATGTCCCCTCTCTCTTGGGTGTCCTTACAGCTCAACAAGCAGGTATTTATCTCCAGTTCCAACCCTGAGTTCTCAGAGAGACCAAACTTTAAGGTTATTAAAATTTCAATCATATTTATTTATTGCAGAAAAATAATATACAATGATATTTACAAAACGATCATAAAAATAGGAATGCATTTAGACACCGGATCTATTTGCATTTTAACATGGGTCATCAATAAATAAATAAAATGTTTATTTTTTTCTCAGAGGAAAAATAATAATAATAAAAACGTTAGGAACCAGGTATATAACAGCTTGAGCCCAGTTTATTCTCCCCTAAAAAAAAAAAAAAAAAAAAGCTTTTCATCTCTACAGGGATATTTTTTTGGTTGATTGGTTGGTTTCATTCAAGAATGAAGAAAGTCCACAATAATGTATTTCCTTTCATCAGTGGCTCATAAGCACGACCTCTTGGGAATGCATGCAAAAAAGGCAAATGAAAAAAAAGTTAAATTACAACATTCTTCGTCAAAAATAATAATAAAAAAAAATCAAAAGATTCAGACTTCTATCAGAATGCCAGAGATGTGTGGATTGTACCGACGCCCAAAGGGTAGTCAGTGTCCAAAGCCCTTTCTCTTTCTCTTTCCTTAAGTGCTCCCCACGCCCTGCTTTGAATTTGGATATTGCTCCGTCTAATTTCCAAGAAATCCTTGGTACTTTTTTTTTAGGCAAGACCGAAACATCGTATCCAACTTCAGAGTCCTCTAGATTGTCCATTTTCTCCTGTGGGAACAATGTCATCTGCAAAAACCCGGAAAGGGCGGAAAACTCGTTACTGAATGAAGATACACACACATCTACCTACACCTCTCTGTCTCTGGAAATACACGTATCGGGCACGAATAGAGGAGGGAGAAACGCGTGCTTGTGCCGTGCAGGCGGTGCGGCGACCGTGTGACACCCCGGCCCGGCAGCCAGCGGTGTCAGAGTCGAGGGAAGGGGGCTGCTGGGGCGGTAGGAAACGCTCCTCGGGAAGCACGCAGGCGGACATGGGGTCACTTCAAAATACTAGCAGCAGCAGCAGCAGCGGGAACCATCCAGCAGCCCCGCTGGCTCCGCAGCCTTGGTGAAAAAGTGATCTCAGGCCGGCCCCATCTGGCTTGGGGCACACCCGCACCGCCGCCTCCTCCCGGCCCGCAGCCCACCCCCGCCGGCCGCCAGCAGCGCCCCGCCACGCGTGGGCCCCGCGGGCCGGGGTCCGCACCTCGGGCTGCGCAGGGGGAGGGACGCGCCGTGGGCGGGAAGGGGGGACACCTCCAGCCGCCCTGCTCTCCGGCCGGCCCTGGAAGCCAGGCCCCGTCGGACGGGGAGGGCCCCTCTCGCTCCACGGCCACGCGTGCCCTGTCCACAGCGCAGCCGGCGGCCCCTCAGCTCCCCCTTCCCCGCCTCTCCCCGTCTGTTTCTGGGCCCCTGCCTTACCTAGGGCTCCTGCCGGGGGATGCGGGTGGGGGACGCCGCCTGCTAGTGGGATGCGGACATGGACCAGGCGCCCTCCATTCTCCACACCGAGAAGGCGTAGCTGAGCCGCTCGTGGGCCACATAGCTGCAGCTTGCCATCCTTGGAGTCCAGCTCGTCGCTCTGTAAGACCTGGTAGAGGAAGTCGATGTACCTGGCCGCCAGCTTGAGGGTCTGGATCTTGCTCAGCTTGTCCGAGGGCAGCGTGGGGATGATCTTCCGCAGGGCGGCGAAGGCTTCGTTCAGCGACTGCGTGCGCTGCCGCTCCCGCACGTTGGCCATGACCCGCTGGGTTCTGCAGCTCCCTCGTAGGACTGGGGGCTGCCGCCGCCGCTGCTGCTGCCGGCCGCCCCCGCCCGCCCCCCCGCCCGCCCCGCACTTCTTGCCCCGCTTGCCTTGGGCCGGGCTGCAGGGCTCGTCCGCGGCCCCGACGGCTCCGCCGGCGCTGCGGCGGCTGGAGCGGCGCTTGCGTCCCCCTCTCTTGTTATTGGGCAGCTGCTGCCGGTCCGGCTCCTCTTCGCTGTTGCTCAAGCTGTCGTCGGCGGGGGAGACTGGCGAGTTTGACTCGTCCTGCTGCATCATCTCTGGGGGGAGACGCGAGAAGCGGGCCGGGAGGGGGGGGAGGGCAGGGAGAAGAGGGGGAGCCTAACCCGCCAGCTCCCCCTTGATCGGTTGCTTCACTGGCTTGCAAGGAGAAGGCGGAGGAGGAGGGAGGGAGGGAGGAGGACCTCACTTTAGGGTGGAGGGGGATGGCATCAGGATCCAAGAGGGGGGGGGGGAAAAACGCCAACCAAAAAAAAAAAATCCCTCCCGATCCCTCCTTGGAGCCCCTTCGAGGTGTCTGGGATTGGGAGAAAGTTGAAGACTTGGAGGTTCTTATAGCTCCTGCTGGCGGAAAGTTTGGGGGCATCAGTGTCATTGGCCTGACGTGGAGAGGAGGGACTTTTGCTGAGTTTTATAGGAAAAGTTTCCGCTCCCCCCCTCCACGCCCTCCCCCAATTATTTTTTTCAAGCCATTCACAAGTGATCTGCCCCCCCCACACACATACACACATTTACATCCTTACCCAACGCCTTTCTCGGCTTCCTCTCCGCGGTTTCTCCCTCAGACTCCCCCCGGTTCGCACTCGGCTTTGGGATGGTGCTGGGGAGCCGGGGCGGGAGGTTATAGGGGTGCCCGTGCACCCCCTGCGCTGCTGCGGAGGGGCCAGCGGGCCGCTTAGTGCCTGCGCTGGGGGGAAGGCTGCCCCCGGAGCAGCCGCGGGGCAGCCCGCATCTCTCGGGCTTTCCCCGCCCGCAAAGGGCAGAGCTTGCAGCGAAAAGGAAGAAGAAGGGAAATTACCCGCGGGGGCAGCATCCAGGACACATCCTAATTTTGTCCCGCTCTCGCACACACCCCGTTCCCATCACCGAGCTCCCCCGGTGGTCTGGCTTTTCCGAGGGATGTCGCAAATTTTGGGGCTGGGGAGGGGTGACGGCACAGCCTTGTCCTGTCAGTCTGGAGGGACTGCGCTCGGGGAAAGCTATCTTCAGATGTGGAAGCAGCGGGGAAACTAAGCAACTGGCTTCGTGCATACGCATCAGTCCTTGAGCTCGTTTTAAGAGAAACCGGGAGGCTCCGCGCCCCTGCAGCCCCCAACCTGGCATACCGGGAGACGGGAGGGTGTGCAGACCCTCTCTGCCCACACTCTGTGCCTACTGACCGCTCACTTCAGTTCGCTCTCCCTGAAAGCGCCCGAGTTCAGCACTTCCTGGGAACTGAGATTATTTATTTTAAATTCTCTTTTATGTTCGCAGCCAAAGCTATCTCTCCCCCTCCCCCGCCTTTGTGCCTCCTTCCCCCTTCTCTGGCAGCACAGAGCAGGTGGTGTGTCTTTTTTAAAAACAGCTCGGATTCAAACGGGGAATGCCTGGGAGGGAAAGCTAGGAATTGCCATCCATGAATAAATGGGGCGATGCACTTTTTCTGCCTCCTGCGAGGGGACCGCACGCCCCCGCGGCCGGCCTGGCAGTGGCCGCTTAGACGGGGCATCTCCGGGCGTGGGGCAGAGCGAGCAGCGCCGGCGCAGCGCGCTGCTCCCCGACTGTGTTTGAGGTGGGAGGGCGAACGAAATAGCAGAGGAGCGATAAATCCCAGGGACGAAAAAGACGAGGTTTCTGAAGAGCGCTGTCATCTGTTCCGGGGGGAAAGAGCCGGTCTCCCCCCTCTGTCTGGGGGCTCACCCTGTTCTCCGGCCAGAGGCCTCCCCTCCCGGGCGCTGCGAGGGGCCAGGACCCGGCCGCAGCCGCCGCCGAGGGGCTGCGGGCCCGGCCCGGACCGGCCGATGGCCCCGCCTCCCCACCACAGCGCCCGTCGGGCACCCGCCGCGGGAGGAGCTGCCCGCCTTCCTCTGCTTACCCCCGGCTGAGCTTCCCTCCTTGGGTCTTCCATCCCGCGGTGCGAGCAATAACAGTCTGCCCTAAACCTCCTCTTTGGGAACAGCACCAGAGGAGGAAACAGGGGCTGACTTACCAGGCGAGGGAAGGCACGCCACCACACAAACCCACAGTGAGCGAGCACAGCTTCCCCAGCTTTCGGCTTGTGCCTGCTGCATGTGCTGCGACCTATAGGACTCTCCTTGCACCTTGATACCACGAAGCTTCGAGGGTTCCCTTGTGTTGGCAGCAGCTGCTGCCCCCAAGGTAAGATCTGGCTCTCCTTTCCACCTCCCTCTCACCAATAATTTTGTCTGTGCACAGAGCCCTGGTGCTCTTCCAGGGTGTTTGAGCAGTGTCATTGCAGAGCAAAGGTTGGAAACAGGGGTAGTGAGCATGTGTAGGCACCTCTGGAGGCTTAGCCTGCCTTCCTGCCTGCCTGCCTTCCTTCCTTCCTTCTTCCCCTCTTTCCTCTCTCCTCCCTGTTTCTTACAGAAAACAAAAAGCATCAAGTGCAAACCAAATCTGGTTTTAGGTACCTGTTACTTTGCTGGGAACAGGACTCAGGCGATGTTTGGACGGAGGAGACCCACATCAGCAAAATCAATGGAAGCGATCCGCTGCCTGAACGCAGGGAGGGGCAGGTATCTCCTGAGGGTTTGGTGCTATGGCAGGAGGCATGGCTTGTCTGGGTCAGCTGAACTTCGAATGGGACGCAGGACATCACCTGCTTTGCCATGGGGCAGGAGGTGCAGAGAGAAGGTTGTGCGGGAGAGGCAAGGACAGTGTGGAGAGGGAGCATTACATGCTTTGGAAAACCAGAAGACACAGAGAAATGTAGAGAGGGGATGACCTTGAAGAGAGAGAAGAGGGGTTGACCGTGGTAGGTGGTTGGGTTTAGGGTCAGCTACTCTTCATGGAAACTGCAGCAAAAGCAACCAGCAGTAGTTAGCAGAACACATGTGGTGCTACCTGGGACCTGCACATTGCTGTATGAGCCATGACTGCACAGAAACACCCCATCATTTTCATTGTGGTTTCTGATTTGTCTTCGACTCACAAACTCACGTGCTCCACAGCAAAGGAATCTCAGCCCACACTGTTAGTGCCAAGACCCACCACAGGAGTGCAGAGGCCCCGCGAGCCGTGGTGGGGAGCGGTCTGACCCGGGGGGACCTACCGCTGGGCCTGTCTGTGGGAGCCTGTCTGGATCCCCCAGGCCTGCTGGTTGGGCAGCAGCCCTGCCTTGTGCTGGGGTGTAGATGTGTGTCTGGAGGAGGGTGGATGTCTCAGAAAGTCATGTCTGGGGGTCTGTGTGAGAGAGAAAGACAAACATACTGGTGTGTTTATGTGTGAGATGTGTTTCTGTGTGTGTATGTGTGCATGTACAGTTGGTCTTTTGCGGTGTGCATGCATGTGCATGTGTTGGGAGGGAAGGGGAGAGAGACTGTGCAGAGTTTAAAGAAGATAAGTTCAACTCTGCTTTATTTTGAAATATACAGTTCTGGTGGGGATGGAGGTGGAGGCTTTTTATTCCGTACTAAAACAGTAATCATCATGTAGCTCATACAGTGTTAAACCAGCTGTTTTGAACCCCCCCAAAAGCCACAAAGGTAGACCCACAGATCACTCTGGAGCATGGGATGAGGCATGCCACATCCTGTTCTTTGCTATGCATAGGCATGGCTTGGGTAAGGATTACCCTGGCTCATTAGGTAGGCTCTCAACCCTGCTTTGCTCTTTGGAGGTGGCAAGCAAAGCTACAAGCAGCTCCAGGGCCTTTCCAGGGATATTTCCAGGTCCTTCCCTGGGATATTTCCAGGTCCTTCCCTGGGCCTCAGCTAAGGAAAATGTGCTGTGGGATCAGCCCTTACACAGGGCACTGGCAGGACATAGAGAACTCCAGCATTCTGTCATATGCGCAGTAATGTATAACACTGGTAAAGTAACCTAGTATGGGTGTGAACACGGAGCTAAATAAATGACAAGCTCCTAGGAAGATGAAATGAGGAATAAGCTTAGCAGAATGACAGAACAAGTTGGGCTGTGATGATCATTGTGGTCATGGCTGATCACAGACAAACAGTTGGAAGGGATCCCCCTGACTATATGCTGATCCTTGTGTAGGCACCCGTCAGCTGCTGAGACACTCTCAGGCTGGGACAAGCAGGGTCTGCCTTAGCCAGGCAGAAACATCACAGCTTTTGAGTGGAGTAGGCCAACAGCTTGATTCTTTCTCTGATTTCTGTTTAAGAATGAATGAAAGGTCTGATTTTTGTCTGCCTGTTTATAAACCAGTCCAGAAGTTTAAGAACTAATGTGCACAAGATCTAGTGGTTACAACTACAATGTTGCTCACCAATGTGTTTTGTGCAGACACAAAAATTAACGACGGGATTGCAATAGGCTGTTCAGTATTCCCCATGCGGCATGCACATACACACATTATAATTTAGCCCTCAAAGGCTGTTCTCTGCGGTAAAATACCAAACTCTCACTGGTGGGGATTTCTTGGGATATTCAGCAATGTAACTATTGGATGCGTGTACAATTAGGGACAGGCTGCATGCCTGTTTGTGATGTGGAAGCTTTCACTCTGGAGTTTCCTCAGAAGCTGTGTCTTCAAGACCTATTTCAAAGTCCAGTGAAATCAACTGAAGTTTTCCCTATTACTTTCCATGGCCAGGTATTTTAATTCCTACAGATGCTAGGTGAAAGCCTGGTCGAGACCCAATCCCTTCAAAAGGGACAAGAGAGCACCCAGCAACTTTCCACGCCGACATTTACGCTGTAATTTGCTCCATGTTCAAAGCACGCCGGGAGACGAGCTGGGAACTCTCCCTGTGTACAAACTCGTGCAGAGCAACAGCAAACGGGTAGGAAGGATTTATAAAGGCTCTGCGAGCGGGGCCCATTTTTCGGCTTCTTTCTCCTTTTTCTTTCTTCTTATTCACCTCGGCGGCTCATGCAACCACGGACGCGAAAGCGCTGCCCACCACCGGTTACCGAAGGCTCGGTACCTGGCCCTGGCGGGGCCGGGCGCGGCGCTGCCGGCTCCGCCGGCGGGGCAGGGGCTGCGGGGGAGCCGTGCGGCCGGCGGGCTGTGCGGCCGGCGGCCACCGGAGGGCACGATTCCCCGCCGGTCCCCGGTCCGGCAGCGGTGGGCCCGGCTCCCAGGTGAGTCGCTCCCCCCTCGGGCAGAGCAAGGCGGGCAATCCTGCAATGGTTTTTATTTTATTTTTTTAAGCTCATTGTGATGTAGTCGTTCATCTAAAAGTCCTAACGGCTTGCTGGCACAGGAGGATGTGACGGTGGCTTTTTTTTAATGTCCCTGAAGAGAAGCCTCGTCGCTTCCAGTGCTCCCAGCCTCTCCGGTGGGCGGCCAGACCCGCGCCCCCGCCCGCCCCCGCCGCGGTTCCCTCTGCGCCGTCCTTTCTTCCCGATTTTTGCCTCAATGCAAGACCAAGAAATACCTATGTCCCAATATCCAACAAGTGATCCTACACAGGAGACAGGTGTCCTAATAAATTAAGATCTGAAACGATTTGCAACGCGTATTTTAATATAAAATCTTTTCTTTATGTGTGTTTTATTCAGCTCCAGAAATAATTAATGGCAGTGGATGGGTTTTTTTAAGAAGAGTGTGAGTACCTTGGTGGAAGCCTGAGTGGTATTCTCTTCTCCACTCCAGAGAAGATCAGTCCTTCCCATCGCAAGAGATCAATATACCTAATGCTGTGGTGGAGCTCTGCCCCTAATTATGGCTCTGGGTTTTGTTTATGTGGTTTCATGTCTAAATCTGAAAAGACTGCTTAGTAAAACAAGCTTATCTACACTCCAGGGGATAATAGTTATTTATATTAATAATGGAGCTTATTTGCTATTTCAGCTCCTTTGATTTTTTTTTTTTTGCTTTTCCATCTCATCTCTTCCATCTTTCCTGAACTATGTAAATATATCTTTTTTGTATTCTTCCTGCTCCCACACATTACTCAAATCTATATATTCAATCTTTCAGGTCCATGGAAACTCCATAAAGCTTCAGGCCTTTTTAGTCACAAATTCTGCTTTGTCTTCCAAGGTGGGGGAGGGTGCACCTCAGGCACAGATGATGGATAAAGCATTCCACAAAGCCTTCTTCCTAGGAGTGGATTCACACTCTTCCTGCAGGTCATGCAATTCGAGTCAGAATCCTAGAGCCGGAATTTCCACATGGAAGTCGGCTTTTCCCCCGTTAGCCATGTCTGCACCCTGGGGAAGAATCCCCTGTGCTTCCTACTCACTGTGGTCTCATTTAGACTTAGAGCTGCTCTTGGGATCTCAGAGAAGAAGATGAAAAAAAAGGGTCATGTAAGAAACAAGCATGACTCACAAGAGCCCCATAGTATTTCATTAGACAGGGCAATAGGCTCTCCTTTACCTCTGAGGCAGGCAGCAAAGCCTGGTGTGAGGGAAAGGGCTTGGAAGGTTGTCCTAACATAGACATATGCTCTCCTAGGCAAATGGAAATGTTTTTTTGATTGGTAGCCTGGTTGAATGCCAGGTCTGCAAGTTGGAACTCATCCACCTCCTCCTCCTCCCACCCTGAGACCACACAGGGGATGACTGTAGCCGTGCAGAGGAGGGGAGCCTGGAGGAGGAAGGTTCACCGAGGTGAACACTCATCTCATTCTTTCCAGTTACCTTACCTCTAAGGACACCTACCTAAAGCTAGAAGACTTTTTGAGGGAGCAGGGGTTTATCTCCATCTCTGCTAGGTTGCATTTCCTTTCAGAAAAGGCAATCAGGATGGAATCAAAGTCTACGTATTTCTTTCTAAGTGGGGAGGTTATAATTATTTTGTGCTATGGACTATCTTCTGTGATGCTTAAAGATCTACTGTACACCATTACCCCTCATTTTACAGCCCCAGTCTTATTCGCCCACCTCTAGGAAACAGGATGATGATTAGTCAGGACACCTTGCTCACTGAAGATTGATCTGTCCATAGGTGTATACCCTAGTTTTAATTTCTGACCAAAGGTCATACAGAAGGTCACACAATGAAGCTGATCTAGAGCACAAATCTTCATTACCAAACCCATAAGGCAGTTTTCCAGAACAGGCAGTAGTTTATTACTATGTTAAAGTAAATTAACACACATTCACTGTTCATTTATGTATGCGTGTATGTATGTATGTATGTGTCTGTCTTTCTACATACTCTGAAATCCAGACAAGCATCTGTATTTGTATCTATGCTACATTGTAAAATACCACACTGCTTCTGCTTCTGCCTTGAAAAGTAGCTATCTATCTATCTCAAACATATTCTCGTGCCAAAATCTACTATCTGACCTTGCAGCACTAAAAATAGTTCATGTCAGAAGCAGAGAAATATTTGTTTCTCCTTTTAGTACGTTCGTGCTTGCACTCATTAAGGACTTGGTCCAAAATCCTTTGATGTCAAGGGGAGTGTTTCAGTGGGCTTTGGATCAAGCCCTAAAATGGGTCAATCAAACCTTAAATAAAATGAAAATGAAAACAGGTCCAGTCTGAGAGTATTGTTGAATAAAAAGAAATATTTAAGAGAGGCTGCCTTTGGAGTAAAGGGTCAGTCATTGCTCCTTAATATTTAGCTGAATTTATGGAATTTTCAATGATTAAAAAATAATACTTTGCATGAAGACTGTAATTTGTTTTCAGTCTTCAAAACATCCATACTTTGCTGCACAGTAGAAATGTTGTAGTTGACCTAGTAAGCTCAATGATGATTTGAGCTCAGTGGTATAGATGTAGGCTGGACCCTAAGCAGTAAGATAAGGCCCAGATTTTCAAAGTCAGAGCAGAGCTTCTTTCTAAAATACTATCCTGACTCTAGAATGTGTTCAGGTTTATGTCTCAGTTCATGTTTGAGCAGTTTATGAAACTTTCTAATGTCTGGTCTAATGTTCTTATCCGCTGTTACTTACTTTGCTGCTGTTACATACATAATGTAGCTCTTCGTGACAGCAGATGTAATTAATTTAAAGGCAGTGGACGTGCAGTGGAATATAGCAAGGGCTTTACGACAAAACAGTGAAGTTTACACCTTCAGTTGGTATTCCTTTCTCTACAACAATACGTAGTATTTTAAAGAGCATACCTTTTAATACAAAAGAAGGCAATATAAAAACAAACTACGGCCTCACAGTGTTTACTGCACTATGCTTCCTTTAGTCATTGTATCAGAGGTTTGGGTAATTTGAATGATGTATGTCTGCAGGAATTTTTGCTGAATGAGGATTATTTGACAGTAAAATGGTCTGCATTCCTTTCAAAGAGATAGAAGTTTGATCAATTATATTGCAATGGCTTACAGCCATATGCTATCTACAGTGACATTTATGATCTACTTTGGTTATCCCCAAACGGCTTTCAACTTAGCTATTATCTGCCAACATGTTAAACTTTCGGTCAGTGGAAATCCTTTAGTGTCTTGGAAAGACTCATGATGTCTTCTGGCCAGATTCCATTATGGGTAACTACAAGTTTATCTATATTCAGTGTATGTAATTGAGCGACTGTGGTATGGCACACTGTCATTTGGCTTAATTTCAATCAACTAAGATAATTTTCTGTATTTTCTTTCCTATAACACTGTGTCATGTTGCTGTACAAAGTGAAACATCTGCCACATTCTCCTTCTTGAAGGTGCATCCCAGAATGGGCTGTTTCTCCTGACAGGACAACGTAGTCTCCAATTTGGCAGGTAAAATTTTGCAACACCAAATCCTTCCATCTGTGGTTTCATGTTGCCAGTTCGTTGCAGGAACTAATAGTCTCGTCTAGATGTCAAACTATCTGATTTGTTAGTGTAGCTGGCAGGTTAACTGTCTAAGTCTTACCATTTCCGCACAGAATTCACTGTGGGTAGTAAATTTCAACAAAAAAAAAGAAGAAAAATAACCATGTTTAAAGATTAGACACATTGTTGGGAAATGAAGCTCTTAATGCTAAATCAGATGTATAATAGGAGGTACTTTGTAATTGCTCACATCAAGGGTAAGGGCCCAACCCAAAGGCGTACAGACAGGAGGGAAAAAGGCGATGCAGTCACTGAGCTATCACTACAAGAAACAGCCCTTCATATTCTCACAGACCTAGTGTAGTTCAGAAGCAAGCTATACTGCTATAAAGAAATAGAAGATGCTTTTTCATTCCTTGTGGCTATGAAGACCATTGTATTTCTTCACACATAACCGTGCCAAACTGGTCCCTTGAGGCAAAAAAAGGATTTCCACTGCTCCTTAAGTCATAGAGGTTAGCAAAATATTACATGACAAAAAGTTGCCGTTAAACTTTGCTCAAGAGCATTTGAAAATGGTATCTGAAATCCACGCTGGAATAGGTGCTACTGCAAGGGCACCAAAACTGAAGGGAACGGATTAGTGGCTCCCCAATAACAGCTGTGGCACTGCAAATGATGCAGATAACATCACCCCATTTGCAATGCAGATGCAGGAGAGCAGTGCCATACAGATAGTAGTAGCATTATACATAGAGTGGAAAGAAACCACAGCAAATGTAACTCGTGTTTTCCCTAGTTTTTCACTGACTAGGAAACCTTCGTGGTGCCGCCAGCATTTCCACCATGCTGCTGCAAGTCAAACATCACCAATCTCCATGTAGACTTCCCGTCATTTGAAAATGTGTCATTGGACGTTTTCAGCAAAAGAAATGACTTTGGGCATAAAGCCTTCTCTTTTCATCTCTGAGGTCACACTGCCTCTTTGGGGTGATATGGGGTGTTTCTGTGATATGGAAGTAATTCAGAAACCCTGCCAATAAATAATGCTAATAACCCATAGCTTCACAAGAACTGCGATTTGGGAGGGGAAGCAGGGTAGAAGGCAGTGGTGTCAGAACTTCTCACTTTCTGTGCCATTCTCAGTTACCTAGTTTGTATTTTCAGCTTGGAGGCAAAAAACACTGACTTTATACTTCCAAAATCGTCTCCAGTCAAAGACGTGGCTTGTGAACTGGATCCTTCAAAGGATTTGGCCAATGGGACACCGAAGATTCATGCTTTTACTGCTCTCAAAGAGATATGAGAAATCTCTTGTTTGTTTTTTTTTTTTTTTTTCAGGAAATAATGCTTGTATATTTTAAATATGACAAGTACTGTATGTTCTCATCATAGTTTGGTAGAACTCATTTCTCTCCAAGGGCAAACCCCCTGCTATTAACATTCACAGGAACTTCCTCAGGTGTAGTGTGATTCAGTCTATGGGTATGGCAGTTGTGACCTGAGAGTGGATACTGTAATCATTCAGTTCCTGGGTGTGTGGAACATGTAACTGTGAGAATTGACTTATGCTGTTGTCAACCCACATATAGTTGACAGAATAAAGTAATGGACATGTGCATGTCTCCAAATTTAATACCTTGGGGCTGGTAAAGGTGTTTTCAGCAATAGGACTTGAACTCCATCTTGCCAAGGCTTGGTTTAGTAGTTTAAGCACAGTTATCAGTACTTCGGTGAGAGCTCCATTTGCTCATGATTAAAATATGGGTTCTGTATGTCAAGGAGGTGGCACCTGATGAAGACCTAAACTATCAGTTTTAATCATATTTAGCAACATTCAAGATATCTGCAAAAAAAAATTTAAGCTGGCTCAGATGTAATATGGAATGAATTCCACACGTCTTCAAGTAAGGCAGGGAAAGATCTGAGATAGCCCTTCATTCCACAGTCTTTCAATCAAATTTTTCCTTTTTTCATTTTTTTTCCCCTCCATGACTATTATTCATCAGCCTACAACTTCTTTGCATCTGGTAGTTTGCAGACTTAGAGAGTCAAGGATGTTGCAGAGCTACTGCAGTGTTCTGGATTATCATTAACATATGATTAAATAAGATTAAAACATGTTTCTGCATATTCACTTAATGCTCTTTAATTTTTGTTTTTATTTGTGATAGTATTAACAACAAAAATGTGAACTACTTAAAAGTGTAAGCACTCCCAAATATCCCAGATGATATTGCTGAGTCCTAAATCTCTGATTCAGCTCAACGTTATTTAAGAATAATTTTTAAATTATTCCTGTACTCCAAAAATTTCCTGCCAACTCAAAGGCTTAGTTATGTACATTATTCTAAAAGACTTCATGGGAGCTTAGATGGTCAAGATCAGGTCCAAGAGCACCTTGAAACATCTGAAACACTTCAGCATTTAGATAATTACATACTTTTGGGGCCAACCCACATTTCTCTTTGGAAAATGTTTCCCCTACAAGGCTGCGGACAACAGATGGATCATATGATCTCTGCATCTGGAAAGATGGCATAATTCTGGCAGACTGTCAGTTAACTGAAGGGGGCTGATTTCAGATCCTCATTAAGAAAATATACAACCACACAGAGTGGACTGAATGGCAGAATGTGATCACTGGCGCCAGCTTTAACAGAAAATGTAGCACACTGTTGCAACATGAAATCTGATGTGCTGTGGCTGGATCTAGCTTTACCAGGTTTGCGTTCATTTTTCAAACAAATGTGTTTTAAAGGAGACATTCTTGGTATTGTAAGGGCCCTGTGTTCGCCAGGAGAGAGAGGAGTGGAGCAGTGGAGTGGTAAGAGGTGAATTCAGAGAGCCACCAGCTCCAGGGTCAGAGCGGGGCGTCAAGGCTTTGTTGGATCTTCCCTTACACTTGCAAAAGTTTATGTGTATTGAAACTTAACTTTATGTTTCTAATCTCTTGTATTTATTAGGGTGGGTGCTTTTTTGCAGCTGGCGTTTTACCCAGAAAAAGTTCGTGGAGACAGCATAGGCCCCTTCCTGCTGCAGGGGCTCTGGGAGCAAGGCCCAATGCCTCCTTCGCACCCAAATTTCCACAGATAAGCTGTCCTGCCAAGCACCTAAGAGCTTGACTAGGAATCCCAGGGCACTGTAAATGCAATATACTGGATATGAGCAGTAAGTGCACTGCAATCACTACTCACAGCTGAAGAGAAAAGGGCTAGCAGAGCTGCACACCTTCATTTCACCATCAAAGACCAAAATAATGGCTATGGCTTCAGGTCAAAACTTGTTAACAGCCTTTGTTTCAGCAGTGACCTCCAAAGAATCAGGATCTTTATATGATATCTCATCTTGGTCACACAAAAGTGAATGATCCTAAATCACTGGTTGTTTTGAAAGTCTTTGTTAAGCTACCTTTTATCCAGATCAGAGACATCATCTGTCCCACATGAACTTGATATGTTCAAGTAGTGATGGTATTTGCTGTGGGTATATTTATTCCTGTGTCCTTTGTGCTATAGTCACCACTCTTCTCAGATAACTGTAAGTTTCAAAGGTCAGAATTCATTAACAAAGTTAATGACTGTATAGTAAGTAGACAGTGTTAGAAAAAAAAAGAAGTATCAACATCTGAATTAACTTCTTCTCCTTCTCTCACTTCATTTGTTTATGGTGAAGACCCTCCATGCAGAGATTTCCTCTTTGCTGTGTAGAAACACCATAAAATGCACTACGTTCCCTTCAACCCCTGTAAGGCTTGGAGCAAGACAAGATGGAACTGAAGTAACATGGGCAATTATTATCTTCTTCTGCTTTCAGAGCTAAAGACACAGTTAAACCAACAGGAGGCTCTTTAACTCTCTTTTTGAAATTATGACAAATGTACAACAAAAGCATGAACAGGCCCTATCACCTCAGGGTGCCCAATTACTTTGGTTTGAAATAAAGCTCCGTGTGACAATAGTGAAGTCTGTCGCTTCTGCACTACAATGACTCTATGTGGGAATCATGCAAAATCCCTCAGTGTGGGAGGAGATGGTCTGAGTCATAGTTAGTCTGAAGCCATTGAGAGTGGTGTAAGCCACACTAAGATAATATAATGCACACAATTTGAATACGTTACAGTCCTTACAAGTATATATTCATGTGAAAACTGGCAATGCAAAAGTAAAGATGACAGGATTGCTCCTCTTCTTCAACTTCTTTGAAGGGATAGGAATTTCAGGTGCGTAAGGACCACTGAACTGGACAGTGGCTGGTGATCAGTGGAGTGGTGGCTGTGACAAATTTCAGGGGTTTAATATTTAGTGCCAACCAGACCTAAGGTTACCCCTGAAACTAGGACAGAGAAGGAAAAAAGTAAAATCTGGATGAAATACAGGCAAATTTTAAAAGAATACCTGAGCTGCAATTCTTAAAATGCTAAATTTTTAAGGCAATTGAAGATGAATATTTGTATCCAGTCAATTGTTTTGTTCTGCTTATACTGCTGTGATGAATGTTCGTTTCAATAGCTGAAACAAGCATGCTTTTTGGAGCAAAGTTTAAGAGAAAATAATCTGAACTGATTATATTTAGCAACTTTTAGAAAAAGACGACGATTTTTACTGTACTACAAAAGACTATAACCAGTATACGTATCCATCCTTGTAAGTGTTCTGTTGTATAAGTAGCAGAAAAAGCTTGGCTGTCATTGTTGCAGATTGGTAGCATTCTAACCTAGTAAAAACAACAAACTCTTATGAAAACAGGGACTCAGCATGCACAGCGGTCACATTTTAAGTCTCAGTATTTTGGCTATTTTTAATCAAAAAAACCCCAGAAGGTCCAAGTTCATTCAAAGGACCAAAAGGGCTACATTAGAATATCTCTTTGAAAACCATCACTGATCTGAAGGAGAACAAAAATAAATCAAAAAACCTTTTCCATCACTTTTGCTTAGTACCCCCATGACTTCAAAACCTAATTTATTTTAAAGTTTGTGAAAGAAAAAAAAAAAGTGTTGTTGGACTAAGACTTCACTTATCAAGTTTCATCCTGGAGGGAATTTTTATAGCTGGAGTTATAAACCTCCACACTAGAGTGTTTATAATGGAAATGCTGACAAATGCGATAATAAACACCAATCATGGGGCCAATAGTAGCTGGTCAGAATGTGGATGCAGGAGTTTGCAGTGCTATCATAATATTTTGTTCTGTTTCCAGAACTAATTTGCTTAACCTGCTTTCAGATTGAGCAGCTGTAAACAAGATCAGCCTGGCTATAGATTGCAAAATCATTTGATTATTTATACTTCTCTTAGAAAGCTTGGAAATGTCTCTCAAATATGATTTCATTTAGGCTTATTTTTTGGTTTACACGTCTGAATACTAATCGTAACATGATAGCTTCAAGGAAACTCAACTTTCTACCAAAAGGCATCCTTCGGTGGGCGAAGTAGAATATAAACAAACCCGCCTCAGACCAGGATCTAAAAAATGGGCTATGATCAAACAGCACTAAGGCTTTAAAAAAACCCCTTATTATCTTTTCCCAGAAGTAATTGACACTGTCAGTTTTTGTTCTTAATGCGGTGATAATAGCATGGTGCTTTGGGGAGACCAAGGACCTCGACTGGCCTCAGCCTTGGTGGCAGCAGGGTTTCTGAGCCAGGGAAAGGCCTTTCACCACAGCGGGTGAAATCCTAGCCTCACTGAAGTTAGTAGCACTTTTGCACTCACTTTGTTAGGGCCAGGGTTTCACTGGCTTCCCAAGCCTGCCATGCTGTTTTATTGCACTGTGACTCCACAGGCTTGGATTGAGAGGAGTATGAGGGCAGAAGGGACCCCACAGTGTTGTTATTTCAGGGTGATGGGATCACACTCCAGCAAGAAGCTTGTCTGCAATGTTTCCATTATTTACATTCTTAGCAGACTGAGCTTCCAGGACTTCAACACATCCACACGGGCCAAGTGATGGGTCAGTATGGTATCTCGCTGTTTCACTGAGCTCTTCATGGGCATAGGGGCATGCTTCAGTTTTAACACAGGTGCCTAAGAAAATATTGCATCTAGATTACTGTTCTGGTAAATCTTTGCCAGTTTTTTGAAAAGCATGAAACATAAAAAACTAAAGCCCTCTTCATCAAGTTCTTAGCTCCTATAAATCAATGTGTCTGCCAAGAGGCTCCTCTGAAGTCTTTGAAGCAACACAAAATGCATCTCGATACTTCATCTGTGCTGTTTGCATATTGTGTTCATTGCCTTATACCACAACTGCATTTGTAATTTCTAATGTTGTTTTTAGTATCAGTGGCTTCATATAAGAATGTTACTACTGTTCTGTATTGCTGCTGCAAATTTGTAGCGATCTGTTAAAAAATCAGGATCCACAATGCAAGATCCAGATTTTGATTTGTATTTAAAATAAAAAATAACATTTTCTTTCTGCTTTTCTCTAGTCTTTAACACAAGTATTGAAAAACCTTGGGTCTTGAACAAATTCCAATGTTTTGTTGTTAAACCAAGAAGAGAAAACCAATATTTTTTGAATTATCTGTTACAGACATGTTTACTTTATGAATCTCTTAAGACTCTGTGTGCTATAGAGTTCTAATCTTATTCAGTGACATGAGCAAGAAAATATATGAAAAGATACATAATCATGCTGTGGAAAGCACAGTTGTATAGAGATCATAGAGAAATAGTGCTAAGAAGTGAATATTGAATTGCACGTTACATTGTCCTCAAAGAATTTGTCTTCATCATTTTTCTTGAGACAGTGGTAACAGTAAAATGCATCTGGGTCATGTGAACAGCTGTTGATTTTGGAACGTTGTTCATTCTTAGTTCCTTTCTCATCTTATTTTTAGCAAAAAAAAACCCCAACTCAACACAAAACCATCTGAAGAGGTGAAACACCCCAGTTTCTAGAGAGGATCCAGCTGCAATAACTCTCCAACTGCTTCTTGGAGAAAAAGCATTCTGACAACTGGAGAGCAGATGCAATGTGTGGAGTCAAGGAGGTCAACAAAAACAAGTGGAAAAAGAAACCAAGGAAACAAGTGAAAAGAGAAAGAATATTGGAGCTTTAATACAGAATATTAAATCACTCATACTAGCATTAAAGTGAATGGAATGAGAAAAATAAGAAGAATCACTACAGGAGATGACAAAATATGAGAGGAAAATATTGAAGAGATATTAGGGTGGGATTTAGATCTTAGCCATCCTAGCCTGAATCCAGGGTAAATCTTGATTTCACTAATATCACAACAATTTTATATAGTGGAGAGGAAAGCTGTCCTACGAAGTCATGCAGAACCACTGCCCTGGATGGGACATTTGCTCCTAAATTAAACGCAGGCTGGACTGGGCCCGTAACAGCTGGTTGCTGCCCGGCTGTTGCAAACATGGGGAGAAAGCCAGGTCTTTCCTGGGCAGCGGTGAGGGAAGGTGCCAGAAGCAGGGAGAGCCGGGGGGGAGCGGGAGGGCAGAGACACATCAGGAAGGGCCGGAGAGGCTTCTAGGGAAGACCCCCGGGCCCCTTACCCCACTCCCAGCCCGGCCACGGCCACCCCCTCCGCTGCCGCTCTCCCTGGCTCTCACCCCTGTTACCAAGGGGCTGCCAGGCGTTAGAAGACAACGCTAAAAACCGATCCCCGCGGTGGAGCCTGTCCCGATCCCTGGGGTATGGCTGGCCCGGGCTTCCCCCTTTCCCTCCCGCTCCGCTTTTCAGAGTTTATTTATTTATTTTCTCTCTTTGCAGCAATGAAACCTATTGGCAGAGGCGGGGGGCGAAATGCAGCCATGAAAGAAAGGGCTTTCCGTGACCTCCCCAAATGAAAGCCCACAAGTTTTCTCTCTCAGAAGGGCGCAAACGGCTTCCCAGCGCGGCCCCGCTGGTGCCGAGGAGGCTGCGGAGCTGCCCGGCCAGCCGCCGCTCCTCGCCTCCGCCGTGCCGCGCCGCACCGCCCCGCCCCGCCCCGCGCCGCGCCCGGACGGGCAGCGCCGGTCACTCTTCCGCCAGCTCCTCCTCGGTGCGAGCGACGGCGCTGGCCGCCCACAGGCAAGGACAGAACTGATCCCGGGAAGCGAATCGTGGCAACAAACGGTTGTGTCCAGATGTTCCGCTTTACTGGCCCTGTGACACACGGCATGGAATTGGCAGGCTGGATTTGAAAGAAAAGGGACTTTGTTTATTTTTTTTAAAAAGCAGAAAGCGCTAGGTTAAAATGCACACGTCGAGATTTTCCTAGTTCCTGGCAGGCAGCTGGGCAGGCAACTGAACCCGCTGGAAACCTGCTCCTCAACTGGAACGGCTCTGCTGCCCCGGCTGAGCCTTTCTCGAAAGCAACAAATTGCAAAAATTATAAAGCAAGCAGGCGACGCAACACTAGTCAAAGAGCCTCAGACCTTCATTTTTCCCCTTCCCTTTACAAAAATTATATATATTAGCAAATCTACACATACTGAACCTCTCCACCCCTCCTCTCCCCCACTCCTCCCCCTGCCCCCAACGCACGCTTCCCCAAACACTGCTCTTGCATCCCGCACCTACATGGTCCTGGCTGCCGTGCGAGAGGCCAAGGCAGGAGCCACGGCTCTGCGTCCCTAGGAGGGAGGCACCGGGGGGACACCTGCTGGGTGCCGTGGGTGGTGCCCGGCCCCAGCCCCGTCCCACCGGGCCCGGCCCTCCCTAGCTCGCCTCCTGCCTGCTGCAGCCGTTCAGAGCTCAGTCATGAAGGAGATGTACACTATGGCCAGGCGCAATGTCTCTATTATTCGGGAGAGCCTCTTCGTCGTAGGCGAAGGTGGGCACCTTCTTCCTCAGCTGATCAAACGCCTCGTTGAGTTAACATCCTCTTCCTCTCCCGTATATTGGCAGCCTGACGCTGGGCGTAGGTGGTAACCCGCTTTCCTCCTGGGTCTGTCCAGGAGGGAAACGCTGCGCATCCTCTCCTCTTCCTCCTCCTCTTCTTCGTCTTCGGGATCTCCATCTCCGAAGGCAGCCAGGGGCAACCCCCGGGCCATCCCCTCCCAGAGCGACAGGGCTCTGTCCCCGAAGGGAGGCCCGGAGGTGACCTCGCAGAGCCCCATGCTCTGCCCGGCCCGGGGGGGGCTCTGGGGGTCGCCCAGGGAGAGGTCGGCAACGAAATCCAGCACCGAGGCGCCCAGCAACCCCTCTGGGCAGGTCACTTGCGGAGCTCTGCCGTGCAGCTCATCCAGCAGCCCCGGGAGCTGGTGGGCTGGGAAAAGGCTGGCTGACATCTTACTTCAGAGAGGGCTTAATCTGGCCCCCCATCCCCAGCCCCAGCGGCGTTAATATTTATAACCCCCCGGATAACAGGATTAGCAGGACTAGAAAGGGCGGCTGTAAAATTTCTCGCCGTGATGCTGATAAGAGAAGACAGGCAGCCCCCTCGGGGACGCGTGGATGTTCCCGAGAGAGGAGTCTTCAGCGAGTCAATCCTGTCACAGCGATCAAGGACAGTTCCTTCTTGGCAAAACCCTCCGCTCTTACCTGCT
Source organism: Nyctibius grandis (assembly GCF_013368605.1). Classification (NCBI taxonomy): domain Eukaryota; kingdom Metazoa; phylum Chordata; class Aves; order Nyctibiiformes; family Nyctibiidae; genus Nyctibius; species Nyctibius grandis. The sequence continues at coordinate 24,222,560 of NC_090664.1, read as the reverse complement.
GAGCACTTTTGTCTCTTCTTACACACCCGCAACCAAACGATTTTCAGCCTCTTTAAAGCCCGCGGCCCCAGAGCCGGGTCTCCACTGGGCTTATTTTCCTGCTTTCTGTCGGGATCTCTGAACACTGAGAGCCAGCCTGACAATTGATGTCAGGCAAGTGCATGTATGCTTTTAATGATGTCCTGAAGAGGGGACCTGCACGCAGAGGGTCACCAGGGAATGTTTACCCTGTATCCCAGCGCAATGGGAGCTGAATGACAGGACCTCCATTAGCCTAAGTAAGCAATGTAGGGGACCCGATATTGCATTCCCAGGAGTAAACTGTTGGAATCGTCTCTCCATTCCTCCTAAATCCCCTTCAACTAGAGTTCAAACATCTTTCCAGTAAAAGGCTGCTTCGTAAAGCTCATTTCTGTTCAGGGCAATCTCAAAGCACTTGCTTTGAAACTCCTTCCTCCTGCCGTGAGATGAGGGTAAGCCGGTCCTATTCAGGGCCGCGGTTGCACCTACACCGTTGGTAGAGCCGTCCCGGTCACCGGCGGTGCACAGAGGAACCAACCTGTCTGCACGCACAGATAACGCTGGATATATAGCGCAAAATACCGTGAAATGCATATAAACACATCCGTACAACCCGACACCGCCGAATACCTTTCTTTGATCAAGGTTTCCTGGGGACGGGCGTTGGGGATTTTTTTGCTTTTGTCTTGGGAGGCTGGAGGAGGTGAGGGGTTGTATCTCACCCTCCCACACCATAGACTGTCTCTAAATAAACAGCCTGGCCCTGGCAAGCCCTGGCAGTGTGAGACACACCCGGGTTGAATCGGATCGATTTTCTTTGGCACATGATTTGCGCACACAGCTCGTTTAGGAGTGGCTCGCTATGACTCTTGCACTGCCTTCTTCAAGCCTAATCTTCGCCTTTGTCATGCATTACTGCCACTCTCGCTTTGGGACTAATTAGTCCCTAATTTCTAAGGGGATTCAAAGCCCACCAGATCAAACGAGGCGGGTGGGGCGACCGAAGTATCCCGCCTTGGCGAAAATCTTTCTGTTTGCCCACAGGACCGCAAACATTTCCGACGGGCGGACCGGGATCTGCCGTCATTTGCAACACAGTGGGCGAACCACGCAGCCCCTTTTCCTGGGAGAGATGCAGCGGGAAAGACACTTCCCCTCCCAGCTTCCCCCCGGGCCCCGGCTCCGCGGGCTGTCATAGCGGGGGGCGGGCAGGGGCGCTGGCTGCGCGGGGGGGTTTGCGGAAGGTGAGCGGGTGCGGAGCTACATTGGACAGCTCCGGAGCGGCGGCACTGCGGGTACCCGGCAGCACTGCGGGTACCCGGACGGCACTGCGGTACCCAGCGGTCCCGCCGAGGGGGGGACCTTCCCTCCCCACCCTTCCCTGCGGGCCGACGACCGACCTCTCTGCATCCTGTCTCACCACCACCATCGTCACTGCTGCGGCAGCGCTCGGAGGCGTTGTGTGTGCTTTAACGATTGAATGGCACGCCTGAGGGTAAATAAAGAGCAAATAGCGCGGAGACTGCTTTTATTCTTACTAGCGCTAAGAGGTTTCTTAGCGAGCAGAGAGAGAGTCGCTCAGACACGTGCTTATTCGTGACAAATATCGTTCATTAAAACACCTGGTGAATGAACTAATAAGGCAAAGAGGAACTGCAAAACATCTATTCAGAGAAGTGCTGACTAGAGATCATCCGAAAGTAACAGTAAGTGGAGAGCTCTAAATGTTAAGTGTTATATAAAAACGCCCGGTGGACGAAAGATCAGATAAATATTTATGATCGATCCGCAAAGGAATGTAACTTATTTGAGCTCCTTTTAGGTGAGGTGGCAAGTATTTCGTTTAAAGATATAGAGGTATAAATTAAGGACAAATGTCGGCAAAGATGTGTCACCACAGGGTGCAAAATTATCCGGGAAATACAAATACTTCAGATAATGGAACAAATGAATGGAGAAATGTGAAATCGTCAGCTCTGTGTCAATCTTCACACGAATTTCCCGTCGCGTGGGAAACCGGCGGTTACAAGAGGAGCGAGCAGTCCTTCACCCGGTCTCTTCAGAAAGAAACTCTTGGTCACATCTCTAGTTTCAGATTTTTTCAGGACACAAACTACAAAGACAACTGGAACGAGAAGCGTTTTATATTGTAAGAACGGAAAGAGAGAAGGTTGTTGAGTCAGTATTACACCACAAAGGGATACAACATAAAACATAAAAGATTAATGAAGGGTGTGCCTGTCACTGAATCCTTACAGGAAGCACAAGCCAGGACTAAGCCAGGACTGGGAGGTCCTAGCAGAAAATGAAGACTTGTAGCTAAGTTGAATCCTCCTGTCAAACTGATTTTTTTATCTCTGCTTTGTTTCCTGTTTTTTTCTTCTTATTTTTTGCGAAAATATTGCTTTTTCTCTTATATTAACTATTTTAAATTATGTATAATAAGCTCAGTGAACTGTGATTTGAGGTATGTTTTTGAATATTTTTTCATATTTGGTGATTTTTATCACTTTGGGGAAAGTATGGAGCTGAGGAAATGCATAATGAATATCCACGTTGCAGAGGGGAGAGGTTTTCAGGACACAGACAATGCAACAATGTAGGGGAAGCAGGACGAACACTTATGAGAGGCTGCTTTATACTCTGAAATCTTCTCAGACCAGATTAGGTGCTCAAATGTGTGTTCTAGATTTTGTTTTAACTAAGATTAGAGTTTGCCCTATGATTGTTTACCTTCCTTCACCCACCTCTTAACCTACCTTTTTGATTTTGCTTGTTAACCACAAAAAAATTGCTCACTAGATACTTACAAATGCTGAGCACTAATGGCTACCTCTTCAAGCCACTCTGCAACTATTTGCATAATTATTTTTCTTCAGAAATATCTGTGATATAATTCTTGATAATTTTGAAAATCAATGTCTCTTAACAAGTCTCCTTATATAACAAAACCAACATCCTTTGTGCTAGCAGGTACAAGCAGAATGTGTATTTTAATTCACTGTACGTCTGTGAAAATAGTTTTACTCCTTTTATAATTCTGCACGCTGAGTCCCTGTGCTGATAATTTTCCACAGTATCACACAGGAAAAGACAGCCACTCTGATGCCTTAGCATTACTGATTGAGATGTTATAGATTTTAACAGTGACTTGTACTTTGTTGGAAAACTCACTGGAAGTGAGTGGTGATCCTGGGATGCTGAAATAATGGGGCATCCTCCATCAGGCATCACTCAGTAAGCAAGGAGCTGAAAGTTGATGTCTACTCTAGAAACCACAAAAAATTAGATATGCAACTGGAAAAAAAAAGTCTACATACTCTTCTTGTATAATGGGAAAAAACTTCTCTCCTTTAATTGATCCATTAAGAGCAGAGAGTTGCTTATATATGCTGAATAATAGAAACAGAGGTACTGTGTAGAAGGCTAACACTGTCTCACTCAGCTTACTGGTGTTGCAGCTATCTGTTCGTGTTGTTAAATCTTAAAATTACAGTAATGTCCATGGATCAGGATCTCATTACCTTAATACACAGAGCAGTTCCTGTCCTACTGAGCTCATAGTTTGCATTTCTGACAGACCAGACCTGATCAGTGCAGTATATTTGTGTGGAGATAGGAAGGACTTGCAAGGAAATGGACAGTTTGGAAAATATCTTATCTTGACACTTGCTCAATCAGTGGTGGAGAGGAAGGGATTATGAGCACCACTGATGAATTAATACGAAAAGGAAGTTTTTAAGCAAAACTAGCTGAAGACTGGTTATTTTGATACGAGAATAATGTAGTAGTATTCAGATGAAAGCAAAGCAAAATGCAATTGAATTTACCGGAAGGGTAAAAGAGACCTTCGATGTCTCAATGCATTATGAGATTATATAGGCAGGGAACAGTGGACTATGATAGAGTTTATATTTAAAGAGTTTATGTCCAAGTCATTTGTGAAGCTGAAGGAGGTCAAATGAAAAGTATTAGATGAATTGGTCAGTACAGTTTCAAGTGGCTTGCAACAAAACCAGAAAGGAGGAGACTGCTGAAGTCAAAGTAAAAGCTAATGTAGACCAGAGGAAGCAGTGCCTTGACAGTTGAAACAGCTGGGAAAGCCTTTGATACATTGAAGACAGATGAAGTGTATGAGGATGAGGACAAGGTTACTTCACTTTGACTTCTGCAGGTATCATATGCTGAAAGAATTGATTGACTCCATCAGCTAAGAAAAATAAAATGGATACTAGAAATGGGCTCATATTGTCTAACTGCTGTGTCTTATCCAAGTACCAAGTTATCATGGAGACACTCTGAGTCCTGCAGAGATGAGAGCACCTGTAGTGGGCTCCTCAGACCACTTGAAGTCTGTTTCCCCTGATGGACTGTCTAAGGAGCTTGGGATACTGGCTTTCTAACTCAGCTAACTTCAGTCCTGTGGGGATGAACCCTGGCCCTAGAATTAGCAGTTTATGAATAAACACTAGAAAAATATCTAGTAAGATATGTATCCAGAGCATGTGGGCAAAGACAATTGGCTATATTTGGGTGCAGTGACTAGAAGCTGAGTCTGTAAGAATTCTCTGTAACCTTTTTTTTCCCCAAATACCTTGCCAGGATAGGCAGTATAAGAATTAACTTTATTGCTCATGTTGATTATATGTACGAGTACCTTCTGCTCACAAAGCAGGTAAATTATTAGCAGTCCAGTGTAGAGACTAGTTCTGTTCTTAAAATCAGAATATATCCAGCAAAGCCAGAGCATCACAGTCTGGTCCATCGGTAATTTTAGGCACTGATCTACGTGCATCTGACTGTATGAACGATACAGCCTTCTTTAATAGGACTCCAATTTGAATACAAGCACCTACTTACAAAAACCAGGTTTCACAACTTGTCTCTCCTGAAAAAAATTTGACATTCAGTAACATCATGTTCCCTGGCACAGGAAATCGTTAGCAAAACTCAATATTTTGGGCAAAACCTAATACAACTAGGTATGTTCTGCCAGTAAAGTGCAATTCATTTCTATTTACAGATGTATTACACATCATTTGAAGAGTCTAAAGAAGTAACTGTTGATATTTCCCCATACAGGACCAAATGACGAAGGAAAAGTTTGAAAGTGCAATTTTGAGTAAATCATAGACAAATGAAATGAATAGCTGTGGTCAGGGTGTGATGTGATTCATCATTCTTGCAAAGTTTTATGAATGATATTTTTTTCCTTAATCATAACCTAGGAGTGGAAGGGATTGAGAACAGGACATGGATTAAGGTTGGAATGTCAAACTTAACTTTGAATTTCCTGGATTGTTATCAGTGTGCACAAAAAATGTGATGTTATTTAAACATAGCTTCTTTCATATTGATTTTGCTATATAAATATTGTTTGTGAAAACGGAATTCTATAAAAATGTGTATTGTTTACCTAGGAGACTAGATTTTTTTCTTAAACCTTTATAATTCATTAATTTTATTATTATGTAATTATGTACTAGAGACATTAATTAATGCTTTTTTCTCTTCCACTTCTCATAATTTGTGAAATGCAGGTAAATGTCAGCCTGAAAGCTATAGTTAAAGATTTTGCTTATATTACAACAGAATACATGTATGTATGATGGTGGACCAAGATTCATTACCAGAATTCCGCACGTAGGCTCCATTTTTATTTGGTGGGATCACCTTGGGTCAAATGAGCCATTTTGTCTTTTGACCTACTCAGCTTTGGATCTTCTGATACTGACAATACACATGCCAGGCAGGATATTCTACCTTTTGTTTTGTTTCATTTTTTAGAATCTGGACATTACCTGCTTCATTTTATAGAATCTGGAATCGCCAGCTGATTTTTCGTAGTTCACAGATGCATCTCCTGCCACTAGCAAGGAGGCCTACACTGAAACGCATCTCTAAGAACAGGTCGCCTTTGCCAAGCTTCTCTACCATCCACTGCCTTGCTAGCTTCTGGCTTTGTTATTCTCCTAAGGATATGGAATTTCTTTCCTTGCTAGTCCTGAATATCTTCTTAACAGTTTGTGGCTTTGTGCATATTTATGACAATAGTCTCCAGTTACAGGATCCCATAGTATCATTCCCACTGAATTTCCATTTCCTTCCCGTTCAACACAACAGAAACTACTAATATAATGAATAGTGTTTTCTTTCCTTCTTGTTCAGTGTTTCACCTTCATTTTTTTTCTGTGTTATATAAGCCATGATTTAAAGATAGGATTAATAACATTTCTCAATGTGTATCAGCTGCCATATCAATGTGCTTGATAGATATAGACTGAATAAGTATTTTTTCTGTTTGCAGATGGGAAGCAGAAATAGAAAAATATGGCAAATAGAAACAGAACAATTATGGAAAATAGAACAATATGGCAAATTGGAATTGAGGGTTTCTATGTGAGTTATCTAGAATTTAATTTTAGGGAGCATTTTAGAGAGGTCTTCAATGAGATATCTAAATGTACACTCCTCTCAAAAACATTTGGTTCTCAGAATTTTGAAGGATGAGGAAAACAATGCATTTCCCAGTAGCTCTGCTCTACACACAATCATTTTGACTGGGTTACAGAATTAAAAGGTATCGTTAATGTCAGCGTAACCGATTTTAACAATTCATGACATTATCATATTAACATCAATATTAAAGTTACTTAAACTGGTGTTAGTTATATAGATCCTTTTTATAGGCTCAACAGCTAGAAGGTAAAGAAGCCTAAACACATTTTCTTAAATTGTGTGTTTTTAAGCCTATTTGATTCACATTTTTATGTGTGCAGGGAAGGAGACTAACCTGATAATTTTTAAAATACCTTTCATGCTAAATTCCCAGTAGAAACATTGCCAGTCTAATATATCTCTAATTAACCTGTGCCATAAAAATAGTCATAATCTCTTGTTTTTCCTTTCATATTTTTGGTAAGTATGAGATTGAATGTTTTGAATGCTCCTCAATCTTCATTTTCTTTAGAAAATATTTCAAAGGTGGTGGAAGGTATTGCTTACCGCCAACGTAGATAACAGAATCTATCTTTTTGATAGAAAAAACTTGGAAAAGGTAAGCATTTGGATATTTAAAAATCTTGTGTAAGCTTATCTTTTCCAATTACATGATTCACTACATACTGGAGAATTTACACATAGATTTTTAACTATTATTTCAGCTCCCTTTGTTATTCCCCTTAGAATTCAAGAAAATATCTTGTTTTCAGGTACCTAGTTCAACAAATTCAACAAAGAATCTCACATGCAATTGTGTTATAGACAATAACTTGTACAACATAGATAATATGACACTAATTTTATTTGCTTTGGGTAGAAATAGCATATTAATCTTTTGGGGTTATTAGAAACAAACAATGAGTCAGGATGCTGGAATTTTTTGAACAGCCGCACTAAAGCAGTCTCTCCTCCTCATGGTAGGCAGGTCATTGCATCACTTGTTATCCTTCCTCCTATTTTCTATGTATTTTAGGTTGTGGCAAAGCTGGAGTCTTGCTATACTGCAGAGTTTGGTGCTTATCAGTAGTTATAATGTAGGAATTATCACGAATGAGTGTTTTAGAACTAAATAAGGAGCAGTTGGGTAAGTTCATATCTGCAAAAGTGCTGGCCTGGCCCTGGCTATTAAGGAAGAAGACCAGACACTACTTTTGTGAGGGTGAAGTGTTTCTCCCATTCCCTCCCCAACAGAAGAAGAAGAAGATGAGACTTTCCTCTGTTATCCCCTCTGATTATCACAAACATGTTGCTTCACATCACATATTAGATTAGAAGATCTTCCAGGCAGGGACTGAATCTTCCTTTATATTTCTACTGTGACTGGTGAGAGGGGAAGCCCAGACATTACTGGGCTCTTTAAGCATTACCAGAAGATGAGGCAAAGATTAGCTTTTATGCAGTTCATGACAAAAAAGTATATTTTAAACGGAGGAAGAGTTAAACAGAGTCATAGCCTAGATGGAGAAGTGGAAACAGGAGGTATGAGTACACACTGCCTTGATGGTGGTGGTATGGAAGGAAGGTAAACCCTTTCCTACTGCACCAGTAGAGCTGGAGAGAGAGCTAGACCTAGTTCTGAGAAGGTTGACATGCACAGGTGAAGCCCAGAGCTCTTGGAATTGAAAATGGTTTTAATTTTTCAAATTCCAAATTCTGTCCAGTGAAGGGAAAATACGACATAGGCAGGCTGAACTTAGAAGTTGTAGCAACTACTGTAGTGCTACTCACGTACACAGTGGTTTGAGGGCACAATAATAAATAAAACCATACATAAGTAGTAAACTTGAAAAGCAAATTATAAATAAAAAAATACATCCAAGTGAATGTTCAAAGCTAGAAAGTGAAGAATGAGGACTCATACTCAACCTATTCTGTAAACTCACTAATCTCAACACAGTTTCTTCATGTCCTCTCCCCAAGGTCATCTTTGCTCCAGATTTGCCCAACTTCAGAGAATTCCTGAATAACACAGTCTCATCCCCCTTTAGGGATTTTTCCCAGGCTAGCGATGAGGAAAAACAATGTCAATCCATTTGCACAAAGGACATGGTGAATCACATATAACTTCATCCTTGCATTTAAAATAGCCCCAGACCACAAGTGCAATAACGTAAGCACTTAAAAAAGGACCTGCAACTATTTACTGCTACCCACATAGATACAGAGTCCTGGCTATAGCATGTTTTGCTGATACTAGAGTCAGTGAGTTGTAAAGAGCAATATTATTCTGTAACTCTATCTTTTCATATTGGCTTCCATTCAAACATCATGTAGAATGGTCTAAACTGGAAGTATAGGCATGTATGTAATACACCTGCAAAATGTGCAAGTATATCACCTTGTGAAGGGGTAAACTGAAGAGAAGTATGTTCAATTATTTGCATTGGATTACCAAAATACTTTAGTTGCAAAGCTAAGAACAAAACCACTGTGTCTGGCCTACTAGCTTAATTCTTTAATTACTGGGTAATCCTGGCTCAGAAACTCAGGGAAAGTCAAATCACTCACTTTTGCTTTCAAAACTAAACCTCTCTGGGATTATCTCATTTGTGAGACCAGATCCAGAGAAAATAAGTTAGGAATGGAACAATCCCTTTTAACTTTAGCTCTAGAAAGATTGAATAATTAGGCAAATCTATTTTCTTTTTTACTTTTCAGAAATAAAAAAGGACACATATAAAACTCATTTTACTTAGTTCAGGTAGAAAATCAGCATTGTGAATTAAAACCTTGATATACAGTGGTAGACAGTATTCATTCACAGGGAGTGTCCCAGGATGTTAAAGATTAGCCATGGTGGTTTTGTTTTAGTCTTTATTGCTATGAGCGATTTTTTCCAGGATTTCTTGACTCATTTCTCTAAGCCTGTGTTGAAAGGGAGTTTCTTAATGCATTCTGAAGCAATCACATAATTTGTAATTTTTTTTTCACTTACTGTTTAGTACTAGAGTTAATTTCTTCAGAATATTTTAAACCACATCTGTTTTAATTGCATCTTGTATTTTTGAAAGTATTAATACTATTTGATTTATTATTCAAAGACAAACATAGCGAGGATGTTTTAAAGAAGATGGGACAACAGGAAGTTCTAGTTAATAGTATTTTAATATTCAAAACCATTATCTTATCAATAATTAAACTGAAATTAATCATTGGATGGAAACAACTGTAGATCTAGGTAGTTGCACAAAGTTACTAAGAGACATATTTAACCCAATGTTCTTTCCAGTGACAACAGATTCAGGAAAATTTCCCACTGGCCATGTTATGCATACTAGGCCTTTTACAAAACTGTTCTGCTCAGATGGATGAAAATGAAAAAAAATTTTGCAATACCATTCTGCAGCTAAAACCACAGGTGCTATATTTTCAGTCAATGACAGAACTTATTGCTATATGGCCAGTCTTAAGCTTAACAGCAAAATCCAGGAAAAATAAAGGAACTTAAGAGGGCAAGAAGTCAAAAGTCTAAAAATAAACATTCTTTTCTCCTAGTAGAGAAAATTTCTCTAAAACTGACTCAGAAAAGAAGACAAAGAGGTGCAGTGTATCCCTTCCAGAACTTGTACATTTCAGATTTTATTTGCCATTGTTTCCCATTTTACTTTTCATGTTTCCTAAGCAGACCACTTACATGAAGCTGCAGGAACCTATTTTGTTCATCAGCTTACGGAAATCCTTCCTCATTTCAGCTTCACAAGTCAGAAAGTGATGACTGGAACATCAAGGACCAATGTAGCCTTATGCATTCACTTGACTAGTCTACAACCTCTCACTGGCTCTCCTTTTGTCTGAACAGGAACCTTCCTGATGAATTAAAACGCAAAGGGAATGTGTAAGAAGTGGAAAGAAAGCACAACTGTAATACTTTTCTTTGGTATTTGGGGACAAGAATTTGAAGACCAGTATTTAGACAGAGTTAAAAGTAGTCAGGGACATAAAAGGTGATGAGAGAAGACTCTGCAGATATCATAGTTGCAAAATAGTTTAGGAAAAATGTGAATCTGATGAAGTAGACAACATAGTTGAGTGAAGACACAGAAAAGCTTGAAGTAGACTTTGTATTTTTTGTCTCAGTTTTCACAGGTAAAACCTGATCTCATACCTCAATGTGGACCAGTACAGTTTGGTAAAGAGGGAAAGCCAATAATGCAATAGAAACAGGACAAGCATTGATGAGAGAAGTTTAAAAATGATGGATCTGGATTGGATTCACCCAAGGCCACTGAAAGAGCTGGCTGCAGTGATTGCAAGGTTGCTGTCTCTGAAGAAAATTACGTCATCAGGGAAGTTCCTTTACAACCAAAAAAGACTAACACTATGCCCATCTTTAAGAAAAATGATAGGAGGAAGTGGGGGAATTATAGGCCGTATTAATCCCTATAAAGATCACAAAGCATATCACCTTGGAATCATCTCCAAACACATGAAAGCAATCAGGAATAACCAGCACAGACTTCGCAATGGCAAATCATTCTTGATCAGCTTGATTGCCTGCTGTCATGAGATGGCATGTTGAGTGGGCAGGAGGAAAGCAATGGACACCTGGTCTTCAGGATGGCTTTTGGCACTGCCCCCCAGAGGATTCCCTGTGGAAGCTGAGGAAGTATAGACTGGCAGAATAGTTTCTTAGATGCATTGAAAATTGGCTTCACCACAACAGTAAAAGTGTGGTAAAATCAATTATTTGTGTTCCTGTTGGTAATGAACAAAGTACTCTATTGTTTGGTACTGGGGCTGATATTGTTCAGTATTTCCAGCAACAACTTAGATGGTGACTCAGAATATGTCTTCAGGTAAATCTGCGGATAATACTAATTAGGAGGAATGATTGACATGAAGAATGGGAAAACTTTAATTCAGAGAGTTCTTGAGAACTGGACCTACATAAACCTCATGAGGATCCTGAGCCTGGAGCAGAACAACCTCATGTATCAATCAGTACAGGCTGGGAAATGAGTAAGTTCCCTGACAAAGACAGGGTTGTGATGGACTACAGATAGCATATAAACCAGTAGTGCAAATTGCAAATAAGGCAAATCATGTACTGGACTGTGTTAGGGGGGAGCATGGGAACAAACCAAATGAAGTTATTATTGTCCTCTTCTTGGTACTGATGAAGCTGTATAAGGAAAACAAAGTCTAGTTTGGAGCCCCCTAGTACCTGAGGGATGCTGAGAAATGAGAGGTTGCAGTGATGCACTTTGAAGATGATCATGAAGAGAGATTGAAGGAGCTGGACTTGTGTAGTCTGACAAAAAGAAGGCTAATGAATGATCTATTAGCAACCTAGCAACCTGCAACTGCTAGAAGCGGAGATGCAAAGATGACAAAAACATTTAAATTGTGGCAGACAGGGAGTGCAACACTGGAACAGGCTGCCCAGAGAGGATGGGGCATCTCATCCTTGAAAGTTTTCTAGACTGGACAGCACTAAGATATGTCTGACCTGACATACTGCTAGCAAAAGTAAACTTTGTGTGGGAGAGACCTCCAAATGTCCCCTATAAACAGCATTTCTATGATCTTGCAAATCAAGAGTTCTGAACCCCGACATCTTTTTCCTTTGAAAGAGCATGCTTCCTCCTAACAGGAAGAGTTAGCATGTCCCCTTATCCTCAGGTTCTGAAAAGGTTTCCATAGAGAATTTATTTAGGATAGATGTCCAATAAAACTCTTGATTATATTTGTGGTCATGGCATCTGAGAAAATATACATGAAATACAGCAGATTATTTTGATACGATAGGTCTGAGTCTTAAATCAATGATTAGGTCCCGAAGAGGCAAAACACTTATTTGTGTTCATAGATACTCATAGAGAAATAGTGTCATTCACTTCAAGTGTGATGAGAACTTGAAGTTATTAAGTGCTTAAGTGATTTGCTAGCTTGTGGCTTCAGTTCTTTAAAATGAAGTAATGAGTGTAAAAGGCAAGGGGCTGTGTACAATGCTCACTACTCACAAGCAAGCAACCAAAAAAAAAGTAATCAATGAGTCAAATCATTAAATATCTAAAAAACTAACCTGAGAGATAGTACCTTTTTTAATGGCTTATTTACAAAACTATTCAACCAACCAGAACAAAATTTCAGTGATCAGATTCTCACCTTGGAATTTGTTCCTATTCAGTCACTTGTAGAGAACAGATAACAAATGTCTGGAATGCTACATTAAAAGAAAACATCAGCATAGAATTGACTTAATGATTAGATGATATATTACATAAATGTAGAGTGGAAACTCACTAATTTGTACTGTGCAGGTGAAGATATTGCATGTCCTATATTTTCCTCTCTGCTTCTGTTGTACAGAATTCCAGACTGAACTGCAGTTTTTACAACATGCAGAGTACTCCACATGTATGCAGTTTGGATTTCACAGGACTGTAAATAATTTTAAGCATTTGCATTCATTGTTGGTTTTAATCTTTTAGATGAATGAACTCTTGAATTTTTATCAGATTTTCACAAAACTTTGTTATGGGATTATGCATCTCAAAAAAGTGCATGCCTTCACTGTAAGTCTGAGAAGAGTTTATATCCCTAAGGCTTTCCTCTAGGATGTCTTTTGACATCAAAAAGGTAAAATTATAAGTAGATTCTATTTCTTTCAGATGTCTATATAATTTTTTTCTTCCAAACACTGTAATTTAATTTTAAAGTTCACTTTGAAAATAAACAATAAATGAGTGTGTTTTCAGTGATAACGCTTTCTCTTTCCTCAAAATAAAAGCAGACATCTGGTTTCTAAATTATTATCTTTTAATTGTCTACCTAATCACTAGTTTTGTGGAATTTCAAAATGGCATTTGTTTACGAATCAGAAAAATATGTTGCTGACAGAAATCTTTTTGCACACGCATATGCATACCACTTGTTCTTTTTTATGTTTCATATCTGTCACTTGCATCCACTTACAGACAATGCTATGCATTCAAAGTGTTGTAAATACAACAAACATTCTTATTGCATAGTGCTTGCTATTTTATTTAATAGCAAAACCAGTTTATTCCATCAATGGTCCTATGTTCAAGTGAATACTGCTAGCATTATGTTCATAGATGTGAATATATATTTGTAATATTCATATGAGCTCTACTGTTTCTGCTTCTTGCTATCATTCACAGTCTATTGATATAAAACAAGTTCTATCTATCCTTCCACCCAGATGGTTGACGTTACATGTGATTGTATGAAAGCTCTGATATGAAATGCCTATGGCTTACTGGATTACCCTTTCCCCACATGTTTCGAATTAATAATAAAGCAGAAAAAAAAGAGAACCAGTGCAATCTTGCTACAAAAGAACAAGAGTTTATTGTATAACAGGATTGCAGATGTGGAAAGGTGTTCATAATAAGGCTACGCTATTTTTGTTTCATTGTGCATCTGGAATGCCAAAGGATCTTTAAGGCACTAGGAGCACATACTAGACAGTCTTGGCTTTTTGATTAACTTAATATTCAGAGAAACAATTCATTTTTGTAAACTCTGTGTCATTCATCATCATATTGTCATTTATCTAATCACAAAATGATTTACAAAGTCGAGATTTTTTTCTAATTTCTGAAACAATTTTAAGACATCAAAGACTTTCAGATATAAACATCAAAGAGCAGCCCAAATCAGAGAATTCTGGCTAAGACAGTTTAGTTCATTTAATATCCTCTGGTTTTCTAAGGATTAAATTACAGCATATAAAATTCTTGGAATCTGTCTAAGGAAGCTGTACTGGATATTTATTATTTATTACAGTATGGCTTTTTTGTGGGGCAAAGGACTTTGTGGTAGGGAAGATGCCATCTTTTCAATTTATCAAACCAGCAGCAAATTCTTGTGAAATATTAGAGGTACAATGATCTAATCCTACTGGGAATGGAGAGATGTGTTAACTGAGAAAATATTTGCACATGAGTTCAGGATGACATGCAGTTCTTTCCTTGTAATCAGCCTGTTACAGAGGGATGTTTATATGAATTTACTAAGAATATTCTGGGGAAAAGTAAGACAAGTCAAGAATGAAATAGCTTCTTCACAGGAGGAATAATTTCAGTTGCTATAGTTTATGGAAAACAGTAGGCCAGGTTTCTAGTGTTGGCTAAGGATGTAATTCAGAAATGCTTTTAATTATTTCCACGATTTAGAGCAGGGTGACACCACAGAAGCTGGTCATATAGATGCTGGGCATCACATGCCACAGGCAGGCATGCCAAGTCCCAGCCAGAGGATTTAGAATGCACAGACAATATAAACTAATCTAGTCAAGAAAAGAATCAGTAGAGAAACATGAGTTTTTCTGTGTACAAGTGAAAATATAAGCAAATATAACTTCATCCACTATCCACCTAAGAAAGGCAGGATATTAGGGATTGCCTTCAGTAAGCAAGGTAGGTAGAAATGTGTGTCTGGCTTACCAAACATCAAGGAGGATCCAGGGAGATCATGGCAGGGAGACAGCTGCATGAAATACAAGCTCTATACAAAGCCTGTTCCCATAGACTAAATAACTAAACTTCTAAATACTTATCCTTGAAAGACATGCTACCACCCTTTCAAAAGCATCCTATTGACTAGAGGAACTGCATTTCTGGGGATTAGATCTCATACTACTATACAACAAGGTTTTGCGCAGATGGATTTCTATTCTAATGTTCACAAAAGGCTGGGTTAGCTCCAAGACAGTTCAGAAACGCAAGGAACAAAATGCATGGTTTCTAAGTCAAAAACTGTAGCTCTTTTATATTTACATTCCTACTCTCTCTGTTACGAAGATACTGAGACTACATATACAACAGTCACATCAGACCTTGAATGCAGAATTATTGTTCAAGATAAACCTCCAGGCAAAAAAATATTCTAAAAACAGGAACAAACACTTCACTTTTTACCAAGATTTTTATCTTTCAGATATTTCAGTGCAAAATTCTAAATTGTGTGGCTGTGTATAACCACTGGAGCTCAATTATATCATTCTTGTTGCTCATGTCCTTTGAACTTTCTTTTATATAAATACTTCGCAAAAAATTCTGCTCATCTTGTGTGAGGATGTGAGAAGACAAGGGGGAACAGGTACCATGCTGATATAGCCCTTCTGCCAGCATGAAGGGCACCCTGTACATCAGTTCTTATTTCTATCCAGCATTTTATGGTCACATACACCATTGATGAAGCTTTATGCCTAACCACTCAGAGAAGAGAGGAGACCAACTGGTATGCAAGAGACAGACAGCTACACCCACCTCTGTACAGTTAATCGAGCTGAGACGAATATAGTTAACATTTTTAGACTGGGAATTGCTCTGCCTCTGGTTCCTTAATGTATTTGCAAGGTGCCCATTATGATGCACTATGTGGAGTAGGTAACTTATAGTCAGATATAAAAACAGTTCTGTCAATGTTGGTGTAGTTTAGCTTGTGTTTGGGTTAGAAGAGGCTCTTGAGAAAGGAGGGGAGGAGAGGAGGGGGACAGAGACTCCTCTCAGCCTCTGTCAGGATTGGATTAAACCCAGGAAAGACAACCAGGGCTCAAGAAACTTTCAGGGCTGAATACAAGGAGCAACCAAAGAGGAAGCCTAGGAACAAAAGCTTAATTTTAGCAGGCTTTTGAAGATGAATTTTAACTTAAGTAGGGGCTGGAATTTTCCTTTCATTGCTGCCACATAACTATTAGAAAGAAGCTAGAGACTTTGATATCTAATTCAGTTAAGATAATTGTAGAGGTAGGGTTACAATCTCCTAGCATTTGAATAAATTCTTATCCCAGTGTTAATACAGGGAGCTTTACTGAGGGATTTATTCTGTTCCAGTAAGCGTCTCTATTGCATGTGTTTGGATGAGTTGTGTATCTGCTGAAAGGGTTGCGGCTCTGTGAGGATTCTTTGAAAAAGAGGTTATAATTTTGGTGAACTGGAATTTTGTAAAAAGTTTGGCTGGATTTAAAAAGGACATACAGACTTTTAAATAAACAACATTTTGATCACATTGCTAT
Source organism: Nyctibius grandis (assembly GCF_013368605.1). NCBI lineage: Eukaryota > Metazoa > Chordata > Aves > Nyctibiiformes > Nyctibiidae > Nyctibius > Nyctibius grandis. The sequence goes on along the minus strand of NC_090664.1, from coordinate 24,206,050 downwards.
TTGTCATTCCTCAGAACATTATCCAAGGAGAACAAGGATCTTTAACAAGCTTTATGTTTCCTGAGACAAGGGCCATTTTTTATGTGTTTTGTTCAGTGCCTCTATGCAGTCAGGCTCAAGTTCTGCCTTCAGGCATTGTTAAAATAAAAATGTTACATTAAAAATCATGCCACATTTGCCCCACTCCAGTGAATAAGAGAAGTATTATTTTAGGATTAACAGCCAAATATTTCCACCACCTAGTAGCATCCCCAGAAGAACCACAGCACTTAGACACCTGCAGCATTCTCTCTCTCTCTCCCCCCTCCTACCTTTCTTTAGGTGCCCTACAGCTGACACCTGCTCCCATATATTCCCCATATGCCCTAGATAGCAGCAGCCTACCTTGTCCAGGCATACTTGGACTCTCTATCTTTTCCCTTAGCTCTAGTTCTGTACGTCAGTGTATTTGCACACTAGTCCTTGCCCTGAGGGTGCTTTTCCTTACAATATAAGCAATTTCATTAACTCCTCATGGGCATATGGACACTAATTTCTGTATGCTTTTATCCAAGTGACCATTTATGAACACTTGCCAATGTATTCTGCAAGATTTATCTTTGTTTTACATTCTCATTTACTGTCAGAAACAGATGCAGTGACGTTCTTTGTCAGTCTGATTAGCAGGCAGTGGCAAGCAGCTGGCTTTGCCTAGTAATATTGATGCAACTAATAAAACATTGTATTTGGATAATATAGAATTTTAAAACTTCAATTGACACTACTTGCCTTAAAAGTGGGTAGAGTTAAGTATGTTCATATTTATAGTATTTATCATTTTAAATATTAGCAACTCCAGTTCTTTTTCACCAACTCTAAGAATTCAGAAACAGCAGATGTTCTCATCTGTGTTGTATCCCTTCCTATTAATTGCACAGGTGGTGAATCCTCCAAGAGTGTGGTATCACAGGATTACTGTTTCACTGAGTAAGCAGAGCAGCAACAACTTCCTTAGTGCTAAAGATTAATCCAATCAGCCATTTTTATTTAAAGAGGTTTGGATTCAATGAGAATTTGGGGTTGAGCAGAACTTGGCCATATGATTTAGTTCTGGGTTCTTTTTTTTCAACCCCAAATTAAATAAATTAAATTTGTCTAATCAGTTGGAAAATGTTGCAAAATATTGAGTTTGAGTTAACTTAAGTCCCCCATACTAGTTTTTTGTAGTCAGCAAACTAAAGTTATAATAAAGTTAATAAAGTTATAATAAGTTTACTAAACTGTTATTCATAAAAGACTACACACAAAATTGTGTCATCTCAAAAATGCAGCTTATAATAGTTTACTAATAACAGCAGTATACATAATCCATGGACAGTGCTCTCAGGAGATTTATCTCAAAAGACTGTAGGAAGACTTTTGACATGTGAGTTGCTGGTATGGTTGTTTGGACCTTTCATGATATCTTGGTGGAGGAGGAGACAGAAAAACTTCTGGAAGTGGCTCCTGTGGCAAGACATGATCTCTCATGTTCCTACTCAAAGGCTAAGAGGAAAGACATAGACTGAGCAGAGATGTGCAGCATGATGTCACTCTAATAGAATGACAGGTCTGAAACCCTGAGGGCTGAAGAATTAAGACTGTTCCATATTAAAGTTTCCCCACGAATGCTCCTTTTTCCTATGCAGTTATTTAGTCCAATTTAAAAATGTGGACTCTGGCCATTTATTGAGAAGACCACAGTTGAACTGTGTGGGATTTGTTTAATTGGGGCTTAACTGATCTGTAAGATGACCCTTTACAATATAAAGTGATTTCCACCCTGTTGATTAACTTACGTTATTGGCTTATTGCAGATGTTCAAACAGCATTGTTATGTATACGAACAGTGTCAATGGGCTGGTGAGTTACTGAGTGGTAGTGAGGTCCTGCATGGTATGTGTGTTCCCTGTTCCTAGTGACTTCAGTGAGCATTAACTGTCACTTGAGAGACGGATAGCAACTCATGGACCTAAACCTACATGTACTGGAAAAACTCTTCAGCTGGTAAAAATTTACATGTGCCAGCTTTCATCAGTTGAATGGTTGGTCTGATATATTGAGTCCTCATGGCTCAGAACTATATGTAACCTTGGAATAATAAAATCAGTGCTTCCTAAGGGCATAAACAGACTCCACATGTTTTGTTAAATTCATCGGTTAATGATTGAATTATATTTTAAAGAAGTCATTCTAGTTCATCTTTATTGGTATGAACTCTCTAAAATATGGTCCTTTTGAAGATGTCTCAACTACTCTAGTACATGCCAGATGCTCACCATGGCTCTCCCTCTAATTTCTCTCATTCCAGATAGGTTAACAAACAAAAGTGATGGATATGCATGATGATAATGTTAAGTTTCATATTTCAGTAGTCAGGCTGTTCACTCTTTATGTCTTGAAAGTCCTGGAAATTTAAACCTGACCCCCAAAAGATGTATGCTCTTAACTTTTGGACTTCCTTTTAGATCATGTATCATGTAAGTACAAAATTAATTTTATCATTGCTTGTAAAGTCTGTGCCAAATTGCAAAACTTTTAACTTACAGAAAGGATTAACCAATCCTTTCTGCTTCTATTATTTTCTTGTCTCAATGGCTCTGCAGGGATTGCTGTGGTGTCATTATTTGTGAGACATGATACAGTATGGGACATGATAAAAAAAAAAGTAAGGAGGCCCTTGATAATTGCCCTAGGCAATGCTATCTACATCTCAGACAGTTCATATGGTAATTCTGTTTATGTGAGTTCACCCTGGAACTATAAATCTCATCTTTTGTAACGGAGTGGGTTTTGAGGTGTTTTGGGCTAGCTTATTCTGCTGCTTCAGTTATGACATTGTATCCATATAAATAAAAATGGTTTGCCAGCAAAAGTGATCGCTGCAAATGGATGAAGAAAGACCACAACTAAGATGTAACCTTCTAGCTAGCTGTGTCATAAAATATATGTTTGTAAATCTAAGTCAATTAAGTAATTTTTGATAGTGTACCACATAAAATAAATTTATAGTTGTACTTCAGCAGTATCAGGATTTCACAAGATGAGCACAATATTTCTTGTCCAGTGACACCTATATGCTTTTTTTAAGACTGATAAATATAAGCACAGAAACAGAAATGCGTTCTTGACATAGAAACAGTATTGGTTTAGAAGCCTATCCATCTTTCTTAATATAAAATATCTTGGGAAATTAGCATGGGACTTGAACCATTTGGAAACCTGACTAGGTTTTGAATAAGTACTTCCCTCTTTTCTCTAAACAGTGGAAAAGATATTTCTCAGCACATCAGCTGCACTCTAATTACAGACTATGGTACTAAGAAATAAGATAATGATGGAGACTGTCAGCCATAACACTTTCTGGTGAGCCACTGCTGTCATTTTTTCCCAAAAATATTACTGACATCCTTCCTTTAACCTTCCCACCCCTTAAACTTTATGTATGTTGGCACAGTGGCCCTGCAACTATGTGGAGCACCATATTTTTGTTGCTAAACACTAGGAGAGAGAGCGCCATGGGAATCTTTAGCTATAATTTGTACTGAATTCTTTGAGGCTTTCCTTCAGCATGAACAAGCAGTGGAACTTTTAACTCATCCATTGGCATTATAGAGGAAGCTGTGTTTGGCTTTTAGCACTTTTGAAGGCCAGTGTCTGTTGAGTGACGGCTAAATAATAGAATCACTAGACTGTCATTTATAAAGGTTTAACATGGCAAATAATATTCACCAATATTAGGATCAGGCATGTTTCTAGTGTCTTCAGGGAATGTCACTTACTTTATCTCAAGTTAATTTGGTCCTGATTCTTCAAAGTGCCCTTGTAAATTACAACTATTCTAACTAGAGTTGATCGAAAAATTAGCGTGGAGCTTACATTTGTGAATAGAGTGATTTGACCAGACATCCACGGCAATGCTGGAGGTGCCAAGTTCTTCTAGACAGCAGTGCTAATTGAAGACAGGAATTCTGCCATCCCACACAAATTTCTAATGCCTTAAATTTTGCTTTAATCTGAAAATGAAGACATCTATTTCATTATCTGTTCTTCCCTGTGCATATTCTTCCTGCCTCACAATCTTTTCTTTCTCTCAGGTTAGCACTTACTCAACATTTTGTTCTTTTTACTAAAATGAAAACACTGAAATAATTAATAAAAGCATTAACAAATTTGAAGTGTTGAAGAACTGATGATCCAACTTCTCATTTACCATTTCTGTTAGGTCCGTCTCCAGGCCCAGGTAGATGTCAATTCACCATATATGATCAGTTCTTACATGGAGCTTTTCTTTGCAACGTTGAAGCACAGACACTATTTCTTTGCTTCCCTTCTTTTTTTACTCCATTCTTTACCAAAAGGAAAAAAAATGCATCAATGACTAATATAACTTCAGGTTGACTACATACCAGAACGGATATTTGGGGTAATAATGGACTGATTGATAACGGGACAGCTTTACATACATTGTACTATGTATTTGACAATCTGGATGGGTTAATAGCAGTTGCTATACTCTGAAGAGATGATTGAAATATTTTGAGCAGTACACTTCAGAAAGGAAAGAATAAATCTATGTAGGGACATCTTTTTTTCATTCGTGCAAAAAATTTTGTGAAAATTAGAGGTATAGGAACAATCTCCCAAATATTCAGCCATTGCTTGACTATAATACATAACGGAAAAATGTCAATTCATTCACCTTTAATCATTATTATTAATGAATTATCATTATTACTTTCATATTGACACTGAAGGTTTTCATTGAATTCTTTAGAAGATTCTAAGTGTGAACTAACTGGTTAGAAGTCTGAGGGAAAGGACAGGAAAGTATTAAGGATGAAGTTGCTTTGCCTGTTTCACAGCTTAAGAGTGTTTTCTTCTTCCTTGTAAACAGGAGAGGTAAAGTCCCCAAAACTGGGATGTTCTAAAGGATAGATAATGTCAATAGGTTAGATGGATAGGGGCACATAAAAACACCAAATACTTGCCCGAATAAGCACAGCTTCATGTGAATAAAGTTATAAAATTTTTTCTCTAAAACGTAAGTAGAAGTAGTTTGAAACTTGTTTTTCCCAAGACAAAGTATGGGTTGTCAGTAAAATCTACAAGCTTTTCATTCTATTTTGCTTCAGTACAGTTTTGTTTACTTTTCTGGAGATCACAAGCTTGTTACTGGTTTCCAAATCAGCCCCTCACAATTTTGAGACTTGAAACATCATAATGCATTTTGGGTTTTCTTTTATTTGCCTCTGTATGCTGGACTCTTTACAACTTATTTGTGTCTCATATTCACGTTTTTTTCCTAGAACCACAAATGAGCAGAGTAAAATTCTCACTTTCTCATGTACTGCCAGGCACAGGGTCTTTAAGAAAACTAGTACACATTTTGAGACTCAAGAGACAATCTCAGTGGTTAGCTGATTTAACCAGGAAATCCAGGTTATGCCTTCTTAATGAAGATAGTCTCAAAGAATTTGTACACCAAATACATTGGCAGAAAGTATTAGTAGTGAATGTGCCCCTTGGTGATTAGCACTGTAGAGGACGCAAAATAAATAGATGTCCACTGACATACGTACGAGATCATCTCCTGACTGGAACGCGCAGCGCTGAAGTGCACAAAAGGGAAATCAGATACTCTCTGTTCTATGGAAAGTAGCTATTCTTTCAACATCTCTGTGACAGCTGTGTGCTGTCTGATTGCTGTGTCTGCCTGTAAGCTGTCATGTACTTGCGCTTCACAGACAGCAAAACGCATACATGGAGATCACATTTGCTCTGATAGATGAAGGATACATACAAGTTTGTGCTCATTAAGCAATGGGATTCCCATCACTTCCAGAACTGATGTCTACAATCTACGACTTTTTCACTGTTTCAGGATGGCCTTTTGTAGTACAAATTTTTGGCCTGCAACCAACTGACTCAACAGTGTCTTTCACTACACTAATGCTGTCCTTCTCCTCTTGGCTGTTCTCCTTCTGTGTGTTTATGTTAGGGCTTGCCCCCACAATGTCTCTTAGGAAAGCTAGCTTAAATACATATGTCATTAAGTGGATTGTTTAATTTGAATTAAATACTAGTGTAGACATAGTGTAGCTATGTCATTTCTTACTCAGATGATCTTTCCTAAGTTGCGCTATTTCTTTCTCTCTTTTTAAATGGTTTGTAAAGGCCCGCCACACTTGTATCGTTCTTCAGCTCTCCTATGTCCTTACTCGTTCAGTATGCTCTACAATTTATTATTTATGCTCTCAATTTATTTTTTTTTGTGTTTTTTTTTTTCTGCTTCTTTACCTTTCTCCCTTTTATTACTTTTTCTGGCAGTTTTGGCACTCTTTGACAACATGCTTTCCAGGAAGGGGTACGTTTTCCCCCTTCCTGGCAATTCACATGAAGAGCTCTTGTTCTGGACTTTCCCCAGGACTCTCTGCATGATTGAATGCCTGCGGAAAGGTCTTCCAATTGGCATGTACTTAATCAGCTTTCTGCTACCCAATGTTTCCTGCTCTTTGCATCAGCTGGAATTTTACTGACTTCTCTGTAAATGCTTTTTCTTAGATGTTCTGCTGTATGTAAGTATAATGTTTTTCTCCATATCAGGTTCTATCTGATTGGCTTTAACAGGACCATATTCTCCACTGATATAAAGTGATGGGTTATATTTGAATTCCTTTGTACCAAGAAAGATTTTAACCCTTCTCCACTTCTCTTGAGGAAGGATGTCTTGCTGTGTTAAATGAGACTTATTGCTTTCTGTGTTATCTTAAGCTGTGTTCAGCAATTTTTTAGCTTTCTATTTTTGAGGCATGAGACTTGGGTTTGAGATGTTCCTATAAACCTCAGTAATGCCAAAGGAGCTATGTGCTTTCTGCTTCTCTATAAAACATGAGACTTTAAAAAGTCTTTATAAAGTCTCATGCTTGACTGTTAGGAGCCTGCTGTTGGTTGTACTCATGTTAAAGGAGTTTTCCTTGACTTAAATCAAAGCATTTCAGATTATAACCCTCATCTTCCCAAAGCTGGTGAGTACACTAGGTTATGGACTTACTACCCACACTGCTAAGAGTAAATGTGGTAGATTTGTGGAAACCTCTAGAAAAAAGTCCATGAGAGGAACAGACGTTGGTGTGCCCCAATCCTGCTTACTGGCTGTTACTTGGTGCTGTTCCTTGGTCTCAAGAGACCAGGTGCCACATAAGGAGCGAGAAGAATCTCCTGTTTGGTGGTTGCAGACATAACAGTAGTGGTCTGACTGTTAGGAATAAACCTAGATTTTATGTTTACTTATTGTGTCAGCTTTTGGAAGCAACTTCCCTGAAATTGTAACAAAGGAGTGCGGGCAGAGGTGAAGCTATAGGGTCAAAGCTTCACCTGCAGGAGATCTGGCAGCCAGTTCCAGGGAAAGGACCAACCAGCATGGTCCCGTGTTTTCTACAGGCTGTTATAATTCACCTCAGTGTTTTTATAATCAAGTAGTTTTTCACCTTGTTATGTGTTTGACGTAGTCTTAAAAATGGTAGCTAGACTAAGGCATGAAACCTGCACTTTTAAAGGATGGCTTGTTTAGTGTGATGTTAGATAAATTCAGTACTGCACTCATTGAAATCAGTTACTGCTTGGGCATCCTGTCCAGTAGGACTTGCATTTATTTCTTTATCCTGATTATGCATCTATTTACATATGCACTGAATAATTCTTGAAGAGGAGAAAAGGAAAAAAGCGACTGCAAGTTAAATAGAAAATTCGTAGTTCTATTAGAGATGGACCTGGAGAAGTTACCACTTTTCTGCTTCCTCTTCCTTGCTTAACTTCTCTTTTTTCCCTTCTGCTCTAATATTTTTATTTTATTTTATTTTATTTTATTTTATTTTATTTTATTTTATTTTATTTTATTTTATTGTTTTGTTTTATTTTATTTTATTTTATTTTATTTTATTTTATTTTATTTTATTTTATTTTTTTATTTTATTCTATTCTATTCTATTCTATTGAAAAGAAAGCACAAAGGAGGATGTTAAGCCCCAAATGCTACAAATATGAAATATTCAGAATGGAATCTAAGCCAGAAGAGGTCAAGAAATTCAGAGATAAGATTTTTTCAATCTTAGGCCCCTTCCTTGATCTCCTCTTAAGGAGGAGATCCCATACCACCCTTATCTTGGGTCCCTCGTGAAAATGAATTAAGATAGGACTTTCTGCTAGGGAAATTCCTGGATGTCAATTTACCTGTGCAATCTGATAACTTACTGAAATCAGTGTAGGAAATGTGTCTGTGTTTCTGGCCTAATTAACTTATATCTGTAAGATAAATATCGGCCATTGCCCAGTGCTAAATGGTCATGTAATCAAAGCCTCTATCGTAATTCTGAGACACAAGGGACAAAGATAAGGGTCCAGTGTAAAGTGGGCCATAGAGAGAAACAGGGTTAGTCTTTCTGTGTCACAGACCTATTCCAGCAGTGCGCTTTCATGAGCTAAGCATGTCAGTGAAAAGAAGGGTTTGCACAAGGAAGGAGTTTTCTATCCATCAATTGATCAGCAAAACCAAAACCAGGTAAGAAGCCATTTTGGGACTAAGGATGTAATCTAGGATCTTGACTAAGAGTAGTTGGTGCTGAGCTTTCCAAACAGCAAGACAGGAGTTAAGAAACAGGTGGTGGTTTTATTTTGTGTCTGGTGATGAGAAGAATCCACAGTCCAGTGCAAGTCTCGAGCAACATGGTGGCTTTACCAAGCTCCATAGTATTCCAGTGTCTGGTTCTTCCATTTCCTCTGAATTATTTGGATAAATTTTTCAGTTATCTGCCTTGTGTTTTATCTAAAGTAATTAGACAAAAGCACCACAGAGAGGTGTGATGGGGATGAATGACTGTATGGAATTTTGAAGATCAAGATTAGCTAGTGAATAATAATACATGGCAAAGCTTCAGTCAGCTGATAATCTATTTATAGACATGTCCACCGAGTATGAATTAAGTTCTGCTTGAATTGAAATGGGAATGGTTTTGTTTTGTTTTTGTTTTCAGCTCCAGTGTAAATAAGATCATATGTTTTATGTCCAAAATAAGAATGTTCCAGTCCAGGACCATGTGAAAATAAGATACACTATTTCATATAGTGTGATTTCTGTACCCCCCTCCCCCAGGCTAAAATATGGTACATTACAATATAAATGCTTTAACAGTTTTGGCAAGCAAACTACAGAGTGACTTGAGTTACAGTGTAGCTGGCAGTACTGTAGGCATCATAGGTAATTAAGTTCAATATGAAATGTTTATTACAGAGTGAAAACAGTGGTCTGATCCAGCTGACTTCGAAGCTGATACCAGTGCTTGCTTCACCTCTTTATTCATTGGCATGTGTATGCAAATATCCAATGTTTTGAACAGTAGGGACAGTAAATTCTCTTCTACCTTGTTGATACTACATTTTTAATAATGTCTTTGTGCAATGAGACATTTCTTACCATTAAATTATTAATTTAAAAAGACCTCCCTCTTGACCGTATTCTGATCTGTTTTGCAAACAAAAGCTACTAACTAAAGCTACTCTGCTGATGTTATGTGTGAAGTCCTGGTTTGGTACTCTAAATATATTAGCGTTGGTTCTTCCTTCCTCTCCTACCTACCCCAGCCACCTGAATAAAGATGTAACATGCTAAGTAGATTGATGTGCTAAAGCAACTCCTTTGTATTCTTTCTGTCAATGAAATGTTGAGGTCTAGTCAACTGTCATGCGAAACCACTGTCCCATGCTAGCTTTCATGTTGGATAAAAATGAAAAAGACCTATAGTATGGTCCCGTTAACACTTGTGGCTCAGGGATCCATATTTATTGAAAAGAGTTTTTCTAATATTCATAGGATCATAGAATTGTTTGGGTTGGAAGGGACCTTTAAAGGTCATCTAGTCCAACCCCCCCTGCAATGAGCAGGGACATCTTCAATGAGATCAGGTTGCTCAGAGCCCCGTCCAACCTGACCTTGAATGTTTCCAGGGTGGAGAGTTTTCATAACAAGCCATTATGCATTTCTCCACTACTCCACAGTTACCGTCACTATAATAAAGAGGAATTTGCATTGTTGGAGTTGTGTTTGATTAAGACAAATGAAAGGCAAAGCCAAAGACAGGCTCTGTCCAGAAAAAAAAAAAAAAAAAAAGAAAAAACTTTAACAGGCATGAGGTAGTAGATTAAATTTAGAATCTCTTGCTGCTTGCAGCTGACTGTCTTACTCCTTTGACAGATGTTGCTACTTTTGAGATAAGAATGAGAATCAGCTCTTGGACCCCTGCAATTTCCAGCCCAGCCTGACTTCAATTTTATTTTATCTTTATATACTTGTTTGGAAATTTAGAATGGTTCAAAAGCAGAATTACAAGAAGAGCAGATGTTCTTTGTTCGTTTACAGCAATATCCATCCAACAGGTAAGAAGAACAGCAGGAGAGGTTTAGCTGCATTACTTTATTCTGTTGAATTGCACACTGAGGGTGTTGACCCTACTATGATTAAAATAAGTTATACAGCTCTAAATGCAGCTCTCATTTGCAGCGCTTCTTCGATCTAACACTGACCCTGTCTAGCTTTGAGGGCTGTATGTTGCATGCTCAGGAGAGAAGCATAGACCCAGTTCTAAAAAGGTGAAACAATGTCACAGACAGATAATATTATTTTCCTCATTTTTTCTTCAAGCAGCCCTCATAAGAATAATCTATTATAACAGTTGCAGGTCATCTAATATGGTAATATATGTCATTGCCCCGTGTTAAACTCTGAGACTAGATAAATAATAAGCAGTGTTTTATGTTCCTAGGAAACTTATTTTCCATGGTACTATGCTCTGATATCAGCACTCACTATGTGTCCAAGTCCTGTCTTCATAACTGAGTAATAACTTTGTCAGGCTTAAGTTATAGCAATGTTGCCAAAAGACAAATAGCAGTTAATAACACTTCTGCATTTAAATGCAAAGTATAAAAATAATCTCTATCCCAGAAATACAGAATATGACATTGTGGTTACTATGATTTTCATGTATAGTAACAGAAGGAACAAAAAGATGTCATTGTGCACTATTGAAAGATATCGGTATTTATAGTTCCTTCCAGTCATACAGCACTGTAATGGGAAGAATCACAGAAGCCATTAGAAAGCCAAGTCCTATCAACTCTGGGACTACAAGGTTTTTCATCTTTTTCTACCTCATTTCTTGGCGTGGCTCAAAAGATATCATTCTTGGCTCAGAGACACGCAGCTTTCACTCTGCTTAAGTATGCTTTAAATAAATAGGGGCCAAGATTTTCTAAAAGAACTCAAGATTTTCAGTGCCTTAGTGTCTGGGGACTTGACTAGTTGAAATTCTAATCTCCTGTAGGTTTTACATTGAACTTTCAAATAAAGAAAGCCCTATTATCACTGGGCGCTTTGAAAAGCCAAACAGTTCTTCTCCAGACTAACTATGAAAAATGAATTTTAACTGTTGTTGATCTGATAAACCCAGATGAACATACATTCTGAGGACACAATAAGATACACCAGGTACTGTAGCTGGCTTATTGCCCATTGGAGTATCAAAGTATCTAAAAGTCACCTACATTCCGCCTAGTAACGTAGATTTAAGTTATTAATTAGTCATTTATAAAGGCATTTATCTGTCTCTTGGTGGTAGTTGCTACTTCAGCTTCCCTTATTTTCCTAACAGAAAAGGAAACACAATGCTGCATTCCAGGTGTTTCTATGGTGAGGCAAGAAACTACAGCTGTAGACCTGAAGCAAAAGGGTGAGGTAATTTTAGGCCCCAGAGACTTGGCAAATATTAACTGTAAAAAAGAAAGTTAAAATAGAGTAACCAAAAATATACTCCATTATATTGATGAGTCAGTTTTACAATGGCCAAAAAATGTTATCTTGAGATTAGCTGTGTCTTGTAAATATTTTTATGGGGTTTCATGTATTTATATGACAGCAGTAATTTCAACCTCCTGCCCACCCCCTCCCTACGTCCCCTCAGGATTTAAACACTTGGTTTCAAGTTCAAATTGGCTTAGTCCTGACCTCTCTACATTGAAGTTTCTGTCCAGAGCCAAAGAGTTAAGGCTAGGTGAAGGTGCAACGTGCACAAGGGAGAGATGAACTAACTGGACCTTGGGAGCCAAAGCACCCCCAGAACCCCTGGGCATGCTGGGGAGGAGAGGAGAGAAGCTGCTGCCCCTTTCGTGGGAGCAACCTCCCCCTGCCTGTTCACCCCATCTCTGAATAAGGTTGGTCAAAAGGGGAGAGAGGAGGCTGCCTTGCCCCTTCTCTGCATCCAACCTTGCACTGCTGAGGGACAAGTGGACTAAGTCCCTGCTGATATGTCACTGTGTGTTGTCTCCCACAGCAGTGTGAGATCCAGTTCACCACCCATGTCAAAACACCACCTAAACATTCATGGAATTAAACATCTGTCATCAGCCTGAGACGATTTCAGTGGGGCAGCTAATGCCTAACCCAAGGTAAGATCCAGCTGAAAATCTTCAGCATTACATGGTAGAGGTTGCTGCTCGTAACTGTAGGCAATTTCCATAGTGGAATCAAGAAGACAGGGCTAAGCATTAGACTTCTTATGCATTGCCTGGGAAAAGATAGCTGTCTCTGAGTGGTAATAGGAGAAATGCTGTGGGTTTTTTACGTGAAGTGATCATTGCACAAAATACATAATGTTGAGAGAAAGCACCAGAGCCTAAGACTCAGCCTACTAGAAAAGAACTTTAAAAATTAAACTACTCAGTCACACTCCTTCTAGGTGGTCCTGTGAATCCTGAATTAGCTTCTATAAGGGAATACTTCCTGTAGGAAAGGTGGCTGATCAATCCTATTCACAGAAGCCTAAGTGTGAAATATGGGTTTGAATCTCTTCGGGCTTAAGCCCACATAAACTGGAATATGAACAGACTTCTCAGTCTTAAATAGAAATTCTTTGAGGCAACCAACTTCACTGGAGGAGGATGGTTTCTTCTAGCATTTCTCTCTCCACCAGTCTTGCAAGATTTTTGATGACCAGGCGTGAAGTAAGGGGAAAACGGGGGGGGCGTGCTCGCAGGTGCTGGGCGACGGTCCAGAGTAACGACACAATCTCAATGTGAGTACGGAAGTTCTCCGTTTATTAACAAAGAAAGCAGCGGTTATATAGACTGTGTATATGTTAATCACGCGCCCCGATCGCACTTGTGATTGGTCTATAGGTTTACATACTCAGAGCCGTGACCACCCCGCCCCCCGGCCAGACGCAGCTCTGCTTCCCGCCGAAGCAGGCACCGCGGGGTTCCTTGTTTTGCACCGTTCAAGGGGAGTCCAAGGTCGCTAGCTCTGGGCTTAACCCTTGCTCAAAGCCTGGGTTGCTCAGACTGCTCAGTGGCACAAGATCGTGCCCCTTCTCACTTAACCAAACCTCTACACAGGCGTAATGATACTCCTCTCACTTGTGTTTTCTTGCTGCTACTTAGTTCATTGTATTAGGTTGAGTTTAAGGATCATAAGTGTGCAGCCTTGGAGCAGTGTGCAGACAGACTGCCCTTATCTGAGATGACATCATCTTTTCCAGAGGATGTCTTGAAATTTTCATCACTCTTCAGAACAAAATGAATAGTAGCAAAATTCTCCACAATAAGAGATATATTTTCTGACAAAAATCTACCATTTGACTTTGGAACCTTAATATTATTTAGAAAGTTAATTATTTATGCATATGTGCAATATTTAAAACTTTCTAAGGAGTCTCGGAGGGATTATGCTGAAAATCATAAGTCCAAAGAATGAAGAGTTCATAAGTTTATGTATAGAAAATAACTGAAGGAAAGATTCTTGGAAATGCAATGTTGGAAGGCAATATTCAGGGTAGAAAAACTGAGTGTCATTAAAAAGTCTTGGCCTAAAATATATGATGAAACAAATTATTGAAGAGTATGTAAAGAGGAAGGAAATTATTTATGGAAATTAGACATTAATATTTTGAGTGTCCAAGGTGAAGAAAAGAAGTAATCCAATGTAAAAGATAGTATATCAGATGACTGCCTCAGGATACCTATTTTTCATGAATTGACTGGTTAGGTAAAAATTGAACTCCATTAATCTGAAAATCGAATTTAAATATGAAGGGATTTTTTTTTTTGCATTTCTTTCAGGAATGTGTAGAGGAATCTGACAAAAAGTGTTTATAAGAAACCAACAACTATTATATGTGCATTAGCCATACCTGCTTTTGTCCCACTGCTGAAGCATCACAGAAAGAAGTAGATTCATCTTACTTCATTTCATCCCTTAAGAAACTACAAAAGAATCTACAAGCAAGTTTTGTAAAATTTTCAAGGTAAGAAATTGACTTCCAATACAGTATAAATGTGTTACAAGAATAAATGTATTGAAACAGAGATAATCAAAGTTAGAATTCATATAGAAATAGAGGATTTTACAGTAGGAAATAAGGACTTTGTGCAAAGCACTATTCAGGATATATTTTGGAATGTTCTTGCTTGCCTCTTTAGGCAAATATATTGCTCTAGTCAAACACAGCTAAAGGGGCATTAGGTGGGCAATATAAATCACTTGAAAAACAGGAAATGGGTAAACTCAACTCTGAATTATGTCATTTCATATACACTAAAGTTTAGTTTCATGTCCTCTAATTTTAGCTGCCTAGAAGTTAACTGTCTGGTTGAAGGTAGTCATCAAATCCTCCTCAGTCATTAGCAGAGAAAGATAGGTATTTCCAGAAGAAGATCTTCCTCTCTGATATTAAACGCTTATTTTATGCCCATGGATTTTCTTGTCTTTCTTCATTTACTGCTGTGGAAGACTAGATAATTAATTTTGGTTTAGACTAAAAAACCAAAATGAAGAGTGGTGAGATGAGACTGATAGCAATTAAGAGAGTAGAAATTACAGAAATATACTCCAAATCACTTAAATCATGGAGATGTCTTTTCTTAATTTTTCATAGTTAGGTTCTTAGTTGTCTAAATTTAATTTTGAAGATGGGATATGGGCTTCTAAAACATAGCAGTACTTTAGAGAATGTTGGTGTCATGAGTCATATACATAAGGTCTTCATCATCATATACACTTTCATTGTATCTTCTGATTCAGAAAAATAATAAAATTGGTACAGCTAAATTAGTTTCATCATCCCTTATAGCTTAAATTAATTATTTAGTAGGATAAACATTATCATCAAGGAACACGATGAACCTATGCCCACTAAAGCCAATGTCAAGACTCCTTTCACTGATTTCAGTGGGAGCTGAATCAAACTCTAGATGCACAGCTGTAATAGTGTGTAGCCTGGAGTCTTACAGCAAACTTCAATTTTCCCCCTCTCCTCCATACAATCATAATGAAAAGCAAACTTTAATTTTAGGATGAATTCTTAGTTATCCTTTCTTGGCTTATCTACTTGTCTAGGACTTTTAGTTTTAGATAACATGGCATTTCTTCCTCCCCTAGTGCCATAGTGACACAGACGCCAAGTTGATAAAAGGCACAGATCCTCCATTTCCTGTGCTCAGCTTTGAGAAAAGAATGATGAAAACCCTTCTACTCCTCCGTCTTTGAAGTCAGGAAAGCAAAGTGATGGCAAATAAATACAGCAAAGAAATGCTACCAATGAATATACCAATAAAAGTTCCACCGGTAGGGGGTGGGGGCCGGGAATTAACATGTTTTTTGCTCATTCATTGTGCATTTAGATGTTTTATATGCCTTATAGCTTGAAAACTGAATCCTAGTAGAAAGTTAAAAAATATCATTGATTCAGGAAGACTATCTAGGATGGCAAAGAAGCTTTTTGGTATCAATTGCTTAAAAAGCTCTTGACAAACAACTCACCAACAGAAGGCTCAGTCCAACACTTCTGACATTAGACAATATTTGTTATAGACTTCACTGGTATCATTATTTCATCCATTGTCTTCAAATCCACAAGACACTTCAAATTCATTAGCTCAAGCTCTTTGCTGGATTAGACCCTTTCTGAAAAAAAAAATTACTATTTTTTGAAAATGATAGAGTCTGTGAAATAATGATCTCAGTGGCTAAAAAGTGACCCGTCCCCCTAAGTTGAGTTGCAAAGACTTCATCTTGAATAGAGAGTTTGACACCCCTATCTAGCGTTCATTCCACAATTTGCAATAGTCACAGTATTACGTCTCTTAGCACACAAAAATTGTTTGCTTTATTTGTAAAGGAAGCCATCAGGTCTATTCATCTTTCAAATATTCTTCTCTTGACAGAATAGTCTCTATTTCACTGTCTTAGAGTAAGCAGTCAGATGGGATGGAGTTCTTGTAACAAAAAGAGCTTTACAGGTAAGTAGTCTTTTGACTTTGATGGAAGAAGACACGAATTTTAGTTATCTTCCGGTTACTGCAATGGACCCTTAAAGAACAGCATTCAGATTTCCACACTCTGCTAATTCAAAACCACCACACCTCTGTATTGGTGCAAATTGAACTATTGTATTTTGCAGTCACTCAACCTCTTCACTGTCCTTGTCACCAGCAATATGTCACCGAACCTTTATCCTTTCCTCAGGAAGATAACAAAACAGAAACATACCCATGAGGAGATAGGATCACTTTCACTAACAGAGCACTATAGATAAGGAACTTGAAATATGTCATACACCCAGGCAATATTTCTGCAGGGCTTTAACTAATGACTGGCCTGAAACTCTCCTGTGTAACAAAGATTTCAACACATAGAGGTATCTCAATGAAACATTAAACTTGTTTTTGGTGGAAAGTAGAGCATTATGAGGTACATGGGTGAATGAGAGATAAAATCTAAAGAAAACATATCTGCTAAAATAGTACAGTCATTGGCATATAAAAAAGTGCACACTGAATATCATATTTATGCTGGACAAAAAGCTTATCATAAATCTACCAACAAAGGCCAAACTGCAGATTTGCAAACATGAACTCAAAAGCAACCCTGAACCCACAGAAAACTGCATTACCACTCAAATCCGTCAAAGAAAAAGTTCTATGAATAATGAAGCACACATATGTACCTGGGAATCTTCTGGGACCTTATGAAAGAGTAAATCAGTTCGCTGCCAAATTTGCTTTCCAGTAATGCCAGAGTTGCATTAAAACTATGTGGTTTGCTGCTCAGGGTAATTATTTGCCTTTGAGGTTGTGGGTAATATTGGAAAGCAAACAAATGCCAAGAAATCTGACTATGAAGCATTTTTAGTTGTCAGTATACATACTACTCACTTGTAAAACAAAAAGATAAAACCAAGCAAGCGTGTACTGAAAAACGTGATTAACAGTCTCTTCCACTTCCTTATAAACATTGATTATCACAAATTCCACTGTCACTTTTCCATCCAAATGATTTGAATCCAATAAAAACCTTGTTAATTAAAAACCCAAACAAGTTACTTCCAGGGCTCAGAGAATTGCTGGTGGAATGACGCAGCTGTTGAACTTAGGAAGTTGATACAGACATGGTAAAAATGGATTGTGATGAGCAATCCAAAATCTAAGGACGATGCTACAGTGGACACATTGTAGGGAACAGCAGGGAACAGTATGGAGCTTGCCATAATTTTAGTACCATAACTTGATGCTAATGTGCTAATTTTGTCAACATGGAAGTAAAATGAACTAGAGAGGAAAAAGGACTCACTGATTCAGTGTGGGTGTCTGTATAGTCAAACCTGCTGTGGCTGAAGCCAGTAAGAATGTGCATACTAAAATGAGTAGCACCAGGATGTAACCCTTTATATCATTTATCTTCTATTATAACCCCTGTTTTGAAATATTTATACTCTCCAATGCAATGGCTCTTTTATGCTGTTAAATAATCCCATGGAGTTGCTTGCAAATAAAAAAAAATTCAATCTTTTAATAAAATAGAACTGTTATTACAGAATTTTTCAACTTTTCCACAGATGTTGAGTAGCCCTTGCTAATAAGCTTTTTATAAGTTGTATTTCCCATGTGTTAACCTCTTTTCCCCATTTTCTGTGTGTGTAACAAGTGAGTGTGTGTGCACGTGCACACAAATGTTGCACACTGAATGCAGTTACATTTTCCATTTACATTCTTCTTGCCTTTTTAGTAGTGAGGCTGGGAAATATTACATTACACAGAAAATTTTACTCCTAATAAAGTAACTCCTTCTGTGACTGCCTTCTGTGCACATTTTGGACCACCATGCGTTTTAATGAATTTCTCCTCTTTCTTGTAATGGAACACTGTGAGGCAGTGTGTAATGGTACCAAGGCTGAGCAAGTCCCTGTTCCTCCCCAGGACTACACAGGACTGCATTATGTTATGTCATGATTCTGATAATGTCCTAGTCAGAAGAATACCGTATGTTACAGAAACACTTCAGAAATTTCTGCTCTGCCACCTGCTTTGGCCAGGCGTTTTCACTGAACCTCAGCTATGCCATTTTACAACAGCCTCACTGTTTCCTTTTCTTATTTATATTCCTTCCCATCTGTCTCTTAAAATATTCACAAAATTTCTTCTGATTAATAGGTGGGGTTCACAGTGTCTATTTTCTCACTGTCTTCACTGTGATTTTCAATGGGACATGTCCTATTCTGCATCTTTCCTTCAACGATCCAACAAACTTCCAAATTTGCACATTCAATTCTTCTTACCTTGGGTGACCTTCAAGTGGTACAGTGAGTAAAAAATAATATGAAAGGGAAGACATAATGGGCAGGAGCAAGGTAGCTGGGTAGGTTCCAGTTCTGAGGAGATGATTGTCATGTGTGTGCCTTTGGATCCAGGACCTGTCCTCATTTTTTCACTTCACACCAGCTTGTCCCACACTAGCCCTGACAGCTTAGCAAAGGAGCATTCGAAAAACTTCATTAGTTTGATTCAGTTTGAGGATTTTGGATCCTACAAAAGGAAGATGACAGCCCTGAAAAAAAGTGTTCGAAAGTCTGCTAGGTGTCTTTAAATTAGTAGATTACTGTTATATGGAAATAAGAAGGAAAAAAAAATAATTTATTTTATAAGCTGCAAAGTGTTAACATTGTTCTTATGTTCTGAAACAAATACCTGAAAAGCCAGACTTGAGCCACACCTGTTCATAAGCTCCAAGGGAACACTCGATTTCATTAAGTTAAAAAATTGTTAGGCTGTCAGCCATAATCTGGGATCCAAACTTTAAATTAGACTCTTGTCTTGATGTTTTTCCCCTCTCCTGCAGAGGACATCAGTCTGAGGGCAAGCTTGCCTTTTGTTCGTGTTGTCTTGCAAAGTTCCTTTCTGAGTTTGATCTGAAGTCCTCCCTGCAGGTGAGCTCTGCAAATTACTAATATAGTACCTCAGAAATCAGTCCTCAGCAAATTCCCCCCCTGCTCAGGACTGTTACCTGATGTCACCTAATATTTTCTTGACTTTTAAGATACTTTTGAAATGCTGATGTTCTTCAGATATTTCATGAGGGTTTATCTCTAAAACGTGTATTTAAAGGTGAGTGCAAAGCATACAGTTATTACTTTCTAACCAAGCCAAGTACAGTTATCCTATTACAACATCCCCCCTGTAGTTTAACAAGGAAAGTTTTAAATCTTGTGATTTAGCTCAGCTAGCATTTTCTCTTGCAGTAAGCCAGTTTAAGAGGTTTTCTCCCTTATCTTTTCTTATACCCTCCTCCCACTCCCTTGGTTTGCTGCCCATTTGCCTCTCTGCTAATTCATTGGGTTGTGGGGCTGCACTGTAAGGTGGAACAGGGAAATGACCCGGGTTTAAAAAAGCAGAAGTATAAATTGGTCCAGTTTACCATGTACATCTAAAAAACATTTGAATAGGTGTTTAGGAGTAGCAAATTGTCAAAAGGAGATGGAGTAAACGGCCAAGAGAAGGTGAAAAGTAGAAAGTTCTTTATATGGTCTTGCCGTAGAGAAGAGCTATGTCTGTATTTAGTATATAACCCCTTATAACATTTCAATGAGCATGGAAAGCTGTACTAGATCATTCAGAGCATGCAGAAGCAAGAGTGTTATCAAAACAGTTGATTAAGGGCCAACTCTATAATAGCAACAATAACAAAGAATCAGCCACTTAGGTGAAGTGATAATGGGATTGTATGTTCCTAAAACTCAACAGAGAGTAACTGAATCTTCACAAAGCTCTCCTGAGATAAGTACAAAGGAATAACTATATAGTTTCCAGCTTTGGTAACTGAAGCAATAAGCTCAGGTGAAACCATGCAATGACTGAAACCTTTATATGACTGTATTCTTGTGTGTCAAACAATGAACTAGCAAATGGCTTCAGCAAAGATATGGAAGTGATATGTGTAGCTCAGGAGATGCTGCATGAAAACAACATTTTTTTCTACTTTAAAAGTATCTGTAATGTCTTAAAATGTCTTGAGTTTTAAATTAGATTATTTTAAAATTAAATGCCCTTATATATATAATTTTTTTTCTATTAGAAGGGCCCATGTATTTCCAGATGGCATGGTCTGAATGACACATTCTAATCCATCAGTCATAGGCTTACTCACCAGTCATGATAGATGTATTCTATTGAGTTATTTTTTAATAATGGATTTTGCAAGGGAGTATGCAATAACTTAGTAAGTAAATTTCTACTTGTATGGAGGTGAAGAACCATTCCAGGACCTTGACATATCCCAGATCACTGCTTCTGATTGAGTGACTAGTTGAAAGACTTAGAGTAAAGAAACTCCTGATGGCCAGTATTCAAAGTTGCCTGATTTGAACAAAATCATGTTCAAAACTGTATATTTAAAATTGTGGTGTTTTCTGAACAATAACATTCCTAGCAGCACTGTTTATATCAGTTTAATAGTAGTGTGAGACTCCTCAGAAAAGAGGGCAAAAAATAGGTATATTTTACTAGCAGAAACTTCAGCCAGTCAAATAGATGACCCTCTCTTTAGCAAAGACTGCCTGTAAGGCCATCTTTAATTAAAGGAGAGTAGCTTGTTAACAATAAAAGCTGAAATTTGCCTTGGAAAAAGCAAAAGGTCAAGTGATGTCTTGGCAAGTTGATGTAACCACATCACTAGCTGTGAGCTACAATCATATCTAAACAGAGCCTGCAGCTTTAGTTCCTGCTGGAAAAAAATGCTCCCACATTATGAAAAATGCCATTACAATTGGCAAATGGTTCCTGGTTCCACCAGGGAGGTGCTTAAATTTGGAGTATCCCACTCCCTGGACTGTCGTCCAAAACTTTGGTGATGGCTAAGGCTACTTAATTAAAAAATAATAAGAATACACTAAGAATTTTATGTCAGGAAATAAGTTTGGAGGCCTGCTGTACGATAAGGAAATGACTTAAAGTGTTACAATCCAGAGGGTCATGAATGGAAGCTGTAAGATTACAACAGGACCAACTAAAAATAAAGCAGATGATACATTTCTGGTTACTATAAAAAGCCAATACTTACTAATGACTACCACACTGACTTTTAAATTACCTAGCCTGTATTCATGTGTATTATCTTCAAGCCCTGGTCTTCTAGACTGTCTTAAATATTTAATGCCCTGGCAATGCAGTTTTTGATATTAAAAGCCAACTTTTAAAAAAAATTGTTAAATATACACATATTCAGATATAAGAAAGGCAGTACAGACATGTACATATTTCTATAAAGTATGCATGTGACCCAGGCACAGCTTTCTTGTACTTAGATGTGCACATGCATAATGAAAAGAGCAAGAGATTACCAATGAGAAAACTGTATAACAAATACATATCCTAATACACAGAAGATAAATACTGTTAATCTAAGGGATAGAGTCTGGAATGGCTTCATGGATAATAAAATCTGAGTTGACTCGCCCTTAGCAAATATCAACAAGATCTTTAAACCATAACACATTGTCAAATACTCTCTACATGTCACTTGCACTAGAGAAAAAATACTTTGCAAATATGTAAACATTTCTAAAAATGTACTTGGGGCTATTTTTCTACTGAAATGTTGCTTAATTACTGTAAGTCATTACTAAGAATTCATATGATGTCATAAAAATTTATAAAGGTCTTTGTAAGTTTTTAAAATGCATTTTTTCATTCTAGAACTGAACTAAGTAATGCATTTTATGGGGAATGAGAATTTTGCCCTCAAACCAATTCAAAGGTCTCATTTCTATTCCTACAAGGCAACAAAATATTGCACTTCAAAAGGGTTTCTATATATATTGAACTTAATTAAGCATGGTCTATTTCTAGGGCAAGTAGCGAATTGAATACCCTGAATAATTCTGAGTGAGAGCATTAACGTATTAATGTCTTTCATAGATTTGTCTCTATCCACACAATGACCGAGACTGGAAATCTTCTGTCCACTAGAAGTTAGTCACTAATATTGCTGCTAGTGCACAACAAAATCAGTTTTAAATCAATTTCTAGTAACTCTGGTAAATGACACTGCACTACCTTTATTTCTGAGATAAGGTAGCCGCTGAATGTGTTTAGAAAACATGTCACTTGTGAAATGTCTGAGATCAGCTGATACAAAGAAATCCTGGAGCAGGTTGCAGTAATGTTGGAAATATTGTCAAAACAAGTCTGTAACCATAATTATATGTTTACTCTATAATGGTGGACTGCTCATCTTAAGGAATGTCGTTGCAAGTGGGAACATTATACAGATGGCCAGGTTCAACAGCCATGATCATGTAAGCATGAGCCCTTCTTGTTTTATTTATGAGCTGAAAATTCATCCTAAGGTTTTCCATTGTCAAGCGGCTACCACAAATGTTACCACATTTGCCAACATGGTCTTGAAGATATAACTCTCATGCACTGTCGTTGCCAGAAGGTTGCCGCAAAATCTTCAGCTCTTCTTAAATAAGGATTCCAGCGCTTCTGGCTTACATTCATAAGCAACAATGACTCAAGCTGAGCTCAGGCCCTGATTGCAGCCTGCTATTAAAAACTGTGTGTTAGCAGTCATATTCTTGGATATTCCCGCAATCATCTGTCAATCAAAAGCCTATTAGGAAGAAGTGATGATGCAAACACAAAAAATATTCACTTAGAAAAAGCCAACTTCTGGCTAGCCTAAGAATGAAAGGCTACATTTGGTTTCCTTTGGTTTCTGAAGAGCTTCTGAATATGGGCTTATTTTTCTTGCACTTGTTTTAAATGAATATTCCCATTGTTGCTTCCACCGCAGGCAACTGAAATGTATTTGTCAGGAGAAGAGTGAGATGTTCCAGTTTTCTCTCTTAAGCTTTGGTGAATCAAAGTTGGTATCACCTCTGCCTCAAGAGATAAGATTAAGAGCCTGTCTTGTCTTGGAGGAAGTTTTGAAAGGCTCAAAGAGAAGTAATGAACACAGGTTCCTCCTCTATCTGCAGCTAACTCTCTGAGAAATCTGTTTGCCCTTGCTAAATATATCCCCAGCATGCCAAGAAGTATTCTTACCAAGTCAAATGCCATATCCCCTAATGTGGTCTATAGCTTAATCCTTAACCTACCCCAAGGCAATTCTGGACTTCTCAGACCTGTACCTATGCAGGTGGGTTACAAGTGCCAGTTCAAATGTTAACTGGAAGGAAATTTAGCTGATCAGACTTTCTGGCTAAAACCAGATAATCAGCCCAAACTGCAGATTTTAGTCTCTCCTCAGTCTTGGCAGATCAAAATTTAGTTCCTTGTTTCTCCCCAGTGCTAGTCTCAAAACAAATCTGGCAGCTCCCTGTGAAGCAAGATACCTCACTGATCCATGTATAAGCCCAAACCAAGCTTTCACATCAGCTCAGTACATTCCTGCTAACTTTAACTGTGAACAAAATATATGTAAGGTCAAGAGTAGTCAGCACAACTATAATTTAATTCAAAATGCTAGGCCTAAATTATCCAGCAAAATCTGAGTTTAGTGACTGTACTGGCAGGTATTAGTCTGTTTTGAGTTAGGTTTGAAGCGGACAGTATATATTTGGTTAACACCAATACTAGGACTGAGCAGGTGGGGTTATGGACTCAGTGAGTTTGTCGAGGAGTCATACTGCCAGGTTTAGCAACTGTTGGAGGAGAAACAGGTGTTAAATTACCACTGGAGATGGCAGGGGAGATGGGGCTAGGGAGGGAGATTATTAACTTTTGGTCTAGTCTTGTCAGAAGACTTGCACTTGGTTAGACTTGGGTATAGCCCTTGAGCTAAGGGATGTGGCTACAGTCAAGACTAAGGTTAAGGTTCCAGGTCAAGTAAAGAGACTCCAATGGCAAAGGGTTTGTAATGGTGGTGGCAGTGAGAATCACAGAATCATAGAACAGTTTGGATTGGAAGGGACCTTTAAAGGTCATCTAGTCCAACCCCCAAGCAGTGAGCAGGGACATCTTCAACCAGATCAGGTTGCTCAGAGCCCTGTCCAACATGACCTTGAATGTTTCCAGGGAGGGGGCATCTACCACCTCTCTGGGCAACTTGTTCCAGTGTTTCACCACTTCATTGTAAAAATTTCTTCCTTATATCTAGTTTAAATCTACTCTCTTTTAGTTTAAAACCATTATCCCTTGTCCTATCACTACAGGCCCTGCTAAAAAGTTTGTCCCCATCTTTCTTATAGGCCCCCTTTAAGTACTGAAAGGCTGCAATAAGGTCTCCCCAGAGCCTTCTCTTCTCCAGGCTGAACAGCCACAACTCTCTCAGCCTTTCTTCATAGGAGAGGTGCTCCAGCCCTCTGATCATCTTTGTGGCCTTCCTCTGGACCTGCTCCAACAGGTCCATGTCTTTCTTGTGCTGAGGACTCCAGAGCTAGATGCAGTACTCCAGGTGAGGTCTCACGGGAGTGGAGTAGAGGGGCAGAATCACCTCCCTTGATGTGCTGGCTATGCTTCTTTTGATGCAGCTCAGGATACAGCTGGCCTTCTGGGCTGCGAGTGCACATTGCTGGCTCATGTCTAGGTTTTCATCCACCAGTACCCCCAAGTCCTTCTCCACAGGGCTGCTCTCAACAAAGCTTAATATAGCTGCTTCAGTTTGGGTCTGGATCTGGGAAGCAACTCTATGCTGGACTAAGGTGAAGGCTTGGGACCTATGACAGACTTTGTTGTTACAGGTCCTTGACCTTGAAAGAATTAATTAGTTTTGAGTTTGGTTCAGATTTGGTTCTTGAGATAGATTTGTGGGATCCACCTTTCCAGTTTAATGCACAGAGGTGTGCAAAATGGCCAAGGTTAAGTTTGGAGTAAGGATCATGTTTTCATTGGTAAAGTCCAATGGCTAAGGCTGGGTCTGGAACATGATGAGGGACTGGATTTCTGCTTAATGATCTTAGGACCCTCTGTCTAGGTTTAGATCTGATACTGGCCAAGATTACTTTGCTGAGGATAAGGCTAAGGTTAGGGTTAAGTTTCAGGCAAATGGGAAGAGTTTGCAGTGATACAGTATGAGCATAAGATTTAGGATTTAACAAAGTATCAGCTTAACTTTGCTTCACTATATTCAATAAGAACAAAGTTAGTTCATTACTGAGTGCTTCTGTAAATCCAGCTCTTAACATATTCTGACAAGACACTTCATGTACAGTCAGCAATTTTCCTGTGTCATTATATATACTGTCATCTCTTAGATTAGATTCTCAAGAATGAATTGTATAGTAATTACACCACAATTTTGAGATTTCAATATGGAGGGAGCTGTATAAGAACCTTGTATCTTTCTATTAATTTTTATCTTTAACTTTCTACTTTGTCACTGAATCCTTCATTCTTATCTCTCTCTCCATAAAAGCACCTAGCTGTCTCAAATTCGATTACGGTTTCCAACATGTTCCATAATTTTACAGTTCTTTGAATGAAATATTTCTGCTCCAAGCCTTCCTTGACTCCTAACTCATAATAAGCTTCTGCCCTTAGTTTTTGAACTGTTCTTTAAAAATGGTAGTATTCTGTTTCTCCATGCCAGTTTCAGTTAATTATTCTCTCTGTATATGCATGGTGACCTTGTGATACATATTAAAATATTTTTATTATTTCTCCAATATGCACTGAAATACTAGCTTTAACAGTTTTGGAACATATCTGTACAATATGGTTACTTTTACTTTATTCTTACGTACACAAATCCCACTGAATTCTAAGTGAAAATCAAAGTTAACTCAAATTTTCTTGTATATAAACTTTGAGATCTCTAGGCATATCTGCTATGCTTTAGAGCAACAGAAGTAACCAATTTTCTTGTACATGTTGTACATAGTGTTAAGCATGTCTTACATGCTATGCTTAATGAAGCAGCCTTCCAGAAAGAATAAAACAATTAATGAGTGGAAAAAGCACATTAAAATTCCATGGAAGAAAAGGTGCTGTAGGCTTAAAAGACACTAGTGTGATTGTTTTTATATTATAAACAACAGCCACCTATAAAGTTGTATGAGGAATTCTCTGTCCCTCCATTCTAGTCTGAACACACAAGCTCATTCCTAGGACCACACTGTCTTTAACTTATGAAAAAGTGTTGAGCTTCTCCTGTATCTGAAAATATTAATCAGGACATCAGAAACCTTCTCAAGTTCTTGTGTACATTCCCCACCTTTGACTACCTTCAATTCAAAACTTTGTTGACATAATCATTAGTCTTATCAGCATTATATTTTTTACCTCCTCTTCTATCCAAGCTTGCTATAACTGAGCTTGCTGAAAGCATGCATAGTAGGAAGGAATTGCATTAAGTGAAATGGAAGAGAGCAGGGCTGATTTTAAAGCCATAAGTACTTTGGAGAAAGGACTTTTATTATATCTTGTTGGTGTTTTTGAATTATGAATAAAACACCACTGCCGTGTGTCACTGAAAATGTACACTGAAATTACTTATGCTATATGGCGTGCTTCCTTTTCATAGAATGTATAACAAGTTTTAGAGAAATGAAGGTATGTATAAATCTTTACAGAAAGTCTAGTGTCAACCTCTTCTCCATTGCGTTCAACGGCAGTTTTATATTTACAGACAGATCTCAGAGCTTTGGGAAAATACCTCACTCCTCAAACTTTAAGAATGATTTAGCTCAGTTCTGACTAGAAATACATTCAGAATTAATTTGCTCCATTGCCCTTCTCAAACTTTAAGGACTTTTTTCTTTTTTAAACTGGGATGAGTTCTGACAAATTATAATTTCCTTTCTGGGAGCAAACAATCAAACCATTGTAGAGTTGAGCTGGGAACACATTGTCCAGCACAGATAAAATGCTATTGCTGCTGATCTTTGCTTTGAAGTTTTTATTACTAATATTGGCAGGAGTGTTTGTAGGTCCTTTATATCAGGAACTCTGAAACTAGAGTTTAACAGCATTATTAGAGCTTGTTTCTTTCTTAAAATTAAGGCAAAGGAGCCATAAATGTGCACTACCTGTGGTCAGTAAGAAGCCACTTTGAACCATGTAAAACTGAGTCCCTTGACTGACAAGTTCCAGTGGTGGTTAGGATGCCTGTTTCTAAGGATGATTCCCAGGATACTCAATTTCTTGTGTTTCGTCTTCCTGTACTCCAGAGCAATCTTTGCAAGAGCTCTTTACCTTGTTCTCTGCTTAGAAGATTCTTTGGATATCAATACTATAAATAAATGTGAGACAGAATTAATACATTAAAATAGTTTGTTTTTAGGGCAAAACTGTTTCAGGGAACCAGGATCACACAGGCAGCTGGCATTCCTTTTCACTTTATAAGGCAAAGTGTTTTGTTTAATGATACTGCTTAGTTAGTTCCTCAAGAATCATGCAGTGGGACACAAGGGTGACATTTGTGATACTTGGTGTTGTGGAATGCAATCAAAAATATTTCCAAATTGTAGTTAGATCCTGTCAGTAGTTGTCCCTAAACATCCTTTTCTGGGACTATAGCTGAAGAACTGGCACCAAGTCAAGAGCACAGACTGAGAGATTGTACTATATAGCTAAAAATGAGTCTCCAAACTAAGCATTGAAACTCTGGTTCTTGTGAATACTTGGTTCTCATAACATTTGGCCATAAAATATTATTTCTCAGCAAGAAAAAAAAAAACCAAAACACCCTAGAGTTTGGAACTTTCCTGGCTTTTTATGAAACTGCAATAGGCTTATTTGCTTCTCATTATATACCTGATATGTTTTTATTAATAACATGTATTTTGCCCCAATAGTTAAGAAAAATAATTTAGTGGCTTAGTGGGAATAAAATGGTAGTAAAGGAAAAGAAAATGGAGAAACTGCTTGCTGGTGGAACACCCCACTATTATTAATTGTGCACCCTGTGATCTGGCAACCTTTTGATTTACCAGCACAGTCCACTCCCTTGTAAATTCTAGCTAGCTTTCCCATACATTATTATGTGGATTCCTTGCAACCACTTCCCTTTCTTATTTTCCAGAGAGAGAGTATAAAGTTTCCCCAAATGCCAATAAAACATGAAATCCTATCCCACTCTTTAGGTTTGCTTTGTGTAGTCATCTTCTAAAATAAGAACCAGCAAAAGTTTTAAACATTGCTCTCTTCTATTTTTACCTTCATTCAATAGTTACTGTTCTTTATAAACATCACAGTTTTTGTTTCAACATCTGTATGCTTTGGATTTTTTAAACTGCTGGCTCTAACACTGAGAAAAATTGTAAGTATTTCCTTGCTGCTTCTAAAAAAAAAAGGACTTACATGAATGAGTGTGTTCCACTTCCTCATCTTGGTTTTGCTTACAGTTATACTGTGCCATATAACACAGATGTCTATAGGTGAATGAAGTTTGAGTAAAATATTTTAAGTAAACCACATTTAGTATGTCATTTTAAAGGTAAAAATAACCCTAAAGCAATGTAAAATATTTGGCCTTAGAAGTCCTATGTTTCCTGCTTGCAATGTCCTCTACTTTTCAAATGCATAGTAACAATGCAGACACTGTTGTTGACTGAAGCAATGAAAATATGGGATATTTTCTGATCCATTTTGTTGACAAGTAGGTGTGAGGGAAGAGAGAAAGGCTGAGTGTGGGTGGGTGGTTTGCAGCAGACTTAATCATCTGTAATTTATTCTTTGGGAGGAAAGGCTTTTGCAGGACACTGGCATGTAAGAGTCTGAACACACACAGCATTACATCATTCCTGTTAAATTATTTCATTTTCTTGGAAGGCTACTCAGGTTAGCAGTCGAACTCGTGGAGCTGGAAGAATAAAAACATTCATGAATCTCTAGAAGTCGTGGCAGCAGCAGCAGGTCATGGCTCATGAGGGCTGGCAGAGCAAAACCAGTGAGACTGAAACAGAGATAAGTTTAGCTCTAATTAACAGGTGTTAGGTAAGAAATTAAAAACACCTCATCATCTTTTATGGGCCAGTGGTTCCATATCTGCCTAGAATGAGATTCCTCCTGCCTTGCTGTGAGGCAACCAGGACTGGTTACTTGATCTTGGGATTGCACTGAAGGCTGCTCTGTTTTAAAATGGGCATGCCTATGTCCTCAG
This sequence comes from Nyctibius grandis, assembly GCF_013368605.1. Classification (NCBI taxonomy): domain Eukaryota; kingdom Metazoa; phylum Chordata; class Aves; order Nyctibiiformes; family Nyctibiidae; genus Nyctibius; species Nyctibius grandis. The sequence goes on along the minus strand of NC_090664.1, from coordinate 24,176,610 downwards.
AGGTGGTGCAATCAAGCTATCATAGTCTCTTAGGACAGGTAGATAAGTAGGTAATCAGTAAACTAAATTTAAAAATAGAGGGATATGCTCCAGATATTTATGTATCTATACATTGAAATAGATGTAGATATATATGTATTTTGCAAAACATGAAATTATTTCGTAAAGATATCCTTATCTGAAAAAGTCAGAGGCTGCATGTCAGCCACATTTGAAGATTTACACAGCACAGAAGTAGTCTGCTAATGCTGCCAATACTTCCTGAACCTCAAAACTCAGTAAAGCAGAAACTCTTGCAATTGCTACCATCCTCATGGTAAGCAAAGTGAATTCCCACTTCCTTCCATTACTCTTGCTGCTTATTACTCTTGTCTCAGGCACTTAACCATTGTGCATTATTTCTCTTTCTCTAAAACTGCAACAACAACCAATTGGCAGCTTTTGAGGACAGAAATTGTTAGCTGGTGGGTCTGGTTGTTTACATGACAGAGCACACAGTGTTTCAGCTGCTTTGCTGTTTGCTCCTCAACCCTTGATAAGAGCTGGATTCTTATCTTCTAATTTTGTCCCTTAAAATTTTGGCAGCTAGTCTAAATTAGTCATCTAAGCTTCTCTGATAGTTGGTAGGGAGTAATAAGCACCTTCTGAGAACAATTTGTCCCATTTTAAGAAAGGTGTTTGAAGACAGGTGAGATAAACCCCCATTCACATGTGTCTACTTACTCTCACGGATTATAAGGGGAAGCTGAGAGATCATCTGATTTGACAGCTAACTTTTAGGTGGCTAAAATGAGATGTTATCAGTTCCAAGCTGGTCCAACAACAAGGGCATGATTGGAGGTAAAGAGTAAAACATGCCATGGGGGAAGAGTTTTTGGGAATGTGCCAGCAGGACAGAATTTAACATAACCCAGTATACGGGAAGTAACAAGTCAGACTGACGGGAGTTAGCTGGTGTGCAGCCAGCTCTGCTGCTGCATTACAGGGGAGATCATAAATATCTGTGACCATCCCCCGGGTCTCTGGAAACTCTAGAAAATTAGGATTAAGATAGTCAGAGAAGTTAGCCTGATGATTTCAGAGGTGTTTGGACAGCTTGGAAAGTTATTTTTCAGATAGTGCAGCCACTTCAAATTTGGCCAATTGGTGACTGGTCACCAGTGGTGTTCCCCAGGGCTCAGTACTGGGACTAGTTCTCTTTAATATCTTTATCAATGATCTGGACAAGGGGATTGAGTGCACCCTCAGTAGGTTTGCAGGCGACACCAAGTTAGGTGGAAGTGTTCACAGAATCACAGAATCACAGAATGTTAGGGATTGGAAGGGACCTCGAAAGATCATCTAGTCCAATCCCCCTGCTGGAGCAGGACCACCTAGACCATATCACACAGGAACGCGTCCAGGTGGGTTTTGAATGTCTCCAGAGAAGGGGACTCCACAACCTCTCTGGGCAGCCTGTTCCAGTGTTCGGCTACCCTCACCGTAAAGAAGTTTTTCCTCATATTTATGTGGAGCCTCCTGTGTTCCAGCTTGCACCCATTGCCCCTTGTCCTGTCAAGGGATGTCACTGAGAAGAGCCTGGCTCCATCCTCATGACATTTGCCCTTTACATATTTATAAACATTAATGAGGTCACCCCTCAGTCTCCTCTTCTCTAAGCTAAAGAGACCCAGCTCCCTCAGCCTCTCCTCATAAGGGAGATGTTCCACCCCTTAAGTGTTGATCTGCTTGAGGGTAGGAAGGCTCTACAGAGGGATGTGGACAGGCTGGATCGATGGGCCAAGGCCAATTGTATGAGGCTCAACAAGGCCAAGTGTCGGGTCCTGCACTTGGGGCACAACAACCCCATGCAATCCTACAGGCTTGGGGAAGAGTGGCTGGAAAGATGCCTGGTGGAAAAGGACCTGGGAGTGTTGATCGATAGCTGGCTGAATATGAGCCAGTAGTGTGCCCAGGTGGCCATGAAGGCCAACAGCATCCTGGCTTGTATCAGAAACAGCGTGGCCAGCTGGACTAGGGAAGTGATCGTCCCCTTGTACTCGGAACTGGTGAGGCCGCATTTTGAACACTGTGTTTGGTTTTTGGCTCGTCACTACAAGAAAGTCATTGAGGTGCTAGAGCGAGTCCAAAGAAGGGCAATGAAGCTGGTGAAGGGTCTAGAGCGCAAGTCTTATGAGGAGCAACTGAGGGTTGTTTGGTCTGGAGAAAGGAGGCTGAGGGGAGGCCTTTTTGTGTCTACAAGTACCTGAAAGGAGGTTGTAGCGAGGTGGGTGCCAGTCTCTTCTCCCAAGTAACAAGTGATAGAACGAGAGGAAACAGCCTCAAGTTGTGCCAGGGGAGATTTAGATTGGATATTAGGAAAAATTACTTCACTGAAAGGGTTATCAAGCATTGAAACAAGCTGCCGACGGAAGTGGTGGAGTCACCATCCCTGGAGGTGTTTAAAAGACGTGTAGATGTGGTGCTTAGGGACATGGTTTAGTAGTGAACTTGGCAGTGTTAGGTTAATAGTTGGACCTGATGATCTTAAAGTTCTTTTCCAACCAAACAATTCTATGATTCTAAGTAACAGAATCAGAAATGAGAAATTTCTGACGTTAAGTGATATTACATTCACTGCATACATTTGCATGGAACTGAGCTTTCAGCGTAACTGTTTACAAATGTAATTTTGGCTATTGCTTGCTATGCTAAAATATTAATCTTATTTAAGATTGGATAAAACACCTTTCCTTTTGTTATATTCACAGTTGTCTTTATTTCAATAGGCGAGAGCCTTTAATTCCCTAGAGGAATATTTGTAGCTAGAAATGAGATAGACTTTAGTAAAACTATAAATACCAAGTGCATATCAGAGGCTGAGCAGTCTTCTGATACCAGGAAAGAGCCTTACATGCATGCAAGAAGTTGTAGGGCACTTGGACAACATAACAATCAAACCTACAGTAAACCCTTTATTAGGGTTGGTCATAAGCAAATAATCCTTCTACAGACTGAAAACCAGCTTGGCTGATTTGAGTAAAAAACATTGTCTGTCTTCCTAAAAAGGAATCCATGCTACATGAAGATGAAATGAAGAGTGTTTAATGTTTGTGTGAACCCTTCAGTCAGGATTTCATAAACAAGTGACAATAAAAAGAAAACACATGTCATTTCCTCACTATTTATATTTATCTCATTTTTCTAACTCTTAATGAAATTATTTAAACAGGCCTTCTTTTTACATACTTTCCTAAGCATCCTCAGTGGGTTCCTGTCAGAAACAGGATACTGGTCTAGTCATACCTTGGGGATAAGCTAATATAGAAGTCCTATGCCTTAATAGTAAGAGAATAAAATGCATCTGAGGTTTTCCACCAGAGTGACATAGTACATCAGCCCACCTTATGCCAATGAAGAACTGTTCTGTGGAATTTATTTCCTATGTAGTTTTAAATTCCCAAATGTATAGTTCCTTGAGCTGATTATTCTTTGAAAACATCTCACTGGCAGGAATTTGCTCCTGATACTTAGCATGAATTCATATCTTAGTCCTATCTGAACAGTCCTTATTGTGTTTATGTGCATTGCAAATGGGACATTTTGCTTCCTCATTCTTTTCATCTTCAGTTATTTTTAAGCTCTTCTTGTAAGTGCAGTTCTGTTCAACTACATGCATTTAGTTGTTAATATTTTCTTAGATTGTCTCCACATATTGAACATTTGTGTCACTATTCTCTGCTCAGTTCCTTTTTTTCGCACTAAAACCTAGTAAAATTTGCAGGAATGATGTAAAAGTTGTGTTGAGTGAGCTTCTATTTTTTTTTTTTTTTGCAATTTTACCAGCTACAGAGAAATTATGTAAAAAGTGCAGATATTTTACTTTGAAAGGCAAGGAACCAAACTTTCAGGCAGAGAGGAAATGAAGGTAAATGAAGCTAAAAAAAGCAACGGTCTGAATCTTGTTTCTTTCTCTTCCATTTATTGCTTCAGAATAGCAATTTATCCAGAGTTCCTATATTTTCTCCTAATAAACACGACATATACAATCTAAAATTTTCCCTAAATGCAGGTAAATACACAAATGAACTGGGGCATTAAAAGAGATTAATTTCATTTATTTTTTCTTAGACATGTTCAGCACTGATTTAAATTAAGCTCTTCCTGAGTAGCCCTACCCAAAAGTCTTGCCTGAACTGGATGTGAAGAGAGTTAATGAGTGCTTTTGGAAAAAAAAGCCACGACGACCACCAAAAAAACCCCTCGGAAAGTTCAATCTAACAAAGCATCTACTGCAAATTGAGGTTGCTTATCTAAATATTAGTAAACTCTTAAAAAAGAACAAAGAACATTGTGAAGCAAGCTCTAAATTAGGGCCACACAACTTCGTATAGCAAGCTTGCTGCTAATTGAAAATTAGGCATTGTTGTGGCAGTTTAAAGACAAGGCTAGAAACATTGGGCCTGTGGCAAAGAGACCCAAATCCAAAGACAGACAAGCTTTTCTTGATTATAGTGATTACATCATGGTCATTAGAATTTAAACCAACTAACCCAAATACAGACATCATATCTTCATTTGATAGCTTCAGTCTAGTAAATAGTGGGAAAGGACATTATGTACGGATTAGTCTAGCTGAAATGAAAACAGACATTCTTTTTGAACCTGTCTGGCATTAAAAACAAAAACTTCAAAACCAGGCTGTAAAGTGGACTTGTAAAGACAGAGGCCTTTGATTTTTAAGAATCTGCATAGTGTTTTAACCAGTCTTTGTTTTGCAGGAAAACCACCTCAGCACCCGGGTATGAGGCATCCTTGTATGCAGTCTATCACTGTGCAAGATGTTGAGTTTATCTCTGGGAACACATGAAGATTAGCAATGTCTTCCTTTGTGCTCCACTGCTAGAATTCCCTCTGAGTTTGTGAGTCATTGTCAGCTGCTTGCTAAAAATAACCCCTTAGCACTGCTTGGACTTGCAGTCATGATGGTGACGTGATGAGATGACTAGAGACAGCATGAACACTGCATATTTAAAATGCATTTCATGTAAATTAATCTTTAATGCTACAATTTCACAATGTGCGTGTGGGGGGGCATTCCACTGTCTAACATGAGACATCCCCATCACCCCCTCAAATGAGTTCTGTTCTTGGTCTCCCCATATACATGAAGAAGAGAAAAAGTTTCTGAGTCATACTTGTTCTTTCAAAAAAAGAGGGAACCTTGACATTGAAAGGTCCCTTCCCTTTTTGATTTTTGAAGTTAAAAGTTATCATATTCATAGAAATCAACATTTGAAATCCTTCTTGCATTTCTGTCTAATAAATTAATATATAATAAATTGCAAGGATCAAGGTCATTCCCATCCACACTTAAAATATTTTAGGTCAGAGGCAGTGCATATAAATCAAAATAGCTGCATTGATTTTCTGGGCACTAAAACAAAGAAGTACAGACTAAAGGGCAGGAAGGTTTTTAGAGTGTTGCCTTTGCCTGCTCTCAGAGTATAGACATTTATTATAGTGCCATTATCACTAATACTTTGAGAAAATCACGCTTGGAATTGCACACATCCAGGTTGTTACAAAATGGTTGTGTTGCAAATAATTTTGTTGTTATGAAATGTCTCACACCAGAGACAAACAACAGAACCAAATTTAACACATTTACATTTAACATTTAATAGGAGACCGCATTTCTCGGAGACTCCTAGAAGTGCTTCACAGACAGACTCCTAAGCCAAAATCCCTGTGTCAGCTAGCCAGGCCTTATTCATTTCACCAGAGTGTTACTTCAACTTTGCCCAACTTCTTCCATCTAGCAGCTGGAGATGGCAGTTCAACATAGTAAAAGTATGGAAAAGAGGGCTCTGAAATAAGCATCAGAACTAGAGGCAAAATGACCATTTCACTAGTTGCACTTGATCATCTGTCTCAGATCTAAAGAATTTGATACCAGAGAAGCACTCAAAAGGCAGAATTTTTTTCATTCTAAGTATCAGAGGCTGTAGAGGCAAAACACACTGAGCTATTGTAAATATTGAAAAGATATGGATATGAAGTTGTGTAGTTAATTTTACCTCTCCCTCCCTTCCTTCCTTCCTTCCTTCCCTCCTTCCCTCCTTCCTTCCTTTGAACATGTTACTTTATTGTTAAACCTTTGTATACTGTTGCATCTGGGAGCACCAGGAGACATACAGCTTGAGCCTCATAGTGACAGTACTAGAGAGAAGACAGTACTTTAGAGAGGAGCTAGTCCAGAGTCCTCAAGCCCTTGTCTTTCAAGTATTAATGTATTTTACAATAGGGTGTCCTGGGATGAGAGCAAAGCAAAACAACAGTGACAATAAGTCAGGAGTAGTTCATCCTCTGTTCTCTGGGCTACCGCGATTTTCTTTTTGGTATGTTCTTCCCCAGCCCTATGGCTCTGCCTCTTCTAGCTGCACCGGGGCACAGCTTTACCATGAGAGATGGAGAGTGTTATCCCTCCATCCTGGGTGGATGCAGAAACTGTTTTCAAGCCTAAGCAGTTGGATGAGAGCTACCACCTAGATCTCAGACCTTGTAGGCAAATAATCCAATCACTAAAATGTGTTGTAAAAGGTAGGCATTATATTCTCCTATTACCCTTCAGGATGAGGTATGTAATGCCTAACTTAAGGTCCTAAGCGGACTCTCAGAGCAGCGATAAGATAGTGCTTGTGAGCAGGCAGTCTGGATCAGTAGCTGAGCCTAAGTTACGTGGATTTAGGTAGTCAGATCCTGGTTCTGATTATTCTAGTGTCCCCAAACATCACACTGCCAATGCATTTATTAAAGACAATATCTGAGAGAATAATTGTCTGATTTCCATGTTGCTTCATGTTTTCATGTCATGAAGCACTGAAGCCCAAATAATTTATGCATGGCTTTCTGATACAACTGGACCTGCATCTTGTATGTCCCTCCTACCTGGGTAGTTCAAAATGAAATAAACTAAACTAAACTAAACTAAACTAAACTAAACTAAACTAAAATAAGGTAAGATGAAATCTTACTTTCTTAAGGAAAAGTTTTTGAAAGAAAAATTTAAAAGATGTGAAAATATGGAGCAAAAATTACTGGTATTTGTAGAGAGCACAGCTGATCACCAGCAAGCCAGTCAAGATGAGAGAGGAGACCGGTCCAGAAATTACATTCATGAATCAGTTACTGCTTCCATTTGGGAGCTTCATGGAAGAAGTAAACAGAATCATTTCTTCTGAGGCATCATCTCTTCTGAGATGAGTTTTGCTTATCTATCTTAGATGGCATGTAGAAAATCAGGCTGCTGACAACCACACTGATAGAATGAGAGAAGGATAATAGTATTATAAAACTCAAGTAGTTTTAGTCAAGTAATCACATGGCTGATATGGACAGTGAGATCCTGAATCCACTGATTTCGTATTTTCCTAACCTTCTAACATCTACAGTGGCACAAGACCCTTAAAAGCTGTCTATGGACATGACAATATATGCTAAGTCTGAAAAACCTAGCTATAACCTAAGATATCTATGTGAGACAGATCACCTCCTAGATGTGGCTATCCCTCTCCTCTGGTTATAGATGGAGCCTAGACAATTACCTTAGAGCAGACATCTTGCTACTGGGGTACAAAATTACTTGAATCAGATCCAAAGTCGTTGATATGAATCTGAAGAGCTTTTCTATGTAACTGTAAAAAACAGTTTTGGCACAGCTAACATAGTAGTTTATTTAAGGCTATCACAAGCATATTTATAAATCTGCATATTCAGCAAGTTCAATTCACAGACGATGAGACACAATTAAGACAGTATCTATTTATACAGGGAGAGCAGCATATGCAGGTATGAGTCACAATATAGTGGCAAAAATCAGTAATAGGAGCAGTTCCATCCCTTCCCACAAATGTTTAACCTATGCTGTCATGTGAAAAGAAAAGAAAGAAAAAACAAAGAACCCCAGAATAAAATTTGCTGCTCCGGCAAAAATGGCAAACCACTTTCATCTACAGAAAAACTGCATTTATGAAGACTTCTATGCTACTTTTTATCTTGTTTTGTGTATAATATATCAGTTACAATCCTATTGATCATTCAGTGATACCTCACGTGCAATATAAATTTCAAATCACAAACCAGTTAGCTAATATGGGGACACTGGAACAAAAGAAAAATCCCCATGAGACAACTATGGACAAGATTGTCTTATGCTTTTCCAGAAGAATAAGGGAATGGAGAGTAGTACAAATTATAAACTGTACAACATCTCTACAGCCAATATCCAGTGCAGTATTGCCTAACATGTAATGCAGCAGAATGTGCAGAAATATCTGGATTATTTAGCAATACTGGCACTGTTTTGATTCCTGTTATGCATCCAGCTAATATAGAGTAAAAATTTGTTCAAACAAGCTGATTTCCACATCATGCCATTTTTGATGTACAATCTGATATCAAGTCACCAGTCTGCTTGAGGAGTTGCTCTCTGTTTTGCTAGATGGTGCATTAAGCAGATTTCCCTAGTTTTTGATATTTCAGATTTCTGTTCTGTCTTTTAAAATCAACAAGTTGTATTTCCTATTGCTAAGGTCTTGTAATAACTTTGTAGCTTTCATCTTTCCTAATGCTAAAATAAATGTTCTTCAGAGTTGGGCTCTTCTCCAGGGAATCCTAAATTACAAAAATTTCAAGCCTGGGTATTTTAGAAGGTGCCAATGAAAGCTAATGACATTGAAGGGCAATTTATATAGTAACAGTGGGTTAAAAAAAAAAATCATGTACAGAATGCCCATTCTAGTTCATTAGCTGAAATCTGCATTGTTAAATGTATAAATAGAAAAAGAAAAAGCAATAATGTGAAAAAGTGTTAATTGTCTCACAATGCTGTGCTGCAAAGAGCAGTACAGTAAACATTTGATCAGTTTACTGCATACGTTAACAACACAGTCCAGAAAGTGCTATGTATTTGAAAACTTTGTACCAGAAAGTCTTCATGTCAGTGCTTATTCACTCAAGACACATTCCGTTTTATCTGATGCTATTATACACAGCATCACTCTATTAATAGGAAAGTCAGGCAATGGGGAGCATAGCTGCCTTTGGGACTATCAGTTCCGCCAGTTGTTTTTCTGCTGTGAAAAGCTTTTCCTTCACATTTCTGGTTACATGGCAGAGCCTCCTGGCAATGGAAATGATATTTAGAAACATATTTTAATGCTTAAAAATAAGTTGAGATTTCTGGGGTTCAATAGTAAGGAAAACTTCAAAACAATAATTTTTTGCAATAAGAGTGACACTGAGACACCAATTAGAGCAAAGGTATAAGCTGTAGATTAGCAGGACAAAATACTAACAACAAAATCTTTTACACCAACACTGCAAGGTGTGTTTTTTTTGCCGCATTCAACACAGCCTTAAAATACCAGTACCAGCCCTGCATGAAACTCAACATTCTGTGTCACACAGGGTTCATTTTGCTGTGTCCAGGTTTGCACCTTCTCACTTCCCTGCTCAGGTTTCAGACCTGAAAAGTCTCAAGCTCTCCAGCTGCAGCATGGAATCGGTCACGCTTCCTGCTCCCCCATCAGAAGAATTGCCCTCTTTAATGAGAGAAAAAGAACAAAGTATGAATAACAGTGCGTTTCTGGCACAGGCATGGAAATCTGGGGTGGTTGGTGGGCGTTTTCATGAATCCCAGCACAAAATGGAATATCTGGTGATAAGCAGGATCATGAATCCATGAATAATGCCAAACTGAATTTGAGTCATTTATTTGTGAGTACTTTTGCAAATCTGTTTTTATGTTATTTGACCAGATGTAGCAAATAAGCATTTCTTTATTTGTTAATGGAAATATGTTCTATAACATAATCTATTAATGAAACCCAGATGGCAATGAAACACAGTGCATTACTATTTTGTCATTTGCTTAAGAGGTTTGTGATGTATTATAATTCCACCTTTCATCAAACGTCTTGTGGCTTCATTTCTTCTAAACGTGGGGACAGTTGGTGGCTTTTCTGTAATCTTGATGATAACTCCTGCAAAGGCAACCGTCCTCTCTGGTGTACGGCTTCAGCCCAGTGGCAGTGTGTTGAGGAACCAAGGGAAACAGAGATGGGAAAGAGGAATGACTATGCACAGTCCCCAGAAGCAGCATCAGAGCAGTTCCCATGGCAGAAATCTGGGCCAGCCCTCTTCCAAGAGGATCTTTCCCCTTCTTATTAAACGCTTTGTATACAAGGCAAAGGAAACACACAGAGCTAAGCATAGCGTAGTCATTCTCCCATAGAGTATGAACATAATAATTATATCTTTACAGTTATGTGTCTGGTTTTCTACACTGGTGATGAGAGGATTTTCTTTTGAATTTTGCAAAGAAGGGGCATCAGAGCAATTGCTAATAATTGCATCAATGAAAGAATATCTGAGATCATACCTTACCGCCTCTCTCATCTGATTCCAACTTCCATACGCTCTTAAAAATGCATAATAAATCTGACTAATACTTTAAATGAGTGCTGGTATGCACATCTTGGGTGATACTTGAATGGTAGTATACGTCCTTGCCAAACCTGCTGGTCTAGGTGACCACCAGATGGTATAGCCCAAGAACAAGTATTTGGAGTAGGCAGTACTTAAAAATGATCTTCCTTGTCTATGAAACTGCCCTTTGTTTGGCTGATTTGGCAGGATTTCTATTAAAACCTTGCTTTATCTTTTATCCCTTAAATATCAGTTGGAATAGTGAGTAGAGGGAAAACTAATTTTGCTTCTAATATCTATACCCCGTTTCCCTAGCTGCACTTTCCAAAAGCAGAGGCTTACAGCCTGAGTTGAAGGCTGATATTTTTCTCTTAAACTCAAGCTATCAGACAGTCACAAAGACCCCAGAGTCTATTTGTTAGAATAACATGGCTATACTCTGGCATGGATAACTCAGAATAAATGACTTGAAGTAACCCTGCCAGGAAAAAAGGAAAATCACTTTGAAACCAAAACGGTAACTTCATTGTCAGTGTGCCTTGAGAAAGAAAGTTTATGGCAATAACTTGTGTGAGTGACAGTTCAGGAAATTTGTACTGGTAAAAATTGAAGTCTTTAATTTTTTTATTCTTTAGTATGTAGAAATAAGAAACATCATACAAGTGAAGGAAAATATTTCAAGGAGAGAACTTAGGGGAAGTTATTTTAAATTTAACTTACACAGGTTTTATAGCACCTACAGCTGAGAAAAATGCTTTCACCAAACCTATATTTCATTGTACCTATATCAGTTAATACATGACACATAAATTATAAAGGCTACTTTTAAAAAATGGTACTGTTTTATGAAAGGTGCTAAGTAAACATTGTTGTATTAAATTCTAACTTTGTACTTCTAGTCTCACTGATTGTTTTGTTTGAGACTCACTGTGTCATTTGGATACATGTTTAAAAAATTTTAAAATCCCCAAACCCTAAGCTTTTGAAAAGAGGACCTTTTCCACCTTTTGAAAAATATCTCATAGCAGTTTTGAGCAGTGGTGATCTGCAAAGAAAACAGATTAGAATGTTTGATAATAGAGGAAGGAAATATTATTATCACAGCTTGAAATCTGTTAACAGGGCCTTCCAAATGGGGCAAACATTAAAGTTAAATAGAAACTCAATTACAGGAAGATTTTCAACTTGTCAAAAATAATTGCATTAATGTCAGCAATGCTGAAGGTCTAAAACAAGGAAACTATTGTACAGTGTCTCTAGAAAGAAAGATTAAAGGAATGCATAGCGTAGTTGTAGCAGAAGGTCCAAAAATGCTCACATTTATTTTGGTTTTAGTTCTGAGGCCAAAGACCACAGTACTGCATAAAACTGAAACATCAATCTATAACTTTCTGACAGATGTTACATCACACAAAGACCACGGAATACTCAATAAGAGGAACCATTTATCTGCTTTGCTCTGAACCAAAACTCGTAGTAAATACCATGTATAGGGCAAAGATTCAAGCAGTTTGGAGGAGTTGGATCTTTGAGATATGAACTGGTCTGTGCTTGAATGTTCGGCTCTTATTACAGGTGGGATGTTCTACATTTGCAACTAAAGCTCCAGCAGGATAAACTTTATTTAAGAAAAACTGTTGAACTGTTATAGAAAACATATATCCCTTACTGATTTAAATGTGAAATTTTACCTACCTCCTATCATTTTTTTGATTATGTTCAGTAGGAGTTAAAACTCACGAGGTCAAAAACTCTGCTTTTACTTAAGTCAGAATTAACTCCTGCTGCCCACAGGAGAGGAGCTTGCTCGGGTGGCACTGAGGAGACTGTGTATCCTCCATCTTTATTTTTTAAACAGAGCTCATTGCCTAACGATGTGTGTAACTTCTCCCTGGTGTGAAACAAGGACCACCTTCTTTCAGACCTTGGTGTAAAGGTATGGTCCAAGGCCATATTTTGAAAGGTACTGAGGCTCTATTGCAGTTGTAGACCACAATTCACTTCTTTTACTGTTAGGCAGGAGTTGACACATCTAAATTATTTTTCCTTAGGCACCCCTAACATCCAAGGCTGAGAGAGCTCTCCTATGATCTAGTTGTAGGTGTCTGACTATGTTTGTTGGCTGTGAAGAAAATGTAAAGAGACTGGGCACTGAAGTTAAACATCTCAGGTAATAGCTTAAAGTTAAGTATGATGAATCCAGAGCTGAGCAGGACTTTGAAAAATAGCTGACTTCAGCTAAGCTAATTTAAAAATCCTCTCTGGTATCTAATTGCATAAAAGCAGCTTAAATATATTTAGAAACCTTGATGCAAGATTTTTTTGTATGTGTGGTGAAGAGAGACCCACTAGAAAAATGGGGAAGAGGAGCATTCTTCAATTTCAGCTGTGCACAATGTCATACTAGAGCAAAGTCCTGTTTGCTTTTACTCTTCTACAAGCTTCTAGAATAGCTTCATGAATGTTTGGAGGCTATACTAGCATAGAAAAATCTTTAAAAACCTAATGCCTGATTTTATTATTTTAAAAGCCTAGGTGTCACTAATGTTATTGCTGTCTTCAGTATTCTTCTGGAAGACTAACCAAAAATGAATAGTTTCACAGTACAAGAAAGACTTTTATTCTCTGTCCCCTGATTTTCCAGCCAAGGCTAAGATACTGTTTACAGTGCTGCTGTCTTCATAAGCAGCTCCTGTGTTCATTCTGTGCTGCAAGAACACATCAGGGTAAACTAGAAAAACAAAGTATCAGCAGCAGAATTTTTATTTTCTTTAGCTCTGTGTTGTATTGTAAAAATACATACTTAAACCCCTGCAATGTGCAGAAGTATTTCTCTCCTCCATTTTCTTTTTCTTCTTCTTCCTCCAGGTGTAACTCCAATAAACTTTTCTGACTGTGACCTCTAACTGGTCAGTGCCTAAATTCTCCTGAAATTAATGGGAATTAGATCTATATGAACAGGCACCTAGTGAGCTTTTCAGATGTTCTTAAGCAGGTTAGACATTTTTTAAAATCTCACTACAGGTCTGTTTGCAACTTTAAGCCTCCTGATATCTTTTCCTAAATGTGTAAGTGATTTTCACAGAGTATTAGATGTTCTGAAATTAACTGCTTTGAGAGACTTGTATTTTCTTCACTGAATTAATCTTTTGAAATCTCTCTCCTCCTTTTTTTTTGGGTGTACAAAACCAGGAGCTGATTATGCCATGAGACTGGAATGGCTTCTTATGAAAGCCTGGCTCATAGAAGGGATACAATGTTAATTTTCCTTTAATCTTCACAAGCTATTGAACTTGCACAGCATTAACACTCAATATCTCATACCAATATTTTAATAGCAGAAGTGACATCCACACTGTAAGAGCCAGTATTCTGCTAACAGCCAGGGTCAGTAACACTTTTACAGGGCCAGACCAAATACTTTCCCAATCAGTACATTTCCTAAAATTATTTCATGGACCAGTGATGAGAAAGAAATGTTCAACCTCTGATACTGTTTGTTTAAGAGTTAAAACAGGTTTTCTCCTAGCATCCCTTCACCTTAGGAAATCTGTTCTCATTTCCTTACACCAGATCTGCTTCCAAACACTGTGCTTTGTTACAAGAGCACAGGATTTTTTACTAAACAAAATAAATGTACACACCAGAAACACTCTGAGTTTGTGCTAGCTATTTATTTTATTCACATCACAAAGAGATTTGCAGATCACCTTTTCAAAGCTGCATGCAGCTGGATTTCTGCACCAGGGATGTAGAAACTAGGCTGAGGACTGCTGAGCTAGCATTCAAGAAACGGTTTGTTAGCTTATGCTGTGATTCCCTTGGGCTGTCCTATTTCAAGACAAGGTGCTGCAGTAATTCTGCATCAGAAGCAACACATAACCCTGATAAGGCAATCAACTTTGCATTTAAAGTGCATGGGTTGCCTTTAAACAGCAGAGCTGGAGAGCACCATTCACCCATACAGGGGACCAGGGAAGAGTGTGTCATAGCTCCCTCCAGCTCACATGCCTGGATTTTTTTCTTTAGAATCTAGGGCATGGCAGAAAGGGGAATGGATTGCACCTTGTTTTTCTCTACTATCAAAACACAGTGCAGTGAGGAGGTGTACCAAGATGCAGGAGGTAAAGAGCAATCACAGCTCCAGGAACTCGATGCCTCTGGGACTAATAAACTGATTATTCCACCCACTTCCCACTCAAGCACTATTTTAATGATGTGGATCCACTGAGTATTGGGCTCCAAAGCCTTGGGCAGAATTTACTTGCAATTGTGTCTAGCCAGTAAGGAGTAAGGGATGTCCCTCAGGAGAGACCTATTCCACAGCTTTTGATGATAAGGTTAGGGGAGACAAATCCCATTCCCTCCTTTCTGCCCTGACTATGCTGTTTCAGATGCTTTCAGTTTAGGGGAACAGTACAGAGATTTGTAGGCACAGATTTATCCCACTCCACAGAAGAATATTACCTGGGACAGCTTCAGCAGGGTCATTCTTTGCCCCAAGATGTGCTTCCAGGTAGTAATCAAGCAAACTAAGACCTGAATCACTCTCTGAGAGTACCTGTTTCTCATCAATATCCACAGAGGCTGAGTAGAGCAACCCAGGTAAGTGTCTAACATTGAGTGGGAGGAGCCCATCCCACATTGTCTCCTCCTGCTGGAAAGTCTCACAGAGCTCCCTCATACTCTGTTCTCAGTAAGAGAAAAACCTCACTTGCCTGTAATGTTTGCATACACTAGTTGAACACCTGCATGTGCAAATTAGCATGTGTGGAAGTGCAGGATTTTGCATCTTGGTGGTTAATGATGTACTTGAAAATTTGGCCTCACACATGTCAGATGGGACTGTTCTGGCCCAAAGAAGCCTACCTTAGAGATGGGCGTTATACACTTTTGTTATATGAATGTCTACTCTTTCATGTTATGTCATCAAACTGTCAGAAGTCTCAAAGGCGCCAGGGAAGCACAAGCAAGCATGAAGTTCGCAAAGAAGTTCAGATTGAATTTGAAACCTCAAATTTTTTTAGGGAAGACTCTGGTCATTTATTTTCTGTTTGTGTCTTACAGCTACTTAGTTCTTCTACTCCGTGAAGTTTGCATTGCTGACTAATCATTATTATTATTTGGACAGATCACATGCAATGTAATCAGTGAGGCTTTAATCTGTTATCAGTACACGACTTCAGCATATTAACAGGATTGTAAGATACAATTTTGCCCTATTTTAAAATGTCCAAGGGAGTGAGTTACATAGAAAACTGAGTGGAAGACAGCCTTCTATCTTCCCTTAGCATGAGTGAGACATTCCAGCACATTACCAGACTGCAATTTAGCAAGGTCTCATTCAGAATGTTGATAATGTATTAAATAGTTTTGAGCAGAAAAGCATAAAGAATCTCCTCCTACTGACTAAAATTTATAGCTGTGGCTTACATAGCAGCTTAGCAGTTCACATATGGCTTATGTCAATGGCAGAAACCATGTTATTTTCTAAATCACATTGATTTGTTACGTGGTACTGAAAGATCTTAAACAGAATCATTGGCTATAAATTACAGAATCTAGTCTTCTACATTCTTATCTGTGTTTCAGATCCGTCAAAATGAGCCCAAGAGTCAAGTCTTCTATATACACAATGCTACTAGTCAAAGAATAAGAACTAAGACCATTCAATTTCCTCCTTTTTTGGAGTCAAGCCAGGCTGACATTTTCCTTTCTGTTAGTTTTGGCAAAGAGGAAAGAGAGGGAGAACTTTACTGCTCTGTTACTGATGGTTTTTTTATTTGTTTTTATTAAAAATGTTGAAACATGGGCCCTCTGTCAAAACTGTTTTATTATTGAAAGCTGGGTGGGGTGAATGAACTGGCAACAGTTCAGAAAGCCATTAATGGTACTGATAACGGAGAATCCTATTCAGCCTCCACAGTACTGTTGTACTTAATTGCAATAAATTTTACTGAAATCTGGTGACTGATGTGCACAGTTAATGAATCGGTAAAGATTCAAAGGTTAATCTGCAGGGAGGTAACAAGCTCTGCCCATCTGATATTGTAACGAAAATACGATATTTGTTAGTTACATGATGATATTTTTTGGGCATACAACAGAAAAAATAAGTTTTTATTGGCTGCGGATTTGTTAGGTCTCCAAGACCAAAACATAGAAAAAGCAACAACTCTAATGGAGATTCTTGAACCACAGACAAAACTTAAATATATTAGAGGTGAAATGTGACTCCCTGAATAAAATATCTTGTCAAACATCAAAGGAATTGCCAGAGAAGCAGAGTGTTCCCTGAAGCAGAGTTGCATGCGTGCCCAGGAGTACCCCCCGCCTCTGCCCTCGTCCCTTTTCCAGCCAGTGCACCCCATCTCCCGACAGACCCGAGAGACAAAACGGCCATGCAGAATTTGGGAGGGGTGGGTGAAAGCGTGCAGTGAAGCCTTGTAAGAACTTCCCTAACAATAAAGTAGCTTTCTAGAAACAAAAGAGCGAGGTCCAAGTAGACTCAAAATTTAAGTCAAAACAGGAACACAAAGGAAGCAAAAGATAATTTGACAAACACAAAAGGGGTGGGTGAGGTTAAGAAAGCTCATGATTAATGCCCTTCCTTCGCCCTCAGGAGGCTTACATTCAGATCTCATTCTGCCATACGTATTTTGTGGCTTTGGACAAGTTGTTTACACTCTCTGGGCCTAGACCCTCTCTCTTCTCCCCCACCTCTTTTTACTAAAAATATATCTTATTTACTCCAGGACCAGATACCAATCTAAAAATCTAAATTTGTTTTAGATAATGTACTAATAGCATTGATAGTAACTAAAATTTGTTTCCATACACAATGACATAGTGATTAAGGTGTCAGGCAGAGTCCACAAGACAAATGCACATCAATAGGTTAAGTAACTAAACTTGCTGCGTTTTTTTTGAAACTTCCAACTACTAAAAATATCATCGCAGCACTTTCATAGCACTCTTTGGGTAGTTTGTTCCCTACCACTTTTGATGACATTATCCAGTTTGGCTGGTCAACACTGAATTAATGGTTTTCAAATAAAAGTCTCAGAAGAATAAATCTGAGAGTAAGAAATCCAGTCATTGGCATAGGATGGTGTGAGGACTATGATAATCTCACACTAAAGCATTTCATTATCTGCAGATAGCTGCTTGCATTGATATTTCAGGACAGGCTTTTTAAATTAGTAATGACAAAGATTCGATTACATACATTTTCAAATCTTTGAAGGATCATATGAAGAGAAATTAATGACATTAATAGTATTAAAAATATCATATACTAGCTTATAAGTTCAAGACAAACACATAGAAAATGTTAGAACAATACTAAGTGGTGGGCTGGTATGAGACCATTAGTCAGGATATAAAGCTGGATGAAATAGAGATAAGACAGTGAAGTATCATTTTCACTGAAAGACAAGATGGAAGGTGGGCAGCTGAATTTTAAAGTTACTTTGTGTCTTTTTTCTTCATCCTTAATATACAGTGAATACATAGGGCCAGGAGGTAGTCAGCAGGAGTTCAGCCTAAGGGCTTGAAATAGAAAAATATGTCTTTATACTTAGGCTACTTTTTTAGTGCTGAAGGAGGATTTATAATCTGAGAAGGAGAATTTGAAACTTTAGCATGGTTATTCAGGACATTTTGGGGAGAGGCAGGGTAGTTTTTGGTTTATATTTTATTACAGATTCTGTGCTTATATTGAGATTAAATTAGGATAAAATTAAAGAATACCAACAGAATAATGAAATGTCATTGCCATGACTGTATATTTTAGAAGAAAATATTAATTTATTGGAAATAAAATAAGTTTATGTATTTATATAAATACATATGTGTATCAAGCAGGTCAGTTATGAAAGGTAAGGAAGGGTCACTGCAGAAGGCTAGAATGAGGGCTATAATAATATTAAAATTGTAAAATAGTGAGTTCCATGGTGACCAAAGCAAAGCTCCAAAGAATATTAGGGTAGTGTGATAAGAACTTGGTGTACTACAGGGTAATAGGTCAGAATGCAGAACTGCAGTTCAGCACAACAATTTTGAATAAAAAGAAATATCCCTGAAATACCCTCTAAATATATTTTTATTGTAACTGCATAGTGATCAAGTTTAGGATACTGCAATCTGTTGACTGAATCCATGAAATAACCTCTTACGGATTGTCCCTGAGCTATATTTGAGTAATTTAATGTTTGTGATCTAATAAGGGAATATCATGATCAATAGCAAGAACACAAGATGGATGATGTATGGTCAGAGTCCATATCCCGAACATGGTCACACATAGATCAGCTATGCTCATCTACAGCAATGTGGCTGAGAAATGTAATAAATGGATCCCAAACAGACTTTGGCTTGTGTGATCTTTGAGGAGGTGTGAGAAAAAATAGGTCACTGTATCTTGAAGGAAAACACAAAGTTAGCAGGGTGATGAAAGGAGTAAATGTGCACTGTGGCTCAGGAATTGTCAAGATGGTGACGGAATGACAAAAGGATGATCACAGGATATCCTTGTCAACAAGAGAAAGAAAAAGTGTTCAAAGAAATTCTTGATTTATTTCTTTTCTTCTCCTTCCAAAAGCTGCACACAAAATTAAAAAAGAACCTGTTCTGAAAATGTTAATACACAGAATTTTGCAATCGGATGGTTTATATGGCAAAAAAGATATATCATACTGATGCACAACTCAAGTATGTATTTTAGCACTAGTGAGATGCTCTCTGAATACCATTTTCCTAGTTCAATCTGTTTGATTCTGATTGTCAGAAGTAATCGGTGCTTCTGGGTATCCAGCCTGAGGGGCTAGATTTTCAGAAAATCATCACTTTCTAAGGTGTCTCAAAAAAATAAAGAAATTCACTGGTTGCTTTTTTGAAGTTTGACAGCTTTGTTTTTGAACAAATTCTCCTGCACAGTTCTATGGCACCAATGACACAATCAGGCCGTGATATCCCAGTTTAGTGCAATCCTTCCCTGTGACACTTTGTGGTGCCATATGCAGAAAATCCAAACATCAGGAGTAGAAAGAAGAGATCAGGCAGTAAAAGCAACATATCTTTTAAATAAAAAGAAGTTATTGTGTAGTTTTAGATATTACGTAGAAGTCTGTCACTAAGCTACATTCTGCTAGGAGACTTCTGTTCTTCTAGGTTTTTCTCATTTGGCAGGGATGTTTCCTAAATAAAATATCATACTGTCTAGCCCCTTTAGTACTTATCTACCATGAAGATACAAAACAAAAACAAAATTGAGGCTGCTTCTTTGGCACATGAAACAGGTGGAACATTTCTTCTTTGTCTTTGTCCAACATGAAAGATTGTTGCATCTCTGAACTTTAAGGCATGTGTCCTTTGGAGTAATGCCCCTTCCGCTGGTTCTCCTCAAATATTGGCAGCTGGTCAACTTCTTTCCTTGGCTTTGCCAATGACAATATTCTGTGCTTCAGTGTTTCCTTTGTGTATCTGTGTCTGACATGATTTTCATTGCATACAGAGAGAAGTATACAGTGTTTTGGTTTGAATAGTGTAAGTAAAACAAGTTGCCTGCAGACTTTACACAAATGAATTTTGTAATGTGTCATAGTGAGAAGAAGTCCACAAATGAGTTTAAATATAAAATTTGCTCTGAAACAGACTGATAAACATATGTGCCTTACCTTATCCCCGGTAGCTGGACTTTTGGTTCTGCGGGAAGAAGGGAGGAAGAAGGCTGAGATGCTCCTATTCTGTTGAGACACTTATGTCAAAACCATATGGGCATCACTAACCACAAATCACTTAAAATGCTGATGCTGCCCTGTTTGTCTTGCTTTATCTGTCCATGTCTCCCCTCCCCACCTAGTTATCAAGCACCAGTTCCTCCCCTAATAAGGTAATGTTTAAGGCACATTGAAATTGGAGGGACTTTTTTCATTCTTCTTGCTGTGTCTCGTGAACAGGTTGCTTATGATTAGTACTAGAATCTCTCTGGAAAGAAAAAAAGGGTGTATCTTTAGGCCTTTAAAAGGCAGATGTCCACAGAGGCATATTTTTAGCACAAGAAATCCACTGTTAGTAGAGCTAAGATTTGCAAAAAGTTATGTGCTTTTGGGTCCTCTGATATTTTGTCACTCTGGAGCACTCCAGTTTTCATCCTGCTTGGATGACATATTAGGTAATATTTAAAATAAGGGGTCCAGGTTAGTTTCAAAGACTATCTCATGTTTGCAGAACTCTTTTTTTTTTTTTTTTTTTTAATAATCTGGTGTTAAAATATCCTTCAGCCTTTCATTTTCTTTGTTTTAATATGTAAGACTGATCTATGTTGGAACAGATGGAAAAAGACAATGTTTACAGTACAGTCAGGAGCATCCTTTCATTTTCACCTGCAGGAGTGGCGACAGTGAGTAGCTCTGTACGCAACTGTAGATTTGTTTTTCATTACATTTAAAACGTTTATAGTGTTGGCTCCGAGATTAGAGAAAGTCTGCACAGGAAATCAAAGCGTTAAATACACGTCTCTATTTGACATCAAATGTAGATTGAAAGTTTTCTGATCTCAGTTTACCAGAAATTCAGATGATGATATCAAAACAGGACAAGAAAGGGGAAATAAAGAAAAAAAGTTTAGTATTATCAAATTGCAGCTCTGGACCAGGATTCGCCTGTCCAGCACAATAAAGTTCTTGCCGTCTATGGGACTTCAGAGAAATCAGTCTTCTTACTTGGCCTTTGAAGTCACCAAGACACCATTGCCTGTGATAAAAGAGTTTATTTATAACTTGGTTAGCTTATATCTTTTCCCACTGAACCAGCAGGCTTTCTAAGGTTTGGGGATATAATTTCAAGGGCTGTTAAAGCTCTGTCAAAGTTTTTCTGGCCCCCTAAGGAGTCTGACTGTCCAGCATTCTGTTTGCTATGACAGGGCTTCATGTGAAAGCATTCAGAAAACTGACAGCTTCAACTGTGGCAGTTTTTGTAACAGAAAGTGGAATTTAATCTGAAAAAAAAATTAGCAAATCAGCATATAATTGGGTTTTTATTTCCTGCCTTTTTCTCCTTTTCTTTTTGCTATCCTAAGAGATAAAACAAAGCACAATGCTGTAAGTTCCTGATCTCTATGGGAAGATGCTATTTATATATAATCCAGCAAACTGCAAGAGGAAGGAATCAGGGATTTTACTATGATGATGAAAGATGTTAGAGCAAACCCTTAAAAGAGATTATAGCATAGAATGTAGCCCTGTTTTAGGACAATATTGTAATCCTCCTGCCAGTTGTTGTCAACAGCAAACATAAAGACTGGCTTAAATTATCTAAAGTGCTAGTTCTCAAATTTCATGGTTTGTCATGTCACCCAAGCACATCTACTGTCAAGAATTTAATTGAAAACTCTGCCTAAAGTGTTGCTGAGAGTTAACACTGGATCACTTACTGTGGCTGCACAAGCCTCTACAGTTGGGGAACCCTTGATCCAGAGGTCCACCCAAAATGAGCAAATATCAACTGGTTCAATGAAAATCTGCCATCTGGAGCTCCAGACAGTGTTTCGGTCTTTCTGTATTTAAAATCAGTCCAATAAATGAGATTGCCAAAATCATAAGACTGACTAAAAAAACACAGAAGAATTTGAAAAATACTAAGAAATCTGGGCTATTCTTCTGACTTGACTTCCCTTTTTGAAGCTTGGGGATCCCCACTTTCAAACTTTCCTTCATAGTCTTGTGAGCAAGAAGTTTTCTTTTCTTCTTCTTTTAAATTCAGGCCAAAACTCTCACATAATCTGGCTCAAGATACTGGCGTTAGTGTAAGCACCACATTTTGTGAGACTGAAGAAAAAGGCATGGAAGTTGTCCACACATTTCTGAAAATAATTGTACATATGTTTACCTTCAGATAGTAAATAGCACAGAGATAGGCACAGTGAAGTAAGAATACTGCCAGTTTAGTAGCAGAGCAATTCTTAAAAATAGCCATTTGGAGGCAAAGCCCAGGTCCACCCCAACCAGTATCCTGTTTCTGACAGCGGCCAAGGGTGGAAATATGGGGAAGGGTGTAAGGGCAAGACAGCTGTGTCATGCCTCTTCCCTGGCATACTCCTTCAGCTGTCAGCTTTTGGGGACTTCCCAGGCCTGAACCAGTATCTTTGGAAGTTAATTCAATGGATATTTCAGAAAAATAAAAGCAAAAATAAAACAAGGACAAGGAAAGACAAAGGCTGGCAATAAGATAATAGGGACTGTTGCATTTATTAGACTGAGTAAAGAATGCTGACGAAATAAGACAAGTGTTTGCATTAGCCAAAGCATCATAAGCTTGGCAGAATTGGTGCACAGACTGTTATAGATGCAAAAATATTTTATTAAGAAGTGTTATATTCAAGTACATTTGCCCAGACAGTCACAGCTTTAACACAATCTTCTTAGTGACTTCTGTCAACATTAAACAAGGTCTTTGTGAATGTCATAGAGCAGGAAATTTCTCATCTTTGTCTTCTCTTGATATTTTATACATATTCAGCAGGTAGCATCACACTTCTGCAGGAGCAGATAGTGTTGTGGAGCTCCTCTTGCATGCCTGTTGTTTTCCTCCCTTAAAATGGAGAAGATCCTAAGCCATAGGACAAAAGCATTGTCCTTCAGTGTGTGTCAGTCATTCTGTGTTTGTACATATTGTGTGTGTAAAGTGCCTTGTGTTCATTAAGCAACAGCTGTTATAAAATGGCAAAGTATTACTATCGTTAAGTAAAAATTTCTACATGTTGCTCCAAATGATTAATCTTGCGTAAAGAAATTTGCACTGTGTCAAGGCGACTCAACCAAAAATGCATTAACACTTCCTTGCTTTGATGTCAAAGATCTTGAAAAATATTATGATGGAAAAAAAAAATTTTGTCCATATAGCTGTATCTGTTTCCACTGTGAATCTATTAAAATAAGGAGTTTCTCTTGCAGATTAGTGGCACACAGAGCTGATTTAGGCAATGACAACTTGGGAAGTCAATTTATATTTGAATCAGGAAATGACTCAGTATTTTCTGAAGTCTTACTTCAAAGCTCACTCTCCTACAGTTAGGTAAAAATGATATCACATCTCCAGAATGTTAAATTAAACAATTGCATTGAGGCCAGGATTTATTTCTGATGGTGCTTTAAGCTGGTTTTTCATACTGTATATACATCTCCCAGGATGGTTTTTGTCATATCTGGACAATTATAGTGAATAGCGTGATATACACGTTCCCCAGTTCTGTGGCACCTTTTGTAATACTGCATGTCACTCTGTTTTATGTTGCCATACATATAACTTGTCTGCAGTGTGCTAGAATTAGTGGTCTTATGGTTTAAGAATCTCCTGACACTATGTGCTATTATTATGTTAGCTGGAATGGGACCTTCAAGTGAAGGTGATAATAAAAAAAGATGTTAGCCAATAAGAAGCATTTCTACAAATGATCAAATGACAGTGGAAAAGGAAATATTTTAACAAAGCAACATTAATACACCCCAGAACCAATGCAAATAAAATCCCTGAGGAAGACTATCTGAAGAAACATACCATACTTTTGGCATAGTGTACTTTACTGCATGCCCGACACATTTTCTGCAAAGCTCTTGTATATTTTCTGTATGAAAATCTAAATCATAAAGTCTTACATTTAGCAGTTGAAAAAATACAGATTTAAAACAGCAACAGTTCTGCTGTATGCCTACAGATTTTTTTTGGCAATTGGATCTGAAGGAAATGGTCTATCTCAAAAAGAGAGAAAAAAAAAGGCTGGTGAATATGGTCATATAATATGATTGAAGTCTTTCTGTCTTTAAGAAGTAGAAGGTTTGTGTGGACTACAGAAACACACATAAATAACTATTATTGCTATGATTACTAAGTGTATTTTCAATATGATCATCTTCAGTCTTGGCGCCGATTGAATTAAGGAAGTGTTGGGCTCTGTGACCGAGCCCTGCTTGCTCATGCAATGGTCCCCTTATGTGAGGGACACTGAGATGCTCTACAAGCTGGTGCTGCAGTCCATTCTGTTAGCAAGGCTGCTCTTCTTGGCAGCATAGATATGCTAAGATGTTAAACTCACTGTGCAGTTACCTCAGACAAAAAGTGTTGTTGCTTTTCTCTGTAGTAGCAGACATTTTACCATCATATTTATCCACCTCAACTCTATTTTATCCTCCTTTGCTTTACCTTGTGAAGTGCCATAGTGATTTTACATATGCACTGTTGACTATTTTTAAACCTTTGACAATGCAGCCAACATAACTTTGCAGGAATTCAAAGGTAGGCACAGGTCACCCATATTCACGAGCTTGTCATGCTGTGGATGGATGCATCCACAAGGACATAAGGGAAGCCCATGCCACTAAATGGGAATTTCTCTCTTATTGTTTCTTCCCTCCAGATGAACATAGATGAAGAATCACAAATGTGTCAATTTCAGAGAGTTTAAAAGGTGCTTCAACAGCTTGCAGAGAGTTTGTTACCACACTTGGCGTATTTTGAAATTGTAATTATGGAAGACTTGCAAAAAATATCACCATGACTGAAAGAGTCAGAGGTAAAATGCACATGGTAAAAGCAGAGATCCCTTTGCTTAATCTAAGTTTCAGGCAGATTAGTGCAATGGCAGAAGAAATGAACCTTCATTCAGAAATATATTTGTTTGAAAGCAATCAATCAGAGATGGCCACAAGCTGGAAGAATGAAAGAGCTCAATAGTTTAGGCAGGCAAACACTTTATAAAATGTTGTAAAATCTAAACAAGTGAAGTGTTTGTGTAACCCAAATCAAACTGCTAGTAATATTTATCTTAAAACATTTGTCAGCACCATGATGAAGCATGGAAGGTAGGTTGGAAGCATGTCTAATTTAAAAACACACACTAGGCTGATGTTTTTTTGAACAAATATGAATGACTTTGAATGAAATGTAATACAAAAAAAGTTTGATAAAAGGACTTATGTAAGTACACTGTATGCAATCAAAGTGCCAGTGGTGGAAAGCAGAAATACACTAAGCCAAGGCTGGCAAAAGTTAAACTGACACTTTTATAACGATTTAATATGTGCTGATCTTGTAGGACTATATTCACTCGTCTCCATAACTTCCAAGACTCTTTATTGCAGAGGGGAAACTATATTTTTCTTGTTTTAATTGTTAGCAAAATGCTACAGAACCTCTCTCCATTGTAGTTTACATTGTGCAAAAACAATTATTAAAATCACCTGTAAATCCTTAACTCCATTCATCTCAGTCAACTATCTGAAATAAATAGGCAGAAGATTACCAAGATTCAGGGAGACACAAGGTGAAAGTTGACATCACAGTGCTCTTTATTTCTTGAAAGAAATAATATAAGCTATATACATTTAGATGTCTTGATTATATAACACAAATGTGAGAAAGATTCTGTTTTTCCAGGTGGCAACATCACTGAGCAATTATAAATTGCAATTATTCTTGAAAAGATGAATCCACCACACTTTGTTACAAACCCCTCAGATGATGGACAGATTATGTCAGCCAAGAAGATGAGATCCTTGCCTTCTCTTCAGTCCATTTCAGCCTATTAAAATAAAGCCTATTTTAGTTTGGTCCACACTCCCAGCACCACAGGAAATAAGACAGGAAGTTGCTTTTCAAGGAACACTCCTACAAACCTTTGTAGAGGCAGTATGGTCTTGTCATGCAAAGCCTCAGAAACATTACTCTAATGGAGATAGGCTGGTAGGCTAAGGTTAGGTTGAAGTCTTCAGCATTGTAAGCAGCCCAGTGTGGAGGGCACGAAAGGCAACTGTCGAAGTCATGACGCGGAGTGTCACCTCAAATATTAGTTTGATCAACTGCTGTTATTAAGAAGCCAAATGAAGTTTATTGAGAGAAATTGGATCCACTATAATTAAAATTAAAAAAACCAAACTGGACAAATCTCAAAAAGTTTGGAAGATGAATACCTAGAAACATTGAAGACAAATATCCACATAGTTGACCTAAGTGCGGGCCTAGAAAGCCAAATGTCACAGGGGAATGCCAGTAGTCAGCTTACTTATTCCTTCCCACAATAAATCCCTGTTCAGGTACCATACCACTGTCATATTTACTTTTTATTTATGATGTTATGGGATCAGATTCTTTCACAAGAATCCCAACAATGACCCCCATCCACAGGTGTCATATTTTAAATAATATTCCAGTGTTGCTGGTCTCAGATATGGAAAACGAAGAACTGGTTCCAGTTTTTCAAACATTCTTTTTTTTCACATCACAATTATTCCTGAGTTTTGGTACAGACTTAGATTTATTATTTTACCCAATGTGATGCAGAAACCATGCTCATCTGCTATTTCAGTAGATCTATGGCTACAGACTGCTGTCTGGATGAGCACTGGATTCCAGACTGTTGCTGTAAGATAGCAGAATGGAGTACATGACCTTCAAAGGTGCCTTTAAACTGTGTTTTCTACAGTTGTCTTCACTTGATTTTACCCCAGCAGAATTTCTAAGGGAGACATTGTCTTGACATTGTCATTGGAATTCTAAGTGGGGATTCCAAAAAGACAAACTGAATCATCCTCAGAAAATCCTCTGGGCTGAAAGCAGTTGTGGTCTGGAAGAGTTTCTCTTCCCTCTTTGACTGCTTATGGTGTCTGGTGGATACCCACTCCTGGCTCAGCAGGATGTTTGGTACCAGTCCCACCGTTCACACCCCACTGGATGCAACAGTGCTCCAGGGCAAGAGCAGAGCTTAGCACGTACACGTAGTGTGGGTGAGTGTCTCCAGGAGCAGGTGTATGCCATGACTAACTCCACCAAGTCTCCATAGCTTCCATAACTTCCATAACTTAACTAATTTGTTAAAAGCCTTGTTCTTCCTCTTTAACACAGTGCATGGCTATTTCATCCCATCATCTGAGAACTTTTGCCCTGCTATTTTACAAGTCTGACATATGGATGATGACTTAGATTTCTCTTGCTGTCCTGTAGTACAGTGCAGATATTGAACCTTTTGAATTTTGTACAAATTTCTTATATTTCTTAGAGAGTGATGGGGATGCAGGGGAGGGATTAGGCAGACAGAGGTGCAGAAATACACAAAATAAAAGTAAAATAAAAGTTTGTCCTAATCTAAATGTCTCCTACACGTTTTGCTGAAAATGAAAGAACATGCAATTCTTTCGTTCAAGAACTTGTAATTTGCAGAAGCAAAACACATGAAAACTCTCACTTTCACTTGTAAAATCTTTGGGCTACGTGTAGATAAATGACAGTGAATGGAGTTGCCCATAACATTTTTTTTCCTATGATCCTTGGACTACAGATACAGTTCTGACTCTTTAAAAAAAATTGTAGTGCACCTGATCTTGTATCTTACTGGAGAAGATTTGGGAGGTGTTTAAACAGGCATGTGAGAGGCAGCACCTGCAAAATGAATGAGTGCAACTGGATTGTTGAGACTCAAGTGATGAAAGAGTTAACTGGGCACCGCAGCAAGAGTGCTGCAACTTAACCATTGTGAATGTTGCTGAATGATTCAAAACACTGCATTTGAAAAAATCTTGCTGCAGTTTATAAAGAACATACAACTATCCCATCTTTTCTGGAATGACTATTGGAAACAAAGACTTGCACTGTGCCTTGCGTCTGCTCAGTGGAGTTTTGGCTCACTGATACCTACACTTGGGCAAGATCGGCCAGATTTTTGACTATGCTCAGTTTTGCAGAAATGCTCTAAAATCCATCTCATTCCACCAAGAGGGACCCTCCCTCCCCCAAAAACCCCCTCAAAACCCTAAACCAAGCCTCCATCCCAAAACCAGACGAGAATTTGGGCAAAGAAATGTTAAATCTAGGAACTAATGTGCATATCTGCAGCTGGAGCCATCCTTACTCTCAGGTGAACTCTAATGGTGAGAGCAAGCCACTGCAGCTCCAGCCAGGGCAGCCCAGAGCAAGACTCGGACTGGAGCAGTCTGCGCTGCATAACCGCACTGATGCTCAGCTCCAGGAGGACCCCGCTGCCCTAACAGCCGTTTTGCAAGTCTCCTATTTGATGTGAAATGAGTGCTCCTGCTTAGATGCTCTGGATTTGAGTCTTCACACTTAATTTTAGGCAATTGATCAGCATGTGTTTTTTAAAAAGGAATGACTGTACTAAAAAATTAAACACAGGGGAATTGTCTCTTGGCACTCATGCTGCCAGAAGTTCCAGGAAAGATTACTCTATCCACTGCTGCATCAGAAAGCATTATTCCAAATGAGGAGTCCAGATGTTAAATTTATACAGTATCTTCCTGATTTCTTCCCCTATGCTTAGTTCAACTTTTCAAATATTTTATCTCTTATCCAGATAGTCAAAACCTTCTGCTTCATGGGGAAGATCATGAGATCACCATGTCTGCAGTCTAAAGAACTGAAGACTCTAGTTGCTGTTTCAGTCAGTTTTTAAGTCCTTAACTCATGACATCGGAATATGAGCTATTATCCCTAAACCATTTTGAGGAAAGTACTTCATAAATAGTCTGGCTGACATAAAGATTGGACCATTTAAACAGCATAGTAAATGCATAAGAAGTATTATCTTATGTTGCAAGCTTTGCCTATGTACATGGAGTACTTTTAAAAGCTGCCAATAAATCGTAACAAGATAGCTTAACACTTTGAAACACAGTGGAAAAGCCAATTAAAAATATCTTGGAGCAGCAATTGGAAATACAGTGAGCCAGCTGGTCAAAGGTTGCTTTCAGAAATAATTCTGAGCTTAATAATTTTACTGCTAACAGTCAATCAGAAATACGGCAACCAACTAGAGTATCCTCATTTTACTTTGGACTAACACTGGTGTCATAACCAAGGATACTCAAACTAATGCCACCCCTTTGATACAAGTGTCAGCCCAGAACTTCTGTCATCAGAGACAAAGTGGGAGCTAATAACGAAATGTTTTCCTAAATGTATTTCTATTCCTTTTCTTCCTAACATTTCTTTTAAACTATGGATTACAAGCTAGCTAGAGCCTGAGATAGGGGATGACCCTTGTCAGTGCACCTATGTTGAGCAGTGAGGTCCCAGCTGACGACTGGAATTATTCAGTGCTAAAATGATATAAGTGATAATTCACAACATCTGTGTTGTCCTTCAGGAAGTATTTGTTATATTCCAAAATATAAACTTAGCATATTTAGAGTTCTCAAGTGAGATATTTTGGCTGTCTTGTGCTGTTGGTGGGTGAGTGGTAACCTTCACTGCCGTTTTCGCATTCTGCTAAGTCAATACACCATCTTTTAACACATTTTTATCGGAAGCCAGACCTTTAGGAAGGACTCCATATTCTCTATTGTCGTTTCTCACACCTCAGAAAACCAGCTTTGTTGAAGGTGTTTTCTTCAGAGCTGCAGGTGGCAAAATGAGTAAGTATCAAGCAGGTAGCAGTGCTGGTAGCAGGGTTTCATGCTAAGCCTGCACAAGTGCCATGTTTTTGACCAGTCAGATCTATGAAAAGGCAGTCAGTCACAGCCCCTTTACATGAAACCAGGACATCTCACCTCTCCCTCATCTGTTCACGATATTAAATCAATGGAGCTTCTTTGAGTTCTTTGTAATCTACCTTTACATGCCCCACTGAGGGGGAATGAAGCCTCTAACATTTCACCAGTTGCTTTTCTCTGCTTTTTTCCCCGTAGAGGTATGGATATGATAAACTGGTAAAGAGATGTCTGCAATAGAACTTTCTCTGTCTTTCACCTCAGTAGGTAGCACTGTGCTCCCAAAATGGGTCCTGGTTAATCTCAGCAGAAGCATTAAATAAGCGTATTAACATCCCTTCTATTTCTCAGAGGCAGAATTTGACATGCAGTTTGACATGCATTACACAGTCTATAAGCTTTAACAGTTAAACCAAAACATTCTGAATTTCTTTTTTAATGTATTGGAAAAATATTTATAAAATAATATGGACAAACAATGTGGGGATGTACAGGAAAGCTACACAGGCTACTTATGCCTCTGACTTGGAAAAGGGCAGTTTTAGGTAAGACTTGTGTGCATACACTGATATTGTATATTGTGTTCACTTCTACTGTCATCACATTTTCTGAACAAGTTACCAGTTGAAAGCATTATTTTATATTCTGATCTTTTATTAGCATTCAGACTCATCTAAAAAATGCTTGGGGACCTCATATAGCTTAGTCATGGTGAAACATCAAAGTAGACAGGAGATTAACAGTGTAGACAAGCACATGGATCTCAGGGAGAACTTAAAAAAATTTGAGTGATTTGGTCCAGCTGAAGTTCCCCAAGGAAAACACCACTTCTTATATGAAACTTGACCCTTGAAAAATGTTAAAATATTTTTAACATGATCACGTCACTATCTGTTGTTTTATAGCACTTCTAGAGGTCTAACTCATCATTTCTATAAACAAAGTAACTTCCTGTCTTCAGTCAATTGCTTAAGAAGAATGAAGAATACCAGCTGATAGGTCTGATTGTAGCAGAGTAGCAAAGGAAGAGTATTAAGAAACAGGAGAAAATCCCCACTCGGGAAGATGCTACAAAACAGTGATGATTTTTTTTATCATTCATTTGTAAGAAATACTTTCAGGATTTAGAAAGAAAAATCTCTATTTTAAATTCCTTATCAGGAGGTTTTATAGTGCTACAGATTGCTTCAGGCTGAAAAAAAAAAGAAAAAAGAAAAAACTGTCTTTTCATGACAACTGGATAAATACTTCCAAAAAACATATTTTCATGTTTTAATTTGAGATAAAACAGCAAACTTTTCCTTCCATAGTATCAACAAATGGTTTCAGTTAGGCTTGCTATGAATATTCATATGAGTGCTTTTGCCTCCACAAGGAAGCTCCCAAATGAGAAGAACTAATCAATGCACATGGTTATTGAGGCTACACAACAAAAATTTTCCACCTAAGCTCTCAGAGTCCATATTTGAAACCAACGTGTGTATTTTTTTCTGGAGAAAGGCTCCGATTCCTCAACCTAGAGCAGTTTCCACTAGGCATGAACTACACACCACAAATTGCAAGCTAAGTATTCTGTACCAAGACTATGAAATATGTAACTAATATATTTCCCATGTTGAGAGGATATTCAGTGGCTACAAGGAAGACCATTTCATCTCTATTGATCACAGTTTAAAACAGAGCTACAGTTACATATTGGATGAAATCCTAGTTCCAGAGAAGTCAATGTGACTTTTGCCTTAGCTTTTGATGGACCAAAATTTCACCCCTTGTTTTCTCTGACTGAGAAAACAGATTTATCTTCTGGAAGCCCATTGGCCTGAATATGAAATGCAAGTTCAGATCCACCAGCTGTAAATTATTTTGAATTATAAACAGACTTTTTGAACCTCTAGTGAAACAGAGGAAGGTAAATGGTGAAAGAATATAATCCACTTTCATTTGGCCTTTGTTTTTTCAGATTAGCAATAAGTACTGATTTCCATCAGTAAGTAACATGTCTTTGTTAGGCAGCATTTGGTAACACTTTTCAGAGATGAATGGAAGTCATGGTAGTATAAGCATCATTATAGGCCTGAAACCAAAATTTCAGCTGACAATGTTATACCGGCTCTATATTCTAATGTTATCATGAGGTTACACCTCCTCATGTGTTTTCATTTTGTTAGTACAGCAGATTTCAGTAAAACATTACACATAGTATAAAAAAATTATGCTGGAAATTTGCAATATGTCACTAATTTCTTGCCTCCTGTGCCCTGGCACATTTTGAAAGGAATTAGCAGTACAACACTCTGATTGACAGAGTTTCTTGTGAGGCAGGCCTGAAGGGTGAAGAAGTCCAGGACGTTATTCAAGAAGGAAATCTTAAAGGTGCTGGAGCAGGCCATCCCCATGTGCCGAAAGACAAGCCAGCAGGGAAGAAGACTGGCATGGCTGAACAGAGAGATTTGGCTGGAAGCCAGGAAAAAAAGGAGAGTTTGTGACCTTTGGAAGAAGCGGTAGGCAAGTCAGGAGGACTACAAAGATGATGTGAGGTTATACAGGGAAAAAATCAGAAGAGCCAAAGCCCAGCTAAAACTTAATCTGTCTACTGCTGTAAAAGACAATAAAAAATGTTTCTATAAATACATTAGCAACAAAAGGAGGACTAAAGAGAATTGCTATCCTTTATTGGATGTGGGAGAAGACATAGTGAAAAAGGATGAGGAAAAGGCTGAGGTACTTAATGTCGTCTTTGCCTCAGTCTTTAGTAGTAAGATCAGTTGTTCCCTGGGTACCCAGCCCCTGAGCTGGAAGACAGGGATGGGGAGTAGAATGAAGCCCCCATAATCCAAGGGGAAATGGTTAGTGACCTGCTACACCACTGGACATTAGCAAATATGGCGCCCATCTACAAGAAGGGCCAGAAGGAGGATCCGGGGAACTACAGGCCTGTCAGTCTGACCTCGGTGCTGGGGAGGGTTATGGAGCAGATCACCTTGAGTGCCATCATGTGGCACATACAGGCGATCAGACCCAATCAGCATGGGTTTATGAAGGGCAGGTCCTGCTTGACTAACCTGATTTCCTTCTATGACAAGGTGACCCACTTACTGGATGAGGGAAAGGCTGTGGATGTTGTCTACCTAGACTTTAGTAAAGCCTTTGACACAGTCTCCCACAGCATTCTCCTGGAGAAACTGACTGCTCATGGCTTGGACAGGCGTACACTTCACTGGGTAAAAAACTGGCTGGATGGCTGGGCCCAAAGGGTTGTGGTGAATGGAGTCAAATCCAGTTGGCAGACAGTCACCAGTGGTGTTCTCCAGGGCTCAGTATTGGACCCAGCTCTCTTTAATATCTTTATCAATGATCTGGACGAGGGGATTGCATGCACCATCAGTAAGTTTGCAGATGACATCAAGTTAGGCAGGAGTGTTGATCTGCTTGAGGGTAGGAAGGCTCTACAGAGGGATGTGGACAGCCTGGATCAATGGGCCGAGACCAACTGTATGAGATTCAACAAAGCTAAGTGTCGGGTCCTGCACTTGGGGCACAACAACCCCACGCAATGCTACAGGCTTGAGGAAGAGTGGCTGGAATGGGGTGTTGATCGATAGCTGGCTGAATATGAGCCAGCAGTGTGCTCATGTGGCCAAGAAGGCCAGCAGCATCCTGGCTTGTAACAGAAACAGCACGGCCAGCAGGACTAGGGAAGTAATTGTCCCCCTATACTCGGCACTGGCGAAGCCGCACCTTGAATACTGTGTGCAGTTTTGGGCCCCTCACTACAAGAAAGACATTGAGGTGCTGGAGTGTGTCCAAAGAAGGGCAATGAAGCTGGTGAAGGGTCGAGAGCAGAAGTCTTATGAGGAGTGGCTGAGGGAACTGGGGTTGTGTAGGCTGAAGAAAAGGAGGCGCAGGGGAGACCTTATTGCTGTATACAAGTACCTGAAAGGAGGTTGTAGCGAGGTGGGTGCCAGTCTCTTTTCGCAAGTAGTAAGTGATGGGACAAGAGAAAATGGCTTCAAGTTGCACCAGGGGAGGTTTAGATCGGATATTAGGAAAAAATTCTTCACTGAAAGTGTTATCAAGCATTGGAACAAGCTGCTGAGGGAAGTGGTGGAGTCACCACCCCTGGAGGTATTTAAAAGACTTGTAGATGTGGTGCTTAGGGACATGGTTTAGTGGTGGACTTGGCCGTGCTAGGTTAATGGTTGGACCTGATGATCTTAAAGGTCTTTTCCAACCAAAACAATTCTATGATTCTATGATTCTATGATTCTAAGATTCTAATATTTACTAGTTCTGTTAGAGAGTTTCAGCTGTAATTGCCCAGATGCCATCTGCTGAATTGCTCACAGGTCAAAGCCCAGAGTCAGGAATGTATTTCAATAAAACAAAATTCTCTGTATGAACAGAGTCTGAGGCAGTTGGCACCTCATGATTTGCTCTCCATGCTACACAAATTTCCATTGTTTCTTCTCCTGGAAAGGACACTTTCTGTGTGACTGAAAAGAAAAATAGTGAAAAAAACTATAAATGTTTAAGTATTTTTGTCACTACACTTTGTTGTACTTTATGACCATATTAACACCATTCTACAGGAAAACAAACAAACAAACAAAAGGCCATGCCATAGCTGGTGATGTCTCAGGCTTCCTCAGTCCTGCCTGTTTGGACTGACCCCACAGCTCGTGGCCATCTTATGGGGAGCTCCTGCTGGCCCCAGGCAAACAACAATGCTGGGCAGGGCCATCTGCATGGCGGGTGACTGACTGATGGTGCAGAAGGGTAGTGCAGTAAGGAAACTTTGCCTTTGTATTGAGAAAGAGGGGCCCTAATTTTGTACCCTTTTTTTCTTTTAAAGCTCAGTCACTCATGCTGCGGCATACCAAGCTCAAGCAAACACAGTTTAGTGTTCACAGAGTGACAGGCTCACAGTGGGGCAGAGGCTGGCTGGCACCTCTGGAGATGGCTTTGTCCAACCTCCTGTGCAGAGCAAGGCCAGCTACAGCAGCTTGCTTGGGGCTGTGTCCAGTCTTGTTTTGAATATTTCCAAGCATGGAACTCCACAGCCTCTCTGAGCAGCCTGTTGTTAATTTGTACATTGTACCTGCAAAACCCAAGAGTCCCTTTGCTTTGCAGAAACTCTAAAAGACAACTTTCAGTAGCTTCTGCAGAGACAATGCTGCCTTTCACCTCCTGTGTAACTGTACATGGTTCTAGAGGACACTGATCTCTGCAGGGTGGAAAAATGACCACAGCCTTGCTGCCCAATATGCTTAAGCAAGAGCTCAGGCAGCTGGTTCAAGCGCTGCTGGCAGCCCTGGCAGGGTCAGCCCCCCTTGTCTCTCATCTCTCATCTTGCCTCGGACTTTTCTCAATGCCATAGCATAAAATGGTCCACCTCAAGGGAAGCAAACTGGCTTTTGAGGAGCTTTAGGATTTGGGTCTGTTGCTTTAAAATCCAGAGAGAGAAAAACAATCTCTGAATGACCAATATGCCCGTTCAATGCATAATCTGTATTTATGAATCACTGCATAATTAGCTTAACTAGTTTCCCACCAAGGAGAAATAGTATGTTAAGCCCAGTCTTTTTACCCTTATTTAACAGCACAAATTATATTTCCAGAGATAGAAAAGAAAAAAGGCAAAACAAAACAACCCTCAAACACCTGCAGTATTGACTTGCTACTGATTTTTTGTCTTCTAGGACTTGATCCTTCAAGTTTCCTTCACTTGTGATCCTTCCTGGCAATATCAGCTTAGAAGATGTGGATCTCTACTTATGTAGAAACGCACTTCAGTTACAAGCTAAAGCAAGTACAGATTCAACAGTATTTTAGCTCTGATTTCCTCTCACATAAAGCATAAAAATATACAGCATAAAAGGCAGCCAATTCCAATTACCAAGTTATCAGATCACTGAGGAGGTCTAGAAATGTTGAAAGTCATGGAAGAAAAGCTCTAGCAGCAGAACTCATGCAGGCAATTTTAGGCCTATCACCCAACATTTGCTAGATTTTTTTAATTCCTACTCAACAAATTAAGCAACATATGATGCTTGACCCCTTCCCCACTCCTAGCCTTTTCTTTCTCTCCTCCTCTTCAAACGTCTTTTAGGGAAGGCTGGGTGGAAATAATTTCACTCCTCCACACGCTGTGTGAATAGCTGGTCCCCTAACACTTCCAGAGCAGCTTTACTTCAAATGCTGCCACAGCAGCAAACAGGTCTGACGAGGATTAACACCTCCCTGTATGTCACAGTTTAAAGCTGGGCCGGCCACTAAACCTGTGGCAGACGCTCTCTGTTAACCCTCCCCCCCCACCTGAAGGGAAAGGGAAAGGGAAAAGGGAGAGAGACTTACGGGTTGGAAAGTTAAAACAGTTTTAATAAACCTATAATAATGAAAAAGAGTATAATAATAATATTGGAATAATCAAATATATACAAATATATATACAAAACCAAGATCGAGCTCTCCCGATGTCGGCAACGTCACCACCGGCACTGCAGGGCAGGCTCCTGGAAGGCCCAGCCTGGGCCTAGCGACGGTCGAGAGCTGGATTCAGGAATGCACAGATCGGGATCGGGGGCAGCAGGAAAACAGTCGGAGTCCTCCTTGGACACCGGCCATAGTAGAAAAGAGAAGCGAGACCCTTGTGATCCCCCCGCTTTATACCGAGAATGATGTGTATGGGATGGAATACCCTCGTTGGTCAATTTTGGGTCACCTGACCTGTCTGCTCCCCCTGCAGCTGCGACCCCCCTTCGGCTCTTCACTCATAAGCAGTGAGGAATTTAGCAGTGACCTTGGTTTCTCTAAGACTAAGTACAGCAAGAGCCTTAATGCACAACATCCCTACCGGTGCCTCAGCGATAACTACAAACTTCGAGCGTTATCAGTCCTGGAAGCAGACACTGTCTGCAAGACATGCAGTTAGTTTCAGAAAGTGCAGTTACTTAGAGGAGACTTAGCTGAAAGTAAAAATCACTGAAAGGAAAATCGGCCTGGTTTAGGCCAAACCAGGACACTGTAATTGGTGGATTTTGATCATTTACAGGAGTGACGTTACTCCCATTGCTCTCATTGATTTTGTTTCATAAATCCCAAGTGTGATATTATGCCCCTGCAGTTTAACTGCTTTTTAGGTGGTGGGAAGGACGGTGAAGGGGAAGAAAATGGGGGGGTGGGTTGCACAGTTCACACTACATTTAGTACTCCAATCCATATGTTTTATTTCAACTTTCTCTGGTTTAGGCTGCCTAATTTTCATCTTGAGCTTTGTTTATTTCACTTCTCATTACTTCCTTTAGCTTCCTTCTGTTTGCAATGGGTTACCTTGCTTTCTACTGTCTAAATTTGCTATGTATTTAGAGGTGCTTAGATTCAGTTGTAAAGGAGGTCACACAGAGTTCAGAAAAGTTTGGAAAGGGAAAAAAAGTCTGAGAATGATCCCCTATTTTTCTTTTCTTCATGAAGGGTGCTGATGGTTTTGTGATTTGCATGGTAAGTGTTATTGGGGACTAGCTCGAGTATGGCTTGTCCACATGCACTCAACTCAGGACAGTGCAGGGTTGCGATGCTGTGTCCTCGCATGAGATCCTATCTGCAAACGAGCAGCAGGAGATCCACTGGGGAAGGCTGGGGGAGGAAGGGAAGAGAGAGACTGCATCAGTCCAATTTGAAATAATTAATCTAATCTTCTTGTTACTAATCTGACCAATTCATATCATCCTTCCCCTCAAAACAAACTGCTGCATGTCGCATTCTCTTTTTTATAGACTTCCTGTGGCCATTAGCCCTACGTCAGCTTGTGTGATATATCACGTATCCTTTAAAACTCTACATTCATTTGAAAGAGTTCCTGAGTTATTAGTTCCTCCATCCACGCACTGATCCCTCCCCCTTCCTTCCCCCTGCCCCAGGTAATCAGCAATTCAGCAGGACACTCAAAGCACCTACTTACAAAATTATCTAGCCAGGAGGATGTTAGATGTTTTATGTATATACGGAAGAGGACCAAAAACAATTGGCTGGGTAAAACATTTACACATAACTTCTGGCTTTCTCTCAGGCAGAGCTTTTGCGAGGGATTTATAGGTCAGATAGGCTCAGCAGTTTCAGCCTATTGCCCACCCTACCTTAACAAAGCTTGCATGTGTTTGTACAGCTGTGCTCATAGCTGTGGGAGTCCCAGGGATCCCACAAGCCTTCAGTTCCTCTACCTCCCCTTCATCATTTACCAGCACACAAATGTGCACAGAATGAAACTGTAGAAAACTGTCTGACTAGCAGGTTAAAGGCCCAGGATTCAAACCCTGTTTATTTTCTTTGCTAGGTTTCCTGCTGCTACAGTGAGTAAATGGTATTTTTCTCCTTGCCTTTTTACCTGTTTGTCTATCACTGTTTGGTCAAGAATGAAAGAAACCATTCCTTTCAGGGTCTTTCAGAGGACTTCAAGGGACATACAGTGTTTATGTGCTGCTCTGGCTCTTCAGAGTTTTGTTCTGTTTTGGGAGGGGGGTTGGAGATGGGTGCACAGAAGTAAAACCATCTGCATCTCCTGAAACTTCACACTGAAGAAGGAGCTTATTTTAAATAATATTAAGCCAATTCATGATTAAGTCCAGTAAATGCTTGATGCTGAGCAGTTTAGAGGTGGTTAATACACCTTTTTGAACTGGTGCCATGAATTACAAAGTCTGCCATCTGGGGAGGTATTACGTTTGAAATTAAATTAAAAAAAAGAGTCAAGAAGTTTCTGAAAATTAGCTAGCAAATTCCAGCCAATCTTACATTCATTATGATTTTTTAAAACAGCAAAAGAAAACAAGGAGAAAAAAAAGGTTCTTAAATCGTATCTATTAACCTAATAAAGTCCAGAAACTGAGAATTTCAATAAAATATTAGCTTATCTAGTGATTTCAAAAGAAACTGTATTTGTATTTCAAGTATTATTGTCATTCCTAAAGTCTGATGCCAATTTGATAAAAGCTCTAATTCAGAAAAGTATAAACTCTACTAACAAAAGAAATTAAAAACTGTCACATTTTCAAAGGATCCTATTACTCAGTTCTTGCAGACATTTCTCATTAGAGAACTGTATTCATTAACACTTGATATGTTAGCAATCTGCCAAGATTTTTCCTTTTCTCTCAGACATTTGGGCCTCCGTTCTTCAATGAGCTAAGTGAAGACTCACATCCACATCCAGACTGACTCGGAGGGTAGAAATTCAGACAGTGGGAGTGGGGGCAGGATGTAGAGAGGCTCTGACACAGACAGCTTGCAGGGGCAAAGCAAAGTGACATTTAAGTTCTTTACTATTCTGGTCCCCACTCACTTTTTTTTCATTTTGTAATTATGTAGACATAAGAAGGAAAAAGGAGAACCTCACATGTTGTTTCCACTGACACCTGTTTACAAAAGAGAACTCATCAATCATTGCAAAGAGGATTCAGGCACTGGTTGAGGACTAAAGATCATGTCCCTGTTTGAAAAATCACATTCGTATTTCTGATTTTAAAAAGTCAGGCTGCAGGTTCTGTTGCAGCACTCAGAATTGTATGGGAAAATCTGGTACATTTGAAAACGTGAAATAAAAGACCCCAGTTGCTATATCTTTTCTGGGGTGCTCTAATCTCCTTCTGTTTTAGTTTGTTTTTATCAGATTAACCCTCACTTTACACATCAGGTAAGATGCTCACCAGTTGAAATGAAGTGAAAAGAGAATGAGGAAGCGTATGGATATGCAAGTAACAGTCACTTACAAAATAACCATGTTAAAGCTTTGCATGGCCAGTCTCAGTGAGATGCCCCAGGGAAGTATTATAAAGAAACACTGCACTAAAAAATGTAATTAGGGGTAAGAAATCTCCAAACAGTGTTCTTTTGGACAATTACCCATACTGCTGCTATACCAAAGCTTTCAAAAATCTTGAGACTGGCTTAAAAGCCTGAAGTTAGAAAAGGCACGTTAAAGATTATTTTTTTTTTTGGAGGAGGGGGGAGGATTTGCCTTTTGGCTTTTTACACCTTTTCAGGTTCATATTTTCATGACTTTTGTCCAATTTTGATGGTTGAATTTTTTTTTTTTTGTCTAGTAAAAATGTGAAATGATTTTGTTGTCACACACTGTCCTTGTTTTAGGACATGGGGGGACTGGAAGGAAGAGCTTCATGCCATACTGAATCAAATGTCCTACTTAGCAGGTGACTACACACTTTGTTTCTTATCACTGACATGCACAAAAGACCTTCAAGAGTTCCCTGTTTTTCACAATCCTGCCTCTTGACTCTGTAGAGTTACCTCTGCGTCCTGGAAATAACTGCAGGGGCATTGCAGAGATAAGACAATAGGACTTCCATTGTCAAAGCTCAGGATAAAGTGAGGGGGGAATAATATTCAAATAAGAGTACAGATTGTGAAATTTTGTACATTGTCACTAAGGAAGTAAGATAAACTGTATTCACTGCTGAAAGTATGAATAGTTGAAGAAGCAGCTAATCTTCTGTTCCAGTTAATGAAGAAAGTTAGATTATAAGCAGACAGTACAGGAAGGGGGTGACGGACTGGAAAACTCAAGCCCTTCCTCTGAGATACATTTGGAAAAGATCTGTGGGAGAGTTGAAGGAGTTTTTGTTTGACTTTCCATTTGTTTGGTTTGTTATACAGCAAAACAGAAAAAGGACGTGGGTATAATACAAATCTCCCCAGTGTTACAGAAGATCCACCTCCTATATTAATAAAACATGTGAAGACAGGCATTTAACTGCAAGAATTTGTACAATATGGCAAGAAGGAGAGATTATTGCAAAAAACTGGAATGGAACTACTCAGTGAACAGGGACAAAACACAAACGTATCTGGGAGTAGATGAACATGTTTGAAGCCTCCTCTTGCTGTGCATGCAAAATTCATGACATGCTGTGCATTCCAATAAGAAAAGGTATCCTCAAGATCATTAGCCTAAAACCTACACTTATTTCTGAAGAACTCTAGGAGCTTAGTCTATAACTTAGGCCAGTGGACTTTCTTTTGCTTTTATTAATTTTCCAGACACCAATGAATTTTAAACCTGTCTCACCTAAATAACAAAGACAAAACCAGTATAAACAAAGGAATTAGAAATAAGTAAATATGCTGCCTGACACTTCCTTACCCCTTTTGTCCTCACTGAGCCTAAAATTAGAGGAAAATCCAAGCATGTAATATTTTTTTCACTACCTTGTGCCAAATGCTTGTGTATACTGATTATGATAGGGACCACTTGTTGTCAAGAAGCTTCAGTCTGCTTGCAATACATAATAAATACACCTACACACAACATGTTAATAGCCTTCAGAGTAAAATGGAAAGTCTTAATCACAATCCACGTGTTTTCCTCACACTTCTAAGGTGCTATACATACAATCCTGACCGCATTAGGTCATCTCCAATTATAGGCTTCTAGTATGATTACAGATATACAACTTCCAAAGAGAAAATCTGATGTGACTGAATGATAATCCTTTTGTCATGCTGCTATCTTGGAGATAAAATTTCTGAACAGGTAGCTTTTGCCTTTAGGTGATCCAAGTACAGGAATTTATCATCTGGCAGATCTGCACAATGCAACCAGGTGGTATCAGCTGATATTTTTGTAAGTAGAGTGGCACATTACAAAGAACATAATGTGGTGTTTATCAATCTTACCAGAGAAACCAAGGACTGACAAGCTTTAAGGCTTATACCTGGCATTTGTGAGGTCTGGAGATTTGTAGAGCACACTGGAGAAATTTTATAATTAGAAAGTGACAGCATTCTCATGCTGGCAGCGTTTAGACAAAAATTGCGTTTAATCTTTCTTTTCTCTTTTCAAGAAAGATAGTGTTTCACTTAGGGCTCGTTCACCCTGTATCTTTCTGTGGTTCTCACTGACATTGTGGCATTTAAGCCTATTCCTGTTAATCCATTGCCATTTAAACCTTGACCTGGAAATGCTGCAGAAAATATAGCATACTGGGGAGTATGGTTGGGTGGTTGGCAGGAAGGATTTAGGGATATTGGAAAAGCTAATCAAAGAGATGCCAGAGAAGCACAGAAAGAAGAAGCTGGTATTGAAAAACACAGAGGTAAATTCTTACAGGAGACTGTGTGATGTAATAGAGATTCCCTCTGGGAGACCAGAGGTCTCTCCCTATAGGTACTGAAAACACATTTTCCAGAAACAGCTATTGGTGTTCAGTGGAACAGATGACAGAAAGAAAGAGGGGAGGAGGAGAAGAGAGGAAGAATCCAGTGGAAAACTGAAGAGAGGAAAAGGACAGGAAAGAAATGAAATGCACCACCAAGAGTTCTGGTTGTGATTTTAATGGATCAAGGGCTCAC
Organism: Nyctibius grandis; assembly: GCF_013368605.1. NCBI lineage: Eukaryota > Metazoa > Chordata > Aves > Nyctibiiformes > Nyctibiidae > Nyctibius > Nyctibius grandis. The sequence continues at coordinate 24,134,287 of NC_090664.1, read as the reverse complement.
CAAATCTTACTTTGCTCTGCACAGCTACCACCACTGGAGTGGGCAAATTCATAGCTCCCAGCAAGGAGGTCTGTTGAAGAGGAAGCTTGTCTACTGCGTGTGGGAGATAGACTGGATATTGTTCCCCATGTTTGAGTCTCATGAATAACTCTGTGCCTGTAAATATATGTGTAAAAACCTACAAACTTAAAAATAGCAAAGGTGAGTGTCAGTTTGGGTACAATAATAAAATAAAGTTGGAAATAAGGCATAGATGCTTATGCACGACAATGCAATATTCAAAATTCCTTGATGAAGGTTGGTTTGTGGGGGTTTTGACCATTTTCCCTAGCACAAAAAACTGCATCTCACACTGGGAAATGTTGTGCAGTAACTTTCATTTCTACTGCTGAAGAATTAGTCGAAAGAGGTAATTTTTGTTCCTGCCAGAATCCTGTAAACTTCAATGAGGTTTGGGTTTCATCCTCAGTTTTCATTTTAAAAACTGCAAAGTTACAATTTGTAAGTATATAATAAACAATGACATAAAACAATGAGAAAGTTCTATAGAATTGTACTGGGTAAAGCATAGTTATTTTTTGTGAAGACTTATCTAAGCTATTTCCACTTGTGATCATGAAACAGAACACAAGACACTAAATTGTAATTGAATATTTTCTATTGTATATATTTATATTTAAAGGGTGTATATATGTATATGTATTTATATAAGGTAGTGTAGAATAATACTTTCAAACATTCTTAAAAAAGCAGAATGAGTTAGCTTTCCTTTAATTTTCATTAGGATTGCAATGTATGAAATGGTTCAAGGAGCATTTGTCATTCAGCTGGCTTTGTAGGTGCACAGTTGGCTCCCTTCCTCCTCATCCTCCTCAACCTTGAAAGGAGTAGCACTGTAGTGCTAGTAGTCTGTTTCCAGTCTAGCCTTCTTTAATCATGCTGAAAAGCCTAAAAGCCTGTAGAAGGTCCAATGTAATGACATTTTTTAAACAGAGAAACACTCGGCAAATATTTATTGTGATTGGCCTAATTACATAGCAGAGACGTGCCAATATGCCCATTATGGTTTTCTTACTGCAAAATCTCATTGCAGAAACTGAACTTTCAGCTCTAATAATGGTGGCAAACCTGATGGTTTTTTTATGGCATATAATATCCAAGGCCTCTGTTTGCTTATTTGGATCTAGTCCAGATTGGTTCTAAGGACTGAAATGACTCCTGGGTTGTTTTTTATTTTGGGAGTGGAGAAGAGCTTAGGCAGTTATGAATGATATGATCCAATGAACCTCTTCCCACCAGACTCTTTGCTATTACAATTCACACAAAAAGGCATCAGATATTTTGCTCGGGGGTCACGTAATGTTAGATGTTAGAAATTATGATTATGTCTCTTTTTTCCCAGATGGGGAGATTAAATCCTGAAATAGTTGTTAAAAATAACTGGTCAGGTAGTGTGACAATCGCTTTTGGTCTGAGTTGTATCAAAAGTGAGAACTGACCCAGTGCATTCTCAGGCAAATTTCACAATGAGTAAGGGTGCACTGGAGGGGAAAGAGATGTAGCCTTGCTTATCTGAAGGAATTAGGAGAAGCACAGCAATTAAAAACTTGAACTGAGAACTCATGGTCTTGTTGGCTCTCCGCATAAAGTTTCTTGCTTTCTCCTACAAGATTGCTTTTTGGGGTACTAACTCTGTTCATCTCACTGTATTTCATGCAGAATACTGCAGAACAAAGAGCAGGGCTCACCAAAACTGAGGAATGGTCTTGCATCCTCCAAGAGGCCCAGTGTAATGAGAAAGCTTGCATGATAAGCAGAATATGATGTCATTCTCCAGCTCCAGCAAGATAGCTGTCTTCCTGAAAGTCAATTAAAGCCAAGAATTTTTAAACTAGGAGCTCGAAGTTAGGACCACGCATCTGGACAGACGATGTGAATGCCTGTCAATCAACACCAGGCAACACCTTTAAACTGGCAATTTAGTGATCTTAGCTGTAGTTTCTTCTTTTGACATTTCTGTACTAAGGAAATAAGCTTGCCATGATCATGGCCACAACAAACATTTTTAATTTCATTTTCTTACAGAAGTTTGTAGCAAGTTTCAGTTGCTCACCTGGATGTATTTGTATACCATAGAGGTACACATTCAGACTGAATATTTAAAGATCTGTAAGCATATACAGTCTCTAATTTTTAGATCCAAAGGTAACATCATACATTTATCTACAGACAGCGTGAGAAACTCAATACTATCTGGCTCTTTTATCTTTCAGAAGCAGGAATAAACAGCAAGACTGAATCTCTTTATGGTTTCAAACTAAGTTCCTTTCATTTTCTTATATCTAATTCGTATTCTATTATGTCTAGTCAATTTGTAACAAAAGTGTCTTTATTGTCCTCACTTGTTAGTACATTTAAGTAGTGCAACAGGGAACAGTAGCTTAGCAGTGAGAGCCTGCTCCATGTTTCCTGTTTTCAAGGAGGAAAAAGGAGATTTTGCATGAAATCAAACATTATATTCTTGCTGTGCCTTCTGGACATAGGATTCTTTCTTATCATCCTAGCAAAACGTTTGCGACTATGTAAAATACAGGGCTGATCTTTTGGGCACCGGGAACTGCCAGGGAACTCTCATTTGACTTTTAAAAAGGCACAATTCATTGCTGTTTCCTTATTTTTTAAATAACTACTGCTGTGACAGATATTTCTATTTCGCATAAAAATTTTTTCTAACTAAGGTTCCCAAAGTTTTAGTTTACTGTATTGTATGATTTAAAATACAAGAAACACATTGGCATATTTTCTGTATCTTTCTTATTTTTTTTTAATTATTATTTTAGAAGTGCATATATGAAGTTAAGGCAATTATTGTTTGAGTTTCTAAGTTACCACTAATTGGTTTTCACCTGAAATCACAGAACTTAACTGATCCAGGATATGATGTTTGGTCCATATTATGTGATTTTCAACCACTTCATAATTTTTATAGGAAATAACTGTGAGGATATAAGCAGTCACTACATTCTTTTCTCGCCAGGAATATACATGTATTAATTTATATGCACAATAAGCAGCAGGAAAAGATTAACTCCAAAGGGAGAATCCTATATCACTCAAGTACGTAATTGCATATTCAGTACGTGTGAACAATTGCATGGCCAGATGAGCTCTATAATCACTGTGATTGTAAGTGCAAATTATGTAATTGTGCATGCTGGTAATTGCCATAGCTATTTGCCTGTGAAGTCATCTCATTTGCATGTGTGACAGCGGCCTTTGCATTTTCAAATTAGGTAATTAATTGTGGGGCAAAACATTTAAGAAACTAGAACCCTAAAGAGTAAGTCTTGTTTCCATAAAAATGTCTCTAACCCTGAAACAAGTTGGGAGAGGTATATGGAAAAGAAAGACAATTATGTGTCCCAAGAATGTTATTGGAAGATTTTTCACATGGTGTCACAACATTTTTAAACAGCAATTGCCAAATGGCACTGGTACAGGAATCAGTATGAAAGAGCCCTTGCGGGAAAGTCTGCTAAAAAACCATGGATATTAAAAAGAAGTCATGTGAACGTCAGTTCCATTTTGCAACTATTAATCTAATACTTCAATCTAACAAACATTTCCAGCCATTATGTTTCTCAATTTGCATCACCTGGCTTTGGTCTTCTCCAAGGGTAAGCCAACTGCTCCACAGAAAGAGCTGAGAACGGGCCTGTTTAGTTGACTGACTCTGTACTTTCACCATCTCTGGCACAAGTTCTTTTTCCCTTTTACACTCCCACAAAGCAATCTTAAACTCTTACGCTAAGAGGGAAGGTCACTTGCTTCCTTTATAATTAGCAACCTACTACTGACTGATGGAATTTTAGAGAGAACAAATCTTCCATAAAACACCCAGTTTCATGGTCTGGATGGGCACATGCCCAAAATTATGATCTAATTCACAGCCTGTTGCTCGAAAAGGATGTATGATGCTAACCTAGCCTTAGAGAATATTATTAAGAGCATGTCTACACCATCTGGTGCAGCATGAGAGAGAGCTTCTCAACGTAGTGCCATACAAGTGGGTAAGCCTATAGGCACGCTGCAGTATAGACCCAAACAAGTAACACAGCACTGCTGCTCCCAGGTTAAATGAGGGATTAATCTTGCTGAGATGTTTTTCTAACACACAACTCCTCAGCAGGGAGGATTTTCCAAGTCAGAGTACAGCACTTGTGTGGTGGGGCTGTTTGAGGCTCCAAGGGCTTCACAGACATCTCAGCCCTTATTAGTAGACTTTAAGCAACCACAGTGAATGAGGAATACATATTAATGCTACATTTGATAGTTACTAGTATCTAGCACATTCAATCTGAAGGATCATTTTGCAAATAATAATGGATTACAGCACCTTACTATAATTAACGTACAGATAGGTTAATTGGGGCACTTAGTAGATTTCTTCATGATCCCAAGGTAAGCTCCATGCTGCATATAAATGTAGCCACTTTGTCTAATGCTCTTCCCTGGACTTATCAAGTGAGATTTTGATCACTTGTACTTCTATACTTCTGTAATCCTGTCTATTTAATAAGCACTTTGATGACAAGCACTACTTTAATAGTTTAGTGAATTATTTCTTCTTGTGACGAAGCACCTTTAATCTTGCACATTTCAATATGCATCCTAAAACCACTGCCAGTCGTATCTGCTTGTCATCTTGCAAGGTGGGTCTTCTCTCTACCTAAAACTTGGCCAGGAAGACAGTACAACCTTATCTGCATTATCTTGTTTTCTGTTTAAAGTCTGTGGTGGGAAGGATGACAGCTATGTCTGCATCCACCAGCTACACGAATGGCCCATGTTTGTCCATCGCTTTCCAAACCGAGCTCTTTTCTGTCCTCAGGCCCTACCTCATATATCTTCTTTTTGTGAATCCAAAGGCCACAGAAAATGATAAAAAGAATTTGGCACTTGTATCCTGAAAGCACTTCCAGCCATCTCCATTTGTCAGCTTCCAAGTCAATCTTGTACAAAATCAGACCTATAGGTCATGTCACCCACTCCAAGAGCTGAAACCAATGGGAAGAGCTCAGAGAAGGAAATGTATGGAAATTCTTTCACAAAAGACAAATACTGCCAGAGGCAGTCTACAAAAGCCCATCTGCTCTGGTGAGCAGATATGTGGGCATGATCCCCTCTTTGTTATTTATGTGGGGCTTAGTTTCGTAACCTGGAGTGAGAACAATACCTCTGTTCAACACCAGCTGTATAATTTTAGATAGCACTCAATAGCCAATTGAGCAAGACCGATTCCAATCTGTCAGCATAGTGTGGTCTGCACTGTCGCAGGAAGTGTTGTTTTTGGAACAACGTTGAGCAGCCATTGCCATTTTACTGTCTACTGACAGAAATTAATAGTGAAGGCCTCACAGAGCAATTTATCAACAACCATTTGAATTCACACTTTTTTCAGCCCTCCTATCTCCAGACCAGCGAAGGGCTGCCTGCCTATTTACGTCAAAACGTCAGTAGAAGGTAGAAATTGAGCAGGATCAGCTCCTGGGAGTAACCGATCCCAGTGATGCAGGGTTTGGTTAAACCCCGCCAGGACTGGTTTTGAAAGGGGGCTGAAATGCCCTGGCTCAGGCCTCTGACTGGTCACAGAAGAGATGTAAACACAGATGCAGCAAGGCCACCGAGCCCCCAACCCTGCAAACACAGCGCCCCAGATAGTGCAATTAGCACCGCGCAAGACGAAGCACCGGGAGGAAAACCTCTGAAAGACACAATCGTTTTTTCTTCAATTCAACCGTGTAGCATAAAGTAAAAAATACCGATGTGTTAACTGACATGAGAAGGAAGTTTATTTTCAGTCTTTTTATCCTTTTTTTATCAAAAAAAAAAGCACATTCCCACTCAAAGAGAAAATATGAACTATGTCCGTTTGAAAATCTTTTGTCTAGTCAGTTTTTGTCTGCTGAAAATACCAGGCTGAGATTAGTGTTCCTTCATATCCACAAGCTGTGCTTGCGATGATACAAATTGTTTTACCATCTGCCTTAAATGACAGTGTAATTCTGCTAGAACAGAACAGTACTCCCAGCTGTACCTTATTAGTAGTGACAGTGTGTATACAAAGAGCACTAGGGTGGCGGTGCAATTTCAGTATTCATAAAGAAATAAATTAACATCAGAATGAAATTCAAGGATACTGTACCATACAAAAGACAAAAAAGAAAGAAGTTAATGGGATATTAATATTCCTGTGGAACAAATATTCTTTTTTTTTAAGGAAATAAAAATGAGGACTATTTGCTGATGAGAAAATTATTTGAAGTAATATTTGTGTGTATATATGTATAAACATAAATTGCAATTAAATCTTAGTTAAGAAAATACCACTCTCAACCACATAGCCATTCTAAAAGGATTACCTTTTTAAGCATGAATGACATTTACGTAAAAATACCTTTGCATGCAATAGCTTTGAAAAAGATTAATCTCTAGACAGGTTTGCCCGTACCGTTTTTCTCACAATCTAGCATCACTGGGGAAAAATAGACTTTACAGTCTGGCAGAAACTTTGAAAGTACATTTTCCAGTAGCAGGCTTTATTTTCAGCAATTTATCTTTTGCTGCTTCCTTACTTTGAATGGTACTTTTGATGCTGTTTTGTGTGAAGGATAACAGCAAACTGTCTGGAAGAACCTCAAAGGGGGTAGGGGGGAGAGGGAAAAAGAAAAAAGACTGCCTTGCTTGACAAATTAAAATAGGCTTTCCCATTCTTCCATGCAAAAGCTGATTTTTCCAGTATAAAAAAAAATTACAGGGTTCTTAAATTTCTGGCAGCTCCTAGCATAACCTTCATTATTTGGTATCCTAACCACAGCATCAAAACCCCAAAAATTCAATGAGGAAAAATTCTTTTTTTTCTTCAAAGGAACTCATTGTATACTCCACTGTCAATGCTGAGAGGAGGGTGATTTTTTCCTCTAAAAAGTGTGATTTTTATTGCAAATCAGAAAGACTGTGGAGGTCCAAGATATGATCCACAGCAAAAGCCTGGCACACAAGGAGCCTTCATGACATACTGCAAGGTCAGAAGCTGTAAAAATTAATGCAGAGAGTACACTCCTGTTAATAAAGAGTTTCGCAGAATCTGATCAGCCCAGGAATGACTAGAATATACTTTTTTCTTAATATAGTATTTGTTTGTGGTTTATAACTCTGTAGTAAGGGGAAAACCGGGGGAGGCGCGCTCGCGGGTGCTGGGGAACGGTCCGGAGTAAGCTACGTGATCTCAATGTGAGTATGGAAGCTTCTCCTTTATTAATAAAGAAAGCAGTGGTTATATAGACTATGCATATGTTAATCACACGCCCCGATCGCACTTGTGATTGGTCCATAGGTTTACATATTCAGAGCCGTGACCGCCCCGCCCCCCTCACGGATGTAGTTTTGCTTCCCGCGAAGCAGGCACCATGGGGTTCTTTGTTCTGCACCGTGCAAGGGGAGTGCAAGGTCGCTAGCTCTGGGCTTAACCCTTGCTCAAAGCCTGGGTTGCTCAGACTGCTCAGTGGCACAGGATCGTGCCCCTTCTCACTTAACCAAACCTCTACAATTCCCCTTTCTTGTTTGTGAGCAAGCCAGGCCTGATTCACAAGTTTCATTAACGCTTTCTGCAAACAAGAAAATAAACATGGTAACATTAACAATATAACTCCAATCACAAGAACTCCTGTAAGAACCATTTTTACCAGTTCCATCACCCATCCGATTTCTCGGGGAGGTGTGGTTTTACTGATCGGCTCGGCATCCAAAGTGGTCCCTGGTCCGTGGCCACGCACATATATCCCCGGCCACTAAGGATCACTGGCACTGGTCCTTTCCACTCCCCTGTAGCAGGTTCCCGATAAATCACCTGTAACTGAGGTATAATGGTGTTATTATTAAATTTCAACTGCTGGTGATGTACAACAACCGGTGGTTCTTCTCGGTCCCCTGTTAAACACAGAAAATTCAAAGTAAACAACACTTTATGCAACCACGATGTTGGATCAGTATCTACCTCCTTCTGTCTCCTTAAATATTCCTTTATGGTTCTATGGGTGCGTTCGATGATCCCTTGACCTGTCGGGGAGTGTGGTATACCAGTAACATGTTTCACTCCCCAGCGTGTTAAAAATACATGAAACTTTTGGCTGGTATATGCTGGCCCATTATCTGTTTTGATCTGTTCTGGCACCCCCGTAATGGCAAAACACGCCAACAAATGTTTACAAACCTGTTGCGCCTTTTCTCCGGACATTGCAGATGCCCAGATTAACCTCGAGAAAGTATCTACTGTGACATGTACATATTTTTGTCTCCCAAACTCTGGAATATGTGTTACATCCATCTGCCATAGCTCAAGTGCTGCCAAACCCTTCGGGTTTACACCAATACCAATGCCTGGTCCCTGAGCCCCACACCTCGGACATGCCTGAACAATAGATTTTGCCTCATTTTCTGTTATTCCAAATTGTCTCTGTATTCCTTTTGCATTTTGATGGAAATGCTCATGACTTTGTCTGGCTTGTTGAAATTTGTCTAAAGGAGGAATATGGCAAGCAGGGCTAACCAGAGAGTCTGCCACCTGATTGCCCTTCCCCAAACCAAGATCCCATTGATGACTCTGCACACGTATTATACAACAAGGCGCACTGTGTTGTCGCATAATAGACCGTAATTGCAAGAATAGCTGTCCAAGGCGGGGATTTTGTGTGTTTCGGAGCAATGCCTCCTCCAAGCGTGGGATGACACCTGCTACGTACGTAGAATCTGTGACTATATTTATAGCCCCATCCAGCCAATTTGTTAAGGCCCAGCCTACGGCAGATAGTTCCAGAGTCTGTAAGGTATCATCGGTCTGACCATACAGCATGTGGTGTACCCATTTCCCTTTTTCCTGCCACACACACACCGCTTTGTGCTGTTTCTTTCCCGCATCTGTATAGACTGTTAACCCTTCCACTATTGGTGTTTTCTGTACTTTAGATTTTTCTGTAGTATCTGCCATAATTTACCTTTCGGTTGCTGTGAATGGACTCTTCCTTCGTACCCCAAAAACGCCTCCTGAATGGGTCGAGAATTACGGAACCACCATTCTAGGTCTACAGCATTAACAGGAATACTAATATCCGCTGGATCCAGTCCCGTTAATTCTATAATCCTAGATCTACCCTTTCTCTCTAGTTCCCCTATGGCTTCTGGTCTAGTCTGTATGCTTGTCTTTGGTTGTACACTAAGGAATACCCATTCCAACACCCAAAAATCTTCATCTTTATCGTGGCATTTGTAGTGGCATTGGTTGTAGCCCTGGGGGAGTTCCCCCTTTTTGTTTTGCCACTGACAAATGACACCACAAACCATATTTTCACTGTTAATTGCAAGCAGAGACACAGGTAGTTCACGAATGTGTCGCGATGACCATGCAGTTTGTAATTTGGCGATGACTGACCGCAACGCGCTTTGTTGAGTCTCAGACAGCTGTATGGTGTCAGCAGGGTGTGATCGTAGCAGCAGTTCGGTGAGGGGGGCAATCTCGGTGTTCGAGATACCGACACAGTTACGGACCCACTGAATATCTCCGAGAAGTGTTTGTACATCCTTCAGGTTCTTCAAATCTGTATGTAGCTCCACCTTTTGAGGTCGGATTTGAGCATCCGAAATTGTCCATCCTAAGTATTTCCAGGGATCAGTTCGTTGAATCTTTTCTGGTGCAATCACGAGACCTTTCTCCGCCAATGTTGTTGTTAGTTTGTGGAGACTTTCTTCTGAAAAAGGATCGGCCTGACATAACAAAATATCATCCATATAATGATAGATGATAGTCTGTGGCCATAGCTGGCGCAATGGTTTCAGTGCCCATGCCACATAAAGCTGACATAACGTAGGAGAATTTTTCATGCCCTGTGGTAGAACTACCCATTCATACCTTTGAGCTGGTTCCGCTTTGTTGATAACAGGAATAGAAAAGGCAAACCTCATGGTGTCCTGAGGATGTAAAGATATGGTGAAAAAAAAGTCCTTCAAGTCTACAATCAATATATGTCATCCTGCTGGTAACATGTTAGGTGACGGAATACCTGGTTGCAATGCTCCCATTGCTTGCATTTGCTCATTAATTTTCCATAAATCATGTAATAATCTCCACTTTCCACTTTTCTTAGGGATGACAAAAATGGGTGTATTCCAAGGACTAACTGAGGGTTTGATATGTCCTGCTTTTAACTGTTCCTCTACCAGTCCCTTAATAATCTGCAGTCGCTCTTCAGTCATAGGCCACTGGTCAACCCACACAGGCTCATCTGATAACCAAGTCAAGGGTGTATTGGGCGACTGCTCACCAGCGGCCATTATCAAAAATGGGTGGTTGTAAGAACCGCACCAATCTGACTTAAAACATCTCGCCCTATGAGTGCTTCCAAAACCCCAGGCAAGGACAAGACATAAACTTTCAAAGTTACACGCTGTCCCTCTGGAAAGTGTAAGGTCACAGGGTGATGACTAACAGCTGTCATAGAATTCCCGCCAACGCCAGCAATGTGTGAATCAGGTGTTTCTAGTGTCCAATTACTTGGCCAGACGCGTCGACTGACAATGGTGATGTCGGCACCTGTATCCAACAAGGCCTGTACCTTTATACGAGTGTTGTTCTGAGACATTGTGATTGACATATTTGGTCTGTTGTCCATTCTCGTGGTAAAACATACCGCTGGTCCTGTGGAGCTAAATCCACGATCTCCACGGTAGGTAGTCATATTAGCACCTTGTTGATAGGCAGAGAGGGGGATTATTTGTCCAACTCGACTACCTTTTGGCACAAACATAGGTGGATTAAGTGTATACATCATAATATATACGATCCCAGTATAGTCTGCATCTATGATTCCTGGAAGTATTATAAGTCCTTTTATACCAGCAGAAGATCGTCCTAACAGAAGTCCTCCCATGGGATCGAAATCCCCGCTTAGCGGACCCTGTACATTAGTAGGGACCTTCTGTACTTCTTGACTTCGCAAGGTGACATCTACTGTAATTTCCACGTCAAGCCCCAGGCTTCCTCGGGTTGCTGGTTGGTGCTGTTGTAAAAAGCCTTTGGTTCGTATGATGGGTTGACTTGTTTCCTCACGCGGCCCCTCTCCGCGCTCCTTTGGAAGTTTCCCTGACACGCCTTAGTTGTATGATTGTTCCTCTGGCAGGTATCACACCAGACAGCAGCTCGGCAATCTTTTCTGACATGTCCGTTCTCTCCACATCGATAGCAATTTCCTTGAAAGGATTGTCCCGCTTGCGTTGGTCGTCGTGTCCCTCTTTGTTGTACCAGCGCTGCCAAAGGTTGAACCACCTCCTTAACAGCACTTTGTACAGCAGCAGCAACAGTATTGCTAGCTCTCTGCATATCAGCACGTTCGACTCGCTTCACCATTTCTTCCACTCCTGCACCTTTAGGTAAGCTAGCGAGCAACTGTTTAGTTTGTCTGTTTGCGTTATCAAAAGCCAGGATCTTTAACATCTGCTGCCTGTTATCCTCATCAAGATCAGGATGACTCATTACAGCTTCCCATAGTCTATTAATAAAGTTCTCATATTTCTCCGTAGCTCCTTGAACCACCGATCCGAATGACGGGATCGCGGAGCCAGGCAAGGCTTGGAATGCTCCAAATGCAAGCTGTGCAGATTTTTGTAGTACTACTGCTGGTAACTGTAACTGTGCTTGCACCGTAGAATAAGCTCCTTGGCCTGTGAGAATGTCCATAGTAACTCCATGTAAAGGATCATTTGGATCGTTCATTCTCCGCGCAGCTTCATTGGCTGCTCGTTGTGCCCATTCTGAACCCCACAACAGGAACTGAGTAGGTGTCAGCAACAGTTTCATTAAATTCTGGGAGTCATGCGGGCATAAAAGATCCGCAGAAAAAATCCAGGAGACTATATTCCTTGTAGCGTCTGATTTTACTCCATACTGGGTAACTGCAGCTTTCGCTTGTTGGAGAATTTTCCAATCATGTGGTTCCCAAGTAGCTACTCCATTCTGTTGTAGCACTGGAAAAGCTCCTACTCCTCCTAGATTTGCTGCTGCACTCCAGTGTCCTTCTAATATGGCATCACGAATCACCCCACTCCACCTCGGTGCCCTAGGTGCAGGTGGAAGCGGAGCATCCCTGGAGTTGTCTTTGTTTTGTAATCCAGGAGCCGGTGCTCTTAATTCGGGTCGCTGTACCTTTAAATCCTGTAATTCCCGCAAAACCTGTTGCAGGAGACTCGTGACATCCATTTCCAGGTTCCCACGGTCAGGTGGTGTAGATCTTGATTGACAGGGCGAGGGCGGAAGGGGCGGGTACTCCGGCAGCGCAGAGGGGATGAGCCCGCCCGCCTCTCCTCCGGCCAGCCGCGCAGCGTCTGGAGGGGCTGACCACCCCTCCCCCTCCTGTTTCCGCTCCCCTTGCCAATCGGTCCTAGGAGCGCCACGTGGTTCTTTGTTCGCAACCTCCTCCTCTAAATTCTTACTCCGCCATTTCTCCCGGGATCTTGCCGCTTCTACCGCCGTACGAACCTCAGCCACGGATGGTTTTATGTTTGCCGACATGCCCTTAACTGCCGGTAACTCGAAGAAACGAGCCAGAACCCCAGGTTTTTCTGTTTTAGCGGGGGGGGGTGGGCTCCGGCGGCGCCGGCTGCATCTCAGCAGCCGCGCGGGCGACCTCTCTTGCTGCCCTCATAGTTTTTAAAGTCTCTATCACGTTTTGCCAGAGTTCACGCAACTCCTTAATTTCTTTTTCCTCGGGGTCCCTCTCAACAGTCTTTTCCCACATAATGTCTCCCACTTCTTTCCATTCCTCCACAGAAAATACAAGCGCTGTGTCTTTAAAATGTCCCCAGTGCTGGCCCAACTTTATCAGCTTAATTAGCTGTTTCTCTGCTGTCTCGCTCCCTCTCTTAGAGAGAATATCTGCAAGCAGCACGGCTGCAGCCTCTATCTCCATGGCTGCCCCTTTTCCAGTGTCTGCTCTGTCCTTAATTGAACCTGAACAGCACCTGAACTCTGGGAGCTGAGTGGCCAACTCTTCCAGTGTCTGCTCTGCCCTTTTTGACCCGAACAGCACCGCTCCCAGCCGTCTTTTTCCCAACACCTCCTTTTCGCTGCTTACCGCAGTCTCAGAGAGAGCACGCCGAAGGGAACCATCCTCTGCTACCAGTTGTAGTAAGGGGAAAACCGGGGGAGGCGCGCTCGCGGGTGCTGGGGAACGGTCCGGAGTAAGCTACGTGATCTCAATGTGAGTATGGAAGCTTCTCCTTTATTAACAAAGAAAGCAGTGGTTATATAGACTATGCATATGTTAATCGCGCGCCCCGATCGCACTTGTGATTGGTCCATAGGTTTACATATTCAGAGCCGTGACCGCCCCGCCCCCCTCACGGATGTAGTTTTGCTTCCTGCGAAGCAGGCACCGCGGGGTTCCTTGTTTTGCACCGTTCAAGGGGAGTGCAAGGTCGCTAGCTCTGGGCTTAACCCTTGCTCAAAGCCTGGGTTGCTCAGACTGCTCAGTGGCACAGGATCGTGCCCCTTCTCACTTAACCAAACCTCTACATAACTCCTTGGGCATTCTGGCTTGGTTAGGTACATATTCTTTATTCAGATATGAGATGAAGTGTAAAGGTAGGTGCCTGAGACAAACATGGATAGGAACCGAGTGGGTTGAAGGGTGAAGAAACACTGTTGTCACTGAAGGACAAATAGAACTTTGAAATAACTTTATACACTAACTCATCTTAGTAGAAATCAATTGCACTGTGAAAAGTGATTAGATCCTACCTTAATTTCACCAATCCAAATGCCTATCCTGAATGTTGTAAGAAGCAAATGTGAATGCTGGCTCATTGTTCTGCAAGGGATGCAGGAGAATCCTCCTGCCAGGACCCCCTCAGCACAGCTAGTGAGTTCCAGTTGTGGATATGTACAGCCATATAACCTGTTGGATATTTTGAGACAATATGACATCTATCCATGGCATTTATATAGCAGACTCTGTGTTATACTGCTCACACACAGGAACTTTTTTACCCCTTCTTTCAAGCTATAGGCACTTTTATAAAGTCTACCGGTGGCCCCTACTAAATTCAGAGAAGAAACATCAGTAAAACCTGGATGCAAAGGTACGTACCTAGTTAGAAATGTGAAACTGAAAATGTAACCATGAATTAACTGTGGCTATGCTGACCAAGTTATGGGTCTGAAGATGGCCAGAATGTAATCAACAGGTGCATTAGAAGAAAATACCGGGGACTTTCAGCAACCCTGTGAGATGTCTGTTAAATCTGGGTGCTCAGTCTATCCTAAAAACAGTCAGATTATCCCGGTGTACTTCATAATTATCTGTTTATTAACGTTGTTTCACCTCTGTATACTTTGTAGAAGTGTTTTTCTTGAAGAAACCTTTTCTTTCAGTACTTCTTGACTATTATTGCATGGGATATTTTTCAGGTGATACTGAACCCAAGACAGAGCAATCGCTTCTCCCAGCTTCACAAAATTTACAACCCCTTCTGATGAATGCTACTGTTCCATTCAGAGTGTTACCTCTCTCATCCATCTATCTATCTGCCTTGCCCTTCTACCAGAGGTCACACCTCTGTGGTTTTATGGGACAGATCCTGGGTGGACATAGCTGGATCTCTGTTACTCCAGTTCAATCTAGTGTCTTAGAATAGCTCCACCTTCACTGACAGTTAAGATTAAGGAGCAAGGAGCAGCCAAGGCACAGTTATATGTGTGTGCTTTTATGTATGTTTATTGCTACTGGGTTGGACATTGGGAAAAAGTGGCATCTTAAACTGGCATAATTAAACTAGAATTTGTTTAAACTGGAGTAATCAAATTAGAGCTCTAAATCAGAGAAAGCTCTAATGTAATTCTCCTTTTTCTAAAATTGTTTTTTTCCACTGATAGGACAATATATACATATAGTTACTTCACATGAAAGAAAGAGTTCATGTAAGCATGAATGTGTTTGTGGACAATGTCATTGGAAAAAATGGAGAAATAAGGGTACTAATATACTACTCATCTTCAGCGTGACAACAAAATGAGATAGAAAAAGTAAGTAATGAAAATTTTAGGTAAACAAAATGTGTTTATGAGGAAAATTAGAGCTCTCTTCCTGACCTGAGCATGTAATGAGGATGGTGAATGAGCATTGCTTGTAAAGGAAGGCCAGATCAGAGATGGTCATAAAACGAGCAAGGTTTCAGGCAAACAGACAAACAAGAAAATAGGTAAAAAATATGGTTGTTTACATTTTGCAGGATTGAATTTTTTTTCCACTAAGTTTTCTTAACCCGTGTAGAATCATCATAATTTCACACTGAGTGTATTAATGGGTTTTGATGGTTTAATTTTTCTATCTAGCATGAACAAGCCTTCTGTGATTGTGAGACCTAATGAGACCTGATGTGAAAGTGCTTGAATTACACCTGTTTTACTTTTAAGAAAGTGCACTCAACAGACATGGAACTAAGAGGGTCAAATATATCTTGATCAGAGCTTTGCCCAAAACAAATCACAGCAGTTTAGCCTCGAGGTGGTGAGAGATAATGTTTCAAAGGCGAGTAAGTCTGTGCGCAAACTGCCTTTGTCTTGCCAATAGACTAATCTGGTTAGCAAATCATTCTTTCATGTTTTGGGTGCAACTTCTTAGAAATGAGACTTTTGGTCTCCTTTTCACTGAATTTCTACCAGTAGGAAGGGGTGAACGGGTTGGTTTGTGCACTTTCCACTGAGGTATATAAGTACAAGCTGGTTTGTAGGTTATTTCAGCTGATACAGCCTCTCTGTGCTTTCTGTATCGAAAATAGGTGTTTATTACTTGGAAATCCAGCAGAGCGCTGTCCTTTAATCATTTAACTGTGGTATCTGACATGTTATAAAATGCACCTGTTAGAGACTGTGCTGGAATTCAATTAGCTCTCATGTGACTTTTGCAGCTGAAGTAATGGGCTGAAAGGTTCTACTGGGTAAATACAAGATCCCAAATTGATTCACAGAGAAGGAGACTGGAGATATGTCATGATTTCACTTTGTAAATTTTGGCCATACCACAATAATCACATTGTTATTTTGCTTTAAATAGACTATGACTAGAGTGATACTTCTTATGTACTTGGAATTTTCAAAACAAAAGTCTTTTAGTTAATACTTCTCATGTTAAATGTCAGACACTTATGAGTAAGAAACAAAAAATGCTGTACTACAATAGTTACAGTTTTATAAATGGTGACCATTTCTTTCCACTCATTGTTCATGTGTTTTGTCATATTTGACTAGTATAGCTAGACATAGAGTAAATTCATTAAGAAGCTTACTATGACTTGTTATAAGAAAACAACAGTTTTAATTAACATGCCTTATATTCATCTGTAATAGCATTATAACAATTCAGTAATAAGAAACAATTTTTTTTATGGCATATCTACTATAGAAAGCTTCTTTGATGTGTGTGTCCACCAAGAATTTCACAGATTTCTTTCACTTTATGTTTTTGTTTGACATTCTATAGCATGGTCTGGTATCGGCTGCATGATCCATTTCTTGCTCTTACATTGAACAAACAGAACTTTTACTGTTTTGTTAATAAGAGTGATCATAAAAGCTACATCTTGGATCAGTTTAATGTAATCTTTCACAATCTTTTACATTCTGTAAATTTTAGATTTTACATCTTGTAAATGCCAAATTACAAATACTTGAGCTTGTAAAATGTGCTCATATAGATCTACGTAGTAAAGGTATAAAACCAGAACGTGAAAAAGATAATACAAAAAAGGTGAGAAATCTATGTTAATATCAACATGATTTTCATTATCTTGTCAGATTTTGTCCAGTTCTTCATGTGTCGAGATTGAAGCTAACAAACTTTGGTCTCTTGCTCCAACCCTTCTACCTTCACAGCTCCTGTAATTGCACATTTTTCATGAGCTATTGCTTTCCTAATTCAGAAACCTGAGATACATTTTGCTTTTTATAAAGCCTATGAACAGACTTTGTTCTAGAATGACCACTAGAGTTGACCTTGTTTGCAGTGGGACTCCAAGTGTATTTTTTTATAAATAAATAAATATATGGAAATATAGATGTGTACTTTGTGATGTGTTGACTTTATGGTAACTTTTATTTTCCCATTTTGGGAGGACCAGTGGAGCACTGCACCATCTTGGGGAAGCTGGAGTACTATGGAGCTGCCACTCCCTGCTGGTTGCTGCTGTGGTTAGGAGCTTAAGTGAGAGTAAAGTTATCAGACAGCTGGGTGTAACATTAGTTAATATATCTTGACTATGTCTTAGCCTACAGCCTTGGAAGAACCGAGCCTACTTTTCTATTTGCAGGTTTCATAGCGCAATGTGCATATATGTTTAAGAACTTTTTTTGTTTAATTAAATTACTTCAGTTTTAAATTAATCAATGATCTTTTTCTAATAGAGAATTTATTTTATCATTTAATCCATGGTGCACTCTGGGATTTTCTGTCTGGAGCACCAGCTGTTTAAGATACAGATGTCTTGTCTGTCTTGAGGAGGGTACCACACCATCTCAGGCCATGGAGTCCTCTTAATTCAAAGTACAAATAGTAAAATTGTCTGACCCCACAATGACTAACCAGAGAGTTTTTTGTCGAATTTGAATCAAATGTCTTCCTAGGCTCTATGTTAATTCTTACTTAAATATAGAACTTAAAAAGAAAACACATAACTAAAAAAAAATCAGACAAGCAACCATGCAGTCACTTTGATCACTTTTATTATGATGGAAAAAATTGTAGTGCAAGAATTCATAACAGAAGAAAGTTCAGGATGTTCATGTTCACAATGAAATTAATATAATTTTATCACTGCAAGCCAGACATGCCACCCTGTAAATATGAAACATAATAAATCCCCTTTTTTCTAACAGAAGTTATTGAAGAATGAATGATGGATTACAAAATTAAAAGACACCTTTCAGTACCTAGGAAGTGTATTGATTAAAACTGAAAAATCCAAGTCTTGTATTTCTGTTGTGAAAATGCCATCAATCAGTTTCTACATTCAAATTAATCTTCCCTCCGTGGTCAGTGAAGATCTGGGAGATTTCCTTCTCCCCACCTATTCTTTTTTCTTGATGGTTGTGTTTAATTTGCACTAAGATACCATGAAGAGCAAGAAGCAAAAGCAGCCTCTTCTAGTTTACTCCAGTTTTAACCAAAAGCAAAGAGAAGTTGCCACCCAAAGCACCAGGCCCAAAGGCAAGGCTAGTCAGAAGCTAAGGCACACAGCAGCCCTACGCCTGGCTGTAAACGGCACCTGATTAAGGGAATATGTCCATGTCTGCGAGGTGCAGAAAGGCAGACACAGGTGGCAGTGAGCATTTCATTGGAACGAAATCAAGAGAAATAACTTCTTTTGGGCATTGCATTTGTCCAGAGACAGATTTCTGGGCAAGAAATCTGGCTGCTCCTATCGGTTTCTGTGGAGTGTGGAGAAATAGAGCATTACCCATTTTCCATGGTGGAAGAGAAAGGCACCAAATACATACTTGGCTCACCTTGTCCGTTTGTCTTCTGAACGAACATAGCCCAGCAAGACCTTGAACGGTCTCTGTCCACCTGAGCTAAAACGGCAGCAGCTCCTCCCTGGGTTGCAGGAGGACTGGAAAGCTGGAGTGGTGGCATCGCGCCTCGTACCACACTCTACAAAACAGCGTGTGCCCAGTGTGAGCCAAACTGATGGGGTGGCAGCAGGAGGGGGTTCCTTGTCTCTCGGAAGCGCAGCTCCCCAGCCAGATGCCACCACAGCACACACTGATCACAGAATCACAGAATCACAGAATCACAGAATGGTTAGGGTTGGAAGGGACCTCTGGAGATCATCTAGTCCAACCCCCTGCCAAAGCAGGTTCACCTAGAGCATGTTGCACAGGCTTGCATCCAGGCGGGTTTTGAATATCTCCAGAGAAGGAGACTCCACAACCTCCCTGGGCAGCCTGTTCCAGTGCTCTGTCACCCTCAAAGTAAAGAAGTTCCTCCTCATATTCAGATGGAACTTCCCATGTTTCAGCTTGTGCCCATTGCTCCTTGTCCTGTCACTGGGCACCACTGAGAAGAGTCTGACCCCCTCCTCTTGACACCCATCCCTAAGTTATTTGTAAGTGTTGATAAGATCCCCTCTCAGTCTTCTTTTCTCCAAGCTGAACAGACCCAGCTCTCTCAGCCTCTCCTCATAAGAGAGATGCTCCAGTCCTCTGATCATCTTTGTAGCCCTTCACTGGACTCTCTCCAGTAATTCCTTATCTTTCTTGAACTGGGGTGCCCAGAACTGGACACAGCGATCCTTCCTGCCCACTCCCAGGTGCAGGGGTCTCCTCCCCTCCAGCCCTCCCTGTGTGCTTACGGGGCTTTAATGCCTTTGGCCTCACAGATTTTACTAAGCCGCTTTCAGTCAGCAGTGTAGGAAAGCAGTTAATTCACCTCCAACAAGCACGGGGAGAGCTCTCACAGCAGCCGAGGTTTTCCAGCACACGCTCTTGGGCCGTGTCTTCAGAGGCTCCAGGGCAGGCCCTCATCTGGTGTAAATTGTCAGCCTTGCCACAGTCCAGTCAGCAGAGATCTGTCAAATTTTCACCGCCTGAGAAGCTGTTTCTCTGGTGACAGCCCTGCACGGTTGGGCCTGCTTTGTGTTAGGAGGTGACTGGCTCAACCTCTGGAGAGGCCTCTGAGCACAGCTCTCATTTTGGCTTTGGGAAAGTTTCTTTGGTTCATATTAATGCTGCCACCAAAAGAAGCTGTGTCTGACTTCAGGGCAGGAACATATGTTCACCTTTAAAGTCCTTGTCAGGGTTTCTAAGACAGCAGAAAAGTGGCAGGATCTTTTAATATCCAGTGGAGAGGATGGCTTAGCAGCAGCCAAGTAGGAGCAGTTGACATTGCTTGGGAACAGGAGCAAGCGTTGCTTTTGCTCACTCCTCCTACCTCCCTCAGCAGACTGAACATAATAAATATAGTGGTAAGAAACAAATGGTCTCCCCTGCTGCTTTATTAGAAATTGGAGTGTCAAATCTTCCTCTGCTGGATAAAAAATAGAGTGAGCAGGATGTGACAGGATTTCTAAAATAAGCTTTGCAGAAGGTAGAGTGCCTCACAACCAGGATATGAGCAAGAGGGTGGACATGATCTGAGAGGGGCACGATGGCGTGATGGAAAGCCCTGAGGAGGAGTGGGAAGAGAAAAACCGTGAGTGCTTGGTACGGAGCAGAGCATTTACAGTACCACTTTGAGGGGCGTTTGTGGTTTATGAGGTCTGCTGAGGCAGCTGCTGGATGTGTATTAGTGTATTATCACAGTAATGGATTATGTTTTAATTCCCTGTAATGCGCCCAATCCTGAGTAACGCAAAGAAGCAAATTTGGCTCCTGCGCCAAACAGCAAGTTGTGTCGCGGTTTTAAGAGATGCTCAGAAGGGTGGCATGACTCCTCACCACACACTGTGGGGGACACGAGTCCTGCACACAGCTCTGTGCCTCCCCTGTCCCAGGTTTTTCTGCAAGAGGAAGGACACCTCCCAGGGAAGAGAAACACTCTCTCCCCTGTCCCTAGCAAATCTCCTTATTAACAGAAAAAAAAATGGGATTCCCTGGTTTCATCCTGTAGTTTAGAAGCAGACAGGGAAATGGGCTGGAGCAGCCTCACAAGCTAAGGCAGATCTTCAGCTGGTACAAGTAGTCAAACTCCCACTGATTGCGGCTAAGCTGCAGTAATTTACCTAACAGAGGTAAAAATAGAGTGGTAACATCTGTCCCCATGAGAAGAACCTCATTGTTTTCTTCCATACCTACGCCTCAAGGATAGCCACCATTTTTGGCAGAAATTATCGTATAGGAAAACGACTCTGACCTCAGTTTTGGCATGCAGCAATGAGAGGAGTGATGGCAGAGGTGATGCTGGCCACCACAGAGCATGCTTAAAGAGAAGAGAGCAGGGAAAGAGTGCATTTGCTGTGACCAACAGCATTGTGTCAGTGTTTGGGTTGAGATCGTGATGAGCAAGCTCAGGGTGGATAGCCTGCTTCTAACACTGCAGACCTGCTCAAACCTTTATTAGCTATAAATGCATTAAAAGACAATCTCAGAGAAAAAAGACTGAACAAGAATGCTTAATCAGTGATGTAGTATACACCCTACCAAGCGCTTTCAGCAAACTCTGAGCTACCAACTGATAATACAGTTTTGACTCAGTAGCTGGATTTCAGTGTGTTAACAACAGCACCAAAATCAATAGGCAGAGGCTTCCTGTGGTTGAAGTGTAATTGCAATATCAAAGGCATTTAGGGAAATACTGTCATGTACCATAGAGGAAACAAGCAGTTGGGGACTTGATGCCAGCATTTGAATGAACTAAAATACCTAAAACCAATTTAGAGAAGCAGTGATAAACAGCATTTCTAATTCAAGCATGGCTGTACAAAAAGAAAAGGGTTTTCCTTCTGGGTGTGGTCCTAGAAACTGCAGAGTGATCCCTGGAGCTGTCAGACATACCCCACGCATGAGTCAGAAAACAGTTATACAAGTGGCTGCTGCACTTTGTCTTATTTGGCCAAGGAGAGGAGATATTTAGGTCAGGCAGCACCTGTCTAGCTGGGTGAAGAAGTTATGTTCTCTCTTCAGCATAGCGAAGTACCTGAGTAGCTGCTCTGGGGTGGAAATATTCCCCAAAAATGCTACATTGGTGTCCAACAGGGATTTATAGTTACCGAAAAGAAACACTCTCTACATGTATTTTTAAGCCTTTCTGTACAGCATCAGTAAAAAGGGAAGGTGTCAGACAATGTGATAGCATACAGCTAAAATTTTTTCTTTTAACAGCCTCATTGGTTGTAGCTGGGGTGAGTGACTGGTAAGATGATCCTCTGGACACATATTTGGAAACTTTTTGGTCAACTACCATGCAGCCAGCAGATTTAGGGTCAGTGATTAAATTACTGAGGGCTTTTGTTTTGAAGTATGTGCTCCTCAATATATCTTTCAGGGCTAGCCATAAGCTGAGGGGTTTGTAACTAAACTGTGATTCTCTTTCTTGCTTTCAGAGGTTCATTACAGGCTGCTGGCACTGGCAGCCAGCTCCCTGCTTCTTTCGGATGACCATATCACTCAGCACAGGCTGAACAGGGCAGACAAGTCAGTCAATGAGTGGCTCACAAGGAGTCAAAATGTACATTTCTTCCTCAAAAGCAGAGGGTTTTCGTTGTTACAAAATGGTAGTGTGCAATTGTTATTTTGAGCCTGGAGAGTTATTGGAGCTCAAGCAATTATTTGAATAGATACTTCTTCACAGGAGCCAAAGTCAAGCTTTGGAAAGCAGCAGGACATAATGTGGAGTTTTTGTAGGTTTTTCTGAGGTGCAGGCTGAAGAAAGAATCATCACTTCAGAGTCTCAGTCAGTGTAATTTGTGTAGCTTTCTTGACTTCCTGACTGTTTAGCCAGTAGGTTTTAGGGCTAGTGATTTAATTATGGAGGACTTCTGTTTTGCGTCCATATTTTGGTTTATTCCTATAATTTGGTTGCCATCCTGCTAGGACTATGCTAAGAAAACCATTGCGGGTTTTGGTGGTTTTTTTTTCTTCTAAACTGCTTCAATAATTTTTACTCCTGAAAACGTTAATATGTACTTACTAAATGTGATGTTCAGAGCCTCAAGTCAAAGGACAAGCTGAGGTCAATGGAGTTTGCACCAGATGAGGACCTGGCCCCTGACTTAAAAACAGACAAAAGGAAATACCGTCCAAAGCTGACTTCTCTATTACAGTGCTTCAGCCTATGTGAAATGCTTTGAGGACATGATATTGGGATTTTTTTTTCAAGAGGATCAAATACAAGAAATAAATAGGCATGCAAAGTCTGCTTCCCAGGTTAGTCGGGTTTCGGAGCTCTGTTGTGTCCTGCTGCAGTCTGTCCTTTTGCTTTGGTAAAACATCAGAGTGTAGAGGGTGACCCTGTACACTTGTTTCAGATGAGCGTAAACAGAAGATGATATTACTTGTCTGAATGAAGTGGACTATCCCATGGAGGAGAATAATAGCTGTCTCCTAGAGCTATTTTTTCTCAAAAAGACTAAGTGAGAACTTAAAAGTTGAAAGACCCCAGAAGAGGGTGAAAGTTGATTACTTTAAGGATTAAAGTGTTACCCTGGTGAAGTCAGCAAATACTGTTTCTAAGCAATGATTTCAGTGTCTCTTGAGCACTGTGAATCTGAACCGTGCAATTGGGAACGTATTTCTTAAAGATATAAATATAGTTATATTAGTTTTTTAAAATGTTATTTGGTGTTTTGACTTCAATAAAATGCATTCTGGAGTGTTGTATAAAAATCAGCTTATGCAGAAATTTCATCTGCAAGTATGTTTTTAAAATATGTAAAAAGCTAGAAGTATGTCATTAAAAAAATTATAGAGCTCTTAATTTGCATCAAATTGCAAAGAGTTGTGTTCTGTTAAAAACATACTTGCACTTGGTGTAGATTTTCCCCCACTTTTCCTTCCCTGGAATTCCTCGAAAGAGGCAGAGGAAAGCACTGTTGCTCTGGTACCGTCTGGTTAGGTAGGGAGCGATTTTTCACAAAGTCTTGATTATTATTTCATCAAGAAAGTAGGTAGATATTAAAGGTTACCCAGATGGTTTATATATTACTATAATAATCTTGTTCATAGAAATTCTCACAAAGAAAATAATTAATCATAAACACACTGTGATCCCCCTAAAGCAGTGGCTGTTTTAAGTTGAAATCCCGTAATGGCTATGACCTCTAACCCTGATGTAACTATTTTTATCCTAGCTACTAAAGTGGCTGCTCATGAAAGGCCATCAAATACAGAAGCAAATGCAAAGGTTAACAAAGTTAGTGCACCAAACAAACTTGATACTGAGAATGAACTTTCACATGTAGCAAGAAAATAAACACCACTCTCCCAGATTGATCTACACAGGAGGTTTGAGATGCCAAAATATTAAACGTTATTAAGCGCATAATCTCTATTTTACAGATAAGTATTTACTCTGGGGGTTAACATCCTTTCATATTGATAAAAAGTCTTCACTCAAATTAAAAAAGAGAAAAAAGTTCATGCACTAGTGTGTTTCAGTGAGATGGTTTTTGCTCTAGACTCCAAGAAAGCATTGGTAATTGGCTTGGTAATTGGCTTGGGGAAGAGAAGGGGTTGCACTGAGATGTGTAACTCTTAAGTTTTGTGTGTGGCCCAGTTATTAACATGTCATTTCATTTTGAAACCCCTCTCCAAGGTGTAATCTTCACATGATATTATGCTTCAGGGGTCTGATTTTTAAGGGATCGTTGTTCTTTTCAAATTTTTAGTGTTCTATTTCCCCTTCATAGATGGGGAAAATGTAATTTACCTCTCTCATGCATTGTCTGTTGTGGGAGATTTTTTGCTTCAGAAATACAGATTACTATGTGATGCTTTGCTGGTTGTGTTCAGCAGGACAGGACTTTGTAGTTCATAAGCACCGAGCAAGCTTGCAAAGAAAAAGAGTATGGGCAGGTTTGTATGTGGGATGTACCGTGTATACACTGGTAGCTAGGAAAGGCATCCTTCATATATACAAATAGTGATTTCAGTGGTCTTTGAGGAACAGTGTGCGATTCAGTAGTCTGAAATTTATAGCCCTCCCCCGTGCTGGCAGAGGAGACACCCACCAGCACCAGGGTGTCAGTGGCTGCTGCATTGACCTCCAGATGCCCACAGTGTCCTTCGGTGGGATCCAGCTGTCTCTGCTGACCTCAGCACAGCTGCACCTCCCACCTTGAAAAGCGCAATTCTGCCTCCTTACTCAGAAGTTGTCCTTAGCATTAGGAGGAAAGTTTCCTTTTTACCATCATGATCCTGTGAACATTCATAAGATTGCCAGGAAGCTAGTCCCAAATGGGAGAACAAAAAAGGCAAGCTCTTTTTACGAGTTTTCAAAAGAAAAACAAAAGCTTTCCCATTAATTTAATCAACTTGGTATCTTAAGCCCCAGTCAGAAAAGGACATTTTTGGGGTTGCTGCAGAATAAATAATTCAATGATGAAAAGAGAAAGAAATGTTGATTATATATAAAACTTGACAGTTGGGGAAACTATTTCCTTGGCCTACAAAGTCATTTTTCAGGTAGATCAAAAAGAGTTATTTAGTTCTACACAATTTCCAGTTTTAACAATATTAAATAACTTTTCTCCAGTTAGATATCAGTCTTTGAAGATTTTGAAATTGTTATTCCTATGGGGAGGCGGATATTGAATAATTCCTACCAGTTATGAAACTCAATAGTCTCCAGATGGTTATTGAGACAAGCTTTTATACACCATTGTAAAATGGGTTTAAAATATCCTGTGCTGTGATTGACTAAACAAGTCACATGGCTACTGCATACAAGTTTGAACTTCTTTTTCAACTAAATGACCTTATTAAAACCATAAACAAAAATGGTACTTAAAGGCTGACTTTAAAACAGCAGCTATAAATCCCAAATTTATTGTAGTACTGTTCTGTTATTTGTGCTAAAAGGACAGAAAACTAGGAAGGTTATTCTGGGTATGAAATTATGTCTTTAATAATCAATTGGTTTAAAAATATATAGTTCCATGTGTTTTCACAGTCCTCTAACTTTTTCTTCAAGTGACTTAACAAAATTACATGCATTCACAACCTAAGCAATGTCAGGTCATGTCAGAACTTGAGCCGGCAAATGTGAAGGAGCAAAACCCTACAGTAAGGAGGAGTATTCTTCGAGCAACACTCTGTCTCCTCTTTCAGGAGAAAATTTGCACCTGAAGTGGTCCTAAGAATTGTTCTCCATAAAACCCTCATGTTCACCTGTGGTCTAGCGCCCTTTTGCGCTGCAGTGGTAAACAGCTCTAGCAAAGACTCGGCAACCCATGTAACAGAAGCAAATAATCCCAGGAAGGGGGATCTTGCCATCTAACTGGACGAGTGAGCAGGAGCCTTGCTGCTATGGGTGGCAGTGGTTGGTTGTCAGGGCTGGCCTGGTGTGAGGTGGGAAGTGGGATTTCTCATCCATCTGGCTGCTAACGCTCTCCCCCTGCTTCTGCTGCCCACCGTGGGGTGGCTGCGCCTCACTCAGCCAGGTGCAATCCCCCTGGCCTGTCACCACTTCTCCCATTGCACAGACAGAGACTGCAGCACAAGCCAGAGCAAACAGACCAGGAACAAGGGAATTCCATGGGAGAAGAAAAATTATACTTAATACCTTGGCTCCCTGCCTAGTGTTGGCACTGCAGAGTTTACTGCACTTCAGGGGAATAAGAGCAGGCACCTTTCACTCTTTATCTCCTGTACCATAAAAACAAGCCTACTAAAATGAATTTTTTCTGTATTTATTAGGGTGCTGCTCCTGTAAGCTTCCTACCAGAAATGTCTGCATTTCAAAATGGCTAAACTAATGCCCTAGGGTTTATGTGTTGTTTAGGAGTCCCAGTTTACAAAATTATTGTCCTTATTCAAATAAGCACATGATTCAGTTTAGGGATTCTTTGTTGCTGGTTATGGATCTCCTTTTTTTTTAGGGTGAGAGGCTACAAAGGTAAATTATAAGAGGAAAGGCTGTGTAAGTGCAGAGTGTTTTTAACATTGAGAGTAACTCTGTGGCATACTCCTAAAGCAAATGAAACCTCGACATTCCCCTTGATGGGAACCACAGCTTTTCCCTGTCACTTTTGCATTGCATATGGCTTATGACAATGAAAATATTAGAGATTAGCATTAACAAAAAGAGCTTCAATAAAAAACCATAGTGATGAGAAACATATTCAGGGATTTGTATTTCTTTAAGAAATGTGTTTACATGAAAGGGAAACAGGAAGACCCATAAAGTGGTTGAATCTGGTACTACACTTAAAATCAGGCTGCTGAGATTTTTTTAAGTGATTTTATTTTTTCCTCTTCAGCAAATATTCCGGTTGTAGCATAACTCAACTCACTTATCAACACTTTTTTTTTTAGCTTATTTAGTGTGCTTGGGTTTCAGAGTTTCAGTTTAATATTGCTAACAGTCTTAGTAAAAACCCCAGGATTAGCAGTGTATTTGAACACCTGCAAAGTTCATTTAACGACTGGAATAGCAAATGTTGCAAAATTCAAAATATATTTAACATATTTGTAGTTTGAATGTTAACCACAGCTGCTTAATGCTGTTCAAGAGGCTTGGAATGTGCATATTTTATACCTCCCAAGGAATAGCTATGATTGATATCCTTTCATGTCAACTGTTTGATTTGCTGAAAGACGGAACAAAAAGGGGGCAAGTCTGGGAAGAGCTGCCAGGCCAGCAAACTTGTTTATTAAAAGAAAAAAAAGCTATCCAAGTTTGGCACGCTTCTGAATCTTAATTGAATTCAATAAGAAATTGGAGGGGAGGGAACAAAAAAGAAGTGAAAAAAATAATAACAAAAGCAGACAAAAAAAGAGAGAAAATGGTTTATTTTCTTGCTGATTACATTCACACTGATGAGTTGTCCTATCATTCAGCCATATGGAAGTCTAACATGCCTCATACACAGCTATGAATATTTGATGTACAGGTATTTTACTCTCCTTCCACAGCCAGATTTTTCAATGGATCATTCACAAATGTTTCAGAGAAACACACTTTTCTATGATCATTGGCACTGACAATATCATTTTCCATACTAGACTCAATGATTAAGCCAGATACACTACACTCACTTTTCTTTTTCATTCTGAGGAACTGGTACTCCTCATATTTATACTAGCTGTGACTACTATAGCTCAAAAGATTTTACCTGAGTTACTCTTGATTTATTTTGGGGGAAGAAATAAGGCTTATTAAACATTTATTTTCTATATTGGTAGATATAAAGTATTTCTGTCTGGTTTCCAGCCATTTCCAGTTCTAACCAAAACCATCGCTACGCACAAATCTTTAACATTTAAATTTCTAGGAACTTTTGGTCCTCATCTCTTCACAGATGCTGGAATTACAGGCAGAGGTGGAAAGCCTGCAAAGTAAACACATGCTGTACCCTCTTCTCTTTAGTTTTACAGGAGCTACTTCCTAAATTCTTTGCTAATTAACAAATGCCATAGACATTCAGCTGAATTTGCTGGTAGCCTGGGTATATAACTTGCACTCCTAGATTTCAAGCTTCCATCTAGATTAAAAAAAAATATTGTAGAGCTTTAAAAAAAATCTGCAATAGCTATTCACACTCACCATTTTGGCCATACATGTCTCGGGCAAACTGTTGAACAAGCATAAGCTAAAGAGGCAGTAGCGTTCATGTACCTTAGTCTAGACTTCCTTTGTGCCCAGTGCAAATCATCAACTTGTCACTTAGAAGAAGCATGAATGAACAAAGACAAATGTGGATAGCAGAATGATGGAAATACTTTGTGGTGTGATCTTCACCACCTAACATCTCTTCTGTGGGGGACATTTTAAAAGGAACTGTAACTTTGGTGTCTCTTCAGCCTCAGTAACGCTTGGGATAAAATTCTTCATCTCTTTCTATGATGAATCAGAATACTGTGTCCCATTTTAATGAACATGGGTCTGATTGAGCTATCTTCATTTGTTCATAAGTACTTTTTTTTTTAACTACAGCCGCTCAATATACTGAGAAAGTCAGTCACACTGAAAAAGCTCTAGATATTTCAAAATTCAGCATGCCAAGAGCTTAGTAGCACAGGTGGCTTACCCCCACACTCTGTTCACTGGTTTCCCTGAGGAATACAACGTCCAGATCAATGTTACTATTCTAATACTCAAAGCCCAGTATGAATTTGGCTACAGTTAGATGACGAATCAACACTTCCCTTGAGAACAGGACTTCCCACCAACAGCTATGTTTTTCTGGAAGAATTAAATTGTGCACATTCCAGAGAGGTGTTTGAATGCAAATTCTAGGGGAAAAAAAAAGGACAATTCAGAACAAAATCCAAAAAATAACTGTCTGATGTAGTTTTGCTCAGTAAAATCTGGATCACACAAAGTGCTGAATAATTTGGCTTGAAGTATTGAAAAATATAGCCAAAACTGTTTGAAAGTAAGTCTACAGCTTTACTTCAAACATGCCACTCAAGTATGTGTTTAATTATTTTTTCCAGGATCTTTTTTGCCAGCATCTTGAATAATCAAGCTTTATATTCTTATTTCATACACCTAAATATACAGATGCCAAACACACTCATCTAACACATAGAACAGTCAAGCTTTTTGGGAAGGACAAAAGAGGGATATACTTTACAATGTTTTATATTTTTTGTTTCTATTTTAATATACTTTGGAGGTGGTCGGATAGTGCTAGATATATTTTATTTACTTTTTTCTTTATGAAGTTTATAGAAGTTTTCTTCTGTGTAATAAGGTAATTTAATAACATGTTGTCAATACTCTTCTAATTTTTCGCAACAGGAATATATTGAAAATTGCTACTTGCCATATGCTGATGCAAGGTCATATATGTGTGCAAGTGTGAGAATTTCAACTATATTGATTAGTAAAGTATATTCTTAATAAAAGAAATACAGTAATAAAGCATACATTAATACAATTAATAAATACAATTAAATTAAATACAAATAAATACATTAATACAATTAATACATTAATAAATAATGAAAAAACCTGTTTAAATTCCTGTCTAAACCAACATATTTTCACTATTTCTGCTTCCTCTGTCTGAGCTACAGCATGCTGCCTAAGTAGAGCTTTTGTTGCCTTTACTCATATCAATGACACTTATGGAATCTGTCTTTTTTGGCCCTAAATATGATACACGTGTCTAAAAGACCAAGGGAATCAGTTATAGCTGCAAGTTACTCTTTGCAATTTAGCTCAAAATCAGGTATACGACTATTAAATTATATATTAACTGTAATCAGGTTATTCACTCACTTTTGGGGGCTTGAGTGCATTAGTGAACATTTTTGCATGTAATTGTCTTATTTTATTTTGAAGCTCAGTCTTTGAAGCTTTTTTGGATTGAAACACCCTACCGGCCCTCTTCCAGATAAAAACGTGCAAGTTCCACAATCTGGAACTAATTGTCCAGACACCATCTGGAGGTCCTGTTCCTTGGTAGAAGCTGCTGTAATCCTGTGGCTTTCAGAGCAGAAGTGGCATTTTACCGTATCCTTAAGCTCTCAAAATATTTCAAAAATGTTTCAAAATATTTCCAAATATATCTGCCAGCTGGGGGCACTGGGAAGGTCTCCATGCCTATAAAGACTTACATACCCGTATGCAATACAGCCTATTTCAGGTAAATTCTGTCCAAAATGAGAAGCTGGGCAGGGCATTGGACAGACATACTGAGATGGGAGCAGTGTAGGTGAAATCTCCTGAGTCTATGCACAGTTGTTCCAGGGAGTTGCTTCTTTCAACCTATTTTTAGCACATCTTTTTCTCAGGCAAAATGTGGAGGTTCTGTGGGTGGCTGATCATCCCACAAGAACATGGGCCTAATTATGTCCTTCTTTCTGGTATGTGAGGAACCCCTACAAAATGGTGCTCTTCTCTAAATCCTGCACTTCCCTTTCATTCAACAGGCCATTAATTTTTCTGCAAGAAAACTCTTTATGGGAATGGGTTTGGCCAGTAACAAATACCTTACATGACAGGTTTCCAACTTCAACTGTTTCAGCTACTTAAGGATTATGATGAGAAAACAGCTAAGGACAATCAGTGGAAAACTTATGCAGAAAAAATGAGGACTTCAGGATTTCTTGCATTATGTTTTTGGTTCAGAAAAAAGTATTGGAGCCAGGAAAGGACTGTCTTTTCTGCCCAGTGCCTCAGTTGCATATAACAATTTGGAGTTTTTCTAAGGATTACCTTGGTCCTTGTTAAACTCACAGATTCCTTATTATTTCAGTGTGGAACATTTAAACCTCAAGCCAGCGCCCACCAAAACCAGCTAAAGGCTTTGCATTTTCTCTAATGGGTTTTTGACTAGCCGCTTAATGGTCAGAGGAAAAGTCTTTTCTTCTGTACCATCTACTCAAATTTCAGTATTTGAATGCTTAAAACTCACTCAACCCAAAGTCTGCTTTATCCAGAACAAAGCTACACAGTGCCTCTCAGTGAGAAGTAACTCCAGTTCAAAACACAACCTACAGCCATGCAGTGATTGGTCAGTCTGGAGGGGGGAAAAGTTGCACAAGTGTTTTTCTGATACAGATTTCTCATATACAAAAGTGTCCAAATCATTTGCATACAGACTTTCAGAAAGTCAGAGTGGAGCACTGCAGTCCAAAAAGAGAATTTCTAGCAAATTTTGTCCATGGGAAAACAGGGGTTTATAATGGAAATAATTTTGTAAGTAACAATAGCAGCAGCTGTTACTTATGCTGCTCCCCTAATAATAAAATCCTTTAGGAGTAATTAACCATGTTCAAACACGAAAATGTTTCAGCCAAAAAAAAAAAATATTGTTTTGAGATTCCTTTTACCCCCAACTGGTTTTATATAATTAAATCTATCCACAAGGAAATGTCTTAGAAGTGTTTTTGGTTGTTTATTTAAACTTTTTACTTTTTCATTTGTTCCCTCTACATGCTATCAGGCCAAATGCTTCTCTCAGTCACTAAGGTTTGAATCCAGAATTACCGTATGAATATCAGCCACATAAAAGCCAGCTCCAGCGACTAGGGAAATCTCTCCAAGAGGGCTAGGTGAAGGCTGTTTTGACATTTAACACTGATCTTCAACCAGAGTTGTCTTTCTTGTTATTACTTAGTCGTAATTTACTAACAGATTTGCTACCATTATCACAATGACAGTAGTAACTGTTCCTTTAACCATACTGCAGTATTTTCATAAAAATTTCTCCTCTTTACCTGAAGCCCCTCTATGTTTTTGTGGCAGCCAAATTTATTATCCTGCTTTATCACAGAAATTCACCTCATTCAACAGATGCCACAGCCCCACCTGTAGGTTCATCTGGACTGAAGATATATGTAAAACTCTGCATAGAAAAAAAGTGAATTTGAATTCTCCAAGGATTTTTAAATAATTCTTGAGATAACTGACATCCAAATGAAACACTGAAAGTTAAACTAACAAAATTTTCCTAAAAGAAGCTTTGAAGAAGTTTGTAACTGGTCCCAGACTGGCATCATTTAATTCATGTCAATATTGCTCAGTAGCTCTCTAACTCTTCTGCACTGTCAGCTTCTCTGACCAGTTAGTATCATAATGCTGTAATCATGAAGTGAATATTAATATTTTTATCAGCAGTACGATTAACTACTCTGGAAAATTCACTCTTGTCCTGTGAATGAAATTATTAAGATTTACTATTTTTTATGATCCTAGTGAGTGCAATATGTGAAAAAGAAAAGGAAATCTGTCACTCATCAGACTTTCCAGATGTAAAAGTAAGTAGCCAACTTTCATTTGTAGCTTGTTAGAAGGTAGAAACAATCTTAATTAACATAGGGCTAGCTGGAGCAATACAGGCATTTTCTTTCTTTCTCTTTCTTTCTTTCTTTCTTTCTTTCCTTCCTTCCTTCCTTCCTTCCTTCCTTCCTTCCTTCCTTCCTTCCTTCCTTTTTCTTTCTGTCTTTCTCTTCCTTTCTTTCTTTCTCTCTCCTTCTTTTCTTTCTTTAAATCTTGCTTTCTTGCTTGTGCTCTCTCTCTTCCTTTCTCTCTCTTTCTCTTCTCTTTCCCTTCCTTCCTTCCTTCCTTCCTTTACCTTCTTTCCTTACTTTATTTATCACACTTTCTCATTCTCTCTCTTTCTCTTTTCCTTCCTTCTTTCCTCCCTTCTTTCTTTCCCCTTCCCCTTCTCCTTCCTCTTCCCTTTCCCCTTCTTTTTTTTCTTTCCAAAGCAGAAAAATGACTGGGATTTTTTTTCCACTGCTATATTCAAGGGGAAAGGGAGGTTAAGAGTTTACCACTTCTGCTGTGAGCAATAAAAAATTTAGTCACTTATATGGCCCGAAGGCCTGGAACAGTTTGCATTTACTCATTATTTCACTTCTACCAGCACCCCACTTTTTCATTAAACATTTTCAGCTTGCTTTTTTATCTTTCCTGTCTCATGACTCCTATGCTCTCCTTTCCTTGGAAATGCTAAAGGACTTGTCTAATGGCTAATAACTGTGAGATTTCTCATTTTTCTGTTGTGGGCTTGGAAGTATTGAAACATTCAGAAATACAGACTTCACCTCTGCTCATCTGGACTTAAATTAAGTAAGTATTTGCTTAAGAAAGAAATCCTTGTTTCCATCATGTTCTTGAGATGCACTAATCCCACTAGTTCCCCAACCCTACAGAGATAACCAGCAAAAAAATGGGACTTCAAAAGCAATTATTGCTATATAAAAATCAGATAGGACTCTGACACCTTTAAGGGGATAGTTTCATAGCAGGAGGAGCATTTCAGTGGGACCATGAGTTTAGCTGGACAGTGTTCGGCAAAAAGACTGCTTCCATTTATTCAAACTTTTTTCAAAAAGAAGTGAGCTGGACTGTAAGACTAATAGAGCAAAGACTTACTCAAAATGCACATTCTGTTTTATGATTTTCCCTTTAATTATTCCTCCTAAGTGCACAGTATGTTCTTTCACCTTACTGAGCACAGTACAAAGCCACATGGACCACACAGGGAATACTCTCTGGGGGTTCACTGCTGTGTGCTTGGTTCCCAGAGCTCATCTATGTTGTCCTTGAGTACTTTGTAGCACAAGCAATAGCTTTATGAACTTGCATTCATGCTCTGTGTCCTTTACTGAGACTCCGTATGGCAATCTGAGGTAGTGGACACCATGTTTGCATTAATAGCACATTTTTTCAGAGACCAGATACGGTTCAGACCAAGGTATGGCATAGGCTCAGTAGCCTTTAGCAGGATTAATTTCTAAGAAGAGTTAGGCAAGCCAAACCTGATAAACAAGGCAACATTAACACAGTTTCAAGTATGGCTTCCAGAAGCATTCATCAAAAGTTGCTGAAATCCTGAAGAAGTAAATCAAACTGAAAATTGCCTGTTCTGTTGTGCTTCATTATGGACAAAACCTCCAATGGGCTTTGTTCATTATGCCACAAAGGTTCATTATTTTTGCAGTGCAGTGGGCATGCATTTTCTTACCCAAGAACTTATTTTTTAGTCTCAGCATTTCCATTTTGACGTTAGAAAAATATACAACCAAAATCTATAAGACTTTGATTAAATGTTGATACAGCTGATTCCAACACAGCCAAAGCCAGTGACCATACATGGAATCTAAACAACAGCTAGTAATTACAGTGTCAAAGGCATGTATACACTGTGTGTTATGTTTCATTGTCTGGCATGCAAATATAGCCTTGGTTTCCTTTGCACTATTTCCAAAGTATAAAGAAAGCTAACCAGAGAGTTCTGTTTCGTTTACACAAAAGAACAAGGTTCAATCATGTTTGATAAGTTGCAAATTACTGGTAATACCACAAGTGTTGTTACAGCTGCTAAGAGTGGTCAGGAGGATATACAAAACACAGCAACAGCATGAATCAAAAGAAAAAGTCTAAACAATTTTGAATGATAGTGTATAATACTTCTAACTTTAACTTGGTGCAAGAACTTGTCATCAGCATCTCGGGCAGTGGTGAGATACATGGAGTAAGTTGCCACGTATGTATTTGGTATTCTGTGCTTCAGCAGACTCCCCACTGACTTTGCTCCTAAGAGGAGCAGTGGGTGCAAAAGGGAAAGAAAGAAGAAATAAAACTCCAGTGACACAGGAGACCCTTGCACTTCAATAAATTCATTTTTAAAGTTTTCAGTTTAGCAATTTGCCTGTGGAGATTTTCACAGCTGAGTACATCCTTTTCATTGCATCTCTAAATATGGTACATTTGTCAAGTCCTTCAGGTAGAACCCGTCTGTTTTCTGCAGAATGTGGGCATAAAAAGCCTCATCTATGGTGGAACAGCTCTCAGAAAAGGGGCATGATTTGGGAGCCTATGTAAAAAGTGCATGTAATACGAGTCCAAGATTTGCCCTTTCTAAATCTTTACATTCTTGACACAGCAGATGAAGTTCCCTTGCATAGAGAAACCTGAACTAGTATCTTGCTCTATTCTGTAGCTGACTTTCCAGGAAAAGTGCTCTGGGAATAAAGTCACTGGAATCTAGAAGTCCCTTTGGGAATGCTTCTGATTATGAGACAGAAGAGCTGCTGCTCTGTGGGTCAATGCCCATCTATTTCAGAGTGAATTAGCCTCCTGGTCTGTAGTTACATGGGCTCCTCTTTTGAAATATTGGAAGACTATTGGAAGGAAGTACTCACCAGGACCACACTTAACTATAAAAAAAGAACCAGGAGCAGGATCCTACACATGGATCTCCCTAGATGTGCCGTACTTTAACGGTGGTGGTTTTGTCTTTTCACTTTATATTTGCATAATTTCTTAGTAGGTTTAGGTGGTATTTCGTATTTGCTAAAACTTAAAATAATGTGAAATTATCAACAAAGAAAAATACAGACCTATCTGGCTCCAGCTGATATAACAGAAAATGAAAATATTCCAGGAAAGCTAAACAACAGTAAAAACAACGCAAATACTGTAATGTGCTTCAAGTACTGTGAAAATATTCCAAAACTGCTGCATAGTCTTCAGCTTTCAATGATAACCAAGGGGAACAGTACTGGACCTGTGTTTTGTTCATATCTGGAAGGAAGGAAGGAGGGAAGGAAGGAGGGAAGAAAGGAAGGAAGGAGGGAAGGAAGGAAGGAAGGAAGGAATTCTGAAAAGTAGCACTAAGAAAAGTCTATGTTTGCATCAAAAGGAGCATAGAGTTTCTTTGGGCCCTGCTAATTAGAATCAGGAGAATACAAGTAAATCATTGTGTTTTTTGAGGCAAAGATTGTCAAGCTTTCCTTGTTACAGAAATAAAATTAGAAGGCTGAAAAGCGTAACAACAAGAGAATGAATAGCTGAAAAGCAAGCTAATGCCACATTTATCCATAGTATCTCATGATCTTTAAATCTAT
Organism: Nyctibius grandis; assembly: GCF_013368605.1. Taxonomy (NCBI): domain Eukaryota; kingdom Metazoa; phylum Chordata; class Aves; order Nyctibiiformes; family Nyctibiidae; genus Nyctibius; species Nyctibius grandis. The sequence continues at coordinate 24,098,220 of NC_090664.1, read as the reverse complement.
TTCAATATTGGGGGGGCAGGGAGGGGACGATGCTTGTTTCCAAATATGAGAGGCTGGCAACCCTGTAAATGCAGCCCAGGAGTGCTGGGTATTATTCATACATCAGATGACTGTGATACTTCTAAACCTTCAAGTAATTACAATGCACAGGACTCCGCATTTTTAAGCAAACCGTTTCTCATGTAGTCCTGCCTCTTCATTCAGGATGTGCTCCACAACTGGAACAGCTTGCCCTGGGTTAGCCCCCTGGGAAAGTTCTAATTTACAAAACCCTGTTTAGAAAAATCAAATCTATTTAAAGGCATTACATTATAAACATAAACTCCCTAATGAGCTGTAGTGAAACGGCTCTAGGCTATAACTTGCGAAGATCAAATGATTTAGCCATTTTCTGCCATGTATTATTTTCATTTAATCTGCATCACAAGGACTGTAAAGAGTCCAGCTGTTCAAAGTGAGCCTTAAAGATTCCTGCCAAATGCAAAGGCTTGTCCAATTGTTCCCTTCTTTACCGTATTTGGTTAAAGACTTACTAATTGATAGATCAAATGTTTCCTAAGTTAAAAAAAAAAGGAAGTCAACATTTCTAATTGAAATGCAGATACTAAGAAAAATTGCATTTAAAAAATAGGCAATTAGAGGTCACAGAATCACTAGGAAAGAAGGAAGGAAAGAAAGAAAGAAAGAGGCAAGGAAGGATAGAGGAAAGGAAAAAGAAATCCACCAAATATTCGCATGCCTGTGCCCTGGTGTAGTAGAACAATCGGTGCTTTCATGTTCAGATCTTCACACCTTTGCGGCCAAGGGTGTACCCTGAGGATGCGATTAGCCTCTCGTTTACCCACTTTGCCATCTGCTAGCTGCAGTGCAATTTCTTCTCACCTACACCAGCATGAGAGGCAGTACAGTCTCTTTGTATGGCAATTAACTTCTCCTGTGTTGAGCTCTTCCTAGAAGATGTTTGAGAAATCTCATCTATCATCTTTGATTAGAAGCAGGGCTAGGGGAAGTGATGGAGGACACACAGGTACTCCTAGAAGAAAGGCAGTGTTAGATGGAGAATGGACTGATGACTAATAGGCATTGCCTACCATTCTTTCAGAGACCATTCTTCTGTTAAATGCAGGCCTTGGTTTGCCTCAGGTTAGCTTTAAGTAATGGAAATATCCACTTTTGAGAGATTTATTACCTAATTCTGCAATAAAAAAGTCAACTATAACATCAGCACTCTGTACCATTGATTACCTGCTCTTTTCAACACTTACTTTCAGCATCCAGAAAATGCAAATCTGTACCTGTTACAGGATTTGGGATTTTGGTCTGGTCAAAATCACTTGACATGTTTAAACATTAAAAAGTATTATTCTGAAATGTGTAAATGCTAAAACCACAACTTCCACATAGTAATGGAGAATAAATATAACAAACCTGGTCTATTTAATAAATGAAATGGTATAATGTTAACTGGAAGAGGTGGATTACATTCATTTAACTGCTTCCTATTTTAAATAATTATTACAAAAACATTGTATGTTGGTGGGTTTTAGAATGCCCTTATCAAAAACAAGTATAAGGACACAATTTTGACTTTTTATTTTAACTTCTTATTAAGGAAAGGTTTGGTTTGTGCAACTATTCCTTGTACTTACAAGGGGGCATTGTACTGGAACTGGTAACACAGTTTCAGATGGCAAACTTTGGGAGAAGACAGGTCTATTAGATAAGTGATGTGGTAAAAATTGTGGTTCCATTTTTCAGCTCAATTGAAAACCTTGTAACAGGGCCCCATCACGAGGGTAAATACAACTGTACTGGCATTTAAACTGCATAAGGATTGTTTTATGTTACTAGAATGTTGTAAGAGGATGAGCCATGAACGAGGATCCAGTCCAATCTATACTGCAATACTTATTCTTTGCAAAAGAAATTAACTCATTTTCCTGATCTTCACCTATTTTCTTTGGTTGTTTGCCTACAATTTCATCATGCACCAAGCATATGCAAAAACTATTCAGTTTTGGTGACACAAAACCTAGTCCTGAATAGACTAAAAATATAAATGAGTTTGGTGGTCCCATCACAACCCTGGAAGGAAAAAACAAAGGGGATTCACCACAAAACCACTATACAGCTCAACAAAATGTGCAGTTCTGCTTTTGAGACTGTCAGGCATACTACATATCAGTACTGATTTGAGGGTCAGATGGTTGGCTATAGCTCAGGAGCACTCAGTGCCATTCCAGCTGCAGAGCACAAAGGCAGCTTTAAGCCAAGTTTGCACTCCCCCTCCACTAATGCTTAGGAGACTCCTCTCCAAATTTCCCTCTTGGCAAAATTTAAAATATTGTGAGGGGTCGATAGCTCTAGGAAGACAAGCCAGAGCCCAAGGATGAGCTGTGCATGAGAAAACCTAATGGCACCCTCTATCCTTCAGTTGCAAGGCGTAGCTTTAAAAGCACTCTATTACATCATGAATACAGTAGCACTGTAGCATTTGGAACAACTTCTGTAAAGATTCAAAAACTGAGGATTCCTCTACCCACTCCTCCAGTGACTTGCCAAGCAGGAATTAGCATAGGTCTGCAAGGACAGAGAAGCACAAAGGTACCTCAATGTGCTTGAGAGTCAGACTGGAGGTCTAGACTTCAGGGAGGTTGGGTATTGCATGGTTCTCCTGCCAGTGTGATTAACTTCTTGCTTTCAAGAGGACTATATTCACACTTACCAAGGCAAAATTGGGCTGTGCACTTCACTGCAGTGTTGCATCAAAGTACACAAGCTCAATTTTAATGAGCTCGCTTGGGTACACAAACAGAACCTGGTGTCCCTTAATTATCAGATCTGGCTTTTTCTGCATAAAATGAGCCCATGCTGTGTTCCATTGCTACTAGTACTTGAGCCATCTCTGTTGTAATGTAATATAGACCTTAGATTATAAGAGCTTCTGCAACCTGCTTCCAGCTGATGTAAATCAATATAGTTCCACTGAGGCAAATTAATAATTGAGATGCTTAGTTCACGAGTTGAGCTACAGTGCTTTGACCAGGCAATCAGTCTTTACTTCTATTTGTTTGGTTAGAATCAGGCAGTGCTAATGAGATTATAGCCTGGGGATTAGGAAATGCTTTTTCAGAAAGGTATGCTGAATTGAAGAGAGACAACTGACGTGCTAACCATACACAATATCAGTGGAACATGCTGACTAATTTCATCAGATTAATGCACTGAGGACCACTCGACAGGTTCTCCAGATAACATTGTGCAACAGTAGTGGCCATAGAGAAAACAATACATCTAAAACAACTAAGTAAGGAGTTGGTCTCTAATTTGTGTTGTGTAGTTACGGTCATGTTCATACTTTACTCAAATGCACATACTCAAACAAATGTTAATCAATTACAGTTTTTTGTTATCTCTTCATGTAAATACACTGTCTGGTGTTTCTTTTTCCTGCAATTGGACAAATTTAACTTCATCCTCCCAGGAAAAAGATGTCTGGTAAGCTGTTTTTTGTTCCCCATCTGGTCTGTTTCTTGGAATACAACTGCCTGGACTTTGGAAGAGTGTTGCTGGCTCTACTGTTATCCCTGGACACAAGTTGCAGTTATAGAATCCATCCTCTGGGTGTTTATCCAGTTACACAGACTAGAAGTGACTAATAATTATGAGATAAGAAAACTCAAGATTTTATGTCCCTCTTCTCTGGTACAAATGGTTTGGGAACTAGTTAGAATGGAGATTTTGATTCTTAATTCAGATGAAAACTGGAAGTAGAAAATTAGGATCAAAGGGTCTGTAAGTGAGCTATATCACCTTATAGTAGTTGAGGAGTTTGCTTCTGAGTTCCTGACGTCTCCCAGTCTTAGGTAGAAATGAATATGTACTTCCAATACATCATGGAAAGGATAGCAAACTTAATAGCACTTAGCATGACAAAAGCGTGAAAAGAATTTCTGAGAAGCGACATACCAGGATAATGAAGATCTATGCAATGTTTCCCATGGGAAAAAGGTGCGGTTCAAACAAGATCACGCTATATGATGTGATCAAGTGAAGTTAAAGATAAAATAGTTTCTTCCTCCCCCTAACATTAACTCTGACTGAGGTGAAACATATATGAATTATTGCAATCGTTGTTGTGATTGTCACCCTCTAGAAAGTATAGTGGGAGAACAACTACACTACGGCTCCATTTGGCCGTGACTTCAGAAGCAGCACTGTGGCTTCTGGAGTTATTTATCTGATTACCCTTTAACTGCTGAGGTGACTCGGTTAAGTAATCTAGTGGCTCTGTCCTGTTGGCTCTCTCAGTTTAGTCTATCATTGCATTTCCATCAGTTTCCACACGACCCGTGCTTGCACATCATATATAGTGAACCCCTCCCTGCTGCGAGGTTCTTCCTGCAGGTACTACTGCATCGTGAGCCATCCTGGCACTTACCTCTGCAATTCGCTCCCTCAGTTATTATCATCACCAGCACAGCCTAAGGCTTTGTGAACGAGTTGATGAAATTTCCCTTAGCTACAACCCAGCTGTACTTCACTCAGTAAACATAGTAAGTGTGCAAGAGACAGGATGTGTGTTAATCTTACAAGTCTTGTCATGGTTCTAGCACTTTTTAGAACTGATAAACACTGCCATTTGCCCTGTCAAAACACTTGTGTTTTGAGCTTCTTGAATCTTGTGGCCAGAGTTTCATAGTGTTAATATTTCCTGAAATACAAGCGCCAAACTAATAGCTGATGAGTTAAGATGGGAATGATTTGCAAGTGAGAAAGAGTAAGGATTATAAACTGTAGGAGGAAACACATTCACTGTTAAACAATGTATTTTGGTTTTGAAGGGCTAAGTTTATAAAAGATTTCTGATACAGGACCACCAAGCTCATCTATGTCCATTCAGTGCATCAGGATTGCTTGACAAGAAGGTCTAAGCAGAAATAATTTTAAAAGAGAATATCCACCAGCTGTGCCTACCATGTGTGGCAGGATGATCCCGAAGACCTGAAGCTAAAAGAGCTGCAATTCTTGTGCTGTAAAAGTGCCATTGCTGCTGGCTCAGGGACCACCTTCCGTTCACCCTTGAAGCAGCTCTACAGACTATGCTTACCCGCAGCGTGGAGGCCTTCAAGCCTCCATCCATCCCAGTTATTCCTGAGATGCCAGTAGTGAGTCAAGTACAACTTCAGGCTTCCTCTTGCCCCGAGTCCCCCAGGACTGCAGTCTCTCTTTCTCTCTCTGCACACAGAGCAGAGCTAGCCAGCTCTGTGTCTCTGCCCCAGCAGGAAGCCAGAGCAAGCACTGTCTGGTACAAGGGAGATGTAGCTTTCTCCATCCAGGTTCCTTCACATTCAGGTTCCTGAAAACTCCCACTGTATTTACCCCAGTTCTGAGATTCTTTACTTTCTACCAGGGCAGTGTAAAGAGGCCACAGCACAAATTTATGAGAAAGAAATTATTTTTGCATGTGTCCTGAAAGTCTGGTATTCTCTACCTTCATCTAAAGTTAGCCAAAACACTGAAGCTGGTGATTTTGCATCCTACCTAACGCATATGAGACACAGATGCCCTTGCAGGCCTTGAGCCTGGAAGGTACATGCTGTAGGAAAGGGATGGAAAGGAGGCAGCCAACAGACCAGATGGAAGCTGAATCAAGGTACAGGGGTGGGCTTATGCCAGGGAAGCAGATTTAGTGCTGCCTGCCAGGATGCTTGTAGCAGGGAACTGATTCCAAAGAAGACTGCCTCTATTCTTCAATAAGACATTCTCAAAGGAGTTTTGAAAATAAATTAGAAACACGACACTGCAGTATGTGGAGCTGCTGTAAACCTTCAGTGTCAGCTGACTTTAGTGAATGCATAGTGAAAGAAAAAAGAAAAAAGGACTTGATAGTTAACATCTACTGAAAAATATATCTTTGACAAGTAATTTGAGCCAGCATAACTTTACTCAGCAGGAAAACAGGAAAAGTCACTATTTGCCAAAACAAATCATTCAAAATCTGATAATATTTAGGAAATAAACAGCTCAATCAACAGACTGAAAAAAGTTCAGGCAATTTCCTTTCCTGAGATGATGTTGGGCAATGTTGAGCAGAGCTACACAAGGTGCTGTGGCTGTGAAAAGACATCCCCTAGGACATCCCCATGCTCTGATCACTCTTAGAGAAACACATTTCATGAGACCATGAATGGGCATGTGCAGTGCATGTCTCCTCCACACAGTTAGACGTCTGGCATCTGCATTGTTGAACTAAAGGCTTTGACTTCACCTCTGCATTTTTACATGAGATGAGATATTTATCCTGTTGTGAAGTTCATGCTGTAATCCGTTACTTCTAATGAGTTAACTCAATTGTAAATTATATGATATAAATGATGATTGCAGTTAATTGAAGGCAGTATCCTTTACTACTGTATGAATCAGCGATGGAGAACTCAGAAGGGATTCTGGTTCTGATTAAGCTCTGATTTTGGCCAAAGGCTTTCAGTAATTTTTGCCTTTTATTCTTTTTATTTGAATTCTAGCCAGCACCTGTTAGATAACAGAAGAGACTAAAACCACATTCTAAAACTCTTTAATCAGCGAATAAACTAGCAAAAAAAGACATGAAGTCCTGAAATCACTCTCCAATCAGAATATCTGTTACTAGGAAAGCAGAACTATTTGCTCTTGCCTCAGGCTCAGGAGGAAGAGGAAACCTTCTGGTCTTGTCTTTTTCCTGGGCATGGCTGTGATCAAAGAAAGAAGATATTAGTCAGTTTTCCTGAGTCCTTCTGAAAGAATAATGAAGTCTGGTTTGCAAAATATGGAATGAAGTTCTTAACTTATATGTCAAGCAGGACAGATCAGAATTTAGGACTGCAGATTTTCAGGGAAGGAAATGGCATGAAGCAGGATAAAGAAAGCTGGGTAAAGGACCACCATTCTCTTCTCCTGTGCCATTTAACATTTTGATTTTTTTCACATTCTTATTTTGCCTGGAATGTTTGTAAAAAACATTCAAAATACTGAATGTTTTAATAATCAGCATGTTTCTAGATTTTATTGGGTGAATCCTGGCCCCATGGTTATAGGAACTGAAAGGTTACTGGAATTGGAAGTGCAAATTCCCATTTCTCTTTGTCCTGTTAATTAAAGGTGAAGGGTTAGATAGCAGGAAACGAACATATCTGTTATGTTGTAGCAAGTGATTCCTAAGACAAAATGTACCTTTTGCGCATAAGAAAACTGAAAGACAGCTTTGAGGTTGCATTTCTCTAGATAGATAGAATTATGTTTATGACTTAAAAATCCTTATATACAGATTCTGAGGCTTGTCAGATGACAAAGAATAATGCAATCTCCATTACCCGATGATGCATATGTGAAAAAGAAATTTCATCGCCAGAACAATATAAGATTATATACTGCAAGCCATTAAACAGGATCTTTTGGCACACAATTTCAGATGAACTAATTGCATCCAATATCCAGGGGGGAAGGAAAATAGATACTAAAGGATTCATGACAATAAAGCAGGATGCAGAGACATTTGTTACTCCACTAGGTCTAGTGAAAGCCTACAGTATATCTCTGCACAATTGTTCTCGGGACCTTTTGTTATTTTGTTTTATAAATCCTGGGTGCTGTTCAGATGCAGAGGCTTTGGAGAGGGGAGCCTGCAAGCAGATAGATAATCACAAGACAAATTCAGCTTTAACTTCACGTATCTTGTGCTCCATGGTATCTACAATAGCAGCAATCTGTTTTCATGACAGCATGTTTTTGTAAATCCAAAGAGATAAACTTTCTCAGCTATTTATAAATCAGATGCTTACATTATTATGTCCTGCCAGTAACTTTGATTGCTGTTGAACTTTGCTGTGTTCAGTTTAACAAATCTCTTTGTTACTGTAGTGCCAAAGGTGAGAAAAATATACTGGAATCCTGTAGAGAAGATGCAATAGCTCTTTGTGGCTGGGACAGTGATGTCCTGCCACTGTCAGGGTAAAGGGAAGTCAAACACCTTGGCCTGAACAGAGCTAGGAGCCAACACTTACAGATTCTGTCTCAGATTTGCCACTAACTTGCTCTGTGGTCTTAGAAGAGAGTTTTGCCATGATAAAATGAAATTAATGTTACCTCTCCCCTCTTCAAGAGTCTGGTGATCCCCTAATGGATAATATATGTACTTAAGAGAATTGTAGTTAGTCGTTTCCCTGTTTTCTTAATTTATTTTTGCTACTCATTGTAAAATTATTAGTTATCAACAGGAGGCAAGATGGGTTTCATAGCTTCCAAGAAACATATCACTACAAAAGAGGAAAAACAGCTGCTTTGCTCTTTAGAGTACCCTTGATTTTGAAGGAGCTCAGCAATTTGCTGTACTCTTCTCAAGGTAGAAAATGCATGATTGGCATAAGTGATTAATTCATAATGAATCATTTCTATGTTGAATAACATTTTATTTTAATTCCCACAACTTATCTGTGTGAGCAGATCACAAATATCCTAATGGGGCTGTTGGGAGCTTTTTGCTGAGCAATTTACACAATTCTGGGGCTGTTTGTCATTTCTGGGCAGTACATTTCAAACCCTTTAAACAGAAACTTCAAGATCTTTTGACTTGTGTTCATAAGAATATAAGACCAACCATATTTGGCCCATTTAGTTCAGTGGCCAGTCTTCCACAGTAGCCAAAACGGGATAATTAGTAAAGCATCTAAGAGGAGAGAAAGCATATTCGATAGGATCTGCTCACAGCTTCCAACAGCGAATGGCTCGGGTACATACCCTTGTGGATGACACCCACTTTAGGAATCATACAAAACATATGTGGCATTTTTATCTAGACCATTCAGCAGTTATCACATATAAAAGTGTATAGTAAAGTATGAGAAACAGGAAGATACGTGTAGTGTTAAGTCATAAGGACAGTGTATAGCCAGAAGCTAGTAAGTACAGATTGTTACAATAACCCTTTTCCTTGTTAACTCCCTGTAAAGCTTAACTCATCCTCCCTCCCCATACACACACAGAGATTCTAACCTTTTGAATCTCTCTCTCCCTCATATTAACAGAAAAAGATGTTGAAGTTTGAGAGCCTAAGAGAAGTATATGAAGAAAAACCCTACTGAAATATATGCTATTACAATCACAATGGAAATACAGTAGCCACAAAAAAGAAGTTCTGTATCTTCAACAACATAGGCAGTGAGAGTGCAAACATATAAACTAAATAGCGTTCATAAGTCAGTACCTCAGGCTACACACTAAGATCGCTTTAAAAGCAGGTCATAGCTGGATCAGTATGTGGACATAGGTAATGAGGAAGGATACGGGCAATTTTTCAAGTATTCCCATGTTTCGGTAACTTACAACTGGTCTTTGAAACTTGGCAGAGCTGAGCCTGGGGCTGGGGCCTGCCTTTTGCGAGTGCTCAAATTGGCATGAGATGCTAGGCTGAGCTGAGTTCTGAGCACTGGAAATCTCCAGTGTCCTTTGTGCTATGCTCAAACTGATCATCATTCCCTGCGCACCCAGCAGTCTTCTCAAAATCTTCCATCAACAACCCACACATATCATCACTTCAGATGCAGAGAAAAGGGATCCTTCCTTCCCTTCAAAATACCCTTGCAGCTACTAAAAGACACAATGAACTGCTGTGGTTTGCACTTGCCTTTAATCTGCTGCTTCGCTTCCAACTTCGACTGTCTGAAAGGAAGGACTTGCAAACTTCTGTATTAATCACAAAACCCTTAACGGGTTTCCTGAACATCATTCATCTTCTGTAGCTCAAAAAGAATGGTTGTAGTGCAAAAGGAATGATTGTGCCTTAGAAGACCATTTTGTATCATGTATCTAAAGGTGAGGAGAAAGAAGGAGTGAGGGGACAAGAATTAAAGTACTGTCATTTCTCTCTGAGTGACAAGTTCATTGATACCTGTATTGATAAATGTAGAGTAGCTTTAAATGTAACTAGACGACTGTGTATGCAAACTCCCTCCCTTAACTCTGGTGCATGACACAGTACCTGCTCTATCTTTGGGCATGTATGGCCTGGCTCTTCACAGCCCAGTGCAAAAGCAGGGACTAGAATTTATTTGACAAAAACTTTGCTAATGTATGCAAGGGAGGGGAAGTTTGCTAATGAACTTTTCCATTTCTTTAGTGGTACAAAGACTTGTATCTGGGTCTCCCGTTTTCCCATGTGCTGCCCAGGAATATAAATGGAAGTACAGAGAGTTTTCTCTAGTGCTACATCACTGATGTGATGAAATGCAGGAGGCCTGATGTCCAGTACTAGTTCTGCCCTTGGCCTGATGGGTGTCTCTGAACAAGCCATTTCATTTCTCATTGCCTTAGTTTTCCCATTTCTAAGATGAGGACAGTAATATACCACTTGCAAAGTTCCTTATACATACTCATAACAGGAGAAGAAGATACTATAAAGGTCACATGCTTATGTCTGGCTTTTATGAACTAAATATTGCAAGAAAGAATGAAATTATGTGGTTTTAAGCAACAACAGAATTAATTGATAGACTGCTTAAATGCACGACAGAGATGCAAACAAAGAAAAAATCTGTGCCCAAACAGAAAATTCTGTGTAATTTAAATAATATTTTCTCTAAATGTCAAAGTTTTCTATTGTGGTTTTCCACTGGCATTGACATAATGAATGTTATCAAAATATTCCAATTGGCGCACTTAATATATCTTGAATGCATGAACCATATTTTGGGGACAATCCATCTGTTAGTATTTCCAATTTTGAGACCAGAGCATGCCAGAAATAAATGGAAAATTATTGTAAACAGATCCTTCAAAATTGTGTTAGGCTTTTTAATGAACAGTTTAATGTGATATGAAATTACCTTAAGTCTGAAAAGTGTTGAGAGGCATTGGATTACTTTAGTTCAATTAAACACTGTTGAAACACTTTTGAAGATTTTTCCCCTGTACTGAAACTCCATGACTATGAACGTGTAATTTTAAAATCTTAAACAATTATTCTGAATCATAATACTGATATTTTTATTGAAAATAACATTTGATTGCTCATAAATATTTTGAAAATTCATAAGCAGTTAGTCAACACTGACCTTTGTGCAATATAATTTCTCTACAACTGTCAAACTCATGCTACAAGCCTGTCTTTTAGACTCCTCCAAAATATTGTAAATGTTGTTCTTCAAACTACAAGTTTTAGCTTTATTCAGAGTGCCCAGGAAACCAGACCTTAGCGCTGTGCTAGTGCCTCATATGGTGGCACGGGATGAGCATGGAGTGTCCACCCGAGAAGGACACATGGCGGACTTCTAGTTACTACTTTCTTGTCAAGTAACATACAGTGTTTCTCATCACCCAGGAGAGATTCGGAGAACTTCTCTGTGAGGATACACACACTTATATGTAATCCTCTCCGAACACAAATGGCTGTTGTATTTCTGAGAGTTCTGAACACAGACTCTCGTACTTCAAATGTATATGCTTGCCTTCCTCTATGACTCTAATGATGTCTACAAACCCTGAACTTTATTTCGCCTTCCAGTATGTAGTGGGTAGGCATGTGTGTGTATTTTCATTTGACAAAGTTTTGTTTTCCAAAGAGAAGAGAGTGTATTGCACGTCATCGACCAATCTGGGTGCTGTTTAAGGAAAAATTAAATACTTCAAAACAGAAACATCAAAAGACTTTGAAACAAAAACAGTTTCTCCTAATCTTGCATCCAGGGTATGTACTGACTTTGCAGAATCACTACAATTAATTCTAAATGATGTATGAAATAAGTAATCCCTGCCTAGAGACTACAACTAGTGTATACAATCACTGGCTGGTTGTGAAATGTGCTGTAATATTATGCTTAGACTTGTCCAGAAAAAAAGCCCATACAATTCCCAGCATTTCTAGCCATTTTTATGCTCTCTTTTTTCCACTTCTACTACTACTCCACCCCTATGCCTGTCCCTGCACTGCAGGGCTATTCAATTCTATGATTCTAATTTTATGATTTCTCACTTTCTACAAAGAGCAGCCATGATGGTCAGCTACAACTCACTGGTGTTTCCAATGGGCTGGCTATGCAAAACATCACAAAAATACAGACAGGAATAGTACTCTTTCATTCAAAGGCCCTAGAAGAATTTTAATATGTGTCTAGATTGCACTAGTTTTTGCTTCGGTCCCTGATTACTTCAGAATTTTGCTCCCCATGCAACACCAACTAAGGCAATGAGCCTGCAAAGAATTCTATATGTACTCTACTAACATACAAATCAACTTCTGTTAACCTCAGTGGGACTATTCACACACATAATCTTTGAAGAATTAGGATTTGAAGCATGTACTTCAAGACAGATGAAGGGACATGGGGTCCTGTGGAGGACTATGTAAAATTCTTCTCTCATTAAAAATCTTGATAGTTGGCTGACTCAATGGGTATGGATGGCACAAAATGAATTCTAGATTATCCATCCACTTTGAGAAAAAAGATGGAGCAATTTTTTCCCACTCAGATCAGAAAATATATATTACTGTGGTTTCATTCTCTAAACATAGAATCAAACATCAGTATTCACTCATAAAAAAAACCTTGCAGTAAATATCTTGCTCAAAGCCAAGCTGATATGAAAGTGTTGTGCAGTAAAATATTGAACCATACTTTCCACCCACCAAATTAGGAAAATTTGGACTCATTCACTTTATAGACTTCCTGTGTTTGAAATCGGAGTTCCAAAGAAAGATTTGCCCAGTTCTTCCAGGGACACAGATACTGTGTAATCAGAGTAAACCTGGAGCAGACCCTGTAAGGTGGCCAGCACATCTTTAGAACCCTAAATAAGATCAGTCATATCAGCTTTGATGACATCTAGCTTTGGCAAAATATGTGTAGTAGAAATCAAAATTTTGTTACAAAAATGTTTTATGTTTGAAGAGAGTCTTTGTCAGAAATGCTGGTTGGTTGTTTGCCAGGAGATAGAGAAGCACACACAGCCGTCACACACACATACTGTATAGCTCAAGAGCTACGCAGAGTTGCTGTGTGCAGTGTACCCAGAAAAAAAAAAAAAAAGCCTTCCATTTACTGAATGAGGAGGAGGGAAGCCAAAAAGCTGTGCCTTAAATGAGATAGAGCAGATACTTGAATCTCTGTGCCCCATGTCCTAAGCTGGTGACCTACCCGCTCAGCCACAGCATAAGCATACACAAGTTTGTTCTTATAAAAAAGTTCGAAAGATCTTCTTTCTGTCTCAGTGGAAAGACAACACAAAACAAAACAATCAAGGCACCATAATTGTCATAGAAATTAATTATTCATCCATGCCACCCAAATACCCTTGTATACCACCAGCAACATTCAGTAATACTCAAGGATGGTGTCAGTAGATTTTGAGTTGCTTTGCTGGTAAAGATGTAGTTTGTGGAGAAATGTAAAGGCATGTGTTGATAGACCATATGGTCTTGTACTGGAGCTCAAGATCCCTGAATGGATTCTTAAAATAACAACTTGACAGTATAATAACTGTTAAACAACAGTGTAGCAAGGGAGTATGCTTAATGAAAATGTGAATATATCCACAGAGATTTCTCTTTAATCCTGCCTTGAAAATGAATTTTTAAATGACCTTCCAAGACATTGATAATGTTCTTAAATTTCACTCCAGTGACTCCTTAGTTCCTAAAAAAATGGCTTCAGTTCTAGGCATGTGGAAAACACTTGCTCTTACTCGATGGCTATAGAAAATATTGGCAATGGTTCTATATTTAAAATAATACTTAAATGATTCTTGTTAAAAAAAAAAAGAAAAAAAGGAATAACAGAAAAAAAGCAGAAACCTCACCAAGTGCACAACTAACTGACAAGCACACTGGCTGCCCAAATAGTGGGGTTGCCTGTTACGTCAGCTGTAGTGAGGACCCTACTTAGAGATGGATGGAACTAGAAATGCAAAAGAGCGGTGTATGTGTTAATGCATGGCATAGTGAACAATAAACTGTATAGAGCATAGGAACACAGTCAAGGCAGAGCAATGCTATAGTGCAGGCAAGAGCTTATTTTGTGGTTACAGAAAGTCACTGCCTTTCTGCAGTGTACAGAAATCCACCCCAAAGCTATGCTTCCCCTTGTTCAGTGCAGGAGGGCTGCTCTGAGTACAGCACACACTGAAGGTAACTAACAGCCCTATCAGACACAAAGAAACACAAGCCAAGAAAAAATAAACAAAACTCAGATTTGCCAAAAACAAATACACCTTAGCCCTAGCCAACTCACGATCATTGTTTTGCTTCTTTTCACTCACACCTAATGAATCAAACAATCTCCAAGAAGGTGATGGCTAATTAGGACGTCACAGAACAAAAGTACCTGTGTGGTGAAGGAAGCAGAGATTTTCCAAGGCCATGGACAAGGTGGAAAGTGTGGTTTGTCTGGGACGTGCGTGTGGCATGGGCATTCCAGCGATGCTTTCTAAGGTTCAAGAGTGAGGAGCAGGAGGTTGCAGTGCACCAACAAAACACCTACAGGAGTATCTTCATTATGCCAAAATCAGGTGATGCACACATACAAGGCCGTACCACTCAGGCCAGTACTGATTTATCTCAGGTCTTCAGTGCAATCACAGAACAAACAGTACAGCCTACCATGTCACCAGTGGCTTAGGACAGAGAATTCCTGAAAAAACAGGGTAATACCTTAAGCACATCAATGCCAAGAGCAAAGATCAAGTGTGTGTTGGCATGTCTGGTCATAATCATCCATGCAAGAGTGAACAGGGGTGCCACTGAAAAAAAGAGTGCAACCTGTTTAGAGTGCCCTATAGGGCAAAAGGAACTATCAGTATTATACTGGATTATGCATTATACAAAGCAGCCCCTCTAAATGTTAAAATATTATAGGTTTTTAAAATAAAGAAATAAACCCCTACTATATCTGTGTTCATTTCTGACCAAATAGTGTTTCTCTGACGTCTGCAGCAACAGTATCATATTGGATTTAGGGCCAGGCTAATATGATTCCTCTGCCAGGGTTCACTGTTCTCCAGTGTCGTAAGGCCACAAGAAACCAGTCAACACAGCTTCTGAGTGGAAGTAGACATACCATGTGTGCATTCAGTTAGGGAGATATTCATACTTCTTGATTTCAGGAACTTGGCTGTTTGCTTCAAAGGCCAGGCTCTGCTTTTGACGTGAAAGAGATGCTCTTACAAAGACCAAGTGTCCCAGAGGGATGAATCTAGGTGATCTCAGTATCTTTCTTGAGGAGCCCTTCTTTCTTCACTGACTACCAAGATACTCTCAAGGACTACCAAGTCCCGTGAAGCATAGCTAGAAACCCACTATAATGCCTGGGCTATTTTATTTTTTTTTCTATACACAACTGAAGAAACTACATTCATTTGGAGAAATAGCATTAGAAAAGTTGTTTGAACATTTCAATGTAGAAACATTTTCTTTAAAAAACCCCACGTCATCAGCTATCTTTTGCTTTCTTTTCTGTTTTCTGAGTCTTGTACCTATTTCTGCTGTTGCTTTTCATTAAATTTCTCTTTACACCCTTGTTCCTTCCTTCTTTGGCAGCTGTCCCAGTATATGGCTGCTCCTGTGACATGTGTAGAGGTTGCTGTGAGTGTCCATTTGCACTGGCACTGAGGACACACACCACCCCTGAGACAGCACTGTTTGCGGGACAGCTGCAGTTTCTTATCAGTAGGCGCTTGATAAAGTACTCCACTTAAAAAAATGCCACAGACAATTATTTCCTTTGTTACTTGTGAGACTGACCAGCCTGGATGAATTCTCCCAGGGGTATCTATGGAGACTGAAATGGGAACTGGGAGATGGTGTCTCAGCTTAGGCCATGGAAGGACATGCTGCAGCAGGTCAGAGGTGCTTCATGAGCCCAACTCACACAGAGATGGCCTATGTCCCCCAGACCAGAATGAAGCACTCTGGGCACTGGCCTGGCCTCATTTGCTGTTCCTCTGTCTGAAAGGATGATTTTTCTCTTTTATTTCAGTGAAGGTCATTTGGTTTAACAGCCTGTGATTCAACTAAATGTCCGCCGTGTTTTAATGAGAAATTTCCTAAAAGTTGTTTTAGGAAGAGAGCACCCCATGTGATTTAAGGGTGCCAAATAGTAACGGATTAATTTAGGCAATGTTTTATTAGCTATAGTCTCAGTAAAAAAAATGCATCTCAGTCCACCTTCTTTCAGGCCCAATTTCTCTATGGTAAGGAAAGAAATCCTGTCCTGGAAACAACATTGCTGCCAGAGTGTAAATATTACCTACCTTAGCCCTGTGCCTTTAGCCTGCGGTACGCAGGCAACCAGTGGTCACAGAGCTACGTCTGAGGAGGTGAAGAGAAGTTACTGTGAACAGACAGACTTTCGTCTGTAAGCTAGGAGTCTCTATAGTGGTAGCTGCACCTCTGCTGGAATATTGCTAAGTACAGTCAGTGTATTGAGAAAGGCTGGGAGCCACAGTGCCCTGTCTTTCTACTTTCATGAGCATTTACCAGGTTGAATCCCTGAAATCTAAGTACTATATTTTACAGTTGACGTGCTGATAATGGAAAGAGTTTAAACCAAATGTAAAGGGGCCACTGGATTCCAATAAAAACATACTTCTCTTTTTCAAGAGCAGACAAGTAAAGACTTCCCATATCTAGCCTTTCTGACTGGAAACAGGACCCAGCTTTCACATTTTTTGTGATCCTATGTCTGGCACGTACTTCCAAAGTCTGTAACATTTTTATCCCTAGGGCTGAAATATGTCAGTCCCCAGAGGTGATTTGAAACAGGGCTGTCTTGGTAAGGAACTACAGGTTATTCCAAAATTCAACAAAAAGAGCATAATACTTTAGCCACAATCTTCAAAATAATAATCAGTTTTACAAAATACAGTTTTCCCTTTTGAAGGCTGAATTTTCTTGACCAGAGTTACACACTAAAAGAGAGTCTAAGGTGCCTTTCTTGGCTCTCCCATTGTCTCACTCTTCGCCTTTTAGCAAGCCATTTAATTTTTCTGTACTTTCATCTTCTCCTTCTGTGAATTCCAAATATTAACTATTTATGGTACTTGGTAAGTCACAAGCACAACTGGTCTAAACATTGTGGTCTAAACTTCCTCTTGTCAAAAAAAAAAAGACCTGGCATTCAAACTAGTCACAACGGAGCCACAGCAGCAAGGATAGTAACAGCAGCAGCTTGGATGAGATCCTCACATCCCAAGAAAGATTTGATGTCAAAGATGAGATTTCTCACAAAAAAAAATAACATGGCTCCTCTCTTACCAGTGCCTTGTGAGAAGACCACCTGGATGAGGAAACACAGAGCCCAGGTCCCTGATTTATTTGATTCAAACTTAAGTGACTGGCATCTCAAACCATTATTATTGTGGAGCAATTTTCTCCACAGAAGTCTGCAGAAAATCTTTTTGTTCCCTGCAATACAGAATGAAATCAAAAGATTTTCTGCTATTTTATATGCATGCTTTTATCAAATCCTCTGTGTTTTTGTTTTTTAGCTTCAAGCTCACATAACTCCCAACCACAGCTACAGAATGGCACATATCCTTTACAAGAGTTTCTAATGCACCAAGCTTTCAGCTAGAGAATATAGAGGTTAAGAAAAAGGCAAATATTATAAAAGAAATCAGGAGTCAAATTCAAAAACGTAGAAACCAAGCCACAAACAAAAACAGAGCCAGATACCACAAAGCCAAAAGGAATCCAAACAACATCCTTCAAAACGTTCACGTTTATGAATTTGAAAGGTGTGAAATAGCTGAAACCAAAATCTGAATAACATTATACAGAACTAACTCTAAAAGCAACATCTTACTTTACCTTTGAGAAGTAGTATAAATGCTGAAAGATATGATAAGCAGTATTTTTCTTTGTACAGATGTTAGGAGACCTGCCTTAGAGTGTGCCGGGTGACGAACGGGCTGTTGCTGTATCGCAGATCCAGCCATCGCCCCGACTCCTTAGAATCACAGAATCACAGAATCAATCAGGTTGGAAGAGACCTCAGGGATCATCGAGTCCAACCGTTGCTCTTATACCACCCTGTCAACTAGACCATGGCACTAAGTGCCATGTCCAGTCTTTTCTTAAACACATCCAGAGATGGTGACTCCATCACCTCCCTGGGCAGCCCATTCCAATGTCTAATAACCCTTTCTGAAAAGAAATTCTTCCTGATGTCCAACCTGAACCTCCCCTGGCGAAGCTTGAGGCTGTGTCCTCTTGTCCTATCGCTAGTTGCCCGGGAGCATTGCCCAGTTTAAACTGAAGCGTTTCCGTGCTATCAGCCACAATTAGGGTGAGTTTATTTTAGCACAGCTATTAAAAGAAGAAAGGTGAATGGTAGTTTTTTGGCTCCCTTTTTTACAGACAAAAAGTAGGTCGTTTTATACCACTCAAAGCCCAGCTCGCCCCTTTATAGTCAGTGGAGGATGGTGGCCATCTCGTTCAAAAGCGTTTGAAATTGGTCCCACGACTCATTTGGTAACGGGGCCGGTTTCTCCTCAGTGGCTGGCCAGACTGAGCGCCGACGCCAGGCTGCCGCAGACGGGTGAGCTGAGCCCCCTCGCACAGCCACTTCCCCCTGAGTGTGCGGCCAGGGCCACGCTTTGGGCCTGCTCTGCTCCCGGCGAGCGCAGGCAGCTGCCTAGGCTCAGCGAAATGCTGGAGGCAGCAGAAATGCCCCGGCTGCCTACTTTGCTTAAGGTGTTGAAAGGCAGTCTGGCTTTTGCTGTCAGGAGAGGAACCGGGGAAGGAGAAACCTGCCCCACCATTCGCAGGCCCCCTGTGTCTGCTTTCCTCTGGGGACAGGGAGGACTGAGCAGACAGGCACACACATTCAGTTCTCCTTACCCAATTCTGATACTTGAGTTTTGTCTTCATTAAATAGGGAAACAAGAGCATTTGTATCTTACACATGGCAGCTGGATCAGGACAATCGAATTACAAATTAAGTCACATTGCGGTAGGTTTACATTTATAGGTAATCATTATTCATATGCAAATATTCTATATTTGCATATTATATATGGACCACATATGGTTTTTTTTTTCCAAGAAAATATGGGTTCTAGGTTGATCAAAACTATTCAGAAATTTCTGCCAAGTGCAGTGAATAGTTTTGGCCAAAAAAGGTGGAGGCTTTTTCTTTTTAAGTTACAATACTTCATTTCATCTTATTTCAAAACAAAATGTTTTGTTTCAAAACAGTGATTTGAGATCAAAGATGCTTAAATTGAATACAAAAACACAATAAAAACAAAATGAAATTAACAGACTCTAAACTAAAGCATTTTTTGGAGACTGAATGGAATGGTTCATTTAACTTCAGATAAAGTTCTGGGAGGGGGGGTAGGTTTTGCAGATCAAAAAAGAAAAGAAACATCCAATAAGTATTCACTCAGCCTTAATCAGGAGTTTTGGTTCAGATGGTTTTTGACAGAATAGCCAGCTGCAGAGTTCAAATCCAAACTGGAAAGTCTCCATGTTTTGGGAAGTAGGAGGAGAGAAGACAGGAGGAAGCAAGGGGGAGAGAAGGTGCTGGAAAAAAATAAAAATGACAAAGAGTAAAAGCCAAAAATAATCAGTCTGATTTAAAGGAGAAACAGGTCAGCACAGAATCTCCATAGCGTTACCTTATGTGGATAGCAGAAATCACTGATAAAACTTACATTGTCAAACACAGAATTTCAAACAGAAAAGCATCATGCAGTGCTTTGAAAACTGCATAGGAGGGAACAATTTTTAATTAAAGACAAATTAAATGAATTAAGTATAGCTACAGTTTAAAAAAATAATATTTTGGAAAAATAATTTTCAAAGAGTTAGAGCTAATTAATACAATAGTAAAAAACATTTTCATTATTTTACCTGTTCTAAACTAATACAGACAAGAAAAACAAGTAAGTCATCTTCAGATTTTTGAAGGGATTGTTAATTAGCACAATAATAATAATAAATGATTTCCTTTTAAAAGTATTTCTCTGTTCTATCTCTGGTTTGTAGGAACTATTTTTTTCTGGTCCAGCAGCTGCATTCCCTATCACACTTTGTCACATCATCAGTCATACAGCTACTGAAGGCAACTCCCCCTCAGCAGAAAGGGACACTTGTGAGTTTATATTACTGCCATAAATTTTTTGGCAGTAAATTTCTTAACAAATAATCCCATATTCTCCTGTATACAGTGCACAAACTGACTAATAAAATGATTTCTGCTTGGGGATTTGTGGAATGCCTCCATCTTCAGTCAAACATGTAGACAAAAGTATCTTGTAAAATGTACTGGAAAGTTCATAAATTTCAGGGTTTGAAGGGAACACTCCACCTGGTGAGAAAAGCAGATTTAAAAAAGAAATAAAATTAAAGTTCTCTGAGTTCACCAGGATCATGAGCCAAGGAAAACCTTAATTAGAGTAAATGGAGAAAATTGAGCAGTTAAGACCTGGCTTTTTGGGGCTAGCAGCACTCAAAGAAATCAAATTATGGAATAATAAGTTATTTGTGGTTCTCAGGTTTGCATTGTGAATATGTTAGTTCATGCTTTGTGCCATCCTCCCATCCCTGAACTTTTTATCTGGAGATGCTCAAAACAATGTATAGCACAAAGCCGTAGAGCTCCTTGCTGGTCTTCCTTGCCTTAATTTGGGGCCAGTTCTCATCTGCACTTCAGTCTCTTAATCCTTTGGCAGTGCAAACAGGCTTGAGTGGGTATAATGAGCTTTCTAAGTCTGAAAATGAGAATCACATCTTGCCCATGTGATAAATATTCCTCCTTTATTTTTTATCACTCTTCAAACATAAGCTCAGTAGCCTCTTAAGCAAGTGTGAATTTGGCCCTCAGACTTTCTCACTGTCTTGGAGTCATCTGACGATTTTTAGGACAGAATGAATAGTGAGGAAAAAAACATTTTAGTGACTTCTACACCTAATTTGTGCATATGCTCCTGTTTCATTCAGCTTTCTCCTAAGTACATGCAAAAGCAAACCCTGGATCTTATGGTGGAGAGCCATTTAAATGGTGAAAGAAATGTAGTTTATGATCACATAAACTACCTCATAGTGCATAAAAATCCTAGGTCAGCCAAAGGAGAAGCAACAACAGTACATGACTTAGGAGGCAGTCTCATCAAATTGATTCATGAAATTCCTAGACAAATAATGACAGCAATCGAGGATGGAAGGTGAATTATTTCTCTATTATTCCCAGAGAAATAATAACAGTAATCAATGATGGAAGGACAAGAAGGGTGAGGATTCACCTCACCAAACCTCTTATGTTTAAAAGCTGCCAAATCAGATATTTTCACCTCAGTATGCGAGTCCCCTGCAAAAACCTGATGGTTTTGCCTGCGAAGCATTAGCAGTAATGATGAAGAACTGAGAGGAAGGTGCTGTCAGGAGCAGCCGGGAGCCCTGAAGACAAGAAAAGCTTTGACTTGAGGTAGGCATGAGGAAAAAGCAGTTAATGAGACTTAAAGAGAAAACAGGATTATACAAAAAGATGAGAAGTTTTAATTAGTGTGATAGGAATATTTCATATCTACTGAAAGGGACATTTATAGGATGTGCGAGATATAGGAGGTCCATACATTTAAAAATTGAGGGGAAAATGCTGCTATATTTTCCTCATTTGAGGGAAATGAGTAGCTGCAGCTTTGATGCAGCAGAGCAGGTACCAAACTCCTGGTCAATGAGATTACTGATGGTCTGAAATTAAAAATGTTCCCAGGTACCTTGCAAAAC
Organism: Nyctibius grandis; assembly: GCF_013368605.1. Classification (NCBI taxonomy): domain Eukaryota; kingdom Metazoa; phylum Chordata; class Aves; order Nyctibiiformes; family Nyctibiidae; genus Nyctibius; species Nyctibius grandis. The sequence continues at coordinate 24,076,463 of NC_090664.1, read as the reverse complement.
CAGGGTCTTAATAAAAGCAAACAGCTCTACAGAATGGTAAAAGTTCCTGCAAAGATCCCAGCAGCATCAGAAATTGAAGGAAAAACCATGGAAGCACCTGCCCTTCAGTGCAACGAAATTTATTGCAGAGGCTGAACAAAGGCCGAGGATTTCACAAAGGCGGTCTCCTCTCTCCAGCTCTTCCAGGGCTTCATATAATGGTGCTATTACTTTTGCTTTATCAGCATTATTGGGACAAAAATATCATTATGTCATATAAACTCAATGCATGTCGGGGTGACCTTCCCAGGTAAATATCAGTAAACTGAGGGGAAAAGGGAGTTGTACTATCTCTCCATAGGCATCTCCAGCGAACGGTTTGCTGCATGTCTGAGATCCAGCGCCTGCCCACGCCACAGACACTGCAGGCTTGTTGCTGTCCACTGACAGCGGGTTACTGAGCATTCCTCGATGCAGCCCGGGAGTTTGTTTCGTTACCTTGGGGAATTCATCTGTGCCAGTATATTATGGTGTAAGGATGCCTGCTATTTCATTTAAAAAGAAGTCACTCATGCAATATAAATCTCTTTCTCCAATGAGGTATATTTTCTAAATAATACTTTTTTTCACCCCTGGTCATTAGGAATGAGTATGGCTCAGAGTATGGCTGTTTGCTAGTTAAGTCCTCATCTCTTTAGCTATTGGAATCTGTGTTTTTTAGTGGTTCAGCTACATTCAAGATCAGTTCACACATATATCACCTGACACACACACCATGCTAACAGTACACGGACTATCCACCTACCTGAATATAAAGATGTTCACCAAGATTTCATTTTTCACATCTTCAGCTGAAGTGGGACCTGAAATAAGTGATGTAATTTCAAAACCCCCTGTATTAATGAAGTAAGATTTTTTCTTTTTCTGATTTTCTTTTTTTCTGTGTGAGAACAAATGCTAATATAAATCAAAACAGAGGCTCTTTTATCTTTGATTTTTCTTCAAGATGTGCAGATGTCCAGGGTAACTCTTAAGCGAAATACAGAGGAAATAAAAATCTACCAAAAGAGTACGAACATCAATAAATATTTGTTACTCAGACTGGGATCTGGGAGCCACTTGTGGTCCAAACTACATCAGATGTTTGTCTGCAAAATGACTGCAGACAAATTAGAACAGAATGAAAACAAAAATTACGTGCACAAAAGCAAACAAAAAGTGGTGGAAAATAAAGGTAATAAACTAACATTGAAAGGCTTAGCATCATTCATAGTTCACTGTAAATAAAAAAACATTCCAGCACAGTATGAGTAAATACAATGGCCACTTTATTGCAGAGGAAAAGGGGAAAGACTTAGAAAAGTAAGAAAAGCTCTGAAACTAAAACCAAAAAGTTAGAGCTGCTGATTTCTAGCAAAGTCATTTTGCTCCCACCCTGGAAAGTGAAGAGCGTTTATCCTTCAGGCAGAAGACTTCAGTGGGTCAACTCTGAATCCTTCCCTGGATGCCTCCAAGCGCATGAACTGGAGTCACGATTCTGTTGGGAACTGCAGTCTTGTATCCTCCTTCCCACAAAGCCAGTGTGTGGCTCTGGCTGCCCGTGCCAGCGTTGCCCTGCGGTGAGGTGTGTGGGGTGGCAGTGATCCGCTGCACTCTGCCCGGGGCACGGAGAGGGGCTCCGGCATCGTCCTGGGGCTGTGGGTACTCTGAGCCCTGCTGCATGGCCCTCAGGAGTTTTCCTCTGCATGCCTTCCTCTGCACTCCTCAGACGAACAGCATGTAAGGAAGGGAACTGTTTCTTACTAATAATAGCTTAAACTATCCTTGTGGGAGTAGAGCAGCCCCATTAATTCCAGTGTAACAGAATAAGGGAATGTAGGGTCAAGCTCAAAACCAGAAAGACATTTTAATATCTCATTTAATTCTTCCTTTAGTGTTGCACATGCACTCTTTGCACAGTGGAAAATGGACTATATTTGTGTTTCTAGTAAGTTTCTACCCAGTTTCACTTTCCAGCTCGCATGAGTGAACCCAGTGGCCACAAAAGCAGAAATGGAATATTTCAATCCCATGTCAGCAAGTGTAAGTAACTATAATCCATTTATCTGTAAGACTTTTCCTTCAGAATAATCTTGTTCTTCTGTAGTCTGTAACCAATCACAGTCACAAATCTTTTACTTAATGTAGCTCTTTTTTTTTTCTGAGAAAAAGAATCCACGGTTTTATTGTTTTGAATAATTGCAGGTCATGAGAATGCTAAGAGCTGAGAAAGATTTGGAAATTCTTGTTTTCTGAGATACACTTCTACAAATGCCTGTCATAGTTTGGAACAGGAAAAGAGTGAGTATAAAGGAAAAGCAAGTAGAGAAAAAGCAGATTCGGTAAGAGTTCTCTCTAAATTTTTACTGTCAACAGCCATATATTTGGAAAAGCATCTGGATAAGGAAAATTACAAAGTGTGTGTGTGTTGGCCATGGCATTTTGCTCTGTGAATGAAAAAGAGCATGCATGTAACAGTTGAAATTTGGGTTAAAAGAACTGAATATCTTTATTTTTTAAGTACTTTCTTCTCTTCCTACACAGACATTTTTGGCAATGCACCTTCAGAAAAACTTGGCACCCCTCCCACAATCCTGAGACTAAAAATATTTAAAAGAACTTTCTGGAGTATGAAAATAACCAAAGATCACTCCTCAGAAGATAAGTTGTAAATGTCACTTGATTCCTGGGTATAGAGACTGCTCCATGGACACAGCTACATTCAATTGCTTTCTTGTTGTCTGAAAAATTATTTTAAGCAAATGACTATGCATCTTTAAGTTAGCCACAGTGGAGAATAAAAAAGAATGGTGCATAGTGAATGAAAATGGCATATTTAGTGTTAATAAAGATCTATTTTGCTATTTATCTGTTTCTCGAGCAGGTTTGTGTTGTACTAATAAACCTGGGAATAAACTAGGGTGATGGAGCTAAATGCTGTAAAAAAAAAAAAAAAAGCTGATGGTAGGACTTGTCTCAGCAACTCAGCACTTTGATAACTCAGCTTTTGTAATCCATGAGCTCTAATAGCAGCTATGGGATTTAGGTGCAGAACATGCAAATACTGACACATATGCTTAACCTAAAGCCTTGTAAGCCAGAGGTCTCAAGTGAGCCAGATTCTACAGTCTCTGCCTCTACTTCGTGACTACTAGTCCTGTTCCACTCAATGCTCCAAATTAACCATTGCTCTAGTTATGAATGAAACAGAGTTCTGTCTCTGTGCTCTAGAGTAGGATTCCAGTTATTATTACATCTGTCTTCAACACTCCTGTTTATAAATCTGGGTGCTTCAAAGACCTCAGTGAACACAGGTTCTTTGCTGAAGCCAGGAGGCACTTCTGCATACCCACATTTTAAAAACATCTTAACAAAGAGATTCTGCAATGATGCAAAACCACGATGAAGGTAAGGTTGTTATTAAACAGAATTAAGATGCCTTTACTGGGCTGCCTTGTTCTTCAGAATATTTGTGCCAATATTTAGCATAAATCCTATCTTAGCTGCAAGGGCTGCTCTAATACTACTCTACCCTTCTCTCCAGTATGCAGAGGGCAAAGGTATTGCCACCTGCCAGCATTTCCCGGCTGTGAGATGGGTCTAAGATACCAGCAGAAATGCATGTGTCACTCTTCTCCATCTTGCAGCTATGGCACTATAAAACACTACAAGAAGTCTTGGGTTTTTTTTTCACTCAGCACTGGGAATCATCAGAGATCAAGTTCAAATCATGACAGAAAACAAAACCAGAGCAAAAAGTTAGCATGCTTAACTGAGTGATAACATGTATGTCCTCAAAATCCGTTTTGTGATCAAAAAGTCTAAATAATGTATCCTTTATGGCAAGAAGTCCCACGAAACACTGAAGTTCAAGATTTCCATTATTTGACTCATATTTTGGTGAGAGACAACTTGAATTAGGGCTTGCAAAGGAACTTACACAGTAAACATTATTTTGGCCATAAAAACAAAGAACAAAGGAAGAAGCAGGGCTGCAGTGAAGAGAGGACAATATTGAAAATATTCTAGGGATGCTCTCAAATTAAATTAATTCTTTGGGATTGAGGATGTAAGGCAGAAGATCTGAAGAGAATTGAGGGGGTATAAATAGAAATGATCACATCCAAAGAAAGTTAATATGTAGTGAGCATGAATCGACACTAACATCTGTCTCAGAATAGCGAAAGAACTCATACATGAAACTAAAAATCATGTGGCAAGGATTTTTAACAATACATGACATTTGGCAGTGGCAGTTAGGTGCTTACATTCTCCCCTTTGTCCAGGACTGAAGAAAGAGGAAAACCTGGCTAGACCTATCAGCTGGAGCTCAAGAGGGGCGGAGAACTGTAGAACAAAATTTAAAGGACAAAACAATTAAACACCAAAAAAAGTGGTATAAAACACAACATGGCTTTAGTTAGGGTGATCTTATCAGTCTAATATGATAACATTATTTAGTAAAATTACCACATTTTGCAAACAAGAAGAATTTAACCTCAGTCAAGTACTTCATACTATACCACTGAAGTTATTAATTTATCTGGAGAAGGGGAGATTAATACTGAAGAAGTATAGTATGCATACAGGACTGGCAGAAAGAGAAATGAGGTCAGATTGCTCTCAAAGAGGAGGTGTTGGGCTGGCGAGACTGCTAGTTGAATTCCTCAAGGACTTGCCTCAGCACCAGTCATCAGTATTTCCATCAGCACAGAGGAAGTTCAGAGCATCATAGAGGCAGAAGTAAGAGCTGGAGCAACAGAAGTGGGATAAATTTCAACAATGTAAATGAAAGGCTATATACATGGGAATTATTAACAGGAATCTCTGCATAAGCTGAAGGATACCTACAGACAAGGAGATGTATTTGGGTTCATTAACTGATCACATCAGGACCACGGCAATTACCAATATGAAAAGTGCAGCTGTCATGTTGACTGTTATGATCCTGAGCGTGTTTGTGGTCCACAAATGTATCAGGGAAACAAACATTAATGAAAGAAGAGAAACAAAAATAAATGTGCATAAATTAGCTACAGAGAAAGGTAGACTGAAAAGGAGATTTCCTGTGATCAAGAGTGTGAGATTCTGGGATAGCCTCCTGGTAGGAGTAGTGGGGGCAAAAACACGATCTTATTTTCAAATGGGACTTGATCAGTTTGTGAGTGAGATTATATGGTAAGGATACCTGAGATTGAAGAGGACCAAATGTAGTGATCCTTCCATCAGTGTGTTTCTAGCTGCACTGCTCTCATCCCGCTTCACACTGGTGAGCTGGGAGGTTGGGAGGTTTGCCTTAATCATAGGAGTATCTCTACTGAAGGAAGAGGAAGAAACCTGAACAGTTCTGAACCTTTTCCAAGGCTTCGGAGACATTAAAAAAGAAACCCAGGAATTCATCCAAGGTTTTATGTGACCTAGTTCAGCAGTTATGGTTCCCTCCCCCAGCACACACATCTTAAAAAAGACATAGTAGAACTGTAAGAAAGTAGAGATGGGAGTGATGGGGCTGATCAAAAGTATGGAACCACTTCCAGGTGAAGAACAATTAACTGCATTAGGACTCTCTAGCCTCTAGAGAGATACCTGAGGACAGATACATTACAGACATCTACAAAACCATGCACAGGGCAGAGTGGCTGCACAGGGATCATCTATTCGTGATCTCCACGAGTGGAACCAGAGGATGTCAAAAGGAACCATCCAGTGGCAGTTTTGAAAACCACAAGACGGGTGTTGTGGAGCTCCCTGCTGCAGGGTGATGTGGATATGACAGGACAAATCCTTTAAATGGAAAGGTATCACATCTGGCTAAGTTGCTGAAGCATGAATTGCTGTAGGATACGAAAGTATTTCTGGGAAGTATTGTGCTCTCCACTACTGACTTCTACTTGCTTCTCCCAGAGGCAAGATGCTGGGGTTAGGTGGACTTTTGGTCTGATTTGACACAACTGAAGAGTCCTGAACTGTTCAGTACTGAAAAATCATGCCATGGGCAGAACAGAGATCACGTTCAGGGTCAGCCCTGTGTCCTTTGCAGTCGGCAAGCACAGTCCTGGCACGATCACGCAGGATGGAGATCTTGGGCCACATCTGCCTGAAAACACCCCACACATTATCACAGAGCCAAGCATGCCCAGGCCAACTGGCTGTGTAGACGGAGGGCGGGCAGGAGCTGTCAAATACGGTGTTTTTTGAGCAATATAGCCACAGCTGCCGAACGCGAGATACATTCAACAGCTCTTGGCAAATCCTGCTGTTGGAGCACAGCTGAGAACATTTGGAGCGCATCTGCAAGAACATTTGCTGTAACGCTTACACCTGGGTCCTACTGTGTTTGTAACTATGACCCCATAAAAAGTCTCTGGGCTTTGGCTTCTAGTAGCTAGTCCATATAAGGACAGTTGAGGCTTGTGGGGTATCCATGACTTCAGATTTTATCAATTAACAGGGAGAAGTATGCTAAGATTTATACTAGTTTCTTACCATCTTCATTGATCTCAATGGAGTTAAACAGAACTGGAGTAAGGCAGCATTAAGCCAGACATTAAGGTTATGCTAATTGTCAGCATTAATCAATGTGATCTTCTCTCCAAATCTTCCACCCTTGCTTTGCTCTCCCTTACATTATTTGCTTTACTACCTGATCTTTCAGGGCATTATCCAAGGTTGTGAATAACAGGCAAGAGAAAAATAGGTCTCTCAGACCACACTACAGTGCCAGGAGTGCTTCCAAATTCCTAGGTAAGGCACACAAGCTGGCCACAGCTCAATTTCATACGAGAGTGAGACTGTGCACATGTCAGGCTTCCCCACACCTCAGAGTTTGCCAAGAACCACCCTAACATGCTCTCCAAACAAAAGCTCTCCCCACCCTGCCTCTGCCCCCCTCCCAGGCGGTACCCAGGGGTGCAGCTGGAGCCAAAACACCAAAGCTTAAGAAATCTGATGCCTATATGCTTTAAAGCTGCTTAACTTTAAATGTCCAAATAGCTCAGCTAAAGCTATGACTTACATATTTAAAGTTAAGCATGTGCTTAATTAATTTGCTGGCTAGGGGCCTAAAAGTACAGTAGCTGTTACCTAAATGCCTTACCTACTGCTGCTCTGTGAATTCCCTGCTCTTTTTTGTGGCCCGGGTCTTCTCTTCCCCCATGCATGAAACCAAAACATCCACCCCTGCAGCCAAGATAACCCAGGCTGCCATAACTAGTCTAACAGCTTCCAAGGAGCTGGCTACCGGGAGGGCATTTAACCATGTGTGACCTACCAATGTCCCTGAACCAGGACATCCAAAGGCTCTCTTTATTGCTGTAGAAATGATAAATTTCATTGATACATCTCCCGATTTCTGCACTCGACTGGGAGCACTTCTCAATTCATGCTAGTGTTTTTGTTTCAAGGATTTTCCCATCTTCTTTTTCTTTTAATGGACTGCTCTGCTGCAGCAAAAGATTCATTGCCTTGTTAGAGCCACTCTTTCCAACAAGGAAAAAGAGTTCCCTCTAGCCACCAGCTTTTGTAACAGCAGCCACGCTGCCTCCACGCAGCACTTTCCTTTAAATGTGGGTTTATGTTTATGTAGCAGTAAAACTGTAATCTGAACATCAGTGACAAGTCTACTGAATAGTTATTAAGCTTCTAAATTATTATATTGTTTTTTCAGTGAGAAGGAAAAACAAATGTATCTGGGGGCAGAGAGAATGCCAACCTGAGACAAAAAATATCAGCCATAATAATAAACTGAAAATGTTTGGAATAATTTAGGATAAAATGCTCATTCAAAAATATTTTCCAGTTTTTGGGGAAAAGCCAATACAGCCAAATAGGTCTGGGAAAAAATATCCTGAGATCAGAACAAGAAATAATTAGCTTGTAACAGAATTCAAAGAATCCTCATTTCAGTTCCCCAAACAGACTTAGGAACTGAAAATATTTTTATTTCATTTCTATTTGTTTTATATGTATCCCAAGGTACTAACTTTTAGTGTTAAAAGTCTTGCTTAAAATCACCCTTCTCAGGCTTATTCAGTGATCAATGCACTCTTTAGTCCACTTTGAGTGTTAGGAACGAACTAGAAAAAGCAGATCAACATTCCATGTAAAAATGATGCTGAAATATGTATGGGTTCTGCCAAACCAATATGGCTATAAAAAATCTCTATCAAGTGGTTGAAGCAGACATGGTGTAGACACCTCACAAACAAACCAGTGACCATTTTCAAACACCACTCTGCTGAAGACTCTATCCATAAACCACTATTCAAGAATATTGAGGAAATGAGGGTGGAATAAGTGATATCAATATGGGAGTGTGGGAGGTAGAACAGAGGAAAAAAGTCAATTTAATGTAATATTGAAACAATAATACCAAAGTGAAGTGAAAACTAGAATAATATGCAAAAGTGAAGTAAGTGATCATGAAAAATATCGCAGTGAGAGCCTGAGAAAAGACTAGAGAGAGGAAAAACAGAAATGATTGCGGTAATAAGGACAGAAAAACACAAGAGGAATCAAATCTGACATTAATTGTAGGATTGCATAGGACTTATTGTAACTATGGAAAGATATACTGTGCTGTGGGTTGTATACTGCTTTCAATATTTGCCTGATGTTTATGAAAGTTAACTACTATTTTATTATATCATATGATTAAACCAAAGAATTGAATGTGAGAAAGGAGTGTTAACTGTCAGGACAGTGGAAAACGTGCATCAGTATTTGTCATCATATTGGTCTAATGTTCATTTTCCGTAGGAACTAGATTGTCATTAAAGAATATAAAAAATGCCACATCAGCTTTTAATGCCTACTAGAAATTCCATGCTGCTCAAAGATGCATCGAAGCTCTCTATCAGCCCTCCTGTTGGGGTCCAATGCTCTCCCCAGGCTCGCGAGGCCCTAGCGAACTCTAACAGGACCATACAGTTGATGGTTTTTCATTAATTTTTTTTTTTTTTTAGAAGTTTGGGTTTTATTTAACAGTAATTTTGTTAGTAAAAGGGGGAATTGACACACCATCCCCACTGGTTGCTCCACTGCCCGGTCCCTCAGGGTAAATGGGGGAGAAATCCCTTCTCCTGCGGGTGAGATGCAGACAGTTTTGGGGTGGGACACAGCGTGTGTGTAACAGTGCACAACAGGTCTGCACAGCCACTATACAGTACTGTATCTACTGGCAAAGAGATCAGGAATGGTAAGTGCAGCAAGTATTGCCTGAATTCTCTTTAAAATTATCTTTGTCAGTGCTCACAAAACACTCTTAAGCTTTTTGAACATATTCAACTGACACGAGTATTTTCCACTGAGTATTAAACAACTTGCCTTAAAATGGATTTTTATCTATCATCAGTCATGTTAATACACGCGTGTTCTTCTGAAACAACCAGATAACCAATCACAGGTAACTGACTTCACTTGAATATATATTTCGTAGAAATGGCCTATGCGCAGATGATAAATTCTCAACTATTTATAAAAATCAGATTTAAAAAAGATGATAAATATGTGCACATTGTGAGGAAGAAAAAATGATCATGAAAATAAGCCATTCATTTAATGCAAACTATTTATGTGTCATTGGTTGTTACTAAAATGTGTATCAGGTCTGGTAGTGGAGTTAATATCACTGTCTTCTCAAAAAGACACTTGAGAGATGTAAACTGAATGTTCACTAAATCTTCTTGTGGCACTGGCTTGCTACTAAATGAAAGACCAGCTCTACTTCATTTATGGATGTGGATTTCTTTTTGGAGGACTTTCCTTGTTTGAAATACATAGCAGATCATTCATTTTGTGAGAGTTGGCAAGACCAGGACAGAAGGCTGAAAGAATGACAGCAAAATTAAATGAGAGGAAAGTAGCTCATGGGAGAAAATAGCTGGCTTGCCTATTTGAACCAGCAATTGATCTACAAATGCTATTTGATTTGAGTATAGGCCTTTTCTGTGATATTTATTTTAACTGTTTTCATAAAATTCATTTTAAACAGATTGTATAGATTTCCAATGAAGTCAGATTAATGTTTCGTTACAAGAAAGGAAAAAACTCACACGAAATGAAAATGCAGGTATTTAAATGGTTAAAATTTAAAAAAAAAGTTGCCTAATCTGTTTGACAAACTATTTTCATACGTATTATTCCTATCCTACTCAACCCTCCTAAATACTGGATAAAGATTCAGTTGACATCTATAACATGAAAATGCAGTTAAAATGAGGCCTTCTTAGATATTAGGTCTTTGATATGCTTATACCCTAGTTTCTGGCTGGGACAGAAGCATGTCCTTTGAAGACTACCATACAGCTTGTCTCACTGCTGGAACACTTAACTTTTATGACCTTTACCACTAAAATTGGACAAGATTGCTGGTCTAGTTCACAAGAGACAGCTCCAGTGTTCATTATTTTATGAAGTGGAATACAAACAATACCTTCAGATGAGCAGCAAAGTTTCAGTCATAGCAGATTCCAACAAATACCTCCCTCTTTCATGTGCAAGGTTCAAAGCTTTGCAAGTCTGGAAAGCTCGATAGAGGATGGAGAGTTAGCCAGATTCAATTCATTAGGACACATCTTAACTGGCAGCTTGTAAAATAAACCTTCTTCCCCACCTCTTTCACCTCCTTCAAAAAACATAATGCAACCCTGACAGAAAGCTGATAACTTAACCACGCAAAGGAAAGCCTGAAATCTGCAGACAAGGATTTTGCTATGTGCTGAGCCTGGAAAGTGGAAGGAAAATGATGTAGCATTGTCCCCTATGCACAGAACTTCAGGGAGAAATCATCCAACAGAGTAGGAAATGTGTTCATGATGTCCAGATTGTCACTAAAGCGGGGATAGATGGTGGCTTACCCATCATGGAATTGCTTGTAGAGAGCTACAATGTGTAGAAAGGAAGGATTCCTTATTATATATAGCTGTCTACACCTGTCTCTTCCCCAAACACACACAGGAGTGCACACACATGCACTCCTGAGATATTTTTCTTTTATGCATTTCAGACTATTTAAAAGCAAATCCCTAATTTTAACCTGCAGACTTGCATCTGCTATCTAGAGATAGTGATGCTCTTCCAGAATGAGTGAAGTGGCAGTTAAATGATATAAAAAATCATTGTGTCTTATATAAATGTTGTCCTAGGCAAACCCACCCTCTTAACATGCAGCAGGGGAATTCCCAGAAGAGACCCATGCAGGGGATTAGTGTTCCTTCCATCATTTTCTTGATCAAAAACATCCTGAAATAAGGTGTCGGGTGGTGCACCAGCAAAGTTATTCTCATTAACTGCCCTGCACACATATGCATACAGTAGTTGGTATACAATATGTATTTATGAATGTGTATGAATAAATGTATATCAGAGAGACACAACATAAAATTCTCTATCAGTGAATATCAGGCTACTAATTTTAGCAAAACATTTACAGTTGCAGATCTCCCAGGTTTTACCATGATTAGAACAATTTCTTCGCTGTACAGCTTACTAACAAATATTTCTACTATTGATTAGTTCCCTTTGTCAGAGGAATCACAGAATCACAGAATCACAGAATCACAGAATCACAGAATGTTAGGGATTGGAAGGGACCTCGAAAGATCATCTAGTCCAATCCCCCTGCTGGAGCAGGATTGCCTAGACCGTATCACACAGGAACGCGTCCAGGCGGGTTTTGAATGTCTCCAGAGAAGGAGACTCCACAACCTCTCTGGGCAGCCTGTTCCAGTGTTCAGTCACCCTTACCATAAAGAAGTTTTTCCTCATATTTAAGTGGAACCTCCTGTGTTCCAGCTTGCACCCATTGCCCCTTGTCCTGTCAAGGGATGTCACTGAGAAGAGCCTGGCTCCATCCTCTTGACACTTGCCCTTTACATATTTATAAACATTAATGAGGTCACCCCTCAGTCTCCTCTTCTCCAAGCTAAAGAGACCCAGCTCCCTCAGCCTCTCCTCATAAGGGAGATGTTCCACTCCCTTAATCATCTTCGTGGCTCTGCGCTGGACTCTCTCTAGCAGTTCCCTGTCCTTCTTGAACTGAGGGGCCCAGAACTGGACACAATACTCCAGATGCGGCCTCACCAGGGCAGAGTAGAGGGGGAGGAGAACCTCTCTCGACCTGCTGACCACATCCCTTCTTATACACCCCAGGATGCCATTGGCCTTCTTGGCCACAAGGGCACACTGCTGGCTCATGGTCATCCTGTTGTCCACTAGGACCCCCACGTCCCTTTCCCCTATGCTGCTCTCCAACAGCTCTGCCCCCAACTTGTACTGGTACATGGGGTTGTTCTTGCCCAGATGCAGGACTCTACACTTGCCCTTGTTATATTTCATTAAATTTCTCCCCGCCCAACTCTCCAGCCTGTCCAGGTCCCTCTGAATGGCTGCGCAGTCTTCCGGCACGTCAGCCACTCCTCCCAGTTTTGTGTCATCAGCGAACTTGCTGACAGCGCACTCTAATCCCTCATCCAAGTCATTAATGAATATATTGAATAGTACTGGTCCCAGAACCGACCCTTGCGGAACTCCGCTAGACACAGACCTCCAACTGGACTCTGTCCCATTGACCACCACTCTCTGGCTTCTTTCCTTCAGCCAGTTCACAATCCACCTCACTACCCGATCATCCAGAACACACTTTCCCAGTTTAGCTGCGAGGATGCTGTGGGAGACCATGTCAAAAGCTTTACTGAAATCGAGATAGACCACATCCACAGCTTTACCATCATCTATCCACCGGGTTACATCCTCATAAAAGGCTATCAAGTTGGTTGAGCATGACTTCCCCTTGGTGAAGCCATGCTGAGTGCCCCTAATGATCCCCCTATCCTTGATGTGCCTAGAGACAGCACCAAGAACAAGTTGTTCCATCACCTTTCCGGGGATGGAGGTGAGGCTGACCGGTCTATAGTTACCCGGGTACTCCTTCCTGCCCTTTTTGAAGACTGGAGTGACATTCGCTTTCCTCCAGTCCTCAGGCACCTCTCCCGTTGCCCACGACTTAGCAAAGAAGATGGAGAGTGGCCTAGCAATGACTTCCGCCAGCTCCCTCAGCACCCGCGGGTGCATCCCATCAGGGCCCATGGATTTATGGACGTCCAGGTTGCTTAATTGGTCCCTGACCCAGCCCTCATCAACCAAGACAGATTCCTCCTCTATCCTGACTTCTTCTGGGGCCTCAGGGGTCCGGGGCTCCTCAGGACAGCCTCCAGCAGTATAGACAGAGGCAAAGAAGGCATTCAGTAACTCCGCCTTCTTTTTATCCTCTGTCTCCAGGACTCCCACCTCATTCATCAGTGGGCCTACATTGCCTCTAGTGTTGGCTTTACCTGCAATGTATTTGAAGAAGTCCTTTCTGTTGTCCTTGACCTCTCTTGCAAGGTTTAATTCCAAGGAGGCCTTAGCTTTCCTAGTTGCCTCCCTACATCCTCTGACAACAGACTTATATTCCTCCCAAGTGGCCAGCCCCTCCTTCCATGATCTGTACACCCTCTTCTTCCACTTGAGTTTGCCCAGCAGTTCTCTGTTCAACCATGCAGGTCTCCTGGTACCCTTCCTTGACTTCCTACTTGTTGGGATGCTCTGATCTTGAGCTCGGAAGAAGCAGTCCTTGAATGCTAACCAACTATCTTGGGCCCCCTTACCTTCTAGTACCCTGTCCCATGGGATTTCCCCTAGCAATTGCTTGAAAAGGCCAAAGTTGGCCCTACTGAAGTCCAGGGTTGTGATTCTGCTAGCTATTCTGTTCCTGCCACATGAGATCCTGAACTCTACCATCTCATGGTCACTACAACCAAGGCTGCCCTCAACCTTCACCTCTTCAACCAGACCCTCCTTGTTAGTGAGGATAAGATCCAGCAGCGCTCCTCTCCTAGTTGGCTCATCCACCATTTGCATCAGAAAGTTATCATCAATGCACTGGAGGAACCTCCTGGACTGGGGATGGCTGGCTGAGTAGGCCTCCCAGCAAATATCAGGGTAGTTGAAATCCCCCATGACAACCAGGCCCTGTAATTGCGAGACTGCTCTCAGCTGCCTGTAGAAGGCCTCATCACCCTCCTCATCCTGATCCAGTGGCCTGTAATAGACACCCACAACAGTATCACCCCTGCCAGCCTGCCCCTTAATTCGCACCCACAAACTCTCAACTCGCTCCTGATCCCCCCCTGGACAGAACTCAATACATTCTAGCTGCTCACTCACATAAAGAGCAACTCCACCACCTCTCCTTAGTGGCCTGTCTTTCCTGAACAGGACATAGCCATCCATGACCACATTCCAGTCATGCGAGGCATCCCACCAAGTCTCTGTAACTGCCACTAGATCATAGCCCCCCGACCGAACACGGATTTCTAACTCCTCCTGTTTATTCCCCATGCTGCGTGCATTGGTGTACAGGCATTTCAGGGAGCGAGCTGGGCACACCGATTTCACCCCAGGGGGATGGGAGGCCTCCTGGTCTACCTCAACACTAGAGCATTGCCCCAGTGGTGCAAGCCCAGATACTACTCCATCCCCCTTCAAATCTAGTTTAAAGCTCTCCGAATGAGCCCTGCTAATTCCTGTCCCAGAACCCTTTTGCCCCTACGACATAAACCTTTCCCATGTATCACTGTCACGCCTGTTGTCTTATAAAACCAGCCATTATCAAAGAACCCAAAGCCCTGCCTGTAGCACCAGTCTCGTAGCCAGGCGTTAATAGAGAGAATCCTACTGTTCCATCCCACGTCATCACCTGAAAATGGAAGGAGGGAGGAGAAAACAACTTGTGCCCCAGACTCTTTCACCAACCGTCCTAGGGCCTTGTAGTCTTTCTTCATCCCCCTCAGACTACGGGATGCAGCTTCTTCCCCACCTGTCTGGAAGATCAGCAGGGGGTAGTAGTCTGTGGCCTTCACCAGGTTGGGGAGTTGCCTGGTGATATCCCTGATTCAGGCTCCAGGCAGGCTGCAGACCTCCCTGTGATGGGGGTCAGCTCTGCATATTGGGCCCTCAGATCCCTTTAGGAAGGAGTCTCCAACCACTAATACTCTTCTCTTCTTCCTTGTGGAGGAGGTAGCTATACGCCTGTCAGGTTTTTCTGACTGTGGTGGGACCTCTGATATAGGTTGCCTCTCCACCACATCCCCATTGGACCGGCTGTATTCCACTAGGGCTTCATATCTATTGCTCAGAGGCACCTGTGGAGGCAAGGTAGGCAAGGAGGGCACTCGCCTTTTGCTACGGCCATAGACTTGCCTCCACTCACTCCTCTCCTCTAGGTTATCGTTTTCCACCTGAGAGGGGCAGAGTACAGGGGTCCCTCGATCCTGGGAGCTCTCCGGCAGGTGCTCCCATTTTTGTTGCAGGGAGGGCAGAGCCTGGCTCCACCAGTCTGTCTCCATTTCAGCCTCCCAAATGCTCCTAAGCCTTTCTACTTCGGCTTGAAGCCTTTCAACCTGGCTTTGCAGCTGTGCCGCTCGGCCGAGCAGATCATCTACTTGCTCACAGCGCACACAGCCCCCTGACACCACAGAGACGCTGTAGCATTCCCTGCAGCCTGCAACCTGCACCATCGCCTCCTTCCGTGGGAGCTCTGTCTGGGTTCCCACATCCATTTTGGTCTTCTTCCACCGGGTAGATACCATTGTTCTTTCACTGAACTGGGAAATACCTGTTGGTGCCACCCCTGGTTGACAGCATCTTGGCACCTTCCTCGCCTTGTGCACTGGGAGGGAGTCAGCGCCCTCCCCAACAAGCTGCAAACGACTGCAGCCTCTCCTGCCCTGGAGGAGCCTCTCCTGCCCTGGGACACACCCAGTCACTGCTGACTCACACAGGCACAGCTGAGTCTCCCTTTCCCCTCTGGTCAGGGACTAGTCCCTACCCTCCAGGAGACTTTTTATCACCCAATCAACAGGGGGTGGAGCGTTTAAATCGTTTAAATCGCCCGCGGTGCCTCTGCCGTGCCTCCGGCTACACCCCCTCCTCTCCTGATTCGTTGCCGGGAACCTCCGGGTCCGGGTCCGGGGGAGCAGCTCGGGGCTGATGCTCGCGGGGGGCTCAGGGGGGGCCCAGAGTACGAAAAACCGCCCGGTTAAGCCCGATGTCGCCCTCGCCCCCGCACTAACCTCAAGTCGCTGCCGCTGCTTTCGCTGCTGCCGCCGCTGTCAGCTGTTTGTTCAATCACCATAGTGATTGCTACAGTCACAGGAATAAATCTCATGATTCTTTTAACTGTTATGCTACAGGAATAAAGGAAAGAAGACAAGTATTTTTACTGTTTCTCTAACTGTACAAATAGAGACTGCCAACCTTCTCAAAGACACTTCTGCCTCTATCCTGCCATTTTGTGATTGTTATGTGAGAATTTACTTTCATTTTACAAAACCTTTCTGTTGTTTTCTTTTTTCAATGTTCTATTACAATCTGGAAACTGTCTCTCTAGAAGTGATTTACCGCTCCAGTAGCTGTATATTTCTTTGGAATAATGACTTAGCACTTAGAGTAAACTTCAGGATTGGACCTGCCTTGATAAAGTCATGCATTATGCAAGATGAGCGCTTTGGTTCTTCATAATATCAAAACTACATTTGCATGCCATTCGCCTAACCCTGCAAAGCTTGAAACGGGAGAGATTCAGTGGTGGTGAAACAGAACAGTTCCTCCTTCTCCATGCAAAACACATACAAACTTGTCCAAGGCAGGGTTGGGGATGTCTGAGGCTCATGAAATGGATGGCCTGTTCTAAACTCAACCCCAGGACTGAGGACAGGGAGGGAAGAGTGATTTATTCCATCTCCCTGAAACAGACCTTGTACATTTAAACACCAGTATCACCTGAAAAACATGTACAAGGTAGCCTGAGAGGAAGGACAAGTGGAAGAAGGGAGAATTAGACCCCCTGATTTTTCACAGCTATGTTCACTTTGCATCTGAAGTAGAACTGTTCCTTGCCCTAAACTACACTATGAGGAAAAGAGTGGAGAAAAAAGCCCAGAAAATATCAATTCCCCTTAATGATATCGATCCCCTGATTCTAAAATTCTTACTTGGGTCAAAACCCTCTTAACAGGATCTGCGCCTGAATAAGAATGGAGTAACTCAGCTGCTTACAGGAGCTGGTTCACTGTGCTAGTATTCCCATTGCACCATTTTCCATGTGTAACAGTTAGTCCTGTATGCCTTTGTCAGAACCTGAAACTAAAGCTGCTAGAAACTAACAGAAAAGGGAGTTTTATTCTATGGAATGCCTCAGAATGACTCTCAAAAGACATGTTTTTTGGCTGTTAGGGTGGCTGCCCATCTGGTTATACTTTTCAAGAGAAATGATGATTGAATATTCCTTCTTATGTGAAACAGAATTACTAATTCAGAAATATCAAAGTGATCTGGTTTTTGTTCTGTCACAGCCTGGTGTTCAGGTTAGTCTATTAAACTACTTCAGCACTTTATTTCACCTACTCCAACTCTGCTATTCTTTAGCCAGGCTTTTGATACAGCAGTCCTGACTCACACTCCTTGCAGTTCCCTCAGATGGCTGTAGCATGACAATCCACTTAGCATCTAAACATTAAAATTTAGGAATAAGCTTTAATGGTTCTGTCCTTCAGAAAGTGAACTTACCGAATTTGGACACAGTCAGGACCAAAACTGGCCAAAGCCTCTCCTGCCCACGGATCCAGGGATCACTTTTCCTCTGGCTGCTCTGTGGTTCTGGCAGAGCTTCAATGACAGTTTCATCTTTTCCTCTTCTCATCTCTTATGCTAAGCAATTGCCTGGAGCGATCTCTTTCCCATTTAATCCCACGTGTTCACGTTCTCCCCATTTTCTAAGAGTTTTACTCCGTCTTGCTTTCTGTAATGAAATTTTGGCCCTTGTTATCACATATATATGAGACCTAATACACCATGTACTAAGAGCAAAGCAAGGAAATTGCGCTACATTTACTAAGACTAAGTAACACCTTGCTGGGTCAGTAATACTACTTTAAGTAAAATGCCTGGATAAAAGTGACTGCTAAAAGTGACTGAGGAGCCAGACTTTGCCCGTGCATTCTGTAACAGTGGGAGCCTTCTGTTTGCCACCCAGACAAAGTCTCGGAAATTCCTGTTAGCTCACCATTTAGCATTATCTAACTGCTTGTGGCTGATCACTGATTTACCCTTGAGTTTTATGAGTAATCTTGCACCAAGTGCTGATATTGAACAATGTGGTTTGGATTAAAGGTGCCTGTTCATCATCATTACAGCCCGTGAACCACCTACTCTGATAGAAATGTTTCTGTGTATTCATTAATTCATGCTTGAGAAGCTCTTTATAACTGTAAAGCAGTACATAAATGCTGATTTATTGTTTTTCTGAGATTATATGCTGTTATTGATCATCCTGTTGAGGTTTGTTGTAGGGCTTTCTGGAGACTGTACTGACTGTACTGTGTTCTTGGCAAGTCCACAGGCAGGGATTTCACAGCCCAAAGGAAGTAGAAGAGAGCTGAGTAATGATGGCACAAACCTTTTGCTGCTTGGACAGAGATCTCGGCAGTCCCTGGGGCCCTTGTCACTCAGAGGAGGCACAAAGTGGTGTGTTACTGCAGAGGACAGCCTTTCCCTCCTTCCCACTCTCCTTAGAGAGAGCCCTGGTGCACCTCCAGCCCACCCCCACTGCACTTAGTGATCCAGGATCTCAGCAAATGCTTTCCCATCACATTTCCTCTCCTCCTGAGTGCAACAGCAAAGCAGGTTTGGCATCCCCTCCTTACAAGCCTCACTGCCCTCACACATACATTACACATATACTCAGATCACAACTTAAGTAGGATTTCTTGGCATCACATGCTGCATGACTCAGTCGGGGTGGTCAATGTCCATTTGCATCTTTAAAGGAAAAAAAAAAAGCAGGTGTATTTTCAAACACAACAGAGTTCACCAGATAAAGCAAATGTCTCCTTCTTGTATAATATGTAGTTTTATCAGGCTGTTAAGCTGAGTTACCCAGCCAAACCCCAAAACAGGTCCTGAACAGTGGCATCTCTGAGGAATGCCAGTCTGTGCCTGTATGTAACATCTTTCTGCCTAAGGGAGCAGCCTATCCATAATCCAGCAAAACACCTTAAAACCAGGCTACTAGAACCAGAAAATCTTTACAGACACTGTCATCAAATCAAAAGGTTAAGTAATTTATTACAACTTTAGAAACAAAAATAAAAGCATAAAATGCAACATCAAATTTTATCTGAAATTTTAGTTTCATTCCTAGCTGCCCACACTGGTCTTTTCCTAGGATGTCCCTCTCTGTCCCAGGCTGAAGCTGAATTCACACTGTCATGTGCTGTTATGGAGAACTGCCATGGGAGACATCTGAGCCAGCAAAGCTGAGGGACAAATTTAAGAAGCAGTACCTGTACTGCAGTGTGGAACAGACCTTTTGTTCTGGTTTGGTGGCTATTTATATGTTAGTTTGTTCATTGAAAGCAAATTTAGAGGAAGGCCATTTTGATTGTCTTCTTCTCTATTCCTATAATTATAATTTAATGTGTGCTGGTTTTGGCTGGGATAGAGTTAATATTCTTCACAGTAGCTAGTATGAGGCTGTGTTTTGGATTTGTGCTGAAAACAATGTTGATAATACAGTGATATTTTCGTTACTGCTGAGCAGTGCTTACACAGCGTCAAGGCCTTTTTTACTCCTCACACCACCCCATCAGCAAGTGGGCTGGGGGTGCACAAGATGTTGGGAGGGGACACAGCCGGGACAGCTCACCCCAACTGACCAAAGGGATATTCCACATCATATGATGTCATGCTCCGCATGTAAATCTGGGGGAAGAAGGAAGGGGGTGACATTTGGAGTGACAGTGTTTGTCTTCCCAAGTAACTGTCACGCGTGATGGACCCCTGCTTTCCTGGAGATGGCTGAACACCTGCCTGCCCATGGGGAGTAGTGAATGAATTCTTTGTTTTGCTTTGCTTGCATGCGCAGCTTTTGCTTTACCTATTAAACTGTCTATCTCAAACACGAGTTTTCTCTCTTACCCTTCCAATTCTCTGCCCCATCCCACTGGGGGGGGTGAGCGAGTCGCTGTGAGGCACTTAGTTGCTGTCTGGGGTTAAACCACAACATCATGTAAACAACCATATTTTAAATATGCTTAAGTCAAGATTTGAAAGAGATACTGATCACATCTGCAAGAATAAAAGCTATATTCCACCTAACAACAGAGGCTCTACCTGCAGTGCCAATGGAGAACGGTGCCTGGAAAGGATTCCGGTAACTTCACATAGCTGTTGCTCTTCATTTTGGAAAATTCAGTATCATTGGTGGTCTCTAATGATACATGACTTTCTCAGTCTAACTGTGGCATATAGAAAAGGGGTCCTGTTGCCATCCAGACTACTTAAAAATATCTAACTCAAAGATTTGTTGAGAAAAGAATGCAGAATTATTCATGAAAAAATTGTCCTGCCTAACATAACCCTGCTGAGCTCATTCAAACCTACCCCAGCTATGAATGAGGCCCATTCAGTTTAACACAGGAACTGTTTGCAGGATTCAGATTCCAAGTTTGACACAATTAATAGTGTTTATAAATTCAAAAATGTTTCTGTTAGGACAGAGTGTATTCAAGACAAGTGATCATATTTCATAGCACACTTAGAGGGTGAAGAGGCACTTGACATAAGACACTCTCGTTTTCATAATTCAAATGATTTGATTGTTTAGGAAGATTTACATTTTCTTCAGCCTCTTTCCCTCCCTTCTACCAGTTTCATATATAACACAATTTTTCTTTTCCTCCTATTCCAGTGCCTTGCCTTTGGGAGGATCTAAAACAGAAAAAAAAGTTTGGCCTGAGTATCAGCAAAACTGAATAGCTGCAAAACTAAAGTATGCTTTTGCATTTAGTGGCTCTGCAGTTGCATGAAACAAGACTGTAGCATTGTCATGAAATTAATATCATGAAATGAATAGCAATGATTCTGTCTATTACAGGCATAAGTAGAGACTAGACTGAGAAAGGTACATAAAACTAGTGTATCTTGAACTAATTCAAAAGAAAATAAAGAGGCACTGGAGAAACATATATATAGGGAACACAGAATTTGGTAAATGCAAATTCTGCAGTCAGAATAACTGTGTCATTGACTTTTTTGTTTTGCACTCACAACATTATTTTTTGCCCACATGGCTATACAACTATACTAGGACCTCTAGTGTCCTGGTTTTTGTTCTCTTCAGAACCAGAAAACATTGTCAAAAACACAGGCTCTGCTTCAGGAAAGCATCTATATTTAGATGCCCAAGTTCCACTGAAATCCACATGCTTTAACTTTAGCTCATATAGATGTTACCTCAAGTTGGGGGCAAAAAAAAGAACAAAAAGTACAATCTGAAGGAGATACCTTTCAATAAAGTGTACCTATAAAGCAGGGAAGTGGACATGTAAATCATGAGCTTTTGGCTTAGGCTGTAAAAGAGACAGAAGAGTTACCTCAATTACTGAGAAGCATGTAAATGTGATTGACGGACGGGGGTAAAGGCAAGGGAAAAGCAAGGTCAGTATCAAGACAGCTTCAGAGTCTTGATCAGTATCAAGACAGGAGATAGTCTGTCCATCCTAGCTCCTCACGCTATGTTTACATGCTGCCTGGTGCTGCTACAAAACTGCTAGAATAAGAAAATACTACATGAAAGACCAATTAGTTAGAGCCCTAGACCTGGAGCAGAAAAGAAACAGCCTGTATTGGGCAACTAACACACGTTGCACATTAGCCTTCCAGGTGGTAGACGTGAGCTGTGCTTTTGTTATTTATCAGCATTCAACACTGAAGAGCAAACAAAAAAAAACAAACCCCAAACCAACCAACCAACAACAAAAAAAACCTCAGGTCTTCCTTAACAAGGAGTTCCTTTCAGCTGGTTATTAATTAGAGAAGCAAACGCTGGATCTCCTGCCCCTCCGCTGAGCTGCTCACAGCGAAAAGTACAAAGTGAGGGCCTGCTCTGTGAGTAAACTGATGACTCACTTTTAATATTGGGTTGAGCCAGGATCTCGAAGGCTGCCAAGTTAACTCTACAGGGATCCCCACTTCAGCCCACTCACATTTCCTAATAACAGCACTGCATTTCAGCAGACTGCGCTTAAGCGAGGCACTTTGATTTGTAAACAGAGGCGGTCTAGGAAATAATGTACCAGTGTGGTTAGCCCTATAATGTCATAAGACAACAAGGTATAATGGCAGCGCTGCTATTAAATAGCCAGAGGATATTGCTCAAATTTGAATGTGACAGCAATTAATAAGAGATAATTTTTAATGGTATTTTAAAATTCTACCCATGCCCTCTGTAGTCCCCGGAGAGGTATTACTGCCCCTCTTTGCATCACATAAAGAACAAAAGACTGCTGGTAAATGTATGCCTACAGAAGCACACATTTTAAAGAGTTTTAATTTATAGTTAGAAGACCAAAAAATATTTTATACAAAATAGACTGCATGTTCCTGTGTTTTGACATAAGGGCTTAAACCATCATGCTTGCTGGAATACTTTTATGGGTTCTTTAGACATTTATTTGAAGTCCCCTAGTCTCAGACTGGTGAAATTTAGGATGTGTAGAAACACGCCAGAGTACTGACTCACTCCTGGCAGATTTGTGTCTCTTTCTATCCCGGCAAAAACTATGACTCGCGCGCTGTTGCCACACAGATCAAAAGATGCATGTTTATTGTCTTGGCCACATGACTGAAAATATATCGCTGTGTAAGCTCTGCGTTAGGCTTCCTGCTTGAGGACAAACCTCTTTCTGTTCAGACATACAAAGGTTTTCTTAAAAGAGATGTCTGTTTGGTTATAAGACTCCACTGCCAAACTGATTGCAAATCCAGTAGTGTATTCTGAAATGTGAAACAACTCTGTGAAAGAGGTTTAGCTCCCTACCTACCCCTCTTACCCTCTTTGTCCACTTGGGTAAGGCTTTAAGTTTCTTTGTGGCAAACAGCCTTCAGCACGCCACGCACGAGGTGCTCTTTCAGGATTATGGTCTTGTGCCTGCCCTGTATACATGGGATAATGTGCAGGAGGTATAAGCCCTGTGGTAGGAAATGAATGCTTTTTCCCTCTCACTAAATCACTTTTGCTTCTACCAGGCAGTCACAGAAAGGGAGGAGAAAAGCCTAGCCAAGGGATATTTTAAAATCTAAACCCAGGCAAACGAAGGAAAAAATCCCCATCTGACCGATGACATTGCACCCGCCTAATCTTTCCCAGAGAATGTTATGGGGCAGTAAGCACGCACCACACTCTCAGTCCACTTTTCCTTAGTCTGTGTGCAGTGGGTTGTCAACCCTTAGCTCCCTGCTGGGGCTGTGCACCAGAACACCCTGTGCTCCTTAGCCCACAGGCAGGTAACTTCTCTCCCTATTAAGGAGCTGCTAGGTTCTGGATGCTCCTTAGTTAATTATATAAACCATGATTTTTCTTCTGCTGTCTCTAGTGGTGCAATATCACGTAAGACTTTTTTCAAAGTTTGTTCACAGTTCAAGCAGAGAACTGATTTTAAGTCTCATATACTTCCCTGTCCATGAGCTAGCTCTGGGGCTCAGCCCGCCATGGGGGGATGCTGTGGTGCTTCTGGGTGCTCACTTCCTCTCACTCACTCAGATTTTCAATTTTGATGTACAGCCAGTCAAAATGATGTGGTTTCCTGATGACAAATAATTCAAATTTTGCAATTAAAAAAGAACTATATGTAGGAGTTGCTAGCTAAATCTTGTCATTGCTACCAAGTAAAACATTAATTAAGTAAAATCTCTGTTTAACATGCCCTTGCGCACAGCATAAAAATGTAAAGCGAAAACTATTTTTATCTAATAGTAATTAATGCTTGAGATTCTCTTTGCCTTCTAGGCACCACAGGTCTCAGCAAGCAGTAACATAGACACAAAGCACTTAATATACATGATCTACCATCACTGTTGTTTAGCATTTCAAAAGTGGCTTTCCATTAGTAGGTATCAGTTTATAAATTTATAAAAATAGGAAATCTATTAATGGAACTTTTTTTTTTACAGTGGTTATAATGTCTTCTTTTCAGGGCTGTATTTTTGATTGTTTTTGAATGCTGCCTGGACAGAAAAGATGTGTTAAAATGTGAATGCTAGTCCAGCTGCTTTGAGAAGTGTCAAAATAAGTAGTGTATAAAAGAGCTTTTTGGCTGGTGTTAAACTACAGTAATTACCCCATGGTAAGAGAGACACCAGTGAGGATTTAATGCTAACTGTATGCAGTCATGGACACACACACACACTGTTACACCTTTTATTGGTTACATAGCAACATGACCCATATGTACTTGAAACACTGTTCATGAGATGTGAGGCTTTCAGGAAAACATGATTTTCTTGGGATTACACCAATTATTTAATCAGTAGTTATTATAAAGGGGTGTGTATGTACAGGACTGGAGGAGAAGGAGGCAAAAGTAATAGAAGTATGAAAAAGGAAGATGGCAATAGTCAAAGAAAGTAAGGATTCCTAACTGTACCAGGTGTAAGAGCTCTTAGAGAGACTGATGACATTATACATCTGTATGTGTGTGAGACAGTTATTTTGTAATCATTAGCTAGCGGCCTGCTTGGAAGGAGAGGAAAGAGACACCAATGGTTTCAAAGGATATAATATTAAACAGTGATGCATGTCACTGTGGCATTTGCAGTTAGTTCCTCAGTGCCTGGGTGGCTGACTATTCATCCTTCTTGTTCCGCATTACATTTCAGAATAGAGCATCTTCTAAATTGTAAATGTGGTATGAATAATCTCTAAAAAGGTATCTTTGCCTCAGATATAGCCCAAAACTCTGAGAACTTCAATGGGATTGTGGTGCAGGAAGTGCAGAATTTGCCCCAAAGCTCACGAATGCAGTTACAAAAAATGCCACACATTGCCCTTCCCCTATATATGTATGTTTGGCATTGTGTACACCGCACCGAAGGTGTACTGTGCAGAAGTAGTAGTTTAGTTATAATGGGATATAATACTTTTTGGCAGTACTAATTGTAACTGACCTCTGTATTCTCAGTGCATTAAAAATGGGTTCCCTGAAATGTGTTCATTTTTCATTACAGGAATATTTTTCCAGATCCAGAGGCAGACTGAGACGTCATTGATATAGCCTGCTCTGTTCTGGTTTGATGAGGAAATGCCAAAGCTAAGCTACCCACAATCTTCATGGCAGTTAAACCTGGCACAGGTGCAGTAACATTCTTTTCTTGCTGTTGGGACTAATCCTGATGGTATTGATGTGACTGTCTCTCATTTCAGTATTTTGCACTTGCTAATCTTCTCAGAAGACAGCCTAGGGCACTGATTTTTTTTTTTCAGCAGATTTTCCTAAACTGGGCACATGTTAAAAAATGTACGAGTTCTCCACGGATACAGATGGCTCAGGACATTCAGGATGGTAATGAGAGTCAGAGATGCTCATGAAAGAGCCTGTGGATGAGAAGTGGGAAGGAGACGTACTGTATCATGTTCATCTGTTTGATGGAAGTCACAGGGATAAAATTATGAGCTTTTGTAACACCCGTGTGAACACAGGGACTCCATAGTTCCTTGTGAGCACATGGGAGCACGAGTCTGGGGAAAGAAGCTTTCCTGTCCTACTCTATTTGAAGAACAGAAGCTTTTAGCAGTTGTGGGGTTTTTTGGTTCCCATCCCCAATAAAAACCAAAACAAAACCACTTTTTCCTCCAAAATAGCCATGAGTCTCAGAGTCTGGGAACTCAGCTGGGGCATGTAAGTAAGAAATGCAAGTGCCTGAATAGCTTATTGTCAAGGCTCCTCTGCAATAGATAATTCTCTGGAACAAGAAT
The DNA here is from genome assembly GCF_013368605.1 of Nyctibius grandis. NCBI lineage: Eukaryota > Metazoa > Chordata > Aves > Nyctibiiformes > Nyctibiidae > Nyctibius > Nyctibius grandis. Next base: position 24,050,593 of record NC_090664.1, on the reverse strand, counting down.
TTCTCTTCAGGAGCTGAGGGAATTTATCATATCATCTTCCCTTCTGCAAAAGTTGGGTGTTTTCACATCAGGGAATTTTCTACCAGACACTTGGCTAGAGTGAAAGGACGCTGGTGCACTGACGTCAGGGGATTCACATTGCTTTTATCTGATGTGAACTCAGGACTAGTTGGGAGGTTTCAGTAAGGTCCTCCATAATTTAGAATTCCATTTACTTTTTATCTGAAAAAAATAGCAAGTTTGAAGTTCCAGCTGCTGCATTGGTTAAAAGATTGAGCTTTATTTGACAGCCTGCTTAATAATTGCAGCAGCGACATGTAGAAGACCTATTCTGGCCTCTGAAAGATTAAACAAGATCAAGCCTGCCAGACCTCTGCAGAAATCCATGTGGTAATAAGCAGAGCAGATTCAGCAGATCGCTCTCTCCTTTCTGTAGCCCTAGTTCAGCAAAATAAGTGTATACATGAGCACTTCAAACAGTAATTTGTGGATACTGAATGACAGAGATTATAGATTTGATTGAAGATTTTAGGAGTATGATTGCTTTGAATTTGAAAAAGTATAAACTGGATTACGAGGAGAAAGTCTAATACCTTGCCATTATATTATTCAAGCTGTCAGTTGTATGTGACAAAAGTGCAAGAGAACTGTAGTTCCACAGGATTAAAAAAAACTTGTTACAGGAATTTTTGTGCTTACTTTCTTGCTGGGACTCCTTCAAATCTTCTAAAGGCTTTACTAATTGTCCTAATTTATATGGAAGATGCTCAGCTACTTTGGTAATGAGCAGTAGGTAGGAGTGTAATAGCAGCTCCATTTTTCTAATGAATGTTTCTGATTTGACACCACTCCATTAATAAAAAATGATTAGCACCTGATAAGAGACCTGATACTGGAATATACCAGTGTGTATGACATTCATGCCCCAGTTGTTCCTATACTGAACAGTTCATGAATGCTGGTGCTTGTTACCTCTAAAATCAGATAAGATAATTCCTTTGCTGTATCATAGTTGTTGTGATAAGGATTCTGGGACTCAGTAGGACCTCAGCTATTTCTCCAGTGTAGGGCTTCATCTTTCCTGAATTTTCAGTCTAGAAGAATGAGCTTCAAAGAGCACACCCAATTCTCTCTGCAGCTCTCAACATCAAATTGCTAATCTAATTAACATCCATAAAAATTTAAACAATACATTGACTCAACTTTTCGTGGAGCCCCATGGCACCTAGTTAAGTTACTTTCCAACACTGCTGTAAATCAAAAGAGAAAGGCTAAGGTCACTGTGTTTGCTGTATGCTTCAGCTTGGGACCCTGATTGCTTTACCAACTGCTCATTGATGTTGTTTTTATAACTTGCTAAGGATTACTTCATTTCTTGGTCCAAGTTTTTTATTTGTATCCTCACCTGACATGCAAGGTAGCCTCTAGCTCAAATATAATATGCACAAATTTAAAAACAAAAAACGATTCAGGAAAAGTACTTGCAAAGGACAAAGTGCACAGCAAAGATTTAACATAATCATCAGCAGAAAAATACATATTTCTTCAGTGTTTTGCTTTTAAGGTTTCCATTCCAGCTGGGCACAATTCCCATTCATACAGGGAGCATTATGGATGTATTCTTTGAGAGGAAAGTAAAAACTTGGACAAAATTTTCAACAAGAGTTTCTGTTGAGGGAGTGGCCCAGCAAAACAAAGCAATGGGTAAACAGTGGATCAAAAGGCTTGAACTGATAGATGGCAGTGGAAAAGCAGGAGGAGAGAGTGTAGTCAGGCCCAAGGCAGGATCAGCCAGGATAGACGTCTGCCTGTAATAGTGTCACCGACCTGGATGGGACCACTCCACTGCTCGGGGCTGGGGCGCAGCGATTTCCTTATTGGATCAGAGATGTAGCAATGCACGAATCTCTCACCCAGAGTTTCAGGCAGGTCTGGGTAATGATGCCTACTCTATTTTAAACACCAATTTTTATTGCACTAAGTGTTTGGGAAGCATCAGCTCCCAGTTGTGCAAATTATGTCACAATGCAATTTCTAAACTAATATAAAACTGACAGTGAAAAATCGTTATCATCTGCAGTAGATATTACAAATTCCCAAATAGTGGACCTTTAATGTTTTATACCATTGCAAGTTAAATTGGTTTTAACTGTCTTACATTTGTTCTGCCTTTCATAAAATACTGTGTAAACTATTCTATTCAATTTGAAGAAAAACAATAACATACTCAGGAGTCAATGCAAGGAAAAAGCGTTGATAAAATTTATCCAAGTGTATTCAGGGAGTGGGTTTTTCCTTAGAAAGTTTTCACTTATTTGTACATAAGAGTGTTATGGTTGACAAAACCTAAGGAGATTATGAAATCAAGGGCGTCTGATGTGGTCCTGTGAATTTGGACACACAGATGAGTTTTCTTCCACTAACACAATTCTGCATAAGAAGTAGTAAGTCTGGGAATGAAACATTATATTGGGTCATTCCCACATTTTTTACCATAATTTTTGTTGCAAATGTAAAAATCTATAAAGTACAGTCTCTGTATCTTGTACCCTTTGTGCAAATGTCTTTTTAAATACCTTTCTGAGACCCTCTTACTCCTGGCAAGTAATTTAAATTTTGGCACTTTTTTGCATATGTGCTTGTTTTCAACTATAAAATATCCCTGTATATTTCTTGGTCCTCTTTTAGCCTTCAGTGATTTTTTTATTACCTTTGTTTTATAAGGTGTATGTCTGGAAGCAACCATTGTACTTGGGCTTGCATGCTTGCTCATTGTCCCCACTGAAACTTGTACACAGATTTTACAGGGTGACTACATTGTTTTATTTATTTATAAATTAATTACTAATCCTTTCTTTCCTCAAATGAATCATACACTACAGATATTTTTTCTGAACTAAAGGACTTAAATTCAGTCCTCATCCAATATCCAATGGTTGAATATTTCAGACATGGGAGAGATTTTATTTTACAGACTCACAAAGTATTTTGAACAGAATTTTGAACTGAAAGGACAACATAGGACTCATAAACGATGTGGATCTGGGTTTGAGAAGACTCTGTAAAACTTCTGCTGCCATGATGTAAGTAGGAATCCTGTTACCTTCTGAATTTGAAAAGCTTGGATGCTTCACCGTGTGAATGTGATTCTAATTTGGATGTGGGGATGTACTGTAACTCACTTTTCTATCTTCTTACTTAGTATATAAATGGATTTTCCTAAGTGTAAAATCTAGTTCAATATTTTTCAGACAACTTGACTACCTTGAGGGGTTTTGTTGTTTAAACTGACATATTTGATAATTCTTGGGCATATGTTTTCTATTAGCCTAGTTATTCCTTTCTAATTTTCATAGAGTCTATGAAACTGTAAATAGACATCAGATATTATTTTTCTATTCCCCTATGTCCAAACAAATTACAATTTAATGAATGACGTGCAGGTTTTAATCGGACTGGAGAAGAACGGAAGATCAGGTTTTACAGCTGCCGTAAACATGGCCTAGCGCTGCCCAGTGGGTTTTTTTTTAAAAAGATGAAATTTCAGCGTATCCCACATTTACAAAAAATCTCAATAAAACTTTCCATGGCCAGCTGTGACTCCAAGCCCATCAGAGATACAGCTGTGGAATGAGTGGGATTTACTGCAGCCTCCTTCTCTTAATCTCCGGAGGATTTCTACTTACTGTCTAAACAAGTCACCACGTTAAATTATAAAGGAACCCTAAGGCTGCTCGCGGTACTATGAGATGACAGGATTGCACCGGCTGCTCTTCCAGCGAAGCTAACGGGAGCTGCTGCGGCTGCGGCAGAGCTCTGCCCGAGCGATGGGCAGGCTTGGGGCTCCCACCGGGGTCCCGCTCCGTGCCCTTCTAATTACAACTGGTTACAGTCAACCTGTGAGAGTTAAAGGCAGGGAAGAAAAAGTCAGCCAAGCTATCAGGATAAGCACATCAAACCTCTGTCATGACTGCTGGCTTTGGAATAACACCCCACCTGAAACATGCACTCCTAAGTTTCTCCTCCAGTTTCTGGAAGTGATGGTTATTTCAGAAGAAATCAATAAATGTCAGTATGCATAAAATATGGGACAGACCAAATAAAGGTATTTCAGTATTAAAAGCTATTAATTTTGTGCAACATACATTTGAATTACAATATTTTTAAATTCCATTAAGCTAAAATGATATATTTAACTCAGACTTCAGAGTGCTAATTTCATAGTCCCCTCCAAGCTGTTCCTGCAAAGGTGTTAGGGGTAATTAACTGCCATTTTCTCAGTAATTCAGAATCTGCAATTAATCAAAATGCAGGGCCTAAGTGATTGTAGAAAACAGTAACACTTAGTTTATTATGTAGCACATTCTCATTCTGGTTGTTTTATGATGGGATCAGCTACACTTTTTCCCCAGAATTTATTATGCTTACCCTTCAGCCAATTAGTTTTTCTCACTTTAACTTAAAACCTGGTGAGTTTGTTATATATATGTGTAACGTTGCTTGTCAGTTATATTGGTCGGAGACCTGCAGGACTGCATGTGTTTATGCAATTAGGAACCCGGTAGTGTCTAGAAAAATGGCAATTTTGCTTTCTAAAAGCAATAGCTTTTCTTTAAAAAATGGGAATGGAAAAATGAGAGCAATGAGAAAACTGTTTGCCACAGCTACAAGCGCCCACCACGGAGGGAGACCCAGAGCTGGCTGCTGTTACACCGCCCAGGGACAAGCTGTGGAGTCCAGGTCTACAGTCACTTGGTTGTGGTACATGGATACAGCCGTGCTTCCAGATCATGCATGCAGTACAAAATTAATTGGTACCAAGGCATTGTGATAATGATGAAGCTGAAACATTTGATTTTCATATTCAAAGTCAAGCTTAGAGGTAGCATTTTCACTGAGGTTCTCATGTACTTTTGGAACTAAACCCTGGTGCATTGGCACATGTTGATTTTACAGCTGGTCTCACAGGGAAGATTTTAAAATTATAGCCAGTTAAGTGGATAGTTTGCCAAATGCTACTTGTGTGGATAATAGTAAGTAGGCCTCCAAGATGGACTGACGGGATAGTTGTAATTGACTTAGTCCATTTTTGCTTCCTAGCCATTTAAACCTCCATCTGGAAATCCTTCTCTGATTTCACAGCTGTGGTCCTGAAACACATACTGTGGTGCAGTGGAGTTTAATCAGTATTAAAAAAGACAGAAACTCTGGAGTGAACCAGACTTTGACAAGATAACTACCGATGTAAAGCCATAAAAAGGACAATGCTGAAAGACTCCTGCTGTTTCTAAGAGTGTTGGTAGAAGTTAATCTCCCAGTTTGATAGGATTAATGCTGATGGAACAGTGTGCAGTATGTTAGACACCCACAGCACTACAACCACTTTGACCAGAATATTTATTTAACACAATTACCATTTAAAAATCTCTGCTGCTGTAGACTTCTTCCTAACCTGTGTTACCAATCCCATCTTTATGGGTGCTCAAAAAAACAGGCCTTTATAATTAAAAATAGCCCTCTTAGGTGGAGCCCATGCAAGTTATTCTGCCACAGTGATAAGAGGTGCCTTGTGTGAATGCATTCAGAAGTCTTGCTCTAGGCTGGATTTTTTCATTGGTTTTGATTTACAAGGGGCTGGTTAACACATTTGGCAAACCTATAGAATAGTCCTATAGAATAGTCCTATACAGTTAATTTATACTATACTGGTACTAGTGCTGCCCTCTACTGAGAGGAGTGTCCATTCTCAGCTAAAGGATGGGGTTTGTTGTTTGGCTCCTACCAGCTATTGCTTTCTCTTACTGATCTATAGGGGACAAAAGACACTTTTTGATGGGGTCACAGTCTAGGCCAAGAGTGGTCTAGGTCATAGTGGCACGATGCAGTGTACTGACAGCTGAGAGACCCAAATATGTCTACAAAGTACAGGTTTTGTGCACAAAGCAGTCTTCCCAACAGCTAACACCAAAGAATGTGCAGGCAGAGGATCTTCAGATCGTAGGTGGCATCACTAAATGTAACACCGTGGGTATACACAACAGAAATAGAGAGGATAAAAACCAAACCCCTGACTTGAAATAAGTGTGGTTTTAAAGTTATACTATATTCCTTTTTGACTCATGTATCCTATTTGGATCTGGATAATCCTAATAACCTCGCAAAGTATCTGAGAGCACTCGATTTGGCACAAATTTGGCAAGATAAATTGAATACTTATTTCCCAGAGACCCTAAAGAGAGGTGATATTGAAAGAAGCGACACAAAATTGAGATTTCACAGTGTTTTTGATAGATATCAGATACATATGAGAAGTGGCAGTATTACCCTAGTGATGGTTGCAGTGACATAGTCAAAAATGACAAGTGGTATTTCAGTCAATCTATCTCGCACGGCACCACACAGTCTGACTGCTTTGTTTTCTTGAAAAAAAACAGTTCCAACATATACTGCTGTGCCTTGGTTCAAAAAATATAAAATTATATTGAAAAAGAGAAAGAAGGGTCTTGTATTTCTTTTAGGCTGAAATAGAAACATACAGGAAAGTGAAGTAAGAGAGAAATTTAGAGAAAAGGAAAACTTATGAACAGATGTCGCTGTTTATTTTTATTTCTCTCTCCCTCTCCGTGATTATAATAAATTATCTCTTTTTGCAATGGTTAGGGAAGAAGAGGACTACAGCAAGGTTGGACAGAAGCATCAGATAAAACAGAATATAACCCCACTTAAATCCTCTATTCAACATTACTCCAAGATGGAATTAAAGCTACTGTGTGAATCTGGTGCTTTAAATGAGTGAGGCCATCAGAGTAGTGAACTGTCTTTAGACACACTTGGGAAAAAAAATCTGAGATGATTTCTATCTGGTCCTTAAACTGATTTCTGTATTCTGGTATGGATGAACTAGATCATCCACATATTTGGCTGGTTTATGTTGGTTAAAACATGAATAATAGGAAAGGCAAGTAAGGATTCAGAGATGTCAAAAGCAAAGGTCATGTCAAAAAAATAGGGCCATTCCACATATTTCTGTGCAACTGAGCGTATAAAAGACATTTATATTTTTGAAGAGAAGGCTAGTTTGTCTGAACTGTTCGTAACACTTTAAATTACTCATGCTGAAGAAACAATTTAGTCAGCTACATTTTTTCACTGTTCATCCTGTTTGCTTGCCTTTTTCGTATCTGAACTTGGAAAATCAAAACAGACATTTTTACAGCAGATTTTTCGTTCTTTGTTCCAAGCGTATTTGTCACGTGCCAGAGTTTAGAATAAGATCCAAATCCACTGCTCGTTGTAATGCACCCCAAAAGAATTCTAGGCTAAATGAAAGTATTGCTAGTCACCTTCACATTGTTTTCTAATATAAGCATAGAGATCAAGTAGATAGCAAAAAGTAAAAATCCTAGCAACAAACCTCTGTGTTTTCATGAGCATGAACATGACAAATTGTTTTCAAACTTCAGTAACACTAACTTCTGTGATAAATACATGGGCTTATTAGAAGTTTCCACTTTGGAAACCCTCCTGCATTAGTACACAAATAAAATGTGTTTTGGTTTTAGGGGATTTTTTTGTTGTTTTTTTTCTTTATAGTCAGACAAGTCATGCTATTTATCTGTCCCATAGAGGAGAACCATTATGCAGTTTCAGCAATGTGTAACTGAGCAGAGATTCTCAGGTCACGGGAAGCCAACAAGGTCTCAAAAAATTGATATTGATGAACTAACCCCAAAATTATTGGAGCATCTCCACCTAGTCTGAATCACTTGGAAAATCTTAAACAGGGCCAAAATGCGTGTGGATTGTCATGAGCCATGAAAATTCATTTTTAAGGGGAACTGCTGGGGTTCTTTTTAATTTATGAACTATTACTTCTCACAAAAACATACGACAAATGGCTTTTTACCTTCTCCTCCCATAAAACCATACAAAGCATTTTGCCAGGCTAGTAAGCATTAGCAAAAATGTTAATGTTAGTTTTGTATTGTAGGAACCGATTTCCTGGGATATAGATACAGTAGCATGATTTAAAGCTTTGCCATATTAAGCTTCTTTAAGTTTCTGCACACGCTGCAATTTTAATAGAATGTGTACATTCTTTCTGCTCCCAAATGTTTTTTGTGTTATACTTTGTTCTATTTAAAAAATGACACATATGAAACTGTACTTAGGATTAAGATATGACTACTTCATTATATAATTCTCATAGTTGAAGAAAAGATTTCCTTAAAAAAAAGTTCAAGCTGAAACTTGGCATACCAAGTTCTAGTTTGGGAAAGGCTGGGATGCAGAAAGGTTTTACAAAATTTCACATAAATCAGTATTGTCATTTTAAAATTATTTTTACAGAAGAGCACAACACCCCTTTTAGTACCATTTCTTGTTCTCTTAATATTTGCCGAGTCTTAAATAGAAATGAGCTATTTTTCTGAGTTGTTTTCCCAGCCTTTTCATCTCGGTTTAAATGATTGTTTCATCTTAAATAGAAAGTTTACCAAGTCTCAAATTCTACTTAGTACTTGTTTTGCTTCTCTCAAAGCATGTGTAGTGATGAATGCTTTAAGTTAATTTAGTGCTGTGAAAGGTGCCAAACTGTCAGACATGGAAACTAAAATAGTCTATTTGTGCTGAGAATGTTTACTTTATTTTATTGTTCAAATTGCAGTTGGAGGCTTCTCCAGCTTTGCGCAGCCATGAAGACCTGTAACATTGGCGAACGTGGAAGCTGGTGAAAGGGATGAGGCTGTAAATGGAAGTGTGCTGGCTGATCTATGCAATGGAAAAGATGAACCTGGCACAGAGCACTGTATTTTAAGTACTTCTAGGATACTAATCTCCCCCTTGTCAGCCTATTCAAAATTTTTCTGAAGCAAAGGAAATCACACTGGGATAAAACAGTGTTTGATAGAGCCTCATTGCCAATATACAGCAAAAAGATCATCAATGTAGTTTCCCATGATTAAGCACAGTGCACACTACTGTTGAGACTTCTTAGCTAGAAACTATCCCCAGTTGCTCCTCCGCAAATCTAATTATTCAGCTAGTTTCCCATAGTCACAAAGGCAAAATAGTAAGACATGCATTTTCTCTGGTTAGGGATAGCAACTTCATTTCTTACCAGTTCAGTACAAAGTACATGCCTCCTTCTCCTATCTCCTTATGATTTTTTTTTTTAAGGTTAGGAAGGAATTAACCTATGTCTTCTAAGTCATCCAAAATGACTAGCAACTGACAGATTTGCAAAGATACATTTAAGACAAAGGATGGACATACTTCTTGGTGCGTCTGAACTGGGCTTGTATTTCCTTTTTAACTGTATCTTGTTATTGTTTTGCATTAAAAACAATACAGTACAGAAAGAGTGGACTCTCACTCCTGAGGCAAGTACCTACATTCTCAGTAACAACCACTAGAATTATGTGAGTTAGAGAATACATCTCAATGTACCTTAAGACTGCTGTTTGTTATTTTTCATTAAGTTTATATTCTCTTATCAGAAGCACTTTGTTGGTAACAAATTCATAAAAATAATTCAAGCCCTTTGGGTTGGGGGTCTTTTTTTTCAGATTTTATATCTTCTACAGTCTGTTCAATCTCACCGTGTTAGTACAGGAATATGGCTATAACATTCTTGCATGTGAAGTTGTACATCAGGCACACTTTAAGAGATTTATGTCATCAACCCCCCCACAGTATTAATCATTTTTCAAGGTCATTTTTAGCTATCAAAGTAAGTGCCTTAGTAAAATTGCCAAGGCAGCTTTCAAGCCAGGTCAGTTGCAAGTTTTCAGGTGCCGGAAAAGAAAAAAAAAGCAAAAAAAAAAAAAATCAGCTGAGGAATTCACAAAACAAGTTTCTTGGCAAAGTGTCCATAAAGGTCTGTGATGGGAGAGTAACCATTCATCAACATACATGCAAGCTGTCTCTGTTATGGAAACCAGGGCACATTTAGAGGAAAAATAAACAGATTTATCAGTCTGGTTACAATTTTATGAAGTACAACCTTGAAAGGTTTCCTCTGTCTGTTTCAGACACTGACAAGATAAACTAGACATGGCTAAGGCTGAATGTGTTCTTTCTGACAGGTGCTATGATAAGTGTGAAAAGCCAGGTATGCTTCACACACAGTCTCCACATAAATCTCAGACAAGGTTTATGTTCCTTCATTTTGTTTTCCATATTTCATCATCGCTGAAGCCAAACAATCAATGACATATGATTTGGGGATGTTTATTACCACACCAAATGGCTGAAGCCTGCAAGTATGGAAAAACACATCAAATTGTTGGTTTTATGAGAGACCATGCTGACATTTAGTAAAAAATATTTCAGTTATAATCACTTGGGAATTCCTCTCTTTGCTTTACATTTTGGAGAACTCTGTGACAAGAAGATGCTGGTTTTCTGGGTCAAATTCAATTACAAAGGTTGTGCAGGCACAAGAGGCAGCCTGGAGGACAGTTAAAATACACCAGCATTTTATCAGCATGTGAGTACCAAATATCTGTTGTGGACCAAATTCAAGCGCTGATCAAAGCTCACGGTGTTTCTATGTTAAGTTTAGGACTATTTTTCATATGACTAAAGCTTGCAGGTGTTGTTATTTACATGTTCTTTAGGAACATGGAATGGAAATATTGAGAGGGAGGATGTCTGCAATGAAATCCTTTTTCTCCTACTTCTTCCTCTTCTACAGTTTGCTCCCAGAAGCCCTTTTGTTTAAAAGACACACAATATGTCACATTAAAAAGAACTTTTAATCTTGTAGTGGCATCCTAAATGACATGTATAGTCAAAGAGAGAGGCTGATATAAGAGAGAGGCCAGTACACCATATGATCCCCTCTCTGCTACAGCACCTGGCATCCCACAAGTGTTGTTAAGCTTTCTCCTTAATTTAACTCAGCACTAATGTAAGTCACCGTCATACCTAGGAGCTCTGTAGGTATTGACAACATACTTTCTCCAGATACCAAGACAGACAGAAAATGAGGAGAAGAAAAGAAAAGAAAAAAGAAAAGAGAAATGTGATAGAAAATAAGGAACCAGCCTCAAAATATGTAGGGGGAAATAGAATTAAAAGAAAAAGCTGATACAAGAAAGATACAACAAATCAAGCTGTAAGGAAAAAATATTGAAGGTGAAAGAGTTTAGTGTCAGGTTTTTTACTAGGTTAAGTTCTTTGTACTCATCTGTTTTTCTTTTCTTACCCCATGCTCCTCTGAGGTAATTCATGCAACTGAGCTCTTGAACATTTGCCTCACTTTTTTAAAAAACAGAACTGGTGTCTTCCCTTTGATGTGCTTGCTAACCTCACAGCAGGACTGGCAGGTTTCTCAGCAAGCTTGCCAAGATGCTCAAACTGCCTTAGAGACAAGGCCATGAGCTGCACAGGAGCCTGCTATGGGGTCTCAGGTTCCCAGTCACCTTTGCTGGCACCTGCCCTATTTGAACAATGCTGCCATCGAATATGGAGTATTTCCATTTGCCTAGTCCTTCCTTCATAGCAGCTGGGGTTACACGAAGATGCAGAGCTCAGTGGGTTTTATTGCATGATGCACAAATTGGCTTGATCCTGGAGAGTCAAAATAATGGACAACTTAAACATGTCAAGACCAAAATGGCGGGGGGTGGGTGGGCGGGGGGGTGTGTGTGCGCACGCGCACGTGTGTGCGTGTGTGTGTGTTTTACTTACAGCGACAATGTTCTGGTTCAGGACAGATCCCTGGGGATGGGAAAGCACGGAACGTGATGCTGAGAAGTCAGACAGAGATTAAACCATAACTTCCTTTGCACTCAGTACACGGAAATAATCAGAAAGTTATTCTGAGCATCAGAAATGCCTGACACAGAGTACCACTTGGCAACACAGGTAGGAAAAACATGCATCTTTTTTCTGATGTGTACTTGAAGTCATTTTAAATAAAATTACATCATTTTGTGGGAAGAAAGTTCCCTTTACCAACACCCAACTTTCTCCAAGAGCAAGCACTTCAGCAAGAGACAAGTAATATGTCATCTATTACTGTGTAGGAATACAGGACATCACGTTACACCAGAACAGGGTCTGCAGAGACTTTTCTCTGCTGAGCTTTTTAATGGCTTGACCTGCTGATTACATGTTCATAAAGGGGAATGGAGATACTTTCTACTACTCAGGAGAAAGAAAAAAGCTGATTTCATTCTGCTACCCAGTCAATATCTTCAAATAGGGAACCATAACAGACTGACCTTTTACTGTCTCCATCTGCCCACAATGAGAATTATGCTCCCTGTTACAGAGCAGTTGTCTCTCTTGATACTTTCTAATGAAGATTATGGCCATTTTCCTCTATTTGCTCGATCCTCAGGTACATAAGCTTGGTTTTTACCTCAAAATTTGCTATTTAGATTCTTGTGATCTCAGCACCATTGTCATTCATACACAATCAGTTACAAGGATTGGAGAATGTAAAAAACAATTTTCTTATGTAAATACATTTGTTACTTATGAAAAGGAACAGGAAAAGCATGAAAAGCAAGAGATTGGTAGATCTACATTGTAAACATAGAAAATTGGAAAGGCTTTTCATAAAAATTTTGGTACCGGGAAGTAGAGAAAAAAATCAGAGTATGTAGAAGACAAACTTTCTCAGTTATGCATAAAAATAAAAAAATCTTTAAGCCTAAAAAGAAGAAATTAAAATAAGCTAGCTTCTATGAGCTTTATTTCCATCTCTGGTAACTGACTGAACATCTTAAGCCTATTTTCTAAGATTAAAATTCAATACTGTTAAGGAGACAGTAATGAAGGAATCAAGGAGAAGAGGCAACCTGATGTTCATAGATAAAAACGAACAATAAAAATGTACCTGCTGGGATTCTGGGGTTGATTTCAGTAGCCCCACTACTCTTTGGCAAACATCCTATTGACTTGATCAAGACTAGACTTTCAACCTTGGCTTTTAAAAGGGAGAAATGATTTTAAAGAAATAACAGAGGCATTGTGCCAAGTGCACATTAAATACAGATGGGAATTCCCATTTAACTTCTGCTTCATCTGCAGAAACCAGGCATTCATGGTTCGAAAAGTAAAGGAAACCTGTGATTCTTTGAAGATTACAAGGAATAGGATTCATTAGGGGTTATGTTGAGAAAAACAGTGACAGAAAGAGCAGCTAGTAAATGGGAGCAAGAATGACAGTTGGGGATGGTGCTAACTCCTGAAGCACAAACGAAACAATAAATAGAAAGCTGAGAAACAGTTCTCGAAGAAAGCCATTATATTAATACAATAAATCAATTATACCCTGCTCTAAGCAGCAATTTTAAAACTGAGTAAGAGGAGAAAAAAGTGTAACACACATCACTGTCAAATCCTCCTAAAGCTAACACTTACTGACCAAAACCTGCACAAGACTCACAAAGGTGGGGCGGGGTCCAAGGTGTGGTCTCCTTGAACGCAGGATGCTCGTATAACTGCTAGAGAGAGTCCAGCACAGAGCCACGAAGATGATTAAGGGGGTGGAACATCTCCCTTATGAGGAGAGGCTGAGGGAGCTGGGTGTCTTTAGCTTAGAGAAGAGGAGACTGAGGGGTGACCTCATTAATGTTTATAAATATGTAAAGGGCAAGTGTCATGAGGATGGAGCCAGGCTCTTCTCAGTGACATCCCTTGACAGGACAAGGGGCAATGGGTGCAAGCTGGAACAAAGGAGGCTCCACATAAATATGAGGAAAAACTTCTTTACGGTGAGGGTAACCAAACACTGGAACAGGCTGCCCAGAGAGGTTGTGGAGTCTCCTTCTCTGGAGACATTCAAAACCTGCCTGGACGCGTTCCTGTGTGATATGATCTAGGTAATCCTGCTCCGGCAGGGGGATTGGACTAGATGATCTTTCGAGGTCCCTTCCAATCCTTAACATTCTGTGATTCTGTATGTGTGCAACGCTCTGGCTTGCCTTGAAATCCTGCCCTTGGTCTGGCCTAGGTAAGAACTTTCCTTAAAATTCTCAAAAATTCATTTTGCCTCATCCAACTCCTGTCCTTGGATAGTGTACATTCCTCCAGCTACAATCATTCTTTGAATTGAGATGGGGCTTACATGTACACTTCTAGCCCCAGGAGAGAAAAGCTGGGGTGCAGGCTGGATGGGGGCAGCAGCATACCCCGACAGTCCCCTGATCCTCCACAGCGGGATCCAGCTTGTAGAGCACATGGCAAAGCCCCTGGCATAGCCATAAATTACCTACAGTGTGTGTGACTATGACTAGCTGTTTGACTTCTCGTTAAGCAACACTTACAATATCTGTAGGCACACAGTACACAGTTTGAAATTGCTGATTGTACTCTGATTTATGAGGGGTGGTGGAGAGGGATGAAGAGAGACGTGACAGTTTGGAAATGGGTAGCAAAACTTAGCTCACAGGGAAGCTAGATAGGACTTTAGTTGGACCCCCAAATGCATACATGTAGGGCTTGCCTTTTAGTTATTTCTTTATTTTTTATAGTAAGTAATGCACTATTTCTCTTACTAGTTTCAGCTACAAATGAGAGTCTCAATATAGGGAAAAAAGGCTCTCCAGGTAGCATTTATTTACTATCCAGCCTAAGCAAAACCAATACTGATAAGTGTAAGTTCAAAACACAATTCAGATTTCATGATATTTCCAGATCAAAGAAGGTTAAGTGTGCTTGGAAGACGTTCAGCTATAGATCTACATTTTGGACATGTGTCCCTTCGTAACTTCCAAACTGTTGGACACTTGCTCATCATTTCTTTCTCAAATGATGTTTCCAGATCAACAAACTTCTCTTTCCCTGGGATGAGCCATTTCCTAAGTCTTGTCTTTCAGAATGCAATCCCTTTTCTGTCTGTTTTATGACAACTAGTAACACTGTGCTCCAGTTTTGTATGAATTTTCTGAGAATGTTATTTATTTTACAGTATTGGCAGAGCAGGAGACTTTCCTCTGCTTTTGACTAGGGCCCCCGGAGAGAGCTGACACACCACTAGCACAGTGCCAAAATAATACTGTAGGACATTCAGTCTAAATTAGCAAAAAATATTAAGATGACACTACTTCTTTTTCTTCCAAAACTGTTAAGGTTGATATGTTATGTTACAAAGAGCAGACTGAAATCAAAGTTCTACTTTCCTGCAACCTCCTAACCATACCCTCCTAACTGTGTTAGCTTCAGGCCTTCAGCAGAAGTTCTGCTATTCCCCATCTTGGCCTTGCTGCATAGTACTATGAATCATACTACATAAATTGCACAGACATGCAAAACAAAGAATTCGTTTTATTTGTCACTTAAATAATATTACAGTACTGATGTCACAAACGGTCTATTAATTTTATATTGAAATAGTGAGGATAATACTCTCCTTTTAATTTGTGTGCAAAGCTTTTCCAAACAAAATCTGACAACTCGAAGGGAAAAATAAGTGGTTTCGATTAAATTTTGTACCTGAAAATAAATAAACACTGCCAATTTTCTAGCACTAAAAACTATTTACAGAAATACATTTTGAAAAGGTTTTTTTTTCCAAATATTTCTGTTGGTGTTTCAAGAATAAAGGTAGATGAAATAGCTCTGTGGTGAAAGGCACTTTTTAGTAAGACTAACAGAATGGAAGTCTTTAAGCATGAATGGTATCTATCAAAAAAAAGATTCTGTTTTCTAGAGTTTTAATAAGCAGAGTTGAACGAACACTGGTCCCACATAGACTGTTTTTTTTTGATAGGGTCCTACACTAATTTTTAGATCTCATCCCACTAGAAAGCAGTGTGAACATCTTCCATAGTTTACTGTGCAGTTCCATTATTTCCCATTAGCTTTCATAGCAGATTTATTCAATACTGCCTCTAAAGTTATGAATTAGTCTTTTTATATATGCGTTTTTAGAGAATACCCTTAATTCCACTCTCTAGTTAACCTGAAAAATAATGCAATTCCCAGTCTAAGTCAATGGATACTTTTCATGACTAAATCTGAAGCAATCTGAGCCAGATGCAGCGATGCACATCCACTACAGAGCACAGACATATCATAAGCATAGTTGCATTTTCTATCCCCAATATCCACACACATGCCAGTCTTATTGATCTTATTGATTATCCAGAGTCTGGACAGGTTAGATAGATGGGCCGAGACCAACGGCATGAGGTTCAACAAGAACAAGTGCTGGGTCTTACACTTCGGCCACAACAACCCCATGCAGTGCTACAGGCTGGGGGAAGAGTGGTTAGAAAGCGGCCCGGTGGAAAGAGACCTGGGGGTGCTGATCGACAGCCGGCTAAACATGAGCCAGCAGTGTGCCCAGGTGGCCAAGAAGGCCAATGGCATCCTGGCCTCTATTAGGAATAGTGTAGCCAGCCGGTCTAGGGAAGTGATCGTCCCTCTGTACTCGGCACTGGTGAGGCCGCACCTTGAATACTGTGTCCAGTTCTGGGCCCCGCACTTCAAGAAAGATGTTGAGGTGTTGGAGCGAGTCCAGAGGAGGGCGACCAAGCTGGTGAAGGCTCTGGAGGGTCTGACCTACAAGGAACGGCTGAGGGAGCTGGGGTTGTTTAGCCTGGAGAAGAGGAGGCTCAGAGGTGACCTTATTGCAGTCTACAACTACCTGAAGGGAGGTTGTAGTGAAGTGGGAGTTGGCCTTTTCTCCTGGGCAACTAGCGATAGGACAAGAGGGCACAGCCTCAAGCTTCGCCAGGGCAGGTTCAGGTTGGACATTAGGAAGAATTTCTTTTCAGAAAGGGTTATTAGACATTGGAATGGGCTGCCCAGGGAGGTGGTGGAGTCACCATCTCTGGATGTGTTTAAGAAAAGACTGGACATGGCACTTAGTGCCATGGTCTAGTTGACAGGGTGGTGTCAGGGCAACGGTTGGACTCAATGATCCCTGAGGTCTCTTCCAACCTGATTGATTCTGTGATTCTGTGATGTTTTTGAGTCCCCACGTGCAGAAAGGATGCAAGCCTGAAATCTCCCCCACAGACAAATCCCCACAACCATTACATAAGCAGAACTCAGTTTGCTCTCAAAATGTAATTCATTACTAGAGGTAAAGATTTTGTTATCCACCTTTTCTGCAAGATTATCGTGGTTACACTGCTTACACATAAAACACACGGATTTATGTTCAGGCATAGTGGGAACATCACTCAACACGCTAAGTAGGATTAAGACACCTTTTAACCTTCTCAGTGAAGCTCTACAGAGATGCACTTAAGATGCCCTTACTCAGAACAAGAAAAAGCATAACTGAGCACATTACTGTAGTTCAGTGCAGTCAGGTAGTTTATGGTCTCAACTGCCAGGACAGTTTCTGTACTTTACTTTGTGACTGGCATAGTGCACAGGGCTAAACGTGTAATCTCGTGTCACCCTTTTTACATTAATACAACTCAAATGTGCCTACAGGTGGCATTGTCACAGCACAGCAGCCTATGGAGGTTGGCAGTACACAGAGAAATTCCCCCACCTCCAATTTACTCTAAAATCTTAATTCCAGGTCTTACATCAGCTGTTGAGACTTGACATGATCAATACTGAGCTTTTGCTAATTAACAGTGGCCTTATGTAAAAACTAAAATGCCTTGATGAACAAATGACTAACATGGATTTTTCAGCATGTTTGTCTTATCTAAGTAAAGGAGAACAGATTAGTATACAGCAAACCCAGAAAAAACAGATATGTAAATAAATAGAAAATAATTACATGTTGTAAAAAAAAAACAAACAAAAAAACAAAAAACCACACAAACCTGAGTGCAGTAAAGACAAAATGAAGTTGTTTCCTCAGCACTAGAGCAAAGGATGCCTCCCTTCCCATCCCCTCAAGCCTAATAAGGTGCAAAGTTTTGCCTGAAGCTTTTCCCACTGTCATGGAGCCCACAGAGGGGTTAGGGCTCCCCACAGCTGAGCCTGGGACACTTTTTCTTCAAACAGGGGAACTAATATAATTTCTCTCCCTTGCCCAACGACTCATTTCCATAAAACTTATAGGAATTCAGTATTTCAGCTGAGTAGACAGAAGTCTGCAAACTGGCCAATAAATAAAAATTTACTAAGGAATGACAAACAAATGCACCGACACTTCACAGCATTTGCATGAGCTTGTATTCACAGCATGGCCACATAAGCCTCTTCTCCTATACAACCAAATTAAGGAAAGAATCTGAAATATGAACAGTGAAAAACTGGATGAACACATGTATTAACTGTACTTTGAGATATATGAAAACTAGAAAATAAACTCAACATGGTCACAGCAGCTAGTGCATATACAAAGGTTTTGATGCTGAAATACAGAACACATAGAAATTCTGTTTGTCTCTTCCACTCTTATTTCAATTAGCTCACTAGCCTTCTGTGCTGTGTCTGTATTATACTTCATCCTGCTAAAATACTATTTAGAGAAAAAAAATGCAGCTTTGCATATTAGTTAATTTTCCACCTGAATAAACAAGTTTTCTTTACAGTCAACTGTCATACAGAAGTACCCTGCCATGTCACAAAGGAGGAATGAAATAAGTCTGCAGGGCTCTCACTGACTTTATTAATTTAAAAGAGGCATTATGAATGTAGTCCAAGGCTGGAACAGCAGCAATCAAAAAGTACAACAAAGTGCAGAAGCGTCCTTTGTCATTCAGAACCTTTTCTGGTTTTGACAAGAGACTTTGTAATTGCTCCAGTAGCACAGCACAAATTGAAAGTAATGCTCTGAAGCTAAAACGCTTACCAGAAACTTCCTGTCATCAAATACAAGTTCACAGAAGTTTTGAGTTCTTTAGATGACAGATGTGGTGAAAAAGCCTGACAGAAAAAGCAATACTCCACCGTGTGGCATTGCATGAGAACAGGCAGAACCCTTCTGCAAGCCAGATTTTTCCAAGTCCTACATTGATTTGACATATAAAGTGTAAATTCATAGTGGATCACAGTAGTTTTCTTGGAATCATATTCTGACACATTAAAAAAAAAAACAAATTCATGCAATTTCTCCAGAATATCGATTGGGAGAAAAAAACCCCTTTTGCTTCCTTATCTAACAACGTAATTCAGATGCTTAGAATGGAATAATTCTCTACTTGAAATGACTATTTGGACATTTTAAGCATGTTCTGTCACACTTCTAAAACCTAGAGAAGCATTTTAAATGGACTGAAGATGTTTGGTGGAGAGAAGAGAAATTTATTCAAAGAGAAGTCTTCAAGTTTCCTTCTATTCTTTGGATAGATTTTTGAAATTTCCAAAAATTTCCTTAAACTGAAATTTTACCTTTTGTACTCTGGGTTTATGAAGAAATCCCCGGCTTTTTTTCTTTTTTCTAAATCCTTCTCTCCTAGTCAGTTTTCCATAAAATTCATTGAATTTTCTTAGATCATTTTCCAAAGTGTTGTCCAGTAAAGAAACAAAAAGTCTAATCATAAATAATTGCAATCATTAAAAACAAAAACAACCCAAGCAAAAAGTGAAGTATCAGAACTCACTGTTCTCAAGTCTTCCTAACCACTAGAAATATTATTTAAAGAATAGTTTTTGCTCAGTGGTAAGAAAAAAACATCACCAAACTAAAAGTGTTACAGAAAATGAAAATACATGTTTTTTTTCATTTGTTACATTTATCATTGTAGAATTAGAAGCATTCCATAGGAAAACACTGAGAGAAAGAATCCTTCATCAAGGTTTCACATAATCTTTATGATAAGAAGCAGCATTGCTTGTACCTACAGTTCCTCATTGGTGATGTTGATGTGTCTTGCTGCATTGCAACCTGAAAGAGTTTAAGACTATAACCTACCTCGAGCCCCGTGAGAACTCTCAGAGCAAGACATTACAGAGATATTCAGTCTATTTTTTCACTTTATATCCACAGCTACTATTTGGCTAAAAATTAACAAATTTTTTTTTTCTTTCTTCATGAAACAGATCTCTCTCTTATTGACAGTATTTTAATTCAATCCAGTTTGTTAACATCTTTCAACTATCTTCTGTTTCAAGTGTAATTCAGAAATTTGAATGCCTGTCTCACAAATATAGTAATTACTCTTCTATATCTAAGACTTGTTCATAAAATGAGTAAACAGCCTTTGGGGAATTTGTTTTGCCTGAGAAAAGCCATTTGCTGCACCTAATTAATAGGAAGATAAAAAGTTATTTGCAACACATTTGTCATCATAATATTGCACAACCACAGATCTACAGCATAAATACAAATCAGGAATTAATAAAATGATGCTGGTCTCTATTTTGGGATTATTTCTGGCAATGTTTTTGCAAACCAGCCATTGGAGTGAGATGGAAGTAACCACAATACACATTACTACAGAACTAATCTGTGAGCACCTGCATATTTTGGTAAGTACTTTACAAATACTATCCAGGTAAAAATACGAATTTTCAAATGCACTTAAATCTATAATACATGCACACTTTTCTCTACTTCAGAAACCTTACAACTGTCCACAGTATCATTCACTTGGCTCAAGTGTTCCCGTTTACAACTAAGAGTTCCAGTTCAACTGACATCTATCCTAGATGAAAAGATGAATTTTGAAATTATACATATGAAACAGGAATTATCCTCTCTCTGAGAAAACTAGGAAAACATGGGATTTAGTAATAACAGACATAAAGTAGGTCGCTTGTGCTAAATTCAGTTTAACATCAAGAAAATCACATCAAAACAAGTTATCAGCAGATACCATTCATCATCAGTGCAGACTGTTCCATGTCCTTATTTCTAGCCACAAGACATGGAATTTCTTTGAAATGCAGAGGTCCTCTACACTGCATCTCTGCGTAGACTGTAGATACACCAGAGGCAACGGTGTGCCCCTCTTCACAAAGCCACAAGCTAATGTCGGCAAGTTCCATGAAGAAACCACAAATACCTATGTCTTATTTCTCCTTTCTCCTGATGTTGATATTAACAATTACTGATGCAGCATAAATTTGCCTTTCTTTTTAGTCCAGCTTTTAAATGTTGGTTTGACTGATCCATACAGAATTTTTAATTTATCCATGCACTAACACTTTTGAGAAAATAAAAGCATAGACTATGTCTTCATACACAGTAACAAACAAGCCTAAGCAGCTGACTTTATCAAGGCCAACTGTAGTCCAGTCCAACTCTCCTTGAAAACAAGGCAACTCTGGCTTCAGCCAGCTTCATGAATGAGTGGAAGTTATTCCACACTAGTTTTGACAAAATGCTTTCAATCAAATCTGGGACTGTACTTGCACAGTCTCCTGAGTCTTCAGCAGAAATAGTGTGTGCTGCACATGTAGGTATCACAATGAGTCCTTGCCCACTGACCGTGGCTTTGCAGATAGAACTGCATATTATTTCTGAATGCAACCTTAATCACAACTTAGTCAAGGTATTTGACAAAGAACTGCTTCTTTTAGTGTCCAAACTTCTAGTGGATCACATGCCTAATATGAGCTTCTAAACACCACAGTGACTGACACACTGGCTCTTACCAGAGCTTCTGAAACACACAGTTCTCCTCAATCAATTTGTGCAGCACAATGAAATCATGCTCTTGAATGAGGTCTCATCTTTCAGATGTAGTAAGAATATTCCTAGAGAAGCCCCTATACTCCAAAGGCACCAGTGAAAGAAAGCATAAAGGAAGAAGGAGCACAGAGGATAAGGAGCAATAGTCAGTCATATCTTGGTACCTGCACTCTTAAGAAGCTATCATATAGCTTTAAACATCAAAGGTCATAGGTTCAACCTTCTAGTCACATGAAATACACTAGAATAATCCATAGAAGAGGAAGGTATTGATAATGAGTTTTGTACCAGAATTTTTTCCTCTATTCATAAGGTTTCTTTGCTATGTACTAAGAACTACAGTTCACTCGCCTTCTGTACAGAAAGTTCATTTTAGCTGTTTCTGTAGATAGATTTCTCAAAGAAGTCTGTCAAGCTGAACTGTCTCTGGCTGAAATGGAAGTGTTCCAGCAGCGATAACACACTGTAGATACATCAGTTTGGGAAATGGGAGGAGATCATCTATGTATTCAATGTCTCGGAGCAGGGGTCCTTTAAAAGTTCTTGAGAATAGGTAAAGTGGGAAAACTAAAGCTCATTCCTTGATACCCATCTTTACCTGGAACAGTTGGCTCTAGGAGAACTTGAATCCATTGCCAGGCTGCAATTGTTCCTAATTGCTTGACATTACATTAATTCAACGGCTTGCTATGACTTACAGCTAAATTTAACCCAGCTCTACCTTAGTTATGTGGAAAGTTGTGATGAAGAACACAAAAATCATGATCTGTGTCTGTAAAAAACTTATTTATTGACAATGTTGGAGAATTGGGAAGCTTGATTTTCAGAGTTATTTTTGTTCACATTAATCCAGAAGACAAAGCATCTTCTCCCTATAAACAAAGTCTACTGGATACTAAGTCCTTCAGGCTTTATTGAAATTACAGAATTTCTGGAAGCTAAATAGCAGAATAGAATCAACATTATGGTAAGAAAAACATATGCCTTATTAGAATGAAACTATTTCAGTCCTTTCATAGACAATCCTAATAATCCTGAGAGTATCAGGTGACATAACCTCTTCATAGGTATATGGAAAAAACCACAACTCCAACAGTTTGGGTATGTAACTACCCTCATGCTTTTTATAGCAAAGGTCTGTACTGTCTGAGGGCTACCAAAGACTGGGATGCTTTCAAAGGCAAACTGTTTATTCAGAGGCAGATTTGATCAAGGCTCATGTTTCCCAAAACACAGTTAGCTTACTTAGACCCTTTTAAAAATCCTTTCCCTAGAGCTCATCCACTGGGCTGTTTGGGCTGCATATTTTAAGCAGCAGAAAAACTACCAAGTCAAAAGAAAAGACTTTGTTTCTAAGAGAAGCAAGGAAAAGACAAAGAGCAAAAGTTAACACCACAGATCACTGCAAGCTTCAGAGAGTACAAAACAATTGTTACAATGAGAGCTAAAAATACTTTCTTCTAAGAGTGCTTGCTCTTCTGCCAAAGGCATGCAATACACTGGGAAACATGTTCACACAATCAAACTATTTATAATACTACAAAGCAGCAGTCCCTGCTTTAGAAACTTATTATAGCTTGTTAAGTTGGAACTACATTTTTCATTATACAGACAAAAGATTATCAACCACAGACAGAAGTGAATATTGGCTTAGTTGCCAACTTAATGTTAAAACAAGAAAAAAAAACAGTATGTTTTCTCTAGATCATCTGATAGTTACCTTGGTGTAACTATCAATATAGTTATAGGCCAAAACACAAGTTTACTTTCTAACCTTCTCTTTGCTATGTGACAGAAGTGAATTGAACTAGAATGCACTCCGATAAAAAGGAACAGAAGGGCCGTGCAAACAAACATGAAGTCACCTGGTCTCACTGGAAGTTTTGCAATGTTTGCTCTCTATACTCAAAAAACTCGACTCAACTCAAAATTCAATACAACTCTTCATTTGTAGTCCAGGCGAACACAGAAAGCTAAACATTTATAATGATCAAACTTCAGAGAAACTTTTACGGAAAGTGTCAGGTTCAGCTTCCTTACTTTGTTAATTTCAAGCATAGGAAAATCTTACTTTTTTTTTAAGGAAAAAAAACAAAGAGAAGTGATTTAATGTAATGAATAGAGTGACAATTCACTTCTGAAAATCCAAGTTTTCTTGCCATATTTAGCTAATGCCGAAACAGTGTCTACCGCAACATCAACAGTGCAGCTGTGAGGCTGCCAATACTGGCTCCAACTGTGAAAAGCACTTTTTTCTTTAAGTTTTTTCTTCACATCTCCCCTTCCAAAGACACAAAACAGCAGAAAACAGTCAACTGCTTTGTACAATTGTCAGGCAAAGGAATCTACAATTTTATTTTGTAGCACAGTTTCCATTTGCATATTAACCTAGCAAGAATTTAATGTGACATATTAATAGTATTTGCAACATTGGAGCAACAACTTGTTCAGCAATTATGAATTGTCATCTCCTGCATTTAATTTATTTTTTAATTGCTCTCTTCTGTTGTAAGCCAAGAAAGAAAACCGAAAAATAATACAAGAGGGTGCTGGCCACACTTGTGTGCCAAAAAAATCCTGCCTTTAAATAAGGCCCAAAACTGAGAAAGATTACTTTAGGCTTTCAGAAAAGTTGCTGAATACCCTCAAAAAGACAGTTTGCATAGTTTGTTATATTACAGTAGGCAATTATCTTTCAGTAAGAGAATGGTAAAGCAGCAGAAGTGGAAAAAGAGCATTCAAAGTGCTGAAAGCATTTATACTATCTATGTTACTTGATTCATTAGTTGCAACTTCAGTTCTTCCCCCCGAACATCTCCCTTCTCTCCACGCTGACGAGAAGCTGGAACAGAGCAAGACAAACTCTTGGTGCTACAAGCTGGTTTATGAATTGGTGGGGCTTGGCCCATGCCGCAGTCATCAAGGTGGGTCTGCTGGAGATGCATTTCCCTTCCTTAAAAGGGAAAGTGAGCTATAATGATTACTAAGGACTAACGGATGAAGTCATATGACTCTCACAGTCCTTAGTTCATCTGCAATAGCAACTGTGTCTATCCTTCTCCTCCTGTAGTCAACAAAAAACATCCTCCTCTCTGATATATCCTCCATACCTACCCATCTAACTTCTTCCCTCTACATCAATCTGTTAAGAAAAAAAGGGAGGGGGAGCTAACACATCATTTCTGGCTGTAAATTATGGCCCAACCTTCAGCCTGTCTTGTGTATTTAAATTTTAAGCACACATTAGGGTGGGACTTTTTTTGTTACTCTCTGCAACACTTAACACACCAGAATACTGCCCTCAGTTGACCTTGTAGCATGCTGTAACAAATGCATTACAAACACATTATCTGACTTCTCAGATTTTGTCACAGTACAGGAAGAATGGAGTCAAGACAGCATCCATGAAATTGCATGTAGTTCAAGTGTCAGCATTGTCACATGTAGGAACACAACAGGGACAATTCATATTCATCTCAGGACTGTCCTACACATCAGAAACTGGTTTCAAGACCAAGTACACCAAAGAACAAACAAAAGAGGATATAATGAAGTTTCTGCTGCCCTTAAACATTTAGTTAAGCTCACCTTACGGGAGTCCAAAAACTCTTAACTCAGTTCTTTACGGTGTTATAGTAACTTTAAAATGCCTATGATGTACTGCCATGCCACCAAGCCTGGAAGATAGAACCTTAAGATTTGTTTTGATAAGTCTGGAGCTTTAAAGATACGTAAAAGACATTAACATAGCACGAAGTGAGCTCTAAAACAAGTATTATCGCACTTTAGGTCTAGAATATGTTCAATGTGAATGGATATGTTATTAGGCACTGTATATAAATCTACTAAAGTGAGCTAATGGTATCAGCATAATCACTAGAGCAACATGTTTTGTCTTGAGAGCACCTAGAGAACAAACACATGAACAGCATATTTCCACATACACGCTATTTACTTACAAGAGAGTAAGTAAAGTTCTTACTCAGAAGAGCTGGTGATGCCTTCTCAGAATAGCTAAATCAATACCAAAGTAATCATTGCCTTCTACCTTGGTTAAAGAATTAGCCAAACCATGCCACTCTAAGCTCTCCCCAGAACTCCTTACAACAGAAAAGAGCTGCAGCCAAAAGTACCTGTATTCAAAAAATTGTAATACAACAGGAAAATTCGTTCTTAATAAAGGCACATTTGTTAGCGTTTGACTGTCGGTTTCCCATTGTCAGAACTTTCCAGTAACATTAATTCCAACAGTTTGGAAAATACTGACAGTAAGTACTTGCTATTCTAGAGAGCAGTGTTTGAAAGTTACAACTAGCACAAAAAGTTGGGAGTTGCACTTTTTCTTTTTTTAAGAGAACTGTGAAGTCAATAAGCTTGATGTATAAAAATGAACTTTCTTATGTATGTCCTATTACCAACAGCTTTATCAGTCTGTATCTTAGTGGTATTCTAACCAGTAAGTGGTACTCCATTACACTAGACAACATTAATCTTCTCCTGTCTCCCCTGCTTGCTCTGCATCAACTGATCATACTGTTTTATTTCCTAGAGTACCACCAAAGGTGTTTTGAAAGATCCAAGACACTCAAGAGTTTGCTTAATCTTTTAAGTCAGGCTGCAGTTTCATTCACAGGCATTCACATGGCCTCTTACCACAATAAAAAAAAACCTCTTCTCAGCCTCCGGGAATTCAGGTGTATTTCCCAGAACCCCAAAGGTAAGCCTAACATACTCTTATAAAATCAAGACACTAAGCAGCAACGATGGAATTAGAGTAGCAAAGACCACAACTAGCCACTGGTTAACGCATGGAAGCAGGAAGCAGACACAGAGGTGATGTATGGGTTCCTGTAATTATGTTCCACTGTTCTGTGTCTTCCTTTCCAGTAAACAAAACAGGCAGATATTGCCTTTATCCCATTTCTTCCATTACTTCTTTAAAAGCTCCTGCCTTTAAAGCTGTTGGTGCACATATGCACACAAACATCATCCCACCTAGCAGAGCAGACTGTTTAATAAAGAAACATACATCTTGAAACAGGATTTTATTGGAAGCTTATAAAAAATGTCTGGAATCTTATTCAGGAAAGGCACTTCAGACTTTAGTCCCTTTTCTTTTTAGCTTTGGGTTCTTGTGACAGCTGAGATAATTCACTTTCTTCAACTTCATCACAATGCTTTCTTTTCTTTTTCTTTGACTTTTTATGGTCACTTTGGTAACCACTGGAGTCACTGGTAGGCAATACATGTTCCTGTTCTTCTTGCTTATGTTTTTTCTTTTTCTTCTTCTTCTTGTTTTTATCATCACATACTCCATCTACAGCATCAACACTTTGCTTTTCTGCATTTTCCCTCCCAGTGTTATCCATCTCACATAGATGCTCCTCTGTGACATTATCTCCCCTAGCATCATTCAAGCCATTTTCCTGGTGGTCAAACTTTTGAATTTCATCTCCATTTGTACTGTCAGTGATGGTCTCAGATCGTCTGGGCTGCATGCTGTAAAGAAATATGCAAAATAAGCTAAAGAAGAAACATCTAAGGGCACTTCACCCAGTGAAATGTCAAAATTTGCTAAAACACAGTATTTACACGAAGTAGATAGAAGATAAACATTTGCTACATACAACAACAAATGGAGAACATAATACTCTAGTTACAGAAAATCATACAGCTAGTTTAATACTTTCAGCTTAATTTCTATTACCTGAATAGCTTCCTTCTTACAACAGAATCCATATTCTCTTTCAAACCTTAGCCTCAATTTCTTCACTAAAATGCTGTACGTACCATTTCGGTATTTCCTCTTTTTTTCTACTCCTTCATCCTCTAATTCATAATTACACACTATGTGGTAAACTTTTTTTTTTTTGGTAAGTTATTCACAAACATGCACAGACAACGACCTGTTCAATCACACATGAGGCACGCTGCTGATTTCACCAAGTAATTGTCTTGCTGAAGTCAATACAGTTAAAACAAAGGTGATGCCAGAAGAGGCCAAAAAAAAAGAACAAAAAAGAAAAAAAAAGAAAACCAAAACAAAATCCAAAAACCCAGCAGGTACCTTGCAATCCATAGCACTGGAGAAAACATCTAGCAAAACAAATATGGAAAGAATGCAGTTTAAAAACCATGGAGGAAGAGATGCTCCCAGAGGTGTTGAGGACAAAATCATCAAGTTTCATTCTAAGTTCACTAAAACAATCCATAGTATCCTTCCAGATTAAAAAAAAACAAAACAAAACAAAAACAAACCAACAAAAAACTAGCACCAGAGACCTCTAAAAATGTTATGATTTTGTCAGTAGTCATCATATTGTACATTTAATTAAAAACATAACCACGTTGGTAGAAAAAAATTGCTCAGCTAATGACCATTTAAAAAACATCTGAATGAACTCTCTTAAAGATACCACTATTAAGATTTTTAGCAAGCTGCTCTAAAAATTTACAGAGGCATAAGTGAAAGGAGGAAGGTGATGCATTTTTTCATATAATCTTTGAGACCAAGTATATTTGTATGTTTCAGCAAGCATTTAAGTCCTCCACATCCATTGTGGTTATGTAACGTGTGCGGGCATGTAAGTGTGTAAACACCAATGTAAACGCTGTGTTCAGGAACTAGATTGTTCTCACTTGTAAAGTCTACACACATTCACAAACACAGCTACTCTAGATATTTGGGGGTGCTATTTTGAACATGTACTATTTATACAATCAACAGTTCACAGGTCAGCATACTTAGATTTTTAAAGCTAAAGCTAAAAAAAAGAATCTGTTTTTATTTTTCCCAGAGAAAATTTCCATGCAAGTCCTTAACACTACACAGTTTA
Source organism: Nyctibius grandis (assembly GCF_013368605.1). Taxonomy (NCBI): domain Eukaryota; kingdom Metazoa; phylum Chordata; class Aves; order Nyctibiiformes; family Nyctibiidae; genus Nyctibius; species Nyctibius grandis. The sequence goes on along the minus strand of NC_090664.1, from coordinate 24,022,246 downwards.
GTTTAAGAAAACTAACACAGGCTATATATAGACATGGGTTTGTGTATAAGCAAGAGCGATTAAAGATTAAGATGTTAATTCAAAACATTTAGCTTGTAACAAACCCATTAAACCAGTTAAAAATATTCTCTAGTATGGCACAATACCTGCTTTTAGTGAGTCCTCCTCGAATGAAGAACACCCCAGCTGCATCAGAATCCAAGTGCAATACTTGAAATTTCAGTTCATCCCCTATTTTTAACCCCAGCTCTTGCCACTGTACAATTGACATGTGTTCAGGTTTAGGGATGGAAGCATTGAAGCATCCATGGATCAGGCAGCCAATATGACTCGGGGCCACTTTATTAATCACACCCTAAAAACGAAAGAGTGTCATATGAAGCTATGGGAGATCACCCCTTTAAATGCACACATGATACGTACTTAGTTTCCTATATAGACACTTCATAAGACTTTATTTGCACAAGTTATGAATTCTGTTTATCTAGCAAGTAAGCTAACTCTTCTTCACTAAAATCAAAGCTGTTCCTATATACTCTTCAGACAATTCCTCCCAAAATAGAAATGAACCTGTATCTGCAAGAGAAAGAAAGTCAAAGCATGGGATTTTAGCCATAGTGAGTATCTGAACAGAACAAGTAAGTCTTTCATAGAATCATATGATTCTATGAGTTACCTGTTGTACTCCTCACACTACAGCCAACAACTTTGCTTTAAAGCCAGTTGAAGTATGATTTACTTGCCTAAAACGGCCTTCATGGTGGCACAGCACTACTTAGCAACTAAAGATACAGATAACACATAAAAAGCTTTAAAGTACTCCATTCAGTGGGTTTCTGACACATTCCGTGCCCAACGTTATTCACTTTTGTTTTCCCCAAGCATGAATGAAAGACACAGAGGGCTTTTGCATTCTTTTTCTAGCATTCATTTATCACATTTAGAAAGACACAAGCTACGCTGCAAAAGGTATGGCACAACAAAAGTAAGTCAACTCTCAACTTATTTTTCCCACAAGTACTGACACATGGGTGTTAACAAGCTTAAAGCTGCTCTCTGAGCCATACATCTCCTTTTACAGAAAGGCGGGCTTCAACTTGATGTATTGCTCTTGTATTCGAACAAAATTAACTCATGAGAACATCCTAAACATTCCTGCTACTATTAAATAAGAACGAACACACCTGTTTGAGAATTATCTGCTCTTCAGAAGGAAACATCGATATAAATGATACACAAAACTATGATATAGTATTTAATATGTAATCCTTATGATACAATGTTTTAATGTATAAATATTATATAAATTTTAAAAAACAGACATACAGTATAGATAGATGACAACTACTACTACAAACTGCTAAGAAACTACTCTAAGCTACTCCTACACTAATAAACTACTAATATAAACTAAAATATAACTCCACCGAAGTCCCAGACCTCTGGTGATGATGGAGATAAGCCAAACTTTGATTACTTAAAAAAACGCCCCGTGAGACGTCAACACGTCTACATACCACCAGTTTTTTCCCTTTCTTGGGACTGAAGATGACGAAGTCAGCCTCGATGTTTAGGTGTATAAATCCTTGGTCGTCGTAAATGTCCCCGAGCTCACCCACCACTTTGATGTTGTCGTAAGCCACCGGCACACCCTGGAAGCTGAAAGAAGGAGGGGGGGGGGGGGGGCGGAACGGTTAGCTATTAGGCCGGAGACAGCCACCAACGGGGCGGGAGCCGCTCCCCCCGGCCGCAGCGCGGCCCCAGGCGGGCTGAGGCTTCCCCCGAGCCGAGCCCCCCTCCCCAGCCGCACCTTTCCGAGTAGCGCAGGAGCTCGGCGTCGAGCTGGGCGCGGATGCCGGTGCGCTTGCGGCCCAGGTAGCGCGGGGCCAGCGCGACGTGCCTGCGGTGCGGCGCCACCACCAGGCACGAGTAGCGCCGCCAAACCAGGCCGCAGGCCACGGCGAAGGACGGGACGGCGGCGGCGGGCAGCGCGGGGGCGAGCGGCGGCGGCAGCTCCCCGGCCACGGCCATGCTACGGGCGGGCAGCAGCTGCACACGCCACGGCGCGCCACGATGGCGTCACGCTCCATCCGGTGGGGAGGGGGCGCGGAATGCAGGAGCCCCGGCCGCAGGCAGTGACGCACTTCCGAGTGCCCCCGCGCCGCTGGCTGGGCTGCGCGGGCCCGGCGGTGCCGCCCGGTCATGGCGGACACCTTGGCGGCGCCGGGCCCGGGGGGCGCAGGGAAGCCGCTCCGAGGGCTTGCGGGTGTCCGGGGCTGCGGCCCGCCAGGTGCCTGCTCACGGGCTCCGCCTGGCTCCTCCCAGCACTGCCGCGGTCCTGGGCAGGTGGCGGGGTCTGTAGGGGCGCCTGGGAACAGCGTGTGCGCTCGGGCGCACCCTTCCGGTCCTCTTCAGATTATACCTCCGTGATCGGCGTTATTTATTTTCTCTTTTCAACTGGTGTTGCAGGGAATGACCCCCCTCATGCATCCGATTGCACCGTGAACCTAAATCAGACATTGGGTAGTTCAGACAAAACACGATGGCATCGTAAATTTGAGTTTAAACATTGGTAGTTAGAGACGAAAGATGCTGTTATGATGTCAAATTACCTTAAATGCTGTTCTTCATCTATGGCAATGTTAAGAATATATAATTTGTTTTCTGTTGCTATGACCCGGTCTAATTTGTCTATATAATGAGAAATGTTGTAACACTTTATTAAGCACATATTAAAAGGTGGAAGAAGAAGAAAGATAAAATTAGGAAATCCACACAGTGGGATGCTGGTGCCCTGTACGTTGCAAATGATGTAGGAAGTGAGCTGCAGTAAAAGCAATAGAGAAGCTCCTTGTTGTAACCAATGGAACTTGTGGCTGGTTAGTAAAGTCTTTGTCCAAAAAAGTCAGACCTTATATGAGCACAAAGTTGCACAGTATTGCCTTAAGATTTGATTTTAAACTGATCTAACTGAACTGGTGCAAAACCTTGAAAAAGATATTCTTTCTTTGATTTAAATCTAGTTTATATCAGCTTAACATGTTTTAGTAAGTGTACACTTTCAAACTGATTGAATCCGCATGGGGAGTTAGAAAAATAAATTTTTGATATATCATTTTCATGAAAGGTGTTAAAATTCCTTTTATGCTCTGAGGGCCTCAGAAACACTTTTGTTCTATAAAAACAAGCCTTACATCAGATATCAGAAATCCTTGAACTCCCAATAAAATGATAAACGATGCAAAACCCTTTGAAACTACTCAAATACTACATCACCAGTTTTCTTTGGCTGAACGTACTGTGAAGACAGGACATTGTTAGTTTTCACAGGTAAAACAAATGGTATAATTTGCAGTACTTTACTATGAGTAAGGTTGGATTAGTGTGAAAGAACTGACATAAAAATGACTTTCAGATGTCGGACTGAACTTGCAAAATTGAAAGAGAAGATGTCTTGAACTACTGTAATCTGTATTCTCTTGTGGCTTTAATCGTCCCAAAATATTTAATGTCTGTTGAAATTAATTGTATGTTATACATCCTTGGCTTTCTGGAAGAAATATCTATATTTTTTATTTCATCTATTCAGATCATATTTAATCCTCGCAATGTGCTTTCAGTCTTGGTTAAAGACCTTATACAATAACTGCATCTACTTCTATTCCTACAAGAAATATACGTTTTTTGACTCATTTATGAGTGGATTTAGTTTTCAGTGAGAACATATAATTCACTAAGGGTTACACTCAACTTTATCCAGCATAATAAAAAACTAACACTGCTCCTTAAATAGAAACTCCAAATAAGATGGAAAGGCAGCATGAACTAAAACGTGGGCTTTTGGCTTTCTCCCTGCAGGCAGGTTGGACAAGATGGTGCCAGAAGAGCTGCCTCCCTCTGCTCCTGCAGCAATCTGGGGTTATCCCCGCGGACTTCTGTCCCCAGAAGACTCCCTACTCTTGCGTGCCATGACCCAGAGCACGCAGCACGTGCACTTTCTGGCAGCCTACAGAAGTCTTAATCCGGCAGGCTGCAAAAAAATCCTTTGCTTTATTTCAAGCGCTCAAAACTGAAAACCTACAACAAAATAATGATGTCTTAAGGCCTACAGATACTGTAGGGGGCCTACAGAAGGCTGGGCCAAACCCTGAACTATGTGGACAATGCTGGTAGTCTTTAAAGAGAGTTGTGTTTTAGCAGCCACACTACCACTTGGCTGGGAAGCGCAGAATTGCTCCCCAAGACAGATGGCTGTGGTCATGTGTAGGTATTTTAGTTGAGATCAGGTCTGCACTTTCTAGTTGAATCTCCATTTATCCCTGCTACTGTGCTTTGGTTTTCATTGCAAAGTGCTTTTTGGACTTCCAGTTTTCCTTTCAGGCTAAAGTAATCTGGAGGATGAACTTTAAATCCTAATGGTTGTTACGTCTATAGGGTCAGGCCAGAGCTAACTCAAAATAGCCTTCTTGAAACTCTTTTAGTATAGATATCTGGTCTCAGCACCAGGCATTTTTCTCTGTGAATCCACACCTGTTTGGTCACACTGCTTGCTGATGCAACGCAGCATAGCTGGACCAAAAGCAGCATTGTCTTGCAGTCTCCTAGAGACTTCAGACCCATCATGTGACAGGCTTTCGTTACCTGATTGTAAAAGATGTCCTGACCAAAGAGAGGAATCTCAATCCAACTGCCATGTCCCCCAGACACTGTTCAGTTCTGAAAGCCACCTGGACACTAACACTTAAATCCTGATATCCTCACATTCACTTCTTGTAGGAGGACCCGGGTAACTATAGACCGGTCAGCCTCACCTCCATCCCCGGAAAGGTGATGGAACAACTTGTCCTTGGTGCTGTCTCTAGGCACATCAAGGATAGGGGGATCATTAGGGGCACTCAGCATGGATTCACCAAGGGGAAGTCATGCTCAACCAACTTGATAGCCTTTTATGAGGACGTAACCCGGTGGATAGATGATGGTAAAGCTGTGGATGTGGTCTATCTCAATTTCAGTAAAGCGTTTGACACGGTCTCCCACAGCATCCTTGCAGCTAAACTGAGGAAGTGTGGTCTGGATGATCGGGTAGTGAGGTGGATTGTGAACTGGCTGAAGGAAAGAAGCCAGAGAGTGGTGGTCAATGGGACAGAGTCCAGTTGGAGGTCTGTGTCTAGCGGAGTCCCTCAAGGGTCGGTACTGGGACCAGTTCTATTCAATATATTCATTAATGACTTGGATGAGGGATTAGAGTGCGCTGTCAGCAAGTTCGCTGATGACACAAAACTGGGAGAAGTGGCTGACGCGCCGGAAGGCTGCGCAGCCATTCAGAAAGACCTGGACAGGCTGGAGAGTTGGGCGGGGAGAAATTTAATGAAATATAACAAGGGCAAGTGTAGAGTCCTGCATCTGGGCAAGAACAACCCCATGTACCAGTACAAGTTGGGGGCAGAGCTGTTGGAGAGCAGCATAGGGGAAAGGGACGTGGGGGTCCTAGTGGACAGCAGGATGACCATGAGCCAGCAGTGTGCCCTTGTGGCCAAGAAGGCCAATGGCATCCTGGGGTGTATTAGAAGGGGTGTGATCAGCAGGTCGAGAGAGGTTCTCCTCCCCCTCTACTCTGCCCTGGTGAGGCCGCATCTGGAGTATTGTGTCCAGTTCTGGGCCCCTCAGTTCAAGAAGGACAGGGAACTGCTAGAGAGAGTCCAGCGCAGAGCCACGAAGATGATTAAGGGAGTGGAACATCTCCCTTATGAGGAGAGGCTGAGGGAGCTGGGTGTCTTTAGCTTGGAGAAGAGGAGACTGAGGGGTGACCTCATTAATGTTTATAAATATGTAAAGGGCAAGTGTCATGAGGATGGAGCCAGGCTCTTCTCAGTGACATCCCTTGACAGGACAAGGGGCAATGGGTGCAAGCTGGAACACAGGAGGTTCCACTTAAATATGAGGAAAAACTTCTTTACGGTGAGGGTGACTGAACACTGGAACAGGCTGCCCAGAGAGGTTGTGGAGTCTCCTTCTCTGGAGACATTCAAAACCCGCCTGGACGCGTTCCTGTGTGATACGGTCTAGGCAATCCTGCCCCGGCAGGGGGATTGGACTAGATGATCTTTCGAGGTCCCTTCCAATCCCTAACGTTCTGTGTGACGTTCTGTGTCTTCTTTTTCTTCCTTAGTTTTATATATTCTTTTCACTTCTTGATGTTAACTTTCAGTTTAAAAAGTCTGTCTTAGCTGACCTTTTAGCAGCACTGCAGCGAGCCTGGGTCCAAAAAGGCAGCTAAAATCAATGTCTAAAACAGCACAGCGATGGTACGTTTGCCAAGTCTCGCAGTGGCTGATAAAACTGTGCTGAGCCTGTTTTTCTGTAGCAGTCAGGTTGCCAGTAAGAACTGGGACCAAAAACAAAAGCTGCGTTTTCAATCACTGCTGTTCTTTTCCTTTCTGTTTTATCCGTGTTTGTCTTGTTTTCTCTTTATGGAAAGAAGGCCAGACTCCAGTAAGGAGATTCATTAACAGCTACATATCCAGCACCTCTCAGCTTGTTTTTTTTTTTTTCCCATACAGTCATTGCCATCTTCAATCCAGGTTTCTGAATTGACATCATATGTTGGGTAGAAGCCTCATCCAACTGCCCATTCATGCTTTTTTGTGACAGCTGCAGCTCATTCATTCAGAGGGCAGCCTCCATCCAGCAGTAAAATCCTGGAAGTCTGGGTGGCGATGGAATACACTGCAACTCGTGCAGAGTGGAAGAGTGCCCGTGGCTCTGTGCTGGAGTAGAAGATACCCTCCTTCTTTAGGGCCATGCGCTCAAAGGACTCAGTGCGTTTTGAAGTTGAATCCATGCCAGGTTCCTCATCGCACAACTCGTGCTCTATAAAAAAGAGAAATGAAGAAATGCCTCACAGTTACAAAGAAAGGGTGGATACAGTAGAAATCTCATGCTCAGGATTTTTTTTCAAATATTTTAGCCGGCTTCACATTTTTCATGTGATATAGAAACCTGCAGTATTTTTAATGACAGTTGTTGCTGTGGTATTTAGAATGAAGAATCAGTACTCAAACTCTCAGTTTTTTTTGAAGTTGTGTGTTAATAGGTTTGCTTTGACCCTCATCGCAAATAGAGACTAACCCTAGCATGTTTGATTAGTGAGAATTAAGCATCTAAATGCCATTGAGGGTCTCAACTTGTGGCTCTAAATATGGAATTCTGTTAGGCTAGTTTTGTGGAAGTGTTTTTGAGAGAGCCACCATTCAGTTGCATACAAAATTGATCAATGTAAGGGATTAGCTAAAGTTACAATAGTTACAGCAGTAAAAACTCATTTGACTGGAAATGTGAGAGGAATTCAGTTCTTACCCTCAGGCAAAACTCTGATTTGAGCAAATATGGGATGATAAGATGAATACTTTTTTTTTTCCATAACAAAGACATCTGGCCAAAGAAGGTGGATACTCCTGTCAGTATATCCAGCATCTCTGTATCACTGGGTTTGTACGTAAACAAAACGTGACAAATGCTGCAAATCCACCAGATGGCACACGAAAGCCTTGATACTGAAAAGTGCTGTCATCCAAGGGAAGGATAGTAACTGCATAGCAGGCTGAAACTTTAATCTGTATTACAATATGCAGACTGTGCTGTGTTTTGTCAGTGATTACTAGGTCAATCTTTAATAGCTAGGAAATGACTTGGAGAAACATTAAGGGAAAGAAATGGGATAAGAGCAATTATGTTAATTTTTTTCAGCTAATAATTTGTCTTGATTTGTAGTGACATTTACGATGTCTGGGATGGGCATCTCCTAACAGTGGGGGACTGACTAGATTTGCCTTTGGCCCTTGGTTCTCCAAGTAGGTTGCTCCCTGCCAGGCAATGGCTGATGTGGCTGGCCATCAGTATTGTCTACACTGTGAATCACTCTTCTGGAGACAAAACATCTAATCTATAAATATATTACTGAAAGAACTGTATCCAAGTAGTTCCCTGGCCTTACATCTGTGGAAATAAAAGAACCTGCCGTAGGATGGCTGGTGCTGGCTGTGGTGCCCCTCTCCAGCTTGCTGCTGTTTGAAGGCATAGTTTGAATGGCAGAGACATCATGACCTGTGGAGATCTGGCTGTTGATCTGATGCCGAGTCTCTCCTGCACGTTTCCAGCCAGTGAGTGAAGTGTGTTCAGATACTGGCTGAAAGTACAGCAAATAATGTGAGAACATGACTTTTCTCATGTATACAAGAGGTGATATTGCCACAGAAACATGGGAGGGAAGCAGCCTATGCCAATGTAAAGAACAGTAAGGCTTTTCTGCAGCATTGTAAATGCTTCTGACAAATTGCACTAGCAAATGGGATGGATGCACAGGTTGTAAATGGGGTAAATGAGGTGTCTCTTAACAATCTGGCTGTGTTATTTTGCAGTTCATACTCTGAGAAACTTCAAGCAACCCTTTACTCTAACTTTTTTAAAATTGTCGGGAAGGATGGGAATTAAGGATCCACAGGGGATTGCCTCCAGAAAAACCAGCTGCTCTTAATTTTAAGAGTAGAAAATACCTTTTTGCCATCATGTTTTATGACCCCTGTTCTTCTTCAAGGTACTACAGAAGATAAAATAATTTTCTGGTTCTACTAGTTCTTTGTCTTTTTAGTGTTCATATTAAGTCAAGTAGAGAATTGTGATGACATTTATAATGACTTGAAGAACATTCAGACATTTAGACCTAAATCCTTGCTCAGACAAAACTCTAGAAATTATATAGGTTTTGCTGAAGCACAGAAATTTTTAACTTACAGTGCTATTCCTGTTTTTGCATCTCTTACCATATTTCTTTTTAATGGAAAACTATTAATCCTTCTGGCCTGGAGACCAGGTCCGTAATCTAAGGAGTTTGCCGTTTAAGAGAGATCCAAAGTAACTATCTGCTAGGCTGCTTTCAAACTAAAGCCCCAGTCCTGCAATCTGGTTTTTGCAAGTGAGTTTCAGGAACGTTGACACTTGGAAAGTATCAAAAACAAGGATGAGGAATTGAGTTGTGTGGATGTTTTTTTACTTATCATCTACAGACTTTAACAGGTAGATTATTACCTGTATTTATGGTAACAGATTATTTGGTTTTCTTTTGTCTATATTTTCTTCTGCAGTTAAAGGTATATGCTTTTGTATTGAAAGACCAGAAAAACTGAAGCCTTTACCCCAAATGTAATGGAAATGAGAAACAATTCTTTTTTGAGGTCCAAAATGTGCTTAGTTTTTGTTTTGTGGCTATATGGTTTTGTTTTGGATCAAATATGGACTTGTTCGGATATCATCGAAAAAGTTGTTCTCGTTTTATTTCCAGCCTACAAGAATGAAAAAAAGTACCTCAAATCTGATGGGAATTCTGTTCTCATGTTGTAAACCAAAGAGGCTGAGTAAGCATCATAACATTTGGCTGTTTATTCTGTTCATTCTCCAAAAATACTGGGATTCCTTTTCCAGAAATATCCTTTGTTAACTCAAAGATAAGCTTTTAATTATTTCAAATCAGTATATGGTATACAAAAAACTGCCTAAACGATGAAGATATTCTTCCTCAATCTCTGCTTAAAGACGAGCATACAAATAATGACATCAGTGTAAACAATTCCAGATATATTATTTTTCTGCTACTGTTCTCAGGCAGTGTATACTGCTTCAGAAAATCTTTAATGTAATTGATTTTCTTAGAAGAGCTGAGCCTTTGACTATCAATAGCAGCATTATCTACCTTCAGGCAAATAAAGGGTAGTAGTCATTATTCTGAGTGGATACTGAAGAGCTCAATGTCACCATTTGCATTTGAGTATAGCAGCTCTACACGCTGAAGCAAATGCACCTGCAGTAGTTTAGGTAATCTCCAATGTACTGTGCCTATAGTAACTCTTATCTTGAAAAGTATTTGTGTGCCACTCACCTCTGAGTGATTCCATGCTAGGTATCGCTTGATGCCTGAATGATATCTCTGAATGACAGGGTTTAGAACAGACCCAGCATAATTTTTAGGCAATTACCAGGTTGTGCTAGTTTAAAGAGAAGATTTTGTGTTCTCGCTCAACTTCCTGCTGAGTTCATGGTTTAATTTGGCAGCTCACAGGGTTCTCATTGAACTGGTTCAACTGCTTACCGTCACATCCATCCACCCACATGCAAAAATCCCAAGATAACGGAAGTCATGGCTATAGTAAAAAAAAAAAATCAAAATAAAGAACCCAAAAAACAACCAATCACACAACAACCAAAACAAAAGAAAACATGAGAATCAGGGACTCTTCTGTGAGAGTCATGACAAAAGTACAATTTTAATGTTCCCTACACTGGTGAAAGTGGTAAAAAATAAACGCAATGTGGACAAAATCCTGCTCTCATTTCTCTTTTCACTTACCCAAATCCCTTAAGACCATGAGAAAATTTTGAAGTGCAGCATTGTCCTTAATATAAATTTAAATGTGACATTAATTATTGCTGACAGCGGCGGCAGCAGCGGCAGCAACTGAGGTGAGGGCGATATCGGGCTGTAACCAGGCGGTTTTTCATACTCTGAGCCCCCCCAAGCAGCAGCCCCAAGCTGCTTCCCCCCCCCACCCCGGACCCAGGAGTTCCCGGCAACGAATTAGGAGAGGAGGGGGCATAGCACCACCCCCTGTGATCGGGTGATAAAGAGCCTCCTGGAGGGCAGGGACTAGTCCCTGGCCAGAGGGGAGAGGGAGACTCAGCAATGACTGGGTGTGTCCCAGGGTGGGAGAGGCCGCAGCAGTTTGCAGCTCGGTGGGGAGGGCGCTGACTCCCTCCCAGTGCACAAGGCGAGGAAGGTGCCAAGGAGCTGTGATCCAGGGGTGTCACCAACAGGTATTTCCCAGCTCAGTGAAAGAACAATGGTATCTACCCGGCAGAAGAAGATCAAAATGGATGTGGGAACCCAGACAGAGCTCCCACGGAAGGAGGCAATGGTGCAGGTCACAGGCTGCAGGGAATGCTACAGCATCTCTGTGGTGACAGGGGGCTGTGTGCGCTGTGAGCAGGTAGATGATCCGCTCAGCCGAGCGGCACAGCTGCAAAGCCAGGTTGAAAGGCTTCAAGCCGAAGTAGAAAGGCTTAGGAGCATTTGGGAGGCTGAAATGGAGATAGACTGGTGGAGCCAGGCTCTGCCTTCCCTGCAACAAAAATGGGAGCACCTGCCGGAGAGCTCCCAGGATCGAGGGACCCCTGTACTCTGCCCCTCTCAGGTGGAAAACGATAACCTAGAGGAGAGGAGTGAGTGGAGGCAAGTCTATGGCCGTAGCAAAAGGCGAGTGCCCTCCTTGCCTACCTTGCCTCCACAGGTGCCTCTGAGCAATAGTTATGAAGCCCTAGTGGAATACAGCCAGTCCAATGGGGATGTGGTGGAGAGGCAACCTATATCAGAGGTCCCACCACAGTCAGAAGAACCTGACAGGCGTATAGCTACCTCCTCCACAAGGAAGAAGAGAAGAGTTTTAGTGGTTGGAGACTCCTTCCTAAAGGGATCTGAGGGCCCAATATACAGAGCTGACCCCCATCACAGGGAGGTCTGCAGCCTGCCTGGAGCCCGAATCAGGGATATCACCAGGCAACTCCCCAGCCTGGTGAAGGCCACAGACTACTACCCCCTGCTGATCTTCCAGACAGGTGGGGAAGAAGCTGCATCCCGTAGTCTGAGGGGGATGAAGAAAGACTACAAGGCCCTAGGACGGTTTCTGAAAGAGTCTGGGGCACAAGTTGTTTTCTTCTCCCTCCTTCCATTTTCAGGTGATGACGTGGGATGGAATAGTAGGATTCTCTCTATTAACGCCTGGCTACGAGACTGGTGCTACAGGCAGGGCTTTGGGTTCTTTGATAATGGCTGGTTTTATAAGACAACAGGCGTGACAGTGATACATGGGAAAGGTTTATGTCGTAGGGGCAAAAGGGTTCTGGGACAGGAATTAGCAGGGCTCATTCGGAGAGCTTTAAACTAGATTCGAAGGGGGATGGGGTAGTAGCTGGGCTTGCACCACTGGGGCAATGCTCTAGTGTTGAGGTAGACCAGGAGGCCTCCCATCCCCCTGGGGTGAAATTGGTGTGCTCAGCTCGCTCCCTGAAATGCCTGTACACCAATGCACGCAGCATGGGGAATAAACAGGAGGAGTTAGAAATCCCTGTTCAGTCGGGGGGCTATGATCTAGTGGCAATTACAGAGACTTGGTGGGATGCCTCGCATGACTGGAATGTGGTCATGGATGGCTATGTCCTGTTCAGGAAAGACAGGCCACTAAGGAGAGGTGGTGGAGTTGCTCTTTATGTGAGTGAGCAGCTAGAATGTATTGAGTTCTGTCCAGGGGGGGATCAGGAGCGAGTTGAGAGTTTGTGGGTGCGAATTAAGGGGCAGGCTGGCAGGGGTGATACTGTTGTGGGTGTCTATTACAGGCCACTGGATCAGGATGAGGAGGGTGATGAGGCCTTCTACAGGCAGCTGAGAGCAGTCTCGCAATTACAGGGCCTGGTTGTCATGGGGGATTTCAACTACCCTGATATTTGCTGGGAGGCCTACTCAGCCAGCCATCCTCAGTCCAGGAGGTTCCTTCAGTGCATTGATGATAACTTTCTGATGCAAATGGTGGATGAGCCAACTAGGAGAGGAGCGCTGCTGGATCTTATCCTCACTAACAAGGAGGGTGTCCTGGTTTGGCCCAAACCAGGCCAATTAGTCTTAGAGAAACCAAGGTCACTGCTAAATTCCTCACTGCTTACAAGTGAAGAGCCGAAGGGGGTTGTACCTGCAGGGAGGAGTGGATGGGGCAGGTGACCCAGGATTGACCAACGAGGTATTCCATCCCATACATGTCATTCTCACTTTCCTGCTTATCACTAACCCACTGCCTCCTGGAGGTGGGGCCCAGGAGGGAGGGGCCCTCCTGTCTCCCACTGATTGGTACCAGCTTTGCCAAATCTCCAGTTAAAAGCCTGCAGGTGTGATGGCAGGGGAGTTATTGCATTTTGCCCTCTGCCCGTGCTGGGTGGAGCTACTGCCTTTTCTCCTCTGTCTGTGCTGGGGGGAGGTACTGCCTTTTCCCCTCTGCCTGTACTGGGGGGAGCAACTCTGCCTGAGGAGGATTTCCAAGCTCTTGATCTTGGTTTTGTACATATTTGTATGTATTTGGTTATTTCTATTATTATTGTTATTATATTCTTTTTCATTATTATAGTTTATTAAAACTGTTTTAACTTTCCAACCCATAAGTCTCTCTCCCTTTTCCCTTTCCCTTGGCGGGGGGGGGGGTGGGGGGGGGGAGAGGGTTAACAGAGAGCATCTGCCACCTGGTTAATAGCTGGCCCAGCTTTAAACTGTGACAGAGGGTCTGGTTGAAGAGGTGAAGGTTGAGGGCAGCCTTGGTTGTAGTGACCATGAGATGGTAGAGTTCAGGATCTCATGTGGCAGGAACAGAATAGCTAGCAGAATTGCAACCCTGGACTTCAGTAGGGCCAACTTTGGCCTTTTCAAGCAATTGCTAGGGGAAATCCCATGGGACAGGGTACTAGAAGGTAAGGGGGCCCAAGATAGTTGGTTAGCATTCAAGGACTGCTTCTTCCGAGCTCAAGATCAGAGCATCCCAGCAGGTAGGAAGTCAAGGAAGGGTGCCAGGAGACCTGCATGGTTAAACAGGGAACTGCTGGGCAAACTCAAGTGGAAGAAGAGGGTGTACAGATCATGGAAGGAGGGGCTGGCCACTTGGGAGGAATATAAGTCTGTTGTCAGAGGATGTAGGGAGGCAACTAGGAAAGCTAAGGCCTCCTTGGAATTAAACCTTGCAAGAGAGGTCAAGGACAACAGAAAGGGCTTCTTGAAATACATTGCAGGTAAAGCCAACACTAGAGGCAATGTAAGCCCACTGATGAATGAGGTGGGAGCCCTGGAGACAGAGGATAAGAAGAAGGCGGAGTTACTGAATGCCTTCTTTGCCTCTGTCTATACTGCTGGAGGCTGTCCTGAGGAGCCCCGGACCCCTGAGGCCCCAGAAGAAGTCAGGATAGAGGAGGAATCTGTCTTGGTAGATGAGGGCTGGGTCAGGGACCAATTAAGCAATCTGGACGTCCATAAATCCATGGGCCCTGATGGGATGCACCCGCGGGTGCTGAGGGAGCTGGCGGAAGTCATTGCTAGGCCACTCTCCATCATCTTTGCTAAGTCGTGGGCAACGGGAGAGGTGCCTGAGGACTGGAGGAAAGCGAATGTCACTCCAGTCTTCAAAAAGGGCAAGAAGGAGGACCCGGGTAACTATAGACCGGTCAGCCTCACCTCCATCCCCGGAAAGGTGATGGAACAACTTGTTCTTGATGCTGTCTCTAGGCACATCAAGGATAGGGGGATCATTAGGGGCACTCAGCATGGCTTCACCAAGGGGAAGTCATGCTCAACCAACTTGATAGCCTTTTATGAGGATGTAACCCGGTGGATAGATGATGGTAAAGCTGTGGATGTGGTCTATCTTGATTTCAGTAAAGCGTTTGACATGGTCTCCCACAGCATCCTCGCAGCTAAACTGGGAAAGTGTGGTCTGGATGATTGGGTAGTGCTGTGGATTGTGAACTGGCTGAAGGAAAGAAGCCAGAGAGTGGTGGTCAATGGGACAGAGTCCAGTTGGAGGCCTGTGTCTAGCGGAGTCCCTCAAGGGTCAGTACTGGGACCAGTACTATTCAATATATTCATTAATGACTTGGATGAGGGATTAGAGTGCGCTGTCAGCAAGTTCGCTGATGACACAAAACTGGGAGGAGTGGCTGACGCGCCGGAAGGCTGCGCAGCCATTCAGGGGGACCTGGACAGGCTGGAGAGTTGGGCGGGGAGAAATTTTATGAAATATAACAAGGGCAAGTGTAGTCCTGCATCTGGGCAAGAACAACCCCATGTACCAGTACAAGTTGGGGGCAGAGCTGTTGGAGAGCAGCATAGGGGAAAGGGACGTGGGGGTCCTAGTGGACAGCAGGATGACCATGAGCCAGCATTGTGCCCTTGTGGCCAAGAAGGCCAATGGCATCCTGGGGTGTATTAGAAGGGGTGTGGTTAGCAGGTCGAGAGAGGTTCTCCTCCCCCTCTACTCTGCCCTGGTGAGGCTGCATCTGGAGTATTGTGTCCAGTTCTGGGCCCCTCAGTTCAAGAAGGACAGGGAACTGCTAGAGAGAGTCCAGCGCAGAGCCACGAAGATGATTAAGGGAGTGGAACATCTCCCTTATGAGGAGAGGCTGAGGGAGCTGGGTGTCTTTAGCTTAGAGAAGAGGAGACTGAGGGATGACCTCATTAATGTTTATAAATATGTAAAGGGCAAGTGTCATGAGGATGGAGCCAGGCTCTTCTCAGTGACATCCCTTGACAGGACAAGGGGCAATGGGTGCAAGCTGGAACACAGGAGGTTCCACATAAATATGAGGAAAAACTTCTTTACGGTGAGGGTGACCGAACACTGGAACAGGCTGCCCAGAGAGGTTGTGGAGTCTCCTTCTCTGGAGACATTCAAAACCCGCCTGGACGCGTTCCTGTGTGATATGGTCTAGGTAATCCTGCTCCGGCAGGGGGATTGGACTAGATGATCTTTCGAGGTCCCTTCCAATCCCTAACATTCTGTGATTCTGTGATTAATCACAAGGTTCTCATCACTATTTTTGCCATCACCATCTTCCTGGAAGCAAATGAGATGCAATAGTCAAATCCCCAGATATTTGTTAGTCTTCACTCAAGCAAATTTCAACTGACGCCAAAGGAATTTCTCTGAGTAAAGACCAGCACGGTGTGCTTGCTCCATCAGAGCGGTACCCAAGTGTGACCCACAGCATTACACCCATTCTCCAAGGCAAAGGTGTCTGTCTGATAGAAGTGCAGCCCTTGGTTGCCATCTGGACAATGCAGTGCTCTGCGTTTCCACTCGGTCCAACAGACAGTGTCCTGCCAGTGCCGGCTTGCACACAGGATAGTCAGTTACTTATGCACCAAGTAGCTGGAGACGAAGTCCCTTGTGTGTGATGGAGGGAGGGTGTAATACCTGCTATGCTTCTGTTTGCTCTAGAAGTGGGCCCCATAAGTTGACCTATATTAATGCATATAGTCAACAATTATTGCTGTCATTTTCAAATGCACAAAATGCAAGAAATATGAGCGGCATCTTCATGAAACAATGGCAACTTGGAAAATTGGTGTAGTTATTAGCATCATATAGAGTAATAAAATATTATGATGCAGTGGATCTGCTTCTGTTTGGGTCTTAGAAATCTTCAGAGGAATCAGAAGACTTAAGAATATATTATGAAAGTACATATATTCTGTATGTGAGGAATAACCCACTTTGTAATTCTTGTTTGTGCTTAATACAGTGGAACTGTTTTCAAGTGTTTGTTGGACCTATTCAAAAAATACCAAGTTGGCTCTGAGCTGGGAGAGCTCCTCTTTTTCTGTTTTATTGTGAAAGAGATGTAAAGGGTCTGAAAACTGGAGTGTCTTACTTGAAGCCAAGAGTGAGGTTTTACTTTGATTTCAGTACATTCTGGATTGGGTGTTTAGAAGTTGTTTCTGCCTCTACTACACAGGTTTAACATGGCAGCAATCCTTGAGCACTCTGGCTAATAAGAACATAGACAATTGAGTCCCACTTAGCCAGGTTTGTATCATTAATAAATATGGTTAATGAAATATTATTAATATCTTGAGTAAGTAAAGGACATACACTGCTGTGCCATTTTTGACACAGGGAAATGATAGCACAATGACTATATAATGGAGAGGCTGAAAGAGTTGGGCTTGTTTGGTCTGGAGAAGAGACGGCCGACAGAGGAATTAATTGGCTGTCTTCAACACCCTAATGATTAGCTATGGAGAGGATGGACCCATAGTCTTCCTGGCAGTGCACAGCGAAAGAACGAGAGGTGCACATTGTAGCAGGGGAAATACTCTTTAGATACAAGGAAAGAATTCTTCACAGTTAAGGTGATAAAATGCTAGAACAGGTTGCCTGGAGAAGCTGTGGGATCCCTGTTCTCTGAGATGCTAAAAATATTCTTTGGACAAGATGGCCTCCAAAGGTCCCATCTGACTTAAATTATTCTACGATTCTAGATTAAATGACAGCTTCATTACAGAAAAATAAGTATTTGGCAGTGACATAAACAGGGCCATGGCAGTCTTTTAAATCAGAGTTCATACTAGTAAAAGCTGAGGAAAGCAGAACAGATATGAATGTGCCCTGCAGCAGCCCTCAATCTGTCTTGTGGCCTGAGAAACTCTTTATTTACATATCTACATGGCAGCCATGAGCAGAAGCATTCTAGATGCCTCAGGGAGTGCTTAGAAATTACTCTCTAGATGCAAAACGAGATAGTATAAAAGATACACATGACTACACCCCTCCTGCTCCAGGGACAAATAGAGGCCATGGCTCCATTGTGTAAATTTGTCATGGACAGAGACTGCTCCAGAGACCCTGGTGGTTGTTAGCTGTACTCCAGGTGTGGCCTCACCAGTGGTGAGTAGAGGGGAAGGATCATCTCCCTCAACCTGCTGACAATACTTTGTCTAATGCAGCCAAGGATACCATTGCCTTCTTTGCAGCAAGACCACATTGCTGGCTCATGTTCAACTTGGTGTCCACCAGGACCACCAAGTCATTTTCTGCCAAGCTGCTTTCCAGCTTGGTGGCCCCCAGCGTATGCTGCATGGGATTGTTTCTCCACAGATGCAGGACTTTTCACTTCTCCTTGTTGAACTTCATGAGGTTCCTGTCAGCCCATTTCTCCGGACTGTCAAGGTCCCTCTGGATGGTAGCACAACCCTCTGGCACATCAGCCACTCCTCCCCTTGTGTTCTCTGCAAACTTGCTGAGGTTACACTGTGCCCCATCATCCAGATCATTAATGAAGCTGTTAAGCAGGATGCCACTGTTCAGTTAAACAGATGTTGAACAGCAATGCCACTGTGGTTGTTATCCATGAAATAGCAACCACCTTTCACCAAAAGTTATGACACTGCGGTTGCTGAGTTCTGCAGTATTCATCTCAACTTGAACCAGGCAATAAATGTCCTAGATGCCACTGTGTGGTTACTGTTGGTTCACTGACGTTTAACTGATGACATTTGTTGTACTGCTGCTCAGCAGATATTTCAGGTTGTGTAGTATATGGTGGATGAGGCAAAGCATAACTAACATGTTTACTCAGCACCACAGCAGTGTATTGCGTCAATGTACTTTGCAAATTGAAACAGGCTTTTTCAAAGCACTCTGTGCTCCAAAAATAATGTGACCCTCCAATTGCAACTCTCAACGCTGCTCAGTATTGTGATATTGCTGATACTTGCTAATGATCAGGTGCTGAAAGAAATTCAGAAATGTCACACTGCCAGCCTCCGGTTGCACAACATTTTAAATCTCAGCTCTTCAACACTTAAGCACACAGATCGCTTTGCTGTGAAAATGGACTTCAGTGAAACTACTCATGCTAACTGATAAGCACATGTCAAAGGGTTGGCAAGGGCTGGAGTCTTAGGTATTTCCACAGGCAATGTAGCTGCCCGGGGTTAGTCTGCCTTTGACAAGGAGGGCAATCCAGCAAGATTTTGAGTTAGAAGTTTAAATTATTCTCTCCATAAATGAACCATTCTCCTGGGCTCATCCAACACTGTAGTCTCCCCACAGCACAGTTACTGTGGAGCGTGTGGGGAGGAGTCTAGACCAGGACAGCAGGGCACAGTGCAGTCATTGTAACTACTTGTGCTTAATGCTGACCTTGCATACAGTCTACACACAGACCCTGTATTCCCCTTATGTATTCTTATAAGTCTTGTAAGACATAAAAATCAGAACTTTTATTGAAATTGGTGTAACTTCCCACAGGGTATTTCTTCATTGCATGCATTTTTGTAAAAGTAAGGACTGTGCATAGTAGATATACGTGAAACATGAGAGACATGAGAGGGAAGCTGAAATGCTAAGTGTATTTATTCATATAAGTTTATATTTGGAGCTTAATGAGCTAATAGTGAAAGAATTTAAAGCATACATATATGTTTTAAGGAGGAATTTGAATCTACAGACAGCTTGATTGAATTGTGCAATTAGAATAATTTGCACTTACCACATAGACATTACCTATGATTTATACTTTGTAAACATCTATATTAGTGTGGTTTGCATGGCTTTAAAAATATTTGGTTTTGTCTTCTTTAATTAAATTAATTTATTGTAAATATCTCCAGTTATTTGTGATACTTGTGAGTGATCCCATCAATAATGGAACTCAAATATGCTGAAAGAAAATGATCTGATTTCCTGAAATACATAACTTAAACATGCAGCTTAGCAGTTTGAGCATTCTATCTGCAAAATCAACTAAAAAGCATTCCTCTTGGGGCTAGCTACTATTATTATGGCATTATTTGAGATTAGTAAGAGGCTCATGGTGTGTGATTTCCTTCCTTCTTTTTTTTTTGTCACTACTGGTTAGATTAATAAGTAGCTAAAGGGTATAATAGCCCCGTTGAACTGGTGAGGCAAAGCACGCTGAAACGTCTTACTGGTAGTGATAGGAAGTCATATATTATTGCGGCTAAGACACTTCTTTCTCCTGTTGCCATAAAAGAGTTTCTCAGACACCTAATGCTCTGGAAACATAACAAATTTTTCTTTTTAAATTATGATCATGTAATTGGTGGTTTCTTATACCATTTTTGTAAACCTAACTTTGTATTTTATGTTGAAACTGTGTACGTGTCTGTAAGGCATGTTGCCTAATAGTTAAAATTAGATGTTTGGTGCATTCACTTGACCCTGCTAGTGACTGCCAGGGTGCAGCAGGGGCACTGTATGTACCACAGGACCTGAGCTAGAAGATCAGAGCATGTCCTTGATGGTAACCAGGGTTACTGGGGTCCACTACAAGCCAGACAGGTCCGTAGAGAGAAGGCAAGTCTGAGCTCTAGGCTAAAAGCCTAGAAATCAAGTTGCCGGGTCAGGTCAGATTAGAATCAGATTTGAGACCAAGCATATGGGGACCTGCAACAGGGACCAGGGTGAGCCTCCACTTAAATGCACCTCCCAAGAAAAGGGGAGAGCTTCTACTGAGGCTTCTTCGAGCTGTTTCTCAGAGAACTCTTTCTTCATAACCGTTTCAAGGCCTGACAGCTGCTTGTCGAGGTTGGTTCTTAGCCCAAGTAGCCAAACCCCCAGGAGGGAGAGAATGTGCTCAGGGCCCTGACAGTGATTGAGTTTGCGACTGTGGGCCCATCAGCTTGATTGTATTTATCTTGACTTCAGATTACTTATCAGTTTGGTACAATAGTATCAACCTCACACAGATGTTGTAAGCCTTAATTCATGCTCATTAAGTACTTTGACATTACTAGATGAAGCATGCTTTTTTACTTGTCTGGATGTATTGTTATTTTTACATGGTGTTATTTCAGCCACTGAGCCAGTAATATGGCACTTATATTTGATTCTTTAAATGGAATTTGAATCCCATCTTTCAGTGGTCCTTATGTAAAAGCAATGATTTTGTGTAGTTGTGGCTCCCTTTGCAGCATTTGCAGGTGATTACATATGTACTCTTCGGTAAGAGAGACTGAACTACAGCTGCATTGTTATTATTAAAGAAAGGTAGTTTATCTCACTATTAAAAGACCATATGAGTAACCAAAATAGTCATACTTTGCCATGTCACAGTAGTTGTACTGCTTTTAAGTCTACACAATGAGGTCTTTTCTTTCCAGTAGTCCAAACCATGGAACACAATTACATGTAAGTAAGAACCACCTCAGACTTGAAAAACTGCTAAATAAAGTCAAGGTGGGGATTCATACTGTTGTCAGCATGCAAAGAATCAGATAGTGCCACAGCAACAATAGGACAAAAATTACTGGGGAAAACTAGCTTGTCACTACAGCAGTAAGGAAAAAAAAAAAATCTATCCGATCCCTTTTCAGCTAGGAATGGTAAAAAAAAAATAATAAATGAAGCCTTTGAACCCTGAATTGCTTTCCATGAACAACAGCTTTGTACGAAAGCTTCAGGTTAGTAACGGTGTAACTCACTCAGGTTTATTGCAATAAATTATCACAATCCAAAATCTTTTCTTTCATGGAAAGTATTTTTTAATTATTTTATATTTTTATCACAGGTAGAAGAAGCAGCTATTTGTCGTCTTTAAAGTAATTCCACTGAAAGATGGTTTGCAGAGTAAAAGAGTCTCTTGGGTGATCTAATCACTGTGGTAGGTTATCATCATTCCTTTGGGCGATACTCTAATGAAGAAAGGAATACAAAAACATTGGACGTGGTTGTTTTAGGAAATAGTAGGAAGGAACAACCTCAAAAACGCTGACTTGCGTAAGTTATTTATGCCTTCAGTTGCAGCTTGTACACCTCGTTAGTTAATCTTATGCATGCACTGTAGCTTTGGAGGGCTTTGAAAGGATCTCACTGTTGGCCAGTCAGAACTGATTCTTCTTGTATCTTGTTCTTCCTGTCTGTGCTCCCTTGTTCTTGTAACCTTACATTTCAGTATCACTAGTAGATGTTAATTCACTTGTAGAAATAATTGAAATTTGCTGAAAGAAAAACATAAATTGCCTTCCTTTAATAATTTTGGAATTTAAATTTAGAACTCTTACTAAAATGTCAAATGTTTTGTGCTATCCTTTTATTTAAATGTTTGTTACACTGTATCTATAATAGGCTATCAAACTGTAGAAATAAGAAGTGTTGGGAGAAAAGGAGGCTGAGGGGAGACCTTATCGCTTTGTACAACTACCTGAAAGGAGGTTGTAGCGGGGTGGGGGTTGGCCTCTTCTCCCAGGCAGCTAGCAACAGGACTGGAGGACATAGCCTCAAGCTGCGCCAGGGGAGGTTCAGGTTAGACATTAGGAAGAATTTCTTCACAGAAAGGTTTATTAGGCATTGAAATGGGTTACCCAGGGAGGCGGTGGAGTCACCATCCCTGGAGGTGTTTAAGAAAAGACTGGACATGGCACTTAGTGCCATGGTCTAGTTGACGCAGTGGTATTAGGTCAAAAGCTGGACTCGATGATCCCAGAGGTCTCTTCCAACCTAGTTGATTCTGTGATCCTGTGATTCTGTGATTCTCCCATGTCTTGTTTTAACCCTGATGACTGAAACGGATGTAATACTGATTTTCAGCCAGGATAAGAAAGAAGAGATACCAAACCTGAGCATTTTGGTTTAAATCTTTACTTCTGAGAGTAAAAAATATTTGCTAGGTAAGTCTGAAATGGCAGTTTCAACTATTTTTTTTCTTTTTTTTTTCTCTGTATTGCTTAAGGCGAGAGCAAAGGATCAGTGGTATCCTACAGGTTCATGCCTGGATATACCAGTGCAGGAACTGGCGTTAGGCTACATTGTATTGGTGAAGCAAATGTCAGAACTGCCTTCTACAAAAAGAATCAATCAGATCCTATGAAAGACTTAAACAGCTAAAGCAGGACTGAGATGGATTTCAAGTGCCAATTCAGAAACTCCATTTTAATCCTGGGGCAAAGCTCAGTATGAGTTGTTCTGTGCTGCCTGAAGCTCGGCACGGTGCACTGGGCTGACCTGCCCCACTTCAAAAGGCTTCTTCTCCAGCTCCATCCTAAACCTTGCCGGGAGCCAAGCTCTAAGCAGAACAGGTCTTGAGGGCCCTAATCTGGGGCGTGTGATGAGAATACCTGTAAAATACATGGATAGTATCAGCTGTCTGCTCTCTCCAACACATTTGTAGTCTTTTTTCAAATGGAGGTGGATGAGAAGCCCTTATTTTATGCAGTGGCTAGAAGAGTGAGGCAGGAAGTGGTTCTGATTCCCTTCCCAGCAGGAGGAGATGCAAACCTGCAGTATCGGGGAGTGCTTTAACAACCCAGCTGTATGGCTGAGAGAGGACAGGGGAAAAGATTGGGGTTAAAACTGAGCTGTTCTGCAGCTGCTGGAGAGGGAGGTAGCACTGGGTAATGCTGATTTTTTTCAGTAGTCTGCTTCTGCCTTCAGGTTTGCTTAGGCAGTGGCGGAGGAAAGAATCCTCAACACGCAACCCTGAAAGAAACGCTGTGACAAGCTGACAGCAAAATTCAGGGCTTGTAGCTGACTATCCTAATCAGTAGTTCCCAGAGCTGTGCTGCTTTGTGTGCCCTTCTGTGCGGTAAATCATGTGTGCTTCGTTTCGACAGAAGAGGACCTCCCAGCTTAACCTTTTGCAAGACATTTGGTGAACACTCCTGAGAAATGGGGATAGGAGCTTGAATGCACTCAGGCTGAGCAAAATGGGCTCTTGCAGTTGAGATGTGATTCAAGAGGTAGAACCATGAAGTCCTCTCAAGACAGCCTGAGTTTCTGGGTACCCAGTTCCTTCACAGGTTCCCCATATAAGATAAAGATTCAGAGCTCTGGATCCTGAGAGCAAGAAATATTTCCTCCAGGGGGGCAAGGCTCACTCCTTTCTCTCTGGCTGGCCGTAGGTGGGCTACTACTCACCACTTAGCTTTCTGGTTGTCTTTTCAAGGCAACTGTCTCTCACACATGGTACAGGGAGCCAATTATATAAAGAAACTTTGGATATTCGACTTTGAGAGTGAGGCACATAAGATCAGAGTTGCAAGACCTAGCTTGCAGCTGCCCAAAGCTTTTATCAGAATCTAATGCTTTTTAACACTGTGCTGGACTCATAAGTGAGATTTAACTTTACATGGTCTTAAATTATGCTTAGCCTCCGTTTCAGTCCATGCTACACTATTTCCATAGAGTCTTTCTAAGAAAATCCAGACCTGTTGTCAAACTCAGGTTCACCAGCACAATCAGGCTGAAGCCACACTCCTAAGAGTGGTGTGAGGACATTGCGTGCTTTAGTATGCTCCCAGCCTCTTCATGGCCGGATGAGTCAGGGGTGATGTGAGTGCGTGCAGCCCGGTTCACTCACAGGCAGCCAAGCGTCAGTTCTTCCAAAGCAGCGTGGCTGCGGCAGCCAGGCTGGCAGCTGGTGGGAGCTACGAACAGTGAAGGCCACAGGGTTCAGCACACTTAAACACATGCTCAGGCCTGCTCCTAATCTCTTGCTGCTGACCTGTCCAAAATGTTAAGTAATCTGGGCTAAAACAGCACTGCTGTCAACCTTGGTGAGTAGCTTTCGCTTCTGCAGTAACCGCCTGTGCGATCAGTGGGACTGCTCATGTGGTACTGTGTATTGAGGGCATCAGTTGGAAAAATACACTTATTTCATAATCCGTTTTCATTTTTTTATTCTGTTTTCATTCTGTGTCTTGGAGCTGATGGCAATGTGCCTACATCAGTGTTGCGCATCTTTGGACCATCTCCACAGATGCTTGCTGACAGGAGGAACTGAGCAGCTCTCCCTGGCAGCCTCCTCCCTGCCAGGATTCATGCATACAGGTGAAGAGGACAACTTGGGGTGTTTTTCTTTTCCTCACTTTTTGCTAATTTCCAGCTCGGCAGAGAACTGTGGACACTCTTAGGAGGAAAAGGTCTTCTCCTAAGGAGGTCATTTTTCACCGCAACTGTATTCCAGTGAATCCATGGGATATTCTAACGTACAGGATAATTTTCCTGGCAAATTGCTGCTATTTCATACTTAGAGGATATTTATTTATTTACCTTTACTGGACGTGTATATTTGTAATTATGCCTAGGATGATGCTTTATTTTGGATGAGCTGCCTTGCACATATTTATAGATTGAGAATAATTGAATTTCTTGGCTGTCACACACTTTTGGTAGGAAATATTACACATGTTTATATGGAAAAGGATTTAAAGTTCTTATATTTATAAAGTGAGCATGAGCCTGCCAAGTTATGAAACTTTATTTGGAAATAAAGGTTCTACTTAAGTGTTCTTGAGACAGTAGTATAAACATTGGAAATGTAAATGCCAAAGATATGAGTGTCACCAAAGAAGGAGATTTAAAATTAGATTCTTAATTCCAGATAAATGTGCTGTTTTGACAGAAGCTCTTCTCTTTGCCAGTAAGCTGGTGGGCATCTGTTATGTTTCCATTCCTTGACAGACCCAATGAATATCCAGGAAGTCCCCAGAATGTACATTTATTTGAAACCAGAAGTAAATCCTCCAAACAAAACTTCAGAGTTCAAGCATGAACCTTTTTTAGGGTTAAGAGCAGTGCATTCAGGGGAACCATTAAAAAGAGTCATCTTAAAGACTTGCAAGTATTGCAGACTGTAAATGTAGGGGCCGTGAGGGGTGACGGACAGTGCAGTCTGCCTCAGGGGACTGTGCAGGCAAGGCAGCTGTGATTGCATTGACTGATAGAAATGGGCATTTTTCACTATTGGGTGCTAATGGAAAGGTGGGGAGAAGGAAGTAGAAATCCCTCCGTTTGTCTCTTTCATTTTTTTTCCTCTCCAGTAAATATGTACTTAGGAAATTCATTCATTCTGATTGATCACTTCTGTGGTTTTGGTCTACACATCCAGCTGCTATTTTTGCAGAGTTCAAGGTGACGCAGATTAAGGGCCTGATTCTCACATGGACACCACTGCAAACCAAGAGTAGTCATTAGTCATTGGACTCATCTCAGTGTTAGGCTGTCACTCACAAAAGAATCCCTGTTTGATTGTCCAGGTTTAACTTTAAACATAAGTCTTAGTCCCATTGCTCTCAGTGGAAGCAGTTCCTTAAGCACATATTTATATATAGTCTAGTCCTCGAAAAAGACATTAATTTAGGATTTGAGAAGTTGAGCCCCAAGGCATGTGTACATACTACCTTTTGTTCCTAAAGCATGAACAATTAATTTTAAATCTTTTTCATTATTTTATATGTGTGGGATTTTCAAACCAAATACTGAAACTAATACTCTACAGCACAGGGGAGTCGCAAACATACAAAAGAAAATAAATTGAACACAAAAATATTTGTTAAATGAAAGTGAAGAATTTAAAGATACATTGAACAAACCTACCTTGTTTTTCCTTTTTCTTTTTTTTTTTACTGCCGTTAGATGTATGATGTGCGAATACATCATTAAACCCTTTTTCTCAGAATTAAAGTGTTTTTTCAAATTTTCCAGTCTTGCAACAGGGGTGCAGTTGGTTCCTTCGTGCCTACACAAACTCTTCACTGCAGCCGTAGAACTGCCACAGAGTCAGTAATGTTGCAACACTTACTTGAATGGCAAATTGCAGCAAATTAATGTTTATATATCCTTGAAGCTGTTTTGTTGGATGCTCGTTCTGGCTGCATTACTTGCCAAGAGGCTGTTGTGACCCAAGTCCATAGCATAGACTCTGGAAAAGCTAACGTATATCGTAAGAGGGGGGAAGAAAGGTCATTCCCTCTTGAGAAAGCCATTTAATATAAGGCAAACATCTTTCTTTTGACAGATGGAAATGTAATCTCCGTGTAGTCTTTCAGCTTTCTTTGACAGTTGGCTTTGAACGCTAGCGAGAGCAGAGCTCTGTCTGTGCAGAGCTAGTCATGGAAGCAGTATAGGTGTGCCTGTGCCATGCAGTGCACTACGGTACATGATCTGTAATGTGCAGAAGCAATATAGTCATGTTGTGTGTGGTTCTCTGTTCAGGTTTGTCAGCCCTGCCTCTCAACACGGCTAATGAGTTCATGTTAGGAGTGCCTCATTAATACAATTAAACTGTAACTGGTTCTGCGTCTGAGGATTATGGGGGTTCTGCAGAATTCCTTATTGCATGGTGTAAACCTTTTAAGATCCTAGGTGTATGGGTGTCGATGCTAAAGTAAACTTAAAGCTCATACAGAAGATCTGTCTATGCATTGATGGAAGTCAAGGAAGGAGACAGATTCTAAAACATAAAGAATTCCTTATTTTCCTCATTACTCCTAGGGGTAAAATAGGCCGTTTTTCTGAGAAGAAACTAGGAAGAGAAAGCCAAAAAAGTATGAAATTTTATTCAATTTTAAAATCCTTATAGTATGAAGACTAGTTCAAAACAATCAGGGAAAGAGATGAGATGAGAACATTTAGCCTGCTGGCTGTTGGTCCAATGTAACTTTGGTAAAGCAGGGATGAATGGAATAAGTAATTAAAGATACTGTCATAATTCCTGTGCGTAGGAAAGAAATAATAAGCTTACATGGAAAAACTGGAAAGTGTTTAGGAAAGAAGTAAAAAAAAAAAATATATTTGATGTCTGGAAACCTGCCCCACAGTCAGGGAATTTAAGAAGCTCATCCAAGAGAAGGTTAAGACATGACTTGATTCCAGTTTCTCCCAAGCTTCTTAATTTAGCAGACAATAGGACAGTGAGAGCCAGTGCCTGGGAAATAAAGCAAAAAAAAATTTGCATAGAAACAAATCATTTTAAAGTGGGAAAATTTCTTCTCATTGGAATAAGCGAGGTGATGATAGATTACATCCTTTGAAGTCTTTAAATAAAGATCAGATTTCATTCTAAAAATAAAGTTGCTTACCCCAGGTGTTATGAGATTGA
This sequence comes from Nyctibius grandis, assembly GCF_013368605.1. NCBI lineage: Eukaryota > Metazoa > Chordata > Aves > Nyctibiiformes > Nyctibiidae > Nyctibius > Nyctibius grandis. The sequence continues at coordinate 23,994,772 of NC_090664.1, read as the reverse complement.
TACAAGAATTGTCAGATGAAGTATCATGTCTTGTGTTATACAGAAGGAAAAACTAGTTGGTCATAAGGTGCTTTCTAGTCTTAAAATCCAGTCAGGTATTTCTTCATGTTTGAATGTCTTAATTTACAAACTTAACAGTGTTATTAATGGTTTTATACAATATTTTTAGCAGTATTAAATTAGAAACACAACAGTCCCTTGCATAAATGCGATCATACAGAATCCGATACCTTTTGTAGTGTTCAGATCCAGAACTCTTGGGCCATTTCAAGATCTCTGCTGCTGCCATCACAGTGTGGGTATCAATATTAACCTACTGTCCTCTATGTATAACGGTTACCAAAGGAACTCTGACACATGTATTTTTCCAGGGTGCTACACAGTTAATAAATAGTCCTCAGAAAAATATTAGCTGTCAGCATTCCTGGAGTTTATGCCTGGATTTAGGGGGGAAAACAGCAATGATATCAGTAAGTATAGCAAACCACAGGAATTTAATACTGTCAGTCTGGGTGTTTGGACTTCATGGTTTAGAGTTAGATTTGCCTCGTTTGCAATCTCTGTAAAATGAAGGAATGATCTGTGTTTGCTTTCTCTGGGCGGGGAAGGTAAGAATTTATTCAATACTCAACACTTTAAAGGGTACGGCTGTATTTTAACAGAAGAGAAGAGATAAGGGAAGATATAAGACATTACCTGCTAGCTTGAGCCTGCGTGAAGTGGAAGGGAGAGAAAAAAGGGTTCACCTAACGATGTGGGAGAGGAGCTGCACAAGTTTGTGGTCCCGGTTACATCTTTTGATTTGTCTCACACTAGCTACTAGTAACTGGGTGTGAGAAAGAGGGCAGGAAATCCTAATGGTTCTCAGCTCCTTTTAAATCTATATCTGCTTTTTAGGGGTACAAAGAGAAGTTGTGTTGACTCATATACCTAGTTTATATCTGTGGAATTATATGCGGCACTGCAGTGACACTTTGCACTTCAAGGCTTTTTCAGTTGTGCTTGTGGTCCCTCTTCCTGCCTGCCTTCCTAGCATGTTCCCATTGCACATTATGCCAGTTCATCAAAACAGCTATTTTCATGGATGCAACATTATTTTTAATTAATTTACGTGGTCAACCTGTTCAACGTGCCATAACTGCATATATTTTTAGAAGGACACATTTTGCAGTTTATAGCAGGATTAAAACTGGATTTCAGAAAGGTTCTCTGGGAAAAAAAAAACCTTCTACTGATTACAAAGCAAAATTACACTGATGTGGAAATCACTAAAGCAACCTGCTGTGACTCAGTGGTTAAAGGACATAAAAGATACCTTACAGCAAATAAAACATAATGCAAGGGGAAAAAAACAAACAAGCTGCCAATTCTATATATGCTCAGGACTCATTTGAGGGAGCCACAGAGCAATTGTGAGGCTGCTCTGCACAGCTTGTTGTTAGTTCCCTGACAGAAGTAGATGTGTCTCTCCTGTGTCTTCAATGTTTCTTTGACCACTTTGTAGAGGTGACAAGAGAGGCCTTGGTGCAGACCTCTGGACTTTTTGCTCCAAATCAAAGCTGCTTCTTTCTGAAGCAGAACAACAGTTTCACAGCCAAACAAGTCTCTCCAGGCACACAACTTTCTGCTGAAATTGCAGCTATTGATTCATCTCACCCAGTTCCCTTTTTCCCTTCTGAACACTAAATTACTTTTTCATGATTTTATAATTAGGGCGAAAAAAGGCCTTCCTGAGCAAGCTTCCCAAATTCACTCAGAGTTCCTCAGGCTATGATATTGAACTAGGGAACTAGGGTGAGTTTAGCATCTTCATTCCAATCAAAATATATTTTACCAAAAACATTCTGCTTTGTTCTTTTTTTTTTTTTTTCCCCCCCCACCTCCTCCCCTGGAGACTGTGAGTCTGTCTGGCTAGCCCTTGTACAAGTTCTAAAAATATTCTTCAAAATCTGTCTCCAGATGCATGTACAACAGCTTTGTGGAACTTGTTGGCGGTTTATAGTGGAGCTAAAGATGTCACTTTGATACAGGAAGGGAAAGCTAGCTAGAATGATTTTAAGCAGGAAGATTATGCAGTAATATCTGCAGTGATATGGTAGTCTAATACCAGTCTGCTTTTAGATATTTCTAAGCTTTTAATTATAAAAGGCTCCTTTTAATTCCTTAACCTGCCTGGGACTAGGATCTGAAAGGATTAAAATGGCTTTAACCATTATACTCTCTTTTCCCTCTATCTTCATAATCACACGCTCAGGCAAAATTCTGGTATAAGTATGACTATTATGGCTTACTGCTTATAAATTTTGTGTTGAATCTGACCAGCTCCACTGTCCTTCACATCTCCTCAGACCATCTGAAGGGAAATTCATGTGTCCTAATGGAACAGATCGATATATATTGAAGATTGTGCAAGACAAAGATTTAAAACATATTATATGCACTTTTCTGCACAGTTTGCAATAAAAAATGTTGATTGTTGTAAATTCAAAATGTGTGTGTTTCTCATAGGCTGAGGTTCTAAGAAATGCCAAGCATAGCCTAAAATATAGCTTAAAATATTAAAACATACATTAAAGACTTACCAGCTAAGTCCTATGTACAAAGTTCAATAAGTAACTTCCTTCAGGAAGAATGTTGCTTGTCCTAGTACGTAACAGCTGAATATCTCTGAGAGAATCTGAGCCAGCATCTGCTTTTACATCAGCATGAATCAGAAATAACTGCGTCAAGGACAATACGTGATTCATCTTATTTAGATTAAAATGGATTTTGATGCTCAGCCTTCAAGCTATTGGTGTAGATATATTGGCTGGGCACTTTCTGAAAATTGAACGTTTTGGTTTTCATACAGTTGGTAAGTGAAATGAGTGTCCTTTCAACCGTAGCAGTAATGAAGACATAGAGAAAATATTTCCATTACATTTGGACTCTGTATGTAGATATGGCACAAAACTTCATTAAACAAAGTGAAACATTTCTTAGAATTCCCCTACCACATCCATATATTATGGCAATTTACTTTGAATTTAAGAATTCTGGTCCTCTTTGCATGTCTCATGTAGGAGCAGTCATCTTTGTCACATTTGTTCCTAAGTCTTTTGAATTCCAGCTTTGCATTATCAAGGCTCTTATTAATGCAGGGTTCAGCCAGGTTTTCTGCATTTTACAGGCTTGGCAGCAAAAGAAGAAAAAGAAAACCCAAACAATTGAATCTTTTATTCTCTGGGGCCCAGATCTCTCCTCTCTCCTTCCAGCACCCCCTGAAAAGCAGCAGAAGTGGTATAGTTGTATTTCTTAAATTACAGTAGGGCTTCAAACATTGTGAGCTTGGAGACTGTATCCTCCCTTCCTTTCCAAAGCATGAGAAAGTGGTTGTTGCACTGGACTACTGTGTTGGATATAGAAGAAACACCTATTCCCCTGCACCATCCCATGCTCTTACTACCATGCCGGGAAATGAAGTGTTTTTGATAAGTAAATGGGTAGTATTTTGGTGTGTTCTTTCATGTCATTCCTGAGCAGATTCTGACCTGCAATTCCAAACCACTCTCTAGGATCTGAAGCTGCAGTTCCTAGTCCTGAGGTGTCACAAGATACCTCTGTATGAATTGTGATTTTACAGTTGTCCCCCAGAGCTAGTGATGAACCTCAGCCAGGTAGCTCTAGGTGGATTTTTGAGTAATTTTTTATTTTACTCTTGCTTTTCTTTGATAAGACCCTTTTACACTCTTTGTACTGATGCGATGAGGAAGGGAATCCTACAGACCCACCTCTTCTGGTTCTATGATATCCAGTGTGGATTTCTTCAACCTGTATGAAACTCTGCAGCCCATTTAGATGCACTTGACTGGTTGTGTCCAGAGCTGCAGCAAAAGTGCTCCCAGAAGGGGCACATACTAGGGACAGATATATCCCATGTTTCCTGCTGCTGAGGTAGAGAAGCATTAAGCTGAAGAGGCAATGGCACCTATAAAGAGCCCAAACAAGCTGGAATGTAGTAGAGGAGACAGTCTAAAGGCTGGTAGGACCTGGGAAGGGGAGCACTTTCCTCAAGCAGAGATGCCTTAACATCTAATTCTTTTGCTATGACAGTATCTATATTCTTTATGAACAGTCTCATTAGCAATTACTAATGTGCGTAATACGTATTAGTGTATCAGGGGATTAGAGAAGATTCAAAAACCCTTTGAGACAGTAGATAAGTGAAGAGAAGCCTTGTAAGGTGGACCAGTTTTTGACTCACAAGCTTAGCCATCCAACTAATTTGCATGAAGTTTAAGTGAGAGCCTTAAATCACAGTGAAGATGTTCCCTATGTTGTAATTAGACGGGAAACTCCTTTACAGACAGAAAATCCTCAGGTGATTGAACTGAAGATTATTTTATACCATATAGAGTCACAAAACAATTTAATATAATTTCTAGAGGTTTTTATGGCATGACTTGAATAATAACAAGATTCTATTCACACTTGTCTGGGAACATAGGTGTAAATCACCAAATGTTGCCAGTCTTCAATAATGCTCACATCTCAAACTCATGTTGAAGTGCTGCGCTTTGCAGCATAGTCATAGACTCAATATGAGTGATTTTATATGAACATTTTATATGGATATTATGCTGTATATGTTCTGTTACAGATTACATCTTCCATTTTTCATGGCTATATGAGCCAGTAGGTCCTACAATAAAGTTTGGGGCCAGTTAAAGCTGCTGCCTTAACATACACAATGCTTTAACAGACCACAGACTGTTGTGGGTGTGCAGAATTGCCAGTGTGTTCTGACCTTGATCATGCCTCTGTTCAGCCTTCATTTTTCTCCTTTCTGAGCTTGCTTCACCCCTTTAGGAACCTTTGAATGTGTTGGGCAAAACTGCAAGCATGACAGTTCAGCTTTGCAAGATCTTTCTAACAAGAAAAAAAAACCCAAAAGATGTCTCTAAAATCTGTGGTTTAGATTTCATTTTATTTGTCATCTTTTATGAACAAATTACGAAATATACTTCATTCACAAATTGGAAATATTTACAATTTCTTTACAACAAGGCATTGCTGAGGTTTTGATTTATGGCGTTCTTAGAGCATTCTGTCTTTCAAAACAAAGACAATGATGTTTTCAGCACACTGTTCATTGACACTCTGAATGTGAAATGGGAGCCTTTTGGAAGAGTAATTTGCACTTTCTTTTGATATGATCTACTGGGAAAACTGAGGCTGGATGCCTTTGCAATGTGGGGAGGGGGACTGTGCAGATGCGTTGCTGGTACCATGCCACATGATCTGAATCCATGATATTACACCAGATGCTGCTAAGTGGGGAGGAAAAAAAGATTCCCCTGAGCCATCCTTCCTCTGCCCTCTTCTCTTTAGGAATCCTGTGACTGGGCTTTAATTATTTAATTCCAGTTTAATTATTTTTTTCTGGTTTGTGAGTCTTCATGAGAAGAAGAGTCTTGAGAAGTCAATTTCAAATACTATCACAATTCTGAAAAGTTATTCAGACAAAAAAAACCAAAAGAGAGTAGCCAGGAAGTGAATAAGTATTGTATATCCGCAAAATGTTTAGGAGACAAATTTTGAACATGTTTCTAAAAGGGAAATGCAACTGTGCTGTTTTGCAGTTGTGACATTTGAGCCATAAAAGCTAAGATAGTTCCATTTTCTCAGTTTCTTGGAGTCAATTTTTTTCCTGGAGAAAATTCTAAACCCGCTTCTTTCCACGGAACTTTTTAAAATTTCTTAATATACACTTCCATTATAAATCAGATGTGGGCCACCATTGCTTAGGTTGTCTGTCATTTCCTGCAACAAGAATAGAAAACACTGATTAAAATTGCAATTATTTTATGTTGTTTGAAATTTAGTTAGCTAAGGTTATAATAAAAATTTAACAAACTCTACATTTCAAACATTCAACAAAACTTTAAATTTTATTTGGCTTCATAAATCTCACTGTAAAAAAAAGAAATCACATTTCTTCCTACATAAATTAGGTACATTTGAAAGCTGATAGACTCATTGATACTGATTGAGCTGGACATTAATCTCAGACTGCATATGCAGCATTGATGGCATCCGTGCAAGTTTTGTGATGTTGTTCTTTGAAAGTGCATCAACTCAAGCTTGTGTGGTAATCTACAAAGGAACAAGATGGTAATTAAATCTTCATTTCCATTCAAACTTTTTTCTGGGCTGACATGCTACAAACAGATGCCATTCGATGCTAGCTGGAATAGATATTTGGGAAGTAGATCTAGATCCAAACAGAGTCTAAGGGTTTTGACTGCTTGCCTTTGGATAGGACTGATATTGGTTTTCCCTTAATATGCCAAACTACAATTTTTAGCAGTTCAGCAACTGCTATTCAAGCAGCAGATGAGTCATCCTGGAGTAAGATGACCTGATCATGAGTCAGAATCCTAAAGCACCTAAACCAAGGTTTGTTTGGAGTTAGATTTTCTAATTCTCAAATTGCAATCCAAGTAATACCTACTTAGCAGCTGTCTAAGCCCAGATATGGCTACATTCATTAAGCACTTCTCTGACCTTCAAGGCTGCAAAGCCACGTGGAGTCTATGCTCAGAACTGCCTTATTCTGAGCAGTCCTAGGCCTAATTTCACACCAAATTGAATCAGGATGCAGAAATGAAGTGATCTGCTGCTTATGTCCAATGACAGATCCCAGAGAATATCCAACTATGCCCAGAGGAATGGGCACACGTGAAAATGCAGTTTGGGCTATTCTTTTTAAAATTCAGGTAGATGAGGTAGAGGTGCCGCTGTTGGTCTAGTTCTAAAATATTTGCATGAGAACTAGAAGCTCTTCTCCTCTTAAGTTCACCTCTTCCACCTCCTAGCTACAGTTGGAGAAAATGTAGAAGAAAAGGGATTTGTTTGTTCCCCTTCTTGTGGAAATTTCTATGAAGAAAGTAAAGCAAGATTCATTGGGCTAAAGAGAGAGGGAGGGAAAGACAGACAGAAAGAGCAAGCCTGACTCTACAGCATAGTAGCTGAGATTCTTGGTAAAGAGGAGGAAATTCTGAGGCTTGATCTTTATTCCTAGTCTGACTCTTTATCTCTCTTCTTTTAATCCACAATATTTGATTTATAAATAGTTTGGGAGGAACTCAAAATTTCACATAAAGTGGAAGCACTGGTGCCTCCTGTCCTAGGTGTTAGCAGCTACATTTTGAAGCAGATCGCAAGACTTAATTGTTACCTGCGCAGTTTTTGAAAGAATGGATGTGCTATTTCTCTCTACAAAGTAAACTTGGGGCTATCAAATCAGGTAGATTTGCCAATTAATACTCCTGAATCAAGTGTAAGTTTCAGAGAAAAGGTGTAAACTTCCTGAATTTTGAGCATTTTCTACCACCCAGCTCTCCATATGACAGGTGGTGGTGTTGGATGTATGGTGCCTTATTCTCCTCATATACTGAAGAGAAACATGCATGCCTAACACTGAACTCAAGATCCTGGTCTGGGGGCTGCCTGCTCTGAAACAAGGCACTATGGTTGCCTGTTTGTAGGTGCTTACACGCTTTGTTGGATCTATGCTGAAGATAGATACCACATAGCTGGGAAAGGGACCAAGAACACCAAACCCATTTAATATTAACTATGTCAGCCACAGTTTGATAGTAATCTGTCAGAAGACTACTCATGAGCAAGTGTAACTTTCCTTTTGTCAGCTTTATCACTTGAATCATCTGCAGACATCAGCTATTCGAATACCCTAATTTCAGAAAATATTGAAAATCATTTATTTTGCCCAATATTTCTGTTTTCAAAAATAAAAGTATTAATAGATTAAAAAACGTTGCTGAATTCAAGAAATGAAGGAGCACACAGATTAGAAGCAGAGTGAGTCAATGGTGGCAACATCCAAATAGGAGCATTTGGATGTCTATAACTAGGGTGAATATTTTAAATGCTCAACTTACTTCCAGATTGCAGCGTTCACCACGTAGAATTATGTCACCACCTGGAAGCACCGTTCCTGTCTCAGAGTGACATCACAGGATCAGCCAACTTTGATTAGCTGAAACTATGACTTCCTCTTAGAGGTGGCCCTTCCTGAAGTGACATAACAACATGGTAGCTCCCTAGTGTTCAGCGTACCTTGGAGGTAACTCTGGTGTCGGGGGAACCACCGGGCAGCTGGGCAGGTCGGTTATTTCAATACCCCTCAATCTCTAATATAAATATAACAATTATACAATAAATATAGCACAAACAAATGCACATGCAGTACATGTCTATATTACTGTATATCAGTATAAATATACAAAATAGTCTTATATCTAAAACACTTTAAATCTACTTTATAAATCAGGGCCTAATTTAATGTAAGTTCTCAAGTAGCCTTCATTACTTTTTAGGGGCATGCCTTGAGCTAATTTACTCAAACCTGCCAGCAGCAGGCAGTCCACAGGCTGTAGGTCTAAGAAGTCCCAGATCAGACCATCTGTGCATGCATACCTAATTCTACAACACACATGCAGGGAGTCCACCATCGGTGGGGTGCATCCCACATTCGCTGAGCATGTGCAATAGGGTTGCTCTGCACATGCATCATGGCCCTTCACCCAAGATAGGTGGGCACTTGGCAGTCCTCACTGCTAAGTGTCTAAAGGCTCAGTAGGTCAACACGCCGGGAAAGGAGGCAGTGAACTCCTGCTATACATGGTCATCTTCAGCCCAAATTGATAGGGTTGGCAGGTGTTTGTATTTTGAAAGGTTTTTCTTCCCAGGACATTTCTTTTTTCTTTACCTCTCTCTTTTTCTCTCAAATGGGCTTCATCTTTGTCCTTGTTGAAGCAAGAGCATCTTTGAAAGGCAGGATCTAGCCTACCATCTGCAAGACCATGGTCATACTTGCCTAAATAGCTCATCAGAATTCTGCTTCATTTTAAAATGAGAGGGAGAAATGTATCTCTTCCCTTGATTTTATCACCCTGTTTTATGTTACTGCTGTAACCTATACTATTTAACTTTTAAAAACATGTTTCAAACATCTTCTAAGGTGAATTCAGTCTATATTTCTGCTTGGAGTCTCATCTCAGTTAAGAAACCAAAGAAGAGCGACAAGTAATGTTCGCTTAATGGACAATTTACTGCTATATCATGTTTTGTCAGGGAATCTGAAAACATTCTACAGTCTGAATGAATTAATCATTGCTCTGCTGTTTAGAAGTCTCGGTAGATATGATACAAACTGTTAAACTTAACTGTAATGCAAACTTGCACGTACGGAGATTTAAGTGGGCAGTCCACTTGACTTCTGTTCCTGTCGCTACTCAGTTCTCCAATGAAAGGCATTGGATACGAAGTCCAAACGTAAAGCACAGGGTGTCAGTGGACATTTTACTTCTCAAATATGAATGGGATCTGTAACTCCCAAGGAGCTATTTCAAGAATTCTGTTCAATTAATTCTTTTATTCCTACATGCTCAACTTTGGGAGCTTAAGTTTCAGCACCTAAACATAGACCTAGACTCCTTGGTAAGCTTCCTTTTAACAGAGAAAGGCAGTAAATGCTCAGTGCTGCTGCAAATCAGACCAGTTTCATTTAGGTGTCTAAATATGCCCTTAGGTGCTTAGGTTTAGTCATCTGGGTTTGTGAACTGTGGCTTTTGTGTTTAAATAACCTACTTTATAAGCTGAGTACTTGGGAGAGGAAGAAATTGATTAAATCCTGGAAGCATGCAATGATGTGGTTACAGAAAGCATTCTGTGCTTTTTCACAGTACAATACATGATAATCCATATTAATAAGGTTTCCAATTATTTGTGAAATGCTATATTTAGCAGCTAAGCCCTTGAATAGCCATACAATGGAATTATGTTGGAAATGGATGTACTTCATTGAAATGGATGTACTGCAAATATACAGTACCTAAAAATAGCTCCATATAATGCAACATAATAAAGCTTACACAGAATGGCAGCATTTCATTTCCCAGAAGCTCTTTCTCATATAAAACTGAAAACTGAATAAATCTCTTGCCAGTTGTAAACGTTAACACGTACAGTAGCATTTTAGGAGAAGCAGAACAAATAAGGGAGGACACACAACTCACTTTTTCTGCCATTTCATGGGAGTGATGCAATGAATGTTCTCTTTCTGAGAACATTCGCCTTTGTTCATAGCTGGCTAGCCGACAAGTGAGCCATGAAGAAAGGGTGCAACCACCAATTCCAATGCATGCAAGAGACATGGAAGCAAGATGCAAAGAATAGAGAGCAGACGACTTCTTTGTCAGAGCACGAAGAAATTGAAAATTTAAGATTCCTCCGATTAGTCCACAGATGCAACAGGCAGAAAAAAGTATCATCTGTCAGGAAAGACAAGAGAGGTTATGTCACAGTAACATTTTTCAGAGACAGAGTCATCCATGTAAAAAATTAGACTAACCATAATGCAATGCTTTGTTAACATTATGGATTGCAAAAGACTTTACAGACACTCATTTTTAACTCCCTCAGCTCCCACAGAGCTCCAAGGGAATATAATACCTTCTGGTGTACAAGAGTTAAGATTGATGTTGAATGTAAGATAAAGTTGGGCAGAATGAATTGCTCATGTTAAAAGCTGGTCAATGGAAGGAATACTAGGACATAAATCTTCTGATTTCCAGCATTTCATTCAAAACAGTAACATGACAGAATGTGTCGTAATTTTCTATTGTGCAGTTTCTCACCACTCCTCAGGAGCAAACGCCTCATGTATTTGCAGTGATTCTCTCTTGCTTTGTGTGCCATCTGACTCTGCCTTTTGTTCAATTCTAATTTGTTCAGTCAGACAGCAGTTTGGAGGCTTCCTACAGCTTTTGTGGGGACTTCAAAAGTGTTCAAGGTGAGTGCGCTGGACAAAGAAGCAACAGAAACAACAAAGAAATCTGTGATGCAGCTCTACAGAAGGTCAGTGTGGTGACTGTGTGATGTTTGTTTGTTTGTTTTTAACTTGGTTAAAATGTTTCTGGGAACTTTGGAAGGATGTGAAACAGGCTGCAAATAATGAGACCTGTTTAAAGATCTCCTATCACTTTAATCACAAAGATGACACCGTGGTTCAGGATGTCCTTGAGCCACAAATGACTCGAGGGCAAAAGACCTTATTATGGGGACACTGCTAAATTATTGTCTTATTCGCTTCCCTTGATACTGCTGGCCTGTCAGATGTTGATCTAGATGGGCCTTTGATGTTACTCAGTATGGTTTTGTATTTGTACTTATCTACTGTGGTAAGAACAATTTATGGAGCCTTACAGACCACTTCTATACACAACGGGGATGAGAATTTCATCACGAATGAGGCCTTCAGTCAGTATGTTGCAGTTCATTGGGAAGTGACAATTCCATGAGACCACCAGAACAGACAGCTTTTAGAAACTGGTTATGGTCTACATGCTTTAAGAAATTAGACTGTCATTGTAACAGGGTTTAACTCATTAATAAAAATAATCTGAGAGAGATCTTGATTCCCTTCACACTTATACTGGTTTTACATGACTTCCATCTGTATATGGCAGAATAATCAAGCTGACAGAAAATTAAGCCAGACATTATCACGTACAATAGGATCACATCTTTAACATAAAATTCTGCTGTGACTTGTGTAGTAATAACACCATTTTGCTGCAGTCAGAAAAATGACTGTACTTCTGATTCTTAGAAGAGAGAGAAAACATCTGCCATCACTTTAAAACTGGCTTATTCATTATTCTGATTGCAAAAAGAACTTATTAAAACAGTGAACAGCTATGATATCTAGACTCAAACTTGGTCAGCAGCCTCATTGAGGTGGCAGCCCAGTCATGCCACATTTCACAGAAAGGGGTTTTTGAAGGAGAGAAGTTACAATCCAGTGAAGTTATTGAGGAACTTTTTACTGACTTGACATAAATTTGTGTCAACAGGTTTTCCATCCATGTTTATCCAGACAGGGATAAACAGGGATACGTGGCTTAAATAGGCATGACCTAAATAGGCCATTTCAGAACTGCCTTGTTTTGCTTGATTAACCCAAAGTGCTGATTGCCTTTTTGGACCGCTGACTTGCAATTTTTACTGACTTTTTATCAGAAACACTTGGACACAGAAAGCTCCCAGTAAGGAGTTCAAGTTAGATAAGTATGCCTTTCAAATACTTGTGTTATATATGCAATGGAAAAACTTACAACAAGTCCAGATTTTTTTTTGGCGCACAATATTCCACATATGCCACAAAGCAGAAACTGCAAAGAAAAAAAAACACAATTATTTCATCATTTAAGGTCTCAAGTTTAAATCCTGCTGTGTTGCAGTAGTGGTGACCACAACAGTAGATTAGGCAATGGTTACAGTTGTTGTCAGCATTTTTATCACAAACCTTATGTTTCAGGAAGTTATAACTCAACCATAAACACATTTATCCGAGAAGAAGAAACTGGAATGAGAAGTCAGACTGAGGATGATTACTCATGATAAAAGAAAAAAAAAATCCTACTTTTTTTGTGTTTACCCAGAGCTGTTTGGGTAAACAAAACATGAAAAAACTCCCCAGTGTTGCAAGCAATTTTTTTTTCTCAGAAAAGTTTATCAAGGTAGTAGTCAGTGATCCAAATCATCTACTTTCAAGCATAGCTGAGGTACTTAATGCCCTGATCCTACTGTGTGAACCACTGAGGGATCATACATGGATTGTTATCCTCAAGACAGTGGAACTCTGGGCAAAAATGCAGTTGTCACCTCTGTGGGTGCAGATGTAAATATGAGTACATCTTTTGATGTGGCTATACTGAGCATGCAGGAAAATCTGTTTTAGATTCTAGATAGCCCACTTCACAAGAGATAGCATGAAGGTATCTGTACTTTTTTCATGTAGTTCCCTTTCAAAAACGTATCTGCTAATTGTCGCATCAAGCATTAGGTAAAAACTGATTAACAGAAACAGAAACATTCCCTACCAGTTGATATGAATAGGTGTTAATGCTTTTTAGTGACGTACATCAAAGACCAGTGACATTCTCTGATGTCACTTTTTCTTCCTACAAAAAAGTTCAACGAGGGAAATAGGGAACAGGCCCTGAGGGAGCAGTCGTGTTAAGAAATACAGAAGTTGTATGAAAGCAATAAGGCCTTCTCCAGGTGTTTGTAATACTGTCAAAAGATTTCTTCAGCACCTCATAAATTCCTTTATTAAGAAATCTGTGCTACTTATTTTCAGTAAAGCTAACCCTACCCCTCCATTGGGAAGTAATTTTATAGTTTTAAAACTGGATTTTTCCATATCCTTTTTTGCACTGAGATGGTATTACTAGCAAAAAGTTCTGCTTGTCCTTGATTTAGGATTAAATCATGGAACAGACCTGGCTGTTACGTAAGAAGTGAAAAAAAATAAAGCAGTTCCTATACAGCATTCAGGGTCTGTGCAATATATTGCATGTACATTTCATTTACCCTCCAAAATTTTGCAGATTCAGTATCTCAGTTCAAGAGGTGCTTTAATACATAGTTTATCTCCCTACAACTGAAGTCGTTCATGCATATAGCTAAGCATAAGCCTTGAGAGGTGTTTTTACTCTGACTTAGGCCCACTGAATCAGTTCCCCACAATCAATATGGTTGAATTTTGTATATTATTTACCTCTGTACTAAACATGGGATGTGGACTAAATACCAATTTGATTATGGAGAGGGCTGGGTCGTATCGACCATGGTTCTGAATGGCTCGGGACATACCAGGACATACAACTGGTAATTGCTACTAGAGCTCACCCATTGGAATAACAATCAATCAAAACGCCAATGGGTAGGGCTCCCTCTGTCCCTTTCCCACAAGCAGAGGAGATTTCAGCTCAGAACTATCACACCTGCCTTGTAAGTTTTCACTCAGTCGTTCTGTGAAGTTTTGGAGTTTCACTCCCAATCCTGTTATTTCATATTGCCTTTAACTGAAGGCATGCTTCAGATTTTCACATGAAATATTTTGTATTTCTCCATACTAATGCAGAAATCTCAACAAAATTTTTGTTTGAGACATCACTGTAATTAAGTTCTATTCAGTCAGATTTGATAAAGCAGATTAATAATATTTTTCCTTGTAGTGATTGCATAGGATTAAAAGGAAAATTTTGTGAAAAGAAAAATTTATGAATTCTGGAAGGCTTAGAGAAAGGATCTGGAAGCTGCCATCAAAGATAGTTTCAACTTGTAACAAGTCTATGTTAACTAGTTTAAAAAGCTGGGATTTTGATAATTTACCTTCAAAGTTGAAAGAATATGTCACCCATTTTTCCAAGAATGCTCTAATTCTGCTCCTATCAGAGTCAATGGATTTTTTACCATTAATTTCAATTGGAGAATCTCTATTTCTATTGTACAGTCTTTGCTAGCCAGAAGGAAATGTAATGAACAAGTTATATTAGCCTTGCATATGACCAAAGGAGCAACAAGCAAATTACAGATTCACTCAGCATTAGAACCCACCAGTTTGGGCAGTTCTGCTATTCTTTACTGTTTTTCAAGGACAGGACACACACTCTTCCAAACCACCTTTACGTAGTGCCATATACATATATATTATGTAAGATACTTCCCAGTTGAAATCCAAAGAATAGTGAATGAGCTGATCTGCAAGCCCTAAGGTACTGGCTTTTCAAAAGCAAGGGGTGACTGCTCTATTCCATAGCTGTCAAAGTATCTGAGGGCCTACCTGGACTAATGATCTGGATGCAGGAGTCAAATGCACATTAAGTAAGTTTGCCAATGATACTACATTAGGAGGGGCTATAAACTCCCTGGAGGGTAGAGAGGCTTTACAGAGAGATCTAGATAGGCTAGAGAGCTGAGCAATCACCAAGTGTATTAAATTTAATGAGAACTAGTGCCAGATTCTGCACCTGGGACAGGATAATCCTGGTTGTATGTAGAAATTGAGGGATGAGAGGCTGGGGAGCAGCCCCACAGAAAGAGATCTGGGGTTTGGATTGATGGTAAGTTGAATATGAGTCAACAGTGTGCCTTGGCAGCCAAAAGGGCCAACCATGTCCTGGGGTACATCAAGGACAGCATAGCTAGCCAGTCGAGAGAGGTGATTGTCCCACTCTACACTGCACTGGTGTGGCCCCACCTCGAGTACTGTGTGCAGTTTTGGGTGCCTCAATATAAGAAGGACATCAAACTATTAGAGTGTGTCCAGAGGTGGGTGACCAAGGTGGTGAAAGGTCTTGAGGGCAAGACTTACAAGGAGCGGCTGAGGTCACTTGGTTTGTTCAGCTTGGAGAAGAGAAGGATGAGGGGTGCCCTCATCACAGTCTACACCTTCCTCAAGGGGGGCAGCAGAGGGGGAGGTGCTGATCTCCTCTCTCTGGTGACCAGTGATAGGACACATGGAAATGGAATGAAGCTGTGTCAGGGGAAGTTCAGATCAGACATGAGGAAAAGGTTCTTCACTGACAGAGTGGTTGGCCACTGGAAGACGCTCCTCAGGGAAGTGGTCATGGCACCTAGCCTGTCAGTTCAAGGAGCATCTGGATGACGCTCTTAGTCATATGATCTAGTTTTAGGTAGTTCTGCAAGGAGCAGGGAGTTGGAGTCAATGATCCTTAGGGGTCCCTTCCAACTCGAGGTATTCTATGATTCTATCATAATATTTTATTGTGTCAGAATCAGTATGTATAGTCTGTATGTATTTTCTCTCTCTGTACATTGACAATATTTATACATATACACAAGGAATAAAGTGTCCTGTAGTTAAAGAACTCGACAGAGAACCAACTGAAATTTCTATTCTATTCTATTCTATTCTATTCTATTCTATTCTATTCTATTCTATTCTATTCTATTCTATTCCACAGAATCACAGAATCACAGAATCAATCAGGTTGGAAGAGACGTCTGGGATCATCGAATCCAACCATTGCCCTGACACCACCATGTCAACTAGACCATGGCACTAAGTGCCATGTCCAGTCTTTTCTTAAACACATCCAGAGATGGTGAC
Source organism: Nyctibius grandis (assembly GCF_013368605.1). Classification (NCBI taxonomy): domain Eukaryota; kingdom Metazoa; phylum Chordata; class Aves; order Nyctibiiformes; family Nyctibiidae; genus Nyctibius; species Nyctibius grandis. The sequence goes on along the minus strand of NC_090664.1, from coordinate 23,978,784 downwards.
TCCACCACCTCCCTGGGCAGCCCATTCCAATGTCTAATGACCCTTTCTGTGAAGAAATGCTTCCTAATGTCCAACCTGAACCTCCCCTGGCGAAGCTTGAGGCTATGTCCTCTTGTCCTTCTATTTTATCTCAGAGGAGTTGGGTATTCCTCGTTCTTCCACCTTCTGTGTGAGCTTGGGAAGATCATGCCAAAGTTTTATAATCCATATGACTACAAGACAAGCAAGTTGTGAAACTAATGCACTAGTGTACCTGAACATGTTAAACACCTTGGAAGAAAAGCACTTCGGCAGTAGCAAAAGATTAATATTATTTGAGGTGTTTTTAGATGACAGTGTGTTACATTCACAGAGAAAAGACTTGCCCAAAAAACAGTGTGGTTATTTATTTATGACAGCAAGCATTTTGCTATTAAAACCAATGGATGAATTTGAGCCACAGCGTCAGGCAATTAAACCTCATGTAAAGCTTTGAAAATGATGAGCCAAGTTTACCACTCTCTTCTGAGGCTGCAGAGGATTCTGATTCACTGGAAGCAGTGGAAACCTGCTTTACAGTGAGAATATTAGCAATCCCCGGGGCTCAGGAACACTGCTCATGCAGAGTTGCCTTAGCCAGGCTTTTCAATGTAGAAACCTCTAGAAAGGTTAGGAAGTCAGTAGGACATTATGTTATTGACTCTGATCATTGCTTTGTGATAGAATAGCTAGGGACATGGGAATTTTTTTGTTGGTGTTATAGTAATTTCCTGTAAAATTTTTGATGTCTCAGTGTTGTGATCAGCAGTAGTGAAAAGTAGATGGGAGAAACTACACTGGCTCTTTGTACCAGAAAAAGGATGCAAGTACAAATCAGACTCAAAAGGAGTTTCCTATGTTTGTTCCTGTTTGTCTTTTAATTTTGAACTGTTCTATTTTATAATACTGCGAACTGGCATACAGCCACCAGGGGCTCTGCTGTTGTGTCACTTTCTGTCTGTTCTGGGCTATTGTGGAGGACTTCATCTTCATGTCAATATGTCATATGATTTAAATTTGATTTGTAACTGTTGATCTACTCTGGACTACAGTTTACCCATGACTAACTAATACTGTCATGATGAGAACTTGCCCGTTTCTACATGATCATTGATTATTGTCAATCAATTTTACCAACCTCTTGGACTCTTTAAATGTAGTTACATTTTCTAACCATGTCAAACCTGAAGTAATTTAAGGAAAATACACTTCCATTAAAAATAAAGTAAATCAGGGGTGGAAAAGAAACATATCACTGAAGATAAGTTACTTATAAAGATTGATCAATTGTTGAAGTGTTCACAACTCATTCCAAGAATAAGGCTAAAACATTTCATGAAAGATAAGCTAAATTAATAAGCCCTCCAAAATGCCCTGGGAGCCAGAGAGGGACTTTCAGCTGGGACTTGTTGAAGCAGATGTTTCACTGTTGGACTTTGATTTTGATTATTATTCATCAGAAAAATCATAAAAGGCTAAAAGATCCAAAATCTGACGTAAAAACCTGCATAGATCAGTATTTGCAGCGAATTCTCGTTACTTCTGGGGTTATTTTGGTTGCAGACTTGTTCTTACCTTCTATGATACATGATATTTCATGTCAAGACTAGCAGAGGAGGCAGGGATTGAATGTATTATCCAATGATAGATGGGGGCAGAACCACTCTTGGGTGATGGGTAAAAAATCCAGAGAAAGACAGTACAAAGCACAAAAGGTACTTAGGAGACTCAGTGGGCTGTGAGTGCCTCAGTCCCCCTTTCAGTGAAGATTTGACGAACGGGGACCTAAAAGAGTCAGCATCCCTCTGATAGCACTAGTATGATTACATGGTGATGCAGTAGCGTCTGTTTGTCTGTGGAGTCTTTGCCATTCACACTGCAGCTGTGCCTGCTTATGTTCAATATGCATATTTGAAAATCTCTCTTTTCATCTGTTGAACTTTGGAATAAAGAACCAAAGACCACCCAGAAAAGGAGAATGTTTATTTTGAGCCTGCTTTAATTTACTTTATAGTAAATATGGGCTTGAAACAAAACCTCAGATCCAAACACACAGAAAGTTCAGTAGGAGGCTGAAATCTCAGTTTACATTCAAGTTCTGTGGTTTGGATCCATCCCTATTTCATATTTGCTGGAAGAAAAGACTTGGCCTCGTTCACTTTCTCCTGGAAAAAGGGGGCTTTCTTACTGGTAGTCTGAGAAAAAGATTCCATTTTAGTTATATTTGCAGAGAGCCAAAGATTTGCTGTTTTCCATCAAGCAGAAGAAAAGGAACTATTTTTATTTTGTATCTTGAACTTAAGAAACCTTTTTTTTCTTCTGCTTTGAGGTGGCAAAAGCAATGGTGAGTGTAATTCCCTTGAGAAAATGAAACCGTCTATGGGAAGTCTTTATGGAGAGCGGCTGAAGAAAATAGTAGAGAAAACCTGTTGAATATAAGGACTGCTTGATCCCTAGTTAGTGTTCATGACAAAGAAGCAGCCCTAACTACATACACTGTGTGGAGTGCTCTCCAGTGTTCTGGGTGATCCATACATATCTGATGAAATAGAGGAAGGGAAATTATTCCAAATTTCAATATAACACAGTGAAAATGCAAGCATATCATACCTGCTCAAATAATCCCCCACTTGGAAGAGTAAACCATCAAGACAGAATCAAGAGCTTCACTTCTATCTAATCTTGTCAGGTGGTAAACCAGAAAATCTGTGTTTTTTAGTAAAAATGTATAAACATGTGACTGCCATGAGAAGACCCAGGAATTTGAAATTAGTAATATCTAGAAAGGACCATTCTATGTAAGAATCTTGTTGCTTTAACTCTATCCAAATGAGAAAAAATCTGAAATCCCTAATGGATTAACTGAGCAGAGAAGATATCTCTAATTGTAACTCTTCTTTGAAGAGTATTTCAGAACAAGGATTAAGTTTTCTTAGTGCAGGCATAAAGGGCACAGAATCCACTCATGAAAACAAAGGCATCAAACTAGAGAAAAATGACAACAGACAAAAAGAGTGAGCTTAGGTAGTAGGTTTGCCTGTTACCTCCACAGAGAAACACAATAATCTTTGCAAAAGAGAGATGGAAACTTCTAATGATGTTGTTGTCCCATGCAAGGGGTTGTGGGGACAGGAATGTCTAGCTGGCTGCAAGTCGTTCAGATCCAGAACCAGAAGCAACAGCACTGCCACAACTCAACCCTGTGTCCCACCAAATCTGTCATGCTGAGAGAGGGGCTCTGTTGAGGTGAGATGTATTAGCTCAGGTGGTGTTACAATTCCCACTGATTTGCCAGATTCAAGACAGATTCAGGCAGTTTAAATTCCATCCCAGTCCCTGTGTTTAGTGTTCCCTTTCATCTGGTTCTGGGCCTGCAGAGATACTTTAAGAATGGGAAATGGTTTTTAGAAACACTCAAGGAACTTGAGAAGTGGGTCCCTGGACCTGAATGTCTACCTACTATCAGTGATTCAAAAAACTTCTGGTCATCTGGAAAAAAAATCAAATTCTCAGCACAAAATAATAATATTTATTTACTTGTTTAGGGCCTATCAGAATAACAAATAGTAAATAATGCTTTTTGTTGGGTTTTTTGTATCAAATATTTAGTTTAGAGTATGGCTGCTTTTGTCTCAAAAAGTAATAAATTAATGATTATTCCCTGCAGGTGAACTAAAGCCTTATCTCAGCAAAACATTAAGCATATGCTTAAGTCAGTCTATATTCAACAAATCCTCTTAAATACAAGCCAGGCACTACAAGTCCCCTTAGACAGACCATCTTCCAGATTGGTTTATGCTTCTGGAGTGTCTGAATGATAAAAAAAAACTACTGCAAGACCTCAGCTGGAGTGAATTGTCCTGGTTCCATGCAAGGCAAGAACCTCCCATGCTTGGTACATCCTCCCTTATCTATAGGTACAGAACTCTCTCCAGATTCCACTGAGCTCACTGACAGTGCTGTGATTCCTTTCATCAGGAGCAGGAGCCAGACAGAAATATGGTCAGTTTGATGAAAATGCAATGCATATGTTAAAATAAAGTAGGATCACATCTGCATTTTGTCCGCATGCTAAACAATAATGTGATTTTTTTAGTGTTCGTTTGAAAAAAAAATAGTTTGACTGTGCTTTCCAAAGGAAACTTGGCAGCAGTAAAAACTAGATGCATAATTTAATGTTTTAAAATTTTAGGCCACCAACATTGATTTAACAATCTAAAATGATGTTCTTGCTCTGGGAGAGTTCCATACTGACTGACCCTTTTTCTTTTCCTTCAAATCCTGAGTAAAAAAAAAAGTCATTGAAATAAAATATTTCAAGTGCCAACTTGGAGCAAATTTCTGTAGCCAAACTCTAAATGCAGATTTTTAATGGGCAGGCAGACTTCCACTGTGCTAAAATCACAAATCATGGAAACAATAACTCTGCCCCTACAGACAGACCGGCCGACCGACCAACATCCAGAGAATGCGTATCTCTCAAATGCATTTAGATATTTGTCTTTATAAGGGAAGAAACTATTACTTTTGAGGGGCATAGCTGTAAGTGAATCATCAGGTCTCTCTCTTGCATATGAAGATAGATGGCATATTTGACTAAAGATGTGGCTGTTGTCTCTCATTCTCTTTCTCTCTCTCTGGGAGAATCGCATTTATGGCAAGAATTTATTCACCACTGCAGAATAAATGAGAATCAGAGCCATATACATATGTGCATGTGTGAATATATAGTCACTCATCATAGTGATAGTGATGCAACCATTATGTTCTAAATATAGATGAGAAAGTATGTGATCATTTGAAAAATATCTATGAATACTTTTTGAAAGATTAACTTCTGATTTTTTTTGTTGCTGCAAAAGCCTTTGCTATGGATGCTATCATTCTTGCTATGTTAGTGTTAGTGGTTCTGCACGCTCATTGGTTGGATCATTTCTATACTACATAATATAAATGAATTGGAATGGTGGATTTCAGAAATATACCTCAATTTCTGGAAAAAAAGAAATCTGGGAGACACTCAGTACAGCCTGTGGAGCAGATTATGAGACTGTACTTTTTTTTTTTTTTTTTTTCCAATTTAGCAGCCATGGCCTATTTTAAAAAGAACAGATTGGATATGATGTAAAATAAACTGGATAGTCGTCTCCACTTGCTCCAGGTAATTTGAGAAGTTAGTCACACCTTCAGTTGTTTTCTTTTGGCTACTTTTTAAGCAACAAATTTAGAAACTCTTTTCCCATTTCTATGCATTTTTGATGTAGACATTGTCCAGGCTTTCCATGTCTTCACTCTTGTCTACTCCACTTTCCCTGGCTTGCTTATACATAATGCAGAGCATGCAATGATCAGAGCACTTCAGCCCATGCTTAACTTCACTTTTATCTCTGATACTATGGGTGGGCTTCACATGCTTAAAGTTAGGTCCATTAGTAAATTGTCTGGCTGAATGGAAGCAGTGAACAATAGGAACAACTCTTTCAAGAAGAAAGCTAATGTGCGTCAAATGCAAAGCATCGTAGGGAGGCAAGTATAGGAGATAGAATTTTAAGATGCCCAAATTTTGGGAATTGAGGTTTCCATGGTGATGATATCTTCATCTACTTCCTTATGAACTTGGGCCTCTGCTGAGTTCCACCCACATAAGTAAAGGATAGAAGAGGGTCAAAATTTTTCAGTTTATTTCCAGGTAAATTACAACAGGAGACATGACACTGTTCAATTTAACTTCAGTGTTTTGCATCCTAACGTGTGAAAGTATTAGTTTTTCCTTTAATGTCCCTTTCATTTCTTTATTGTTCATTTCTCAAAGGAAAACCTTGATTCAAGGGTGTGAATTGGAAAAAAATAACATATTTTATGCAAGATGTATTCTTTCACACAGGCAACACGAGCTCAGTGTAAGATCCAGTGAGCAGAAAGGTGGTTTATGCCATTTCTGCAACAGGACAATTCTGAGGATTGTGCAAACAAACTTTTCTCCAGTTGTTTTAACTTGGACCTAGTTACCCATGGCCCTAAGCATCGCTGGAGAATGGTAGATCTCTGCCCCCTTTCTTGTTCTGCCTTACTTGCTAGTCCGCTAGTCAGAAGAACACAACCTAACAGACGATTTGAACGGCTGGAGTGGTACAAAGAGGGTGCCGTAAGGGTGACAATTTAGACCAAAGATTTTCAGTTCAAGGCAAAATAAGTAAGCCTTTATAGCCCTGTCACCCCACTCTACATATCACTGTGATTTCTCATTTCGTCTACTACATGAAATGTAAGCTGCTCACCTTCACTTTACAGTTTCTTTGTGGCCTTGCTCTGCCCAGCCAACCTGCAGTTGTTTGCTCAGTTCCTAGCAGTTGATGCCTGCCTCTGCTGGGTCTGGTTTGGGCATCCTTAACCCACTTGCTACATTTTCAAACAAGTCCATTTGGGTTCCCTTCCATGCCTCTGCACTCACATAGGGGGAGAATTTCCTATAAACATTTGCAAAACCACTTCATTGTCCTCTGTCTTATTCCTCTCTAAAACTCTACCTACAAACAGCTTGAAATCAGCCAGACTAATGGTGTGTTAGTGCAACCACCTGTTATACCAATCAGTTTTGGTTTGCTGTTTCTTTGTACTCCCTTACATCCTTTTATCCTACATCTGTCTCTTGCTTTGATTATAAGGTCCTTGGAGCCAACATGTAATGCAATAGGATCTTAATCTATGGCTAGTACAAACTCTGGGGTAACAGAAACCATAAAAATGAATGAGGCAGTTGTGCAGGAAATGTGCATTGTCATGAAATGCTATCAGCTGTGATAGCGTTGTCACAAAATGCAATCACTGCATAAAATGCTGATCTCACTGACTGGTCAAAACTCTGACTTCAGTGAAAGCCCGGATATTGCCCTCTGTCATTAAATCTTCAGATAGACCCATGTTTTTGAGTAATCTTTTTTCTTTGTCAGCAATGATCAGAAACCTCCCTCTTTGAAGTAATTTTGATAATATCATTACCTGTTGGCCACTGTCTTATCTTATCTGGTCTTCATTCTCATTTCTCACCTACCTGTTCTGCAGTGCAGAATTATGTGTGTTTATATACTGCCAAAAATATTTATGACTGTTGTCAATAATTAATATTTACTGACAGTGAGAATATTACATGAAGCACTTTGTCAGAATGAATCTATAAATTACAAGAGGTTACGCTGATGAATAACCAAGAGCATCTTTCATTTATCATCTTATCTCAAGCAAAGCAAACAATCTTTTTAGAAATACTGCTGTACGATCCAAGCTGGCCAAAACCAGCTTTGGAGTTCAAAAATGCCCACTCATGTTTAGGCTGAATATTCAGTATTTCCTACGCTTTGTTTCATAAATATAAATAACCATTTGGAGGAAAATTCTTCCTAGAAACATGCATATCTCAAACTGAAAAAATAAGAAATGTTTTTGAAAAGTAAGAAATGCTCTGTGATATGAACATGCTGCTTCTATTAACCCATTATTGGTGTTTGATTTTTTGTTCATTTTGCAACAAGCTCAGGGTGTCCAGATCATGAGAACATATCATTCCTTTTCCTTCCCATTTCCTCTTTATTTTTTTCCTCCAGAAGCTCAGAACTCAGCTGACATACCCTTGACGTTATTTTAAAACACCTTTTGACAGTCTTGTCATAAGGGACAGGGCTGTTCTTTTTTAAAAGCAAAACTCACAGTCAATTTAAAGATTGTAAGCTACAGCCCGTGTTCCACTTGAGGCATCGGGCTTTCCCAGGTGTGAGAATGGGTTCACAGAAAGTTCAATTGTTCACAGCAAAATTGAAAAATGAAAAGGAGGGAGAAAGAAGGGGTCTGCCCCCGCAACACACACATACATCTCTCCCCACTGTACCTCCCCCCTCACCCCACGAGGATGCAGGCTGTACCCCATGCACATCGGAAATGGACCCGGCGAGGCTCTCGGCGCAGCATGCACACGCGGAAGGGAGGGGGATGCCTTCGCACGGTCTGATCATCACCATAAAGAGTTAAAGAGAGAGTGAAATGGCTAACGTACACACACCCCGCTCCATACCGGAGAAGAGTCTCCCAGCTGAGGTTTATGCTCTGTGAGGACCAGGCTGAAACTGACGGCCCCCACGGCCACGCTGGACACCCCTAACCCTATCTCCAGCACGGAGAGCACCAGGAGGCTCCCGATGATCTGGCTGCTGGTGCACATCCTCCCTCGGTCATCCTTCCTTCCCGATCAGCCGGGGAAACCGCGCATCCGCCTTCTCCTCCGGTGCTCCCGCGGCCCTAAGTCGCCCCCAAACTTTTCTTCCTTCGCCGGCAGCCGGGGCGGAGCGGCGCATCCGCGGCCGGCGGGCGCTGCCCTGCCGAGGGGCGGCCCCGGTGCCGCCGGGCCCCGCGCTCGCACCGCTCAGCGCCGCGCCGGCAGCGAGCGCGGCCGCGGCGCCGCGGAGCTCTCCAAGGTGCCGGCCCGGCGGCGGGAGCGGGCGCGGCTGCGGCCGGCCGGGCAGAGCGGCGGTCGGTGTGCGGCACCGCGCTCCTCAGGGGCTGCGCCTCCTCCGGAAAAGTCGACCTTGTCTTATCGCCTCCTGCGCTCTCATTGAAATGACCTCACTGGGATTTTTCTCCTCATCCCTTATTTCTCTCCCCCCTCCCCGTCTCTTCCTGGGTTGGGGGTGGGGGGGAGAGGAGTGTGGCGAGCCCACCCCAGCTATATTTATGTACGAATCCAGACCCAATGCACAGGCGAGGCGCTACGGCAGCCCCGCCCCAGGGCCACAAGGCACGGCACCTTCCTCCGATCCTCCCCCCGGCTCGCACACCTCCTCCGTCCCGCACCCGATCGGGCTGGCGACAGGACGTGGAGAGCCCTGGCCATGCCAGCTGCAGGCTGCCGCCGCGCAACGCGCCCCTAAAAGGTGAGCCCCCGTGATGGGGTGTGCGCAGGCCTCCCTCCTCCCAGGTACTGCTGTCAAAATTGAGGAGGAAGTCCATCTTCCTCTTGTATTAGTGTAAGGTCTGGAGTCTGTCATGTCTCACCACTGCAAAACTCTGGTCTCCTCCAAAACACTATTGGTGAAACAGGCAACTGCTGTAGCCATTCTTGTCACTCTGACAACGGCTGCAACTGTGCCAGTCCTAAAGCAAATGAGCAACAAAGCATAGTATAACAAGAGATCCAGAGCTGCTACTAGAGCCATACTGGATTGCTTGGTACCAACCTTTATTCCTGTGGCTTAGATACAGGGAATGCTTTGCCACTCTGACTGCAATTTTACAATCCAGATGTGCTTTACAACATGGTAACACACAAACACTAAATCTAGCACATTGGATCTCCTAAATATGGATCACTAACCTACGAATAGTTACCTTAACAACAGGGCAAAAGCACTACTTGAACAATTATATCCCCCAAATCTAGATCATGATTCAAAGACATCAGCTTCCTGCAAGATTTAGCTAATTTTCTCTATAAATATTCTATGTTTTTATTCTAAGCAAAACATAAATGGAATTTTTCCTTATATGTGAAAAACTCGCATTCTTATCCTGTATAGGAATCCTACACTCAGGCAGCAGAATCCAGAAGGGCAGTCTAGACTTATCCATTATTTTCATGGTACAATTTGGAGACAAGAGTGTGAGATTAGCAGAGTCCTGACTGAACTTATTTCTTTGGGCTCCAAAACATGTCTCTTGTGTTTTGAGAAGACAGCAATTGAACCACACTCATGGGTGGAAGACAGGATGCTAAAGTGCAGGAGAGCAAGCTATACATATGTATTATATACACTTGAGAATATTAGATCCACCATTACAGGTCAGAGTTTAGATCTCATTTGTAGAAATCTTGCATACTTAATTGCTGTGAGTAGAATTAGACTGGCATCAAAGCCTGTCACCTTAAGCTGTTTATGTTCTTTAGGTATCCAAGAGTGAGAGAAAGGGGTTCTGAGATAGGATCTTATTGCTTTCTAGTTTAAAACTTTAGCTGTTTCATATTTTCTCACACTTTTCCCAGTTCACAGAAGCAGAACAGGTGACTACATCTAAAGGAAAGCTGCATTATAGTTAAACTTGAATTGTCCCCTTTCCATCTGTTATATTTTTAATGATACCTAACATCTCTGATCATTAAAAATCAAGGCACAGCATAAAAGTTCCTAAGCTACTATATTTATGTAGGAGGATGGAGAAAGCGCAGATTTTCAATTACCCACATGGGTGTAGGAAGGTGTTTCTGCAATGACAGTATCCTTATTATGTCAGATTGTTATAAACGTTAAAGTATGCTAAGGTGCAATGATTTTACTGCTCAGAGTATATTTTACCAGGACTACAAAAAACAGTGGTGATAAGTGGGGAATTGCATAATGACAGATATAATTAATATATTTAATACTTGCAACCAGATAGAGTGCCTGTCGTATCAGGATAGAGCTCGTGTGGCAGAAGTAAAATTTCCATAAACAGCTTGTTTTATGTAACATTTCCACTTCAGTCATAATAAGCTGTCAGAAAGATGGGGGGGCAAGAGACCTTGTGAAATGTGTGTCCTAGATGGAGATCACTTCATGTGACTGTTATTAAAACAGATATCAAACCTGAGTCCAGTGGCAGGAGAGGAAGTGCTCTGGGTGCCTGCTTTTTAATCTGCAGATTGCAGAGAGGTGAAGAGCTAAGCAAGACCTCAGGCAGAGTTAATAAGACTGCCCAGGAGGAGCTGCATGAGTTATCTCTGGTTTGCACCCTTTCAAATAAAGACAGGAAGGAAATGCAATATTCTAATCATTATCTTTTTAAAATGAAAAGATACAGTCTTTGTCCTTGTAATCTCTTTAGTTTATTTGTACTATGGTGCTGCATCATCATTATGTACTGATCTAGGCAATTAACTTTACACATGGGAGTATTCATGCATACATTTCAGCACATGCTTACATCTTTGCAGTATTAAGGCACTCTTTTCCAGAGTTATTTAACTGCTTACTGTCTCAACTGGTTGGTTTTGAAATGTTTCCTCTATTTCTGATTCCCATAACAAAAAGATTACGATTAAATACTAGGGAAAAAAAAATTAAAATCATTTGATATGCAGGCAAGTTTTCATTATGACTGCGGAAAGTTAAATACTGAAATCCCATCTCCAAAGTACAATTACTAGAGTAATGAGGGCTTTGGAATTTTTTAATTTAAACTGTTGAATTCATGAACAAAAGTCATCATTCTTATTCTTCTTGACTTCTTTGAAGGAAAACTTTTTTCCTCTTTTTTATCATTGGAGACTTTAAAATGGTTCATGACAAAAAAATTCTAGTCACACAGCGGGATGAAGGGTAATTGGATGACATAGTCCTGGCAATGAAGAAATAGAAATCAGAGTACAAAGATTTGTTTATACTAAGTTCCTTTTATATGGCTCTGATGACCAAAAGAAGAAACACTAAGGAGGTTATAGCCTCTCCATTGGAAATGACCAGATTTATGTAACGCTTCCGAGCATCATGTTAAAGTCGTTGAATTTATTTATTCCCTAATTCCATGTGTCTCTAAAACAATACTGTAAAGAGCTTTATTGTGAATAAGAACTGGGCCTATAACATTAAATCAGAATTCAAGCCATTGAATCCAATTTAGCCTAGGTAAATTGTAAATAAAATTGAAATTATATAGCTATCCTATGGCTGCTTAGAAGATGAGAAATAAGTTGGTGCAGTTCCAAGATGGGAGGTACTCATCCCCTAAAAGTTCCTGTTACTAATATGCAGGTATAAGGTAGCAGTCATGGGCAAATAAACAGAAATTTGGGTGGTCTTGGAAGCTGGATCACTCTTTTACTTTATGGATTTTCTTTTCTAGCCAGTCCCAAGGAATATCAGTTGAGCTATCTTGGAATAAATGACATAGGCTAAATGACTTCTACCACTACATTCTTTAGGAAATGGAAAAATTCAGCCTCAAGGGCAGCTTGAAAGTCCTCTTCTTTTCACAGGCACCTTCTGCTTTCGCCTTACTTTGGGGATTCCATTTCTTTATACCGATTTGTCACCTGGATCCCTTCAATTAAATTTGACTGAAGCAAAAGCAATGGAGAGCAGCAATCTAACAATGTCTTTTAAGTGTTTGGGGTGATACAGTGCCTTGGGTTCTATAAAGAGATGTCCATTGATTTCATTCTAAAACCAGCTGTATCAATTGCATCCTATGTATAGAAAAGTGTACAAAACAGTCTTTAGAACATTCCCTCTTTTTTTTTGGTGCAAAATCAACTCTTAGTACATTTTACTCCTTAGTTCATACTCTAATTTAACTGCACTGATATTCTAAAATGAGAAGCAAAACCCATCACAATCTTGCAAGGGAGAAGATAAGGGACTGACATTGATTTTTGTCTGCTTAAAATTCAATACTAAGACAAATTTTCTGCTGAATGAGTAGCTCAGCCCCAGCAAAGCTAGGATCTGTGGCACTTATGCGGCTGTTAAGGTTGTTAGGTCACAATTGTTTTTCTTGGATCGAGTCATTAAGGTATTGTCTTATAACACGCAAAAAATCTGATGACATAATCTAAAACTACTTGGCACATGTTTTCATTCAAGAGAAGTTAGAGGATTTGTGACAGTCATTGATGTTGGGTGGAAAATTTCACACGTTTTCAGGTTCAGGTTGAGTAGTGAAAATTGGATGGACTCTGTATAGGCCAAGTTAAAAGTGGTTATAAATTACTTTTTCTTGGTTTTATTCTTAACTACCTCCTTTTTTATACAACTGTAAGAAAGTCTGTTCCCCTTAAGGCACCTTTTACTAGTTTGAGAAGGATCCTCCTTCAGTAGAAGATATAAGAAACCTGCACACAAATTCTAAGTCTCCTGCTACTCATCAAAACATTAATTAGAAGCGCATGTGAAATTACTTACCCCCATGTTACATACAAGGACATGAGTCACAGGATCTTTAAAGTGACTTGCCTAACATTGTACCTAAAGTCTGTAGCTGAACCAAGAAGGTCCCTTTCATCCAACATCAATGTCCTGTTAAATAAACACACTTTCTACATTAATATGGTTTCGGTGGAAGCTGTAAGAAAGGATGATCATCAGAAAAGTCTAAGTTTTCCCAGGAACTGTGATTCCCTGGCTCTGCAGCACATAGTTCCCTGGCAGTGAAGACCCTTGGATGCATTTGCCGACCCATGTCTGCCCAGCAGCTCTGTTCATGAGTATAATATACAGCACTCAAATGCCTAATTAAAACAAGTACTCTTCTGTTACATACATAAATATGAATTTAATACTTGTAAAACAGTTCCTGTCCATTTCTTGGTGCAGTAGTGCTGTGCTAAATAGCCTCTCATAGAGATCTGGGGAGCATAAATCAGATGAAAAGACATTTGGTAACCCAGAAGGATGAGCTTTATAGACCCATCACCTCTGATCCACTAAAAGGAGATGTCACCCACTGAGGAATCTAGAGCAGAATATAAAACTGTTTGCTCTAGGAGCTGTTTTGAACTGTATGGTCAAACACTGGGTGTATGAAGTAATTATATACTTACCAGAGAATCATTAAAATATTTATGTTCTTTCACAGGATGGACAGGCTCTTTAGTAGGGACATAGGAGAGTTCAACAGTACTCGCTTTCCAATGCGATTTAGGCCAGTGGTGGCCCATCAACACAGTTTCCTTTGAGAGGGAGCACTCCCTCCTTAGTAGGAGGAAGTCATTTAAGCTGTTAAGGGAAGGTTTTCTGGAGATAATATCTGTGTAGGATTGTACTCTGCTGAGTAAGATCTAGATGTAAGGAAAAATCATATTGAAATAGGATTTCTGTGGGATTCAGGATTAAAGAATAAAGGAAAAGATCTCCCTACCATGGAGAAGAAAGGCTTGGAGCGATCTGCTTTTGGGGGACAGAAGCAAAGAGGGCTGGGGACTGACAAGACTGGAAGTCAGCAACTTATCACTCTGAGCTGAGCTGTTGTTTTATGCTAATAGCTAGAGAAGGAGAACATTTTAATGGAACATTTTAATGTGTTTGTTTCCATGAGGAAGGAAAACAAAGCCAATACTAGTCTCCTTAACAACGTAGGCAAGCATTACATTTTTGTACCCACTTTTGTCCTTATTTTGGGGGTAGCAAATGCAATTCTGTGATGATGACAGCATAGCTTGTTGGAAAAGGGTGAGGAGGAGACCAGAGAGGGATCGCTGGGCAGTGACAGGGCTGGGAAGTTTCAGCAGTGCTTATGGGGCTAAGGGAGTTTAAGGGGAATCAGTGGGATTTTGGTGGGCTGGGGCTGTGAGAGAGAAGATGGGACAGTTCAGTAGGGCATGAGAGGAATGGGAAGTGAGAGTGTTTGGAAAGTAATGCAGGGTCTTCCTATCTCTTGCTTATCCTTGCAAGTATGCGTGGACTTGCTACAAGCCCAAACCCTTACACATGAATATTTTGAATATGTGAGGGGAAGAGAAGAGTCACATAATGCCATTCTTTCCACAAGAAGGGGAAAGAAGAAGTAGCGTGGGATAGAAAATTCAAAAAAACCTTGTTGAGGACTTCTCATTTAGATGCCGAGGGGCTGTGAGTTAAAAAGTGTTGGGGCAAAGACTGCCTTGCCCACTCTAACCTGTGCATCAGCACAGCAGGAACAGAGTTCCATGTTGATTCATTAAGTGCCTGTTTCATCTGACTTGTGTCTGACCAAATAATCTGGTCCCTCCAGCAACCTGATGACTTAAGCTATTATGTATGATGTTTATGAGAAACTGAGGAAGGAATGGGGTCTTATACTGCAGAGGTGAGTCCTTGTTGAAATCTCCAGCTTTGCTCTGTCTGATGTGTGTATTACCTCGGGGTCCTAGTGGACAGCAGGATGACCATGAGCCAGCAGTGTGCCCTTGTGGCCAAGAAGGCCAATGGCATCCTGAGGTGTATTAGAAGGGGTGTGGTCAGCAGGTCGAGAGAGGTTCTCCTCCCCCTCTACTCTGCCCTGGTGAGGCCGCATCTGGAGTATTGTGTCCAGTTGTGGGCCCCTCAGTTCAAGAAGGACAGGGAACTGCTAGAGAGAGTCCAGCGCAGAGCCACGAAGATGATTAAGGGAGTGGAACATCTCCCTTATGAGGAGAGGCTGAGGGAGCTGGGTGTCTTTAGCTTAGAGAAGAGGAGACTGAGGGGTGACCTCATTAATGTTTATAAATATGTAAAGGGCAAGTGTCAAGAGGATGGAGCCAGGCTCTTCTCAGTGACATCCCTTGACAGGACAAGGGGCAATGGGTGCAAGCTGGAACACAGGAGGTTCCACTTAAATTTGAGGAAAAACTTCTTTACGGTGAGGGTGACTGAACACTGGAACAGGCTGCCCAGAGAGGTTGTGGAGTCTCCTTCTCTGGAGACATTCAAAACCCGCCTGGACGCGTTCCTGTGTGATATGGTCTAGGTAATCCTGCCCCGGCAGGGGGATTGGACTAGATGATCTTTCGAGGTCCCTTCCAATCCCTAACATTCTGTGATTCTGTGATTCTGTGATCTCTTAAGGTTTCTTAGTAGGAGAGGATGCTCTGAAAAAAACTGGGACAGGAGAGGAGGATTTTCACACCACCTCTGGTTCTAAGTTAGAAAGAAAGGTTCTATTTAGGATCTTTGCTTAGATGGTTGCCAAGAAGATGACCTGCAGTAATACACTAAATAGAGGCACTTTGAATTTCTCACTCTCATTTTGAACCACTGGAGAAGTTATTCCGTAGCTCCGTAGTACATCTCATAGCTCCACTCCTGAAGCTATGAAGCTATGGAGAGGTGTTATAGAGGTATATGGCATGCATATAGCAGCTCTACAAATTAAAAAAAAACCCCATTGCTGTGCAGTGCCTTCTTATACTCTAGTCAGTAATCACTAAACATACTAACAGTGAGCATTTTGTTCAGACCATTTCTGAAACCTGCCTACAGTCCTGAAGCTATTGCTTTTTAAGTAATGCACTACCGTACTAGGTGTGAACATACAAAAGTTACCAGATACAGTTCCTACCACCAGCTACTCCACAAGGATCTCACTGGCATCTTCTGAACACATCGCATTTTCATCTTGTCCTCTGCAACAAACTGAGAAGCTTTCAAATGACATTTATGTTGTCTTTGCTTGCAAGAAATCTCCACCAATTTACTCTGCTGGTTGGGATGAACACTAAGCATACTGATCCAAAATAAAAAAGAAACATAAATCTTTATTCCCAATAATTCATTCGATGTAATGTCCAGGAAAAATCCTGACTTAGTCACATTTTTTTTTAATACATTAACCTTGAATGTTCAAAACAAAGCAAAAGTGAGATAACATCATTACTGTCTTGCTATATAAACAGAAAGTATAAACAGTCTCTGCAGGATAGTGAATTAAAGTGCTTTTTGAATTGTGTGACTTACATAGCCCATCTGACATTCTTCCATCTTTCAGTCTCTGGCCTTCACTTTGTGCGGTAAGTTTCATATTCCACAGAAGTCCATTAAATCGAGATTTAATTAAATCTGGATGCAGTCAAAATATTTTTTACAATGATTCTCAAACCTAAAATGCCATGAAATGAGCATCTAACTAGAAGCTCAGTACATTATAGATCTGCCATCATTTTTTAGAATCCTGCAACACATTCAAGTAATAAAGGTTAGAAGGTGTCTTAGTAATAGCAGCCCTCATATGGTATAACACTCAAGTGCATGTTCAAAATTCACCTTATGAATAATGCTCTCCTGAATGAGGATGAACCTAACACATGTACAGCTAAATATGCACTAAAAGGCTTTGCTGAATCAGAGTCATTACAGCCTTCATCACGTAGATTCACAAAGCTCACATTTGCCTAAATGGGAGAACAGCCTGAACGAGGGCTAGAATAAACCTGCACACGTTAAGTGGCCTGACAGACTGTGTAACTCATGCATGATAAGGATTTGTGCTGCTGCAGTAACTAGGAATAATGCCAACATGGAAAGTGGCACTCGAGAACCTCAGGACCAGTATCTGCTCCCGTTTTTGGCATCCGATACACTGTAGAAAAAGGCAGAGTCCAGGCTCCAGCTGTTGCCTGCTCATATTCTTTGGATGAGTCATGAAAGAGAAAACAGCTGGGACAAACCCTGTTAAGAGCCCTAACTTGAAGCCTGTTAGGATAGTTTTGCAGATGAATAAGGAGTGTGGTTATTTCCCCTTTGCTAGCCCTTTTAATTAGATCAGAATCTATATCTCCCACTGAGTAATTTTTTCCGCTGATGGGATGCATTGTGTCTAGCAAAGTCCTTCAGCATGGGACACCTGGGCTGTTACTTGAGTAGATTTGGAACTGGGTTTTCTTTTGTTGCATTATACTTTTGCAAAACAATTGTTAAAATTTTGAGCCCAAGGTAAAGCACAGAAAAAAATCATAAAAAATTCAAAATAAAAATGAAAGCATTTGGGGACTAAACTTTAATTATTTCAACTTTTTCAATGTTAGGCAAAAATAGGAATTAATGGTTAACAAAAAGGTTTTCCTTCAGCCGCACATGCCTCCATCAACCCCTTTTCACTGCTAAACAGTAATAATTATTTTTGTAAGAAGCACACTGTATAGAGAAAGTGAAGAAGGACTCCAAAATGGTAAGCTCAGAGGGCATAGAGTTGAAGGAGTGATTTGTCAACATTCCTGGAAATCATTGTTTCTCTTGGACTACATCCAGCAAATTGTTAGTTTCTGTAACACATGATTTTATTAAAGATTTATAGTCTGATCCAATTCCTTGTCTAGTTGGTAGAAATCTTTCTATTGAATGAAATTAAGTTGAATTGGATATAGCTGTGTAATGGCTATTAGTTGGTCAACATTTACAAATAGCTTTTGCTGCTGAAACAACACAGGGTATATTGATAGACTGAAATCCTACTACATCCATCGATAAAACTCGGACTGATTTTGGTCAATAATTTCTGTATATTGATGACGGTTCAGCAGCAGCTGCTGAATCTGCTGTCTGGCTGGGAAAGTTGTCCAGTCACATCACTTTCATGGGCTTAGGGAGCTTATGCAAAAATGGCCAGTGTTAACAGCAGGAGGAGGCCAAAGGCACCCTGGCTCTTTTTTCACCTAATAAAATCACATCTGGGCTTTATATGAAGATATGCTATGGATGTAATATTATAAGTTAGAATTCTGGCCTTACAGCTCTGAAGAGCAAGTGTTACCTGAAACAACCATCCCTAGAGACACATCTTGAGTCCTCTGGGCTGCTGGTTGTGCTTGGTGCATGTGGTTCCCACGGGATTCAGTCAGATCAGTTCACACATATCTAACAAAGAAAACAGGTCCCATCATCAAAATCTCCGCTTATGTAGCTACTGTCGTGCTTCTTGCCAGGAGAGCTCTGCTTGCTCAGGTAACTGCCACCTGCCGTGGTGGAACAAGATAGGTGCACTTAGGTTTGCATTTGAGTGTTAATGACTCTTTCTAATTAAATGTTCAAATAACAGTGCATCAACAAAGCTATATTCCGTAGTTAAATTGTACAATGATTAATTTAGTAGCGTTTTAACTTGGGTGAGCAAGAAAAGAATGTATCTCAGCAAAAAACTGCTGAGGAACATCTTAATTGCAATTGTTTCAAGATAAAGTACTGAAGGCACAGGAAGGATTACAAATAATGATCTTAAAATTACATCCGTCTGGCAGCAATTACTGTAGTTGAGAAATCAAAAAAATCCCATACCTTCCAAACTTGCAGAACCGTGAGTACTAGCTAATAGTAAAGACTGATTTTGTAATAATTTCTAGCAGTCATATTGCAATAATATTTTCACTTCTGCTTAGTGCTTTCCATCCTGAAAAGACGATCACAGAGCTGTGTTGTGGTTTCTGATTCAAAGCACATTCCCCAACATGTGTTCCTGATACATTTTTTGACATTGCATGTTATAGCTCAGTATGATAATTACACCAAACTACTTTAAAAAATGCTTATTACTGCATAATTATTTTTGAGGGTTGTTTTTTGTTTGTTTATGTAGAGAGAAAATCAAAGCATAAAACAATAGTAACCTAAGAATCATGTATTTTAAAAGCTTTCACAGACTCTCTCATGCCTTCCTTAAAATGTGTCTGCAAGCACCACAGCCTCTGATGGAATGGAGCAGGTTATCTTCATGGGGCTGACATTTTCTTTCAGAGCTGGCACTGTGCTACTCTGAGAGACACCCTCCATCAGACCTTTATGTAGGGGAGGAAGAGCACTGCCTTCGGCCAGACACTCTCAGCCATCTCTAGGAGACTTCGTTCCTGTTTGCTTTTTACATTTCTTGTTTCACTGGGGCTCAACAGATTGTCTCTCACAAAAACATGATTTTCCCCACTGTTGTTCCACACTCTCTCAGTTTAAACCATACCCACAGAAGTCATTGATTATGCTTTGCATCTTTTGACTACTTTAACACTACCATGAAAAAAAAGAAGTGGAAACTATTTTTATGACCTGCCAGCCATTTCAGGATATTTCCCTTTTAGTACATTTGATATGAGCCTTTTCTCCCAAGTGTATTAGGAATAATTTAAAATGCAGTTGAGCTGTATATTTTTCTCAAAATTTAATTTTTAATCTAAACTAAATGTCCCCAAAACAGTATTTTCCTTTTGAAAATGAAATGCTAAATGTACACATAATTAAAAAAATAAGATATTTTAAATTTATTTTTTAAATGGAATTAAAATATAATGTAAATTGTGTCATGTCTGCAAGATGCCTGCATGAAAAATGGTGACAGTTCAGAAATAGATGCTTTTATGAAAACCAATATTTTGGAGAAAAAAAGAGATGTCACTTAAATATAATAAACAGAAAATATATTTTCCCACTGGCCATGGTACCTCATGTCCCTTCAATAGCACTCTAGAAATAACAGCATAGATTTCCGCTTACTCTTCCATGATATTCGGAAATTGGAAGGAAAAGATGATAAAACATCATTGAAATAAGCATATTTTAATCGGTTCCTAGCTAATGTGGTCAAGTGCAACTCAAGATAGATCAAACAGATTTCTGTCATTTACAGACTTAAGTAGATTTAAAGTTAAGCATTGAGTGCATTAATCTATTTTAAACCTGGTGGAGCTGAACCAATGAATTATCATCCAAGAATCTAACCTGTGGGAATGGATATGAATAAAAGCCTCCTGCATCCGTGTTTAACTACAGAATAATTATGTTTTTTTTAACTTTGCCTGCTCCTACCACATCACACACACCTTTTTATTCATCAGATATTTCTCAGAGCTGTAGTACCTCAGGGAAAACTATCACCCCTGGAAGATTGTTTTGTCATTCATAATTCATTTATGGTTCCTATCACTGTAGATATAGATTACAAATCAAGATATGGAATTTGAATATAGAATATAGAAATATATATAGGAATACATAAAAAAACCCATGTTGTTTACAGGAGATTGTCTTTTTATATCTGTTTTAACATTGCTTCAAATTATTTAATGTTCCTCCTAGTTACTGATTTAGAAGGAAAATTTGCGCTTTCAGAGAAGAATGCGATTGCCCTTGTTAAACATTCAAATAATTTAAATTTGTCAATCAAAAGATGTTCTTACTTGTTTAGGATCTAAACAAAGCCTTTTCTGAAATCTTCTTATCATGGAAAGACAGATAAGCTATTTGTATATGGTACTACCTATATAATATTAATAAAGAAAACAGGGCATCACAACTTGAAAAAAAAAACAGAAAACATTCACCAGAGTGAAACCTGTCAGGCTAGTGAAATATGCCACAAATCAACTATGCCAAATTCATAGTCACATTTAAAGTTAAATTTAAAAAAGCCCTGTCCAGATAATTTGTATTCCCTTATGTCACTATAAATCAGGAATATGAGACTGAAACTACTGTGCCATCAGCAGATGTAAAAATCCACACACCACATGCTTGTGTATAACCCTTGCATTTCCAGGGCAACATAAAGAGATGTAAGTATATATAAGAACCAGAAAATTTGCTTCTCATTAAGTCATTGAGTCTATTAAATAAGAACCTGATGTTCCCTGAAAATAACATAAAATGAGTGAATAAACTATTCCACAAATGACTTAAGCTCAGATGCAGAGAGTAAGGGGCTTCTCTGCACCATTGGACTGAGGGTGAGCAGTGGCAGGTTCGGTTTCCAGATTTGTTGATGAGACAGAATGACAAAATGACAGGATGGTTGAGGTTGGAAGGTACCTCTGGAGGCCATCTGGTCCAACCACCCTGCTGAAGCAGGACCCCGTAGAGCAGGTTGCTCAGGACCATGTCCAAACAGCTTTTGTATATCTCCAAGGATGAAGAGTCCACAACTTCCCTGGGCAATCTGTACCAGTGCTCAGTCACTGTGAAAAAGTGTTTCCTGATGTTCAGACAGAGCCTGCTATGTATCTGTTTGTGCCCATTGCCTCCTGTCTTGCCACTGGGCACCACTGAAAAGACCCTGGCTCCATCCTCTTTGCACCCTCCCTTCAGGTGTTTCTGCACATTGAGACCATGTGAGCCCTCTCACAAGGCTCTTATTTTCATACTGCATTTCCTGTTTGTAAGGCAGAAATAATCTTTGTGCTTTCCTTTTTGTCTGATTCGATTTAGAGCATGCCCTCCTCAGAGGCTGGTTCTTGTTATGTGTCAGTACTGTTGCTGCTGCAGTGCTGTTTGTTCACACAGAAGACAGCAGTAAGTGTTGTTGCTCCAGGTCTGAATCAGTAGGGTTTTGCTGTGATGCCAGCTCAAGGCACAATATTCTGTGGTTGGACAGTCATGACAATGCTTCAGCCCAGAGCCTGTCAGCAATAGAGTATCCTCATTGAAAGGAAAGTCCTCAACTCTTTACTGGATCTAAGCAAGGTTTCCTTGTGATGTGGTTCGTGATAACCACCCCGGCTCTTGAGGACAGGCTATGTCCCTGAATTCCACTCTTGTTTCAAGCAGGATAAAGGCCTCCAATCAACTGAAGAGCCAGGAAACCAGCCTTTCCTTTCTTGGAAATAAATGAGTGCTTTTTGGTTTCAATTTTTTTGCTCTCCATTTACAAAAGTATGTGAAGAGAAACATTAATTACAGATTTTTTTTTAAATCTTTGCTGTTGGGCGGAGAGAATGCTGTATAATCTTGAGAATTCATAACATGTCCATAGGCATACAGTTTTCTTAAATAAACAGAACAATTAGTAGCTTGACAAAAAGGGCTGAAGTTATTTCTTGCTATTCAGTTTCCAAAAAAACCAACTATTATTCAATGTATTTTAGCTCCAGAACAACATTTTTCAAATTAAATTAATTCAAAGACATCACAGGAAAATGCCTCAGGATGAGGGTAAATATAGCATAATCTCTGATACAGTCTATTTTAATAGATGTTGCTGGCTTCAATCCTTTATGTTGCCATATAAGCATAAATCACAATTTGAAATTATTTGAGCAGTAATGCAAAAAAAAAAAAAATAAAAAGATCAGTACAAGCAGTATCTATGAATAGATATGGTCAAACAATTTTAAGGGAACAATTCTTTCAAGAAAATATAAATTACATGGGAATGACTTGATTTCAATAACATTTTTAATTTAAAAATGTGAAAGATTTGCTTTATTTCCCCTTAGTCATTTTGTTTTCCACTTTTTGTGGATTGATGTGAAAGTATTCTATATATAATAATAACTATTAACTTGATCTTGACATTCTGTGGCAAAAGGAAATGTTGTAACTTGACTTTGTTCCAACAGGACAGAAATCAAGTTAGAAGCATTTCGCACAGAAAGGAGGGTAATGTTTCTGACACCCTCCAGAAGTAATCGTACTAGTCATCTTCAACAGCTACAGAGGTTATGGTGTAGGCCAACTAGTTTGTCTGCCCTGCATGCAACTTGAAAACTAATGTTTTCCATGTATAAGGAAATTGCCTGACTTAAACTCCTAAGTGAGGTACAAGACATTTCCCACTCCACTGGTCAATCTGCAAAAGAAAAATAGTCCCTCTTCATATTCCAAATACCCTATGCTGTTACCTACTCATCCTCTCTCGTCTTCCATTTCTCACTCTTCAGTAGGTAAAACAGAAGTCTCTCAACAGATTACTGTGGTATTGTAGAAATGCTCGTATCTATGAATATTTCTCTTTTACTTTGGGTTCTTTAAAGTTACATTTGTTTGAAAAATATTTTAAACTATCAATCAGCTTCTTCCCGTGTGTGTCTGCAGGTACTGGTGTCAAGTATTACAGGCTTGGTCCTGCTGTTAGTGAAGTCATTCAAAAAACTTCTGCAGAGATCAGGTACACTGGAATAGATGCTGCAGTAAACCCAACTACAGGACTGTAGAAATTAAATGATAGCAACATTGTGGAGTATATTAATAATCCCACTGATTTCACTGGGCTTCCGATCTGGCAGTGTGAATGGAGGTGCATAGCTGCTTACAATTCCAACACCACCACAAAAAAAGCTATTATATCAGCAACATACAGCTAAAACAGTTTTGGAAGAACAATCTGGATTTTCATCTGCCTTGTGTATCAGCAGTGAAATTGCCAGCTAAACCCTAATTGTGGATTCTTTATGACAGGTAATAATAGGAGATACAGAGAAGAGCACAGCTTGTATTTCAGCTACCATGCTGAGCTGAAAGAGCTAGCAGCTTAAAACACCCCATGTTTTGATTTGTAAGCAAAGCACATTTTATTTGGGTGTCACCAAGAAAGAATACACAAGGGACCATACCGTAGATGGAAGATGACCCTGGGGAAGTCAATAGGAATTTTCCCAATCACTTTAGTGGAACTGAGATTTCATCCAATACCTATTTTCTCAATACCTTGCAGCTTTGCAGGCTTATAAAAAAACCCCTCAAACAATACTCATAAAGAACACAAGAAAGATTTCTCTGCAGAAATATATCTTTGTTTCTTTGTCAAATGCTCTGCCTTGCAATGGAGGCACACTGCTCCCACTGACTTTGGCAGGAGCAGGGCATAGTCATGCAGTGAATAATTTGGCCCCTGAGCTTAGTGCCCTCTCACTGGCTTGGCACGCAACCCTTTGGATAGTGGTCTTGTTCCTTCTGCCTATGCGTTGACTGGAATTTAACATTACATCCACAGCTAATCTTAACTCTTGATAGGTCTCTGAGCAAAGCACAACTTCAGATCATAAATGAAACTGATTCTTTTAAATGCATAAGCCCAGCTAGAAGTTTTGTGACAGCAGATGGTTTCTAAGTTAGCTTTGATGTAATGTAACATAGGATATTTTGTTTTCATCAGTACCGTGTAGCTTTCCCTATAGCTAGTTTTGTGCAGTAACTGGCTCAGTAGATCTCTCATTTAAATATGTACTGGGGTGACGACTGAACTTGGAAACACACAGATGCATTTTTAAGATGAATCTCAGACACATTTCCTAGAGTATGAGCTCAGGTTAGCAGTTTTAAATATAGTCTGGTTGGGAATGACTTTTGCCCTCACTTTGCTGTAACTGTCAGTTGTTTAGACAGGCATCTGACATTCCCAAGTCTGGTGTTTCTTGTAAAATCTCATGCCTGACAGCAGAGAAGAGGTCTTTGAGCTCATTCTTTTCTGCTTTGCACCTACCAGGCTCATGCTCAGAGAAAGTATGAAGTAACTAAAGTGTCACAAAATTGGAATAAAGTCATCTCATCTCAAGAATATGTGTCATGGACAAAACAAGCTAACAGGCAGGGGAGCTGTAGCCAAATTTTGCTTTCTAATACATAGTATTGTTAGTCTTATTTTCTATTTATTCTTTTCAATGGCAAGGTAAAGGTATATTTGATGCTCTGAATCTTAAGCCAGGTTTTCCCTCAATGTAATAAATTATTTAGACCAATATCCTTAATTTTTATTCCATGGTCTTCCTAGTTAATCTTTGTCTAAAAGTTTCCATTATATAGAAAAGTGTTTATTAAGAAAAACTTCAGTTAAGTGTGTGCAGAATTTGACTCACATACATTTATCAACATACCACCTTCTTTTTAAAAATGTTTTATGTTGACTCTGCAAAGTACAGGAAACTATTTATTTTGAGTGGGAGTTTTTAGGTGGAGAATCCTTTGACCTAAAGCTTCACAGAAATGTAATAATGTTCCTAAACATTGATCCAGTAAGAATTCAACTTTTCAATCCTTATTTTTAATAAGTCCTTGGAAGGAAGAATCTTTCACCAACAAGTTTCCTTTAATTCCACATTCACTTTCAGGTTTTTTTGGTGCCACCACAGGACTGCTTGATACCAGGAGATCTCTTGCTGGCTGCAGTTTCCTTTTAAACTCTTAAAATATAAAGCATTTTTGGGAAAAGGAAAGGAAGCACAGAGGCCAGTTCTGCTCTCCATCACAGCTATGCAGACAGGCTGCTCCATTCTCTCTTGGCTTGTGGAAGCCTCTGAGTTCAGCAGCACCTTGCTGCTTCACGCACTGGCTGTTAGGAGGAGACCTCATGTCCTCCAATGAATTGAGTGGCTGGGGCTCAAGAAAGAAGCCCAAGTTATAAAGGAGAAAAAAAGAAAAAAAAAAGCAGCAAGTTGTTTCCTTCTCATTGCTTCCATGAAATTAATTTCCCTAAATTTAGCTACTCTAAAGCTAATTTTCCAAGGAGCTTCTTCTTAGTCTTTTCTGCATTAACCTGTGCAACAAAGCAGCAAAGGTGTCTGTCAATGGCACACACTGGCCTGAACCCATACCAAAAGGCTGCCCACCAATACTCCACCTGATGCTTTTGAGCCCAGGAGTAAGAGGTGGCTGATCCAATTCCCTGTGCATTGCTCATCACACAGCCTGCTCTGCCTTACCTGCATTGACTCAGTGGGTCCTTGAGGCTTGAGTGAATATTTGATTGTGGTCTAAAAGAACTAACACTGCTAATTATTCTTGTGGAGTCTTGGTCTCTCAGCTTTTTGGAAAAACACGTATTGGCCTTGTACTCTGTTTTTGCACTGCGACTCATTTTAGCCAATGGGACGTGCTTTGCATCTGCAGAGCATTAATGAATACCTGCTCATGAGTTGATATCAGAGCAGTTTTGATAGCATAACTGTTACATAAATGCAGTTACTTTGTATAAATATGCATATGCACACCCTAATGAGACTGGTTATACCAGTTTCTCCTTTCAGTAACACTCTTCAAGTTCAACGAACAGCTTAAGCATTGAACTTTGCAACCTCCAGATCAATGGCAGATTTAATGTTGCTGTACATGGTCTTAATACTAAAGGAGAACAAATGCTATCTACCACTGGTGCCAGTCAGGCTAACCAGGTCTGTCTGGCAGTCAAGCCAGCTCTTGAGCTCTGCAAAGCATCTTGTGCCTCCAGTTTCATTAAGCCTAACTCCTCCTCTCATGTTCAGGCCCTCACGGACTACAGAGACAGTGCTGAAGATTAGATTAGTACTCTGCATAAGGCTTTGTTAGATACCAAATAAGCCGGGACTCACATTCTGGCAAGTTGTGCCCTGTAGGTTGTCCTTTATTCATGAGGAGAACATCAGGCAGGCAACTGCTGCCATGCAGTTTTCACAAGCAGGTTAATTGGTTTCCAAAAGCATGACTTCATAGCAACTGACTTAATGTTCTGCAATAATGTTGCTAATGTGTGGGTATAAATGGCAAGGTTGGGGAAGGGGGGAGGTTGCTTCATGACTGACCTCTGTGGCAGGAGGTCAGGAACTGCCCTGTGCCAGACACAGCCAGTTCCACCCACCTCCGCAATGGACCCACCTCAGGACACCAGTGAGCCCAACAGTGGAGCTTTTGTTGCCTCTGAACCAGTCAGAGGAGTTTGTGATGCCTCAGGGAAAATGTATTTCAGAAATGAGAGAAAAGGAGCAAGGCCGGAGGAGCAGGAAGTGCTCCATGCTGGAGCAGGGACACCCCCAGAGGGACTGCAGCCCACGGATGAGCCCACTAGAGCAGATGCACCCCCAGAGGGACTGCAGCCCATAGTATTTAAATGTTGGTCATCTTTGTTTTTCAATACCTGAATCAGTAATTAGATGTTGTAAATTAAGTTAAATTCCCCAAGTCAAGTCTGTTTTGCTGCTGAGTGATTTCCTGGTCTTTATTTTGACTCACGAGTTTTCTCTGCTTCCTATTTTCTCCCCTGTTCCACTGGAAGACGAGGAGTGAGAGAGAGGCTGTGTGGGTGCTTGCCTGCTAGTCAGGGCTAACCCACCATGTAATGCTCATTTTTTCTAAGAAATATTTTTCTCCTAAATATTGCTTGTACGTTGTGTATATTTTAACTCCTTTTAAAATACAAGAAAGTAGACTTGACAGCAATTCACGACGGAAACAGGGAGAGACAAACTAGTTTGTTAGTTCTAAATACCACCAGGTGTATGGGTGGACTAAATGACAGACATCATGCAAGGTATAAACACATTTTTGGGGTCCTTAAACTCTGAGAGAAAATTTAATGGTTTAAAGATGCATACATATGGATAAGGCTTACTGATAGAAGCACAAGTATTATTTCCCTAATATCAATGCTCATGTGTTTCTTCATCTGTTTTAATATATTTAAGATTTTGCAGGTTACATATAATTTTCATTTCATTTCAGAGTTACCTGTTGGGGTTAGTTTCTTCTAAGTGTACAGAAATTAATTCTGTGTACATGCAGGAAGCCAGCTATCAACATCAGAGTCAAATATTCATGTTTCAATACATCTCAAAATGTGTCCAGCCCTTCCTCATCACTATACAAAAATAGTAGTTGAATTCCTCCAACCACAAGTTGTGAGATCTTGCTCATTTTTTATCTGATCACTGCATATGCCCAGGTATATGCAGTAGGTAGCCTCTTTGTATTTCAGCTCAGAAAAAAAATCAGTATAGACAAAACTGCTGCAGCTCATCTGCTGAGTCATCCAGAATAGCTTTTTGTATTTCTCTACCTCTTTGTCCCATTTCAAATAAGATTAGAAATGTTTTTTCTTTTCTGTCTGGTGTGCCCTCTGCCTCTGTCTATTTTCACTTTTTAGTTATTTCACTCTCTAAATTGTGCCTTGCTTATTCTGAGGATTGCTTTTGCACGATATCTTTATCATTTAAGGAGAGGTGCTCTGAAGGTAATAATGATAATATTTTTCAGTTAAATAGGGGATACAACATTTTGCTAAATGCAGATATAACAGTTATTGGCCTCACTAAAAATAAAGGCTGACCAGAGGAGTGTTGAGCAAAAATGATGGAACTTACTATAAGACTATGTAAATGTCATGTGCTGTACAACTTGTTTGCAAAGACTTACTTCAGTTTTCAATTTTCAGTTTCAATTTTCATTTTTTTTCAAGAGTGAGCTCTAGAATTTGAGTCTTCCATGAGCAGCTGTCCAACTGGAGACATTGCTGTGCAGGTGCTTTGAAGTACAAAGAAGTATCTTTAAAAATAAAGCCCTATATATATTTCAGAGAATGTTCCACATCAGCAAGAATCCATACAGATGAGCTGGTGGGTGACAAATCTAAAGAGGGAAGAGGCATCCCACTATAAAAATCTCTTCTGAAAAGAGTGGTAAAGTTACAAAGTACATGACAAAAGGAGGGGTTTGGAGACAGTAAGAACTGACTTTGCCTTACTTTTCTTAAAAAGGGAAAGTATATGAAGAGTTTGAATTTTTTTTTTGTTTCTGTTAGTAACAAGTTCTTCCTTTCTATAATTGAATCTGTCTCAATACACATGGGCTTCAGGCACCTTATGATGATGACGATGATGAGAAAGTGGTTTGCTATACGTATAATGAAACATCCTGCACTGGTATTTCACAATGTTATTTTTGGAAAACCATAAATAAACTCCAAGTAAATTAGAAGTTATGTACACTTCATACAGTTAAAAACAGTTTTAAGCACACCAAGAATGAGTACTCCAGTAATTTTTTTCTCCTCAGTGTCTTAGGGCAGGGTGGTTCAGCTTGCATCCAAAGTGTGCATGGGAAGAGAAGCTAGGATGTTTGCTGCTGATTCAGACAGGGTGCAACATGCTCAGTCTTGATCTGCTCAAATAATAGAGTGCTTGTTTCCTGTGCTGAGGTATGACCACTTTCATGCTCTCCTCTTCAGTAAAGCACATCCTCTGTTCTTCTCTGGATGTTTTCATAGCCTTACAAATCACACTATCTTCTCACTGTTTATTTTGGTGAAATTGCTAAACACTGACCTCCCATTACCTGCTTACTTTTCCTAGTTGAGTGAACTATATCAAAGGTGCAATTCATTTTTCTACCAGCTGACAGAACAAGAAGGAAACTGTATTTTCTCATGCTCAGTTTTTAATTCAGATACAAGCCCACTTAACTAATCACATTTATTAGCATCCTTCTCACAGAGTAGGTTTCTAGTTTGGAATTGTTCATGGAATATTTTCTACAAAATGCACATTAAAAATTAATGAAGTCAGCATGAACAAACACAGTAAATCACTTGTTTGTTTGTCTGGCCACATAATTTTGTAGACCTTTCTTCTATTTACATTAATGCAAGAAGAAAAACATTCACAGTATTAGTCCTATGTGGTTGTGGGGGTAGATGGTTTCTCTACATCCTAATGATGATGGAGGTTTATTGCCAGACTTCTAGTTCTTCATTCATTATAATTCACAAACAACAGAGCTTTAACAACATTGTCAGAGTATAAAATAATTATTTAAAAAATAGACAAGTGAAATTCACAATACAAAATGTCAGCCCAAGACAGGCTATTTATACATACTGGGCACAGGCAAATATTCTACCGTTGTAGCATAAGTAAATGCTTTGAGTCAAGGACTCACTGAGTGTGAAATTCTGATGGTACTAAGACAATGCCAAAATTGGAAAGAAGTCCTTCAACCCTGACTTTAGGGGGGTGTGGACACAGCAGGACATGTTTTGGATGCTATTGGAATGACAATAATAAACATTGATAGCTGTCTACAGTACCTGATGTTATAGCTCAGAGCACTCAGATGGCTAACAGGATATGTGATTTTTCAGGAGCTCTTCTTTCAGAGGCTCACTGTGATCCCGTTGGCCTTGGTGGGAGGACCGTTTGATCAGTGCTGAGTCTTTTGGCATCTCCAACTGAGGAAGCCATAAAAAGTTTTAGACAGAATCTAATAGTACCTCTGCAAAAGTTCCCTCTGTAAAAAAGAGGTTAGGTTGAGTAAAGAAGACAGGCTTTTTTTTTCCTGTATTACTCAGGAGACTGAATATCTGTCTAGATAGCCAGATTGGGCTGTAAATCACATTGGGAAATCTTCCTGCCTGAGGAAGAAATCTTTCTAGATAGTACTGGAGACAAGCCAGGGGATTGGTTATTGTAGGCTGGACTGAGAAACAATCAGTTCTCTGTGATGGTTCTCAGCATGCTAACAAAATGTATGCTGTAAGCCTTTGCTTATTCTGAAGCAGATAGCACTCTTGAATGCTGGAGAAATAAAGCTACTTCATTAGAACTTCCCCACCAGCTCCTTCTCTCTCTGTGGATCCTCAGGGCACTTATTGTCATCATGAGAGTGACTATGTAAAGCAGAGGTGCAGCTTTAGCAAAACACAATGAGACTCTATGGTGAGGTCTGCCACAAATCCTCAGTGAGGTCATAATGAATTAGAGGCCAAAATAATGGTCATCTATTGTGAACCCAAGTAGCACTGCAAGTTAATCACTGGCTATACAGAAAGAATAACTCTAATAGTCACGTCAGCGCCTAAAAATTAATATTAAATTCATCCTAAAATCCATTCCTTAAGAAAATATTTGAACTTGCTTTCCTAATATCCTGCCACATCAATCCAGCTGGACAATTTCTCCCACCACAACAGATTTGCAAAAGGATGGACTTTGAATGATCTTTTAAAGTCAACACATTTAGTTGCTGAAGAGAAAAAAAATAATGCTGACTGATGAGACTTTCCTCAACTCCTCTCTCTCAAACAGGTCCTGGTTGGGAAGATAATATACGTGGTGTGGACAAGGCCATACTGACCATGTTGTGCAACACACTAGCCTCAGGTTTTGAAGTCCTTGTCTTAAGAAGTCCTAATCGTGTTTAAAAAGTGAGGAGAAAGTATTTATTACTAGTATAATCTCCCAAAGAGAAGGAAGAATGTTTCTAAGTAGAAAAAAACTCAAGAAATTTCTCCGTTTCAAGATGAATAATAAAAAAAACACTTCAGTCTAGAGTAGTCAACATCATCTTCATTTTTATTTTATTTGGTACCACAAAAGAATCAATAGATAACCTGGGCAAGGGATACTGGGTGTACAGTATGAGCTGTGCTATGCTTCCCAAAACTACAAAATAATTGTTAAAATGAAAAACTTGCAGCATTACTTTGATCACCAAGGACATCCTCCAGCTCACAATATCTGTCAACAAAGCTACAAAACACAGGATTTTTAGACTTCGGGGAAGAAAAATAAAACAATGGAAGACTCCTAATTTTAAAAGTGTATGAGAAAAGGAGTTTGTAGTCTCTAGCAGGAGAATTCCTAGTAGCATAATTTACTGACAAATGCCAATCCTGAACAGGAGAACAAGTCTCTGAATAAAATACTATCTAAAAAAAATAGTATTTAAATGCATCAATCCTGACTTACACTGGAGCACACTTCAGAAAGCATTGCTGGTATCATCTCACCAAAGGTCACAACCCAGAACCATCACATACATTTTTGTGCAGTCTTGTATATGTAGTAGCTTCATCTGAGACAAGGCTGAACTCAAGATGGAGTTTTATGACATAGCTTGGCTCTGAGTAGGCGTTCCTCTTATGTATGTGCACATACATATGCTTGTGCACAGGAAGTCTTTTATGTGTAGCACACATAAAAATATTGACAAGGAATTATATCTAACATAGTAAAATCAAGTGACGGAAAAACATGCATCTAATTCACAGTTAATATAACTCCATTATTGTCTATGAAATCGTACCACTTTGTGATATTTATCTCAATTCAGTTGCAACAGAGATTAATATAACACAATGTCTAATTCACTAAGAGCTTAAGAACTAAATGTACAGATATGTTAAACCTGTATGTATCTAATTAAAACAGACTAATAGAGAAAGAGAGGAAGATGCAACCAATATCCTATTAATGTCTATAGCTAACAACGGAATGATAAATATTTTTAACTCATTCTTCAGCTGGTGTAAGTATCTATTTACACCACATAAGGACCTGCATTTTTATTTGTCACTGATGCCCAACAACATTTCACCAGGTTTACTTCTAATTTAAGTATATAAGCTTGATTCTGCTTTGGTCTTTATTAAGGCATGTCACAGAACTGAAGTAAAATGTACATCTTTGAGTAGATATGACTGGATTTGTGGATGAAGGAAGAGCAGGGGATGTCTCTTACTTCAACTTTAGCAAGGCTTTTGGCACTGTCTCTCAATACAAGAATACTGTCTCTTAGATACAATATTCTTGTATCCAAGTTGGAACACCACAGTACAGATGAGTGAAAACTAAGTGGGTGAAAAACTGGTTGGACAGCTGGGCTCCAGGAGCAGTGGTTAATGAGCCATACACTACCTGGAGGCTGGTAACAAGTGGAGTATTGCAGCCATCTGTACTGGGACTAGTCCTGTTTAACATCCTTGTTAGTGACCTGTATAAGGTGACAGAGTGCTGCTTGCTCACCAAGTTTGCAGATGAGACCAAGTTGGGGGGTGCAGTTGAGATGCTGGAGGGCAGGACTGCCATCCAGGGAAACCTAGACGGGCTGGGGGAATAGTCCAACATGAATATCATGAAATTCAACCAGGACAAATGCCAAAGTCCTGCACTGGGTTGGACTAATCCCTTGCACCAACTGTGGCTGGGGACTACCAGGCTGCAGAGCAACTCTGGGGTTATTGGTAGACAGTGAACATGAGCCAAGAGCGTCCCCTTAGCAGCAAAGAAGGTCAGCAGCATCCAGGGCTGTATACCTGTGCTGAGGTACTTAATGCCTTCTTTGCCTCAGTCTTTAGCAGTAAGACCAGTTGTTCTCTGGGTACCCAATATCCTGAGCTGAAAGACAGGGACAGGGAGCAGAATGAAGGCCCCGTAATCCAAGGGGAAATGGTTAGTGACCTGCTACACCACTTAGACACACTCAAGTCTATGGGGCCAGATAGGATACACCCAAGGTGCTGGAGCAAGTCCAAAAAAGGGCAACAAAGCTGTTGAAGGGTCTAATAACAAATGTTATGAGGAGCAGCTGAGGTAACTGGGATTATTAAGCCCGGAAAAAAAGGAGGCTGAGGGGAAACCTTATCGCTCTCTACAACTACCTGAAAGGAGGTTGTAGCAAGGCAGGTGTCAGTCTCTTCTCCCAAGTAACAAGCAATAGGACAAGAGGAAATGGCTTCAAGTTGCGCCAGGGGAGGTTTAGTTTGGATATTAGGAAAAATTTCTTCACCGAAAGGGTTGTCAAGCATTGGAACAGACTTGTAGATGTGGTGCTTAGGGACATGGCTTAGTAGTGGACTTGGCAGTGCTAGGTTGACAGTTGGACTCAATGATCTTAAAGGTCTTTTGCAACCAAAACAATTCTATGATTTTATGATTCTATAACAGGAGCAGAATGAGTAGATGGAGAGAAGTGCTT
The DNA here is from genome assembly GCF_013368605.1 of Nyctibius grandis. NCBI lineage: Eukaryota > Metazoa > Chordata > Aves > Nyctibiiformes > Nyctibiidae > Nyctibius > Nyctibius grandis. The sequence goes on along the minus strand of NC_090664.1, from coordinate 23,945,107 downwards.
ATTCCCCTTGGCACTGTTGCCACCGTAAAGGGGAATAATTAGACCACATCTAGATATTGCATCCAGCATTGGGATCCTCACTACAAGAAAGACGGTGACAAATTGGAGTGGGATCAGTATAGGGCCACCAAGATGCTTGCGGGCTGCAGCATATGCCCCATGAGGAAAGGCTGACAGAATTGGCCTTGTACAACTTGGAGAAGAGATGGCTCCAGGGGGCCTGGCAGCAGCCTGATGGGGCCTGTGGAGAAGTTACTGAGAAGACAGAGTCAGGCTCTTCACAGTTGTGTGTACAGTTGTGCATAGTGAGAGGCTGAGGGGCAATGGGCATAAGATGAAAGACTTCAGAGAGCTATTCAGACTGGATATAACACACGCAAAAAAAAGACATCATGAAAACAGTTGAGCAGTGGAATGAGTGCCTAGAGAGATTGTGCTGTCTATACCCCTGGAAGTTTTCAATACTAGACTGGACAAAGCCCTGGAACAACATGATCTGATCTCTGAGCTGGCCCAGCTCCAAACAAGAGGTTGGACAAGAGACATCCTGAAGTCTCTTCCCACTTGTATTGCCCTGTGATTCTCAGACAGTGTTCACTATTTATTCATGGGAGTATGATAGGCAAATATTTCTTGTTCCATATTCTTGCTTATCGATACAAAGGTCCCTGGTCTGTCCCAACATGTTTTTTCCTGAGGAAAGTTCTGCCATGCAGGAAGCAAACCTTAGTAATAAACCTGACAAACTCAAGCATACTGCATGAGTTCCTCAAACTGCATTAGAAATGATTCACTTAGTATTTTAAGCAGACCCAAGTCAGTATTTTATAGAATTATACAAATATTCACTATTGATAGTCACATTGTATGATTCTGCCCCTTTCCTGGTTGAGTATATTAATCTTAGTCAGGCATGAATATTTACAGTTATGAAGGATAAATTTCCCTCATTAAAAATATTTTGTAATTCTCCCTTAGAACTCACTGTTCTGGTAAATTTTCCTGAAACTGGATTCATTTATCAGAACATTTGCAAAAAAGCGACACAAAGTAAGCACTGTAGTTTGAAGGTTTCTTAAAGTCCTTCAGAATATTCACATTTAAGAGGCCAAATTTTCTGATTTCAGACATTTTAGCTGTTTTTCAGTGACTGCTAACTTGTACACATAGCAGGAGAGTCAAAGCTCATTGCTTTTCTAACTCAGAAAGTCATGGTACAGACAAGGAGGGAACTACGAAGACAAATACAGTAGTAGGCTGCTTTTATTTGCCTTATTATCACTTGTATATATATCTCACCAGAAGAAAAATCAACACAAAACTCATGATGTATGGCTTAGTCTCTTAATTATCTTAGCTGTTAAAGCAATCCCTGGATAAGATTAAAATAATTTATGTAGAAAATCCTTATCAGTATTGGCTATTCTTTTCAGGTTTCTCATATAGCCTTTCTTTCCATTCTAATATTCCCAATCATTTTAAGCTCTCGAGGGTATGTGCTTATGTAATTTTCCTATAATCATTTCCTCTTGAGGTTATTGAATATCTTGAAACTGTTACCACAGGGAAATAAAAGTATTACTAATTTCAAAGTAGTATAATTTAAGTACAACTTGAAGACATGAAGGGCTACTCCAGAGGAATTCATATGGAGGAGAGTAATCCATTGCAATGAATATTTCAAAGTGGCAATTTAAGGCTACAGTTGTAAAAGATTCACATACCATTTACAAAGCTTCAGTTAGCCTAAACTACCAATGTCAAAGTAATTCTTTCCTAAACACAGTGCACAGCTGTGTAAGTTCCAGGGTTTGGGGGTTTTCCTTTTGCCAGTAGCCTGTTTGCCATTACACTCAAGCCACAGAAGACAATTTGAAAAGACAGGAAATATGAAAACAGATGTTCCAACTATAAAATAAAAAAGGAGGGGTGGAGGGGAGAGAAAGAGAGAGTTAAAATACGGCAAAAGTGGCATAATGAGTTTACTAAGTATGTAAAAGATAGAGAAGGATCAGAGGAACAAGTTGGTCAGGGACAGGTCAGCATGGTTACTGCCAGAGTCCTCACCAGCTAATTCTACATCTTCATTAACACTTGACCCAGATGCCAGTTCCTGAGCAGATTTTTTATAGTGTGGTGGAGCTGTTTAGAAGCTGATTACTGTCCACAAATTACAAGCAATAGAGTTTCTCATTTTTAAAAGTAATGAAATTAGGGCAAAGTATTTGCAATATCAGACCTATCAGAGTGGGGAAATCCAACCCACTGACATTGCAGCAATTCAATATAGAAGTCAGGCATTAAAGACAAAAGGTAAAGGGCTTGAAGTGCTGTGGCTACCCAGCAGAATTCGTCCCATGGTTGACTCCTGTGAGGTACAGTACACTGAGTCAGATTCTTTCCTCAGCCTAAATCCACATGTTGCAGAAGAAATTAATGATCACTCAAAGTGAACTGTATACATGCTATACCTCATGTCATTTAGTTTCCTGCTTAAAGCTGGCCAGAACATAACCTATGGCAGCCTTAGGGCTGCTCTAATTTAGAATGATTTCTTAAGACCTTAACATAGTGTATTAGAGCTCCCTTCTACTTCCCGTCTTTATCAGGTGTAAATATAGTTTAGCCAGTTTTATTCAGCCAAAGGAAAAAAAAACAAACAACTTTTCTGGGCTAATCTTCGTATCAACAGGGCCAGCCCAAATTGGCTGTTTTGCTGGAAAGTGGTCAGATAATCTGGCCCAAGGGACAGAAAAACATCAGTTCAAAATATCTGAAGTACAAATGTGGCCTGAATGTAACCCAGGAAGTTTGGTTTGTTTTCCCAAAGCATGACCTGAGCTGAACTATCCAGTCAATATTTGCAAGAACAAACAAATGAGAGCCATAAAATTCTTGGTTGCAGTTAAATTCCCTTTTCCTGCTAGACTGGTGTAGAAAGATTTTACATCTGCTGTATGTAGGCAGCTGCCAATTTAGTCAGCATTTGGGAATCCCCAGATGGCATGAGAAAGGACAAAGCTTTTGCACAACATACTGCAATAGTTCTGGGGAAAGAACATTCCTCGGAAAGCTAGAACAACACTTCAATTTACTTGGGAGCTTGTTCATCACAGTGCTAAAATCACCGAAAACATTCCACCAGCTGAGCTGGTGAAAATCAAAGCTGTGTAGCTCCATTGTTCAGCCCACAGCATGGCCCAGGAAGTGATAATTGAATCAATATGAGAAGCAGTTCAAAAGAGCCTGATCGTTTTGGCTTCTTCTCAGGAAAGCAGGGAATCATTTTAAGACAAAAGTTGAGTCCTACTTTCTTGTCCACTCCAGAATGAAAACCCAGTCCCCAGCCTTTACTAGGGAAAGTCAGAAATAAAATCCTGAAAAAAGCAATAACAATTGCCATCATGATGTCTTGATTTTTGGACAGAAATCTTAAGAAAATCTGCACTGAATTGCCAGCAAATGTGTGTTTCCTATGCACAGTAAATATAAAATGTTATTAAATTAATATTTATTGTCCTATGTCATCACAAGTTCCATTTGTTAATCTATCTTCATGGGGACAAATAGCTACAGAGAGGAGAATGTATGGATAACAAGACCTTTAGGTAGAATAACTAATTCTATTTCTTCTTAAAAGATTTTAAATGTCACTACATCCTTTAGACCTGCAGTAGAATCAGCCATGTGAATAACAGTAATCTGGTTCCCTTATTCCAGGCTCCTCATTGTCTAGCTACAGTATCCTCTCATTAATTATTTTGGATTTATGGGGAACTTTCATTTTCAGACTTCCATTGGAAATATTTGATTTCTCAGTGCTTTGCACCATTAAAGGAGTCTTCTACTTCACTCAGATTTCATTCTTTCTTACACCAAAGTTATCCTTGAAATAAATGCAACTCTCCTGTAATGAAGTAAACAAATATCTAATCCAGCTTCTGATTTGTTGAAGATTTCTGGAAAATTAGTGCGCTTCTGCATTAAATTATAGTCTACAGCTAATATCCTCTTGCTACTGTGCTTTTGGATCTGGCTAGCATTGTAGTTAGCCAATTGCCAAAAACTTCTGTTGTTTGGTATACAATGCCATGTAGATGTGCCCGTTTTTCTTCTGTTCATCTAATACCTTCACCCTGAGATATCTGCCTGGCTTTACTTATTTAACACCAAAGTGTACAGTTTCTTTAAATGCTTTTATTTTAGACTAGCAGAATTTTGGAGGCAGCCAGCTTGCTGTCTGCAGCCAGCAGATATGGGCCTCTAGAGAAGGACCTTCTGCTATGCAAGGACTTGTGAGTAACCCAGGCCTTCAGCATAGCACAAAAAGAGCAATTTTATATTGTTATTTTCTTCATAAATGTACATATTGGGGTAATAAATAATTGCATACTTGGCTCTCATATCTAGGATGTTGTTAGTCTTTCTGTTCAATGAGGAGCAGATTTTTTTTCTGTTACTCTGCATAAACATTTACATTAATGGTTCACTAATGAACTCCAGTGGAATTTAGTTCTCTATATGCATAAAAGGATGTAAAACAAAAACTTTCTATCAACACCTCTATTATTGCCCTGAAAACCTTTTGCTTCATGTGCCTAGGACAATATGAATTATGCAGGATGGAGTTTAATATTAGTCTGATGTTGTGTTTGAAATACTAGTTACCGAGACATATGGCTAGGATTTCAGAGAAGTGGCAAAAGAACTAGCTTTCAAGGAGTTCTATCAACCATTTCATAAAAATCATATGGGAGAACAAGTCAAAAAACAAAAGAAATATAAAATATAAAAATGAAATCACACATCAAAAGTTAATCTGATTGACATCAGAATCCTTCTTAGCCATTCAGAGAAACACTTCTTCTGAAGCAGCACAAGCTGGTATCTGACCTTGAAAATTTTGAAAGTCCTTTTCCTTTTTTGTGTTTAATTTTTCTCATAAATGCTCAGTTCAATCAATTTAAGGGGACTTTGAGGGCTGGTGAAGCAATTTGAAAATTTAAGTCTGGAAAAAAGAGTCCTGTGAGAAGCATGTGACAAAACAAGTTCTTTCAAGAGAGGAGCACAGAAGAGGTAAATGTGTATCACTGTGCTAAGTGATGGAGAGGATATGAAGGGAGAAAAGGAGAGAAGACAATGGAAGATTATCTAAATTTTAAACAAGCTGTTTGTGGCATGATGTTTAGGGACCAACACAGAGCTAAATGTTGACGTGCTAAATGTGTGCTGTGCAGTTCAAATTTTCCCTCTATTTTCATCTAAAATGGCTTATGTGATAATTGACTTTGGTCAACAGAGTTTATTTAAATAATAAATTATATAAAGTAGAAAGTTAGCTATCTTTATATTTAGGACTTCTACATTAATTTCCATGGTAGTAAGACAGCTAACAATACACCTACAAGCTAGCATTTTAATGTGGTGATTTTGTGCTTAATTTCTTTGGATTGCCTTTGTAAATTTTATATTACCATTTCCAATTAAACAAATGACAGCATTTCCCAATTAAGTCAGTGAAAGCTGTGAAAAAAAGGTTGGTTACTTTGGTTTTACATTTTCACAAATGCAAGCAAGTTTTCATCCAATGCAGAACTCAAAGAATAAACTCTCTAAAACAAACTGACACATTGCAGAGCAAGCTTCACAATGACACAGGCTTTTAAGCAATGAAGATTCAGGAAAGACTGAAAGAATATTTGCCTAAAAGCTTGGGTGAGAGACGTTTCTCCATTGTGAGAACTATCATTGAGATTTGTTTGGCATTTCATCACAACGAGCCCAGCATAACTATAAGCATTTGCAAACTGGTTACAGCTCTGACAGGAACTCTATCACTGTGAATTATTCCAGCTACAATGCTATGATCCAGAAAAAAAGAAAAAAACTTGAAGACAAGCATGAGACATGCAATTCCAATGAAGTCTTTGAAAAGCCTTGGGTTTGGGTTTGTGTCTGTTTCACTAGTTGCACTTGTGAAGCCAGGATTCAAATTTAAGTGTATTTTTGCCTCACAGATTTCATGAGTGGTTTGACTTATTTCTAAAAATATAGGAACTTCATTATTTCTTTGATTTGCCAGTTGTATCAGAAAAGTGACAAAAATTCTGTAAAGCTGAGGGAAAAAAAAGAAGCAAATATAAAAAGTATTTGTTAAAATTTGAAAGCAAGTTACATATCTTGGGCACTTGAGATTTACTACAGAATACAGAAAAATTAAGGCAGTGTGACAGATATATTTTGAATGTGTACTTGCTTTGAGCTTAGCAAGAAGTTTTACACAAAGAGATTATGATTAATGATGAATACATCATGAAGAGCTCTTTCCATATATCAGAACAAACTTTCCTGAAAATTTTTGTGAGCATTCTGTAAGGGCAATAGCAGAGGTTACTTCTCCACATAATTCATGAAGCCCATGGACCTGCCTCAGAAACAGAGGAAAATATAAGTAAATTGGCTGAAAGCAGATGATATAGATTTCTGTGAGCAACTGGAACTGGGTTCTGCTCCAAGAAATGTATGAACTTGCAGCAAATTGCTCTGGAAAAATTCACTCATTTATGCTGAAATATCAGAAAACTTCGCTGTCAATCACTTTGAAACTGCGTGAACAAAGCTCAGGGAAGGGTATGTGAACAGAGAAGGACTAGTGGGAGATGTGAGGGTCGGTGGCCGTCTTGGGAGTAGCGACCACGAAATGTTAGAGTTTTCGATAGTGGGGGAAGTAAGGAGGGGCGAGAGTAGAACTTCTGCCTTAGATTTCTGGCGGGCTGACTTTAGCCTGTTTAAGAGGCTGGTGGACCGAGTCCCTTGGCAATCGGTCCTGAAGGGCAAAGGAGTCCAGGAAGACTGGACATGCTTCAAAAGGGAATTGCTAAATATTCAGGAGCAGGCTGTCCCAGTCTGTAGGAAGACAAGCCGTCGGGGAAAAAGACCGGCCTGGTTAAAGAGAGAACTTAGGCTAGAACTTAAGGAAAAAAAGAGAGCCTACTTGCTCTGGAAGAAGGGTCGGGTAACTTGGAAGGTCTATAGGGACGTGGCCAGGTTGTGTAGGGAGAAGATTAGAAGGGCCAAAGCTCAATTAGAGCTTGATTTGGCTGCTACAGTCAAAGATAACAAAAAAAGCTTTTACAAATACATCAACAGCAAAAGGAGGGTCAAGGAGAGCCTCCACCACTTGCTGAATGAGGAGGGTAGTGTAGTGTCAGGGGATGAGGAAAAGGCAGAGGTGCTCAATGCCTTCTTTGCCTCGGTCTTTAATGTCAAGACCGGTTGTCCTCAGGAGACTCAGCCCCCAGAGCCTGAAGTTAGGGACGGGGGGCTGTGTGAACCTCCCGTAATCCAGGAGGAGACGGTTAGTGACCTGCTGTGCCAGTTGGACACCCACAAGGCTATGGGTCCGGATGGGATTCACCCCAGAGTAATGAAGGAACTGGCAAACGAACTTGCCAAACCACTCTCTATTATCTACCGGCAGTCCTGGTTAACTGGAGAAGTTCCAGCTGACTGGAAATTAGCAAATGTAACGCCCATCTACAAGAAAGGTCGGAAGGACAATCCAGGGAACTATAGGCCTGTCAGCCTGACCTCGGTGCCAGGCAAGGTGATGGAACAGATCATCCTGAGTGCCATTACATGGCACATGCAGGACAATCGGGGCATCAGGGCCAGCCAACATGGATTCATGAAAGGCAGGTCCTGCTCGACCAACCTGGTCTCCTTCTATGACCAAGTGACCCCCTTAGTAGATGAGGGCAGGGCTGTGGATGTAGTCCATCTAGACTTCAGTAAGGTATTCGACACTGTCTCCCACAGCATCCTCCTAGACAAACTGGCTGCCCGGGGCTTGGATGGGTGGACTCTTAAATGGGTTAAAAACTGGCTGGATGACCGAGCCCAGGGAGTGGTGGTGAATGGGGCAAAGTCCAACTGGCGGCCGGTCACTAGCAGTGTTCCCCAGGGCTCAGGTCTGGGGCCGGTGCTGTTCAATATCTTTATAGATGATCTAGATGTAGGGATTGAGTGCACCCTCAGCAAATTTGCAGATGCCACCAAGCTGGGTGGGAGTGTCGATCTGCTGGAGGGTAGGAAGGCCCTTCAGAGGGATCTGGACAGGTTAGATAGATGGGCCGAGACCAATGGCATGAGGTTCAACAAGAACAAGTGCCGGGTCTTACACTTCGGCCACAACAACCCCATGCAGCTCTACAGGCTGGGGGAAGAGTGGTTAGAAAGCGGCCCGGTGGAAAGAGACCTGGGGGTGCTGATCGACAGCCGGCTAAACATGAGCCAGCAGTGTGCCCAGGAGGCCAAGAAGGCCAATGGCATCCTGGCCTCTATTAGGAATAGTGTAGCCAGCCGGTCTAGGGAAGTGATCGTCCCTCTGTACTCGGCACTGGTGAGGCCGCATCTTGAGTACTGTGTCCAGTTCTGGGCCCCGCACTTCAAGAAAGATGTTGAGGTGTTGGAGCGAGTCCAGAGGAGGGCGACCAAGCTGGTGAAGGCTCTGGAGGGTCTGACCTACGAGGAACAGCTGAGGGAGCTGGGGTTGTTTAGCCTGGAGAAGAGGAGGCTCCGAGGTGACCTTATTGCAGTCTACAACTACCTGAAGGGAGGTTGTAGTGAAGTGGGAGTTGGCCTCTTCTCCCGGGTAACTAGCAATAGGACAAGAGGACACAGCCTCAAGCTTCGCCAGGGCAGGTTCAGGTTGGACATTAGGAAGAATTTCTTTACAGAAAGGGTTATTAGACATTGGAATGGGCTGTCCAGGGAGGTGGTGGAGTCTCCATCTCTGGATGTGTTTAAGAAAAGACTGGACATGGCACTTGGTGCCATGGTCTAGCTGACATGGTGGTGTCAAGGCAACGGTTGGACTCGATGATCCTTGAGGTCTCTTCCAACCTGGTTGATTCTGTGATTCTGTGATTCTGTGAGTGTTGATGATACATTCTGTATACATGTTACCCATCCATGCTTATGTGCTGTATGGAGCTGTTGAGAAGATGAAGGTTGTGGTAGCTACTACTCACAAAGAGAGAGCCTGCTTCACCTTCATTTTGAACTATGTGGATTCTAGCTTTCATCTTACTGACATCAGGTGTAGTAGGTATCTGGCGCAGTGACCCAGGAGCAAATCAAGCTGTTGTACGTGGTTGTCACACTTTATTTCATTTAATCTGCTAGTAGTCTATGTTTTGAGCGGAATCGGCCCTTCTGTAACTGGTATTTCAAATCAAAGCATATTGATGCTTTGTCATGTATTGGGGAAGTCTTTTATAGCACTGAGGACACCAATTTCTAGTTTGTACAAAAGCTCATCGAAGTAGTCTTAACTATTCAGGTGGAAAGACTGAGCCATGACAGCATGTCTAAATGTTGACTGCATGTTTAAATGTAGAGCTGCATGCTTAAAACTGCAGCTGGTGCTTAGTCATGACATTAATAGCAATGTCATAGCACAGGAATATCGTCTACCCAAACAAAGCTCAGGGAAGCGTATGTTGGTTTAGCCTGACAAATGATGAAACAAAGATACACCTATAATGCTTTCATGATTGCAGTCCTTTCAATATGAGGGCAAGTTAATTTTACACTACTTCTACCAAGCTTGAAATCATGCAACAGGCTCTTCATTAGCGAGTATTAATATTTTCAGGAACAGCACTGTCCTCTCACTACCTTATTGTGTCTTATTGTATCTATGATGATGTTTTTCTGTCTTTGACGGTTTGCAAACTTCCTTTCCTGGAGGCATAATTTAAAGGATTATTTGAATTTAAAGATAAATTTAAATAAAAGCTTTTAGGACTGGAACTCCTCTTGCACATTTCAGTGATACAGTGAGGTTATTTGCAAATGTTATCTTTCGTTTTTGTTTCTGTGCTGAAAGGTTCATAACTACAAGGTTGGCAATTTTACAAATTTTATGGAGCATTCGCTACCATTGAAAAAGTGAGTTCAGAGCTGCAATCCTATGAACACAATTGCTGAACAATTTCATAAGATTCAGTGTGAGATTATAACATAGTCCAGGCATCTATTCCTGAGAAATTAAAAAACCTATCCAGAAGCATTCATTCTTTAACAAGTAATAATATTAAATATTAAGATTGAGTCATTAATGTACTAATAACTCATTCTGTAGAGTTTGTTACAAAATCGTTCTTAGGTTATTGTGATTTTCCCCTTATGTGGACGTATGAAACCAATCATATATCTGTTGTATTAAAGACTTAACAGAAAGCATGTTTTGACTAGAATAATAAAACATGGTAGATGCCATTAAAATTCCTCATCTGTGTTTATCAAGTAGCCTAAGTGGGGTGAGGAAGGAAGAAAAGAAGGAGGCTTACTGATAAAGCACTGATGCTGAAATGAAAAAGAATAAAGCATTAATAATATTTTTGATCCCTATGGTTTCTCTCCACCAGTTTCTCTTTCTCAATTTCACTGTCATTAGGAATGAATGTCATTGAAACATTGTGGAATAAGTCTAATCTAAATTCTTCCAACTGAGATCCTGAGCTATATGCACATATAAAACTAACATATTTGGTTTTTGCATAGCTCTGGAGGTTAATCTAGTAGAATTTTATCTGCAGCCCTAAAATATGCATATATAATTAAATACATATGAAAAACAGATCCAGTGAGTAAGAATCCATACCAAGTTTTACTATAAAAAACAATTATACTTTATGCTCTTCATGGGTTATCCTCCTGGACTGCAAGAATTATCCAGCTGCCAGATAACTTTTGATAGAAATATTCATGCTGGGATATATGTTTTGCAAAAGATGCTAATTGCCAGAGACAGGCTACCCTTGCATTTACTAAGAGGTTTATGAAATACAGGCAAGCCACAGTGTAGGTCTATCAGAGTAATCTGAAATGTCAATACTTTCAATTTACTGATGTAAGGAGTCATTATTTCATGCCCAGCTGATCACATTATCAGCCTCCCCTTACCGTGGGTTGGCCCCAGCCATCAGCCAAGCAACTGCTTGCTCACTCCTCCCTCATCTAGCAAGACAGGGGTGAGAATAGGAAAACCAAAAGCAAGAAAAATTGTGGGTCAAGGTGGAGGAAAAGGAGGGAAAAAAAGAAAGACGTCTGCAAAAGCAATCACTCACCACCTTCCACAGTCAGACTGATGTCCACCCATGAGCAACGGCCATGTTGGATAGCAACTGCCTCCTTTCTTCCTCTACCTCAGTTTTATTGCTGTTTGTGGTGTTATATGGTATAGAAAAACCCTTTGGCCAATTTGGGTAAGCTGTCCTGGCTATGTCCCCTCTCAGGTTCTTGCCCACTAACAGCCTACTTTCTTGGGTGAGGGAGGGAAGGAGTGTAGGATGGTAAAAAGAGAGCGCCTTGATGCTGTGCAAGAACTAGTCAACAGTAGCCAAAATATTGCTGTGTTATCAACACCATTTTAGCCACAAACCCAAAATACAGCACCATGTGGGATGCCATGAAGAAAACTGACTCCATCTTGGCCGGTACACATACAGTTTACCTTTTTTCTATTAAAAATCACAATCAGAGAGAAATTAGTATTGCTTTGGAAAAAGCCTTCTTTATTTACTGGTTTGATAATTGTGTTTTGGTTTAACCTCTTACTATCTTTTGGGTCTGATTTTGAGCATGATCTGGTTTTGAGCACAGAGGGAAAGAGTTCTCAAAGGGACTCCCTGTTCATATAAATACACCTATTTTCTAGCACAGACTTATTAGTATCTCCACTGCTGTGCATGCAGAAATGCTCCATATAATTAAGGTTAAGTCCTCGGGTGCAAATTTACTAGCAGAAATAAAGATGTCAATCTGACATCTTTGTCCACTTTGACCACTGGCCAATGCAGTGTACCTCAAGCTTTGGATGCAGTCAAAGGGCTCATAGCTCTGCAGCTCTCACTGTCTTACTGGGATGGCTGCTCCTTCTCTTTGCTTAATGGAACATGATTACTTCGGATCTGAAAGGCTACTTGTGCAAATAGGCACAAGTCCAAATAGTGATCCACAAAGTGCAGACTAGCTTTTCAAGGGACCAGAGGAATATCTTGATCAGGTAGTGTATGAAGAGCATTTGTATAGGACTGGAAACAGAATAAGCGTTTAATAAATTACATTTATTTTTGAGTTCTGAAACTAACATTTTTAGAGAAGCAAGATTCCTGGCTGTAGTCCGTAGTGGAAAGTATGGTTGGAAATGTTGATAGAGTTAGGAATTTGAACAGAGAGAGCCTCATGATCTGTGCTTAATAGTGATTTGTGAAAAGTTAGCTGACCTAAATTTATGACAGGATTAGAAGGAACATGCTGAGTTTCGGTCAGTACTTTGCAGTTAAATATAAGATTGGGACTGGGGTTAATATGAAGGTTAAGGTTTGAGTTTCAAAACAGGCTTGTGAACTAGAGTTAATAAAGGAGCTAACTTTAATCAGGTTTACCAGTCTAGAGTCAGAGCTAATTCCTTAGAGAACTAGGGGAAAATGCTGAGTTTTAGTCAGCAATGCCATATTCCTCAAGGTGCAAACTAGGGGTCGGTGGGTGCTTGGAAATAAAAGGAGTTGGGAGTTGTGGGCAGTACTGAGATCAGAAGGGCTATGGTAACCTGACTTTGTGTCTGGTTCCACAGGGGCTTACACGAACATATTGAACTTTTGTCTCTAACAGACCTGTGCCTTGGAGTTTCATCTTATGTTAAGTTTAGGGTATATGAACTCAGGCAATTCTGGCCAACCTGGTGTTACAGATTCTCTGATTATGACCTTGGAAATATGTTACATTATGTTACATTTTCTGCTGTAGAAGTCTGCTGTTTTAGACTGCAAAGCTTCATATACTCTCACGATCCTATATGAACAATCTATAACCCTAAAAAGGCAAACTTGGAGATTAGAATTCAGCTTTGGAAGTCAATGAAGGGGTCACCTGCTGTGTTTCTAAAGGTTCAAGAGCTTATTTTTAGGAGTGGTTCTCTTAGGAGCTAAGAGAGCACGGAAGGATTCAGTAGTGACAGCCTATTGCTGTCAAGCAGAAGACTTGGATCAGAGCCTCAGGTTTAGAATTTCAGAGGACAAATATGCAATTAATTCTTAGTTTAAATAGGTTTTTCAACCTATTTTTAGCCTTGGCTCTGTTAGGGTCTATAAAAACATAGTGAATATCTACCTCGTGCAACCCAATGTTAAATTCTTTATTATAATTAGGATTTGAAGTAAGTTCATACATAGAGGGAAGGCTGAACTGTAGTCAGCCTGTGATTTGAAAAATATGGCTAACCTAGTTCTAGTGTTATTTGCATTAGGTGCCTGATGAATACACTGAGTTTTATCTTAACATCAATCATAAGTTATAGGTTTAGAAAGTTCAAGGAAAAAAGTTCTGGTGACCAACTAAAGCAGCAGCTCAATTTTGAACTAGGGGAGCAAACTGAGATTAAATTACTTACTGCATGGCTGTACCCCATCCCTAGCCATACCACAATTAAATCCTAAACCTAAATGAACCAAGGGGTCTCTTGCTCCTGAGAATTAGAATCACTTCTGAGACTGTTCACTATGGATTAAGTCTCAGATGAATCATTTATTAACTGGATCTCTATTGACTACAAAAGGAGGTTAGGCATCTTATTCACAAGCAGCCACATAGACTTAAATGCCTAAATTCAGGCACTTTAATCTCAAACTGAGTCCCACTCCAAATAATTGATATGGACTATCCACTTACTTACTCTCTCAAAAGCAGTGGTTCCAAAATGACAGCAGGTAGCAAACCTGACATTTTCTTATATCCAATCCTAACTCATGCCAATGACTGAAAGGTAGCTCAAAAAACTCAACAAAATCTCTTAGGTCCAAATAATACTGCCCTAAATTTAGCCCAGATATGTTTTCTAACCACAATATTAAAATGAATCCTGATCTCTTGGCATTCTTTATTCCAAACACCGGATTTAACTCAGGTGAAATATAACGGAAGTGATGGAAAGTCACTAAGCATATTTCTTCCTTTCGCGTATGAGCCCTAAAGGTTATGTCAGTGAACATTTCTAAACCCAGAATTGACTACAGCTCAGAACTTTCCACATTTCAGAATCCTAATCAAATTCTAACCCTTGCAACCACAGCACCATTAGAAACCTAGTCTTCTATACATGTTGGAATCCAGACAAAATACCCTGGAAATATCCAGAATTTATTATGTTCCTTTAGGTCCTAAAGGCCATAAGCCTATGTTGATTAACATGTCTGAGTCCCACAATAACAGGAGCTGCTCAGAATTTCCATTTCCAGAATAATGTACGTAAGTGTAAAGAGCTAGGATTCTATATTGAGTTTCATGCAGTGGCCATCACTTGTCGTAGTATAAATTCATGGCTAAAGTCAGGGTTAGGACTCAGAAATGAAGGAAGGCCTAACTGTAATCAGTGCTGTCTTTAGCTAAGTTAACTGATCTTTAGACTGGCCCTGTCAGATTGATTGCTTTAGGACATTGGGGAACATACCATGTTGTGGTCTCCAGTAGTGCACTTTTCTCATGCAAAGCCAAGGTTTTATGTTCAAGAATAGGCTTTATTTTTGGAAATACAAGTGGCCAAAGAGTGTCACTACCTTCCAAGCTTTTCCAAACACAGCAATAATTGCAGCCCAGCACCCCCTTGATTTTTTATACCTTTATTTAGCCTTATTTCTAGCACTTAACTGAAAATAATTAACTCTAGAGTAAAAGATTGCCACATATCATTAAATTCCAAAGCAGTATCCTAGAATTTTATAGCCTAATCTAGGGTTATAAAGATAGTATTGGACTTAATTCTAGAGAAATAAATCAAATTCATCAAGTTTTAAGTCCTTTAAGACAGGCTAGCAAACCTAACTGTACTGCAGTTCAGCCCTCCCTCTATTTCCGAACATTACTGTATCCCTAATTGAGAGCTCTTGGTCTCTCCCAAACAAATTGTGTCAGGTTTGCCTTTCCCCTTGCAGAACCAGCTGTAATATTAAGGCAGCAAACTTATGGAGACCCAACAGTAACTGCAGTTCATCTTTCCTGGCATTCCAAGGCAAATACTAATTCGAGACCTAACCCTGATCCTAAATGTCTGTGTTGCTTGTTCCCTACTACCAAACTCAAGCACAGAGAAGAGGCTTGCTTTTAACAAGTGATTCCTTCAAGCAGAATACTAAGTATAATCTGTCAGCTCATAGCAGTGCTTGTCCAGACCCTTCAGATAACCCCGCTGCCAGCCGAGAGCAGCTGTCATGTACTGGCACATACCACTTCTATCAAGGAAAGGTTTAAAGATATAAACTGGCTACATGTATCACAGGAGCTCCCTTTTGTATTCTGCTTGTCCTTTCTCTCTCTTCCTTAGTCATCCTGTCTGCGTGTGGAGAATAACTTACAGTACCTCCCTTATCTGCCACGGCTCTATTAGCAAGGTAACAGTTTTCCAAAGAATAAAAGGTAGCTGTAAAAAGAAGAGCAATATGCTACAAATAAAACAAATAAGCACTGGATTTAAGTGCAGCAAGGAAAATTTAGGTTGGACACTAAGAAAACTTTTCCGTGGTTTGAATAGCTAATTACCGAAACATTCTTGAGATGATGCTGTTTGTCTGTCTTTTACTGGGGGAGGGAAAAAGTGGCAAGAGTCTGTGCAGGAGAACAGACACTGTCTTGCTTGTGAAGAGGAGGTCTTATAGTCCCTCTTAACTTTGTTTTCTGTGATTTGTATCTAAATGGCAGAGTCAGATAATACAAGAAAGAATTACTACAGCTAATCATAAATCTGTCTCCACTGAGATACTAAGGAGCAGACCATCTCTGGACTCCTGCAGTGAACAGCACTGTGTCCCAGACAAGCTCCAGGTCAAATGATCCAGCTGGTTTCTTTTTAAGTATCAAACACAAAATGGTTCTGATATTTGATTTTGAGTCTATGTTTTGCATTAATTAGATACCAATCAGACTCAAACTCATAAATGCTTTAAAGGGATTCACTAGCATAATAACTCTGATGCACTTTTATTCTTAAGGGTGTTCACATCTATTTGTTCACATTCTTCAAATGAGAAATGTATGTTTTAATTAAAATACAAATATCTCTATTACTCAGTTGTCACACTAAAATAGACACTTTTGTCACAGTATCCTCCAGAAGACTTTACAGAGCCCTTTAACTTACCCTTAAGCAAGTCTGTTTTGCCAAACCAAGCATCTGAGCAGGAATGGCAAACAGCATGAACTCACACTAGTAAAATATAGCAAAAGAAAACATGATAGAAAAGAGTAACACAAAAAGAGGTACAGGACACAGATAGTTTAACTGAAAGTTTAAAAGGTATTTTAAATTCCCTTGTAAAATGCCACTGTTGGATACTACAAAAGGACCTCTGAAGTCTTGTATGTCCCCACTTGGTGAAAAATTCAGAAAAATTCTGAGTTTCAATGGTGTTTCAGCTTCTCTAAAATACTGATGTGGGGCTGCCTCATAATTTTTCATTTTTAAAATTATGCCTTGCAATGGCATTTGTAACATTGCTCTGAAAACAACAACTTGACGGAAAAATAAGAACAGTTCCATATCTCAGTTCTCAAATGGCACTTCACACTTTGCAGGAAGGGCTGTTTAGCGTTCTAGAAAGATGAACAAATATGTTCTGTTTCATTTAAACAGTCTCTGCTCATGTTGTTTCACAGGCAAACTGTTTGCCTTTTCAGGAAAATATTTGGTTAAATGTGTTTCTTTGATCACTTGTAAATAGCTGACTTTTGTTTATACAGTGTGATTTAAGCTTTAGCACAGCTAGTAAGATGCCATAGTGCAGCACATTCTTTGGGAATCTTTCTGTTTGAGTTTTCTCTAATATTCCTGAAAGATCAAAACCAAAAACTGAACTACGATCACCGTTATGAGGACTCCAGGTCTGTATATGCATCTCAGGTCAGCTCCTGCTGCAAAGAGTTGCAGGCAGGACGTAACTACAGATGAGGTTTTGGCTGAAGACACCTGTGCTTCTTCCAGCAGCAAGAAATTGATTGCCTGGTAGAGCATGTTCCTCACACGTTCAGGGTCAAACTGAGTGCTGAGCTGTGGTCAGGAAGGATTTTTTACCTGGTCAGATGGACAGTGAATTTTTGGAGGAGGCTGGAGAGGGAGGAAGGGTTACCTTTTTTGTTCTCTCCTCTGTTCTGCTCTGCTTGTGGTACATCACAATTTTTTGAGACCTCATTTTCAAAAGTGAGAATTTTGCTGTCTGTTCCAAGAAAATAAATATAAGTGCCCCATGAGGTATGTATATGTGTTCAGAGAGTGTGAATAGCATGCTAAGCAAGATATGTGCATTTGCCTGCTTTCTTTACACTCAGGAAAACAAAACACATTTGAGCAGATTGTCAAAGCAGAATACATGTAGGAAATAAGGGAAAGTATTGCCAAAAATACTGTTGACATTTTATTGTTTGCTTTGCTTATACCTGCAAACCATACAGTTTTCTTAACACTTGGTTACACGCTTACTCACAAATGTTAATGTGAGCAAATATTCACTAATAAATCTGAATTGATAGCAGGCTTCACGAAATACAGATAAAGAACTCTGTGTTCCCAAAACATTCTTAGAAGTTTCAGATTTATGAAGCTTTGGTTATCCCAGCAGGAAACAGAAACAATAAGAAGATAACATACACGATTAAACCCATGGTTCCAATAGTGGACGCTCATGAATAACATAAAGTAAGTACTCGACTGCTGACAAATTTTTATCTTCTGGTAATGCCCGTCATATGCTATGCGAGCACGTACAGCATGCTCCCCTCCTGAGCAGCTCACTACCTAACAAGCACATTTCATCAGAGCGTTCAGAAAAACTGAACACATATTTCAACACATTCACTGATGGTTTGTGAACTAAAAATGGCTACACTTGTCCTCTATGTTATTTTCAGTAAAACATTCACTATATTCTTCTTGTAAGGTTGCAGACCTCAGCTGTCTTCTGCCAATGCAAAGGAAATGTAGAACACGCAACTAAAAATGTCATTTGCGAGGTACACCTTGGATTAGATCTTGTGTATTACTAAAGACTCTTTATTGAGGGACTGGCAGCTTGCAGCAAATAGTACCTTGCAGCAAATGCTCAGCTTCTCCTAATCACTTTTCTCTACATTTCCCAGTTTCTGCAGGGGCATAATTAAGCAGAATTACTAAACAGCAGAAAATAAGATATCCCTTGCTAGGCATTTATCTGGAGACATCCGTTATGTATAAACACATTTTCACTTCATTTTAAGGGATGCTCCTTTAAGAAAGATGCATATATATTGCTGTTATGTTGCAGTATGAATACTCATGGTCTCTAAGTTATTCAGATTGTTTGGGATGTATTCTTTCCAATTTAGCAAATATAGTTTCTAAGAGGATGAGATTTGGAAAAGAGCTGTCTAAAAATAGAACTGCTGATCCCACAATGGTCATTACTTTACCCTCAGGCTTTATGCCCAACAGAACAGAAGTGCTTGCTGAGGTGCCGATGCAATAACCTCATTGAATGTACTCTTCTATTTCGGGCTTATCGCTTCAGCATCTATACAGACTCCAGCTTTGAAATCTGCATTTCCTAAACCACACGTATTACAGCAAAGAGCTACGTTCTGTGCAAATCTTATGTTTAAATAATTTCAAGATATAATGAAGACTAAACATGCAGACTAAATATATGCAGGAGCACTTCTACAGTAGACAAAATGCTTATGATGGAGCTGTTTGTAACAGAAGCGAGCTTATCTCATTCTAAACTACTCTATTTGTTTGTCTGTGAGTGATTGTTTTTTTCCCTGGATTTTTTCAAAATACATTCAGCACCACGTTATGATACCTTCCACAGACTATATTTAAAACATCATAATCACAAATCATATGCTACTCAATACTCACAGGCACAATCAGTTATAATTCAATTGGTTAGCCTTTCTAAATGCTGCAAAGGTCCCAACCACCCAGCTGAGTTGAGGTTTTACCATTTGCTTCAAAAGAGTAGCAGCAGACAGAACCTAACTAGCTGACATGCAAGTCTCTCAAGGAGAAAAGAAGCCTTGGGCTGCTAAATGTCAAAACCGCTTACTTCTCAACCCACCTAAGTGCCGAGTCAGCTGTGTAGTTTGAAGATAAATGACCCACTGAGCCTAAAAACAACTGCTTTGGCAATTTGCAATGCCTGAAAGGAGCATATTTAATCTATCATGTTGTTACCTTTATCAAACTCATAACACCATCTGAAGTATAATAGCTTTGTTTCCAAATTAACAATGCATAAACCTATGAGCAAAACGGAATAGCTGTAAAGCACCAGTAGCCTCTTAACTGCACTTCATTTTCTAGCAAATATATAGCTGAGCAGATGCAGGGGTGGCCTTGTGAGAGAGACAAAATGGCTGCTGTGCTCCCTTGCAACATTCCTGGGAAAATGCTGTGCAAATACTAAACGTCATTGCTTTTAATTTCTTTTCTTTTTCCCCTCCTCACTGTCACAGGCTTTGAATACGGAGTGGTTAACAGGGTAGTCCTTCGGATGCTTTCACCAACAGCCCCCAAACAGAAGTTAACCAACACAGGATCTTGTTTACAAAATCCTGTGTTACACCATCTCTACTCGTCTCTTCTTTAAAGAACGCTAGGGTCCATCAAAAAGCACAATAATAGAACAGGTCTCATTTCAAACCAGGAACACTTTCCTCAGATGAACCCACATATTTTGCAGCCACTTCAAGGAGAAAATGAAAATCAGTACCAATAATGCCTTTAAAAAACAGAGCAAAAATATGCTGCACAATGCAAGGAGAGGACAGGAAAACAGAGAGTAAATGAGAAAGTGTTCAGATGCTGATCCATGAAGTGCAAGGCTTGGGCTGCTTCGATGTGGCCTCCCCAGGTTCTCCCAGGTTGGGATGCAATCCAACTGGCGGCTAGTGTTTCAAGCATCTAGTGAACCAGTCCCCCAAATATTAGCAGAAAAATTCCTTGACTAGTCCACATGACAGAAATTTTCCAGAAAGAGTGCTGCTTAGCTTATTTTAGATATCTGCAGCATTATGGACAGAGCTACTACAAGGGCCTCCAGGGGCACCTGTTCTTGCCACTGCCAGGAAGGCAGCCAGACATTTGTTTCAGGAGGGCACATCTGATGAACACTGTTTGTATCTATCAGTTAGGTGCACTGCTTATTTCATACGTAAGGACACCCTACTGACCCAGTTAGACATTCTGAATTTCAACTTCCCTCATATTAAAAGTGCAATAAAGAGATATAGACGTGGCACACTTCACAAGAATGTAATTGAAATGATCTATAATAAGAAAGCTTTAAAGTAATTTTTCCCATGACCTCACAAATTCATGTAATTTTTTGTCAATTACTAGCAGTGAATTTTTTAAACATGTGTACATATGTTATTTCTAATAGTAAATGCTTTGTAGAGGTGTTAGATTTCTATCACACTTCATTATTAACAAAAACATATTTGGTATCTTAAACTTGACACAGGTGGACTCGGCCTCAAAATGACATTTTAAAATGAAAATTTCAATGGATATCTAACCAATCAAGCAAAATGAAAAAAAAATCTTCCACGTGCAGGATTTCCTTTGTACTTCTAAATCACCTTGAACCCAACAATCTCAGCAGATTCTTCCAAATACCAGTCAAGTTTTGCAACGGATCTATAAGACTGCCTTAAGACTAACACAGCCACTGCTGGTAGGAAACTGCTGATGTTCATAGGTGGCTGGTCCTTAAACAGTAATTTTCCCCTCAAAAGTCAACTATGTGCTCCCTGTATATGCCAGTGGAGTCATGATTACTTAACTCTCACAGCCAAGGAGGGAGATGAAAATGTGAATTTGAAATAGTTGTTCGCTTTAAGGAATGGAAGCCAGAACTGTACAAAATTATTAAATTAAAATTCTGAACTCTAGCTGTTTTGATCCAAGTTGAAGATTTATTCATAAGCACAATTCATAAATAATTTAATCAGAAGGATTATTGTGTATGCTGTTCCTTCAGTTGTCCCTAGCTGTATGCAGTATAAGAGCACTGTTTCCTAGCAAGTCTCAAGTCAGAATGGTATTTGCAGGGATGATGTGACATTTCTGCTACGAATTTTATGATTTAAAGAGGCTTGGTTCCATCATACTTACATTTTGCATAGCTATTATAACTGTATCATTAACTGGTAAACATAAGCAATTCAAATGCAACAAAAAAAATCTTCTAATACCTTAAAACCATTCCCTGCACTTAGAGACTGATTTGGTGTATGACAAAATGGATCCCTGAAATACAGCTGAAGTCACCTAAACCAGTGCTATATAGAGTTAGCTTTTAAATCAATTCAGGGTTTCTTGATATATAAGGAAAAAAAGTACAGTTGTGGTGTCTCTGCGTCTTTGTGTCTGAACCCCAGAGAGTAATAATAGGAAATATGTCACCTGTTCTGAGGTTTCTTTCTATGTGAGCTCATCCTATTTTCTTTCTAGTCATTTTACCCTCACCTTGGTGAAAATATGTGGTTTGTTGCATTTTCTGCACTTTTAGCTTGCTCCACTTATCTACCAAAGAAATTTGGTCACTTATAAGCAATAAAAAACCCCTTGCACTCCAGGGTAAGGTTAGCTGGTTAAGAAACAGCCCAGAAGGACAAGGATTCTGGACTGAGGGAATTTTCTTATTCTTGATGACAAAGTAATGAACCTGAAGTTCATTTTCTGCATCAGGATCCCGTGACAACATCTATACTTGCTCTGTCACTTTCTTTGAATAAAAATGTACTTAGCTCGGATATGTGAAGTGCTTCTTCACTCTGATCATAAGTGTAAAAAAGGTCTTATTCACTAATTTAGTAACAGCCCTTGCCTGTAAATTAAGTACAATAGACTTTCTATTGGATATCAAGTACAAAGAATTCAGTGTTCACCTTAAATATCTGCATCAGACCATATATTTTTCTCCCACAAGGAACACAAGATGGTCGTAAATTTTACTGCACAGACAAACTAAATACTTTAATCAAGATAATTTCATGTTAATGGAGAAATCTGGTATTTAGCAAAAAAAAAAGTATTTACCTAAATTAGATTTTTCAATGCTCCTTGTATTAAATTGGAAGAATACAGAAATTGGTTACCTGTGTTTTAAAACTGTATTTTTTTTGTTATATTAATCTGTAGAGACCAAAGCTTGTATGCATTTTGTTAACCAGGATATATGCTCACCAGAGTGATGGGTTTCATATACGAAAACTATGCTTTCTTTCCTAAGTTTTGGATTCCCATCTGGAAAGGTAGAAGGCAACAACCCCTAAGCAATAAATAAAACCCAAGTTTAAGTTAACAAGGATCCGTATTAACACAGTCTGTTTACTGTCTGAACAGGAGATGGCTCCAGCTAGCCATACCCAAGGGACACTAGCATTTCTTAAGTGCAATGTTACATTATCATTATGTTATACATTATGAGGAATCTTGCAGAGGAGAAGTGAATGTAATGCAATCTGAAGGAAAACACGAATATACAAAGACAGGTTTGTCTCCAGATCCAAATCACATTAATTGTGAGCAGTATCCAGATCTCAGGAAGTCAAAAAGACGTAGTGATCCTCTATAATGTATGTTTCTAAATTTGGTAACTCAGTTAATATTGGGATTACAGAAAATACATATTTGGTTTACATTAGACAGTTGCCTGATTCTGAAAATGAGTGCTGGAAACTACCAAATCAAATGGCATTCCATCCATATCAGGATGATGATCTCAAATCCTGGAGTATTGCGTATCTTATATTAGACTAGCACTTTCTAGTGCTCCAGAATATTCAAAAAACTTATTTGCTTTTTGGAAAGCAACACATTTTAAGCATAGTTATATCGAGTCTGTCTTAACAGAGCTAGCAAATTAAAGGGTACAGCTCTTATCTCTGCTGCAACTGATTTCCAAGTTCCATAGCAGAACAAAAGTTTAAATCGAGGACTTCCCTCTTTACAGACAAGAAGTTTATTTATGGTGGCAAATTTTAGTGGGTATCTATTTTGGGAGGACAAGCCATCTGCCTAGAATCATTACACAAAACATTTACATTGCCATTTGCTTCTGTATGAGTAAAAATCTAATAGCAAATTTTAGCTGCATGAACAAAATAATAGCAGAGTACTCTGCTCCTCTCTGTTTTCAGTAATAGTGAACAATCAGTACTTGTTAGTTCCAGGAAAAAAGGGATTTTCTCAATAAAAATCAGAACAATGGAGGAAAATTGTTTCAAGTCATTTGGGAATTCACATACATGATATCAGCATTATTCCAGAGCTGCTTAGATCTTATCCAAACCTAGAAAAGCCAAAATCCTTTCAAAATGTCTTGGGAAATAAGGGTCTGGGCAGATGCTCACAGAGAAAGGAGCCTTGTTCCAACTGGAGCTGCTAACCTGACTGGAAACTTCAGTTCCCAATTGCTAGCAGATACCACGATCCACCTGGAAGTGCACATAGAGCAAAACTGGAACACATAGGCTGGAACCCCTCACTTCCCTTTCAGGCGCATGGGACAGGCTTTTTGTATTTTTGTTGTACCTGTCTATATAGACTAAAATGCATGTCCAGATGAAACTCTTGATTTTGACTAGTTGTCCAAATTGCAGAAGTCTAAAGGTAAAAGAGAATAACACATGGATTCAATGCAGATCAAATTATTTTCTAAAACTTTTATTTTTTAAAGGTGTGTTTGCTAACATCTTTGTGTTTTTTTCTGTATGTAATAAAATATCTTTCTTTTTCTCCTCTCTTATTTTCCTGTGGTTTAACCTCCATTTTACCTGGGCCTCCTCAAGAAAGCAATGCAGTCATCTTCAGACTTTCCCCAGGTACAGATCTAGGGGGACAGGGTGGCAAAGGACATTGTGGCTCTTAGTCTTAGCAACGCAACATGCATGTCCCAGGTTAAGTCTGACTACGGTCTTGAGGTTGTGTTAAACCACATGTGCACAGTGCCTGAACTCACCTGGTCCTGTGAATAATATCTTCAAAAGCCTGCTGGATTATTATTCAGTAGCCTACGCAACCATATATTTCAGTTCTTTTGTCAGAGTAAGGATAACACATGGACACAGATCCCCCCATTCCTGTAAGCCATCTTAAAGCTAGAGTAAAGGAAATATTTTTCTGCCTTCATGTTTTGCAGATTTCAATGAAACAGGCATTCTCAGAGCTTACCAGGAGAGTTGAATCCCACATTTAAAAAAAAAAAAAAACCAAAACCAAACAAAACCAGCAGGTACCATGCATTTCTATCCTTCTATCCAGGAGCATAGTGTTTTGAGGTATTGGTATCAAGGTATTGGTAATGCACATACATTTCTCTTCCCCTTTGAAGAGATTTGAATTTGCATTTCCCTGGGGAATGCTCTAACTACCCAGCTATACCTCACTGTAGAGTGTGTTGCCTGAGTCCTTCCTGTTAAAACTAATCCCCTCAGACTAATTAAATATCCATTTGGTCAGGAAGAAGCATGACGTTGCTGCCTTATAACTAGCGTATTCACCTGTGGATCAATTTAAAGTAATGAAATGTTTTACATCAGGCATTGACTGTAGGAGGGGATGAAATAGAAGTCTCCCCTGAAGTCTGGGTAAATGCACTAACCACAAAGATACCAAGTCTCCAATGAGCTTTAGTTTTCACAAGTAGAACATCTTCAGCAGGAGAAGCCACGATGGCCTTTACACCTCCAGGCATGCTTGTTAGCGAATTCATCAGAGCCAAATGATATGTGGGCTCAATTTACCTGAATACTGGATAACTTCTACCATCCCACATGGTGGGATGTTTTGTGGACAAAAAGGCACCCATACGTGCTTTAACACGTGTCTGTGACTGCCAGCAGTGGATGGACTCCTCCACAGAGCCAGGAGGTATGCTGAAAATACACATTCTCCTTGGGATTTCTCACTGTGAGCTATCAAAAATTGGCAGCCACTTTGGTGAGCTTTAGGAATTTGGGTCAGATATACCTGTATATACCAGTATATGGAGCCGATGTATCTAATTGAGGGCTTTGGATCTCATGAGGCCAAGATCCTTTTCTGGATGTGGCTCTAACAGAGGTGGCTACTATTGTGGCAGAGAAAGGAGATCTATTCTTTAATGCCCTAGACTATCATCATAACAACTAGGAAAAGTACAGCCCAACCCTCCTAATGAGCCCATCCTTTGTACTCTTTTTATAGGACCTGTTTTTATAGCACATACCACAATGAGACAAGGGAAGGATAAACAAAAGGAGATTCATTTTCTGACTTGCAACCAGCCTTTTGGGTGTGGAATGGAGTGGGATGGATGTGGTAATGGGCTGTAGTCATTAAACTGTGGCATCAGCAATTTGTTTAGCTCCCACAAAGCCCATGACAAAACATTAATTGAGTTAGTGCAAATGTTTCAGCCCTAAGTAACATGCAATAATACTCTGCAGTCTTTTTATTATGGGAAAAAAAAATCTTCCCTCTGTGCTGGAAAAGCAAAATACTTAATACCACCTTCAAGAAAAAAGTCTTCGCTATGCGTAACAAACAGTGGTTAATTCAGAAAATAACTCCAGCTGTGCTGTCCCTGCTCCCCAGTCAGCTGACATCCCTTTCTGGCTTTTTGGCATGTTATCTTATGCCTGTAAAGATACTTGCCAACACTGTTTTTTTCCCCCTGTTCCATTTGTTTGAGCTGTAGACTCAAAATGCAAATATATGGGAAACAGCATATACATTGTTTGCAATAAGTGGCAAGGGGCCTTCACTGTTTTACATTTTGAACCAGACAAGAAGGTTGGTCAGTCTATGGTTAGAAAAGAAGCTGAGTTCAGAGTTCAGCTCTCACATGATTTCTGTTTCCTTTACAGGCTCCCCTGTAAATACTTTAAAATATAGCACACTGGCACTGCATCATATTTCACTACATGGAACATAAAGAAGAATAATCATCACTTGGATGAGAAGCCAGAGTAGCCAAGATGCAAGTGAAGCATAGTTGGAAAAGGGTTAGTTCAGGTCAAAGAGCTGTTACACCAGCTAATACATAGCATATGAGTCAACCACTGACACAGAGAAATTCTGAAGATAAGCAATGGCCTCACGTAAGAATAGGGAAAGAAGATGAGTTAAAAAAAATGCCACCAGGAAACTCTTTAAGTATTCTGTCTTCTCTAGCACCTTGGCAAGGACCCTACTAAATGACTTCTTCAGTGAAGCACAGTGGATGAACTTTTTAGTAGTTCTATGCAAAAATGAAAGAACAACCTTAAGAAAGAAGGGGGGGGGGATAGCTATAAAAATACATGTTCTGCTCAAGTATGCTGTAAAGAAATTGGTGTTTGTGGAAGCAGGAAGTTATTCAAGCATCCTAAGTTACCCATTTATGAAGATCCTTCACCATAATAATTTTTACCCACTTTCAATCAACAAGATTTGGTCTGACAGTGCTAAAATTTGCTAACAAACTAGAAGTCTACAATCTAAAAGTCACCTCTCAATGTTAGAACGTGGAAGATGGCCGGAGAACTACATTTTCCTTGGAAATCTTCAAAAGGGCATTCCCAGAATAAAGCCAGGAAATCTGATTCCTCTTTCAAGGTGCTGAGCACAGGTACTCCTAAACATCACGAATAATTTTACCAGGAAGAAAATGTTTTACAATAGACTGAGAAGCAGACATTTATTTTCCGAATAGTGGTTGACCACTTCTCAGCTGTGACACATATGCAATTCCCAAATATTTTCCTTCTCAGACTAACCTAGGAAATTCAAAACAATAGTGTTCATTAACTCATTTTCTTGTAATCTTTAGTTAATTAGTATAAATGAAGCAAAGAACATCTTCATATTGACAAAAGCATTTAACAGGGAATAAATGAAGAAAATGCTTGAATTACTTCACGTTTTCATCCTGTAGCAACATCTTTTTAGAAGCTAAATTCTATGAATTGTCTCTATAAAGTTCCATAGTCCTCTAAACTGGAGTCAAATTCCTGAACTACAGAGAATTTCTGATCCAGGCTTAGCTCTAAGATACGCAGCAGAAACTTGAGTATGCAAATACTAAAATAAGAAAAAATATTCATGAACTGATGTGGAGAATACATAGGACAGTATCTGTAGAATTCTATTCTAAGGATCGAACAAATGCTCTAATGCACAACACCTGAAAAAATAAGTCTTTTAAACAGAAGATACTTGCAAATTTGTATTTGACTATTTTTTATTTTATTCCTGTTGGAAAAGAAATGAAGGATAGAAAAGATAGCAGGGTACCTGGCATTGGTCGAACCAATAGATGCAGATACTCAACATACCTGTAAAACTGTGCCCAGTAACTTGCCAGTCAGGAACAAATAACCATAGATTTGCTCTTATTTGGATTCCTGCCTAGGAATTCTCCATAAATGTAATGGGGAAAGGATATTTTTTTAACTCATATTTTTAAAAGGCAGAATTTTGTATACCTATGAATGTAGTATTTAGACATACTATAGAAAAGATAGTAATTTATATTCTTTCTCCTTTGGGGAATTGGGAGGAGGAAAATGCTTTAGCAGAGAAATTGCATGAAAAATGAGACCAAAAGAAAGGCTGAAGAAGCTATCAAAGAAAGCTATCAAAGAAAAAGATGAGTTGTAATAAATTAATGTGTCTATTCTACATGACTTACAGAAAAACTGAAGTAAAGAAGTAAAAATGGTATTATTTTAAGATAATCTCAAAATTTTTTGAAAGACATTTAATATTTGTGACTTTAAGTTTCTTTATGTAAAAATAAATTATTTGAGAAGCACTCAGGTCACATTTTCAAGCTTCTTGTTGAGTAACTAGGAAATAGTAAATGTGATTTAGAAAAAAAGAAAGCTGAAAGTCCCAAGGTGGTCCTCTAACTTCTAAGATCAACTTTTTTTAAAACAAAAAGTTATATTCACAGTATCTGTGACATTTGGCAACATCCCAACTTTCTTCCTCTCCTACAACAAAAACAAAGTGGCATCTTGAATGCAGAAGGCATTATTCTTAAAAGCCACATATTCTCCTTGTACTTCATCCTAGGGCTTTAGTGGAAACCTTCATGGTCGCATCTCATCTGCTTCCCTCCTCCTAGTCAAAGGGAACACAACAGATTTACTCACAGGGACCATTTTCCCAGTGCTGTGAGTCAGCCAGGGATGAAGCCTGCTCTAGAGAAGTACTCCTGAAGCACTGTGAAACCCCTTGCTTAAAAAAATGCATCACTACTCACGGCTCCCACACAATTTTCCTTTTCCTCATATGCCAAGTTTGAGTGCAGATCCTTTTTTCTCCACCTAACCATGTAACCAAGCTGGCATCGAAACAACTATTCCCCCAGCATTTGCATATTACATACCTAATGCTGTGATGTCAAAATGAGAATACAATTTGAGAGGAAAATTTCTAGAATATTGCAGGCCTGACTCTAATTTTCTGACCTTATGGAAACTGTGGAAGAAATTCTTTACTGTGAGGGTGGTGAGACCCTGGAACAGGTTGCCCAGAGAAGTTGTGGATGCCCCCTCCCTGGCAGTGTTTAAGGCCAGGTTGGATGAGGCTTTGAGCAACCTGGTCTAGAGGAAAGGTGTCCCTGCCTGTGGCAGGGGGGTTGGAACTAGATGATCTTTAAGGTCCCTTCCAACCCAAACCATTCTATGATTCTATGAAACACATTGTGCCTGTGCAGTACACTCATGCTGAGCGTTTCATGCTTTACATGAGCCAAACTGTTGATCTCACTTTAGAAACATGCACAGGACAATTTCCTACTGTATGTACAGCCCTGCTCAGCAAATGTCCTCCCTGCAATGCAAGGTGCTTTTGCATAGTGCTTAATTCAGCTTATTAAAGACCCTTCCAGCCTGTCCAATGGCCAAGGCCTGAAGGACACAAAATGCACTGGACTTCTATACTGCTTTGGGGGTAAATACCCTTCTTATATTAAAGGTTACAGAAGATTTAAGTCCCAGGGAAATGGTTAAAGGGCTTCCAGGTACCGAAGACAGCCCTTTTTTTGTATGTCTCTCAAAGTTACAGTGACACAGCTGGTCCTCCATACCAGGTTTATGAATTATGAACTCACAATTCATAAACCTGCATGGGAAAGAAAGAGAGGAGCAGACAAAATGCTGAATCCACATACTGAATGTTTATTTAAAACATCTAAGGTGCTTGAAATCGGAACCATTGATTTTTAAACTTGGGAGAATAAGGACAGTATTTGAATATATTAATATAGTAACAGATAAAGAACAATATTCGGAACAGAATTTCTTTTATTTTTATTCTTATTCTTCAAGGCAGTTTTGGTTTCCTGCACTGTTTTATTAAAAAAGAAAAGCCAAAGCTGGAGCACCAGTGCCCAAAATCCAAAGCAGACAACAGCCTCTTCTGTATTCACTCCCAGTATAGAAAAAGCAGGGATTTTTCCATTTTGCACATGATTCACAGTTTGCTGCAGTGGTGCCACCAAGCCAGCAGCATGTATACCTCAATACAAATTAGCAAGGGCTATTATTCTGCCATTTGTCATAAAAGCTCTCTCTGGGAACACAGAGCATATATTTCATTTCACCACAACAGAAGCAGGCTTGACAGCAAGGCCCAACTTAGTGCACCTCCTGCAGTTAACAGCAAAAAACTTGCAAATAGTTTCTCAGATAACACTGACATTTCACAAGGGCACAGAATTTTGCTAATGTGCCATCCCATTGAGAGACTTTTGCCTGACAAACAAGAAACAGAAATCCTTGCCCCAGTACCACCACAGACAACAATTCCTATTGACATCAGTAAGCGCCCTCGGACCTTCAGCATTCACAGATTAGCTGAAACTACATCATTAGTCATAGCGGATCAGATTGTTGCTGACTGTTAGCCATTGATTTTCTATTTAGCTTTAATGGCAAACTTAGCCCTTGCCAAAGCTTCCAAATTAACAGCATTAACTAGAAAACTGAAGTCACTTCAGGAGTGAAAAAAAAATGAAGGGCACTCCAAATTTTTCCACATTGTCAATATTTGCTCCTTGGAGCAAGTCTGAAGAAAAATGATCTTCTATATTACTACTCATTTCACTTTGGTCTCTATAGAGACAGCTCAGAAAAGTGCTAATTTATGGCAGGATTTCAAAAGACAAGATTCCTTAGTCATACTCTTACTTCATTTCCCTGATAAAATTCCATTAGCTGGCTATTAGTCTCCAAGAAGAATTCACATCTTATAAGGACTTCTCTACTCTGTATCTACCTTATGCTACTCCTTCTGGCCAAATTACTAGAATATGGAAGAGTACAGTTTATAGCTTAATATAAAGCTTCTGTATTTGTGGATGAAACCATGTTTGTGGCTTTATGTAATCACCAGCCACAAAGGCAGCTCAATCCTTTAGAAAAAGGACACATTTCATATTTTAAATAACCTAATCTTTATGCTTTTTCAAGTCCCACCTCCTCTCAAATTGCAGACTAAGAGATAGGATTAGTGTCAGGAATTGTACTGGTAAAAACATTGGTAATTTTTTCTCGAAAGTTAGTACAGCCATGGTCAAGCTTTACTCCCATGAGTAAAATCAAGAAGTTAATTTCTCCTCTCCTCTTGCATATTAAGGTTATAATAACGGCATAAAAAATATTAAAAAAAAATAATAAAAGACCTGGAATAAATAGATGAGAGAATTACCAATACACCTCTTACAAAGACCTCCACCTTTATAGGGGAAGTCTTGGGAAAGAACGAAAATAACCTCCCCCTACACCCTCCACCCCCAAAGAGCCTGTTTTCTCTTACTCAGAATAAGTAGCCTACTAAATCTTGCATTTTCACTTGTAAGGGTTGGAGGAGGGCATCTAGCAAAGGGAAAAATACATAATAAAGTCACAGTCTGGCATTATTAGCAAACCAAAAAATGCCATCATACTAGTGAGAGCTTGGAAGATGTGAGGAATGTAAAATCTAGCATCAACTACTGAAAGTAATCCTGCCAGCAAAAGGAAGTATTTTTCTTAATGAATATTTTATCCAGAAGGCTCTCACCTCCCAAATTCCTGCAGTTGAAAACCTAAACAACTAAGGATGAAGTCAAAATGTAAAAGAACAACAACAGCAAAAACCCCAATCCCTCCCCAAACCTTTTTCAAAATTCCCAAATCTTGAATAAATGAAATGAGACCTTGTCAGAAATCATTAGTCTCTGTTGACTTTAGTGAGGCTAACTGAATGCAAGTACTATCAAAATGTAGCAAAGAATTTTAAATTTCTTTTTCAAAGGATACAGAAAGCTGGCAGGGCCTCAGTCACTCCGCTGTTTTGAGCCCCAAAGCACAGCCCAAATGCTCTGGAGCATATTAAGAAGCATATGGGTTGCTACTAACTACTTTTCAGTAGTGCCCTTGATTTTTCCTTCCCCCTCGCCCCCCATTTTCTGTGATACCTTTTGGTTGCCATTTTTTATACTTATTTGTAGTGTTTATTAGAAGGTTTTAGAAAATGTTTTACAGGGTGGATCAGTTAGGGCTTGTGAACTATTTTCTATAGACCACTGAAGACTAAATGATCATTGTATGGGTTCCTGTGTTTGCAAGAACAGGAGTTCGCATTTAGTGACCCAAGTTGTCCTGTCAAGTCTTATAGGCAAACATATCAGGAGGAAGACAAAAAGAAAATATCCAGCATTGACCTATTAGGAGTCATATGTGAAATAAAAGCACTGAGACAGCAACAAACAAATCTGCCAAGTACCTTGCCTCTGACTGACTGCCATACACCATGCTTTCCTTCACCGTTGTCCCTTCCTCCCACTGTTGATTCAACCACCTACTTTTCTTACAGCCTGTGTGACACAAAAATCCCTCTTCATAGTCACACAATTTTCTTATCCCTAAAATTTGCTACTTCTACTTAAATGCTGTTATCAGTGATCTCAGATGATTTGGGGCTTACTTTATTCTACTGTGTGAAATACTAGTGTTTCAAGCATCTAAGCCCTATAAAACAGGGTTTAAATGAAATTAAATGTGTGTAGAAATTCCCTAGAGTGGAGAAAGCAGAAGCTTGATGTTCCAGAGTGTTTCTGCTATACTGGTGACAAACCCACTGACTCTGATGGAGTCATATTATCACAAATGAGAGGACATTAAGCCAATTTTTTGATGTCCTGTGAATATTACAACCATTTTTACAGTCTTTTTCATATAAGTCACTTTCTAGAAGACAGCAGAGTTATTCCCATGAGTACAAGACTGACTATGTATAAGAAATAATAAAGGGAGCCAAATAATTGAAATAAATAAAATGCCAATGATAACTGACATCAATATATTATGTTAGAACATGACTATTTAAAATCAACAGAACTACAATCTGAGTAGTCTTAGAAGGCAAGTGAAGAACCAGTCATTAAAATACTCTGTTATTCACTACTGCACAAAGTTTTCTGAAAAATCACACAACACAAAATTTCCATATATCTTTTGTTTTCTGCTCTCCTTTATATTCAAAGGAAAATGCTCTCTTAGAGCTAATTAACTCTATATTTTTCCATACTACTGTATGCTAATGGATATTGAAGTAGATCTACTTGAAAGTAGGAAATGCACATTAGATGATTTAGTGGAAGATACTGTGCTGTGTAAAACATTTTCAGTCTAGCATGACTAATCACTTGACAGTGTTTCTGTTCAGGAAGAAGATCTGAATCTCTTTGTACCTTCACCCTTCCAGACTCCATGTAGCCACAAAGAATTTGCAAACAGGGTAACGCGGTGAAACCAGAACAAACAGCTGACAGCGGCGGCAGCAGCGAAAGCGGCGGCAGCGACTTGAGGTTAGTGCGGGGGCGAGGGCGACATCAGGCTTAACCGGGCGGTTTTTCGTACTCTGGGCCCCCCCTGAGCCCCCCGCGAGCATCAGCCCTGAGCTGCTTCCTCCTGACCCTGGACCCGGAGGTTCCCGGCAACGAATCAGGAGAGGAGGGGGCGTAGCCGGAGGCACGGCGGAGGCACCGCGGGCGATTTAAACGCTCCACCCCCTGTTGATTGGGTGATAAAAAGCCTCCTGGAGGACAGGGATTAGTCCCTGCCCAGAGGGGAGAGGGAGACTCAGCAGTGCCTCTGTGAGTCAGCAGTGACTGGGTGTGTCCCAGGGCAGGAGAGACTGCAGTTGTTTGCAGCTTGTTGGGGAGGGCGCTGACTCCCTCCCAGTGCACAAGGCGAGGAAGGTGCCAAGGAGCTGTGAACCAGGGGTGGCACCAACAGGTATTTCCCAGTTCAGTGAAAGAACAATGGTACCTACCCGGTGGAAGAAGACCAAAATGGATGTGGGAACCCAGACAGAGCTCCCACGGAAGGAGGCGATGGTGCAGGTCGCAGGCTGCAGGGAATGCTACAGCGTCTCTGTGGTGTCAGGGGGTTGTGTGCGCTGTGAGCAAGTAGATGATCTGCTCGGCCGAGCGGCACAGCTGCAAAGCCAGGTTGAAAGGCTTCAAGCTGAAGTAGAAAGGCTTAGGAGCATTCGGGAGGCTGAAATGGAGATAGACTGGTGGAGCCAGGCTCTGCCCTCCCTGCAACAAAAATGGGAGCACCTGCTGGAGAGCTCCCAGGATCAAGGGACCCCTGTACTCTGCCCCT
This sequence comes from Nyctibius grandis, assembly GCF_013368605.1. Classification (NCBI taxonomy): domain Eukaryota; kingdom Metazoa; phylum Chordata; class Aves; order Nyctibiiformes; family Nyctibiidae; genus Nyctibius; species Nyctibius grandis. The sequence goes on along the minus strand of NC_090664.1, from coordinate 23,911,384 downwards.
CTCAGGTGGAAAACGATAACCTAGAGGAGAGGAGTGAGTGGAGGCAAGTCTATGGCCATGGCAAAAGACGAGTGCCCTCCTTGCCTACCTTGCCTCCACAGGTGCCTCTGAGCAATAAATATGAAGCCCTAATGGAATACAGCCGGTCCAATGGGGATGTGGTGGAGAGGCAACCTATATCAGAGGTCCCACCACAGTCAGAAAAACCTGACAGGCGTATAACTACCTCCTCCACAAGGAAGAAGAGAAGAGTTTTAGTGGTTGGAGACTCCTTCCTAAAGGGATCTGAGGGCCCAATATGCAGAGCTGACCCCCATCACAGGGAGGTCTGCAGCCTGCCTGGAGCCCGAATCAGGGATATCACCAGGCAACTCCCCAACCTGGTGAAGGCCACAGACTACTACCCCCTGCTGATCTTCCAGACAGGTGGGGAAGAAGCTGCATCCCGTAGTCTGAGGGGGATGAAGAAAGACTACAAGGCCCTAGGACGGTTGGTGAAAGAGTCTGGGGCACAAGTTGTTTTCTCCTCCCTCCTTCCATTTTCAGGTGATGACGTAGGATGGAATAGTAGGATTCTCTCTATTAATGCCTGGCTACGAGACTGGTGCTACAGGCAGGGCTTTGGGTTCTTTGATAATGGCTGGTTTTATAAGACACCAGGCGTGACAGTGATATATGGGAAAGGTTTATGTCGTAGGGGCAAAAGGGTTCTGGGACAGGAATTAGCAGGGCTCATTCGGAGAGCTTTAAACTAGATTCGAAGGGGGATGGAGTAGTAGCTGGGCTTGCACCACTGGGGCAACGCTCTAGTGTTGAGGTAGACCAGGAGGCCTCCCATCCCCCTGGGGTGAAATCGGTGTGCCCAGCTCGCTCCCTGAAATGCTTGTACACCAATGCACACAGCATGGGGAATAAACAGGAGGAGTTGGAAATCCGTGTTCGGTCGGGGGGCTATGATCTAGTGGCAATTACAGAGACTTGGTGGGATGCCTCGCATGACTGGAATGTGGTAATGGATGGCTATGTCTTGTTCAGAAAAGACAGGCCACTAAGGAGAGGTGGTGGAGTTGCTCTTTATGTGAATGAGCAGCTAGAATGTATTGAGTTCTGTCCAGAGGCGGATCAGGAGCGAGTTGAGAGTTTGTGGGTGCGAATTAAGGGGCAGGCTGGCAGGGGTGATACTGTTGTGGGTGTCTATTACAGGCCACTGGATCAGGATGAGGAGGGTGATGAGGCCTTCTACAGGCAGCTGAGAGCAGTCTTGCAATTACAGGGCCTGGTTGTCATGGGGGATTTCAACTACCCTGATATTTGCTGGGAGGCCTACTCAGCCAGCCATCCTCAGTCCAGGAGGTTCCTCCAGTGCGTTGATGATAACTTTCTGATGCAAATGGTGGATGAGCCAACTAGGAGAGGAGCGCTGCTGGATCTGATCCTCACTAACAAGGAGGGTCTGGTTGAAGAGGTGAAGGTTGAGGGCAGCCTTGGTTGTAGTGACCATGAGATGGTAGAGTTCAGGATCTCATGTGGCAGGAACAGAATAGCTAGCAGAATCACAACCCTGAACTTCAGGAGGGCCAACTTTGTCCTTTTCAAGCAATTGCTAGGGGAAATCCCATGGGACAGGGTACTAGAAGGTAAGGGGGCCCAAGATAGTTGGTTAGCATTCAAGGACTGCTTCTTCCGAGCTCAAGATCAGAGCATCCCAACAGGTAGGAAGTCAAGGAAGGGTACCAGGAGACCTGCATGGTTGAACAGGGAACTGCTGGGCAAACTCAAGTGGAAGAAGAGGGTGTACAGATCATGGAAGGAGGGGCTGGCCACTTGGGAGGAATATAAGTCTGTTGTCAGAGGATGTAGGGAGGCAACTAGGAAAGCTAAGGCCTCCTTGGAATTAAACCTTGCAAGAGAGGTCAAGGACAACAGAAAGGGCTTCTTCAAATACATTGCAGGTAAAGCCAACACTAGAAGCAATGTAGGCCCACTGATGAATGAGGTGGGGGTCCTGGAGACAGAGGATAAGAAGAAGGCGGAGTTACTGAATGCCTCTTGCTCTGTCTATACTGCTGGAGGCTGTCCTGAGGAGCCCCGGACCCCTGAGGCCTCAGAAGAAGTCAGGATAGAGGAGGAATCTGTCTTGGTTGATGAGGGCTGGGTCAGGGACCAATTAAGCAATCTGGATGTCCATAAATCCATGGGCCCTGATGGGATGCACCAGCGGGTGCTGAGGGAGCTGGCAGAAGTCATTGCTAGGCCACTCTCCATCATCTTTGCTAAGTCGTGGGCAACGGGAGAGGTGCCTGAGGACTGGAGGAAAGCGAATGTCACTCCAATCTTCAAAAAGGGCAAGAAGGAGGACACGGGTAACTATAGACCGGTCAGCCTCACCTCCATCCCCAGAAAGGTGATGGAGCAATTTGTTCTTGATGCTGTCTCTAGGCACATCAAGGATAGGGGGATCATTAGGGGCACTCAGCATGGCTTCACCAAGTGGAAGTCTTGCTCAACCAACTTGATAGCCTTTTATGAGGATGTTACCCGGTGGATAGATGATGATAAAGCTGTGGATGTGGTCTATCTTGATTTCAGTGAAGCGTTTGACATGGTCTCCCACAGCATCCTCGCAGCTAAACTGGGGAAGTGTGGTCTGGATGCTCGGGTAGTGAGGTGGATTGTGAACTGGCTGAAGGAAAGAAGCCAGAGAGTGGTGGTCAGTGGGACAGAGTCCAGTTGGAGGTCTGTGTCTAGCGGAGACCCGCAAGGGTCGGTTCTGGGACCAGTTCTATTCAATATATTCATTAATGACTTGGATGAGGGATTAGAGTGCGCTGTCAACAAGTTCGCTGATGACAGAAAACTGGGAGGAGTGGCTGACGCGCCGGAAGGCTGCGCAGCCATTCAGAGGGACCTGGACAGGCTGGAGAGTTGGGAGGGGAGAAATTTAATGAAATATAACAAGGGCAAGTGTAGAGTCCTGCATCTGGGCAAGAACAACCCCATGTACCAGTACAAGTTGGGGGCAGAGCCGTTGGAGAGCAGCGTAGGGGAAAGGGACCTGGGGGTCCTAGTAGACAACAGGATGACCATGAGCCAGCAGTGTGCCCTTGTGGCCAAGAAGGCCAATGGCATCCTGGGGTGTATTAGAAGGGGTGTGGTCAGCAGGTCAAGAGAGGTTCTCCTCCCCCTCTACTCTGCCCTGGTGAGGCCGCATCTGGAATATTGTGTCCAGTTCTGGGCCCCATCAGTTCAAGAAGGACAGGGAACTGCTAGAGAGAGTCCAGCGCAGAGCCACGAAGATGATTAAGGGAGTGGAACATCTCCCTTATGAGGAGAGGCTGAGGGAGCTGGGTGTCTTTAGCTTGGAGAAGAGGAGACTGAGGGGTGACCTCATTAATGTTTATAAATATGTAAAGGGCAAGTGTCATGAGGATGGAGCCAGGCTCTTCTCAGTGACATCCCTTGACAGGACAAGGGGCAATGGGTGCAAGCTGGAACACAGGAGGTTCCACATAAATATGAGGAAAAACTTCTTTACGGTGAGGGTGACTGAACACTGGAACAGGCTGCCCAGAGAGGTTGTGGAGTCTCCTTCTCTGGAGACATTCAAAACCCGCCTGGACGCGTTCCTGTGTGATATGGTCTAGGCAATCCTGCCCCGGCAGGGGGATTGGACTAGATGATCTTTCGAGGTCCCTTCCAATCCCTAACATTCTGTGATTCTGTGATTCTGTGATTCTGTGATTCTGTGATTCTGTGATTCTGTGATTCTGTGATTCTGTGATTCTGTGATTCTGTGATTCTGTGATTCTGTGATTCTGTGATTCTGTGATTCTGTGATTCTGTGATTCTGTGATTCTGTGATTTATGAGCTTGCAACCCTGAGACAACCAGTGTGGAGGGTGATTGTTTGGTAGCAATCAAGGGATCTATCTGTTCAAGTGTATCTTTTGGCAAGATTAGGATAGACAAGACATTAATATAAAAGAATGGAGGATTAGCCAATCTCACTTTGCTGGTGAGCGAGTGAGGCATAGATCAGTGAGATGACTTCACACACTAAGAAAACACAAGGAAGTGAAGCCAGAGCTCTCAAAACCACTGAGTCTTATTCCTCTTCTTTTAACCCAGCTTCACGGCTACTGTTTCAGACTGTGCTGTCCCACCACAGCAGGTGTTTCGCTCTCAGCCTGCAAGGTTCACAAGAAAGCAACATGTCCCAATGCACCTCATTTTCAGAAGCATTGCAAAATGTCGCTGGACAAGTAAAGTGTTTTTTTGCTGGTGCTGGTGTTTTAAAAAATCTGCATTCTCCTTTGAAATGAATTATTAATGCAAACAGGGTAACTGATGAAGTGCTGCCAGTTAAAGTCTAACTACATAAGGTTTTATGTATGAGTTTTCATCATGCTGAACTAAGAGTTTAATAATACAGCTGTCAGAGTAGCTAAAGTTAGCAGAGCTTTAAAAGCTGTCTCTCAGCAAAATGGTGTCCTAAATCTTATGAAGGATAGAGTAAAGGATGAAAAACAAATTCTAAGGAAACTAATCCATAGATCTTTGGCCCCAGCTATTTACCACATTTTCTTCTAAATTGCTTCTAATAAATAAAATGGATGTATGAATGGTGGGAAAAAGAAGTTCTGTGAGTGCTACTCAGTTCTGAAAGAAATATTTCCAATTCAAATCAAGGATTGGCCTATGATTCAAAGCCCCTTAACTGGGATGTATGTAGACATACTGAGAGCAATCATATAAAAATTTAAACAGAGAGAGCAAACAAATTAAGTAGGAATAATGTTTTATTTAAGCTAATCCTGTTTGTTACCCATAACTAAGGAAGATTAGTCAAAATTTTTCATCTGCTTTTAAAAATAAAACAGGTTCCACATTTTGCCAGAATATATTCTATAGGCAGAATAAGAAGCTATAACTTAATTTCAGGACAGCTTAATTTCAGTAAAAACATTACTCTGTTTTTTCTTCCTGCTCTGGTGTGTCCAGAGGAGCTGATGTACGGATAAGTCTTGCAGTGCTGAGGTCTGACGCAGTTCTGCTGTGAATCAAGAAAATGTTATGGTTGTTGCTGCCTTATGTAGACTCTGTACACATAGACTTTGGCCTCTATAGCTTAATGACTGTAAAGAGTAATGTTTACTGAGGGTACACCACAGTCCATACTACCTGGCCAGAAGAGGAGTAAGATTCATTCTTGCTATTTGAACACTACTAGAGCTACTTAGAAGCTACATCTTCCCAGGTGGATTAATGTGAAGGAAAATACAGTACATGAAGTTCTGAAACAAAATTTCTGTGCAGCTTTGTGTGGTATCATCTTGGCTGGGACATGTGGCATCCACATGGAGTTCACATAGAGTATACAGTCACAGATTGTGCCTTCTGCCTTCCGCTGCAGCACATGTCCTGACATACTTGAGTTCAATTACCTTGTTCGTCATTCAGTACAATTTCACTGAGTACAGATGCCTAGAACTAATTAATTAAATAAATAAATAAATCCTGATATATCTGAATTTAAATTCCACTCACAGAATTACCCCTTTTGATGATATCTAGATGTGTAGACCAGGTTAGTATGGCATTTAGTTTTGTAGAAGATTCAGGCAGACGGGCTTTCTCAGATTGATTAATTATGTTAATAACTGTTAATTCTTTCCTCTCTGTCTAAATTGTTTTTTTCAGCTGTAGTGTTTCTTAGAAACAGCTCTATTACAGGAGTAAATTTTTTGTTACTTTTTTTTCTAAAATATTATTTTGATAAGTAGATAAACTTATAATATTCTCGCTGTGGCAAATTCCTGGTATTCAGTTTTAGCAGGCAGTATCTTCCCATTAGGTTGTTGACATCACTACAGCACACTTACTTATTGAAAGGCATTTCTTAAAAGGGTGTAGTTTAGCAGGATTTTACCTGCTTTTTACTTTTCCTCAATCCAGAAGTTACTATATTCACTCACACCAAAAGTTATATTGGAATATATAGGGCTCTCATAATTTATTTATTTTTTTCTCTCTGCTATTTTTGCCTATCCACTATCATCTTCTTCATTTAGATTTTCTAAGTAAGTTTTGACTATAAATTGATTATTCTTTGGGAAGCAGAGAGCAATACTCCTCCAAAGCACCTCCTCTGAGTCAGTCTGTGGAGGATAAATTCCTTCTGTCTCCATGCACTCTAAATAAAGGAGATCAGCCTTTTTAAATATCATAATGTCTTTTTTATTTTATGCATCTTCATCTTTCCAATGTCAATAAGAAAACTATTATGAGTCAGACTAGAAAAGAATAAAAACAAACAAACAGAAGTGTAGGATTACTTCTGCTTTCCAAATCATTAGATATTTTAAATTAAGATCATGGCATTATAATCTCTCAGATAATATTTAGTTTCCCCTTACCAACTGCCACTGTGAGATACATTTAATATAGTCTATATCTGGAGGGAATTTGAGCAAGATTATTTTAGGTCCCTAGTTCTGCAGAAACTCTTGCCATCCACATTTACCAGTCCCTAAATCAGCAATTAATCTTCCAGCCAAGTTCTAAACCAATCCTGATCCTTAAATCACTCTGGATTCTTGAATGATCATTTGACATTCTGAAAGTACTGAAATCACTGATCCTTCAAGCACCCTTGTCCTCCATATGGTCTACCAAAACTGCAGTCCCCAACCCAGTCACATCCCTCAAAATCCCTGCCTAGAGTGTTCCACAACCCCTCTCCCACCAACAGCCCTGCTCCTCAGTCCCGACATCCTCTTCTTCCCACTCCCTACCTTGAAGCTGCTTTGTGAAGTCTTTCGGCATCCTCTCCTAAAGCAGCAGAGCATCTCAGACCAAAGGCAGCAGATAAGCCATGGGAGGGCAAAGAAGAGGAGCCGTTATTGCTCAGGGAAGGGAGAAAAGAGAATGAATCCAATTCCAGCTGCTGAAGGATGTTTCACTAAACAGCATATATTAGGAGAACTGGACAGCTCTTTGCTGGGATGTAAGCCAGTGGGGTAGGGATAGATGAAAAGAGCTCTTCCTCAGACAGAAAATTCTCATATTGTGGGATCCTGCTCTAGCAAAAATCCCATCCCTGAGGCTAGAACTGAGGAGTTGATAACTCAAATGTCTGTATAGCACTGAGAGTCTTTGGGGAGCAGACCAGCATGCTACAAAGAAAACAGTAACAAATCCGCATGGTAGCTACAGGTGAAGTTCATTTGATGTAGGCCAAAGCCCTGGGAGAGAAGGGCTTTCGGTTTACACTTGCACATGAAAATAAAAGGCTTTGCAAAACCCTGAGTAGCATGTCTGTCTCTTGGCTGGCAGAACGGTAAGAGATGGAGAATGAAAAAGCAGCTTCTGAAGGGCTACTAGTCTTTACTTGAGTCTACTTTCTAGTCTCTACTTCCTTCCTTCCAGAGACAAGGAAGTGAACAGATCCTTGACCCCACTTTTTCCACAGCTATGTGGTTATTTTATACCCAGAGCTGAGTGGGAGTGAAGGATCATGCTGTGGCTCTGGTTCTTGGTCAGCAATACCATGTGCTGCTCTAAAGCTGAGTCATACGTGGCCAAATCATTACAATGGGGCTAAAAAGTACCTGAATTAGGAAAATAAAGCACATCCCTGAATAAGACCTCCCAAGATGAGCACGTCAAGGCTACACCGGAGCCTGCCACAGTGGTAACCCTCAGTTCCAGTATTTTATTTTGTTAGTGTCCTGGTTTGGCCTAAACCAGGCCGATTTTCCTTTCAGTGATTTTTACTTTTAGCTAAGTCTCCTCTAAGTAACTGCACTTTCTGAAACTAACTGCATGTTTTTGCAGACAGTGTCTGCTTCCAGGACTGATAACGCTCGAAGTTTGTAGTTATCACTGAGGCACCGGTAGGGATGTTGTGCAGAAAGGCTCTTGCTGTACTTATTCTTGAGAGAAACACAAGGTCCCTGCTGAATTCCTCACTGCTTACGAGGTGAAGAGCCAAAGGGGGGTCGCAGCTGCAGGGGGAAGCGGACAGGGCAGGTGGACCCAAAATTGACCAACAAGGGTTTCCATCCCATACACGTCATTCTCAGTATAAAGCGGGGGGATCACGAGGGTCTCGTTCTCTTTCTGCTATGGCCGGTGTCCAGGGAGGACTCGTCGTTTTCCCTGCTGCCCCCATCTCCCGATCCGTGCATCCCTGAATCCAGCTCTCGACCGTCGCTAGGCCCAGGCTGGGCCTTCCCGGAGCCTGCCCTGCAGTGCCGGTGGTGACGTGGGCTGACTTCAGGGGAGCTCAATCTTGGTTTTGTATATATATTTGTATATATTTGATTGATTTCTATATTATTATTATACTTTTTTTTTTTTCATTATTATAGTTTATTAAAACTGTTTTAATTTTCCAACCCAGAAGTCTCTCTCCCTTTTCCCCTTCCCTTTCCCTCTGGGGGGGCGGGGGGATAACAGAGGGCATCTTGCCGCAGGTTTAATAGCCAGGCCCAGCTTTAACCGTGACAGTTAGGCATTTTTACAATTAGGCTTCTCACTATTTGTTTTGCAACTATTTTTTATCCTGCTTCCCTCAAATCTATGTGCAATCCATCCATCAGTGTTTTGTTTTATCATAATTACTCAATTTTGCTTTTCTGATATTTAGCCTGAGATAGTGTATTTCATTTTCTCTTCACACAGCTTAATTTCCTTCCTCTAAATCTCTAAATTGCTATGTAGAAAAATACATTACATCAAATACATGCAGCTATAGAAGCTGAGATAAATGATGTGGCACCTGGTAGGTGCTGAGTTGCCAAGTTAGCACTCCAGATATCTGCAGTCTCATTGTAAAAATGCTAGTAACATTCATCCTTTGCTTACATACACTATAGAGTTAAAGGAGATAAACAGAAATCATACTGAATAGAGAGAGTCTTACAATTTAGGAAGATGAGATGAGAAAAAAAATTAAATTATGAACTCCTGGAATGGTTTTGTTCTCAATCATTTCCTTCAGTGCTAGTGTCCTTAATTAAATCCTCATCAGCTCTGCACTAACTCCAGTGTAAAATTACCGTCCTTGATCTTTGCATTGGAGTTTCTAAGCTCTCCCCTCCACCAGTTTCAATTATCTTTATCAGCTGGCCCTTTCTGCATTTCCTGCTTGTACCATGTCATTTCTTCTGTCTTTCCCATCTCTGTGTCCTCTTCCTCTTAGAGATACTGTTATTAGCGGTACCTCTGTGTGTTAGTCCTAAAGTCAGGTAGTCAAAAATAATGACCTTGATGCTTTTCCTTGATCCATTTTTCTGGGATGGTCATAGGCCACTGTACAAAGAATTAGACAGAAAATGTATAGAATACAGTATAAATATATTAACCTGTACTTGACATGTCTTTCTGCCTCAATGGATTTATGCTTGATGTTTTGTGTTATATTTTCACATTAATGTATGCTTTTCTTTGTACTTGTTCTTCATGAAGAGTCTAACAAAGATGGGTTTTTTAGCCATTTAAGCTCCATTGTGTTTGGCAACTTCCATACCTTTTTATGGGATCTATTTATTGAAACTGGTCCATCTGTGGTTGAAACTACATTTCAAGTTCCTTACCTGACATGAGTGAATATAGCATCTGTAGCACAATTAGCTAAAACTTTTTTACTTTTTTTTTTAGTTCTCCCTAAACCTCCTCTCATTTCACTCAGAAATTACTGTTTCAGAAATAACTTGCAGCAGCAACACTCAAAAGTCTGGGATTATTTTATTTCTGAACTTATTGCTATTTATCACTAAATAGCCGCAGCATTTTATCATTTGCTTTTCCACCAAAATTATGTAATTGGGATGATTTCACGACTTAAAATAGGAATGATGATACAATAAGGAAATATTATAGAAAGCAATGGGGATAGAGGTGGTGGAATATTATTGTCAGTCTTGGAAGAACTAATTGTTTCTGTATTTGCTTATTGTCTTGGATGGGACATGAAATTTATATTTTACATTGCTGGTTTTTCCCAAGCAGCACGGTTGGAAACCTTGACGTCATTTATCTTGATTGCTTGAATGAATGATGGCATTAGTAATTCCTTTGGGCTTTTTTCCTAGACTGTTTTCTTTAGCATTTTCTTGGTTTTGTTTGTTTAATTCTTGCTGTTCTCATCTTATCTTTAATTAGTTCAGTGTTCTTCTTTCAGTCCAAGTTGCACAATGCCTTTTGAAGTAGCAAGAAATAAGTCAGGAGGGAATAATCCCATTCTGTCAGGGACAATGCTGAAATTCTGACTTTTCTTTCCATTATGAAATGGAATTAAAATGACCTATAAAACACTCTTTCAAAAACATCATTAGAAACATTTGGAGGAATCATATTGCTCTGTTACAATAAAGTCTAAATATTTTGCTATTAACGCATTTTAAAATGTGTTATAAATAACATGATAAAAACACGATCTGTATTAAAATAGAAGTTATTTTAAATGTGAGTTTGGAAATAAATTAATCAAAACTTCCACGAATGTCAAAGTGGGACAATTCTCTACATGAAAAAATGTGCCAAATTGTCCAGTATTTCCGAATACATTATTTTCCTTTTTGTATAATTTGGTCAAGATTCATAATTCTCCACCTCAGGGTAACCTTCAGGCAATATACAGCAGCCATTTCACAAAAGAAACACTACAACTTTCTTCTCTTTCAGAAGCTTTTCCCCTTTCCCTCTACTCCCCTCTCATCACCTGGGAGGACACTGAATATCTTTGTTTCTATTCTGCATCCCTAATGTCTTCTGAGCAGCACTGAATAACACTGCTCTCTTCTCAAGCCCCTGTCTGGGTAACTCCTCTTCATGTTCAACAGCAACCCACAGAGCTCTGACTCTTGATCGCTCACTGTTGACTTTCTTTGTCCACCTTCAAATGGCAACATGTGTTATGGCCTCTTCACAGCCAGAATGCAGAACTGCCCCCATCTGGAAGGGCTACTGGCCATGCTTTATGCACCCCGATTCTAGCATGTGGCTTCCCTGGCTCCAGCTGTCTTTTTCTGCACTCCCTCTCCATAATTTTCATTTTTCCTCCTTCTGTCAGGCCTTCAACAAGTTCAAAGGTCTTTGACACGTTTTATTCTCCCCCCTAGACCCATTTCTGTGAATACAAATTCAATTGCTGTCCTGATACTGATGCAGCCTGCATAGAATCCTTCGATCCAAATACAAATGTCAGCCTCTTTTGGTTTGTCTCCCCATTTCTGTCAGTTCAACACAACCAAAACAGATGTCTTATGTTTTCTTTTCCAAGTTTTCTCTGCTACTTTGCTTTTTGCTGAGCACTACCCTGTTTATAATTAGGTATTGACTTTGATTCACTATGCATGTGAAGCCCAACAGAAGTTTATAACTAAGTCTTCCTGATACCTTTCAACTAAGATTAGTAAGGACACATCTACCAAGACACAAACATTCATTCAATAATTCATTTCCTGCATTTTGATTTCTGCAACATCCTGAAACTGTGACTAAACTAGAAAGCTTGAGAAGAATTGGACAGGATAAACAGGTAGAAATGGGACTGGAACAAAGGATCCAAGGGGACAGGGCAGGTAAAGATATAATTAGTGAATGCTCAGGGAAAGAAGCAAATAAGTTGTACCTGTTAGAGTGCATACTTTCTGGAGTTTGATATGGAACCCGGATTCCTAATTGTCACTATTTTGTGTGCCATTAAACACCAATTTGGTCTTTTGGTGATAAACTACTGTTTTACCAGTTACTTTAAATTCTCAAGTGGCAGACGTTTACACGAATCTAAAGACTGTTACTCTGCTGATGAAATGTGTGACATTCAGAGTTACCATAAGATGAAACTTTTATTTTTACATTCTGCCTAGGAATCACCAGAAGTAAGTTTCTCTACAGAGAAAATTTAAGCCAGGAGGCATATACCTCTTCAGGGAAATGGGTAAAGCAGAAAAGCAGACGGGTGGTTAACTTTGTGCAGGTGGATGAAACACCAGGTGAAAGCACACTTTTCTTAACCCTTTAACCCCTCTGCAACCACAGCTGAATTCACTTGTACAAAGACTTTGCAAAGCACCCTTCAAGGAAAACACATTAAAGAAAAACCCATAGTATGTTTATTTCGTTCAGTGTATGTGAAATACCTGCTCTGGGGTTGAAGTGGGGTTTTATAATTAAGGGGACTGTCATATATCATATTCCTACTTCATTTCTTGCAGATGCTGTAAGTGATCTCTATACTGTACCAATCAGAAATGGAAAAATTGCACTTACTCTAAATTTCCTCTGCCTGGAGTCTGAATTGCAGAAGTGCTTGGCGTGCACAGCTTCCCACTCATGCCAATGGAAGCTGTGCTTCATATTTAAAAAGTATGGATACTTCCTGGTTATTTAAAGTAAAAATATTTGGGCCAATTATGTTTCAAGTTGAGCATCCAAGTTAATTTTGATCTCTGTAGTTTAGCTATCTTCCATCTACATGTAGAACAGCAATAGCATGCTGTCATCTCAGAAGGGTCTTGAAAAGATTCATTCACTAATACATACCTGGGGATGCCTGGAGTGAGTGAGTGAGTGAGTGAGTGAGGCCCAGCTGAGAGCTTGTGAATGAGATCCAGTCCTAGCAACTACTGATGTACTGACTTCAACTAAGCTGAGGGGCTTCAGAGCAGGCTCTGATCCCCACAGCTCCCAAGGCTTCAACTTCATGATCCTTAAGTGATGTTTGCCAAGGACAAACACAGTCAATTAATAATTATGTCTTCAAAATACAATTTGAAAATGAAGTAAGCTCTAGAAATGATGGGGTGAACATAAAAATATTAAATAACTGGTCATTAAATGAGCATTACAAATTTTGTGCACAGGAGGAGGCAGTTCTGTGGAAAAAACATCATGTCAACATGTCCTAATGTATATGTGAAAGTACATTAATTATGGTTGATGAGACATCCTTAATTATGACACTTCTTAACTGGCAAGTGTTTGACCCTGTAATTATAGTAGTGTTATTCTAATGTAGGGGGGTGTGTGTAATTGAACTAATGGATATTCTGCACATACTCCTTCACACAGTTGATTTCTGACTGGCTCTTCCCAGCTGTTCTTACTAGTGCCCTGTAGCAAATAATATCTTTTGCTACAGTCATGCTGATTGCTCAGCTTAGTTCTTAGTGAATAAAACTTGTAATATAATCAGTGCAGAGGAAGAGTAGGACATTGCAAGTAGTCAGCACCGTCAGCTCAGATGGCTTCTTGTGCATTAGAAACAAAAATTAAGCTCAGAAGCTGTGTTGCAGCTCAGAACCTGTGAAGAAGGACACACCGTTCCCAGTGCTTTCTAGTGATATCTTTTGGTAATAAGCCCATGGTCTGTAATCTGACTGAATGCACAGGCTTGTTCCTATCTCTTTTCTGTTGGTGTATTTTCCCAGTAATGTGTCCACTTACAGCCTCCGTTAATGACAGCAGAAGTAAATAGAACAAAAAAAGAGAAAAATAAATGTATAATTTAAATAAAAGTTGAACAGAGTACTTGTAGCAATGGAAACTGTAAATAATCAGGATAAACTCTGAAAGTAAACCCTGTTTGTAGACTAGAATTAATGATCTTGTATCCTAACTAGGAGACAAATCCTCAGTTGTCTTACTTGGTGCAATCATGTTACTGGATATTACTGGAACTGTACTCACCAGCGCCGTGACTTTCTCCCAGAGAGTAAGTATCCTGGAGTCCTGAAGGAGCAGAGAAAGAAAATAGTTGATCCTGTCATCTTTTCATTTCCACTTTCTTTTAATTTGAAGCACTGATACTAAAAGTTTATTTTACAAATTTTTATAACCAGATCAATATAGAACATTAAGGAAAACATACATCCTCGTTTGGCCATCTTATATGTAGTATGCCAGTGTCATTGTAAGTAAACATGGGGAAAGGTACTCCCACATTTTTTTTCTTTTGATTTCTGGAAGTTTTCCCCTCCTGCCCTCTTTTGATGCAAATCACTTAAAACAAAGCCCACAGTCTGCCTTTTTCCAGAAAGGGAGAATTTACAAGGTACATTACTATAGCAGGCACTCTCCTGTTACAGCCACCCACCATCAGGCAAATTCCATGTTGCAAGAAGCTCTGAATCCAGGGTAAAAACTGTGTTGCAGGACATGCAATACATGAACTATATCTCATACTTTCCCAACATTTCTGTTCTAAAAGAGTGCCTGCAGCTACGGTTTCCATGTTTTATTACGCAAAATTGCTTCCAAAATACAGCATCATGCATGGTTAAACAGAAAGAAAGAAGGATCAGAGAATGGATAGGCAAGTGACATAAGGTTGAAGGCATAATGTGCCATTTACATCTGGCAAAGGTCGAACAAGGAAAGTTATCTTTAGTTTTAAGACTGGAAGTTTCAGAAAAATTTAGGTGATGATCTGCCCAAGGTCAACTGAAGTGTATGGCCCCAGGAGGTACACTGTGACAGTGATCACATTGAAAAGTGAGGTTTGAAGTAAAATGGTCCAAAGTCAGTTTTCAAGAATAATAGTCAGTATAGCAATACTGCAATAAAATCACTGCTGTGACAGATATCTCTGAGTCTTATGTATGTCTTATTTCATAAGACATACACCTATCTTTCAGTTGTACTGTGATTGTGGTAGTTTAATTCTCTTAGCTTTAGCAGATGGGACACAATGGTTTGGAAGAAGGAGCAGTGGGCTAATGTTGTAGGATATATTACTTATTTACATATTTTTCACCTTTATTGTCTCTTGATTCATAGTTTTTTAAACCTAGGAGGGACTATTGTGATCATGGACTCTAAAACCAGTAATTCATGTCTCAAATCAATAAATTCTATCTGAGCTACAGGACATCTTTCAGAGCAAGTATCTTTACATATCCTTTCTTCTTCTCACCTTTACCTGTTCCCTTTGCTTCCCTTTCTTTTTCCTCTGAAAGAATGTCTATTTTCATCCTACGGCTCCTAGCAACAGCTTTTTCTTAAATCACACATAAAACTCAAATGCAGCTTATTAGATACTGCATATGACGGTCATAGATACATTTATTTTTTGAGCACCTGCTCTATACCAACTCTAACCACTTACTGACATGACAGTGATAATCTTGCTCCTGCGTTATACATAGAGACATATAATTTATATAGAGACAGTGCAGGCAGGAAGGCAGGTATAGAGTTATCATGATCTGGCTTGAATAGTTCTTCTATGTGCTCTTGTTACTGCCACAGCCACAGAAATCTTGCCAAAGGAGGAGACCCTGGGGAGATAATGTTACAGATGTCTTTATTCACCTTCTGACTGGGACAGATGAATGGTCTTCAGTTTTGTGTGCAAGCATGCAGGGGTATGACCAGGGAAGGAGGAAATGTGGTTGAGATAAGACCAGAACTTGATCAGAATCAGAAAATGGATCTACCCCGCTCTTTCCTTGTGCATGAGCACCTCTAAGGCACCAGCAGCACCCAGCGTCTAAGAAGAGGTTTCATCAGGACACAGAAATAATGGTCTAGAAACACATTTATCTTTAAATACAGGAGGGCCAGGTCTGCTGGGAAGGAGAGAATAAACCAAATGGTTAGAAAACAAACCTGCCTACAGCGTTCCTGGTCAGAAGCAGAGGAGACCCTAAAATTCTGCATTTTAATGCAACAATTTGCCATAGCCTTCCTTGGACCCATCTGGTTTCCTCTGCATCTTGAGGAGTGTCTCCTTCCTTTTTTCCCTCCCAAGGCTTAGCTGTGGGCTGTCCTTTACAGCACACAAGCCCCATCGCTCCACTCTGCAACTGCCATAGCTGAATCCCAATCTGCCCCGAGTTCCCAAAGAGTCAGTGCCCCGGCTTCAGCCTCTGGACTTGCTCTGGGGAGGGTCCAGATCTCCCCTTGCTTCCAAAACATTCTAATGAACCCAAGGGCCAGGAGTTGAGACTGACACAGGATTTTATGAAAATGTGCAAGATATGCTTCTGCATTAAGCACTGAAAAACAAACCAAAGACTCTGGAAGGAGCACAGCAACAGGCTTGTGATCCCTAAAAAAACTATATAGAAAGCTGCCCTCCCCCTCTTGACGTAGAAATGCTCCATGTCCCCTTATCCCTGGTGCAGCAGGCCCAGCAGAGAATACCCCAGACTACTGAACCAAATATACCATAATATAAGCTAGTACTCCATCAGAATTGCTGTATTTACTGTATGCACTATATATGAGCATGTATATTTATATAAATAGTATATATATGTGTACCATACTTGCTGTGTGTACTACATTTTAATTTACTACATGGAATTAATATTTATTGAAATGTGTTGTTTCATTCTATGTCCAAACCACTCTGGTCTTTCCCTTTTAAATGTCCAATGATGTTTAGAAAGCCCTAATGAATGCTCTGTGAAGAATGCAACAAGAATTACAGCTGCTTTCAAATATAGCTACCCTCAATAAAGTGTATTGAGTTGCACCTTTTCTCTGACTGTTGGAGCACTGCACTGTTGCAAAGAGGAAAATGCAAGATTTATCCCTGAGAATCAGATGTTATAACAGAAGAAGAAATTATGATAATGCGCATAATTAGTAAAAAGGTACCTCTCACACTTCTGTCTCAAGATTTTACACACAGGAAGACTTTGTGGTTCATAACATCTAAAAATGGCACAAGCAGTGCATATGGAAAATGCAGATACTTAATTTTCTGTAAGCTGGGCATGCTGAAATGAATAAATTGAGTGATTCAAGAAACTGCAGTAAATGGTTTCTATCTTTTCTTCATAAGCAACTTTTTATAACTTTTTTAACATTTTATTTCAATACTTTTTGCCTTTTGAGGATTTTCATTAAAGGATCTCAAAGCTCTGAGATCTGAACAGGCCTAAGTCAGGAAAATTTTACTGATTTTTGATAAACTAAAACTGAGACAGAGTTAGTGGCCAAATCAGTGAAAAAGCAGGAAGTCAAACCCACTGGGCATCTTTGCTGGGCTGAGTGGTTGTTAGAATTAGATAACTACCTCTCTGGAATTATTTTAGACCTTGCTGCATTAAAGACTTTCCTCTTCTGAGTTATCCCTCTCTAAAGAGCTTTCTAAAACATGGTCCAAGTCAGCTTAGGTAAAGGATGTTATTTTTAGAAGGAAATAACTATTTAGGTATTATTTCAACCACCTTTAGAAGTACTGTTATACAACCAAAATAGAATTCTAAAATTAGGAACTAGTGTAGCGTTCATTGAAGCCAATGGAGACACATTTAATAAGTGCCGGATCTGGTCTCTACAGAATCAAGTGCAACTTGCTACATTACAGGCATACTGCCTTGAGACTTGCCAGTTTATTTCAAACGTGAAACCAGAAGTTTTCTTAAGCTTAGTCCTCATCTATTATTACATTCATCTTGCTTATAACATTGGATTTTAATGGCAAGATCCTCAGGTTAAGGACTTTAAACTTAGTCCATCCTCTTTTCACCTGAATTGCTCTTTAAAATAGTAAGGTAATAGAGAAAATCAGGGATAAGGTGCTGAAGAATGCTGCATATATCAAAAAAAACCTATGTCTACACAAAAATGAAATTTCTGTCTATTAATGTAACTGTGCAGCACATCCACAGTGCTGCATTTTACGGATGTATTTAAGAGCAAGATAAAAGAAAGAAGATTGTCTTTCTTCAGCCAAAAGAGAAATGCAGTTTACAGTTTGCTCTTTACACGCTATAAGACAGTTAATGATTCCAGAAACTTAATGCTTCTGCTAAACCTAGTACACCATTATGGTACATCCAGAATTCCCTGACTTCTGTACTTTTTCAGCATCAAATACCACAGACTCTTTAAAGAGAGGTGGGGATTTACAAGCTTGTTGGCTTGGAGATCTTATTAAGCCTCCAAACCTGTATGGGTGTGTTAACCCATGATGCAGGGCATATACGAAGTGTGCAGGATCAGATGCTATTAACCACTGCATCCACTGGCAGGGGCAGAAGCTTAAATTTCTGAGTTTTTTCAGAGCAGAATGTGTATACGCCTTCAGTATAATGAGAATATTATATTGTTTATACTTCGTAAAAGGGCACAAACTTATGTTAGATTGCATTCATTTGGGGGAGTGGGGAGTTGGAATTTGAAAGTTTTTCACCCAGGCTATTTCTTCTGTGTAACTCTGTCAGACTGCATGGAACAGGTTCAAGACATTTGAGTGGTAATATCATTGTCTTTACACCAAATATAAAGTTTTTGGTCCTTGCCCAGCTCTCCTCTACTTTGGAACATTTTCATAGACATTTTGTTCAAGTACCCCCTCAGCAGTCACCTGTCTCATATTTATTAAATTTCTTTTAATAAGGTGGACAGTAACATTAAACAGTTACTTGGACTTTCCTCTGTGCTACAGAACCACAACATTATTTGATTCCCGTCTCACCTTGATTTAGAGTTTTCACATGTATTTATGTGGTTACAGGTGTGTCCTACATCAAATTTAATAAGAGAACTATGTAGTTTGAAAATGACATTGTTGACATCCCTGGTGTTCTTTATCACCTTTTTTAATTTCTGAACCATTCCCTGAAGCCTGCTATTTCTCAAGAGGCTGAAATCTTAACATTGCTTTTAGTCAAGCAATACTACTTCATTATTCCACAGAATTATAACTGTTTCACTAAGGCAGGTTCTATGCAGAATAGTAATA
Organism: Nyctibius grandis; assembly: GCF_013368605.1. NCBI lineage: Eukaryota > Metazoa > Chordata > Aves > Nyctibiiformes > Nyctibiidae > Nyctibius > Nyctibius grandis. Next base: position 23,892,675 of record NC_090664.1, on the reverse strand, counting down.
TTCAGTCTCCACAGTTTAAATCCCTGTAGAGGGTTTTTTGGAGGAGAATGGTCATGTAATGAGCCAGAAGTATGAGAGTATGGAGTGAGGGCCTAGCTGCGTGACAAGATTCATGTAGCTAGTGTCAACAAGCCAGCCTTGGAGAGATGAGGAAAAACAGTAGCTGAGCAAACAAGAATGGAGGGAGTAGCTGGGGGGAGCCGAACACGGAGGAGAAGAAACAAGAACTGATGGAGCCAATTAAGAAAAGACCAGTGGTAGAGCAGTGACCAATCAACACATCAAAGAAGAGTATGTTTAGTAATATTAACCAGTAGCAATGCACATGCTTACAGCCAGGGAAAGTACAAAATGTATAAAAGGGACAGCTTATGCTTAATAAAGCGTCTTCACTTTGATTCACATTGGATTGTGTGGAGTCGTGTTCCTTCTCCTCAAATCCCTAGCTTATTAAATGTTAGACAAAAAATTTCTAAACCTGTTTCTATGGAGACCTAGTATGAAGAAGACACAATTTGTAATCCTGGCAAATGCAGACCTTTAGTTTTCAGGTCTACATAAAAATGCTAGTTTGGATAAGCTCTTTCATTATTAAATGTTATTTTATTCTTATCTGGCATCCAATTTTTCATTTACAAAGGAATTTTGTTTTGAAAAATTGTAGACAACAAGAAGATGACCCAACCAAAGAGATGTTAGGGCATGTTTTTCAAAGAAGTCAGGGACTTAGAAGTGTAGAAAGTGTCTAGGCTGCTCTGCCTGCAGAAACCTGCAGAAAAAAAAGCATTATAATTTAAATTACATCATTCTGTTTTATTGACTCTTTGGCTGTGCTGAACACCAATAATTCTTTTTCATTAACTTTTCCTCTTTTTGATTAACTTTTCCTCTTAAGTCACCCTGAACTTATATTTCCTTTTTTTTCAGAGAGCTCTACAATCCCCCATGGTCTCTACCCTCTACCCAGCAGAGCTGTGCAAAGAGAATCTCAGCTATGTACACGTGCACCACCAGTAATATAAGTGTTTATACTCCAGAACTATTTGTTCAGAATCTTCCATCAAGGTACATCCATTCTTTAGTGTCTATTTGAGGGGAGAAAACACAGAAAGAATAAAATAAACATAATGCTTTCCCTAAATAAAACAATAACCTAAGGACCTTTCCCCTATCATTTGGTCCATTGCCAACTCCCTTGATTTCATTCATCTCTTGAGCTGATCCATCCAATCAATCTTATTTGGGACAGAGCTCAACAGGACCATGTGAGGTTTGTTTCAGTTCTACTTGAAGAGCTAACTACACCCTCGGATCGATTAAGCAAATACTATACAAAGTACAAATTTATCAGTCTACCTGTACCACATTAGGAATGTTTTACTGGCTAGTAAGCTGTAACATATTTTTTTTCAGTTTGTGGCATACCCCTGCGATAGATGTGAAATTCATAACTCAATGTCCCTGGCATGGTGCAAAAGGGGAATTCCCATTGCAGGGTTGGCCAGCTGCGTGTCCCAGGGTCTGACTCTCAGCCCTCAGCAGATCCCCAGCTCTGCTCTGAGTCAAACCAGCAGATGTCACATAAATGTTGCACTCTGTATTGCATCATCAGTGAAAAGTATTCCTTTCTCTTTGTATTGGGCTAGTATATATTTGTTTTGCTTTTGTATTCAAAATTTGTTTAGTTCTTGCTCTATTGGCTGATGTAAGTAAAAACAATCTTTTAAAAAAATCTTATCTCATAAGGGGCATAGAAGTGAAAAAACATTTCCCTAAAAATCATTTATTTTGTTATAGAAATGAGGATTCTGTCAAATGTATACTGTTACTTATAGTCCTGTCTTTGCATCTTAAATAATGAAATACATTGGATAAAGAAAAGCACATAATGAAATTAGTAAACTAATTAAAAGAATACGTTTAGTACATGGCACCAGCATGTCTATAAAATAGATTTGAACTTCAACACTAAAGATGATATTTTATTAAACAGTTGTATTTGACCTTCATGACTTTCTGAAGGACATTTGATTTCGAAGTTCTCAAATTCCTAGAAGACATCATCATTCCTGCAATAGGTATATCTTCTGATGAAGTTGTGTTGTGTTACACTACTGTATATGCCTCACAAACCTCTTCAGTCCATACTGGAACTTAGCAATCACACTCTTTTAGGGAAGGGATTTAAACTGTGCCCTTTGGGTAAAACCAAACACTGAGAGGTTTTGCACAATTAACTTCCATAGGCTGATGGCTGCCTTCTCAGTGGTGCTCGCATGTCCACAGCTGCCACATGCAGAAAAACAGGCTTTGCACTAATTTTAAATCCTGTGTCGGGGAGGTGTACCTGCTTGCACCCCAGAGCTGTGCCCAAGCAGCTGGCTGGAGGATGGCCACGTGACTCAGCATGCCATCTCATGGAAAGGGTGCTGGGGAATTACAACCCACGGGATTACATCAGCTGTATCGCTGCTGTGGACCACAAAATTAACTCTATAGCCTATCAAGCTACAGTTCTCTTTTTGTTTTCTTTTATGTTCCTAAAATGGGTTTCAGATGTGTTGGCAGTCATAGCTCTTGCTGAAGGCAGTTGGGATTGCAAGTGCTCAGCTCAAAGCTGATTAAAGATCAGCTTTGTGTAAAATGTAAATATTTCATAACATAGCTTTCAGCCTATTCTGAAGCAAAAACAAATGTAAGTGCTGACTAAAATCTTCAGTTTCGTATTTAGAAGATAACAGTTCCTGTACTTTGATTAATATTTTTTGTTTTAGAGTCTATTATTTTGTTATGTCTATTTGATAATCTGTGTGAGATAATCAATACAAGTGTAGACTTAGCTATGCAGATGTTAGGTCAGGTGGAGTTCTTTTGCCACATAAGCAAGAACTCCAAAGTGGCTGTCCTTTGGCTGAGGCCTGTAGTCAGCCTGATGAAGCTGCACCTCTGCTAACACGCTCTCATTAGCTTTGCTGCGAAGCCACGCAGGAATAGAACTGCTGTTTCCTCCCGAAGGAAACAAGCTGGCTAGCATCTGTCTGTGTGGCTGCAACTAGTCAGTTGGTCTCCCCTTGCCCACAGGTGAGGTAGGATGGTATTCCAGTAGATTGTTGGCAGATGGGAAAGTTTTTCTCCCCACAGTTATTTAGCCATAGCAAAGGATAGTTTGGTCCCTGCTTGGCTGCTCTGACTACAGTTCTGGATAATGCTTTCCTGGGAAATCTCTCGTTTCAGGTATGCTAATAAAATTAGTTTCAGGCATGTGTATTTTGAAACTGGGGTGAGTATGGTGTCTTTCTTTTTAGGTATCTACTTTGCTGGACTTCCAAATTCCACTAGTCAAAGCAGTTTAACCTTGACTAGTCTCATCAGCAGTTACTAATGAGCATAAGTTACTTTGATATGCCATTTCTAGTAGTGAGGTGAGTTCTGCTTTTCTATGTTTTAATATATCCCTTGAATTTCTAGAACCTAGATTTTAGTATCTAAAGAATTGGGCATTTAAATACAGCATTTACTATCAAGCACACTTTTTATTAACATGAAGTAGACCACACATATGGTAGGCTTTCCTGAAATATATGCCTGGAAAAACTCAATGTTTCTCATAGGATGTAAAATTAGATTCGCATTTGGAGGTTCGACCCTACCTTCATTTAATCAATTTCTGGTATTTATTAGAAATATCTCTCCCTCGATCATTTTTACTCTCAAAGCTAAAGCAGATTGCTTCTTATCACTTATTTCTTATGTCTATCTGTGCAATAAGAACTATTTTCAGGACAAAATGTGTCTCTGGGTAGCATGTAATAAAAGAAAAACAATAAAATCAGAATTCATAAACTTCCAGAAAGCACATAATTTAATTTAATTTGAACTAATTGTCCCTAGAAATCAATTGTACTAGTTTTATGGCATTATCCATGGCTTTTGCTTTCATTGTGACTGAATGCGTGACTGTGATATAAATTGTCTTTCTCTGAATTTAAAAGAACATTAAACTGTTCTGCAAAGAAGCTAGATAAAGTTAGGGAGAGGACATATTTTACTGTCTCAAATGAGTATTTCAGGTGATTTAGAATTCCAAAACATCAAGCAAGCAGGGGCAAAAAAGTCTTAAACATCATATTAAAAAAAAAAGAAAACATCAAAGACAATATTTTAAAAGAAAGATAGGTTCAAAGACAAGACTGGGAGGTCTTGAATTTATTTTGTATTCCAAATGTGACTGTGTAATTTTATGTAGTTTAATTGTTCAACTTCTGTTTACATTAGAGAGACTATACTGGTTGACCTAGCCAGTACAAGAATCTTAAAATGGGCCAAAATATAATTAAGTCTCTCTTTTAGGCTGCTTTACCTATCGGACACCATGAGAAGGGACCTACTATAAATGAAAATCGGATCTCTCCACTTCTGTTTTCCCATTTCTAGATGAAATGGTATGGAAAATGAGTAGACGTGCACGTTTGGATAATTAATTACTTGGATCATCTCTGAGTAAAAATGTTTGACTTTCACAGTGGAATCCTCAGAATATTACAGGTGCTGCATTTCTAGTTTCTTCAGTCATTTCTGGGTTTAGTTTTTTGTTTTGTTTCGGGGTTTTCTTTTTTTGGGGGAGGGAGTTGTAGGGTTATTTAGGCCATGCAGTCTCAAATAATTATTCCTTAGCATTTCTGAGATTGCTTTTGGAAAAAGAAATTTGTTGCTGGTGGGAAAATGAAGCAATGGGCAGCAGCAGTGGTTAGCATTTGCTTTATTTCTTTCCAGTCCAATATTATACTTAAAATGTCAATGGTGGTTTTGTTGTTGTTTGCTTGGGGGAGGGGGAGGGAGGGGGGGTGGGGTGTCCCGGACCAGAAAACTCCACTGTTTTCTAATGAAATCCCTGCCTTTTTTAGATGGCTACAGTTTTCTTTCTTCTTACTAAAATTCTCAATTGCCTCAAACTCAACAGGCAATGCTCTGTACGTAAATGCGCAGGAGATTCAACAGAATACAAGAAACCATCTCTTGTTTCTCTTTGCAGCCCTTATTGCAAACCCAGGAATATCTAACTTTTGAGGAAGCTGAGGTGCAATCCATTGATAAGGGCAAAAAATCATATTGAAAGGAGTAGATGGAACAAAAACACATCACAGCTTTGGCCATGGTCTTGCCTGCTTAGATATTAAAGCAGTATCATAGTGAATATTAAAAGTGTTATGGGCTTATATTTTCTTAACATGAGTTATTTAAAAATAATACAACTTTAAATAAAAGTGTTACTTTTTTATTATAACCTTAATGACCACCTTCATTCTGGTTTTATTGTAACTTTCAAGGAATATAATGCAAAGCATGTTCTTCAGTTAGCAGTAACTGATTCCCTGATGAGAAAATTGTTGGTGTTTAAAGCATCTGCCAAACATCTTCACCCTACACTGTATATTGCTTATATACTATTGCGTGTGTGCATGTGTGTACGCGTCTGCCTATCCACAGATTATAGCATATACCTTGGCATTTAAAACTTTATCAATCCATGTGTCTCACGAGAAATCCAAGAATAATGTTACATGACTCAGAAAACTTCGTAAAGATGAGGGATTTGACCTAAGACTGTTTTGACTTCTTTAACATACCCAACAATTGACTATGCTACTTAATTTTTTTCTCAGGTATTAATATTATATTTGTTCTCTTCCACACCATACCCATTCCTTTGACATCAGTAAAAATTATATCTGTAAATTCAGTGAGAGCAAATTTAAGTCTATGGTACTTACAGCTAAAGGTATAGCTTGGCAACAGAATTTCCAACATGAAAACCAAGAAGTAGCTTGTATCATTTATCCCATGCAGCCTGTTATTTTCCTACACTACTGAGCCAAATAAGTGCTTTTTGTTAGTTAGAAGATCAATCTTCTTACAATATTTACAAGTTTATTCTACTTTAAACTGTATACAGATTGTATTTTTTTTCCTTTTCCCACTGGTAACTTATACCCTATGTCCTAGTGTTCTAAGCTAATATATTCTAAGACAATTTAGGATTTCTAGTGACTATAGAGATTATATACTCAATATACTTAACAATATGAACATGATTTTCAGTTAGAGTATGGTCTGTAGGCACCTGAAGCTAGAGAATTTCATTCTGTTGATTCAAATGGATTCTGGATCAAGACCTTAACTCTTGGATAAGAAATAAGACAAGACGGCTGGCAAAACCCCTTCATTAATTTGTCATTAATTTGTAGCTGGAGTTCATAACATTCTGGCTATGGCCACATAGACAAACTGAAAGGTCAGCATTTGAAAGAACACCTATACCAATGGTTACTTCACTGTGAGGTCAGTGACAGAAGTAATTTCCTATTCCAAATGTCTGCAAATGCCAAGTCCTTCAGGAAAAAGGCAATAGCTAGTGAACGCTGAATGTTTACAGGGAACTACTGTGTCTGGTATCCTTTATGAAAATCAATTATGCTCAAGAAAAATCTTTCTTGTCCAAGGGAGGCTATTTATAGAGACATCTACAAGGATTTCAGCATACATTTAACTGCTTATGCAGTGGCTCTCTCCAGTTAAAGTGACAGAATTACACAGTGCTGTTAAAACAAAACATGTATGTATATCTTCTGCAAAATTTAGGCAAATCTGGAGAAAAACTGATTTTGTTTTTAATTGACCAAGAACCATGTGCCTTTGGATAGTTTAAGAAATCCTTTTTTTTTTTTTTTTTTTTTAGAGTTTGATGCTTAAGAAAGAAAAAAACTAATTTCAAATTGACTTGCAGGATTCCTTCTGTCCTTGTGCCTCCTACCTCTCCAATTTAAAAATCAGAGGATCAAACTCATTCTTTTCTTTCTTCTGAAATTCAGGCCTTTGTTCATATGCTTGCAAATTAAAACATGGTAGTTATCACCATTAGCTAAATGCAACAAGATTTTAGCTCAATTTTTTATTAAGAGCCTTTCTGATGACCTTACTCTCCAAGGGGACCATTATATTATGGTTTTCCTAAAAGCCTAGCAGCAGTGTGCACAAGAGGCAAAGGGTTTGAATGCCGTAGTGAGACTCTGGTGAATAACTCTCTGCAAGAATAGCTACTGAAACACTTGTTCTGGTTTTTACACATTCATCTCATTTCTGCAGCTTATCCCATAAATGGTACAGCTGTCCCTGTCTCAGTCCCCTGATAACCACAAAGTTTAAATGAACGCAGAAGACGCACGCAGAACAGAGAACATGAGTTGTGCAACCCAATTATGTTCAGCATGAGAAAACTGATTAGCTGAAAAATGTATTTTCCCTAAGCACACCTTCTCACCACATGTAATCGGCAGCTCTGAGGTAGCATATGCCTCATATGCCACTGAATGTCTTTATAGATATGCAGAACAGGGTAACCCAAATACGGAAGAGACAGTTAACATAAGCAGTGTTAATATGCCAATAGTGTCCCTACAGGAAGGAGCATACAATCTGCATGAAGCTCAGGAGACCCTTCAAGTTATTGAGTAATTAAGGACAAAGTTAATGACTCTCAGCGAAATCAATGTATTTCAAATTATGACCATAAGAACTGCTAAGATTCTGGATTTTTGGTGCTGAGACCAAAATGGAAGACTCTGAAAACTAGGAGGATTTTAATATAAAGGAGACAGAACTTGGGATAAATTTGGGAAGTTCTTTCATTCACACAGAAAGTGATGTGAATGAGGTTTGAAAATCATATTGAAAGAGCACGGTAGAGAAAACTATGATGACAGAATAGCTGGGCCGGCTATTAAACCTGCGGCAGATGCTCTCTGTTATCCCCCCCCTCCCCCCAGAGGGAAAGGGAAAGGGAAAAGGGAGAGAGACTTCTGGGTTGGAAAGTTAAAACAGTTTTAATAAACTATAATAATGAAAAAGAGTATAATAACAATAATAGAAATAATCAAATATATACAAATATATATACAAAACCAAGATTGAGCTCCCCTGAAGTCAGCCACGTCACCACCGGCACTGCAGGGCAGGCTCCGGGAAGGCCCAGCCTGGGCCTAGCGACGGTCGAGAGCCGGATTCAGGGATGCACGGATCGGGATCGGGGGCAGCAGGAAAACAGACGGAGTCCTCCTTGGACACCGGCCATAGCAGAAAGAGAACGAGACCCTCGTGATCCCCCCGCTTTATACTGAGAATGACGTGTATGGGATGGAATACCCTTGTTGGTCAATTTTGGGTCACCTGCCCTGTCTGCTCCCCCCTGCAGCTGCGACCCCCCTTTGGCTCTTCACTCGTAAGCAGTGACCTTGGTTTCTCTCAAGAACAAGTACAGCAAGAGCCTTTCTGCACAACATCCCTACCGGTGCCTCAGTGATAACTACAAACTTCGAGCGTTATCAGTCCTGGAAGCAGACACTGTCTGCGAAAACATGCAGTTAGTTTCAGAAAGTGCAGTTACTTAGAGGAGACTTAGCTAAAAGTAAAAATCACTGAAAGGAAAATCGGCCTGGTTTAGGACAAACCAGGACATTAGGAAATGGGGAATTGCTCACTTCTTCCCTGCCTACTTAAGGTTACACAAAATTTCTTGAAATGTAAACTCTGAAACCTCTAAATTCATAACTAAGGGCCTGTGATTGCCTGTAACTTCTCAGAAGGTATGTGTCATTGGAGGCCACCATCCCTTTCCACACAGCTAGCATGTGGGTGAAGGCCAGCAGCAGTCTTGTCATTTAAAAAGTCCTGGAACACCACGCTTGTAGCAATTGACATTAATCCTCTGTTTATCCAAGAAACATCACAACCATGTGGGAAATATTTACTGGCCTAAGCAGCAAAGACTTTGAAAATACCATACCCAGTGTGTCTGTGACTAATGAGATTTATGTTAGTGGGAGGAAACACAGGCATTAGATCAAGAGATATTTCTGCAAACTTCGTTCTACTGTACATTTGGCCTTGTTATGAAGTTATTTATAGGTACAATTTACTTAACCAGTGTTTCTGTGTCTGGCTTCTGTTTCAAAAATTCATCAAAAATTTATCATCTGGTCTGTTCGATGATATGTTCCTTGAAATGGAAAGCAACAAACTATAAGTGATATAGGAGGGAAAGAAAACACATGCTGCTATATAATTCATTTTTAATGGATATGAAGCATGAAAGTGAGTGCACGTAGAATAAACATGAACACTGGCTTGCAAGATAGTAAACAAAGAGCTAAAAGATGTTTCTCACAATTTCTACATTTCACAGTTACTGAAATTTAATGGGGGAGTGTACTCTTACTACACTCAACATCAGGAATCTTAACTTCAGATCATTCTGCCATTCTGCAAATTGTACTGCATTGCACAGATCCTTACTTGGTGTAAAGGACCCTGATGTCTGAGTCCAAAGAAACTACATTCAGCACATGGGGAGAATCAGGCTCTTGGAAGTCATCGCTTCTGAAATGGTAGCTAAAGCTTTGCTGAAGGGAACCATTCCTGCATTTCCAACCTGGCCCTAGGCAATGGCACAGAAATGATGAGTGGATTTCAATACGTTATTTAGTGTAGAATTTTGTGTACCCTCACTACCTGAAAGAAAAATATACACTGAAACCAGTGCAAATACTGCTATTAGCAGTGAATGTGGTGGGCCCTCAGACTTGCAGTTTTTGGTTTTGTATCTAGCAAGTGTTGAGTAAGACGAGGCAGCACTGGGCAAATGAGGAAATGGGGTTTGGAAAAAGCCTTCTTGCATAACCTTTGATTCATCCTTACAATAAAACTGTGTTCGTGTCATTGTTAGTGACAGGAAGATGAGTGTAATCCTTGTGGGATTTATCTGTTGGTGAGTCTTAATCACTTCTCCCCACAGGATAGTGAAGGGCTCATGTCAGCAGTCAGAGCGCAGACAGTGACGCTTGAACAAAAACTTCTTTGGACCCTTTCTGGCAAGAGTCCTTATTTTGATTCCAGTTACTGTCAAAAGCATCAGTGAATACTGAAAAAGTCCCCAGGCATTTTTTGAAGTAATCAGGTGGAGGATTTCTCCCAGAGGAAGATGCACAGAGTTAGAGACACGTGTTACCCTGCATTAGGAGTGCCAGGGTCTCAGGAGAGCCCTACACAGAGCTTTCCAACCAGCCTCTGAAACTGCAGCAAGTAACTCCAGGTCAAAGAGCCTTATAAAATGGTGAGATGGACAGAAAGGCTCTTTGTGAAGGTAACCAGCATTTGTAAACTTGGAAGAAATTAGGTTATTCTACTTTATGGAACCAGGATCAAGAGAACTGCAGAAGCCATATATAAACTTTTTCCCAAAATGTTCAACCTCAGCTGCAATGTTAAATTGAGAGCCACACTTCCTGTAAACTTGTTGTCAAAGCTATGAAATAAGAAGCTTAAACTTGAGCTGGGATTTCTCTTGGTGAAATCCAAGGGTGCTTGTCCACCTTGCTGTTAAATACCAATGTAAAGCTGTGAGCTCCATGGTCTGAAGGAGCTCTAGGCTAACACGTGAGCCCGGACCTCTCTCTGCTTTGATTTCCTTCTTGCTTCCAGAGTCCAAGTCAAGATTTCTGCTGTTTCAAAGCCACTTCTTATATTTGTTCTGAGTGAAAGACAGAACAAATGTCCTCTCTTGTTTCTCCTCAAACCTTTCTGAGGTGGGCACAGTCTCTGAGGAGCTGTGAAACCTCCCTTTGGCCGGTCAGACAAATAGGTCTGAAAGGTTTAGCTGCATTTCGAAGATAGAGATTTGATAAAGGTATATGCTAGTCTATGGACAGTTTTGAGGGTTTATCATGGTCTGATGACCCAAAAGGTTGGGATTTACTGATTTAGATAATAGAGGTGAAAAAGATCAGAAATGTCATCCTGACAAGGCTCAGCACAAAACTTCAGTATGGCTTTCCTACAGTCCTCTTTACATGCAGGTGCATGAACAAACCAATCTGACTCCTTTATAGAACTGGAGTAGGAAAAGTAGGGAGGTAATAGTAGAAAAAAATACTTGAAGGCTTCAGGTGACAAAGTAGGGGAAGTCATATATCTTAGATAGCTAAATATACCTACGTGACATCCTGCTTGGTGGAAAGTCAGTTCTGAAAGAGTTGTTTCTTCCCAGCATTATTTAGCAAGCTATTAGACTGACCTTCAGGAAAAGTTGTGAATACAGTGATAAACAAGACTTTTTACCAGGAGTTTAAGAAACCTTTAATATTGGGCTCAGGACTAGGTTTCTTGCCATCTGTAGTATTTCTGGGCTGCTTGTTTTGTTTTCTTTCTCTTACTGGACCTTCTCTTGACATTACTGGGGGAGTACTTGCAGCAGTTTCAAAGTGCAGGCAGAGTTTGAGTTTGTTCCTCAAGGAAAGATTCAGCCTCTTATAGAGGCAAAAATGTAGAGCAGTTTCCCCAACGCTTTAACACTTCATGCTTCTTTCCCCACCCCCCCTCCCCCTGCCCCCTTTTATTGGGGTGGATGTTGGTAAACAGCAACAGTAATGAAAGAGTCCATCAGATTCTTAATTTAGTTCCAGCATGAATTGGACATTTTCTCAGCTGAAAAGGAAGGATCTTCTGTCTTCTCTGGACACCTGACAGTGACAGTCTTAGTGGTTTTAATCATTATTGCTGTCTTATCCTATTGTTACCTTATTATTGCTGTCTTATGTGCTCTGTTTCACTGATGATTTTATTTTCAGTGGCTGCCCACAATATAAGATTTGCATTAAACAATGCCGAATGGGTCAGTGTCTTCAGAAGAAAACATAGCTGATAGCACGCTTCTCATTTGTGTGATAGGTATTTTTATTGGAATTAAATTTCACACTCCTTCTCTCTCCCATTCGCTTTAACATGCCAGAATAATTATGGGTGAACACAAGACAAAATATTTTTTTTATCTTCCCTTGTAAACTAATTGTTCACAATGGTAAAAAGAGATGATTTGCATATTTCCATAATGAAGTACAAATGAATGCAGGCTGAGTGTGAAGGGAGAGCAATCACAGCGGTGCATAGGGCTCCACGTGCACATTAGGTGGACTTACTAGGCTAAGTGAGAAAGTGATGCAAACACCCATATACCAATGGGAGAGGTTTCTGCCTGCAGCCCACTGTGAGTGGAACTCCAGCTCTGTTTCTGTGAGTGATTATGTTTACAGTTTAAGATGCATATATTAGAGTATAAAAATGTAAATACCCACATATTGGCTGTACGCAATTCATTGTAGGGGGGCACAAAAATCCCTTTACTTGGCTTTGTGTTTAATCAGAATAATTAATGAGCCTGACAATTTAATTCTGCATAATCATATTCCCTTAAGCAACTCCTCATTTATCAAATTCTGCAGGACAAGGAGAAACGGTGTAATAATAGGCATGAAACTAACCCTGGGCTCCACAGGGGGCTGCCTGCACCTGAACTTTCAAGAAAGAAAAAGACATAAGTATGAAAATTAAACCCTTTTATCTTGAAGCTAAATATTTTGTGCTGCACACGTGAAAGACTAGGTAGTAGATTGGACCCTTCGCATGGTTCAGATTACTAGTGAGTGAAAATCATGAAGAATAACAGGAGTTAGGGGATGCAAATAGATGATGTGGCCAGTATCAGCCCCTAGAAAAAGTATCTCTCTTTGAAGATGCAATTGCCTTTCCTATCAACACTTTTCCAGTTGAGAGAGACCAAACATTGCCCAGACACAAAGTCTAGAGATTCTCTCTTACCACCACCCAGATGCAGTTTTCTAGAGCAACCTGAAATACTTACAATTGCTGTTAGATTTTTCCAAAAGTGACTAATGTTTGGAGGTTAATTGTTAGTGCAAGACAGTGGGACATGTAGTCTAATGGGGAGTGATTAATGATCATTTATTATATCAGAGTTTCAAATAAAGTTTCTTTATATTGTACCTGACTGTCTATAAAAAGCAAGTGCTGCTCCGCACTTGGTACAAGAGCTGTTTATACCACAAGGCACAATACCTAATGCTATGCATTTCCTTCCAAGGCACAATATTAAGACTCAAACCCCAAATTCATAAATTATATATAATTAATATAATTATTTTAGTTCTTGCGAAAATTGTTATATTCAATTATCTCCTGAGGGGCCGTGTATAAGTCATGCAGAGTTTACAAAAATATCTGGTCTGCTGTTTTTTCCATCTCCATGAGGAGATGGAAATTCCACATACTTCTACTCAGGTCTGGTGTCTCTGCCTGTTGTTAGCAGTGACTCTCTTGAGCAGAGTGACAGACTGTTCTCTTTATGGTATGTCAGATTTGAGGAATATGTCACCTATTTCTGATAGCATTGTTTGTTTGGAGTGACAACCCTATGGGACCCTGGGGCAACCTATTGTGACTCACCCCTGTTTGCAAATGTGGGGTTTTTTGTTTTATGGGTTTTCTTGTTTTGTTTCCAAGAGAAGCATGGTATCAGTTTCATGCTTTTAGGACATGAAATCATATCAAATGGTCTTTGTCTTGCCTTTTCTGTCTTTTTATTCTCTTTTTACCCTTACTAACCAGGAGCATGAGTATTTTAACAGCCCAGAGCTTCTTATCGCAGATTGCTTTTAAACAGAAACAATAAGTGCTATTTTGTTATAAAATCATCCTAAATACAGATCAGAGTCTGACTCTGCATTCTTTCTATTTAAGATTTCTATTCTTCTGTCATTTTCATTCTCTACCAGAGCATTGCCCACACATTATGAAGGGTGTGCTTATTCAAGTTTCTATTCATGTTTTGCACTGAGATTCTAGTCCCCAGATTATCCACTCGGTGGATGTTAATGCATACTCGGACTTCACTCAGAGATGAACTAAATAGCTCCTTTTCAAGAAGCCTAACCAAGAGGTTAGTTCTCCTTGAGATCCCACCCCTCTGTATACAATGGAAGTAACAAACCTCAGGTTTGTATGGACTCCAGTGATTACATGCTTCTCCCTTGTTTAATGCAAGACATTTGTCTCCATAGTTCCATATATCATTGCACAAATTGTTATAGGCTTAGAGGGACAGTGCTCAAACTGATATATTCCTGCACCAGGCCTGTTCTTGTGGCTTTGCGGCAGGAAGATTTACTGTTGGAATTTGAGGAGACAGTTAACAAGCAGGTACGGGCTCATTTCTGGGAACCAGCATAGCATGCTGGATCAAGTTTCAAAAACTGAAAAGTATGAATCTGAAGTCTAGGACAAAAGCTTTTATTCAGAAGCGAGTCTATATAACTTCCAGAATCTGAGACATCTTTGAGAGGATAATCACCAAGTGTCTGTCTGTCCTTTTCCATGATCCTCAAAACAAACACAGAAGACTTGCTCCATCAGTGGCTGTCACAAGTGTCAGAGCATTAAGCGCATTTGCCTTCCCCTGGGGTTTGGCTGCCTGGACTCAGCATGCACGTAGGTAACGGTGCCAGTGTCCAGCCTTGAACTCTTTGAGAATGCTCTGCCAAGAAGCCCTAGTGGGAGGTTTTTCTCCCTGCTTTTACCCCCCACCCTGTTTTGCTCAGGAGCTGCTTTTAAGCTATGTTGCAGCCTTATTAGTGGCTGTTCTCTTATCTCCCTTTCTCTGTCCCTGATTCCCTGAGTTGTCTTTCTGGCTTGACCTCAGACCTGCCTCATCACTGTTGACTTGCTGGATGATGACTGGACTCTTGTATGACCTTATTTACTATCCCAGACCTGCTCTTCTTGCTTGGGCACTGTGAGGCCGTTCCTTGATCCCTGCTCCCTCCAGTCATGGACCAGTAGCTGCTCTTGCTGCTCCTTGACAATTAGGAATAAAGACTGCACATGTGTACCCAGAGGGGACACCTGGGTTCTGAACATTCAGACATCATTTATTGGCCTTTGTTGCTCATCATAGTCTCTATTAATCATCTCCAGTGGCTGACACTGACCTGTAGGATTAGGATTTCCCATCCATCTAACTGAGGGTTTGCTGTAGCATGTAGCATATGGGGATGTACATCGCTTACACAGTAGTAAAATGCCTGTAAAGCAGACTGTCTGAAAGCCACATGGATGCTAGTAATGAGCAGCATGAAAGGATGGATAGTCTGTAAGATGGCATTGTCCGCCTTTTCCATGACAAATCCAACAGCATATTTGTAAATCCAAACTGATTTCATAGTGTTAGGGGAGCCAGGCTTCATGAAGGCACTGCTGCTGCCCTGGAGGGTGAAATTGTGTGTGTGTGGTGGGAGAGCTCATGCTATATATAGCATGGATACCAGTTCCTCACCAGGAACTCTAATGCAGCCTTTTTTTATCTTGAAGTTCACACTTCCTGCTAAACATCCCAGCTGCGGTGAGCAGTATCCAAACTGGAAGAACCTCATTCTTGCTGTAGGTTTAAGACCTAGGGAGAGGGCCATGATGTAAAACTCTGCTCTTTGAGATGTTTCTGGTCATTTCTAGCAGGGCATGGATGACCCTGATATCACCTTCTGCAGTCCATGCTTTGCCAACCCAGCCAGTAACAAGAGGCAGCACAGCTGTGAAGCAAGTGAAAAGAAGTGAAGCAGAAACATAGTGCATGGTCCTTTTCATGAATCTTGTTGGTGGGGTTGTGACATGTGCAGGGAGCGGAGGTATGAAGTCAGGATGCTACAGGGCAAGTATTGTTGAGGTATGTAAGGTGACAAGGTAGTTGTGTTGCCATATGCTCCTGTGAATACGCAGCATGGCCATGACCTCCGTGATTCAAATGATCCTGAGGCTTTAACAATACAGAAGAATATCTGTCCACATTATTTGGCCCATAGGAGTGTGAAAACCTCTCTAATACAACTATCAAAGAACATGCCCAGATTTAGTCTGAGGAAGGTGACTTCTCTGCCTTGGAAAATTCTTATTGTTCTGAGTCTTACTATTGTCTCTACAACTATTCCAGATTCACTTAATCATCCATAATCTCCTGACCAAACCCTTTTCTCCTTTTTCTCAACCCAGAGTTTGAAATTGTTGGGTTTGGTTTTGGTTCAGACCATGTGCAAATTCTTCTCTAGTTTCATTTTCTCACTATACAATCTAATTAAAAGAAGATCAAGAAATGTTTTTTATCTACCAAAACACTGTTCCCTTCAGATGTCATACTGCAGTTTCATCATTAATCTGTCAAGTCTGAGTTAAGTAAAAACAGCTGAATATTAATTCTCATGTGTCAGAATCAAGTGTTATTTGCATTCGGAAGACAGTGTCCTTATTTTCTTCCCTGCCCCTGTGGTAGGTGCCCTTGCACGTCAAATGAAACACTATTTGAACTTTCTCCAGTTTTCTCTGTCACTGCCTAAGTCCTAAAAATGTGTAGCTTATCACAATTCTGTTCTTCTACCTTCTTATATATATATAGATAGATAGATAGATATAGATATATATTTGGCTTACTTTCAGTCCTGGCCTATGGTCACTTAGGACTCGCAAGAGATGCTTTATTGTGTCTCATTCCAAAGTCATGCATAAGAATAAATTGTTGTTACTTCCTCAATCCTCAACACCTCCACACCCCCAGTTCTCCAGGGAAATCTACAATTAAATTTCTGCCTGTGATAAGATGGACTGGGATGAAAAAGAAGAAATATATTGTGTAGAGGTACCTGTCACAGACTTCTTTAAAATCCACTATCTGGGAATATAAGCAATTTACCTTTTTGGAGGAAGGAAGTTGGCTTCATTAGCAAAGCAAATAAAAAGCTATGAGCACTAAGTTTAGTTCTTGGGGTGTTATGGCTCTTATCACAAGTCTATTCATCCCATAACATAGGTCCCATTCCCAAACCATTTTTATCCTTCCTAAACTGGGTAGATATAATGAAATGCTCTCTGTAGTGAATCATCAGAACCCATTACTCCTTCCCTAGCAGGACCTGTATATGTTAAAAGGGAGCATTTCTAGGAAAATGCTACAGCCTGCTATGGCTTGGAAGAACTACTGTGTACTGTCTTTTTTGTGATGCCTGCAAGTTAGAGGACAATGGCTTAGAGAATGGGGATTGGGAAATTATGTTGTGGAAATAGTTGGCACTAAAAAAAGGCATAATCAGTGAAGTGGGGAACTAATGGCATACTGAAGGGTCTATAGCTGGTCTTGAATTCAGAGCTGATGAGAGATCTCAGTTCATCACATATTGTTGAAGTTCTGTGATTACGATGAAACAGTTGAGCAGTACCAGCATCTAGCTAGATCAGAAAATACTATTTCTTGTTTTCCTTGCAAATATGCTAAATTAAGTTCAAAACTTTAAAACATTTTTTAAAAAAATAGCAGAGACTTTAAAGAAGCCTCACAATGGTTTTAATTAGTTAACTATGAGGGCATATTTAATTCAAAGTGCTATCTCAGGTAGACAAGAAATGAAGCCAGCAGAAGAACACAATGTGTTCAGTTTCCATGGAAATTTACTCAAAGGTAAAGGGAAGGTAAGCGCTTATTCCATATATAAGGCAGTAAAATATTCTCAAAAACATCATGAAGTCACCTAGTCTGCTATAAAAAAAATCAATAAAATGCAATATCAGTTTTCAAATTCTGTACCTATAAAGACAACCAGTGTAAATTTCTACAGGCAAAGCAAGCAAGGGAATAGTTCAAAACTATACCTGTTACTAAGTTTGCTTAGTAACAGGCACAATCTGCTGAGTGAGCCAAAAGCTGTCTTTGCCAGAGTAAATTCTATTTTTAGAATGATCACTGCATTCTGCAAGCTCATCTATGACTTCGCTGGTTAAATCAAAACATTATCTAGCCTGACAAGTGCCAAAAACAAATGATGTTTTTTATGACTGCATCTACAAATATGGATGATGCTTTTATGACTTTTTTATTCATCTTCTTTTTATACTGGTGATACTTGGTTTTGTTTAAAAAATGCGGAAGATCTCAATTCAAGAGTGGAAACAAGTGATCTTGAGTACAGAACACAATTGCTGCTTGCAAAATATAAACGAAGAGATTTTTATTATTTTCTTGTAATCAGTGGTCAGTGTAGTCCACTGAACTTGTGCTTCATTGTTAGTCAAAGAAAAATAGTGTTTGTTAGGTCAAAAGGCCAAGTTGAGAGTTTTGCTAACTTAAATTTTTATTACCTTTTGGAAGTCAGTGGGATTTGTGCTGAAACAGAGCTGTGTCTATCGGAAAAACACTTCTATACGAACTTTTATAATCACACTTTGTGACTGGACCTTTTCTTTTAGTCATGCAGCACTGCCACCATATAACACGTTAACATGCATATTATGTAGTAGATTTGGTGAAAGCATGGAGCATCCCTAGTGCAGTGACAGAAAAACATTGTATCTTCCCTGACACTGAATTAAACTGCTGTGCAATTGCATGGCATTTGGCAAGCAAGAAGTAAAATCCCTACAATACTGAGGATGTCTTAGTTATGATGTTACCATTTTAGATCATCCAGAATGTGTGTGGCATATTTATTCCTGAAATGTTTCCTCTGAAGAACTAAACTCCTGTTTTAATTACCTGATGCAATCCCCCCCAGCCCAAAACAAAAACAAATGAACTTCTCAGATGCAGATAATGAGAACAAATCAATAACACCATTGTAAAACAGTACTACCTTCAGGAGACAGCTGCAAGAGTAAATAGGTCCATTTGTTTTGAAATCCTTCCTGAACATCATGACTCATCTTCCAGATCTATTTTGGGCTCTGTCGTATGTGTGTGTGGCTGAGGTCACACAAGCAAGTAATCTAAGCGGCTGAAGCAGTGTCACCTGTCAAAAGGAATAGTTTCTTACGTGGATTTGCTGTATAGAAATGTCTTTTCATACTCTGCCTGTTCATAAAAGGATATGAGAAATAATCTGCCCCAGCTGCAATAACTCAAATCTTCTTATTTAAAATCAGAGAGAGCTTCACATTCCTTCTCTAGATAATGTCAAATCTAACCCTTAACTCCCAGGGAAATCAGGTAAAAATAGTTAAGATGGCTTTTTATTTTATCTCAAAAGCAGGTTTAGAAGGGGTCAGAGAAACAATATGTATTTAGAATAGAAATATATTTCTGGGTTTAGATAGTACCTTTTGCTCTGGTAATGCCACCAGAAGACTAAAAAGGTTACTAGCTGATTTCTACCCATTCATCCTCTAATTAGGGAAATTCAGTATCTATGCACTTGACCCTAAGCCTGATCATGAGTGCTTTTTTAGCTTGGGTGTCAACTTTGAGGGCTGCAAAGAGTACAAAACACTAATGCTCGCTCACTGGGACATCTGCACGGAGGTGTGGAGCTGGGGCTTGTTCAGGGCGCACGATGAGTCAGACCTGGCTGCCCATGCATGCTGCTCAGCTGGGTGAGCAAACCTCTCCGGCGGGAGCATTACCCACTTGGAGGGAAGCAGATGTGTCGGGAAAGGAGAGAGAGGAGATGCCCATGATATATTCACAAAGAAAATTATGTGTTTTCTCCAGTTTTTAACCTTTTCATTTAGTCCTTTAGAGAGCTGAGAATAGTGGTGTACTTTAATACAAGCATCTGGAAGAAATGATGATAGCTCTTGGAGTCAGATAGTGAGAAGAATAACAGTCCACTCATTTCAATAGAGTATTGTCAGTGTGCCCTGATCACCTCAGAGCAATTCTTGCTTTTAGGTTCAACAGTTTTGGAATTCCGGGAACAGTATTGAGTTACAAATGAATGCAAAGAAAATAAAAACTGTGATCTGCACTATTCAATAAAAAATTCTGGGGCAGTTTATGTCTGACTCAGACCCTGACTTTCAAAGAAAACTTGGGTGGCAGTTTGGTGTGGGGGTTTTGTTGCTGTTGCTGCTGATTGCCTATTTCATTTCTGAGATTTTATTTTTTTCCCCAAAGCTCCTAAGCCCTTCACAGTATGGAGAACTACTAAACTTTCTAACCAAATTAGGATGAAGATAGTTGTTTCTCAAAACCCTGAGATTTTGAGATCCATATAGGGGACTTTGGATTCTGACCAAAAACTCATCTCTAGGTTTAATTCTTTTCACCAGTGTCCTGGGAATAATGTACGATGGGAAGCAAGTCACCGTATGAACAAGATTGGTAGGCCAAGTACTCTGTCTGCTCTCTGATATGTTAGGCTCTTTCACTGTTGCTTCCAGGTCTTGCTATAATGGACATCCTGATCCCATCACAGCAAAGTTTTGAAAAATCAGAAGTTATTGGCAATCAACAGTAAACTAACCAATATAAGCTTATTAAGAGCCTTGATCACAAGGGCATCTGGACACCTTGGAGCCAGCACTAATGTAGACAAAAAGGTATTTATTAAACAGTAGCATAAAGTCCCTTATGTTTCTTATTCTGTTACTGCATATCACCAGAGTGCTTTATGGTGGATCACTTTAAAATCTTTCAAGACCTTTTCAGAATAACTGCTAAAGCAAGTGAAGAAACAGTGGTTATATTTTTTCTAATCAACTATCTGGAGAACAGGTCCTTCCAGTTCATGAATGAAAACTGATGTCTGCAAGAGATTTATGGTCTACATAAGTTCCCATCTTTGCTACATGCAAGTGAATACATTGGCCCTGTGTCTTCCAGATTATGAATGTTTATTTGTCTCATATACCATTTTTACAAGAGACTCTAGTATCTAGAATAGTTCTGGCAAGAAACTTATCAAGAAGTCTGAACAGACAGCAAAACCTGGTAAATATGAATTAGAACAACAAATGTTATTGTCAAACTAGAGGCACTAAATCATACCCATGTTCATTCATCTGGAGCAAAGCGTCCTCTGCAGCACACCCAGCAGCATTCTAACAAGTGAAATGTGCAAAGTATCCAAATGGTTATTAATTGAGTCTTAATTTTGTGGGCGTAGTACCAGGATTATATGCTAAAGAAACAAGAACATTTCTTTAACAGTAAGCCAGCTGAGTAACTCCTTTCACCGATAGAAACTCATTGGCTAGTTTCTAGTAGATATCAAGCTAGCATGCATAGACTCTAGGAGGAAGGGGTAACTTGTCTTGCAATTGCTATGATTCTCCAGGATGTAGTCTTCACAGCAAAATGACTGACTGGCATTGGTATATCCTACTTTTAAATAAAGAAAGAAAAATTTAAAAAATCAGAGATAATATACTTTTTCCAAGGTACAAAAATATAAAAATTACTGAGCCTAAATTTCATGTTTACCAGGCCTGAGATGTACAGACCAACCTGAAGAATCATCTTTGCTGTCTATGGCACAGATATAAAAAGCTCTAATAAAGTAAGCCAGGAGGGGTTTCTGCTTTAGCACTTGATTCCAGATCATAGTGCTTGCCTACCTCATGGTAAAGCTCTGTCATTTTAATTAATGCAAATCATAGACAAGTTGCAGCAGAAGACAAGGTGCGATAGAAGCATAAATTGTTGTTATTTGCTATTGCACTCTACTGCAGAAATTTGGGAGCTGCAGTACAAAGGAATCTGCAGAATCTTATAAGAACACTAAAAAGTAGAGATTTTTGCAGAAGTATTGTCTGTCAGTTAGTAAGCTCATTTTTCTCTCAAGGGAAAATAGATTTTCCTTCTGTAAAGATTTTTTTGTATTATTATTATTTCTTCACATTGTGTACTACAATAAATTGCATACAAGGGACTTGGTTGGAATTTACAAATGACTGTAGCCTTTTATTGTGTTTTATGGACTTGTAAAATTAGAATGGGTACTGTAACTGAAGTAATATGGTAGTCATTTTCTATGCAATTTGATTTAGGGAAATCTAATGTCTGATGAGAACTTACTACATGATTGGGCGTTAATATTCTTTCCTGCTCTTTTCTGGTTTAGTACCTCCTTTCTAACACAAAGTTCATTGACATTCTCCTAGTCATGCTCAAGGTTATTCATTACGTGACCATTACTGCCTACCTTCAACTCACTTTGGGGGAATTTCCAGTCTCGGGCAGTTACAGTGTTTGAAAAGCCCTTCAACAACTTTAAAGTTTTGCAAAAATCAAAATAATTGCTTCTTCAGCACTATCCAAAACTTCTGGGTATCAGACACCCTGTCTCTCCCACCATCTCCCCTCATGAGGAGCTACACCGATAACCTCTGACGGCATAGCTGTAGCTTTGTTCCATGCTGCTACCCAAGACTGATGGTGAGTGAAGTTTTTAAGTTTACTATGGGCCATTAAGGGTTCCTCTACACCCCTCTTGTCCTTTTGATATGTGACTTTTATCCCAATACACTTAAAGCTATTTCTTGAAATGGATTTGTGCTAAAAATAAGGACCATTGAACCCAAATGTGCCTGAACTCTATAGGTTTGATTTGCAGGGAACATGCCTTTCTGCACAGCCGACTTTGTGATTTTAAGCTGAAGTCTCCTGACATTTGCTGTTTAAGTTAATGACCTGTCTCTTGAAGACTGGTGATTGTAAGACTGTCTGCTTTCATTTAGGTGAAATCTCTAGGCCTGTGACTGCATGGGAAAGTTTGAAAGCTTACTCTGAGTTCACTTTACATTTTCAGAAACAGAGACAGAAGCCTTCCAATTAAAAAAAATATGTAGGCTTTCTCTTTTTTTTTTTATTTTTGAATAGGTTTGCTTTTGGTCTTGTGGAGTTTAGGGGTCTCTTTTGAGGTTATGGATTTCTTATTATCATTTTGGATTTCAGCACCTTTCCTAGACTCAAATCTTTTGCACTTGGCAATACAGTGCATTGCCTCTGTTATAATTTTTGTAACTGTTGTTCAGAAGTTATTAACTCTTGAAAATTGCTTTGAAGATCTTTCAGATTACTACTTCTTATTAAGTCAAGCTGTAAATGATCAGTTAACATAACGTATTGATTAGTCAGCTGACCCAGGGATCCCTATGTGAAAATCAATGACATTAGATTTTTCAGAAATGGAATTAAATGGAAATGCATTGGGTTTGTCAGACGAACTTTTTGCCGTTGACCAAAGATGTCCTATCTATAATAATGTGAGTAGTTTTAAGCGTAAAGAAACTAGGGTACAGATATCTGAGAGGAAAAAACACAAAGGTGTAAGAAGGAAAAGGAAAACTGAGAAAATCTGAGTAGTTGTCTTCAAACGGTATCAATTTCAGAGGGCTGATTAGCACCAAGAAGCCAGAGCTCTTGGCACTGGCACCCTACCCCAACACAAAGAGAGGCTGCCATGTTGCAATGAAATAATTTTCTGCTCCAAGGAAAGCTGATTTTTTTAACTAGAGATGTTTTACTGCTTCACAGAAATAAAGCAGTGGGATGTGCAGGATGCTGCACTATATATACACCCTCCGGCTATACTAAGTTTTGACGGATTCCCTGTAGTAATTTTCTACACATTCCCTCTTCCTAATCACTAAACTTTGAATGCCACAAGTAGCTGGCAGATGCCTCCTGGATGGGGAAAGGAGCAGAAAGGGCCCAGGCCTGCTCTAAAGAGGTCAAAGAGGGAAGAGTCCAAGAGTCCAAGTCCTCTATCACAGTTATAAACCAGCATGAAGTTAGTGTTGGAGAATGCCCGTGTGTTTGACTCTGCAGGCTAACGCTTAGGGCACTTAACTGGTAGAGAAAAGACCTTGCTTAAGACACACGCTCCATGGGGGTACGTGAATGTATGATGTCATCACTGAATTTAAAAATAAAATAATAATTTATTTTTAAAAACATCAAAACAGATACAAGTAGGTTTTCCCCTCTCATGTGAATTCCTTCCTCCTTAGGCTATAAGGCTGTTCTATTTCTTCTCTGATGTACTTCTAGCCTTCTAACCATTGCATTTTTAGAATATAGTTCAGATTTTCTTGGGTCAGAACCTTACATTTGAGTTGGTATTCCTTCTGTTTAAAAAACCGAAGCAGAGGATTTAGCTCCTCTTACCCCAGCTCCAGTCAGCATATCATGGCAAAGCTTATAAAATTTGTAAAGCTTACAAAAATTGGCACCAAGTCCACATGACTCAAGGGTAGCAAGGGGACTATTCTATTTCAACCACTGTCATTCTAAACTTCCCCCGAATTTCTGTGCCTTTTTGCAGGCACCAGGAACAGCAGGGTTTCTCAGCCTCACCAGTAGCTGGCTGCCACTTCACAATACCAAGTGGGTGTTCAAACAGTGTATTCAGCAAGTACAAACAGCCTCATTTGAGTATTCAGTTACTGCTAGCCAGTAGCTGAACATTAGCCAAACCATGGCAAGGCAGAAAAGACTTAATGCTTCATGGCTTGCTCTTTCATCTTGTCAGACTTGGGTTTTTGTTTTTTTTTTTTTTTAACAATTATTAAGGAAGTATATGATGCAATACAATATAATCTAAACATCTCTTCTTCATAAAGTTTCAATCTTCACTGACTGCCTGATCACCACTGTTCTGAACTCAGTAACTAGCCTGTTTGTCAAAGCAGCAGAAGTACATGCCAAGTGATTTTGTAGCATAACTGTAACAGCATTTGTCACGTACTAGCAAATCACTTAGAAGAATCACTTAGAAATGGGTTTTCCACATGCCTCCTGTCTTGGAGTGCATAGGGTCTAGAGTTTGCATAAGATGTGTCAGTAGGCTTTGTAGGTCAGACCTATTTTCTTATTCTGTCAAAAATCAAAACACATTGGAGGTTTTTCACCTTTCTATTTCATACTTATTCTCACCTTTTTATTTTGTAACTTTTTTCCTCATATTTCCTGCATGTTTTCCCCCTTCTCCTATTCACCTTCCTGTTTTTCCACCTCCTTTTCCTGTGCAGTTCAAGCTTTGATTATCTAATAAGACTTGTCCTTAAAGTGGAGTTAAGCTGGGATTGAAGACAAATTTTTGCTCGTTGCTCAGAAATAGAAACTAGCCAGGAAACATGCAGACCACCTGTGACCAGAAAAGAATTAAAATGGTAATAGATGTAACTCTGGAGATAGGACACTCCATAGTGTCCTTGCAGGGGGTGCTAAAAGACCTAAGGAAATCTGTCACTGCACACCTAAGAAGATATTGAAATGTTAACTTTCAACAAACATTGACCATGGGAAAGGAAACATTTTGTGAATGAAAAAGCAAATTGAAAGATTGTAATGGTGGAAATGTAAGGGCAGGGGTGAAGAGGGATAATAGCGTCATGCTTCATGAAAAAAAAAACCTCAAATATCCCTCAGGAAAGAAAGTCACATCTGTCACTCTTCCACCCTGGCCAGGACAGTCAGTGGTCAAAGGCAGGGCTGCTGGCTGCACTTGGGGCATCTCAGCAGCACCCCACTTTCATCCTCTTTCCCCTGTTTGCCTTTTCCTTGCTCAGTCTGGATGACAGGCAGTGCTGTATTCTGGAGAAATAAGAAGTAAATTGTGCTCATCATGCCAGGATAACAGGTTGACTGGAAATTCAAAGGAAAATTATGGGGGAGAAAAAGAAAGAAGGAGCTGGTGCTACAAAAGGAACTGAGATACAAAGGGGCAAGGGGGATAGGAATATCAGTATTCCTCATTTTGATGAACAGTGAGCAATAGGCTGATTTAAGACAACTGTTTTTCTTTCTCAGGTCCCTAAATGTCACTTTTACAGCTAGAAATGTATGAATCTACATCTACGTTTAAAATATGCTGCTAATCCTGCAACACATATACAATGAAGTCTTGTTTAGCCGTTGGAATAAAAAAGATGGTGGCTTTGGTAAACAGAGAAAGTGTCCCAATTTCTGTGTCTCAACTGATCCTTGTGCTCAACTGTGTCTCAACTGAACCCTGTGCTATAAGCAGAAAAGAGTATTTTTAGTGTATTATAAATACATATGACTTATTTACTCCTTTATTTGGAAATGAAATCTTAGTGTGCTTTGCATGAATGGATGTGAGAGCTATATGAAAATGTTTTCCCAACAGAAGTCATAAATAATAAATTCTGCAGCAAGTAGCCACTAGTTTTAATATTTGCAAAAAAAAATGGTACCAAAAGGTGCTATTTTCTTTCACAAAGGTAGATGCATGTTATTTAAAGACCTGATGCTGAATCTGTGCAAAACTTCATTGTGAGACAATTTTTAAAACTTCTGGAGGAACAGAGGAGAAAAAGTGGCTAAAATACAAAGTGTTCACAAGGACTGGAAAAGAGCACAGCCTGCAGAAGACCCTGAAGCAATGCCAGCTTTGCCTTTGTAACCCTGGAGAGACATTTCCACTAGGGAGATCATTATGCAGGGGCTGGTATCCAAAAGCATCACCTTATAAAGAAGGAGCAAAACAAAGCTATGGCATGGACAAATCTCTAGGGTCTCAACATGGCCTGCATTGCCTCAGAAATAGGTAATCCCTGCTTTCCCAACCCCCTAAGAGATCAATTATGGAATTATTTTGAATAATAAAACATAAGTGGAATTTCAGTCTTAGCTGCTACCTTACCTTGCATTTCAATTGAATCCTCAGAAAGCCTGGCTTATGGCAGAGGCAGTGTCACAGGAAGAGTAGAGGAAGTTTATAGCCTATAGTTTACAGTGTTCTAGCTTGGCATGAATAAAGTAGGCATCTTGCACAGAAATACTTCAAAAGTCGTCTGGCTACAGTGACTGTGGTATTACTGGGTTTGAGCACATAATTTCAATCCCCTCATTTTTAGATAATCTAACTATGCTGCTGCAGAAACAGTAACTCTGGAGGACAGTTTGGCATAGGAGGTCCCAGGCTGGCAAAAGCTTTCAGGTTGCTCCCCA
Organism: Nyctibius grandis; assembly: GCF_013368605.1. NCBI lineage: Eukaryota > Metazoa > Chordata > Aves > Nyctibiiformes > Nyctibiidae > Nyctibius > Nyctibius grandis. The sequence goes on along the minus strand of NC_090664.1, from coordinate 23,866,043 downwards.
CCTCCCACTGAGGCAGTGGCTGGTCCTTCCCAGTGCCCACAGCCTGCTGCTGCCCAGGGCCACCCCGGGATGGGCTATACCAGCACCACATCACCCAGCCTGGAGCTTCCCTCAGAAAGGAACTTTTCCACACAAATTAGCACTCTAGGACAGGTTTTTAATTAGTGTCATTTCGTTGTAACTGATGCTGTCTGACCCTGTGAATAGTCTGTAAAAACTCTGCTTAAGGCAGAGGCCACTGCATGGGAATTAAGGGCCAGTACCAAGTCCTGTAGTATTTATACAGGAACCCTTTCACGGATTTCTGTTAGCCCAGGATGATATCAGCAGGTGATACATTTGCTTATTTTTGACCTCTCACAAACAATACAAGAAGTCCTTTTTCTGCAGGGCTTCCAGGTTCCTCCTTCTACCTCCACACTTTTTCTCCATGGGTTAGTGCTGGAACACACTGGTTGTTCATTTAACAGTGAGACAGTGCCTGAGGAATGAGGCAGCAGCTTCTGCATCCCTTGACTCGTGGAGCTTTTCCCTTAGTCTGCTATGCTAAGATATTGACATAACATGCAATTTGTCTGACTATCTTTGAACTGATGTTTGCAAGCAACGAGTGTAGGAACAGATATTGAGCAATGAAGCAGGTTTGGAGAAGGAAAGTTGCAATACGGATACACAGCTTGTTTTTCAGAACTTACCGCTTTCTTGTAGTGAAATTCCTTTACAGAACGGCCAGGCTTGCACTTAGCTGTTACAATAAAAATGTGTACAATTGCATGCTTGTGTTTTCATTTTTTTAAAAAAGGACGGTTTATGTTTACCTTGACAGAAGAGGGCTAACAGTGTGGGTTGCAAGCCCTCTGGCCCCACAGCAGCTGGGCTGGGAGGCCGGTGTGAGGGCAAAGCAAGGACTCCGTGCCCCACCTCCATGAGTGCATGGGCCCCAGCTCATGCCCAGGCACCTGGGAGCCAGGGCATGGGATTAAATTTATTTCTGTAACTCTGAAATTCAAAACTGCAGCTACTGAAGTTAATCACCGCAAATTTCATAAAGGTTCACAGAAATATTCTAGGTGAAGTATTGATGTCTGTGGAGGTGTTGCATTAAACAGTAAAGAATTGACTATTTAGACCTCCTGAATGGGTAATGCTTAACCAAAACACTGTTTGGAGAGTGAGATAATTAAAGCAAGTCAGATCATACAGAATACAGTGATGGCATGTGAAAGGTTAACATCAGGTAGTGACACTGTTTCAGAAACATCTCAGCCAGGACTGGCAGTGTTATAGCCTCATAGAAAATATACCTTTACTCTGCTCAGCAGCACTTCAGAGCCTTCATATATCAATTGGCCCAGAGGGAAAATGTGAATGTTATTGTTTTGTCTAAACAAAAAAAAAGTCTGTTAGAACAAATTTTGTGGCCAAAATTAATGGGACTACAATAACATGTCAAAAACAATGCGTGCTTAATATCAGTGTGATGTTTGTTCACTTGTTTTCCTTTGGGTCTGTACACTGGCAGACATTCATAGGATGTGGAGTCCTTGTGAAGTTCCATGGTTTTGGAACCCGTAGATAAACTCAGTAATATAAAAATATATGTGATTAATGACCAGTACTTGAACAATACTTCAGAAGTATTGGTAAAGGTCAAATATTTATATGTCCCTATTCCATCTTGTTTTCTATGGAAAATGTTGGTACATGTTGCTGAAGTCCCAGTGTGGTATATATGGGTCCACTTATGTCATTGCACGTATCTTTCAAATTTTTCACTGAACAAATAATTTTTCTGGAGGTTACTTTGGTTTATGAGGAAGCTATGCCAATTCCAACCAACAGATATTAAGTTCAACAGAGTGCAAGGCATTTTCTTTTGCATTACAGCTAAAATCTCATAACCACCTCTATCCAAAAGAAATATGAGCTTTTTAACAACTTTGAGGCAAAACTCATAATAATAACATTTTTATGTAGCATTTTTCATTTCAGGATTGCACAAAGCACTTTGATTCATAGAATTGCTTTTAAGCCAAGAGAAATCATGATTTTGGTCTCCTGCAAAGCACAGATCTGTAGTTCTTCTACAATGCCTCATAACTTGTGGCTAATGCAGTAGCCTTGGGAGACCCCCATCAGGCAGGTTATATCAGGCTTATTTTGCAAATAGGGAAATTGTGATATTCAGTTAACTGGCTGAGTCTCAGAACACACAGCACAAAATACAATGCTCAAAATAAATTGAGATTAATCTAGGAATTAATTGTTTTACCAGCTGCAAAATGCCTAGCTATTTTCAGACATGCATTTGATGGGGGAAAAACAAGCTTCTGATCACAGCCCCTTCTTTAAGTCTCAAGGACTTGTATGAACAAAATTAATTGTCTTTAACTGAAACTGTAAGAGCAGTGATAGACACTTGCTCTTAATCATTTTGGGGTTTCATTACAGTATTTGAAGTCAATATGTTGCATTGAGGAGGAGACAGTTTAGTTATCTATTAACAAGCTGGTGGTGATGAAAACAAGTCATAAAGAGTGCTTTGGGGAGATTTTATTATGTTTCATTGCTATGATAAAATAATGAAATAATAATAAAAGAGAGGCAAATCAAAGAGCAGCAAATGAAAATGGAGATTCAACATTGTTTATGTTCCATGTTAATAAAGGGCAACTTGCTTTTGTGTTCATGATGGACTAATGAGCAGAGTTGTGTGGATAAATAGGGAGTAATTCAGATAGAATGGCAGGTACAAAGGGGCTGTCCTTTTAAAACAACTTCTAATGGAAAAGACAAAATTGTAAGGTTTATTTTTATCTACAATAGTGACTTTTTGAGATGCAGTGCAAGATATGCTATTCAACGTTAGGATCAATGAAACACATTTAACAGGTTCAGTTTATGGCTAAACTAAACACAGTTACTGTACTGTTCACTAGCTATAGAAAAAATCATATTAACATCAACTCAAGTTGCATTTAGGTTTTTAGACTTGGTTTCAGAGACCATCACTAATAGCTACATAAAATGTATAATAACCCCAACTCTGCCAAATTCTTATTGTAAGGTTTCATTTACAAGTTTCCCTACAGTCTTTCTAAAAGAGTTGCAATGGATGGGGGTTTTGGTGAGATTTTTAAATCTACTTTTCTTTGGTGAAGTTTATTTTTGCTGTTGCTACTTTATCAAATCAGGGGATTCAAAATACCTGAATCTAGAGAAAAGTTTAGGGTTTGTAGGGAACATCATTCCCTACAGAAAAGTTTCCATTGTTTTAGGAGAACTGTTGTTTTATTAATTTGGGTTTTTCTTTCTTTAAATCAGTACCAAAATGATCCACTTAGTTATGCAAGATAATAATTTCTTTCTCTAGGAGTGCAATATAGCATTGTATCTATTTAGACTTCTGAGAAGTGTTTGTTTTTATTTGAGACAGGTCCTGGGTATTGGCAGAAAGACTCCATCCTGTTAAAGCATGTCTTTCATTGTAGCACTAAGTAGGTGAAAGGAGTGTTCATACGGGGTCACCTTGTTGTTTATCTGGTTTCTCATCATTGCTGAAGAGATAGACTTTTCCAGCTTTGCTGAAAAAGCCAAGGAAGCAAGATGAGGAAATAAAATCACGTGTTTCTTCACCTTGCATGCTTACAGCTACTTGAGATCAGCCTGCTGTCTTTTATCACGGCAATATATATTGCTGCATACTCCACCACTGGAATTTGTTAGGATTTTTTTCACCTGAGTGGTAGAAATAATTAACATCTATCTTTTCATATTATCGACATTTCTTTCAAGATGATTCTATACTATTGTTCAAGCTGAAGAACCACATCACTGATTTTTTTAAACACAAAGAGGTGACTGATTTCCCACAGATTCAATGATGTTAGGATGCCTGGGAAAATTTATTCTGATTTGTTTTTCAGAGTTTAGGTGTTCAAATTTTGCTTAGTTAGCACTGTATTGATTTTAGCTGCTAAGTGACCTATGATTATGGGCTTATGTTCTAACATTTGAATGTGGATGGAAAAGGGGGAATTACTTTCTCTGTATCAATTTTCTTTTTTGCTCTAATGGCTAGGAAGACATGAAAATTTGAGATAAGCTGTGTCAGTGTGATTTCAGGGGTAAAATGTTGGCTTCAAAACATTCAGCTTATTTCTGAGCATGAGATGCAACATAACAACATGACTTTGAACCACTGAAGTCTTTCATCTAGAGTCTGCATTCATCGCTAGTACTCTCAGAAACCAAGCTACATTCTACAAACAATGAAGACTTTCATTTCAGGACTGCAGAAACACTACACTGTTACTCCAGGTAGCATGGTAAATTGTACATCAAGCACTTGAAAGGAATAAAATAATTTGAAGTATGCCTTTGTGGTTTACTGTGGTTATAAAATGACAAATCTGACAAAGCAGAGCATGGGCAGAGAACAACCTCTATATGCAGCGGAAGAGCTATCATTAATGTGTTGCAGAATCCATTAAAATAATATATTGCTTCATGCAGTGTCTTTGGTAATCTGACTGGAAAGAAAACCTACCACAGACAGCAAACCCGAAAAACACAGATGAATTTGGCATTTTGCACAAAAACACAGGAGAATTATTGTTATTGTGTGGTGTGCCAGAGGCCATCAACTGGTCTGCAGCATCCCATGAATGCTGCAGTTAGGGTTTTCATTAAAAACTCTCATCCAGGCTCTTCAGTATCACACAGCAGCGGGCGGGTACGTCACCCAGATCTGAATCTTGCACTGCCAAGTTGTTCATGTTCCCATCCTTGCTTTTACTTCTGCTACTGGTAAACTGCTGTTTCTGCCTTATAGAATTACATGACATTTCTAAAAAATGTACTGATCAGCAACAGGATGAAACCAAAGCCTCACTAAGGTTTCACTCCCACTTCTGAAATACTGGATTATGAGATCTAACCCAGAGTACCAAAGACTTTGGTTGTAAGGAAACTCAGGTTGCACATGGGTCATGAAGGCACAGAACAGCCAATATGACTCAGATTTCCTGGTCTGAATTATGGCACCTCTGGCTTTGAACCCAAGGTTTCTTGCTTCTCACCTGAATGTCCAAACTACAAGACAAATAATATCTTTCTGTGTTAGCTCAGTTGTTTTGACCAAAAAAGTTTCCTGCAACTGGAGAAACCTTTCCTAAGGAAAGTTGCTGAGGCTGGTACATGAAGTCTTTAATATTAAGTAACATAGTAACTGCAGCTTGTTCTTCTGTTTCATTGTCTCTGCACAGGAAGACTTCAATGCTACAGAGTTGGGTTTTGAAAGATTTTATTTTTCTGCATTTATTTTAGAGGGATTGGGGGAGTGGTGTTTTTTTTAGGCTCAGGTTTTATTTTATTTTATTTTTGGTCGTCTTATGCACAGGCACTCTGGAAAAGGTAGAACTATTCCATAAATCTGTGTCTCTTGTACAGATGGACTCTCCCATTGTTGTACAGATATCCATCATGTTGGAGAAAAGAGCTGTTTACTGTGGTCCTCAGGCCTCAGCTTTGATCTGTCTTCCAGAGCTCACTTGTAGTCTGTTCAGTCCAGTATGGAGAATGAGTATAATATGTCTGCAGGAACCTGTTCTCCTGGGGAATGCAATACGACTTTCTGTACTCATTTCATGTCTATGTGGGACAGCCAAGAACTAACTTACACATGTATAACTGAGACTAGCTCACCATCTTCCAGTGAACAAGAAGCCAACTAATTGATCAGAAATGGTAGGAAGCTACACACATAAGAAATCTTACATGAGAGCAAAATGTCAGTAAAGAATGCAACAGAGCTTTTAAAGTTCTTTGTGCTTGTCTGTCCATGCCAGTTCTAGTCACAACCCACCCCATAACTGTACCATGATATGCTAGCAATAGGATAATTGCAGTACTCTAATTGCATTCTTTTTAAGTGATCAAGCAGAAGTAGTTTTCCAAAGTAACTGTTATTAGCAATAGTCATATCTTCCCTAAAAACAGTAGCATCAATATCTACTTATCCAATTAGAATCATATCAACTCAAACTAGACAGAATCTTTTTTTTCCATATTTTTTGACAAACTGTCTACAAAATTTTGTGTAGAGTGAAGGCTGAAAAGCTTAATGGAACATACTAGTTTGACAACTAGTGATTTTTATCAGGCATTTATATAATGCCCAAATATTTTATTTTTGATTCTTTTTCTGAACGCAATATAAATGCATTTGTAAGAAATAACTATTTACATGTTAAATTTGGTGTTACAAATTAATTTTATGTTAAATAAGAGATTTAAAAAATGACAATTTAAGGTTGATATACAATACTATATAAGTACTTCAGCATTGTAATGAATAACACAGATATGATGGTAAAGGACCAATTTAGCAAAGCACTTTAAGGATGAGCATAAAATCTTTGATTTCAGTGGAAGTTAAGTTGAATTGCACTCTGAATCTTCTTAAAACACTTGTAATTTTGGTTAATATCCATTTTGCAGTGAGGAAAATAAAAACTGCCATTTAGCCTAACCCACAGGGTTTGTCAAGAGCAAAGGTAAATAGTTTGTCTCCTGCATCTTCCCCAAAGGCGAAAAAAACCACTATATCCCAACTGTCAAACACTAGGTATTCAGTCTGTATGTCTGGTAACTGTTGAAATAATGTACACACAATGCCATTCTCTTTCCAGTACTGTAACAGCAGAGCAGGGAAATAAAGGCTATCCAAGGCTTTACACTGACAGGGAAATAGAAGAGACAACTTCAGCGCACTCCTTTGCTCCAGGCTTCCTATTTGGCCTCAGGTAAATCAGTTTTCCAGCTGTAAAATAAGGGTAAATCTAACTCCCCATTCCTTGAAGTGTTGTGAAAAGATATATTATATATCAGATGTTCAAGAATGAAGATACTAGTGATCTAAAAGATTTCAAAAAGATGATCAGTATGCTGCCCTCTAGAAACTTAATACTGGATGATAGTTTAACCTATCTGAAAATATTCTTAAACCTCTTTATTTGTTAGATGTTTAAGGGGAGGAATATGTTAAAACTTCAGAGAATAGTAGTTAGATTTTCATTGTGACTTAAGCCACTGAAGAACACTAAATGACTTCATGTCACCAATATAATGTTATCAGAGTGGTCCAAACCACTGATCCTGATCAAGCTTTTTAGCAGACTAAAGACTTAAATTGTCCAATTTTAAAAGAGTATTTTCTGAAACACAATCCTTTAAATTTGTCTCAAATTGGTGATTCAAAAACAGCTAGTACAAGTCGTTAGTCCATTTTGAAAATCTCAGTCTTCAGTTTAGAATGGATCACTGTATTTTGATGAATCCATTGCATTCAAAGAGCTCTTTATAAACTCTCCTTGAGAAGTGTGGGACATGATAGTTAATGTAAGCAATTTCTACAGCATAAGTCATGGGGATAAGTTTCAGCTTAGACACAAATTCTGGTACAGTTAAAGATCTGAAAAATGAGCACAGAATAGAAGGTCTGGCTAAGTGTTAACCTTGTGCAGTTAAATCAATACTGTAATACAGACCCTCAAGCTGAGGCAGCATCACCCTTCCTGATCACCCCTACTTAGTGCATGCTGCTGTGCATTGTGTAAACGCTTCCTTTACCATTACAGAAAAAGATTTAAAAATAGAAATCAGGTGCAGTAGTTACCTTGGGGCTGTCTTTTGGAAAGGGATGATGTGATAGACATTAGAGAAAAAATCTCATCCTTTCCTTCTAAATGCATTGGGTGAGAGAGAGATATCTTACATTAGCTATGCAAGCTGTATTCTGAGACTGTACTGGTAAAACTCTCACTTTTGCCATCTCCTGGAAAGTTTAAAAGCCCAAAAGACCAGGCCCGCATACTTGATGCAGAATGCAATAGACTTCCTTCTGCCTCTGACATCCCAGAATTCTTCCAGCAAAGTTGTACCAATCATTCTGTGGTTGTTTTATTGTGGTTCAGTGACTGATCAAATAGAATCATCAGGTAGACGCAAAATACTTTTTTCTAGCTAAAACTAATAACTTTCAAAAACAAACAAAAAAACAACCTGCATTTCATTTTCACTTATTTTCCACTTTTGAAAGTCATGTTTCTCTAATGAATGCATAAATTAGCCAGTTTGTTTCTGTTTAGAAAATGACAAAAAACATTCCAATACTTCAGGAGGTTTTTTCTTACCTATCATTGTTTTTCCTAAATTTGTCCTGATTTTTTCCTAATTTTGTCCTAAAATTTTGAATAATTGAGGGGAAGATTTCTCTGTAAAAGAGTTATTATTAAATAAATCATCCATCTTAAAGCTGTGCCTAGCTCTATTCAGTGGTCTATTTAAAATGTGTGTGTGTGCTCAGTCCAGTCTTTAGCATTATAATCAGCTTAACATCGCTGTTAAGCAAAAAATCACTGTCAAAACTGATTCCATTACTGGTACTCTTGATAAGCAGCTCAAAGACTGAATGGACTGTGGGGCTAATTAGGCATCTGGAATGGGCTCATTTCTCATCTGTAAAGCTTGGCTCATCGGAAGGCGACTGGGGAGGATAAAAGATGCTAAAGAAGAGCTTTTTCTTTTGTCACAGGAGCCTACTGTGTTATTTTCCATTTCATTTCATTGAAACATAGAAATGTATTGCATGGCAACCTGATGATTTTAATTGTCATAACAAAATTATAACAAGATGATCCATAATTTTAAAGATTTGAATCAAAACTCTGAGAACTATGGAACTCATTATACTGATTTCCAACTTGCCCCGTCAGAATTATTTTTCTAAAGGTAACTAAAAGCTTAACATAATGTAATCAAATATTTTAAAATATTATTAAGGAAATAGTATTGATCTAATAAAATAGTATCAATAAAAATCAGGAAGCCATATTTTGAATCACTGTAACCATAGAAGAAAAAAATAATTAACTTTGGTAGATCTTGCCTTTTTTTTTTAATTTTATTGTCACTTTTGAGAATTCTACTCATGGGCACCTTTAATATGGATTTAAGATTCTAAAATTAAGTTTTTGTTTTTACCAAAATGTATAATTCTCTCTTCTGTCTTTAATCTTATTAAAGAAAATTTGCCTGTTATTATAAGGATTAGTTTATTAAAACTCTTCATCATTCACTTCTGCTGCTTGAACTGATACGCTTCAGTAATTCAATGCTGAATTCACATCTATCTTTCTACATAGCTGCCAAAGTGGCTGTTTTTCTTAGATACAAATTTCTCACTTGGAATTATATTCTGATTTATCAGACAGCATTCTTGTTATTTACAACTTTGGTTTTTTTCATTTCTTGTGGTGATTAATAGTCTCCACTTGAGAAATTCTTTTCAATGGCTTCTAGGCAAGTGTCACCCATGCTGCTTCATCAATTCTAAAAATGTATCTGAAAATTCACCAAAATTATTTAACAATTATATGGCTTCTTCATTTTCTTTTCTCAGCACGCAGCAGAAACATAAGATATTTAAGAGGATATCAGAAGTGTCAAGTGTTGTCTATGCTAACACTTGCCTATCACGAGTTTCATAATTGTAAGACAAACCTCAGAAAAAGATGAGATTATCTGGAAATAAACAGGTTGTAAAATACATTTTAAATGCTTTATATTTACCCCGTGGCTTCTGAGCTTTTAAATATGCACTTCAGATATATTTTGTACCCTTTCCTTTGCAACCACTTGAACAGAAATTCCTAAAAGAAAATGTAAACTAAGATTTTCTTAATCATAAACTTCTAGAAACTGGAAGTTAAAAGATTAAGTTTGTGAGAGTTCATAACTGTGCCTTAGGCTCCCCCTGGTTAATATGGAAAGCAACTGTTACTGCCAAGATCTCACTATAACCCTTTAGACTGAAGACTTGAAAGCTAACTTATTTAGATGGTTATAATGCTTATCAGTGAACACACCACCAAGAAACTATTAATTCCTTAATTATCTAAAAGCCACACCTATATTGCTAGGAGTATTAAGTCACAATTGCACTTCTATGGAGAACCCTTGCAAGTCACACACAAGCACTATTCTTTTCCCTTCTCCATTTAGTATTAGGGTGCAAGTTTTTTCCTGCTTACTCTGCCCTGTTGTGCCAAGTCTTCTGTGCATACGTTTGATGGGGAGACCAGTGGGTTTTCTGGGGGATTCTCCCCAGCATCCCATGGGACTTGAGTGTGCAGGTTATCTTCACCACCACCAGAGTCATCTGCTCTCCCACTGTCGGAAGATACCACCCCTCTCTATTCTCTGCACAAGTCCTCAATTTATTCTTTTTTATTATCTTTTTTCACCACCCTACCTACCATCCTGCTCCTAACTATGTTTTTTTCATTGGTCCCAGTTCTGCTACATGCACATCTAAATAAAGTTTTTCCAACATCTTTACTTAAGCAAACTGAGCCCATTCTGGTATTACTGATGCAATTACCCAGGTACAAGTGGCATTGCATCCCAAAACTACCTCCCAATTACTCTGTTCATGCTGGTTAGATTTAACTGACCTGTTCTGCTCTCTAGACATTGTAATCCTACTTTAGCCTTGACTCCCATACGTAACTCTAATGAAGCACATGTCATTTCTTATCTTACGCACTTAACAGTTTGCATACTAGAGCAATTGAATAATACATTTTTGTGCTGAAACCCTATCTTTGCCATTGAATAATTTTCATGCTCCTCCTGGTTCCTGTCAGACGCCTTAGCCGATTGTGGGACTGACAGTTCCAGGAGCTATGATCTAGTGGCAATTACAGAGACTTGGTGGGACGCCTCGCATGACTGGAATGTGGTCATGGATGGCTATGTCTTGTTCAGGAAAGACAGGCCACTAAGGAGAGGTGGTGGAGTTGCTCTTTATGTGAGTGAGCAGCTAGAATATATTGAGTTCTGTCCAGGGGCGGATCAGGAGCGAGTTGAGAGTTTGTGGGTGCGAATAAAGGGGCAGGCTGGCAGGGGTGATACTGTTGTGGGTGTCTATTACAGGCCACTGGATCAGGATGAGGAGGGTGATGAGGCCTTCTACAGGCAGCTGAGAGCAGTCTCGCAATTACAGGGCCTGGTTGTTGTGGGGGATTTCAACTACCCTGATATTTGCTGGGAGGCCTACTCAGCCAGCCATCCTCAGTCCAGGAGGTTCCTCCAGTGCATTGATGATAACTTTCTGATGCAAATGGTGGATGAGCCAACTAGGAGAGGAGCGCTGCTGGATCTTATCCTCACTAACAAGGAGGGTCTGGTTGAAGCGGTGAAGGTTGAGGGCAGCCTTGGTTGTAGTGACCATGAGATGGTAGAGTTCAGGATCTCATGTGGCAGGAACAGAATAGCTAGCAGAATCACAACCCTGAACTTCAGGAGGGCCAACTTTGTCCTTTTCAAGCAATTGCTAGGGGAAATCCCATGGGACAGGGTACTAGAACGTAAGGGGGCCCAAGATAGTTGGTTAGCATTCAAGGACTGCTTCTTCCGAGCTCAAGATCAGAGCATCCCAGCAGGTAGGAAGTCAAGGAAGGGTGCCAGGAGACCTGCATGGTTGAACAGGGAACTGCTGGGCAAACTCAAGTGGAAGAAGAGGGTGTACAGATCATGGAAGGAGGGGCTGGCCACTTGGGAGGAATATAAGTCTGTTGTCAGAGGATGTAGGGAGGCAACTAGGAAAGCTAAGGCCTCCTTGGAATTAAACCTTGCAAGAGAGGTCAAGGACAACAGAAAGGGCTTCTTCAAATACATTGCAGGTAAAGCTAACACTAGAGGCAATGTAGGCCCACTGATGAATGAGGTGGGGGCCCTGGAGACAGAGGATAAAAAGAAGGCGGAGTTACTGAATGCCTTCTTTGCCTCTGTCTATACTGCTGGAGGCTGTCCTGAGGAGCCCCGGACCCCTGAGGCCCCAGAAGAAGTCAGGATAGAGGAGGAATCTGTCTTGGTTGATGAGGGCTGGGTCAGGGACCAATTAAGCAATCTGGACGTCCATAAATCCATGGGCCCTGATGGGATGCACCCGCGGGTGCTGAGGGAGCTGGCGGAAGTCATTGCTAGGCCGCTCTCCATCATCTTTGCTAAGTCGTGGGCAACGGGAGAGGTGCCTGAGGACTGGAGGAAAGCGAATGTCACTCCAGTCTTCAAAAAGGGCAAGAAGGAGGACCCGGGTAACTATAGACCGGTCAGCCTCACCTCCATCCCCAGAAAGGTGATGGAACAACTTGTTCTTGATGCTGTCTCTAGGCACATCAAGGAGAGGGGGATCATTAGGGGCACTCAACATGGCTTCACCAAGGGGAAGTCTTGCTCAACCAACTTGATAGCCTTTTATGAGGATGTAACCCGGTGGATAGATGATGGTAAAGCTGTGGATGTGGTCTATCTCGATTTCAGTAAAGCGTTTGACACGGTCTCCCACAGCATCCTCGCAGCTAAACTGGGGAAGTGTGGTCTGGATGATCGGGTAGTGAGGTGGATTGTGAACTGGCTGAAGGAAAGAAGCCAGAGAGTGGTGGTCAATGAGACAGAGTCCAGCTGGAGGCCTGTGTCTAGCGGAGTCCCTCAAGGGTCGGTACTGGGACCAGTACTATTCAATATATTCATTAATGACTTGGATGAGGGATTAGAGTGCGCTGTCAACAAGTTCGCTGATGACACAAAACTGGGAGGAGTGGCTGAAGCGCCGGAAGGCTGCGCAGCCATTCAGAGGGACCTGGACAGGCTGGAGAGTTGGGCGGGGAGAAATTTAATGAAATATAACAAGGGCAAGTGTAGAGTCCTGCATCTGGGCAAGAACAACCCCATGTACCAGTACAAGTTGGGGGCAGACCTGTTGGAGAGCAGCGTAGGGGAAAGGGACCTGGGGGTCCTAGTGGACAGCAGGATGACCATGAGCCAGCAGTGTGCCCTTGTGGCCAAGAAGGCCAATGGCATCCTGGGGTGTATTAGAAGGGGTGTGGTTAGCAGGTCAAGAGAGTTTCTCCTCCCCCTCTACTCTGCCCTGGTGAGGCCTCATCTGGAATATTGTGTCCAGTTCTGGGCCCCTCAGTTCAAGAAGGACAGGGAACTGCTAGAGAGAGTCCAGCGCAGAGCCACGAAGATGATTAAGGGGGTGGAACATCTCCCTTATGAGGAGAGGCTGAGGGAGCTGGGTGTCTTTAGCTTAGAGAAGAGGAGACTGAGGGGTGACCTCATTAATGTTTATAAATATGTAAAGGGCAAGTGTCATGAGGATGGAGCCAGGCTCTTCTCAGTGACATCCCTTGACAGGACAAGGGGCAATGGGTACAAGCTGGAACACAGGAGGTTCCACTTAAATATGAGGAAAAACTTCTTTACGGTGAGGGTGACCGAACACTGGAACAGGCTGCCCAGAGAGGTTGTGGAGTCTCCTTCTCTGGAGACATTCAAAACCCGCCTGGACGCGTTCCTGTGTGATATGGTCTAGGCAATCCTGCTCCGGCAGGGGGATTGGACTAGATGATCTTTCGAGGTCTCTTCCAATCCCTAACATTCTGTGATTCTGTGATTCTGTGATTCTGTGACCTCTGGCTTCCAGCAATTTTACTACAATATTTAACACACAATGCAATGAGTCTCACTAGTCATCTGTTTGTTTTCCTTCAGCACAAAGAACACGTTGGAGAGTGAGGGTACTCAAACGGTAGCACTGTCAGAAACTTAATGCTGTTCTCCAGTAGGTGACATGAAGATGACATTACCTGTGTGCAACAGCTTGTTTGAGTCTCTGCCCTTTGCCAGCTGTTAGCCAAAAAAGAATGATACTGCTCAAAGTCAGCGTGGGACAAAAAAAAAAGTCATCTTTGCACCATACAGTTGTGAAAATAAAGATTAATGGCTGTGGTTGCTTGCTGGCATGTAGCCACTGTAATTCCTGCTATGCATGCATGTGGTGTCAGGCAAATCACGTATGGTACATGGAGGTCACCAGTGTCCCTCTCCTCCTGCCTCTTCTGGGGACATAACTCTTGTGCTTCCAGTGTATCTCTTCAGAGATGGCACCAAAGCTGACGGAGGAGGCAGCAAAATTCGGTGCACTGGTTAGTGTGTTCAAGAGCCTCTGTTAGTCTGAGCTTACTTGCGATGTAAAACAAAGCAAGATCTGGCTTTGTGTTTCCATAGTAGCCTGGGAACAAGGACACTCCAAAGCCATGGCTTCCTTGTTGAGAATTATTAAAAAATTTGGGGAGTTTCTTAAAGCAGGAAAGAAAAGAAAAAATTCCTATGGGATTTGCTTCTCACTTATTGAGAGTCAACATAGATTCTTTGGAATCGGAAAGGTTGATCCATAGTTTGTAGCAGCATTATAACTACCTTAAATTCTGGCTTTTGCTAAGCCGTTAGGCCACCTGTGTCTTACACACTGGGAATGTCTCTTTTTCATTTGCTTTTGTTATAAGAAGTACTTCTCCATGCCTTAAGAAACAGACTGTTGTTGCGGAAACATATCAAATGTTTTCTGGTGGTGGTCCCAATGAGTCTGATCCAAACTATAAGCAGTTTTTCAATACCTGTTTTTGGATTATTTATTCAGTAGCATTCAACTTATATATGCACACATACATATATATACATACATTGAACATGAGGCATTGATTAGTCCTCTAAAAATCACATTCATCATCCAGACTTCTCAGTCATAACAAATGCTGCAAGCTGTATTGAAATAGATACATAGAAAGGTTTCAAAGTAATTTCCTTTGAAGTACTATCTCATTTGGAATAATAGATTTTTCTTATCAAAAGCAAAAGATTCTGGAGTGATTGTAATCGTGTAGAATTGTATATAAGAAATAAAGTGTTAAATATGTCTAATTCATTGCAGAAGCTGCACTTATTACTTTCTATTTTATTTCCTCTGAAATGAGGAGAGCAGCACAAAGTGGACCCACTGATCAGCAGGACTTGGCTTTTTGTCTTTGAGGGTGCCATAAGTGGATGCTTTCATTTCAACATGAAGAGATAAAAGATATTCTCCACTGTCTCTTATTTGAGAGGTCCCATAAAACATCTATGGCTCAGGGCACTTATGTGGATGTGACTGTAGTTTGAATGTATTTTATACCACAAAAAGAAGGCAAGGCTTCTTGCACTTGGGGAATTGACCATACAGTAATAGGCTAGGCTTTGCTTTCAGATGCATCAAAACATCATGGCTAGTACCAAATTTGTATTATTACTTACCACACTGACTCTTCAGTTCAGTGAGCCTGACGAAAGGCCATACAACTACAAATCACATGTAGCTTGTAACCTGTACTTGCGGCTCAGCAGCCAGATAAAACTCCATGACAACACAGTGCAAAAATCCTAAAAGACTAAGAAAGTTACTGAACGAACTATCGAAAAACATGATATTCAAGTCCATCAGTTCTGAAATGTGTTTCAGTCACCTCTGCTGCTCTCATTTCATCACTCCAGAGACTACCAGCCATATTTTAAAACTATTGTACACGTATTCAAGCACTTTTAGTCATTCTGCTAAGACTAAGTTTGGTTCAAGTTTTGTGATATTTATCAGCTCTGGATACAGCATTTTTCAAATGAGAAAGTGCAGAAAGAGATTTACTTTTCTATCTGTATTTAATGACTACCAGTTAGATTTAAAAGCTGACTGAAATAGTGAGAATGGATAAAGGACCAGTTAACCCTTTATGTTAGAGTTACATTGTATCCGCAATGATTCTTAGCTAGCTTTATTGTATTGACACCTTTCACATTATTTCATTTGATGTGACATGTTTCATTCGCTAGAGTAATGAAAAATAGCCAGCTGTATATTATTTTTGATAAGGGTGCTTGTAGTTATCTTACTGAAGTGGACTAACAGGGAATACATGGCAGAAAATTTTCAGTCATAGTTCCATCATCCCTTAATTACCTTTAACTTCAGTTCCTCTAATTTCTTCCACATGAGTAATGTGTAAAAGTTGATCTTAAAGAGTATAGTGGTCATTACTAAAACTCTGTGTATGTCTTATAAATAATGCACATTCAACCAGTTCATCAATTTTTTTCAAATCCTGTTTGTACCAAAGTAACATTTACACTTAATCATGTAAATAAAAAGCTATTTATCACCTTGGTTTGTGCAATAAATTCATCAATATAAATTAAGCACTGTAACCTTG
The DNA here is from genome assembly GCF_013368605.1 of Nyctibius grandis. Classification (NCBI taxonomy): domain Eukaryota; kingdom Metazoa; phylum Chordata; class Aves; order Nyctibiiformes; family Nyctibiidae; genus Nyctibius; species Nyctibius grandis. Next base: position 23,849,898 of record NC_090664.1, on the reverse strand, counting down.
TGAAAATTATGAAAAATTGTAAAAGACATAAAAATAGTCAAATGGAGTAAATGGGTCTTTATATGAAGAAATACAAGTTCAAACAGTAACATGGCAAGGATATGAGTATTTGACCTAAGCAGTCTAAAGTAAAAAGCTTAAGAGAATTAACAGCAGTATTCTAAAGGACTGTGGCTATTTTGAAGTGTTAGTTTTTTACTTCCCTCCTCTAAGCAAGTTCATAATAGTTTAGTCGAGATGACCTTCTTCTTTGCATAAAAGAAAGAAAGAAAAGAAAGAAAAGGTATGGCCCATGGTTCTTTTTGAAAAATCAAAATCATCCTAAACTGAGTAGTTGTTACTGCAAGATTGAATTTTTTTGACTGAATCTGGATATCCTGCCATGATCCTGCCTTCTCACTGTAGAAGTCTGTGATATTAATCTTCTTGCATTTCTCATCGTGTGTTTTGAAAGTGGGTGTGAAGATCTTTATAGTGCAGGAGAGGTTTCCTGTCCTACTTTCTTATAGGGCAAAGTGTAATTCTTATTAGAAACAGAGGAGCGATGGAGACACGTTTACCATGGCAAACCTGAAGGGCTGAGGTTGGGCTGAGCTGCTACTGAGAAATTCACAGCAGGTAGCTGGAAGGTTAAACCACCACAGGTGATGCAGGTGTAGTTTTACGTGTCTTAAAACTTGTACAGTAGTCTCTGAGCATAAAATACTAATATTATGAGCTTGTAGCATTTTATATCTGTGTTGCTCAATTAACACTAGTAAATGGTAAGTCAGCACTCTACGAAGTGGAGTCTGGCTTGGTCATTTGACTTAGGTTACTTGTGGATTTCATTAAAAGAAGGAAAAAGATACTTGCCCAAGAGAGTCAAATTCATTGCAGATATGAACAGCGAAAACTCTAGTGAGGTCATTTGGCTTAGTTACAACAGAAAATAACATAGCCTCCAGTGCTTAGAAAATTTCTGATCTGTGTCTAAACAACTTTACAACCCTATTTAGAATAAAGAATATACAAACAATATGTTCTCTCTTGCTTTCCATTTTAATTAGGCTGGAAAGTCTTACTGGGGCCATATGGCGTGTGTACAGTTAGGCATCCCTCAGTTGACTTGAGAATGAACAGCTGTTACTGTTATGGTCTGTTATGGTGTAAAATTAAACTATCATTCAAAGTCCATAAAGGGGTAGGTGATACCTCTTCCTAAACCAAGATGTTAAAATTATGCCAAACTGGACATCTCTGAAAATTGTTCTGTATTTCTTAGAGTTTTTTCTCTCTGCAAAGGCACCTGTTTGAAGAGAGAGAGAAGCATTTCTTCCTTTTATTCAGTGCCTGGCAAATACCATCACAAAGAGTGAGTTAAACACCTAAAGATGGTGAACATCCAACATATAATCCATCTGTGTACAAAAGGCTCAGTCTGAGGCCCAGGTGTCAAGAGTACAAGAAGTGGTGCCAATATTTTCTGCTCACACTCTGCACTGGACTTGGTTTTATCCTTCATGAGAACAATACTCTATATAATTCACACACTTGAGTAAACAAGGATATTTTTTCATTACCATTTTAAACATATTTTCAGTTAATTTTACAATGTCAAAGTAAGAGGAGTGAAAAAGAACCCAGCACTTTATGATTAGTGAATATTTTGGAAAGAAAAGAGCTCACAGTCAAACAAATACAGTGTTAACTGAAAAATAATTAGTGTGCTTTGCCCTCAGGTCCATCACTTTTAAAGCTTATCCAGTTTACCCTGCTGACATCAAATGGACATTTTGCAGTGAGTTACCTAGGCTGTGTCATAGATGTATGTGTCCCAGAAGCAGCTATCCATATAAAAGCAGCTTAGCAGAACCAGCAAGCCATTTATAATGTGTCTCCAAATCCCTGCTGGCTTTTGCAATACAATTCCAACGGCAATCACCACAGCTTCGAGAGTGCTGCAGAGCCTGCTTCTGGTTTGGATGGCAAAGGGGGTGGCTAGCTCTTTTTTGTCACTGATGTAAAATTGAAGCACGCTTGCAACGAGACTTTAAAAGTTCTTTTTTAATGTTATATCATTTGTATATATTTATTACCACTTTAAAAACTTTGGATCCAAGCCTCATTTACTGTATGTTGAAACCAGTGATGTTGGACTGATATACACAGATGCTGTGCCTCTGACCTATAATTACTATTCACGTAAGTTTCATAAGCAAACTTTTATATCTGTTTTATAGGCAGAAAGTTTCAGAAATGGAAAATGTTGAAGGTAGCCTCTGGTATTGAATGAATCAGCCACAGATTTATGATGCTGTCCTAGGAGGGCTGTAGTTCCTTCCTTAACCTTCCCAATTCAGTGTGCTCACTTCACGTCCCGCAATGCTGAGATGCCCAGCATAGCATTGCTTCTTCTGTTTTGTCTGGGCAGCTGCTGCTTCAAACCCTGCAACAGTGGCAGGGTGCTTAGCTATAGGCAGCCAAGCCAAGGTTTTCCTATGATTACAAGCCACAATACCTGTACTAGCATGTGTTGTGCCATCCTTAAAAGAAAGAGACTGTTGATCACGCTTGCCCCTTTTCTTTTTCTCTTTTCCCTTGTCATTTTTTCCAAGAAAATGATACCATGCTTATTTTAATTCAGAATGGCCGGACATCTCCTGTCCAAGAAACGGATTCAAGGTGGGATTTCACAAGACAGCTGAGCTCTGACACTGAAGGTATTCACTGAAGGTATCCACTGAAGGCAGGAGGGTATTCCTTATATAACAGCGTGACAAATCTTTGTGCTGGAGCACCCTGGGTTTGCAGTGTACACTCCAGATGATCTGTAAAGTGAGAGCACTATTCCAGCTGCATGGTACAGTTAAGATCTGGTACCAGAGTTGTCTGAAAGAGTAAGTTTCTTCCAATAGAACGTAGTGACCATGAAAACAATTCAACTTGTAGCAAGATAGTGAGATGCATGTTTGGATTCCAGGTCTCCTCCATAAGTAGTTCACAGCACATAGTGAAGCAGACAGTTCTGGAAAGAGCTTGCATTTGTTGTTCCTGTTAATTTATACTGACAGTTATGTGAGCTCTGACAAGTGAGTAATGGGAGCAGACAGACTGATAGTGCTCAAAACAAGGTAGCTGGGTCACTCTGGACCATCAGCTTAGGAAAATATTGACCCTCGTGTGTTCAACATCACAGGAGAAGCCAATGTAAGCAATGGCTGGGACAATGACTGGGGCTAGAACACATGAGTTTCTGTTCCTTACTTCATGCCAAACACCTTGACTTGTCCTGTGCAGTGGATCATGACTATTCGTGTGTGTACAGTCCTTGTTTGAGGGAAAACTGGGTCCATGGTACTCAAACTTCTGTTACAGAATCAGATGGTTAATGGTATTAAAAAAACAGTCATGATCAAAGGGACTATGACAGTAATAAATTATTGGATGGCTGTGACCTTTCTGCATAGACGAAAAGCATCTCTGTGCCCTGTACAGTTGAATTCTGTAGTTGCTTCAAGGAGATCTGACAACTGCTTTTTGCTCTGACTTTATGCAATGTCTAGCATAACAGAGTACAGATGCTGCCTGTTTCTGGATCAGTTACTACAAATAGCACAGTAATAAATCCCTTTAAATATATTAGTTTAAATTATCTCCTGACTTTCAGCTGTGTTCTGTCAGCATCAGACTACAAATCTCCACAGTACAGCTTTTTCACTGTTTACATCAATATCCAAGATGTGCAAAGAGGTGGAGGGAGGTGCAGTTGTAACAGAAAAGTAATGAAAGACAAAGACAGGGTTGTAGTATTATGTGTTGCCTTTAAAGTAATCTTATTGAGTCTTGATGTTAATGTGACAGAGAAAGGGGAAACAGTAAACCAGTGTTAAAAGCAAATAAAAAAAACCACCAAAAAACCCCAACTGGAACAGGAAAAAAGGACAGAATTTTGAAGACAGATTTTGGATGCCATCACTTGAATGTCTGTAGGTACTTTGGAGGTACTTAAACCTTTTAAAATTTCCTGTGATCCTCTCCTTCATTAATTAAGCTAATTACAAAGAGAAGCACAGGCCAGATTATGCAAGCTAGACTTTGATTACTGTATTGTGCTTAGAAACGATTGATTTTCTTGAGGGGAATACTAGCCACAGAGGAATATTTTCCAGAATTGTATATGAACAACACAAGGCTAGAAAAAGTAATCCATATTTTTTTATTATTGCATTCACGCATGGAAACTGTGAGGCATCTTCCACTAAATGAAACACAGGAAAAAGAAATAACTCCAGAACGATGAAGAGTCACTCTGGTTTTTATTAGTCTGAGACAATGGCTGACATTAGTGTTTATTTCCTTTTAAATCAAGTTGTTTTGCAAAATTTTGATGGGACGTAACTAGTAATATCATACAGGAAGTCTATAACTAACCTCAGCATTTATTTCTCTGGCTGTTACTCTGTACTATGCTGGCTTCCTCTTAGCGTTTATGTAAGCACTTTTGTGCTCATTATAATCTTAGTCATGTGCTGCCAGTATCTCAATAAGTACCTCCCACAAAAATGTTCCTGCGTACTGTACACCAAATGCTGTGTCCTTCTGGTGCACAGGAAAGGAAGGGAAAGAGCAGCAGAGGAAATTTAAAAAATGGGAAAAAAAATGATGATTTGCAGTATAGGCCATTTAGTATAGGTAAGTATAGGGAAACAGCGCAGCTTTTGGGGGGCGTATTTTGTCAGCATTTGCAAGACAACACTCTTAAAAGTGTGACACTTGGTGACATAAGACCAGCAGAATGCAGGCAAATGTGGCTATATAACAAAGATATTTTAATAGATACAGTGAAAACTATTATTACTGCACATAATGAAGGGCCAGAGTATCCTTAGTTTATACACATCTTTTAATGAGTCCCTTCTGCCATAATGAGTCCCTTCTGCTGTAATGAGAAAAAGAGAGAGATAGCAGAACTATTCTAAGTTAATGGGTATCCCTGAGGACAAAAATAGTTGGACTTGAGGGAAAAAAAATGTACACAAAGCCAGTACCTTATCTGGAGGCTTGTAGGTGGGCCCAGGTTCAAGATTTCTCATTTAGGTTAACAACCCTAGGATGCTATTTTTGTATCCGCAGTGACATCAGTTTTGAGAGAACCAGTCTGCTAGAGAGAGCTCATCTGAAATTATACAGTTACAAGAAAGCTGTTCACTTTGGGAATGATCCGAGTATATAGTGAAAGATAAAATAATATTTCAATTAATAAAAAGTGGTCAAAATTGTCATTGCTACCCATTCTAGAGATGCACCTGACATTACCTAGAAAAGACCCTTGGATTATTTAAATGTTCTCTTTTCTCAAGACAGACTTGCTAATTGGTTGTTACACAGTCTTGGGTCTTACCTGCAGTTGGGTATTACACAGAGAGACAGAGGGACTCCTCTATCAATGCCTTTGTCTGCTAAAAATATTTCCCAGCTTTTATTTTTATTGGCCATATGTACATTGCCAAAGCTGAAATAAAAGCAGTCAGGATTTCTAAAAAGACATCCTGTCTCAGAGGTCCACTGGTAAGTGAAGAAAAACTTCTCTTACATAACTAATCTTATAGTTCATCACACTTTATGGCCCACAGTTGCAATCCAGGCTAGTTCCTCTCTCCTAAAGGTCCTTCCCACATCTGCACATGGTGTGAGGGTATCACCGACCACTCACATGAGTGCACCACTGGTCAGGTGAAGTGTACTTTCTCCATGTGCAGTGAGGTGAGTAGATAACACATGGCAAAGGATGCCCACAGTTTGGTTAAGTGATGGATATATGTCTGGTTACATGACGGAAAATATGCTCACTGTATACAGCCTGCAAATGCTTCCTGTGAAGAACCTGTGAACTTTGCTGCAGCCAAAAGACCAGTAGTTCTTAACATACTGCTTAATGATAAGCCAGATAACTACAAAGGCAGCGATGCCCAATGGATAAGGCCTGAACCAGAGTTTGGAAAAATCCTGGAGATATGTTTTGGATGACCTTGAAAAAAAGGTTTTCTTCCTTCACTTTGCTTCTTGTGCTTTTTCTCACTTTCCCTCATTGGAGATCACTTCACAACAGACCTTCAGTGTCAAACAAGTAATTGATGTAGTAAAAATAGATAACAATAATAATCATCCAAGTAATAATAACCTTTCTCTCCCAACCTACCTCCTCTTTTACCTTCCCTTCCTCTCCAGACATACTTTAGAGTAGACAAAAATAAACTGAAGAGGGCTTGAAATGTGTTGATTGGCTTGTAGTGGTTTTATTATCTTGTAGTGGTTTTAATTACTGTATCTTCCATGTCCTGTATTTTGTTTTGTTTTCTTTCTCTGGTGAAGTAATGGGACACAAATTTCAGTAGGAGTGCAATAGTCCCACATAAGCTCCACCAACATTGTTCCTAGACTCTAACAGGCCAAGTGTCTGTGCCAGCAGTGCTTACCTTTATGCAACCCAATCTCCAAAGTATAATCCTACTTGTAAAAAGTCTTTCAAAAGGACAAAAGCAATGTGAGGTTAAAGGCACTGTTAAAAACAGGAGACTGGCCTTAGCTACTGTGCTGCTGCTAAATGTCTTGGCTTAATTCATTAAAATACATATAAAATAGCAAGAAACCAGAAACCTGTGAGAAGGTGTCTTTTGTCTAGGGTCAAAAACCATCCTTCATCTTTGGCTTCTGTCTGTTAACAGACAGGACTATCACGTTTCTGTGTTTTCTTTTGGTTTTTGTCTGGACATGTTCTTCTCTCCTGCCTTCACAGTTATGTGTGGGCAGATTTTTTTGGCTGGGACAGCCTTTGTCCAGGTTGTGTTCAACCTCCTCAGAAATCTATTCCTGAGCAAAGAGACAAATGAAGGGCTGGGCTGAGCCACTGTGGCATTAACAGGAAAGAATCCCAGGCAGCTAACCAGAGGACTAACAAGGGGTAATGGCAGGGCTTGTAAAAGCCCAGCAAGGACCTACAGGGCTGTAGGGTTGTGGGCATGGGGCAGTCTAGAGCTGGAGAGAAGCTCACAGATGTGCTTTGCAGGTGGTAGAAAGCCTGGGGAGCTGAGGCTGTTGGAGGTGGGCATCCAGCTTCGGAAGAGCTTTGGAGAGAAGGAGAAGGGTTGGGTATCAGAGGAAATGGGGGTCTCAGAAAAATATCGGGACCCAGAGTAGTGGGCGAGGGAGGGCAGCTGATATGTGAGGTGGGGTGGGAGTCCACGCTGAATGGCTGCCAGCCAGGTCAAGGAGAGAACACCTCTAGGGAGAGGGGTGAGCAGTTTTGTAACTGCCAATCAGGCTGGCAGCATGGGTTGCAAAGGGGTCTGTGCAACCGAGGCACCAATGTGAACTCATCTAACCAGCACCTGCAGTGGGAAATGGGCACAAGACAGCTCCCACGGGCGTCTGCACAGCTGGCTCTCATTCTCCCCATCTCAGCTGCACCATCACTTGTGCTTCATGGAGCAATATAGGCCTTTTATAGGCAAATAAATAATGAGGAAAGGGCAAGGTCCATTTAGTTTTTCTACAGTACTTTCATATGTTTGATACCCTGACATGCAGTGTATATGGACTGCCACTGAAGTCATCTTGCTGGCTGGAGGTCTCCAGGTAAAGAGACTTGTTTGTATGTATGAAAATGGGGCTTCTGACCTAAAACCTTTAACAATGCTAGCAGGCATATGGAGCCAATTCAGATTTCCGTTTCTATGAGATAATCCCCTGGCACTAATGACTAAGGTCTGTAATTTATTCAGCAAAATGTCCCAACCCCCTCTTTCTTTGTGATGTCTTCTTGCTGGGCCTTGAGGGCTTTGGGATTTTTTTTTTTTTTTTAGATTTGATAGTCCTATTTAACCCTCCTGCAAATGGGACCCCAGAGACAGCTTTTCAGTTACAGACAATTAGTTTTATAGGCAGCATTATTAAACCATCTATTAGCTGTTTTTTTTAAGCTCCTTTATTAATAGCAATAGAGGCTTTTGTATGAAGAATAGAAGGTGGCATTATATGAGAAGGTTTCAGACTGTAATAATAACATTTCCTACTTGTAAGTAGAATGAAGAAATGAGCTTTCTCATGTGAGATTTTGCTTAAAATCTGTCACTCCTTTCCCTCCTCATCCTTTCCCCTCTTCATGTTTTTTTCCCTCTGATGCATGAAGTAAGGCTATCCTGGATCCCGAGAGAGAAGAAAGGTCATGGGGCAGGGCCAGCCCTGAGGACTCTGACTAGGTTGCTGTCTCCTTGCCTAAAGTTTAGGATCGCACTCCCCTGTCAGCAGCCCAATTGCCAGAGGAAGCTGGAGGATCACGGCTCAGTCCAACCAGCTGCTCTTGGCACTTGAGGCCATGGACCAGGAGAAGGGTCATGGTTGTCGCTGAATAAATTCATGAGCTATCACCATGACTAGGGGCAGAAGGGAGATGGGGTACTAGAAAGGAGCCTGCCAGAATGTGTGAGAACTGTGCCAGTCTTGTGTTTACAAGAGTGCTGGGAAAGTCAGGGTGAGAGCAGGTGCCTGCCCACTCGAGCCCTGCAGTCTCCAGGGGAGTGTGAGAAACAGAGCGAGCACAGGATAATATTTCTCCCTGCTGCATTTTCAGTGTCTGCTTCTGTGTTATATAAAGTTGGTGGCTGCACACAAACCACCACATCCATAAGGCACTTTTTTCCATAAATTTGACTAATTGCCTTTTGGACCCATTTATGATTTTGTCTTCGACAATATCCCGTAACAACACTTTCCCCAGTTGCTCACTGTGTGAAAAGGTACTTTCACTTATTTTTAAACCCATCGCCTGATAACTTCATTGTTATGAGCCATACTGAGCAGTCATTGCTTATTCACTTCCTCCCTGTCACTCCTGATTCCCTTTGTTCTCAGGGTATTGCATTTGACAAGGCTGTATTTTAGACCTTGTTCTGAATTTACCACAAATGTAATGTTTAAAGCTCTGAAGTTGTGGAGTGGAGCTGAATGCACTTGTCTTTGTCTGCTCTCGCGGGACTATTGTGCTGTCATCCCTATTCCTGGCAGGCCAGTTCATTTACATTTTAAAACTAGGGATTTATAATGGATATGTAAATGGACATTCCAGTCGGTATAGTAATTCGTGCTACTTAGTTTGAAATTAAAGTCCTGTTCATAAATTTAGGATTGAAGATATAGGCTGTATTCCTAGCCAATTTGTACTGAAAGGATCGTAAGTAACAATTTGATTTGACAAAACTGAAATAAATGTTCAATTTAAACCAATCAGCAGTATTATTTCTTTCTACTGAAGGTTCAGAAGCTTAGGTTAGTTTTGACTGACCTTTTCAAACAGAGATTCGCCTTCTCAAACTTACTTTCATGATTCTCCAATGAAAAAAGGGAAAATTCAAGAGCATATTCTTGTGAGGCCTGGCTTCCCCAGCAAGCTCCACAGAGAGCCCTCTTTTCAGAAGTGAGTTCATTCTGCTTCAGGAAGCAATATAAGCAAATTACTTTTGCTTATGAACATGCAAAGGGAGTGTACATTCATCTTTTTAACACATAGAATTTTTAAATGAAGAAAAATGTGCATAAAGGCAATGCCCATTTCTGTGGTATTAACAGACCACCCGTGGCCATCTTCCTCTTCTCATCTTTGTCTTACAAAAGCAAAATAAAACCCGTACAAGATTCCAGTGGGCAATATCATTTTCCTTTGTTTATTTGTTTAAAAATATATACTGTAAGATAAAAAAAATAGATAATATATATATACACATTGACAACAAATATAAAATGGCACTTTCTGTACTAAGAATAACCACAGGTTATTTGAAGAACAATATCCCACACTGTCTGTAGACATTTACTGACAGCAGAACTATCAAGAACAATGTTTATCACCCACACTGGACTAACATTTTCTTCACATATTTACAATTGTTCTAGGATTTCTCCAGAGAATTTTATAGACTGGCTAGTATCTGACACTGATGTGCAGAATACCATTTGCTACATTCTCTTCCTAGCGGGGCGGGGGCTGGGGGTGGTGGAATCCGAACCCCTTACTCTCCATTGTATTGTCTTTTCATGGGTGATGTTCATAACTACAACACAAACAGAACAAAACAGCAAAGCTGTCCATAGCTGAACAAGCTATTAGCTGTTAAAAAAATTATGGTCTCTGGGTTTGGCTGGGAACATGGTATTACCATCCACAGTTCTAAACAATAGTCTTTATTATTTAGTAGATCATTGTTGGCTTGATCACTTACTGAGTCCAGAAGTACTTTAGGAATAAGTCTTTAGAGTCAACTCAACACAACAAAATAGAGCTGCTCCTTTGGAGCTGCTTAGTGTTTGCTTTTCACAGAGCTTAGGTTTACAGGAATAATTTGTGAAAATCAGTCATTTTCAGAAAAAAATACTTAAAAGAAACACTTGCCCACCTGTCCCCATTTTTCTGGCTTCAGTAGGAAGAAGGATGGCTGATGCCTCCTCCCCTTTTCTTCACTGGATGATTCCACAAAGAACACCCCTCAACCTGCCCCTTGCTCTTGGCTTCTAATCTGCTGCCTGGAGACTGGCTTGAGGAGTAGCCCTTCAGTTATATTTTAAAAGAAATGTCCTTTTCCTTCCCTAAACCTCTGCTTTCCAAAAAAAAAAAAAGCAAGTGAAACCTAAGGAACTGAATCCTTCCTTAAACCCAGCTGGAGGATTGGAATTTATGTGGGGTAATAATTTGCCTTTTCTCTCTTATCTTGACTGTTATTAATTCAGAAATACGTCACCTCACTGTGCCATTAAATGGCACAGAGCTGAGATGCCTCTGCACTGTAACAAAAAGAATGACTTCCAACTTCATTGAAAAAAACAGCATTTCTGACTGCTAGATTTTCCTTGCTGCTGCCCGCTGTGGAATGTGTCTGCCCCATTCAGGTGTAGCCAGACCTGAGGGATCCATTTTTCCATCTTTCACGGGTGGGTGGAATCGTAAAGCAATCAGTGCACTCACAAGTTTTCCTTTGCTTGTTTGCTTAAGTAACGTACCTGTTCAGAGGTGAGAAGGATGGTGAAAGGGTTTTTTTCTGCCTACACATACAAAGGGAAATGGAACTGGCTGACAGCTCTTTTCCCCAGGCTACACAAAGAAATGGGGAAACCTGGAAACAGAGGGCCATTTAAGGCAAGGACCAAGGGCTGGTATTTTTCCTTGTCTCCTGCCGATGAGTTGTTAATCTCATCCCGCTTCGCAGAAACCCAAGAAGGTATGTGTGCAGGCTCATGGGAAAGGTGTTCTCTCTTGACAGGGTGGGAGGAAAGGAGAAAAGGTCAAGAACAGAGTGTGTTTACCAAAGCCCTGTGCTCCTAACTCTGTGTTGCCGCTGAGCACAGCTGCTTCCACTCTCAGCTGACATTTTGTGGTTTTGAATACTAGAGCACTAAATAAAATATGGGGTTTTAATACCTTTTTTTTAATATATCCAGTGTGGGCTGCTAAAGTAAACAGAATAATGCGCAAGTGCACATTTCTTTCATATGAGTGGAAGCTTAAAGCAAAAACAAGGAGTGCAATTAGCAACCAAAGCCCACAGTCAGAGACCCTGGAGTACAGCACTACAGACAGATATAAATTCCCTTTTAAAGAAATATACTTGGAGGACCAGTTGCATAATTCTGCAAGCTAAGGAGAACACAGACTCACTAAGTCAATATTTGCTAAATCTGCTGGGCCAAATTCAACTCTCATTCAAGACAGAAACAACTTTGCTGTTGTTTCATAGCGATGAAAGGGCCTGGCCATGAGAAGAGGCAGGAGCCTCTGCTCCCTGAGCACTTCTCTTCCTGAGTTCCTAACCACTGACCACCTTCTCAGGATGGATTGTCCTTCAGCCTTGAAGGCTTTGGGCAGCTTGTCCTTCATATTTGGTAGAATCACACAGCTAGGAATGGGTGCTTTTGGTAGCTTTTCCCCCTCTTTTGACTAGTAGTAATAACAGGAAAATACAGGACTGAACTAAGAAATCACTTTCTTTTTCAATAGTGCATGTAGTAAACACACATTTACTAAAGGTAAGAAATTAAAATGTGCAAAAAAAAGGGCGGAAGCAGAGATCTGTCTTCAGAAGCATGAATAAGCTGAGTTGCTTAGCTGTTGCAGCCAGGTTAACAAAAGAGGAAAAAAAAAAGAAAGAAAGGGAAAAAAATGTAAAAAAATAAGTGCCTTAACAGGGCTTTAAGTAAGGGAGCATGGTCTGCTGGGACACATGAAGATCAGCTGGTGAGAGAACATGATGAAGCTGAAAGATTTGCTCTGTGATCCTCTCTGGTATTTCAGCTCTTAGGGAGCAAAATGTATTTCCCTGCAGTTTTAAGCAGGGAGATGGTGTGTGACCTGTTGCACCACTGAAAAATCGTGTTCAGGTTTCACAGCCTCTGCTATAACCAGGGTCTAAAGTGAAAGCAGCAGCAGTCTGGGAAACCTACAAAAAATTTTCCTGGGAGTATGCAGTGGTACACTGTAAGTATTATTTTAAATAATTTATTTTATTTTAATGTCTATTTTTAATATTTATAATTTTAATATTTCAATTTATCATTTTACCTTTTAAAAGCCTATTTTAAAAGGAACCAGGACACACCTTTTCCTTACCCAACAGCACAAAATACAACAGATACTTTCTCCCCTTTTGGGGGCTTCACTACTTGCAAGAAGGAAGGAAGAGCTGGTGTCTGCACTGAAGTTCAGATAACAAGAGAATATTGTTTTATATTTTCTCTTCAGCTCTGTTAAAACTGCACGGGGCAAGATATAAAACAAATGTTAGCACCTGAAACGACAGGCAGCTCTGATAATCTGACTCCTTTTTTTCCACCTTTCCTTGATCAGCAAAAACAATTACTGTTCTCTGGGCTGAACTCCTCATTCTGTTACAAATCAGGAGCAAGTCCACTGAAGCCAGATAACTTGCATGCATGCTAATTCATTCATACCCTGATGCTAAAGGGTCTTTTGGTGAGTGAGCTTTCCTATCACTGGAGCAAGTGCTCTTTCCTCAGACTCCTTCCTGAGCTATGCATGCTTTGGGAAACCTTAATGAAAGTAGAGAAGAAAGCAGGTTAGAGGAAAGGGGAGGGGAAGGAAAATGTTTGAATGTACTGTTTTGTTTTAGAATCACAAAACCTCCCTTCTCAGTAGAGATCAGCTAAGACAACAGTAGAAGCACAGGTTCTAGACTGAAATACTACTACTTTATGGTATTCCTGGAAGAATTTGGCTTTTTCTTGTCAACTGCAAGTGATGGCAGAATGCCAATTTTCTTTTCAACTGGTTGTCATGAGTATTTGCTGAGATTTCTGGATGAATGTTGATCAAATGTGCTCAAAATGGCTTTAACCTTTTAGATCTACCACTTCACTAAAAATATATTTAACATCTTACATTAAAAAAATTAAATACATTTGGGTAGCCTGTAACTATTATTCAACCTGTATTTTCTGTATTTATAATAAGCTACTCAGAAATTGAAAGATTTTTATTGATAGCATCTAAGCAGGGTTCTTTTTAGAACATATGACTAAGATAATTAATTGCTCCATAAATAAATGAATCTAAAAAGCACCCCACTGTTAACGTTTTTTGAGAAAATAATAGCCATCACCCCTATTCTTCATACAGTAAGGTAGAAGAAAATGATCAACGGAAGGGAGTATGAACTGTCTACAGCCCTTGTACCTACAAAGCCACTCTTCCCTATTTACCTATTTAACAACAACAGAATAGGAAGAAGCAAATCATCAGAGGGATGGACAGTGTACACTAAAAAGGCTTCCTGAATTTTCGCTCAGCAGAATCTAGACAAATTTTCTAGAATTTTTTTTAAAAAAAGAAGAAACGCAAACCCTGTTGAGATACATCAGCAAACCAATGAAAACCAGTCACCTTTGACCATTAAATTGCCTGTCTCTCTTCCAGTCTCCAAAAAAGACACCAGAAGCTGTTTTGGAAGGACTGAGCAGCACACAGCTATTTTTCCAGGTGCAAAAAACTGTTGAATTCCTGTTTTGTGAGAAGATGAGATTAATTTTGTCCCAGATGAGCAAGAAAGAATCTTAAAGTTTTTTCTAGGCTACCCCGCACCCACTGACTTAGAGTTGAGGGTTTTGGGCACGAATTAAAATAATATATTAAATATTTAATTTTAATACCCCACTGAAAACAATGTAAATCTAGGCCCCACGGGCTGAAATCATACATGCATAGTTCTGGTTTTAAAACTGATCTCCACCTAAAAGTCAGTGCAATCAGAAATAACTCCTTTTAGAAACTACACTATAGAATTCAAGTCATTTTTGTTGACCTCACTAGTTTAATCCTCCACTCTTCTTATTTACTCAGTAGCCCTTAGCAAGCTCTGATGAGCTGTAGCTGTGAACTGTGGGGCTAGATGCAACATCAACTCAGGTGAAACAAACTACATACTGTCCTGTTCTACAAGCATCACTGAAACACAAATACCAGCAGTACAGCTTCCCAAGAGATTATTTCCCAAAAACGTATCTTGGTAGTCTATTCTTCTTCCTCTGTTTTGGAGAAAGCACTGGCCCGTAACACCTCCATGCAGTTCACAAGAATCAATGTTCCAGTTAACTCTCGCCAATGTTTTGTTACTGGGTTTTTCATTTTATCCAAGGCTGATTGCAGGTCTTGTAAGACATCCCTGTAACTGTCTCCATAATGGGCACCCCACGTGTAGAGAAAGTCGTATGCAGGTTTCCACATCATCTGCAAGTAAAGGAGAAGAAAAAAAAAGTTTAGTTGCAGAAACTGAATTATTGAGCAAAAAATCTAAATCTTCCAATAGTAGAAATGTCATAGAAAAGAAAAAAGAAAATAAGTGTTTGATCCCTAGCCACACTGAAATGCTTTATAATAAAAGGCATATTAATATAAAAACTGCAGTAACATTATGTACTTCATTTCTATGAAACCCTCAGATTCTTAGAGGGGTAAATAATGGAAAGATAAATTCTTCATTCAGATGATTATCAGCAAGTCAAAATATATCCCTGTCTGAAAGCATAATTCAAAGAACATGGTGGAGGGAAAACACTTTCCTCCTCGTCATTTTTGAAATGCATACACCAAACAGCATTTTCCCTGTTTGGAGTTTGACTGTGCTTTTGATGGCTAATGCCTCCCTTTGTCTCATTAATCAACATCCCACTGCCCTCCTACTTAGCCTAGAACTTTTAAACAAGCTTCTTATCTTTACAAAAATGTTTTCTGGTAACAGCAGCAGGAAGACAATCTATCTATAAAATCTCTGTTTAAAAAAAGAAAAAACCCCAAACACTCCAAAAGCAGGAGAGTCAAAAGCTTATATAATTAATTTTTTAAAATCAGGACATACAATTTTAAAAAAGTGTCCTGCAAGAAACAAAGGAAATGAAAAGACAGGTTACCAGTGCTCCTTATTTCAAATTACAATATGTTTATTTTATGCCAAACAAATATGGAGCAAATCCTTAGCAGGTGTAATTTGTCATAGGTCTAGTGACATTAATTAAGCTATGGCAGCATGATTCAGATACCAAGCTGGACTTACATCTTTCAAAGTGCTGATGTCCAGAGTAAGTTTGCTCAGTTTACAAACAAAAAATTGTTTTCCCAGCTGCTGCTTTTCCAAACTTAACTTGGGCTATCCACTTTCTAGTTTCACACTCCTCATTGGCAGTAAATGTTTTGCAAACAGCAATTGAGTTAGCAATTGCAGGGATGGTGATACACAAAGCCACAAAGAAACCCATCACTTTCCTAAAAGGTTCTGGCATTTGCTGTTTTAACAGAAACACACTTATGCATAGTAATAAAAGCATATGGACTGATGTGCGCACATTTATATATATATATACACAGAAGTGATAAGGAAGTCCAGATTTTTTTAACATCTTTTTCTCTTTTAATGGAAAAGCAGTTTTCATGGTTCTGAAGGATAATTCAGGAGGAAATTGGTTATTTCCTCAATATAGTCTTATTAATTTACAAATAATACACAACATAAAGCTCTACTTCCTTATTTAAGTTTTATTTACTTGATCCCTTGAGGAACTAAGTAGCAGGAGAATTTCTTTGCTCATAGTTCTGAGCTTTTCTCCACATTCGGGCTAAGAACTCCCAACTTACCCCAAGACTGATTCTGTTGTAGTTTCTGTAAACATCTCCCTCAGCTTCTGCTGTATTTCTCCCCCATCCCCAAATGGAAAAATCCATCAAACTTACATCCCCAGCAGTGTGTCTCACAGTTTGATTAGTCTGGTATATGCCTTCAGTTTAAGCCATATAAAAGTGCCTATGCTTTCAGTGAAGTTTCTCTTTTTAGGTCTACAGGAGGGAAGAGTATCATCATTTACCCAAAATGAATAGTGCCTACTTCTCTCTTTAAGCAAGTCTATCTTAAGTCATAAGCATAAGGTTACAAAAGAAGGAAAGAAAAGTAATTTGGTGGTAGGTGGGAAGAAGGAGAGTGATGAATTCTTTCCTTTTATTAGGCAGGCTACATTGAAAAAAAAGTTTTTAATGTACTACTGTAAATACTAGATATTATAACATATTTTAATGAACTAAAACAGCTCACCACTGTTGTATTTATGCTGCGACCAGAAAGTTTCCATGCTCCTATTTTTAGCTTGATAACTAAGGTAGCCAACAAGAGAAGCTGGGATTTCCTCATATTCTGCTGCTGGCTATGCCTTTTCTCTGCCTCCTGCTTCCTTTCCTTATGTTCGTGTTAGACCAGGATATTTGAAGAATTGGGGTACAGCCTTCTGTCTTCACTAGAATGTGAAAAGACAGCGAGTATGAAAAGATGCTAAGCTTTGACTTATGCTGAAGGTCAGTCTGACACTGTGCAATCAGAGAATTGGCTGAAATATGCCTAAAATACAAACCCTGCTTTCCTCTATCACAACTGATTTTTTTTTTTTCTTGGGACAAAAGACAAGGAAAAAAGGGGGAGGGATGATCAAAAGCTTTATAAACTGATCATCAGTGATGCATGATTAACTCAGCAATAATCTGCATGCTCACCACACTGAACTACACAATGTAAACCAAGCTTCCAAGGCAGGTCCTTCTCCACATCCACATACTCTAATGCAATGGGTGAACTGAATTGCGTTTGACATTCCTGAATTATATCAAAGCAGATTTCAGGCAAAATATAAAATCACTGCAGCGTGCTGGGCAAGTCTCATCTCAGCTGCGTGCATGAGTTTTCCCTCCACTCCCAGTGCCTCTGCTGAGTAGGTGATAATGATACCTACATCCTCTGTAAAGTGATTTGGAATTTACTGATGAAAAGCACTTCAAAATCTAAGCACCAATTGTATGTACCTCAAGTTGCCTCTGTGATCATCTGGGAGATTTCTCCCACTAAGAAAAACAGTAAGTTTAAAAGTAGAAACATTTTTCATCCAATCAATGCTCTTGATGATAAAACAGTCCTTGATGGGTAACAAATTGGTTAATGTTTTCAGATAATCCTCAATAATTAGTCAAAACTTATTACTCCCCATCTTTGTTTCTCTTCCTATTTTCACACCAACAACTACTATCAAAGAGAAAGCTTTTCCATTAGAAAACTCCAGGCTAGGATAAGATGGTTTTCATCAGGGTTCTGTTATACCTGCTAAGTGAATGTGAGGATCAGCAATCATTCTGAAATTAGTCAGATGAATGCTAACCTTGTAACAACACTGGGGACGTCTCCACAAAGGTATGAATTTACACTGCATTAGCCACATTCATTTTGCATCCCTGCTGAACAACATACACAAAAGTTTATAAACAGAGTATTGCTTTCTCTTTGTAGAGGTTCAAAGTCACCAGAGCACTGAGAAGTTCAGAGGTCAGAAGAAAGCACTGAAATTCAGTAGAAAGTACTGAAATTTAAGGTTAGATTCACAGGACAGTGAGCATGCTGAGTGTTCACTTGAGATAGCAGTGCCAGAAACCTGATGTGTTTTGAACTCACACCTGTGTGGACAAGCACTGTTCCAAAGCTCACATGAAACCAAAAAATTCCCCATGGGCCCATCCTAAGCCTTAAGAAATGACATAAAAATAAAGCAAAATTCTAATCTTTGATTGCTTGTTGAATGGTCTCTTAAAAAATACAGCATATGCTATTATTGCCTTTTTTTACGATGAATTTGACTGTACTATCTTCTGGCAGCAGACACTGTCACTGAAAGGCAGAGAATCTTGTAGGTCATTTATCATAAAAAATAATGTAAAAAACTTTTGAAAATAAAATAGGATGTATGAGGCAGAAGATGAGCTTCATGGAAATAGACACCCATTTAAGCCAAAGTAAATATATATTTTTTATATATTTATATATATTTTTATATATATATACAAAAATAAATAGGTATGGTGCTAGAAAAAGAGTTCTAAGATTGTTTTAGTTCTGCTGTCTGTTAGCAAAGGAGACAACATTTCCAATACCATGGAGACACGTAGATTTGCACGTAGTTCAGGTCTATAATTCCTTCTGTAGAAAGCTGGGGTTTTGTCAAACACAGAAAGCTTAGTAAGTAAAACAAAAGAGTAGGAATTTAGACAAGGCACTGCATAACAGTGAAAAAAAAAACATAATGGAAATGACAAGCATTCACATTCTGTTTGATTTTAGTGTTTTAGAATAAGCTAGTGCAAAACCAGCACCAATAACAGAGTGATTTTTTTCACTAAAGGAGAGTAGTAGTTGAGGGATTGGTAGAGCTGAGAGTTTTATGAGAAAAAAATTTAAGGATGAAGGTGCATCCAGGCAAAGGTAATGTACTCAGAACAACTGAAAAAAAAAGAAAAACACAAAATAGCTGAAAGAGAAAAGCAAGATCAGAGGAGGAGGCAGTGTTTGCAAACAGCAATGATAGAAATAATTTTGCAGAAAAGTGCAACATTTTGTAAGTAAATGTATGGAATTTTTGTCAAATGTTGATTGGGGAGGGAGGGTGGAACATTCAAAGGGAATAAGAGGTGATGATTCACAATTAGAGCAGAAATCTCTGAATAGCTATCACCAGGCAGATAAAACTGAGATGAAAGACTCACTGGATTCAGACTGTGGAAAGAAGGATGTGTTTGGCAGGGACAGGAAGAATCAGCTACAGGGAAAGAAAAAGGAAGAAAAATTATCTTGAGTAGTTCTGAACTTGTGAATGAGAAATAGCGATTCCTTTGGTACTGAGAGGTGAGAGAGAAGGAATTCAGGCTGGATCATGGGCATTGCCTGCAATAATCAGGGGATGATAGTACAGGCAGAGGGAGAGTCGAGCCTGAATGAAAGTGCTCAAGACAGAAAGGTCAGCTTGACCATCATTCAGCAACCCTTGTTAAAGAGGATCTTCAGGGTAAAACCCAGTCTGGGACCTAGAAGTCGTTAGTACATAATTCTGTGGGAAACAGTGGATCTACTGCATTCTTTGGTGTTAGAGTAGGGAAATGCAGGAAGCAACCTGGCTGCCCAGGCAAATGTGTGCCAGAAGCACAGGCTAGCCTTCGGCTCAGAGGCATGGACACGGGCCCACCCTAAGGCTTGTGACTTATCTGACATTGCACGGATGCCATGGGTACCTCTGGGCACCTCAAATGGCACTAGAGATATAATTAGGTACCTAAGTAGTTCCTTAGATGTGTGCACACTAAAATACATATGAGAGGACAACTTGATTTTTGTTTAGAACGCATACTTCAGTATAAGCAGAGTGCTTTACAAAGGAGGATAAATAGTGTGACCTACCTGACAAACTATGAAATTAAAACATGGATTTGCAATGTTCATATAATAGGACAGAGGTGGAATCGGCGTCAGAGCTTCCAATCTCTTGTCATGCTACTTAATCTAAATGATGACAAATCTTTACGCAGGCACAGAAGAGATAAGTGTTAGCAGTGGAGGTAAACTTGCTTTCACTGGAAAGAGCAAAAGCTGCACTGAGGGTGATTTGAAGTGACTCATGCAAGGACTGAATGGTCTTCCTCACTGTGTCTGAAATTACAGCAATTATGAAAGGGATGGGCAGAGGAGTAAGATAAACACGTGGACAGGACAGTAAGAAGGGACTGAAAGTGGCCCTTGGGGTGGGAGTAAAGAGCTGAAACTCAAGACAAAGACCAGGACCTCCACAGCAAATTAGTCTGGCACAATAACACTGATCTGGCCTCAAAGGAATATCTAGACAATGGTAAACAAAATTTGATGAGAATTCCTTGCATTGAAAGGCTTACAATTAAATAAGGAGCTGAACTACAGAAGGAAAGAAGCACACAAAAGAAGGAAGAAGAAAGGTCCCTGGCTGTGTTTGTGCAGAGGAGCAAGTGTGCACACACCGTTACACTGGAGCCTTACCTCCAGAGCTACCACACCATTTTTCCCTTGGTGGGGTACTTCATAAGCCTCGATTTGCTGCTTTGTGAGTCGAGCTAGCTTCTCCGCAACCTCCCGCCAGTATTTGCCAAGCTTGACAGCTGAAGTCAAAATGATGGTATCCTGGGTAAGACGTGCCACTAATCCCTGGCAATCTATTTTCAAAAGTGCCTGCAACAATAATATTCGTTAGTGTTCCTTCACCAGTAATTACAAACAAAACATTATAATTTCTTTTTATAGCACTATTCTGCATTTCTAAGCAGACAGGAAGGCTTTTGTCTATTTTGTGTTTTTACAAATATGTAACTTTTTTCCTACAAAAAGGTGTTGCCAACAGTTTCATAGGAAAACTGCCCACAAGCTTAAGAAAAAATTAAGCTGGCATTCCGTTGCTTCAGCATTCCAGCGCCACATGGTTCCTGCCGAGCTTACAGATCCTGAAGGAAAAATATGCTTCTCCAACAAAAATATTTGGGTCATCAAATTTAGCTTCTTAAAAGTATGACATGAAACTTAAAAATGAAGTTAGAGCACTAAGGCGTGGCCCTTCGTCTACTGCTTTTCCAGAAAATCATTGATTACGTTGGCCAGCACCTTTTGATTTATTCCTTCCACAGAACTGATAATTTGCTGAGCCTTAAGCAGAAATGCAAGTATAAAACTCTTCCCTCCGCCATGCCAAATGAGCTTTTAACAATAAACAAATTAAAATGGTTCCAGGAGTGAAACCCTGAAATGCAGATATGTTGCATTCTCCATTCTTTATTTGTTTGGATAAGAGCTAATGAGAAAAATAGATGTTTTCTTCTCAAATTAACAGCAAAATGTTCCACTGAAAATGTTGACTTTTTCCGTGAAAGATCAAGAACAAAATCCAGAAGTTTTCCTTGGTTTTTAGATACTGATTTTTAATAAAATATCCAGCATTTCTGCAGAAATCAGACATTTGTGTGATTTAATTGTAAAACATTTTTCCATAAGAATCCTCATTGCAAACAGTAGAACTTTTGGTAGGCACAGTAGTAAGAAGCAGACTATAGTGTACAGTAGCAAATCCCCCTATACTTAGGCAAAGTGGAGACAAAGTTGTTCAGTTTGCCTTTGCTCCGGTAATCAAGAACCCTAATAAACATAAAAATAGGATATTAATTAAAAGAAATAACCAGTAAATTCTACCCAAAAGTGACATGGATGATATCTAGCTTTAAGTTCACCTTTACAAAGACAGGGACCTGCATTGGCACTTCATAGCTCAAAATCATATACATCTCAACAAAATGGGACATCTTGTCAATCTAATTATGCCCCACCTTTTGCCTGTTCTGTAATGAACTCTATTTCACTGTATTCAATTAAAAGTTTGGATCATTTTCACCTTTAACTCCCCCCTCCACTTTTTGTGCAGAGACACAGTAGACCAAACTGTACTTCATACTTCCTCAGTTTTAGTCCACACAGTTTAATGCAGTCTTAAGAGTTATAAGTGGCCACTGCTACCAAAATTTTCTGAATCCTGCTGAAATTGCTCTCAGCACTTCAAAGGGGATAGACTTGTTATGAGAAGTAAACCATGTTAAGGTTTGCAATTCAGGATAGTCAAAAGGCTTTAGATGAAAGGCTACAATGTGATTTTTTAAACATGCATTTTTATAATATTTTATTTTCATATGAAAAATTTCATTATCTTCTGTCCCTAAATAGGCTGGTAGACTTTTCAGTCAGAGCCAAGGACATTATTGAGTAATCATTAATTCCAAATTAATTTGCACACAGATCCGTAAGTAAATTAAGATGGTTAACAATGCAACCCATTACCTGGAAGCATTTAGAATAAACCCACTTTTGATTCACAAGTAACAGTATTGAATCACATAGAAGTTGTCCAGTGGCTTACAAACAAGGCCCATGAAAATACGTACTGAAATACTTGCAATATTGTCTTTGGGTTGCTACAACATTGACTATGAAGTTGTCATGTGTGGATAGAAAAATCTTGTCTTCAACATGTGGATCAGGATTTCCTTGCTTTAAAAATATGAAGCAAACAGACATGCACCTTAGGGTACACAAGATGTATAAATAATGGAGTTTCCACACTGTAAGGTTACTAAATACTTCACAATGGGAATATGAATTGCTCAGGGAAGCAATTTACCATGATGACTTCCATGACAAAAGACAAAAGACAAAATTATTTCAATCAATCATGGCCATTTAAAACCACAAAAAGTCAACTCAGTCAACCTACTAAATGAGCAAGGCTCCTGAAACATTTACAGAACACTGTTTAGAATTAATTCGTCAAAGTATTATTCTTCATGAGAGTCTGGATGTATTTTCCATCTATAAGTTTCTACAACTTTTAGTAATATGTTCAGGTTTGTAAAGATTCCCACAAGGGTGCAGGACATTTTCTTGTTCACACATGACTATTGAGTAGTTTCTTGGCAATGCATTCCCAATAACCAAGTTAGTTCATGCAATACTTACAACAATGAGCTCATAAAGGAACAGTCTTTTTTTTTTGTTAGCATGGCAGTCTTCCTTCATCCTCTTCACAACATGTGCAACTCTCTCTGATTCTTTATCAGCATGTGCCTCATTAAAGTCATCCAAAGACATATGTGAATATCCTAGCACCTCAGCCAAAGCTCTCCAGTCATAAACACTCTCTGATACTGTAGACAGAACTACTGAGTAGATATAAGTCAGTTTTTTGAATGGCAATGCAATTTGTTCAACAAGATTCCTGGTTGTTAGCTCGCTATCAGCAGTGTCCATAGCTTGTTCTTTGGAAATCACTTTTATGTTTTTGCAATGTACAAGACCAATCTTTCTTCTGAGAACTCCTACATACCACTCTTTTATTTTAGTTTGTCCAATGGCTTTTACTTTATCTTCACCAAGAAGTGCTATTGTGTCCCCTTTAAAATATTCTAGTAAATAGTCTATCTTATTTTGACGTAACACAGTTTTCAAAGCCACTCCATAAGTACTAACACTCAAAGTTTTATCTTGAAACTTTGGATATTTAACTGTTGGTATTAAAAGCAAAGGCGCAGACTTGATTGCTTTGCGGTTTTGTAAGCGCTTTGGCCTATTGATAATTCCACTTAATTTCGGAGCTGGATCAGGAGTCGTAACATGGAACTGTGTTACTTGGCTACTTTTTAAGACTTTAATCTGAACACGGAAAACAAAGAAATGCAGCTCCCTGCATCCAAGCATGGAAAACAGGAATTGCTGGCGAACCGTTTCACCAGTTTTCAGCTCCTCCTCTTTAATATTTTTGTTTTGGTCTTCCATCTTCACTTCAAAATCTGGATCACAGGATACCAAAGAAATGTTTAGATCTTGTGGCTTTTCAAGCAGAAATGTATGTTTTCCCCACAGCTGAAACACAACGGGAGGCATACTTTTCCCTCTCTTTTTTATGTCACAAACTGTGAGTTTTCCTGGAATGTAGTTATGACCAAAGACTGTAAAAACTGTTGTAAAAGATGGATGAATATATTTGGGACCATAAATTCCAACTGAGACCATTCTATGAACATAGTCCCAGACATTAGTTGCTGGAGGCTGGATTTTGTTTGCTTGTATGGCAATCACTGCATACATCACGTGACTTAGGTCCATTAGCTTCACTTGTACGGTATCTTGATAAGTGTAGCAATTCTCCAGCTTCTTAAAAGGCCCTTCTTTATTGAGACTAAAAAAGCACACAATATCACTCATAACTTGACTGAGTGGATCATTCTTCACTTTAGCTGCAACTTTCACCTCTAGGAAAATGGCTTCCCTCGTGTTGAGGTTGCTCAGCGTAAGTTCTATCAGAGGACTTACGGTGCTAGACAACTCATTGTTAAACGACGATGGAGGGTTAAGGATAGCCTTTAAACCAACTGCTTGGAATTCCCCAGGTAATACATGACCCACAGGGACATGAATGTTGATATCTGAGTCGGGTAGCTGTACGGAACCCCCTTCATGATTCAGTTTACAAACTACATGAACATCTGTAGCTTGCGTTTGTGCCCATCCAGGACTATGGCTCATGGCTTCTAAATCTAGGCAAGACCGGGTGAGTTGTCGGTGATTCAACCAAGCCATCTTGTAGGCTTCACGGTCAAATTGAAGCCACGTCACGTCTGAAGCTATAGTTTTTTGAGGTGTTGTCTTGTGAGGATTAAATCTTTGGTTATCAACAATATCCAGGAAGTCAGAGACACTCTTGGATCGTCCAGATCTTCTTGCTAAAGTATTTCTTAGAAGACAATCAATATCTATCTCATCACCTGAGGAAGCCAAAGAATCCCTGTTGCTAGAAACTTTAGAGAACAAATAGGGTTTTTCTTTTAAGATCGAAAGGTATTTATTATTTTCATTTCTATTTGAAGCAGCTATGTCATGTATGAAGGGGTTGGAGGCTGACAGTTCATTCCAGAAAGGATTAGTCTTGGAAACAGGATGGGCATGTTTGAATACATTAGACCAGTCAATATCCAAATCCAATTTACTTTCATTGACATCTGTTTAAAAGAAAAAAAAGAAGCATTTCCTAAAGCACAGAGACTTGAGACATTCCATTCATTTCCAACTGATAGTCTAACAGGTTACTAAATTTATCCTCCTAAAATACATATAGATCATTTATATATTTCTCCTTCAGGTTTTTAAAGAATATCAATATTGATTTCTAAGTAACATTAAGAATCTTTGTTAATAGAAAGAGCCCTAACAAATAAGCACTGAAGGATGTAACGCATTTGCGAGGTGCTGATCATTATCAACTCGGGCGACATCGGGCTTAACCAGGCGGTTTTCGTACTCTGGGCCCCCCCTGAGCCCCCCGCGAGCATCAGCCCCGAGCTGCTTCCCCCCCCACCCCGGACCCGGAGGTTCCCGGCAACGAATCAGGAGAGGAGGGGGCGTAGCCGGAGGCACCGCGGAGGCACCACGGGCAATTTAAACGATTTAAACGCACCACCCCCTGTGGTCGGGTGATAAAAAGTCTCCTGGAGGGTAGGGACTAGTCCCTGGCCAGAGGGGAGAGGGAGACTCAGCTGTGACTGGGTGTGTCCCAGGGCAGGAGAGGCTGCAGTTGTTTGCAGCTCGTTGGGGAGGGCACTGACTCCCTCCCAGTACACAAGGCGAGGAAGGTGCCAAGATGCTGTCAACCAGGGGTGTCACCAACAGGTATTTCCCAGCTCAGTGAAAGAACAATGGTATCTACCCGGCAGAAGAAGATCAAAATGGATGTGGGAACCCAGACAAAGCTCCCACGGAAGGAGGCGATGGTGCAGGTCGCAGGCTGCAGGGAATGCTACAGCGTCTCTGTGGTGTCAGGGGGCTGTGTGCGCTGTGAGCAAGTAGATGATCTGCTCGGCCGAGCGGCACAGCTGCAAAGCCAGGTTGAAAGGCTTCAAGCCGAAGTAGAAAGGCTTAGGAGCATTTGGGAGGCTGAAATGGAGATAGACTGGTGGAGCCAGGCTCTGCCTTCCCTGCAACAAAAATGGGAGCACCTGCCGGAGAGCTCCCAGGATCGAGGGACCCCTGTACTCTGCCCCTCTCAGGTGGAAAACGATAACCTAGAGGAGAGGAGTGAGTGGAGGCAAGTCTATGGCCGTAGCAAAAGGCGAGTGCCCTCCTTGCCTACCTTGCCTCCACAGGTGCCTCTGAGAAATAGATATGAAGCCCTAGTGGAATACAGCCAGTCCAATGGGGATGTGGTGGAGAGGCAACCTATATCAGAGGTCCCACCACAGTCAGAAAAACCTGACAGGCGTATAGCTACCTCCTCCACAAGGAAGAAGAGAAGAGTATTAGTGGTTGGAGACTCCTTCCTAAAGGGATCTGAGGGCCCAATATGCAGAGCTGACCCCCATCACTGGGAGGTCTGCAGCCTGCCTGGAGCCCGAATCAGGGATATCACCAGGCAACTCCCCAACCTGGTGAAGGCCACAGACTACTACCCCCTGCTGATCTTCCAGACAGGTGGGGAAGAAGCTGCATCCCATAGTCTGAGGGGGATGAAGAAAGACTACAAGGCCCTAGGACGGTTGGTGAAAGAGTCTGGAGCACAAGTTGTTTTCTCCTCCCTCCTTCCATTTTCAGGTGATGACGTGGGATGGAACAGTAGGATTCTCTCTATTAACGCCTGGCTACGAGACTGGTGCTACAGGCAGGGCTTTGGGTTCTTTGATAATGGCTGGTTTTATAAGACAACAGGCGTGACAGTGATACATGGGAAAGGTTTATGTCGTAGGGGCAAAAGGGTTCTGGGACAGGAATTAGCAGGGCTCATTCGGAGAGCTTTAAACTAGATTCAAAGGGGGATGGGGTAGTAGCTGGGCTTGCACCACCGGGGCAACGCTCTAGTGTTGAGGTAGACCAGGAGGCCTCCCATGCCCCTGGGGTGAAATCAGGGGGTGAATCTGGGATGAAATCGGTGTGCCCAGCTCGCTCCCTGAAATGCCTGTACACCAATGCACGCAGCATGGGGAATAAACAGGAGGAGTTAGAAATCCGTGTTCGGTCGGGGGGCTATGATCTAGTGGCAATTACAGAGACTTGGTGGGACGCCTCGCATGACTGGAATGTGGTCATGGATGGCTATGTCTTGTTCAGGAAAGAAAGGCCACTAAGGAGAGGTGGTGGAGTTGCTCTTTATGTGAGTGAGCAGCTAGAATGTATTGAGTTCTGTCCAGAGGCGGATCAGGAGTGAGTTGAGAGTTTGTGGGTGCGAATTAAGGGGCAGGCTGGCAGGGGTGATACTGTTGTGGGTGTCTATTACAGGCCACTGGATCAGGATGAGGAGGGTGATGAGGCCTTCTACAGGCAGCTGAGAGCAGTCTCTCAATTACAGGGCCTGGTTGTTGTGGGGGATTTCAACTACCCTGGTATTTGCTGGGAGGCCTACTCAGCCAGCCATCCTCAGTCCAGGAGGTTCCTCCAGTGCATTGATGATAACTTTCTGATGCAAATGGTGGATGAGCCAACTAGGAGAGGAGCGCTGCTGGATCTTATCCTCACTAACAAGGAGGGTCTGGTTGAAGCGGTGAAGGTTGAGGGCAGCCTTGGTTGTAGTGACCATGAGATGGTAGAGTTCAGGATCTCATGTGGCAGGAACAGAATAGCTAGCAGAATCACAACCCTGGACTTCAGTAGGGCCAACTTTGTCCTTTTCAAGCAATTGCTAGGGGAAATCCCATGGGACAGGGTACTAGAAGGTAAGGGGGCCCAAGATAGTTGGTTAGCATTCAAGGACTGCTTCTTCCGAGCTCAAGATCAGAGCATCCCAACAGGTAGGAAGTCAAGGAAGGGTACCAATAGACCTGCATGGTTAAACAGGGAACTGCTGGGCAAACTCAAGTGGAAGAAGAGGGTGTACAGATCATGGAAGGAGGGGCTGGCCACTTGGGATGAATATAAGTCTGTTGTCAGAGGATGTAGGGAGGCAACTAGGAAAGCTAAGGCCTCCTTGGAATTAAACCTTGCAAGAGAGGTCAAGGACAACAGAAAGGGCTTCTTCAAATACATTGCAGGTAAAGCCAACACTAGAGGCAATGTAGGCCCACTGATGAATGAGGTGGGGGCCCTGGAGACAGAGGATAAAAAGAAGGCGGAGTTACTGAATGCCTTCTTTGCCTCTGTCTATACGGCTGGAGGCTGTCCTGAGGAGCCCCGGACCCCTGAGGCCCCAGAAGAAGTCAGGATAGAGGAGGAATCTGTCTTGGTAGATGAGGGCTGGATCAGGGACCAATTAAGCAATCTGGACATCTATAAATCCATGGGCCCTGATGGGATGCACCCGCGGGTGCTGAGGGAGCTGGCGGAAGTCATTGCTAGGCCCCTCTCCATCTTCTTTGCTAAGTCGTGGGCAACGGGAGAGGTGCCTGAGGACTGGAGGAAAGCGAATGTCACTCCAGTCTTCAAAAAGGGCAAGAAGGAGGACCCGGGTAACTATAGACCGGTCAGCCTCACCTCCATCCCCAGAAAGGTGATGGAACAACTTGTTCTTGATGCTGTCTCTAGGCACATCAAGGAGAGGGGGATCATTAGGGGCACTCAGCATGGCTTCACCAAGGGGAAGTCATGCTCAACCAACTTGATAGCCTTTTATGAGGATGTAACCCGGTGGATAGATGATGGTAAAGCTGTGGATGTGGTCTATCTCGATTTCAGTAAAGCGTTTGACATGGTCTCCCACAGCATCCTCGCAGCTAAACTGAGGAAGTGTGGTCTGGATGATCGGGTAGTGAGGTGGATTGTGAACTGGCTGAAGGAAAGAAGCCAGAGAGTGGTGGTCAATGGGACAGAGTCCAGTTGGAGGCCTGGTCTAGCGGAGTCCCTCAAGGGTCGGTACTGGGACCAGTTCTATTCAATATATTCATTAATGACTTGGATGAGGGAATAGAGTGCACTGTCAGCAAGTTCGCTGATGACACAAAACTGGGAGGAGTGGCTGACGCGCCGGAAGGCTGCACAGCCATTCAGAGAGACCTAGACAGGCTGGAGAGTTGGGCGGGGAGAAATTTAATGAAATATAACAAGGGCAAGTGTAGAGTCCTGCATCTGGGCAAGAACAACCCCATGTACCAGTACAAGTTGGGGCAGACCTGTTGGAGAGCAGCGTAGAGGAAAGGGAGACCTGGGGGTCCTAGTGGACAGCAGGATGACCATGAGCCAGCAGTGTGCCCTTGTGGCCAGGATGCCAATGGCATCCTGGGGTGTATTAGAAGGGGTGTGGTCAGCAGGTCAAGAGAGGTTCTCCTCCCCCTCTACTCTGCCCTGGTGAGGCCGCATCTGGAATACTGTGTCCAGTTCTGGGCCCCTCAGTTCAAGAAGGACAGGGAACTGCTAGAGAGAGTCCAGCGCAGAGCCACGAAGATGATTGAGGAGTGGAACATCTCCCTTATGAGGAGAGGCTGAGGGAGCTGGGTCTCTTTAGCTTAGAGAAGAGGAGACTGAGGGGTGACCTCATTAAAGTTTATAAATACGTAAAGGGCATGTGTCATGAGGATGGAGCCAGGCTCTTCTCAGTGACATCCCTTGACAGGACAAGGGGCAATGGGTGCAAGCTGGAACACAGGAGGTTCCACATAAATATGAGGAAAAACTTCTTTACGGTGAGGGTGACCGAACACTGGAACAGGCTGCCCAGAGAGGTTGTGGAGTCTCCTTCTCTGGAGACATTCAAAACCCGCCTGGACGCGTTCCTGTGTGATATGGTCTAGGCAATCCTGCTCCGGCAGGGGGATTGGACTAGATGATCTTTCGAGGTCCCTTCCAATCCCTAACATTCTGTGATTCTGTGATTCTGTGAACTCCTATGACCATTAATTGGCATTGAGTATGCTAACGTCCCATAAGGTTTAAACCCTTACATTCCAGTAATCTTTGGCCTCTTTCAAAATAGCATGGATTTCTTTCCTTTGTGTTTAACTCTCTGCAAAGATTAAACAACTACCATTTCATTTTTCAAACACTGTAGACAGTACAGATATATGCATTATTCACGATTCCTTTTCATGCTAGTGAACATGCATTTAATTGATAACAGCACTCTTACAACTTATCTCAGTGTGTGTGGAATTTGTTATATTAGCTTTCCATTAAAAAAAATCATTGGCATAATTTATGAGGTCTTGTACAATTTGAAATTTGGAGAGAAATGTCTTTGTGGCTACTAATTTTTCAGAGATTGCACTTAAATAGACAAATAGGAGTGTATAAGTGAAATTTAAATACGCTCTCTCATACAAATAGTTATTATTAACAATAATATCTATTTGTTCTGCAGACAAGATGACCTTATATTTTCTCCTAATAACTGTTCACAGAAGCTGGTTTATAGGTTGATTAAGACTCACACTTCTTGCAACAAATAGAGTATCTGCAACTTTTTGCGCTAAGGGTTTCTATTACTTCAGTTTGCTGTTATTTTGCTACATACATACGTTATATCATCCCTTCTT
Organism: Nyctibius grandis; assembly: GCF_013368605.1. Taxonomy (NCBI): domain Eukaryota; kingdom Metazoa; phylum Chordata; class Aves; order Nyctibiiformes; family Nyctibiidae; genus Nyctibius; species Nyctibius grandis. The sequence continues at coordinate 23,819,501 of NC_090664.1, read as the reverse complement.
TGTACATGCTTGTAAAGAAATTTGTTTTTAGAGGGAAAATTCAGCATTTCTATTCTTTCAGCATATTTATATCCATCATTATTACACTTTCCCTAGTACCTCCCATCTCCAAGGTTACTAATTATTGCTCGATTGCAAGAATGACAATGCATTCAGCCACAAAAAGAAAAAAAAAATGAAATGCTAGTACATTTCTTTTTGTTTCATTTGTTATAAATTGTGACAAAAAGCCAAAACCATGAAGTTCTTCCACAGTTCCAGAAAAAATCCCAATTTGGAAGAATCAAAGTGGAATTTAGCCGCTTCTCAGTGGCCCATCTGCAAGGCTTTAGCATTGTCTTGACAAGAGCCTTCCAGGTGAGCTGCCAGGGGGTTTGAACGCAGGGGCAGCCTCCTCCCCCTTGGGCACCCATCCTTGGCCCGGGCCACCAGACAGGGCTGGGCTGCTCAAGCACCAACTGAAATGTCCTTTTGTTTCTGCCTTCAGGCCAAAAGCTTTCCTTGCGCTGTGATCTTATTACAGTCAGCTCATTATTATCTATTTAAAAATAAATTAATCCCAAAAGAAATGTTAGGGGTTTTGTTGGTTTTTTTCCCCATCCTAAAGGGCATGTTTCTACAGGAAAATTCTGAGCAGAAAACTCTGTCAGAGCCTGAGTCATTAGGCTGGATGCTTTCTCATGCCAAGGTAACAGCACAGATTACTGGGGTGAAAGAGGTTAGCGAGGAAATAATTCCTGCTCCCCAACTCACATAGCAAGTGCCAGGCTTGCTGTTACTCACACCTGCTTCTGGACAAAAAGCTAAGAGAATGCCTACCTTGTGAAGGTGAATGTTTTCTTAAATTTTGTGTTACAATAGCAATGAGATTAAATCAGCTTTGCTGGGACTCCAATTTTTAAACTGGGCTACCTCCAAAATTACCTTGCCTTCCTGTTTTTTAAAACACTAAATTAATGTAGTTTGGCTAAGAACCCCCTCTCCTCTTCCCCATCTCGACCCTCAGTAAACATACCCTAAATAGAATTTATTCATGTAAGGTTAATGATTCCAGCTCTTCCTCCCAACCTGCCTGACCCACCTGACCTGTCCTTTGCTATCAAAGAGGACAGAGGACTTTCTTATATGCCAGCAAGTTTCCTTGTGGAGAAACTTGTGGCAATCCCTTATGTTCTGACTCCAGGGACATCTATGATGGCCTGAGTAGTGCAAACCACAATAAAAAAAAAAAAAAAAAAAAAAAAAAAAGGTGTACAGGGATTTACAGAGTAGCTATAGCTCTTAACACTATTGAGAGTTTTGCAGAAATACAGGCTTCAGGTGGAGAGCCTTAGTACAGAAAATACCAGAAGAGACATACTGTAGCTGGCTGAAGGTGTCCGGTCATCCACATCAATCAAAGTCCCCTCTGACCTGCTTCGTGGAATCTCTCCACTGGTCAGGGAATCTGTTCCACTACTGGAAGTGTTCTCCTCCTAGGAAACAGTTAAACATATAAAACATCAGCAAGTATGCAATTTGAAAAAGGGAAAACTGTTGAAGAATAATTGAGCTTTGCTCCTGTGATGTGAGACAAATTAAAAAAAAAAAAAAAGTGAATTTATGGTTTATGAGTAAATTTATGGAGTCTACCCAAAAGCATCACAATCCTGAGTGAGTCTTAGTATCTCATTTGCAGCAAAACCACCAGATGCTACAGCTGCAGTACAATACAGTACCCCAGTCCACAGTGAAATCTAACAACTCACATAATTAAACGTCTTGCAATTGGGACTGAGCCAGCTGTACAATAACTTCCGTTCGGAAGGTCTTGAATAAAAACATTTTTTAAAAAAATAAACATTGTAATTCCTGTTTTCAGATAAGTTTAACTAGAATCATTAAAAGAGAACAGCTAGATCTATTCCTTCCTTCGCAAATTAATATAAAATATTTCCAATCCTTCTGCTTTATTATTCTTCCTATGCTCTTCCCTAAATGAACATCAGGTCAGACTTTCCTTTTAGTCTGTACAAGAATGACTTAAAGTACCCTTCTGCAGGGCCTATGCCAGCACAACAGCCCAAGAGAGGACATTCAGGTCTCTCCTCTTCCTTGTTCTGGCTACAAGAAGTTCTGTTTGGTTTTGACACAGTTTGCACGTGGACCAGGCCACACAAGAGCTGTAAACCAGATGCTGTGGTTGGAGGAGAGTCAACAGCAAACCTATCACAAGGGCAGGCAGGATGGGCATTGCTCTGATGCAGGCGACAGGAGAATGAACCTCTCAAGGTACCACTGCTTAATGCTATTTTCAGCTGCCCAGAAAGAGGAGTTGCCAGTCTTCAAAGGAGCATTGGGTGTCCTATGTGCCGAAGTTACTGTGTCCCTGAAACAGAAACTGGCAGAAATACAATCTTCCAGACTTTTTCTGTGTAGGAGAGCTCATTCAATTAGTGCTATAAACCAAGAGATAATTTAGCGACTTTCCCAGAATCCTCTCACTGATCCTATACGTAGTGGGGTATAAATGATGATGGGCAATAGGTACGTTAAGACATATGGTTAAAAAGAAAAGGAAAAAAAACCAAACAAACAAAAAAACAAACCAAAGTGCGAGAGGGGAGAGAAAAGGTAAAAAAGCCAGTTGTTTTTTGGGGTCCATCCACAGGACACAATAGTCAGCTTTGTTCAGGAGTCTGAAATACTGCAGCCTGTTACTTCTGCAGCAGCAATTGCAGCCTAAGCAGATCTCATTTTATCATGTTTAAAATGGAAAAAAAAAAGATGCATTTGACCTGGATTACTGTGGCTGTAAGAAAAAGGAATTTTCAGTTACAGTTCTAGTAGGTGAGTTATGGGAAAAAGGAAGCATACCTTATATCAAAGCATTACTGAATAGAAACTGGAAGCCAGGTGTCTGTTTCCATTGTACAATGCCATGGTTAAAGACATCTTTCTTTTTCTACAGCAAAGGTAGATTGGTACTTTTTGTTCTTCCCACAAGAGCTACCTTCAGCTAATGGCAATCTGTTCAGGTGCTGATTTGCACTCAGGCAGGATGCAAGGCTGAGGTCAGGCTAAGCCAAACTCTCACCCAGCTGCTCTGCTATCAGAGGGCTGTATGGACTTTCAGGTTCCTCTGTTACCAGAAATCTCAGATGTTGGCCTTAGAAGTCCGGATTTCAGATACTAGCGAAAGCTAGCCTCCAAGACAAATACTTTGTGGCTTCTGCTATTAACACCTCACCAGAACCAAACCAGAAACTAAAATGCCTCCTTAATCTCAACATCGTAATTTGAGGATCTGACATCCCACACCTGTATAAAAAATCACTGTTCCTTCTGTCTCTGGTAAGAGACAGTGTCTTTGATAATGTGTACAGAATCCTTCAAAGGAAATAAATTTTTCTTTGCTGCTGCATCTCAAAATGTTGAAAAACTGAACACATTGTATAAACATGCAAGATTTTTATCTCAAACTTCTACTTCAGGGACTGGCAAGGTTTAATCACACAGTGTAAGGTATCCATGGTCCAAAATCCCAATAAATGTACAAAAAGAAAGTCTACTTTTTACAATACCAGTGTATTTGTTGCCAGCGCTAATCCCTGACTGATGACGTTGATCAATTGACATATGAATCTAAGAACAGTTCTTTAAATAGTTAAAACACCCACAATTATTTCAGTAGCTGTATGAAGTGGGAGGCAGTAAGTAAAGATGAGGAAAGAGCACAAGCGTGCAAGTAGATGAACAAAGGCTAAAATAGGAAACCCATGGGGAAGGGGGAGGGAGAGGGAAAGAGAAAGAAAAATGATCTCTTTACACAGGGGGAGTATATTGACAGAGACAAGACAACATGATTGCATATGGATGTTTTATAAACACCGAGAATTTCTGCAAATAGAATAAGCCATTTCCTAAAAGTTCCCTCTGGGAACTCCTTAAAACTTTCACCACTTGCCTGGCACAAAGACAGAAAAGGTGGATACTGAAAAGGAAAACCACTTTCAAAAATAAGCCCCCCCTTTCCCCCCTTTCTCTCATGAGCATGATGAGGGAGCCCTTGTGACTGAGGCATGTCTTCAGGCCAGCCAAGAAGAGGACGAGGGAAGGGGGAGATATAAACATTCCTGGGCAAAAGATGACCACATTTGATCAGCATGTCAAGGGATGTGGGAAATGCTGGGGACAAGCCGTACACACGCCATCAGGTACCAGGCAATGTGCCTCCTGAACAGTTACATGATCTGACTCCAGGGTCAGGTCCCATCTCTCCTGTGTTCCAGCCTTAGTTCTGGGAATGCATAAATCCCCAGTGCCTTCGTATGAGACTAGGAAAATAGGAAAACCCAGTGCTCCCCCTTTTCCATGTGTACATTCTGTGATGAAATAGCATCCCAAATGAAACTTTTAATGGGCAACCCTATTAATTAGGAAATTACCTGGACAAATCCAGAAGAATGATCATCCACAAGAGAAGAGAGATCAATGCATGTGGGATATATAAAGCCATGCTGATCAGTGGCCAAGGGGAAAGGTGTGAAATCCTTTTGCAGCAAAAGGCAGGAATTATGTATGGAAGAAACAGAAACTAAGCTTTTGACTTGCTGTAGCTACTGAGTAAGAAATATGCTACTGAGTAAGAAATATGTAAACTGACATGTCCTTAATGGTGCAAAGAATTATTTGACTGATGATATGTCAGCTCACAGTGTGAAGTGAGCAGGGAATGAAGAAGTGAAGAGGTTGAAAAGAGATCAGCTACGGAGGTGACCAGTGAGTGAACCTGAGTGACTGCTGAGAGAAGTGGCACTTTTCTCCATGAGGGCAAGAAACAGTTTGCCAGGTGCACTCTGCTGTTCAAGCCTGGAGTGCATTGCTTGACCCATAAGAGCAGGGGACTCAGGACCCAGAGTGCTGCTGGCAGGCACATTGCCACGCTGTTACAGAGGAAGAAAAACAGTAAGAGGAAGAAGAAAGTCTCAGGTAGAAAGTTGAGTTTCACAGAAGTCAGGAGATAGATTTGCTGCAAATGGCATTTTTGCTGCACGTGATCCTCCAGAATTCTCTTCCAGGTCTTTTAAAAATCAAGCGCATTTTTTTTTTTCTTTCCAGCCTCTCTACCAAAGAAAACATGTCCTGCTGTGCTTAAAATAGTGGTAAGGAAGAAAACAAAAAAAGCCCCAAAGCAAACACTTCCCCACTGCCTTTGCCCTCAAAAATGAGAGAGAATACATTCCTTTGTGTTTTTAAAGTATCAACATCCCAACTAGCAATTTGCCTTTCATTCAACCTTAACCCTGTTCGGCCTTCTTCAAAAGCAGGTTGTGTTAAGAGTAGAGGTGTCCTGTGGCAGTGTCTCCCCACGGACTCCTACATGCACCTTACACAGATACTACTACTCGGCCATACCATTATTCACAGTGATTCACGGCTTTTGTATCCAGAAAATGAAGCTTATGCATTTGCAAAGACAGGACAAGCGACACAAGCAGGTGATGGAGATGCACCTCATTTCTCAGGCTCGTTTTTAGCTGTCATGGGGAAAAATGACTTGCTAGTTATATAGGTTGGGTTGTTAGACTTACTTTACAAGTTTATTTCTGAAAAGGGAACAAGGTACATTCACCAGAATGTTAAATATAGTGTTCCTGATATGGCCAACTACTGAGTATACTGAATTATTTAAATTCTATTAAAGAGAGATAATGAATCCTAAAGAGAAAGCAATACAAAGAAGAGGGGTGGTTTCAGAAGGCACTACACGTCATCAACAAATCTAAACCACTGCCTGTTCTCAGCAGATTAACATGTTTCTAGCTAAACATTTGTTACAGTAATACATCATATTTTAACAGTCCCTTGGCACTTGTGGCCTGGAACAGCTTTATGCAGATCAGAGTTTGGTGACAGGCGGTTGGACACGAGTTTACCAATCTTTGATTACAAGGCTGAACTGTGGTACTGTAGCTACTGATAGTAAAGGATCAGTTGAAGTGATAAAGTCTTTGACTTATTCTCTTAGCTTGATGCATGTGAGGCAGTCAAGGAAATGCAGCTGTATCTCATTCTGAGCAGAGACAGAAATGGCTTTTAATGTTCAACCTCGAGAGATCTCAACCCTATATTACCTATTTTACTAATACTTGGCAGCAATCTTAATGCTTTAATATGACTCTGTTACTTGTCACCTTGCCTGTAATGATAGAAAAGCATGTTCAATTGATATATCTACTAGTTTACTCTGTTGTTAAATAGTTGCCAAGTTTGGTACCTACTTTTTCAAAGTTCTGAAGATTTATCACCCAATAGGAACTGCAGAGCCACTCACACTCCTTCCTGAACCTAGGTTTTAAGTTTTCTGTAGACCCCACATATGTCTACACTGCTGCTTGTAACTGACGTAATCGCTGCTCATAAATGCTTCATCCGAGCTAGTGTTAAAGGGTAGAGCTAGTAGTCTTGGCACAACAAAAAGAGGACTTGAAGTGGGTCATCCTCTCAGTAGATTTCCACAAGTTCACAACTGGATTTTTACAGCCTCTGCTCAGCTCTGCATGACCCAGAACTGGCTGCTTTACAGCCCAGTTGGAGGGCACTATGCAAGCAAAAATGACTATACCATAGGCACTCCCTCTACAAGGCAAATATCCTTTCTTCCATTCCACACATCTACACTTCTAAAATTGCTTGTTGTAAGCATAAGGGCTAGAGCATTTATTTTCAATTATAAGCTTTGCATTTGGGAATATTGCTTTTCAGAAGCCTCAAGAATGTGTAGTTAAGTTTTGATGTTATCTTTTGCGTTTCAGCTACCACTTTGAAATACTCCATGGTTTCTCTTTGGCCTTGGGAAAAAAGAAATATGTTGCCTTCTACTTACATTACTAAGTAACTTTTTAAAGAACAGGCAATGAAAAATGAAGATGTCGTTAACAAGTGAATTAAAGCATCCAACTTTGTACTATTTGCAATATTTCTTCTTTTTGCTAAACAGAGGAAACTTTGCAAGTTTACTAGCTTAATTCTTCTATGAACTCATTTCCTTACCACCTCTCAAAAGCCTCTAAAAACAATAATAGTTAAAAATCGCACTGGATTCTCACTTTTTGTATGTAACCATACATACTTTGGAAGCACAGCTAGTTTCTTGACTTTTGGAGGTCTTACGAACACACTTCTGGCTTCTTCATAGAGATTGCAATACTACAAGTTATTACTGACTGCAATGCCAACAGAGTCATTCCTTCAAAATGGGTGTTGAAAGCACTCTGTAAGGAACACCTTTTATTTAGCAGTTTCATTAAACAGTAAAAGTTTCCATTTCTAGGTGCTGCAAGTGTTTCAATGCCACCATAATACATGCAACGTTGCAGAGCAAAGGCAAAGCCTCTATGTACCATGTTCTGCATGTAAACTAGAGCCCTACTGCCCATCTTTGGGTACTTTTAATGTTTGCTAGGATGAAACCAAAACCTCAACTGTCAACATTTTTTAACAACCTAGGGAGTGGGAGCAACTGAGAATCTCAAAATCTCTGCTAGGTATTTATATCCTTGTGAACTATAGCTGTCATCATGGGTTTGTAAGTACGGGATGCCTCCAAAGTACTTAATATATTATTTTGTTACCCTGATTCCTTCTTCTCTTTCTATTGAATTAGACTTTTACTCACATCCAAGCTGCATGCAGAAGTTACACTGGGTCTTCAACTGAGCAGCTTACCTGTTAGTGGTGAGTGGAAGTAAAGCCTTAGACATCTGCACGCTAGCTTGGCGTAGAGAGCACTCCCCATTCTGCATAGTATTTATTATGCTCTTCCCCAGTAAAGGCTCATGCCTCTGCCCGTTAATGCCAAAAGTCAGCTTTGCAGAGGGACAGATATGAGCTGTGGTCTTTGAGGGCAGGAAGCAGTGGTGGGGGACAGAAGTAGCAGTAGCATTAACAGTAGCGAATGATTTACAATCTCAGAGCTAACTTTAAGGATAATAAAGGAAATGTCTTTTTTTAGAAAACAGAAAAGCCTTTGTATGCCTCAAAGCCATAGGGGCATGACCAAAAAAAAAGAGGCTTCCTCTGTCTCTAAGACTTGATTTTGGCAACATCTTACTGTTTAATGCTCTTCCAGTTATATACAGAAAATAGCACATCTACTATCCACCCAGAAAGCAAGTAAAGGATAACAGTTTCCAGACAATCAAACCCATGTCAAGTAGCGAAGTAGTTCTTTGTTAGGAACTGACAATTGGGCACCTAAGAGTTACATGTTTCATAGAAATAATTACTTTCAAATTTAAGGGCTCAGCACAGGCAGGGGAAAAATCCCTCTTGACTTTCAACATTTAAATATCTCATTTGGTCCAGTGATGTGATAACAGAAATCCTACAAGAGCTGTGCTCTCTTCACAGCTTCAGGACAAAGCAGAATACCCCAAGAAACCAACCTGCAGTGAAGTTTTACTTGCTCATGGCTCTTAAAGTTCTTAAAATTGTAATTGTAATTAATATTAACAACAGATTTTAAGCACCTGTATCAGCTGGATATGTTGCAAACATATAGGATGTTGTTTTTGCTATTCTATGCTAAAAACAATATAACAAGCACTATGCCGGGACACAGACTCGAACATCCAACTGTAGAACTGAGTTGCCTGTCTCTGTGCTGCCTGGATACTGACACTTCGTTTTGCCAGATGTAGATTGAAAATGTATGGGCAAAACATGCAATGTGAACCTTGAAGTAAATTGAACCTGATATCCAGACCCATACAAGGTGTCTTTACTCTTCTGGTGTTCTGTTTTCAGGAGACTGAGGTGAGGAGGACACTGCAGTGTGCTGTGCTTTTGATGAGATAGTGGACTAGAAAGGTGTCTTTCCATAAGCACGACAGACTTTTCTTCCAGAGGAAAGGAAAAACACATCAGAAAACCCGCACTGTCAGGTGGACCTTTTTATATGGAACCACTTTTGTTTGGTTTTGGTTAACCTGAGGGGGACAAAAAAAAAACCCACACAAAACACACACACCTCCATCAAAAAAAAAAAAGTTAACGGCAATACAGCTGGAGAGTTTGTTTTGCATGCTTAAACTACATCCGGCAAGCTTCCAAAATGTACAAACTAGCCAATAAGAAATCCCAGTTGTGTAGGGCATGAATGGAGGGCAGGAGAGGCAGACAGGACAGGACTAAAGTGACCCACTTGTTCCATCTCTCCTGGGGAATATAAAGGGAGATCGATACTGAGAGAAATGATGGAAGATGGGTGACACATGACTAGATCAACATGGAAAAAAAGGAATAAAATAGGCAGCTGTCTGTGTTGGGAAAATAATTGCATTAAATATGGTAGAAGAAAGTAAATCCATTTGGCAAGGACTCCTCTGGTTGTCATTAGAGCTAAGTTTAGAGAGTTAATAACTGTAAGCAAAATTATTCTTCAGTGCACCCACAAGTTACATTTTGCTCTACTTGACTGACCACATAACAGACACAGGGAATATGTAACAGCACAAATAGTATGTTTGATAGATTGTGATAATATTTACACAGAAAGACTGATACCTATTTTTTGTGTATTGATCTGTTTTGACTGAAGAACTTGTTTAATAGTCCTTGGCACTTTAGGAACATAGTGAAGAAAGCATCAGAGAGGGAGTCTTAATCACAGGGACACTTTCCAAGGTATACTGCAGAAAGTGCACTTTTTCTTTGTTGCTTTTCATTGCAATTATAGTCCCCAAAGTTTGGTCGGAACTCTTCTGCAGCAGGGAGACATCACCACATTTATAACATTTGTGCCTGTGTTGTTAATAATAGGCTGAGCTGTCCATTAAGTTACACCTGCCAATATGTAAAGGTTTTTTTGACACTGTAGTTTTGAAGGGAAGAAGGGAGGGGAATTCATAAAAATGTATTTTGTCCTCTAAAAGCCAAACCCAGTACCTTTCATCATACTGCAGACTCTCCCTTTACATAGCAATTACACATGCTCTTGACAAGGAAAAAATCCCTCTTATTTCTGTCAAATGGGATTCATGTTTAAAAGGATAGTTTCTCTACTAATGAAGGATATTTGAATCTCTGATTGTACTCTTAACTACTTCTTATTAATAGTATTGTTAACAGAATACTTTTACTGAAATAATTTGGCTGCCAAATCGGCTCTAAAATGGCAATGATCCAGCAACAAGAATGAAGTCAGAGGAAGATAAACTGCCTTGCAATATCAGATCCCATTTAATAATCCATCTCTGATCACAGAAGACTACATATTTCAGAGGAAGATGTAAGAAGTCCTGTGTATGAAAATGAGGAAGAGCTGCTTCCAGTGTTGCTGGTAGTTTTATAGCGAAAATAGGAGTGATTCTATATTTTTTTAAAAAATAAAATACATCAGTCTACAGTATCACTGTGGATCTTCTTCTAAAGGAACGGTCAAGTTCAAAATTGAGGCAACAAGTTCCCAACAAATTGCATGCCCTTATGTGTCTAAATTTAGTTCTTAAATCTAGATGCCTGATAGGCTCGTTGATTGAACCATCTATTCCTACCTGTTGAGAAGAGGACATCTATACTTTTGTTCCTTACTGTTTGGTATGATGAGAAGAATAACATGTCCAGTCTCAGAAATTTTTATGCAGCAGTGACAAAGTCACGCTTCAAAGATTTTCTCTTCTTTTCTTTTTCAGAAATTAAAGTAAGAATTGTGTGAGATAGTTGTTCCAGATCTCCTCTTCCTCCAGTCCCTATATTCTTTATCCACCTTCATTCTCTCCATTGCACCACAGTGTCCATCTGTCTTTCCAGCAGCAGTTCTCTGTCTGGTAATGTACGCCATTAGCCTAGATGCAATACCTCAGTCAAAAGAGAGATTTCTCATCCAGGAAAAACACACTATTATATTGTGATGGATAGTATTACCCACTAGAAGAATTTTAAGTATGTGTATTCTCTTGTCCTGCCTCCCGGGAGGGCTAGAGGCAGAAACCATTCCTGAGGTTCTCACCAGCTGGTTGACTGATCTCCAAAACTGATCAATGAACTGCTCATACAACAAATTAGAGAAGTCCCCCATGTTAGCCCAGGCATTCCTATGCTGACTTTAATCTCCCGTTGTCTCTATTCACCCCCAACAGCAACAGCACTGCTCCAACTTGCTCTTCCTAACAGCCCTACCTTTCCAGCGGCTATAGGTACCCTACCTCCCCACTGGTTCCAGCTCTTCCTCTGAGCCAACATCACTGACTTTTAAGGGCAAAATTTGACGAAGCAGCTGAGAGCGCTGCAATTGCTCAGGAGTAGCATGAGCAGGCACTATATGCAGATGGGTGCTTATCCACTCAAGAAATCTTCCCCACTCAGCTCTGTAATATCTTTCTGTGCCATTTGCCATGAAGAAAGCACTTAATGTTATTTCTTCTTTGCATTTAATATGGCAGTGGTGAGAAGAGAAAGAAGGCATAAAGCTGTTGCTGCTTTCTTTCTTGTTTCATTCCCGAACACCACACAGGTGCACTGGCTATGACACTGTGTTAGAGATGTGGAGGGAATTAGCACAGGACAGAAAATGAGGGGGTCAGTGGCTCAAGCTCTATAATGAGGAAGACTCTCCACTCAAGTCATATGTCAAAGGGGAAAAAAATCAAAACCAATCCCTAAATTATCATAAATTTCATCCTTTTATACACAAAAAATAGTCAGTTTAGTGGAAGAGAATTTTCACCTGCCCCAACAAATCTGGCTGATACCCTCAAATACAAATAATGGCTGGAGTGATGCAGTTACAAATTGCTCAGAAAGTTGGACTAAAACCATATTTATCAAATTCCCAAACAGTGCCTCTCAGATAACCTTGCAGAAAATCTTCAGGAAAACGATTCAGAAATGCTGTGGATTATACTCTATCAGTTCAAAATACGTGCCCAGTTTTTTTATTTCATTTATTCTGCCTCAGCAAGCTTTACTAATTTTCACCACAGCTTAAGTTATTGCCTTTCTAGCAGAAGTGGAGGGCTGCAAATAGTAACTCTTAGGTATAATCACAGCATTTGAATATGCTATATCCATCTTCCCCCCTGTTCTGTCCCTGTCCTCTCTCCTCCCCCAAAAAAAAGCCCCCACAACTCCAGTCAGTCCTCCACTCCTTCAGGAATTTTTACATGCGGTAAATTCATTTTCACTGATATGACAGTCTCTGCAAGACCTGGCCACTCTCCAGCCTTGTGAAGATCCTGGTGTCAGTCCTTTGTTTTGCCTCACCCTTCACGGACACTGAGCATGCTCACCTTCTAATGTCATATAGATTGGGCAAAGTCAGTGTTTTATACTATTATGTCTCTGAAAAGGCTGCAGTTCTTTGACCTCACTGGCTTCCTACACAGAAAAACCCTGGGCATCATTTATCATCCAAAACCACTTCTGCAGCCATATGATGCTCCATTCACTAGAAAGAGTAGTCACCTGGTACATGAAGTGAAACTGCTATATAGGCTAATGTCAGACTACAGAAGTAAGTTACAGAAAATTGATTTGAGACCACTAGGATATTTAAACATCATGCAAAACCACATTAATTTCACAACTATTACTTTGAAAGGAAATTTTCATGCACTGCATAGAGTTGAGGTTTTCCTGACAGCCTGTCTTGCAGGAGGGGAGGTTAATCTCTCCCTGCTTGAGGGAACTACCAACAGTGTCCCATACATTGGCTATAGCAGATTGAAAGGAACAGACAACCATGTAAAATATCACTAAACAGTCCAGAGTGCAAACTCCCTACAGATACCAGCACAGGCCATTTTATTTGGGATCAATGCCTCTATGAAGCTGGAGTTCCTCTAGCTAGCCAGTTTCACTTTGATCAGTAATACCAGAGTAACATTTGCTTTAGACAGAAAGAAACCAGGTACAAGGGTACAAGTAAAATAACCTGAAATCCAGACCACACTTATAACAGCTTTTTAGTACTTTGACTTTCCTAATTAGGAACCTGAAGGCATCTGCCATGTGTTAGCTCAGAGAATTCAGCCTATTCAGCAACACCTTCCAAATGCCAACCCTAAAGAAACACTTTTTCTGGTTTCATCTTCATAACTTTACTGTCCTTGCTCCATTTGTACTGAAACATGGGAGGAAGCATTCACAGCTTTTCCAAAAGGTCACTGACTTTGACGATCAAATCATTTCCCTACCCATCCCACCTCCTTGGCAGCACATTTTCAGTTTTGCACCTTTAACTAGCTCCTACCTCTCCAGATGATAAGGGTTCAAAATATGTGTTGTGTTATGTGAAATACTGCAGAATCATATATGCAAAATTCTACTGTTTTTTTCCTAACTAAATTTATTATTGTATGGGTTTTCTATAGAGACCAACATCCATAACACATTTATAGTGCAGTTGAAAGACTGTTTAGGTCAAGCAGCTCGCTCCTACAATTACACATGTATCCTTAACATCACTGTCGGGGGTTCTTTGATTTAAGTATACAACTGTCATAATGTGTAGGTATAATTTTAACATTTAACTTATAAACATCAAATCAAACACACACCTTGATGTGCGATGGTAAGTTACTTTGCTTAAAACATTTTTCCTTGGCTGTATTGAGACAGGAGACTCCTGTTATAACTCTTTGCTACAGACACATGTAATCCTGGCTGTGCAATTTATTGCATGAGATTTCCAGTCTCCCTTTTATGGTTTTATTCTTCTATGTTTCAGGTCATTGACGACGACGCAGATATTTGCAGAACATGGAATTCTCCAACAAAGAGTTGTGTAGTACAAAAAGGGAAAGAAAAGCATGAGGTATGAAAATCAAACCTCAAATTAAATATGTTCTGCTTCCAAAGCTTCATCTAAACTTTAATTTGGCAAGTATTCTTGGAGGTGCATGGTCCAAATGTTGTCCAGCATGAGGTTAGTTTAGGTCGGCTCCCGACAGATCACAGTGCAGGGTTATATTTGCATAGGTTGCTTTGTCTGTAGTAAAGAGAAATGTGTACAACTTTGCTCAAAACTTGAATCATCATGATCTAAAAAACTTCCATGATGTAGTTTTTCTGTTAGCCACTGCGCAGCTATGCCACATCCACCAGAAGTGAGATCTATCAGTCAGCAGATCATCAGTGAGAACACATAAAGATACTTGTCTAATTTGGTGCAAGTTCTAATCTTCAGAACTTCAGAAGATTCTGCTCAACTTCACACCAAGCAGAAATGCCCATATGCCCAAACAGTCTTGACAAACATAGCTAAACAGTTTGTTCTGTTGTGAAAGTTAGTCCAGATTATTTTATTTTACAGCAGAAATTCATCTCATGCTGCTGATTTTAGCAAGATTTTACAACAGCAAGTCAATGTCTGTTGTCATCAGTGTGCTGAATCACTAGCGTCCACACAAGTAATTTAATTTTAAAGTTCTTTAGAGATTAGCATAAAAAAACCTAAGGCTTAACCTATAATCCAGATATGAACTTTCTGTCTGGAGGGAGAGTGAGCTTTTGCTTCACTTTCTCCATATTAGGAGAGAGGTTATTTGCCACCTAAGAAATGTGTAGGTTTTTCAGCCTCCCAGATCTATATTCCCTGAGAGGAATAGGGCTTGAGACACACAGATTTCGGCACCACAGGCATAGAAGCTGAAAACCTGGCAGCTCGTATAATTGCCAGACTGTTTCAGAATCACTAAATTTCATTTATTCACAGATTTCAATGCCAAAAAAATCAAAGCAATCATCGTTACTCTTCCTATGCATAATCAAGGCCACAGTCTTTTACCCAGCTCTTATTGTGCCAAGTTGAATACTTTTCATTGAACTGAAACTGTTTAAAAAAAAAAAAAAAAAAGTACAATTTTGAGCCCCAGAGCTCATGATTATATTCTGTTGGGACCCAAACCAGGTTTCCTTTTACTTTTTCACTTATATCCTGGTAGAACAAGCTGCAATAGCTTCCCTCTTCTAAGCTTTGTCCAAATACATAGCAAGCACAGCCTGGTCACAAGGAACTGGTTGTTTAATGCACAAGACAAGGAAGGGCAGGGATGGGAGAAAAATTGAGATAGACAAGTTTACAGATGGAAAGACTAAAACACAAAGAGACTGATAGCCACATTCCAGCATCTTCCACTCCTACCATAAGAACTGCGTAAACATCTGCCAACCCCTTAAAAATCCTGCTCCAAACAACTTGTCCCAGACCACTCAGGAAATCAGTGACAGAGCACAGAATGTGTGAGTGCCATGAGAAGAAAACTGCCACCAAGACCAGGGCTTTGAAAGATAAATAGCACAAGAGCCCTTCTCCTTCCCAAAGTGTTCACACCCTGAAAAGGCAATTAACTTGAGAGCAAGGCAGGTATACGTAACACCTCCTGACAGCCTTTGGCATTGCTAGATTTGGCCTCCCTTTCCAGCTATGAGCAGAAATCACATATCAAAATCAGATAGAAGTAAACTGTAGCCATGTATAACAGGTAGCAGAAAATTACTGACATATACACACACACTCCACACTGTTTTCTCTCTCACATGTTTTCATTTATCTGGTAAAACAGCTGACCTGTAGCCAAACTTAGAATTCTGAGATCATTTATTACTTTAAAAAAAAAAAAAAAATAAAAAAAAATGACAGTGATGGTGAATGCAACTTCCATTAAGTTCAGACTTCAAGCAAATTGTCCTTCCTTTTCTGCTACCATATACTACAAAAGATGAGGAAAGTCTAGGGAAATTCTTACTTTTCTGGGGAGAACATCAGTAGTGCACACAGTACCTCCTGTCTGTGTGTTTTGTGATTGGAGTACAATCATTACCAGTAAAAATACACCAGGGAATTCCAAAGTGTGAAGGGCTCTCTTACATATTTTCCAGATTAGTAGCACTTTTCTACTCAGCCATATTAGCATCCACCCAACAGTGCAAATCAGGCAAGTAACTGTGGGTGGGATCCAGCTGGCAGAGAATGAGTACCTGTGCTCTGGCACACACAAAGGTAACTCTGAGAGCCATGAAATGCACCTCTTGCTCTCTGATGATGAGATAAAGAAATTAAGTTATTTATGTTAGGATGATGCATGCATTAAGCACTTACAACTAGATTCACACATATACCTCAGAGTCCAAACGCTTCTGAGTGCTCCAAAAAAAAGCAGTTATCTCACTGGGGAAGCCACGCTATCTTCCCACTTTCCTCAAAACTATATGGAGTTTAGCTTGGAGGCTTTTAAGCTTGGTTCAGTTAGTGTAACCCATGTCCTGCGTACCATCTAGCTGTAGGACTAGACAACTTTGCTCCTTGTCCGTTTGTCCTATATATGGAAAGTGAGGGGACAGCTTTGAATTTAGCATTCCTTTTCTCACCCCTTAAGACAGGTATTATAAACACTTCAATCAGAAGCTGCTTCTCCTGAAAACTATTAGATGTTTCCTTGGAAAACTAATGAGTTTTTACAAATGTATTTGTGATGTTATTCATTTTACTTGATGGTTGTATACAACTTACTGGAAGCAAGTCAACAGTCTCAGTCCAGAGCTGAAGAACTAGGGTCCACACTAAAGAATAGACCAAATTTCAAATAGGAAAAAGAAAGAAAGAAAGAAAGAAAGAAAGAAAGAAAGAAAGAAAGAAAGAAAGAAAGAAAGAAAGAAAGAAAGAAAGAAAGAAAGAAAAAGAAAAGTCACTGAGCAGAAGAACAAACTGGCATTACTCATGTTCGTAGCACTGTAATTTCAGAGGGAGCAACAGGTGACAATTTGTGCTGCAGGAATTAGGGCAGTACTATGAATAAATTGAGAATTCTTGTCTCCCCGCTGCATCACACCCCTCCCACCTTTACAGAAATCCTGTTAAATTAAGGCTAGTGGATCAGAGGGAGTGAATTCATAAAAAGGTTATCATCACATCACAGGCTTTTCCTCAGGGCTCAGGGTTGGTATTGAATGATATCATGTATGAATAAAAACAAACCACCTAAAAGTCTTGCCAGCTGCCTCTCCCCTCCCCCCAGTTATTTCAGACAAAGTAATTTCCTTTTAATTATGCAGCTTAGTACATGTGGAAATATAGCTTATTCTCCATGTAAATACATACCCAAAGTTCGGTCCCAATTAGATCATAGGACAAAAATTAGGCTGTAGGATTTGGCACTGATGGGTCACAAGCTTCCTGGCTCCTGGTGAAACTTTTGGGTTTTTTACGGACGTAGGCTCGGGTGGGAACTTGAACAACTCCTCGTCAAGTTGTTGCATGAATATTTTGTGATACAGCCCATTGCAGCCAGAGGGAAAGGAGCTGTTTGTTTTGGCATGATTACAAGATGACTCGCACAATGGACAAGCAAGGCTGTTGGCAGTTCATATTAGTATCACAGAATCACAGAATCACAGAATGTTAGGGATTGGAAGGGACCTCGAAAGATCATCTAGTCCAATCCCCCTGCTGGAGCAGGATTGCCTAGACCATATCACACAGGAACGCGTCCAGGCGGGTTTTGAATGTCTCCAGAGGAGACTCCACAACCTCTCTGGGCAGCCTGTTCCAGTGTTCGGTCACCCTCACCGTAAAGAAGTTTTTCCTCATATTTATGTGGAACCTCCTGTGTTCCAGCTTGCACCCATTGCCCCTTGTCCTGTCAAGGGATGTCACTGAGAAGAGCCTGGCCCCATCCTCACGACACTTGCCCTTTACATATTTATAAACATTAATGAGGTCACCCCTCAGTCTCCTCTTTTCTAAGCTAAAGAGACCCAGCTCCCTCAGCCTCTCCTCATAAGGGAGATGTTCCACTCCCTTAATCGTCTTTGTGGCTCTGCGCTGGTAAGTAGAGACACATTAAAAGTAAAGATGAATTAATACCATTATATCTAACTAGAGGTCAGTGCAGATGTAAAGTATGAGCCAATACATTTTAGAAAAAAATTAAATACTGGTGAACTCCCATTTAATGCAGGGAAGTATTATATGCCTCCATGGAGAGAGAGAGACAGAGATTAAAGAATTAATTCAGAGCAAGCTTGGGATAGAACCAGGGTCAAATCTCCCAAGTTTTTAAGGTACTGGACAAGAGACAAGATCATCTGGCATTGCACTTGAGGCTAAGCCTGCTCTTGGGGATGCCATCTGACTGGGTGGCTGGCTGTCTGGCTTCTCCAGAAAGCAGCAGTCCTACATCTCCTTTGCATCAACACTGGTGCTTGTCTGGCCTCAAAGGGAGCTGGCCATGGCACAATGAGTCAGTGTTCACCTGTGCTGGTCTGTGGGAAGTAATGGCAAGGTACGAGAAATGGGACTGCCCCATTCAGCAGCAGGTAGCCATTACAGCAGCTTAAATGTAGGGCAAGAACTTACCCAAAGTAAAATGGCAGCTCCCTACCTCGCAGGTATGTTGTAAAGAGGAACAGAAAGATTGTTAAGTACTCTGAGTCTCCAGTGAAGGCAGACTTCCTGTAATAATTCAATAAGACCCTTTCCCCATTGAGAAAGCTGAAGAAAATGGCAAAGATATTAAACTATTTACATTTTTGATTCAAATAATTGTCATCCAGAGTCTTGTAAATACGTATACCAAGCAGACCTAGAAGAATCTCTTCTGAGCTGCGAGAATACTCACTGGGTTTTCCAGAGCATTTCAGCGCGTAGAGTCACCCACACAGCAAGGGGGAGGCAGCATTTGGGGGTGCATAACACAGCTTTCAACTAAATAATCAGCCAGCTTCTGCCTGAGTAGGCTGGCTTACAAGGTGAAGCTCAGCTCTGCGGGGAAAGGACTCGTACTATTACAGAAATTAAGCAGTAAATGTCTCCTATAAAATTCCTTGAAAAGGATGTCTGGACACATCCAAACCTAAAATATTTTCCTCTGCACCATGAGGACATCAAATCAGAGCCCAAAACGTCACTTGCTGAAAGCTATAAAACTTTGTTTCGTTTTTCTGAAGTTTTCATTGATTCAAAGCCCTGATTCAACTTCACCGCTTCTTGTTAGGGAAGTGCTCCAGTGCCTCCACTTATTGAAGTATACAATAGGCACTTTGAGTAAATTCTGAAGGGTGGGATGGGAAGGTCAGTGGAAAAGTGATATGACAGTGTTTGCTCATAAACCAAAATTACTGAGGACTAACACTAGAGCAGACTATGAAGAAATACTGGAAAGTCTAATGAATTGAATAACATAAGATTAAGATTGCTGTAGATAAGAACATGAAGAGGAACTTTCAGAGGAGCAATTTAAAATTACTCATACACATTGATTTCTAAACTAGGTGTAGTTTCTTAGAAAAAGTTTAAGCGTTATCCTCAGCAGTGTAACAACAATGTTTGCACAATGTGCAGAAATGCAAATAAGATACTGGTCTCTACTGAGAGTCAGATTAAAATACAGTAAAATATTACAAAGCCAATACATATATATATATATTTTCCATTAGTATATGACCTCACCTTTACTCCAGAATTCAGTTTCTGAAAAAAACCCTATCTACTCCCAAAAATACAGAGTTGAAGGAAATGAACTGAAAAGAACTCAAGAGAGTAAGAGACGAGAGGAAAAGGCTTCCATAGAAGAAGTAGTTAAAAAGATAGAAGGTCAAATTAGATTAAACTTTTTGTGGTAGCAGCAGAGTATGGGAACGTCAGGAAAGGCATGCTGCTGAAGTAGCTTCTTTTCTCCTCTCCAATCATGTTCCATTTCCCATTGTGGGATCTGTGAGGTAACTTAGGATCCTATGCAGCATTTTGTAGGAGAAGGGTTGGAAGAGCCTCTAGTTCCAGATAGAGCTATGCTTATTCTTTTACAAATTTTTTTTTGCAAATATATACCATATTTTGGGGTGCAGAATTTTGCCATACTGTAGCTGCCACTAACGTAGAGCTCAGCGCTTCAGACAGGACATCCTTTAGAGACCATCAGATTAGGTTGACTAACTGTCTGTTCTGTCCAAAAAGCCAGTCTTTTGGCTTTTACAGCAACATGATTTCTACATTGTGTGTGCTTTTTGTGTTTCTTCCACCTATTTCGTATTCATATTTCAAGGGTGGACTTCCCTGCAGGGCCTTATGCCAAAGTTTACAGTAACATAAACACGTGTAGTTTCTCAAGGAGCTTGTGTTTATCTGCTGTGGAAAATAGAAAAGAAGGGCATCCAACTTCAGAGGTAGAGAATTTCAAGGTTTTTTCTTCCCTTGGACACCCTTCATAGAAGTCCCTCAGAGACAGTCCACCAAACACAAATATTCCTGGGCCACAGGCTGAAAATCACTATGATAAACAGTTAAAAGGAGACTGAATAGCAAAGAGTGCAATTGAACCTAATTAGCCATTCTTATAATAAGGGGAGGAAGGAGGGGGGAAGAGAGACAGCACATTTTATACCAAACATTTAAATGCTCAATAACCTTCCTATTGCAACTTATAATTACCCTGTTGAACACATTCCCACAGGATATTGTTGTACTATATAGTTTAGTGAATACAACTCTAGGTATTCCTCATTTTTAATGTACCCAAGGTAAACAGTATTTTACAGCTTCTAGAATGACAATAACCAGCTTGTACTTGTGTTGTAAATCCCGCTGTACACCTCCCACCCAACACAGACACTGTGCAACTGGTTTCAGTGTGTAAGTTCTGTGTTGGTGCATTTCGTGTTAACCGCTGTCAAATACATGGTTTTGGGCTAGGGAAAGTGTTGCCAGTGTGTCAATTTGCACCTCCCAAGATCTACCCAGTACAAATGATCCCTTCCCTCCTTCTCTCCTTCTTTCACTTACTCAGGAGGATGCCTATTGCCATTTCGTAGTAAAACCAGTCAAAAATTATTCCCAAGCTGGTAAGATTTTGAGCTGTCTCCTTAAAAAAAGAAATCTATACCAAATAAGAGGTGTTATTATCTGACTGGTAATAACAGGTGGGAAGAGAACAAGAACTGTTTCTTTCTTGTCTTTCATTTAAATGTTTTTATTTTTAAACAGACCAGCCAGCTCTGCTTGTCATTTTTTAGCCATAAAGGGAGTTGATTCAAGGTCTGTCAGCATGATTGGTCTTGCCTCCATGGAGGTTTTGCCTCCATTTAGCCTGGAGATATTACCTTTCAAGGATTCTTTTAATAGAGAATGAGTATTTTAAAGTTCAGAAGCATATATGCTCTTTAAACTCTATTTTTCTGATTTCTAATAGCTGCCTTGTTAGCAGGGAGGATTGTTATGCGGTGATCAGCACCCTATGGCATGCTCCTGATCCCCAACGCACAAAGCCAAGGGCCAGTCCAGCTGCTGCATACAGGAAGAGGAATACCTTGTCTCATTTCATATATTGCTTCAATAAAACTGAACCAAACAACCAACCAAAAAAACCCCCAAAAAAACACCACCAAAAAAAAACCCCAAAAAATCCATACCCCGCACATGCACACACACACAACCAAAGTGGCTTATTTCACAAAAGAAAAAAGACAGAGAAGGACAGCTTAATGTTGATTGATTTAAAATTGTAAGAGGTTCACCATTATTTATGCTCTCAGGACAGGCAATCACCAGCACTTAGCAAGCACCATGCCTTTCTCCACACATCCCAAACTACCCTAGGGTACAATACCGTGCAATTCAAAATGTACATGGGTTCTGCACCTTCTCCAGAGGCACCTGGCACTAGCTATGGCCAAAAAAGAGGGCATCAGAATGCAGGATTAGTGCTAAGAAAAAATTACTATGATACTTCAGCCCTTCCAAAGTATTTTAAACAAAACCAGCAAAATATACTTGAAAGAAAAAAAGCAAACTCACCATTCTGGAAACTAAGCGCTTTCTCCTAGATCCAAATTATGTCATTGCTCAAGACATCAGCACTGTTGAAGAAGCACCTATTTTTGCTCTGGCTTTGAAAAACTCCGGTGTGCTCAGGGTTTGGCGAGGTGCTGGGAGCATACCTGGTACACCTCTCTCTCAGGGGTGCTGAGCAATGCCTGCTGGAATGCGCAGTCTGACAGGTACCTGGTACCACTTGTTCAAACAGACAGGAAGGAGCTATGGAACTACATTACCCATAATTGCTTTCAGCTGGTTTATGATTACACCTGAAACCAAGAGAGGTGGTGTGGGAGTTTCGCCTTAGGGAGGAGAGATAGGCACGCATTGGAAAGAAGGAAGCGTGTGCTCCTTGTGTGCCGAGAGAAGATAGTTAGGGTTTTCTACTTTAAAACACCACTTTGCAGATATATTGAACTTTCTTGGAGGGGGACAAAGGATGGCCTTCTGATAAAGGTCAAGTTGAGAACTAATTAGATTTACAGGCAATGTATACAGTGACCGAAATCGTGTGAACCTGTATGACCGGTTTGGGCATCTCTGTGCATGTGAGAGTATCAGACAACTGGGTATGAGGAAGCAAGTGAAGGAGGGGTGGCAACAGCCTCAGACGACATCTACAGAGGAGGGAAAGCAGAGTTGGTCAGGAAGATGGGGGTAAGAGTTCCTTTTTGTCTCCATGAGCTTGAGGAAATAGCAAGTTTTCCCAGACTTTATGTTGCAGGTATTTTTCTCTGTGATTTCACCATTTTGTAGAATAAAGTTGATAAAGATTACAGGGACAAAGATTATAGCCACAGAGAGATAAGTTAAATGGTCTTTGCACCAGGAATGTCACGGGGAGTTGGAGAAGAGGTGATTTGCCTGTCCTGTTGTTATTTGCTACCTGTGTTTTTGTGGCACTTCGGACTAATAGCTTGAAACTCCCCTTTGATGAAAAGAGGCTTCACAGGCTTTCTAAGCCTGCCTTCAAAGAGCTGAAATATAAATCAAACAGGGTAAAAAAACTGATAAAGGCAGAATCCAGGTTGTTTATGGAGGAGATAGTGTCAATATTGGTGGGCAATTTCCACCAAATAAGCTACTTGCCAAAATAAGTAGTTTTGTTTGACCAGGGCTGGTAGCAAAGTGGGGTGAAACTCAGTAAATAGTTTCCTCTGGAAAAAAATGAAGTTGAAATGGTGTCAATGCCATTTCAACTAAATGATCAATTCATTGCAGCACCATTCAGTTCCTTCAGAGAATCCCCTTGCCCCTGCCGATAATCCAGAAAACAGCCTTTCCCTATTGACCATATGGGATTTTGGGGTGGGATTCTGTTTTATTTTTTATAATAAAGTAAGGCATTGACTGTGACAAAGATGAAAAAAGAGATGCCCCATCTCCAAATGCTTTAACCAACTAGATATATTGTTGAAAGCTCTGTCCTGCTGTCAGAAGCAAGTGGTTAGGGTAACACAGCAGGGTTATTAACTTTTTACTAAAACCACCTGTTACAGAAAAATTAAGTAATTTCTACTCCTACTGCCTCTCTAAAGGTGTAGTTTAGAAATTGAAGACCTGGAAATAGAATATGTAGGGCAGATAAAGCCCTGTCAGACACCAGGAGAAGGGAAACATTTCCAGAGACACTTAGTGGCTTACTCAGAGCTATTAAGAAAGCAAGTATTTAATTTTTGTTATATACTTAATTTTCTGGGTTTTTTTGAGGTGGGTACTGTCTATCACGTGTCTCTAATACTAATGACAATGACACCCCAAAACAGTTGAAACTCACTGTTATACTAATATAGTTTAATAATAAATTAAGATCCTTGTATCTTAAACTCTAAGTTTCAACCCCTTATCTGTCATCTCAGACTGCTCTTTAAAATTCCCTTTTAGATAAGATAATTTTCCCCAGACTTCGTTTCTCTGAATGGACCATTAGCTCATAACAGAAATGTTGGTTCCCAGTAGAAGTATTTTCAGAGCCAGATGTCTTTTAACAATCCATTCTTTTGATTCAAAGAATAATTTAAAAAATAGTAGTGGTATTTTACTTTAAACAGGAAGACTTAAGTTTAGGCAGATGATTTTTAACACCACTTTTCACAGGAATGAATCAAAATTCACTAAATCTAATATGCTTCTCAACTGTTTCTCAGCTAGAAAATCACTGTAGAGGATATTTGTACCCGTAGCTTTGTGGAGCCCTTCGGGTGGGACCTTGCTGATCCACATAAAGCATCTACAGGATTTCAGTTCACCTCTGGGCCTAAGAAAAGGGCTTGAGTATTAACATAGTCTATCTGGGTTTTCTGTACAATGGTGACCAATTACTAGTTCCCACATTTTTATTAAACTCTGCCACTTCTGTCTTCTTGCATAACAGAGTTTACCTTGAAGGCATCTCAAGTAGGTGTTTAAAAGCCAGCACTGCATACCTTGCTACATCTCCAAAACCATATCTGACCAGTCAGCTTCCATTTCCAGACTCTGCTGAAACCTACACTCTCCAACAACTTTTCTTTGAACATCATTTGATGAGACACTGTGGGTTTTTGCAGTTTGACTCATTTTCAAGGCAAAGTCTTCCAGAAAGCAGATTTAGACTGTTAGGTCTTAGAAATGCTAAGTATTACATGGACAGTTAATAAGCATTTTCATGTGTTTAACTTCACTGTTTGTGTGCAAGGAAACCCACATGCTGTACGCACAGACAAAAGCAACAGCAGATGCTCACAGGCTCATTTGGCAATATATTTTTCACATTTTTTGTTTGCTAAGCTCAATCCACTTCTCAGATACATTTCTGAGAGGGGCACCATAAACCCTAGGCTGCATGACAGTTACCTGTACCGTGATTTCCAATGAAAATTAGCTGTGGCCACTACACTTTGGTTTATGCATGCACGTGTGAGAGGAAACAAAGGCACAATGTCAGGCCATTCTGGATATAAAGAAGCCAATCAAACACAGTCAAATATATACATTTTTTCTCTCCCCCCTCCCCACCAGTGGAAGAAAAACTTCCACGGCAGAAAATGTTCTGGCCAAAGATGTCTATGTATGAGGTAGCAGCTTGAGTATACCTCCCAATGAAATAACATTTAATAACCAAGGGAGGTGTGGGGGTGAAAACTGGGTTTCTGCCAGGTGTATGCCAGAAAATGTTTAATAGTACAGTTATGCTGGCAAAAGCAGTTTGGGCTGTTTTTACTGATTCCAGAACCTTAAGTATAATCTATACCAGCAAAAGTACTCCTTCTGCCAGTTCTGTGTCCACATTAGGGCTGTTGCCAGTATCAAACACTGCCAAAAATCACATTCCTAAGAGACATTACTTAAACTAACAAAAGTTTCTAATACAAAGCAGGCTTTACAAACACGAAGGAATACTGAACCCAGGCAAGCAAAACCACCTTTCGTGATAAATAGTGAACCAAAGCACTCAGAAAGCTTTTACCTGGTTTCTGAAGGGCAGGATACAGTTTTGGGCAATGTTAAATATCAGAAAAACAACTCTCAGAACATGTTGTATCCTCAGAGGGCTATCTCTTAGACTTTAGTCAAGGTGAAGACTTGGTTTAAAAAAAAATCTGTGGCATCGCATTTTAATGAACACATGGAACTTGTGGCAACAGTACCACAGTATGGGAAACTACAACCAAAGTCTACAGCAAAAATGTGTACTGAAACTGCTGAAGGCAATAGACCAAACTGAAACAACACTGTGCAGCATGGAAATTAGTAAGGAAGATGTTATATTGAGCAACAGAAGCTATATCTGTATTACTATATCTGCTTGCGCTCTGAAAAAAAAAAATTGGAAACAGTTCTCCATGGTGAGCTGGACCAAGAACTGAAATTTGTTTAAAAAAAAAAAAAAAGTGGGGGCATGGGGGGGAAACCACCCAGAAAGTCCTGGTGAAAACACAGTTGTTCAAACAACATGTTGATATATGATTGGCATATATCAACAACTCAAAGAAAATCATTGGTTTCCTCTAGTATTTATCTTAGTGAAGGAATGAGTATACCATGTCTTTATGCTGATTGAACGTTAAATTATATTAAAAAGAGAGATTTTTTTTTTTCTAATGAAGGGAAAAATTTAAAGAGGATCATTGAAGGATCTGCTTTAATTAATATGAATACGTAGCTGACAAATTGGACTGAAGAATATCAGGGCAGGAACTTTCCTGAATGGTGAGCATATGTTTGCCAAAAGGGACTTGGAGGAAGGGCTCTGAAAGCGGTAGAGAAAGATCTCTTTCTCTCTTGAAATAGCAAGTGGGTTGGAACTTGTGCCCTAGGGAAGGACTCACAAGATGTCTTTTGTACTGTGAAAACATTTGTTTCCTCTCTGTAACTAAAGCTGTTTAGCTTGGTTAGTTGCTAGATTACTTTATGCAAAGTGTGTTCATTAAACAAACAATTTCTTTTGGTGTTTACACTGTTTTCACTCTGTTGCTAGCAAACATCTCTCTCCCACAGCCAAATCTGCTGCGCTCTGCAGGGAATGTTCACTTACTCCATTCCCACAGAGAAAAGGCATTAGGTGACCTTGAAAGAAGGAAAACAAATTTGGCTTGAGCATGGAAGCCTACCACCTCGGTCAATAAGACACAGGCAAGGATCCCTGTGGCCCAAGCAGTGTTTTGCAGAGACCTGTCCTGGAGAAGTGCCTTCAGTGATGCCTCCAGATGCGAGGCAGAAGCAGCAGTAGATAACAGGGCCACATAGCACTTAGCTCTTGTAGCATTACACTGGGCAAAATAACATCTTTCAGATTAGGAAAAGCCTATTTTTGTCCTAGTTTCTCATTAAATCTCGTGGACTTGGATCACTTCACTTGCATTGCATGTCACTAAGGAAAATGTTCCATGTGACAGTAAAAAAGATTCTACAGGTGAGAGTGACAAGGCAAAAGAATGGAATCCAGGCCAAAAAGTTCACGTCTTAAAGAATAATGAGCAGGGAGGCAAGAAAAATATTGTTCCATCTCAGAAGATTTTCTTTTATTGTGTTTCTAGAGATGATTAGCACGCTGTACTCAGCCTCACTTGGGTAGAAAATAACTGACTACTCAAGATGAAGTGATGTTGTTCTTTTTAGCCTGATTCCCTCAGGAAACAAAGTCTATACAAACATGATGTGTCTGTCTAAGACTCCGACTGATCCTCCTCACCAGTAGTTTGTGCATCCATTAGCCAGTTCAATTCAATGCAGAGACAGAAATCTCAGATTTGGTAAAATTCTGCAAGTTTAACGAAAAGGTTCATCCAAGTAAAAAAGAAAGCTGAGGATCTTTGTGGAGGAAAGGTTACTATATTATTAGACCTCAGAGAATCACACAGAAAACAACCAATGAAAGAGGGACTGCTAAGAAAGCACATAATGCAGAGATGTTTTCCTTTTTTAACAGTTACAAATCCAGTTCAAAACACAAATTCATGAGAAATTCATCTCCAGAAGGTCCTCTTGTTCATAGGAATACTTTTTTTTTTTCATTAGTCAATGTCCATACAGGAAAAAAAGAAGATACTTATGTGCATTTATAGAACATAGACATAAAGAATCAGAATCTGATCTCATAGATCCCAAGCAGCTCTGCTGAATTAAGTAGTAAGTGGCTAGCTTTGGCCATATAGGTGGTCAATATGGACCAGTTTTTCAGCAACAAGTATGTTAAGAGCTTGAAAATCTGGCCACGGATGTCTCACTGGGAGTCAGGAGATACCAGATGCTTTTGAAAGTCAAACCTTTGTTCAGGTGCCTATATGGAAAGAAGGTGCTTCTGAAAATAAGATTTGGGCTAGCAGAGTGTCACTCAAAAAATGTATTCTAGCACCATTACAAACTTAAAACTGATTGTCTCCGTGTTAGATAGGGGTTGAACACTGGCATAAATAATACGACTTTCATGTTCTTTATGTCACTTAAAGCTGAAAGTAAGTATTTACTAACTGTGGTTTCTTCCTTTTAGTTCAGATTGATAAAAATGCGATTTTGTAAAGGCTCAAACACATTAAATTTTTTGTGTTATACCTTCTTACCCACTAGGTAAGTAGTCTAGGTCTACTACATTTTTGACCTATCATACCCATTACTTTGTGTCTAATATCTTAAGTATTCCTTAGTCATATTTACTGTGTGGTATATCAGATAAAGAAGTGGAAAGATTTCCCTTCAAATGTTGCGTACAACTAGAAATATGAGTCAGGATTTGGATAATGTCTGTAGCATGAAAAACAATTTTTCTATAAAACTATCATAGAATTGTATAAGAGACCTAAATTGATCAGGTTTTATTCATCAATTACTTACACATCATTCTTGTAGATTAAAAATGTACAGGTTTTGGTTGCATTTTTCGTCTATTTTCCTTAGATAATAATAGTTCTACTATGCCTTTGTCACAGATTTGAGATACAGAACTGTGTATCTGAGCTCTCACTTTCTGTGTACTCATTACTTGGGAAAAGGCATTCCATTTCTCCCAGTCAGGTACATCAAGCAAGTGAAAAATCTTATAACAATGCAAAGAAAAAAACCCACACCACTGTTAAACTATTAAGCTATGTAATCACTCAGGTGTTCATTTAGGTTTCTGAGTCAGCAAAACATCAGTTAATCTTGTTTTTGTTGACGTAATTCAGATGCATGTTTAACCGTGTGTTTTGGTGTTTTGCTCTTTAGGAACAGTATTATCATACTTACTTACATTGCATAAGTTTACATTTTTTTTTGAGCTGGAATCTGAGCTCTGGAGTACGTACCTCTCAGCTCCATGAGCAACTGATACTAACCAGACACTATCACCACCCTGATAATACCGTCTCACCTTTTAATAACAGAAATTTAATTTTCCAAAAGCTCTACAAACTCTCACCTGATCTGCAAAACGCTATTTCTGGAATTGAAATCTTTTTTCTGTAACAGGAAATTTCTGGTGCACTATGACCACATCACACATCCTCCTAATGCAGACCGACCCCACTCCTTTCAGAAAAGGCCTGGCATTATCATCCTTGCAAGGGAAACACAAGACCTGGCTTTGATTCCCAAGTGACTCCACATGGCCAATTTGAAGCAAATATAATGGCCCTGAGTCCTTCCTAGATGGTCTTTAACATTGCCTACCAAAAGGGAAGATCATTTCTGGCTGCCTTAGGAGCAACAGGGCTGGAACCCAACAGCATTTCAGCTGAAAAGCCGCTCCCAGACCTGGCCAGCTCTGGGAGTAGTTGCTGTCAGCTCTGGGCCCATGGTATTTAAAAGAGATCCTCTTATTCAGTAACACTGCCAATTGCCTCTGATTACCATAATGAACGCCTATGCTACTAGAGCAGTGTGTGCTGGTACAGCAGCCCTCCGCCCACTGCCAGCACCCCTGGCCATTCTCTGCAGTGTACGAGGCAGCGGCAGCTGTGCACTCCCTGCATATAGCAACTCTTTTGGCATTGAGGCTGCTAATAAGGGAATAATGGTAGTGCAAGAAGACAATATTCTGACCTCATTTTCTGTTAATATCATGTTTCTCTTTGTTTTATCTTTTAAGGCTTTCAGAGGTCTCAACTAAAAATGTTTTGCCAGCTTGGAGAAAACCTGCAAGGTGTAATAAATAGTTTAATTTCAGTACAGCGTATGCTGAGAATGCAGTTATAAAAAAGAAATAATGACAGATCTTCAGCTGCTATTAATCAGACCAACTTTGCTGAAGCGAAAGGAGTAATTCCGGTTTACATCTTCTGAGGATCTGATTCCTATGTTTATCGCCAAAGCTGTTAAACATGGAACATCTCTTCAGCACACTAAATCCCTGTTAACTGAAAGCTGTGGAACTAGGAGCATATTTGGTTTCGAGGCCTTTATGGGACCTGTTCTGGAAGGCAGGTTCCTGCAATGCACTGAATATTTTCAGTGCTGACTGGCTCAAGGGAGTGCTCACTCAGAAATCTTGCAAGGTTGGTTCCTGTTGCCTTCATTTTGAATGTAATGATTTATCTTTGTTGACACCTACAGGAGCAGGATAAGATCAAATAACAAACTGCTTTAAACTTCTTTAAACGACATGGGTGGTTTCAGGAAATATTTTCCAGCAAAATAATACAACCGGTGCTTAACCTGGCATCTTCCAGTGTCGTACACAATTCTCTTTGGCTTTTAAAACAAATGCAGTGAGGAAGCTGCAATTATTCAGGGGTGATGAAATTGCAGTTCTGCGTCAAAGCTGACTGTGGTGCTCACAGCTGCGACTTCGCTGACTTCAGACAACTTTGAGTTTAGACCAGCAGTGACACTGCCCTGTGGGTAGAAGTTCAAGTAGGAACAGCAAAAAAAAGGGCTGTAAAGCCATCTCAAAATGTAACAAAAAAACCTAGTTTCATTTCAGTAAACACACACACAAAAGTTAATCAGTCTATGAAGTAAAATGGTTTTGAATAACAGTTTGGATCACAGAGGATCCACGAGGATTGCCTTTGCATGCATTTCTTGCTGAAGGTCAAGTTCAAAAACATACATAAATTGGACAGTGATGCTGGGACGCTTCAGTAAAACTTCTATAGTAATGTAAATACAAAAATACATAAGAAGTGCTCATAAATACTTGCCCGTATAAAAACCTACATTTTTGCTTTCATATTATTAGCTACTCTTTTCACTGGCTTAGTTTACTGGAGGTTTGAACTTCATTTCTATATAAAGAAATACTTTTTTGGAAAAGGGGCTCATTATCTCACTTTATTAATAGTGGGCATATTTAGTCATAGTAAAATACTATTCACTAAAACATTAATCTTTCAATTATGAGGGAAAAGAACAACTTACAAATCTGAAAAAGTCCAGAGAGTGATCTTCCTGACAAGCATCTTGAAATGACTTTTTCAGCAACATCTGTAAGCTGTAAGTCATCATTTTTTTCCCCTCATAAACACATAAAATCATATACAAGTTCAGTCATGATTGTTAAATTGTGGATCAAAGCCACAGTTCGTTATAATGAAGAGAGTACTTGAACACGCCCATGAACAGCATTCATTATCAGTGCCACCAGGCCTGTTGTTAGTGCCTTCACTGCTTTTGAAAACAGATTATATTGGTGTTTGGCTGAACAAATATACATATTTCTGATCTGACTTTCACAATCTTGATGTGAGCTGACACTGTCTCGCAATAGATATGACCTGTCAAGCCTCACACACTGAGAGGTCAAGGCTCATACTTGTGACTCCAGTTTCCTGCTCCTCTGTATCTTAGGCCACATCTCATGCACTGGCCATGCAGTGCCTTTGCTCTGGTTCCTTTGTTGGTGTTTATTTGCTGACCAGATGCACCTGGAGGATTTGATTACAGAATAGGGGAGTGTGCTACATTGCCCCATGTGGAAGGACTTCTTCCATTACTCGTTTCTTTGATTAAAACAGTGCTACTTCCACACCAGCCCCTTCGACTCAGGTCTCAACCTCACATCCCCCTTTCCACCATCCAGAATCTTCCTCATGCATTGAAGCAGATGAATCTTGAAAGGAAATGTACTAATAAAGTCGGAAAATCAGTCAATCATAGCTGCAATTAGAACCATTCATCCAAAGCATATCTGCATGCATGTTTCTCTTAAGGTTGACATCATTATGAATTTCCAGATCTTATATAATTGGTGCCTCTTCTGTTCAAAGTTTGATTGCGTGCTGGACATTGGGAAATATATTTATGAGCCAATGAAAACGTCATAAAATACTTTGATGAATGAGTGTCTAGTTTTATTTGTCAGCCACGCTTTCTTTGGAACTTTCCTCTTCCTTGGAATCTCAGGCACCTCCAAGAATTTCTAACTTCACTTCTTTTTGTTAGATTTGTCCTAGAATATAACCCTTGGCGAATCATTCTTGCCAAAATGTCTGTGGCAGTTCAGAAATTACGCCTTCACAGATTTTTATCCTTGCTTCTCTGCCAAGGATTCTGTAGCTAGAGCTCTTCTAGCATAACATATCAGGTGAGTGCTCCTCATTGCACACATAATCTGAAACTGTACCATGAAAAACCTCCTACTGCAGCCCCAGTCTGCCATTTGAATGACAAGGTGCTAATCTTTGCTTGATATCTTATTTCTAGATTTCAGCAATGTGAGTGGACAGAAATAAGACTTGCCTTCCTTTGCTGCAACTTGTGTTGGAAAGAAGGTCTACCCTCTTTGGAATTTTTCCATATAACTAGTATAAAACAGGGTGATTTTTAAAACTTACAATCCTTTGCAATCAGTTCAAACATAATTTTAAATTCTTTCTTTGCATGTCTCCCAGTTTTCCTATTGCAACATGTTCTAGTTAGTTCAGAAATTAAAACCAGTGCTGATCCACACGTATGCTTTCCTTTTGATCAACTTCCTTATGATGTCATCATGACTCTTCTTTATTTGACCTGAAAAATAACATCTCATTTGTGTCATTTAAATTAAATTTGATAGTCTAGTGAACAACTACAGGGATATCACATACAGTAGTAGTATTTTTACAGTCTGAAGCCATGACGAATTCCAGGCATGGGCATTGTAATGAGCAAAGGGAGCCCTTGCCAGCTCCATTTTGCTACATATGGTACTAAGCTTTTCATAGTATTGGCATCCTTGCAGAAGTTTCCGTGACAGTTGTTGAGCCTCAGGACTGAATAAAATATTGCAACTTTACCATTACAACTACTTCTCCACATTGAGTAATCTTGTGGACTCTATATGAACCTTCTGTCATTACCCATGTATGTTTGAACGAAGTCAGTTGCTTTTTCTTGGGGAAGTTTGCCATTTCATCAACCATAATTGGATACTGTTTACAAGAAACCATTGCGAAAATAGCTCTCACAGACTTAAGATCCATGATTTCTGTTATCTCATTTTGAGTAACGGAATTGTGCATTTGTTTTGACCCTTTTCTGGTTGTTCTAAAGTACCAGGATCACATCTGCTTGCAGAAAGCAGTTGAACCAAGTTGCATGCGGCTTCTGAGAGGCAGGCATGCCTTCAGCAGCTTATTCAGTATAATGACTTTGTGGTGCAAATCTTTGTCTTGCAAGGTGATGAATGCAACTTAGAATTTTGTTATCATTTGCCTTTTTCCTTCTTTATCCTATGAATACTGAAAACTTACCAAGTCACTGGCATTCTTTGTGGTTGCTTGAAGAGCAAGAGCTCTGATGCCTCAAGCTTCTTTTCTGATTAGGAGATCCAGGCTAAATAAATGTTTCTTCTGAGTAGTTAATCAGAAGTTATTCACAATTAAAAACTGCATGACTACAGAAATGGAGTGCATTGTCACAGACTTCGAAATAGAAACCCTGAAAAACTTCAAATTACAGTGAGCAGAGGAAGGGTTTCATTTCCCAGAGCTGCACAGAAGGAAAGGCTTCAGTGGACTCTGATGAAATATTTCAAATGTTTTCCTGGGATCAAGCACTGTTTGCTCTTGTTTCAGGTGCTGATAAGTATAGGCCATTATTACACCAAGAAAAAAGTTTCACTTTTTGTTAGAAATAGAATTCCATTTTTTAATTAAAGATATTTAAATATATTTAATTTTGAATATATTTAATTTTATCTTCAGAAAAACCATTATATTTTCTCATTATTTTGTTCAATCACTACTTATTACATTTGTTAAAATATATAGGACTCCTGAAACTGTTTAACTGAATTTGGGTTTACTTGTTAAGTTCTCTTTATAAAGTAATCTGAAATATGGCAGAATGATGAAGGGAAAGTTAGGAAATTAGGTTGCTATTTGTCCACAGAAGAAGTATCTTTTCCTGGTTCTGAGATAACTATTTGTAGCCAACTTGTTAAAATATAATTTTAGAAAAGGATAAAAAAAAAGAAGAAACATTTCCTGCAAACATTTTTTTCTCAAAAATTTTTTTCTTCATAAAAACTACTTTTATTTTAAAATATTTCAAATAGCAAAAAGTAACCAAACAGATGTTTTGACTAGAAACTTTTGATCTCTTCTTCTATTTAAGAATCTTCCCAAAGTCACACATAGATTTTGCAAAGGAGTGATGCAGATGGTTGATAGTTTAATCAGTCTAACTTCAGCACAAGATCCACCTTTACCTCAGTGCCTCATATAAAGTTCCCAAATGACATAGGCCAAACCTTCACTGTCAGCCTTGATGTGATTGCCACTTGCCCTCACTTTTTATTGGTTTTTTTTTTTTAAAAAAAAAAGCAGGAAACCAGGAAAAGAGCTATGTCTGGTAAAAAAACCCAACCTTACTATTTATTTACTTTTGGAGATGTCCTGCCAAATGCTTCAGGTTCATTTTCATGAGAAACAGCAACATTACCAGAAGTGAAATATGTCTTTGTGGCTCTAAACATCAGCAAAATACTGATGAATCAGAGAGACAGAAGTATGCTGCCAAATCATAATTTCAACAGAATATTTTTTTGTTTCCTTAACTGAATACTTGATTAGAGATAAAACAGTATTTTACGAAATCAGAGGACTAAGAGAAAGATTTCCAGTAAACAGAAATGAATTGTCCCTTCTTCATTCCATCACCAGGAACACAGTGGCTCTAAAAAAGTAAAAAGCCAGGAGCCACATCTCAGGGGTTTTTGGTCTAAATAGAAAATCTGGTTACATCCGTGAAGTATGAAAAGTATATTTTTCTCCCTGTCCTTTTCCTTCCTCTTCTGATTTCTTTTTAAACTATCCTTTACTCAGTCAATGTTCACCATGAAGGTCAGCAGTAGCCCACTTATAAAAGGTCAGAAAACTTCACATTGCTCTGTAAGTTCAGGAGTTAATAGAGGTTTAGATTTCGATTTTGAGTATTTGGATGTTACTGCCATATTTTTTAATAAAATAAATGGTCATTTGAGCATGCATAATGATTTTATGTATGCCTTAAAAACTTTCTTAATGTTACAATCTTTTTCTTTTGTTACTTTTTCTATAAAGACCTTATCCCAGTTAGTCATTGGTCATTGAATTCACAGTGGTACTGATAATTTTTATTATTAATTTAAACTCTGATGCATAAAAATTTTTAGCTATATATTTAACTTGAAATGTTTGTATTTAATTGAAGAGTGCATTTACATGCTTTTCTGATGTCAGATATTGAAACAAAAAGTGTTTAAAATTCAACTTCTACAGTAACACACTTTTTAAAAAAATGGTTTCTATTCTGTAATAGATGTCTTATGGAAAGTTGAACAAAAAATGTGATAAAGTTATTTTTATCCACACCAACTTACTTTCAGATTATTTGAATCAAGAGATTATTGAATGTGATGTGCGTATAAACATCTGAAATTAGGTTTAACAGACATCTTGAAAACCAAAAATACTCTAACATCTTTTACAAACGTTTCCACTGATGAAACACCCATGAGTCATATTTTAAAACCTTTGCAATAAAAAAGCTGCTATAACAGGGCTCTATTCCACACGCACACACAAAAACGGTTGGAAACTCACATTAGTTTGATAGTGGAATAATTCTATTCCAGAACATGTTCTTTTGCCAGCTTTTTTTTTTTCTCCTATGGAAACAGAAGATCTTTCCCCATGAAACTCAAGGCTGGAAACACAGTATACTCAATCACCAGAAAAGCATGTGCATTTTCATAAAGCCTCCTTGTAACAGGATAATAAATTAGAAATAAAAGCGTATTTTGCTTTTATTTATATTTCAGTCAATGAACCCACATTTTTAAACGATGAATTTATGCTTATCATTAGATATGGAATTAAATAATATTGATGAGAAAAACAGAAGTGAAAAAGAAGTTTATAAAATATTTTCTGAAAACTTAGTATTTTCAAAACCTAATGAAGTTTTGCTTTAGTTACATAGAATTCTTTATAAACTTACATTCTGGATCCCTAATCAATATACTAAAAAAAAATTGAGTCAATCTATCACTGACTTACATATTCCAACTAGACATGAAATTCAGCAAGCAGGTGTAAATCAAGTGTGTTTATGCCTTGCACCATTTGTTCCAGGAACAGACCTTTTTAAAAGAGCAGCAGAGAGACGCTGCACACTACAATTGCTTGCAGGTGATGACCTTCAGAGTACTGAACTGGCCTGGCATCCTGCCACCTTTGATAAACCATTCAATTTGCTATGCAGATCTTTACTACTGAGGTACTATCAGAAATAGTTCCAACAGTCAAGAGTCCAGAAATTGAGGAAAATATTTGCCTGGCATTCCTGCATGGGAAGCCTACAAAGAGCTATGAGAGAGGCCTGGGGCAGATCCTCCAGCACAAGTAAAGCTTAATGGTTCAAGTGCAATCATTTTCAGAGAAATTATGTGGAGTGTTTCACCTCGGAGGGCAAAACAGATGATCACAACAGTCCCTTCTACCTTTATGATCTATGAAAAATGAAGGATCCCATAAACTCCAGAAGAGTATTTGAGATAAAGATATGGCCAAGACTGTGAAGAAGAGAATTTATAGAGACAAGATTGGCCTAATATACTACAGCAACAAAAAGCAGGCCAGGGATGGCTTGTGCAGAGAACACTGTGCTAACACAGCTGAAGGGTTTGGGAGAAAGGGCTGAAACAAATTAACTCTGGAGAAGTAGAAGGGCTTGGTAGGGCCGTGTGATAACTTTAACTGAGTGAGATGCATCAAGAAAATGCTTGTTATGGAGCCTTCTCTTGACAACACACTTTTCATGTAATGATTAACAGTAAGGCAGTTTTCAAAATTATTTTTTTCCTTTTTAAAAAGACCTGAGGATTCACCTTAAATCCCATTGGGCTGAAGAGAACAATACACAGCTCTCACAAATACTTGAAGGTTCATTTTTTTTCATCAGTATCGTGTTAAGCATAATTTATCACTAGCTCCCCTATAATATCGTTCTTTACCAAACAGGGTGAACGCAGAAGGCACACAAGAAGCTTTCCACACAAGCTGTGACACCGCCGTGGGCAAAGTGGCATGCTCCAGGGGCTTGCGGAAGCGCTGGCTGGCTGAAGTAACCTCACCAGCTTCAGGAGCCAAGGACGACAAAAACAGAGTCTCTGTTGCCATGGTACTCCCTTCCCATTAAACGGAAACGACCCGTGGGTTTCGTAAGTGACATCGCCCAATTATCCAACTGAAACATTGCTAAACATCTTTAAGTTAGCAGAGTTTATGCATCCTTTTGCTTCTTTTTCAGTCATCGTCTTTGATGTTCAGACTGCACACGTTGTCTTAAGGGAGAAAGAAAAACTTTCTTCTTGTTCCAAAGCAGCTTTTCTGTGTTTTCTTTTTGTAATACTGACTGAAGATAAGACTCAAGGGTTCGTACTTGTTCATTGCCAGATACACTGCAAAAAGATGCTAGTGTTGTTCCAGAAAGTCTACAAATATTTGGGGGATACCTGTTTCAGATCTGCATCTGCTCTGTTGTCTAATAATAATTATACTCCAGAAGAAAACCACAGAAAAGAGGGGGAGAATGAGGACACTTTTGGGGTTGCCTGAAATGCCCCTCACTGGAGGAGTTGTCACAGGATCTTAAAGGAATTTGAGACCTGTTAATCCTGTGGGTTGTCAGGATCTGGAAAGAAATTGCCTCCCGGATCAGAGGTAAACATACTTTGAAATCAAGTAACTAGAGATTTACTGTGCACAAAAAGAATCTCAGCTGCAGTATTTCCTAACTTCCAACCCCTTGATTTTGAAACATACATTTTCAGTGGAGCAGGGAATGGTAGAGAGGAGGGGGCACGCAGACCACCTCTCTACAGTCTTAATTAGATGGAGAGAAAACCACTTCCTTGTGTTTGATGGGAAATTTGCCAGGCCTCTGTGGGCTATTAATTGTAGTACTTTTTCCTTGTGCTGGTGACTGTTGGGAGGAAATTATCGCTCTCAGGCTACAAGTAAACGCTCAGGAAAATAGTTAAGGTGGCCTTAATGAATGTTTAGGTCCTGGTTATCCAGTAAATCTGGATGACTAAAGCTTTCTAGTGCTACTTAGAACAAGGGACTGTTACCAATCTTCCAAGTTTCTCACGGAAAACTAGCACTCTTAGCACCAATATTTGACTTGCGTATATATTTCAATGTTAAGTATGACCAGCTATTGGCCACCAGTGGTCTGTAGACCACAGTTCTGGAGTCCGGTATTTTAAAATACCGGATAAATTAAACAGAACTGTAAAGCTTCGGAACGTCTCTCATCGTTATCAGCAGTAAAAAAACTGAGTTTGTTTTAAAATAAAAAAAGGTTACTGTGTGCTTTGTAGGGACAGTTTGTCATTTAGAAATAGGAGGTATTGGTCTTGAGAGCTGATTGTAACAAGTTAGGTGTCCCATTAAAATGTCTCTTTTTCAGCATGATTAGCACTCGGAAACCTCTCAGTTTACAGGAAAACGCTTCCACTCCTACCCTTCTTTTGCAGTCTTTCATCCAGCTGTTTCACAATTTTTCCAGAGGTCTTAGTGCAAACAAAAGTCACAGTTGTCAGTCAGAGTTGCTATGGGTTTTGAAGGCAGATCTCTCACTGAAGTATAAAAATAATATTTGGTATGAGGGGGGACTCTCTATTACACTCCTTACCGTTTAAGGATCAGACCACGGATAAAGTAAACTTGCTATAAAACCACTTCAAATAAGATTCTTACTTTCCTTTTCAAGACTGCACCAAAAGCGGTAATATACAAAAGGAGTTTTCAAAAACAAATTAAATTCCAGCTTATTTTTGTCATTGGGGTGCAAAATAATGCTGAGCTCCTTTACCTCGGAGAGCAGCTTTTGCTGCCAAAGCTCCCTGGCATACAGAGGAGGAGCAGCCATTCACAGCTGCCTGGCTGGCTACTCAGCCTGAAACACGGGGGCAAGGAGAAAAGTGCATTATAATCATGAGAATACATATGAGTAACAGTTTACAGTCATGCCTACCTAATGTGTGTCTGTCAATGCAATGTATAATTCACAGGCTGCCCTTTCCACAAGCACAGTCTAGATATAAACAAAAGATGCCACAACCATTGGTACGCTGCAGAGCACGTTGTACAACTGCTACTACTCTTTTAGCTCAGAAGGTTCAAAAGTGATATTAGTCTCTCATGGGATTTAAAGGACCATGTTTTATAACAAAATCACTAATATGCAGTTGTACACTTAGAAAGATCGTCTTGTATTTTATTAGAGGAGCATAATTAGGGAATTTTATTAGGTTAGAGCAGAATAGAAAGTGAATGTACTATTCACCTGGTGAATTAATGTTTGCCATATAGGTAATGTGCAGAATATCAAAGACTCTGTTGTGTAATTTTTAGCCCTATAAATAGTAAGAACCAAGAAACTACAGGCACTCTGCACATTAAGTTTTGTACTTTGGCCCATCATCATTATATCAGCATCTCATGAAAGAAATGGACTGATAGACTCCTCTTTATTTTTTTCCATTTTGGGTTTGCTGATCGACAGCCAGCTAAACATGAGCCAGCAGTGTGCCCAGGTGGCCAAGAAGGCCAATGGCATCCTGGCCTCTATTAGGAATAGTGTAGCCAGCCGGTCTAGGGAGTGATCATCCCTCTGTACTCGGCACTGGTGAGGCCGCATCTTGAGTACTGTGTCCAGTTCTGGGCCCCGCACTTCAAGAAAGATGTTGAGGTGTTGGAGCGAGTCCAGAGGAGGGCGACCAAGCTGGTGAAGGGTCTGGAGGGTCTGACCTACGAGGAACGGCTGAGGGAGCTGGGGTTGTTTAGCCTGGAGAAGAGGAGGCTCAGAG
This sequence comes from Nyctibius grandis, assembly GCF_013368605.1. Taxonomy (NCBI): domain Eukaryota; kingdom Metazoa; phylum Chordata; class Aves; order Nyctibiiformes; family Nyctibiidae; genus Nyctibius; species Nyctibius grandis. Next base: position 23,779,971 of record NC_090664.1, on the reverse strand, counting down.
GTGACCTTATTGCAGTCTACAACTACCTGAAGGGAGGTTGTAGTGAAGTGGGAGTCGGCCTCTTCTCCTGAGCAACTAGCGATAGGACAAGAGGACACAGCCTCAAGCTTTGCCAGGGGAGGTTCACGTTGGACATTAGGAAGAATTTCTTTTCAGAAAGGGTCATTAGACATTGGAATGGGCTGCCCAGGGAGGTGGTGGAGTCACCATCTCTGGATGTGTTTAAGAAAAGACTGGACATGGCACTTAGTGCCATGGTCTAGTTGACAGGGTGGTGTCAGGGCAACGGTTGCACTCGATGATCCCTGAGGTCTCTTCCAACCTGGTTGATTCTGTGATTCTGTGATTCTGTGGTTATGGAAAGTTTTGATTTCTCTAACAGGTAGAGAAATACATAGGTAGCTAATAATATTGTCATTCAGATCCTGAGAAGGAAACTTTGTCAAATAAAAGGCTGGTGGTAGTTCTGTGTATTTCTCATTTATCCAGCCTCCTAGTAAGAATGGACAGGATTTACACACTTAATTTTTGTTTTGATGATCTGTATTCCCTGGAATAATACAACCTTCTGAATAGCTCACAAGATTATTGCAAAAATTCTTCTAGTGTAGTTTTATGTCCAAGCTTTTGCATTTGCAAAACCTTGAATTTAGCATTTGTGTTTGTTGTTTCCCATGTTTGATTTGAATTTAAGAAAGAAAAAATGCAAAGTGTGTTTTTCTTTGTTGGGAACAGACTCAAACCCCATACATACGAAAAATGGTGGGTCTAAGACCTGAGGAAGGTTTGAGATGGGGATGCTTTGAAAAATTGATTTTTAATCAAGTGACTTGTCAAATTCTCAGAAAGGGGTTAGGAAAAATCTGGGTAAAGAACTCAGTTTATTCGGAGAAAAAGGTGCAATTCAAATGCATGAGTGACAACCTACAATAAAGAATGTTTGAAAGAGTGATTGCACCCTGTAGCATGCATTTATTTGGCAGAATAAAAAGCACTCATACATTTCTGAGGACCAGCACAAGGAGTGAAACATTGAAGTGCACTTGTAGGTAGTCCTGCAAAATACAGTGTGCTTTCTAATCTCAAAAAAAAAAAAGTGGGAACTGAATGCAGGTTCAAACTTTTATACAACTAACAACTTTTTTTCTAAAGGATATGATTCCTTTTTCTTTTTTTTTCCTTTTCCCTAAGGGGATTTCAGAAATCTCTTCTAGCAGTATATTACCTAGCATATTATACAATGTGTGGAGGGCACTAGCCTGGAATCTGAGACCTTATTTGCTCCAGATTTCCCATATGACCTTGAACAAGTCAGATAAGTTTTTTTAAGAAACCAAAATCTTTTGAAGGTCAGACCTTAATCTCTCTTCTCTATCTTCTCTACCATTTTTTGGCATGTAACATGGAGATAAAAAGACTTTCCTATCTTACAGATTTTAAGAAAAAATACATTAAAAAATTGAATGCGATCAGATATTGAAGGGTTTTTTTTATAAGACTGTTAATGAAGCATTATACATGTAGTCTAAATATTTGTTCTTGCTGGGAAAAAATAATTAAATTATACAAACTATAATTACAGACTTGTCAGTCTCTGTCTTTGAAAGCAAGACACTGCCCATAAATTGAGTTAAGATACTAACTTAGAATTTAATATATGATAACCACTAAAAAATTAGGCTACTTTTAATTGTCATGACAAACCTGCTTAATCAGATCATTTTGAAAGATCTAAAATACAATATAGGTCATTGTAAATGGAAGATTGAGAATATACATGCAGACATGAAAGAGTTCACATAGCTCCCTGTTATCATGGCCCCAACAGAACAAAGTATTTTCTGCCAGACAGACTATGGAAAACAGACATTTTGGGTGTGTGCAACTGGGAGTGATTTTCCTCTGGAATTAATATATATATGGAAAAGTAAGAACTGTGCACAGACTTTCACATACTTAGACATGAATATACAAGAGTACACATAGGTATGTGTATCCAGTTTATATAGATTGAGAAAAGCTTAAAAAAAAAAAAAAACGACTCTCAAAGATGAAAAAATGACAGGTAAATTAAGAAGATATAATTTCACAATTCTGGGAAAATGAGCTATGGTTTATTATTCTGAGGGCTTGAGTTTGACAGTAATGATTCTGTAACAGAAACAACATCAGTAGTTCTCTGTTTCTTGGCATATTACCTAGGATAGAATAATCCTGGAATCTGCAGTCTGTGGCAGCATTTTCTCGTTTTTGTTTAGCATAAATTTAGAACTCATTTAGAGTTTACATACTGAAAGAACAGGGCCATATACACATGCACAAACGTATGACATATGTATGTATGTAATACTTAGCAAGTGGAAAAAGTGCTGCAATTGATCCCTCTCTTCATAGCTGTGAGCCATACCACAGATTGTTTATTCATTTTTCTCAGTGACTGTGACAAAGGACACACATGTTCTTGCCCTAAAAGCCCATGCCTGAATGGTAAAAGAGTTATTACTGCCCATCAGAAATAAGGATTTCTGATTCTAGTAACACAAAATACGTACTCTTACGTATACACACACCAGCACTTCACCAGCATCATACAAGAAAATAAGATCCTGTTGTACCTCTCAAATTGTCAGTCGTGTAACTCTAGACAGTGACTTTAAGTCTCTAATATGGCAATCTCTGATGCATCTTTATCAAGTACAGGGTTTCTGTATTTGATAAGCCTGGTTTTCTGTGCATGAAATAAACTGCAAAACATAACTGCAAGCACCAATTTATTGAACAGACACGGGTGAGGAAGAACAATCTAGAATGATCAACAGAATAAAAACATTAGTAGAATGACCTATCATGGTATGAACATTCAGCTGCACGATTAGTCATCACAGTTTAAAATACGTACTCAGGAATGAAGAATCATATTCTTTTATTCTGAAATATATCTTCAATTAGGAAAACAAAACAGTAGCTCTATTTAGGCTGTAAGGAATATTCATTCCAGTATATCAAAGAGAATTTCCTCTAAAGTGTTTTGATGTAGAAGATAAATATCTAAAAGTCTAGCTTAAATTTAAAACTCCTGTATGATTTGTCCAGGGGTGATTTCATTTGCAAATGACTATGGAAGGGTACATAGCGGAAGGAAGTAGAGTGGTAAGATTAAGCAAGGAAAGAGCAGAGGAGGTCTCTCACAATATGTGTATGGGAGCTGAAGACAAGGTTATTGTGATGGGTTTTGCTGGGAAGAAATGAGAGCTTAAACTGAAGCATCACTTTGAGTTTCTCCAAACATGCCTTAACAAAGAAATTATGTTATATATTATTATATTAATTGTATACTACATGCTACTGTCATCCAGTCTGTCTCCCAAAACCTAGAACTCCACTTTCTCACATGGCAGACAACTTTTGATTGCCTTGGTCACACATCATATTCTTCCATCACGACAATTTCTTTGGGAATCTGGGAAGAATAAAGCTATTGGAGATGCAAAGAGAACAGAACTTTTAGGGAGAGGAAGAATATAAAAGACATTTGAGGTGTTTCCCAATGGGAAAAATGAGAGGTGGAAAGATGAAAGTCACCAAAATACAGAGAAACTCTGGGGCGAAGCAGGAGCAACCTCACAGTCAACTTTTCTATGTACTTGACATTTTGTTTCATATTTGATGCTTTTTTCTGTCTCATATTTTCCATTAATTACAATTTTAATTTGTGTCACACTGTGCCTTTTTAATCAGTTGACTCAATGGAGAGATCCATTTATCTCTGACTTCAACATTTCTAACCTTTCAACCTCTCTAACGAGAAGAAATATGTTAATTATGCAAAACGTGAAATATTGAAAAGGTCACAAAAACCTACCGAAGAGTGAGATGTAAATTATACATCTTGGGACACATGGGTATGCATGTCAATCTATCTGTACTCACTCAAATGCCAAGCTTATCTTAGCCTTCTTCAGGCATGCACTTTACAGACTTCCATGTCACTTTTCAGCTAAGTTCTCCAGCTCTTTTCTGGTCGTTGCTCCTTCCAGTTTTCTTTGCACCAGTCTGATTTTTCAGCCTTTTTCTAGACTACGCAGCAGTCCATGCAATAGGGAAGAAACGACAGCATAAATCTTCTAGAGAGGGATGTGAAATCTGAAAAGGTTCCTCTGCAAGTGGAGCAATAGAAAATGCATGAAAGATGCCCTAATCTGTGCTGTGTGGGAAAGTGGGGACGGTGATGAAGGCACGGGTCTACCACCCAGGATGTGACGCCTGACAGGTCTACCCTGTCCTGTCTCCACCATGGGTTCTCTCTTCTTGGCTTCTGGGTCAGTTTTAAGTCAGATGGGGAGTGCCACCTACTGGGTGACCTTCTGAAAGTAAGTCATTAGCTTATGATTTAAGATAATTGTAACAGGAATTTATACAGAGAAAAAACACAGCAAGGGCCTAAAATTAATGAATTGGCTAATCAGACTCGGTGAGAAGGACAAATTGCACTTAAAGTAGCACCCCTACAGTTTCATGACCAGCTTGCTGCTGCTTTTAGTCATTGTTTTCTGGCATGCTGGTCAAAAATCAGTAGAGCTGATCATAACTTGCTCTATGTGTAAAGAAGCTTTTCAGCAGCCAGCATGCAGAATCTACCTGCCTGCTAAATTTCTCACAGATCTTAGGGTTTGATTCTAAGGTGTAATACTGTTGTATTTATACACAAAGGAAAAGAAAGAACTGTCCATCAGCTCTTGACAAGGTCTTACACCTACGCAAATCAAAGTCAATAACAAAATATTCTGAGTCTCCCTGGAGATTCTGTAGGAATTTTCTGTGGTTCACTCAGTATAGTGGTGAAAAGCCAATGGATGAGATGGATCAAATTTTTCCGAGCAGTGTATTTTAAATGTGCACACATATCACTCTGCTATCCTAACTCCAGGATTCCTGAAGTGGGGAGACTCACAGCACATGACAAGAAAGGCAGACTGTTGTCTTAGGTGGGGACGTTAGAGGAGATTAATTTTATAAAGTGTTTTAGGTTTTCTTAGCTATTTAGTCTCTTAGCTATGCCTCAGAAAGGTGACCTAAGGAAGTTTAAAGAATAATTCTATGTATAGAAAATGTTGCAAACTACATATAGAAACTGTGTTTTTATTACTTTCCCTGTTATGGGAGGTGTTCTAAACTAAGGTGAAGGCATAAAAATATAACCTCTATAACCAGGTTTGGGCAGCTGTGACATATCAGGAACAGCACATCATCTGCCTAAGAGAACAACAATTATGATTTCCAAACAAAAATATTATGCTTGGTTAGTTGATGAAGTTCATATTACACGCGATATCTCAATCTTTATCTGCAGTTATTTGGGGAAAAAATCAAAACAAAATGCCAAAAATACATAATATTGAAAAGAAAGAGGAAGAATTGAAGACAGAGCTGAACTAAAGGAGTAATAAAATCCCAGATGTTCAGCGCCTGATGATAGATCTCAATAGGCTACCCAGGAAAACACAGCAAGGTCTGCAGTGAATGTCTTGGTTTCAGAACAAGAAAGGAGACTGCCCAGAGAAAGTCAGTCAGGGTCCAGCGCCTGACTATTGCCAAAATACACATTGGAAAGGTGGAGTTGAGCACTTAATTAAATGCAACAACAGTGCCATCATTTCCCAATCTGACTACCCCGTGATAAGAGAGATTGGTCTAAAACATGGCAAAGTGATCTTGTGAGAGCTGACTGGAGTAAATTAATTGACTTCTGTGTGAAAAGGCTAGCAAAGGACACAATGTGACTGCAGCAAAGGGTAAAGCAGTAGAAAAATCACACCTACTGGCATTATCTTAGGTTTTTAAGATGATGGTCAATGACCAAACAACACAAAGGTTTCAGTTCAATGGCCATTCGTGTCCAAAGAAAAGAAGAATATCCTGCTGAAGGGATTTCAAAGGGACTACCTACAAGAAGATGGAGTGGAATTGAGAAGGTGGAGCTAGGCTGTTCATAGCAATGCATGGGGGGACGATGAGAGACAATGGGTGTAAATTGAAACAAGAAAAGTTCAGACTAGATGTAAAGAAAAACTTTCACCATGAAGACAGACAGGCAGTTGAAACAGGTTGCCTGGTTATGAGGAGGGTGTGTTGTCTCCATCCTTTGTTTTCAAGACTATGATAAAGCCTAGAGCAACCTGGTCTGCCCTCATAGCTGCTATGAGCAGGACGTTGGACTAGATGCCTCCTAAGGTTTCTTTCCAGCAGAATTTTCTGAGTCTATGATTATATTACACTGTGAAAGTAAATAACTGAAAAAATGATTTAGACTGATAGAAATCTACATGGGAAGAAAATGGCTTAAAAATTGGTTGGCAGAAGAAGAATCATATGTTACGATGAGAAAAACAAAAAGAGCCCAATAAAATTCAATTATATAAAGATCACACAAGCATTCAAATACCTCAGCTGATGTATAAAGATCCCACAAGAACTGAAATACCTCAGCTCATGGGTAATGACTGTGAATAACAATGTTGGTTTAAATCCTAGTGGTCAGGAAGAATAGAATGAGAAGCTGGAAAATCCCCGCAACAAGAATAAGCTAAATAACCTGCAATGTCAAGTGAACTAGACGATGATTAAGCAAGTCACAAAGTACATGTCAAATTGGTGGCCAGCAAGGAGGGCAGAAGAATGACTACTGCATAGAATGAAAATGGGATTTCTGAGGAGAGTTCTGCATAAAAGGGCAGATATGCAGAGAAATTATAATTACAGCCTAGGGAACTCCTCTCACAGAAAAGCTGTGTGGAATAAAAAATTACGTCATGGCCAAAAAAAACAATTTATAAAAGTTTAAAGAAATCACAGGAAAGAACAGAAAGAACTGAAAGAAACTGTGGTTAACTTGAAGGTAACAAATGAGATCTGCTGACTCCAAAAACAGGATAAGAAGACTATTTAATTTCATAGATCTGCATAACACTTGATAAAAGAAAATACCATGCAATAATAGCCTCATTAAAAATAATTGTCACGGATATAAATCAAGCCAGAATTTCACCCCTGGGTTGTGTTCCAAAAACCTGATAATCTTGAGATGCACCCTAGGAGGACTATCTTTTCGTGTATAGTCTTACCCTTGTTGTTATACTAGTAAATGCTACGTGAACATGCAGCTCTAGGCTGAATGCAACAAATGATGAAGCAAAGGGGAAAGCCAAAAAGAAAATACAGATATGAAATTGCTGTGTTTTGCCTGCTATGTGAATATTTTACAAGGCTTGCATTGCTATGCTAGTACTAATACATTTTCTTGCATTTAATATCCATCTGATCAATTGTAATAATAATAGTTTCCAGCTTGTCCATCTCCACTTAGCTTTCCCATCTTTTGTTTCAGATATTACATTTTTTTTTTCATTTTATCTTCCCATCACTCACCTCTGGGCATTTTTAAGGCAACATTTCTCTTTGAAGTTGGTCAGGAAATATGCTTCTGCTCCCATAAAAAAAATATTACTACTTTTTAAGAATCATAAATGAAGATGAAATTCTGAAAGCTGATTTTTTTACATTCTTTTTAATGGGAGTCCAGAAGTTATAATTTTATTAAAAAAAAAGCAAAACATTCCAAGGGCTGAGTCCATGTTTCTGAAGCCAGCTATGTTGCCTGGGCTTCTAAGTGGGTGGGTGTTTGGGCAGTGAGTTCCCAGGGGCTCTGAGCTTCCCAGTCCTTTCACACACTGCATTGCAGTGGTATGGAAAGACTGAGCGCTTGGGACTCAGGAACCAGCAAGTTTCTGAAGAACCAAATGATGAAAACTCTGGGATCCTGGTGCCTAAGTCAGCTGCCAAGGTATAAAATCTACTTTATAGAAAAGCCAAACAAGTGTCTACAGAGATCAATATCCCCCAGAATATTTCCATTTTCAGCAAATTATTTTTCTCCAATGGAAAAACTTCACATCAGAAAATGCCCAGCTGTCATTCTCACCTTATCTGCATTTCTGCACAACGAGCCTGTACGTACAAAATACAGCACTTCATCCTGGCTCCAGCTTCCAGCTTCACTGATCATACATCGACCTCTTCCCAACATCAAATCTGCATTTACCTTTCTAGACAGTTTGGAAACCAATTTTATTGTGGCATACATGAACCCTTCTGATTTCTGCAATAGTCCTTGATCTAGATGCTTTTGGTTTTGTGATAGTATGAGGAAATATGAGCTTTTCCCTGTCAAAACATTGTGAAGCAGGCATTCAGTAATCACACTGACAGCTTGCTCTTCCTGGGAAATTCTTTGGGCAGGACATCATCAGCTCATATTTTGTATCATGGCAAAGGGTGTCATGCTCAGTGGTTCTTGGTGACAGCTTTGCATTAGACAAAATGAAAGGAAAAAAAAACACACTACTGCCCCCCCCCCCAAAAAAAAATGCGGTTAAAGAACTAGAAAAAAGCTGTTCAGTTTTCTTGTTTAGTTACCATGTTTGTTCCTTAGCAGTAGACTAATGAGTCTCCTCTTGGAATAGAGAAGTTATGGCCTGATATTAAAGAACTGTGTTTTTCCCCTTGGTTTAGCAAAAAATGAAAGATTTTTATTGATGTAAAAGTTTCAAGATGGTACTGAACCTAGTTGATAAAGAAAGTGTAACATATCAAACCATTAAAACCTAAAAGAGACAAGAAGGAAAGGTTATAATTGAGGTAGATCAGGAACCAAAAAGCTGAGTACAAAAATGGGGGAGAGATGTGAAAGTTCTGGGGAGGCTGGCTGGTTATTTATGAGTAGTAGACTGCTGTCAGAAATATGCATAACCTGTAACGTGAAAAAGGTTGACTTCATTGCTCCTGATTTTCATATTTTTACACTCCAATCTGACATTTGCATATAGGACATCTAATTACAAAATATCTGTGACACATTAATTGTCTTCTGTTTGATTAGCAGTGATATGGCTGGAACAATATTCTTAGTGGCTTCAGTCTCGTGACCCTTTTATGACATGGGAAGTTATACTACTTGATTTGAGTCAAGTCTGTTCTGTCACTGGACCCCTGCCTTGAAATAATACTTCATTATATGGCTTCAGATATTTTACAGTGTTTTTTTGGCTAATGCTCCCATGCAAGAGAAAGAGCAGTTGTAGGAAAATAATCTTCTAATTATTCTAAATATTTAGCAATATTTTAAATTCTGTTTTTTTTAAATTCAATTAAATGATTTTGTATTATTTTCATCATTCTAACAAAAGTTCAGTCTTAAGGAAAAGAGATACCACTTATTTTCTTCAGAGTTTTCATTATAGCCTCTAGTCCTTGGGGCTCTGGAGACAGAGAATAGAAACACTTACATTCATTTCATGACTGTCACTAACATGAAAATGTGCCATAGTCAGTTCAGGGCCTCGGTATTTACATCTAGAAAATAGGGAGTATGTGTGCTTGCCTTTATAAAATATTTGAACAACTAAAATAATCAAATTTCAACAAGCTTAAGAGTGTAAGGTTCCCCTTGGGATTTATTTCATGGTAAAATCATGCTCCAATTACATTTTTCATTTTTTGTACTCGCCTACGTCTTGCTTTGCTCAGTTTTATTCAATTCCATTATTCCAAGATGAACCAAAATTTCCTTGTATTTCACTTTTATGTAAATTTTAAACTGCCAAACCTCAAAGTTATATATGTAATTTGGATTTCCCCAGTAGAAATCTGAACACCTGCACAAACTTAATTTTCCTTTAAAATATGATATGGATTCCCCCAAACTGATATTTCGTGTCGTATTTTGATGGAAAAATCTAGACAAGCATTAATATCACTCTATGTCACTAAACCGTCATTTCCTTTTCAAAGGTTCTGCTTAATTGTTTTCCATTTGGTAAGATATTTATATTTCATTAGTTTAGATTTCATCTCCAGATATGACTTTGTCTCCTCTGGTCGCCTTGCTTATCACCTGCATTGTGTGTAAATCGATGTGCTGTACACTCCAGTGCGGGGGAGCTTTTCTGGTCATTGCGTATAACTGTGTGTGGGAGCAGGCAAACCCTTTTTGTGGGTTTGCTTTTATAAAGTATTCTGTTTTCACATGCTCCAAGTAACATAAGAATCTCCATCTGTAGTAGCTTAATGTGCTTTTTTAAACTAAAATACTAAAAATTCTCTCCCCATTGAGAATACGTAAAAAGACTATTCATACCTAGCTTTCTGGGAAACTTGCTTTAGGTTTCGTATGTACCAAACTACATATTTTGCTGAAACTTTACAGAGGAAGCAGAAAATGAATATGCAAGAGCAGAAAGGCAGCCATCCCTATGCTTCTCATGTTCTAGTTTTCAACAAAAGCCAGACTGGCTTCTAAAGTCTGTTTTGAAGGGGGTATGCCAGCTTATGGTTGTCTCTATGTATCTGCCTAAGAGGGGCAGAGGGCTACCTATTCCAGAAAGCTTCTAGCCTAACACTACCCAAGTTAGGTAAGGAACTATCCTGGCCCTGCTGAAACAGCCCAAGAATTCCAGCTGTGCCACTGTGCAAACATCTGGCAGGCTCTTCGTGCACCCTGGCAGCACCCAGGATCAGCCCTGGAGACCTCACCTATGGGAGACCAGTGCCATCAGTGACAGCAGAGTACCCAAAAGGGGACCTCATTCTGTGCAGTGCAAGAGACGTTCCAGCATAGTCTCTTACCTCTCCATTCCTGGCTCCTGGGCTTTCAGTTGTTTTATTCTATGTTGTCAATACCCAAATATCTCACTTTAGTGCCATGCTCTACCACCACAGAAGAATTTTACATGATCCAGAATACATGGTGGTGCCACAGCTTATTTAGAAATAAGCATCTGGTTTTAATGTCTTGCTTGCTAACACTGAAAGTGCATTTGTTCTGAAAATAGTAGCTCAGCTTGCCTGACACTGTAATGATTTACAGCATTGCTTCTGCCTGAAGAACCTGGCCACCATCCACTGATTTGTTATCTATGTAGCGTGGAGCATGCATTCTATTCTTGATGGGATTTTAATATAACTGTGACTCTTACTAGTTCCCAGAGGTTAGATTTGCCATGTTTCTTTTTGATCCCTGTTTTTTGTGACTGTCTATAGCATATATATACCTTTTCCAATAAAAGAAAAACTTTCAAACTAATTACCTTTTACGTAGCATTCATGTTTTGCCTTCCTGTTTAAGTTAGTTATACCCTGGTTACAGAAGCTTGGTTACCCTTTAAACTTCACCAAAGCTTCAGTCAATTCCTTCTCTGTTTCCAAGGTCCATACCATTTATGTCATACACACAAATTAGCCTGTTTCAGACAGCACTGGGAACATTTGTAGTTCCTGGAAATTAAACTTTCCCTATTACTGACCTTCACAAGCACACATATATTTCTTTTAAACCTGAACTTACTAGTGAGAGAGTTACTAAGAGTGAGCCCCTAATACCCCAGATAGGGTTTAGATAAAGAACAGGCTCAAATAATATTTCTGAACTTCTAAGGGAACTATTTTAACAACCTGCCTCCAGAACTGAATGAGGAGGTGACAGTCCATCGTAATCAAACATAGTGACCATTTTTGAAGACAGTATCAGTATATTCCAAAAATGTGTTTTTAAAATGAAAATATAAGAGATTCAGAAAACACTTATTGAACCATTATGTTCTCAAGGAACTAGAACTCATTTAAAAAGAGGTATTTCTGCCTATACAGGAGGAGGGAATTTGGTGCCTACTTCCCACGCGATCCAGCAGTTATTTGGAAGGTCTTCCAAATATTTTAGTTCTCTAATGAGATTAATTCTGAGCGTACATATACATCTATATTAGGTAATACATATGATACAGGGGAATTATAATAAAATACAGTCAAGTTCAATCAGAAACCTGGCTGCTGGTCACAGCTGTAGATAAATATTTCAAAATCTGTGTCTTATTGTCTCTAAAACATCCCTGAAAAGAAGTCCACATGCTTTAATAGCTTCCAGATGTAACGTTAAGAATAGGGTACCCACGAAGGAGGTCTATCTAATTTATAGCTTGAATGTTTTCTTCTTCATGTTGTGGTACTACACAGTGATGCAATGTTATAAAAGGCCATGTATATAGAATTCCACAAGCTACTTGTAGAAAATGAGAGGCCTATGAAAATATGAAAATAATGCTTATGAGAAAAAATACAGGAGCAGTTTTAACCTATCCTTTTTGATACAATGTGCTAGTAGTCTTACTATTTTCACAGAGAGCTAGAGGAAAGTGATAATACAATGAGATATTTAATCTGAAATAGAAGCTATGATTTTAGGCAGCATATGCAGGTAAAATAGTGCACTTCAATAAATATAGTGCTGACCCTGGCATGAGTTTTCCCTTTGCTGAATTACTGGTTACTGGAGAAAAAATCATTATAGTATTTTCTTCTTGTTTATTTGAGACTGTGTCACTTTCATGGATACTACTTTTGGAGTAAAATGATCCAGGTAAGTAGCTCATGTGTACTGTAGCTCATGTGTACTGTGCTGACTTCTCAGGGAAAGAATCGCATCTCCATAACTGTATGTTTAGAGGTGGTCTTATCCAAAAGCGTAATGAAGATTTTTTGTGTATGCCAAGTGGCAGATGCTTGGGTTTCAGAGCAGAAGCACTTCCTTTCTCTCTTGGAAGTTCCACATGGGCTCAGCATATTTTATAGCAATGAAGAAAAAGGAATACATTTTTACACATTTGTTATAAATACTGAACTCACAGCAAGCAAGACCTCTTTACATCAGCAAAGTCCTCACCACTGCTTTTTCTGTAAAGTTTTATCCATTCTGTTGCTGATTTCCCCTTTTCTTTTAATAGCACTTAGGCAATAACAAAAAAAGTTTCTGTATTGTCCTTTATGGAAACAAAAAAGGCAAAGAAATATTAGAAGAATGACTAATCTTTTAAAAGCTATTCTTAAAACAACAACAGATCATTTAGGATTAGGGATATTTTATTGCACTTTTGATGGAGTAAACAAGGCATATCAGGACAGTGTCTATACTGTTAAAGCAGTGTACTTACGCCTCAAATTACATTCCTCTGGGGAATCTATCTGCATCTATATTTTGTCTTTGCTCTGGTCCATCTCCATAGCAACATGTTTGTTCCTAGGGAGAATCCAGGTGGATAATTTCAAATTGAGCCTGAAATTTTTAAAACAAGGTTTCTGTTCACTATAAAATAATTATGGACAAAAGCAATTTTCAAAAACCTCAAAAAAAACCCCACCATAATTTTGCCCTTATTTCTTTCACCCTACTGTAGACATGGTTAGCTCTGAACAATCCTTTGATCTTTCTTTCCCGTGACGTTCAGACTGAGAGCAGGCTTATCCACATGACTTCAGCAGCTGTTATAAACTCTGGTGGGGAATTTTTCATTCCAATTTGAACGGCTCACTTACTGTATTCACTAATTATGTTGTCATATACACATATTCCAAGTTTTGCTTAGAAACTGGGATCTTCACTTAAAAAAACCCCAACAAACAAAAATCTCATGAGCAGAGGGAGGAAGAGAACAGGGCAAGATGACTTTAAAATGACTTTCAAGATAATATAGGTCATTTTAGAGGTGGTCTTTAAATTATAGCCAGTATCACTTCCTTCTCATATTTGTAGGTGCTCGCTCTTTCATCTCAGGGAAAGATTCTACAGCAGAGAACTATTTATTACTACAAGATAACAGTGTTAAAAATAGTTTTAAAAAAAGATTACTGCTCTTTAGCATTAATGCTAATGAAACAATTGTTTCTTCATTTCTTCAAATGTAAGCACCTAGAGAAATCTAAAAAAAAAAAAAAGAGAGGATATTTCCATGGGAACCTACCAGAAAATAAAATAAATTTTAAAAAAAAACAGAGGAAAAGAAACTAAGAAAAAATTATCCTTAATTATATACTATGTTTTTTTATCCTGAGTTTTCATAGACCAGTAGGTCTTTCAAGTCTAGTAGTAAAATGATACAGCTAGTTTTTCACTCAAATAATTTTAGGAATTTTCATGGAATTACCAAATTGGACATGGACCTGTTGGAGTGAGTCCAGAGGAGGGCCACAAAGATGATCAGAGGGCTGGAGCACCTCTCCTGTGAAGACAGGCTGAGAGAGTTGGGGCTGCTCAGCCTGGAGAAGAGAAGGCTCTGGGAAGACCTCATAGCAGCCTTCCAGTACCTGAAGAGGGCCTACAGGTAAGCAGGAGAGAGACTTTTTACAAGGGCAAGTAGTGACAGGATGAGGGGGAATAGTTTGAAACTGAAAGAGGGTAGATTTAGATTAGATATTAGGAAGAAATTCTTTACTGTGAGCGTGGTGAGACACTGGAACAGGTTGCCCAGAGAAGCTGTGGCTGCCCCCTCCCTGGCAGTGTTCAAGGCCAGGTTGGATGGGGCTTTGAGCAACCTGGTCTAGTGGAAGGTGTCCCTGCCCATGGCAGGGGGGTTGGAACTAGGTGATCTTTAAGGTCCCTTCCAACCCAAACCATTCTATGATTCTATGAAACTTGTCTGACCAAAGTTAGCTTTCCTGCATTGCACAATATAGCAAGACTGAAAATCCTGTATATAAGCTGACATAAAAGGAAGGACCCTTGTTTTATTTAACTGCTCAGGTGGTATCACCCTATTGAATCCAGCTCAGACAATGCCGTTCATCCAATTTACCAGAATTACTGCTGTGAAGTTTGAACAATACTGCAATATTTTAAGGCAGACCCAGCATCTGCATCATCTGGAGGTAATGAGGCTTTCATTCTCTATGCCAGCTATTCAAGTCTTATATCTGATGCTCAGAAAGCTTTCACAGATGGTCCTTTCCAACCTGTTCTTTTTCTGCTTCCCCTGGGTTTGTATTTTTCTAGGCATTTCCCATCTGCCTGCTTTATGATCTTAAATAGATGGAATATTCTGGTGAAAGGAATGAATACTTTTATTCTGCCTCCAAATTCCTTTCCAATGATGCCACATGCACATTAGAGCTGGCACGCCCATACTTTGAAAAGAAGTATAAAGTTAAGAAGCAAAATATGGACCTGTTCTATATAACAGTGAGTCACTGCTGCATTTCAATCACAGACTATGGACAATAAAAAGAGAAATTAAGTGGCAATGATTTAATTGCCAGTAATAGACAAAGGCTGTAGAGACACAGCATTATCTCTTTTAAACTACGAGAACATGCTAATTTACAGGATAGGTGCCCTGCCATCAGCCAATGAAGACAGCTTTAAAAACCTACATGGCGTAAATATACAATTATGAAAGTGGTTTCTGAATATACTTGCATGATACAAAAATATCTGAGAAATATCTACTGAGTAAAGAAATATGGGATCATTAATTTTGAATAAAAGTATCAAAAGAAATACATTCCTATTCCACAAAGTAAAAAAAATAATGAAATTTGGCAGTATCTGTTAATCATTTAAGCCAACCTTTTTTAGTTCAGCTAGGGAAAAAAGGAACATAGAAAAGGGTGGCAGCTTTCTTTGGAACCAAGACTGAATTTCTGTAAGAAAAAATCCCATGTGGCACGTGCGGCTTTTATTATTGCAATGAATGCACTGAACTAGTCAACCATCTTCAGATTTCAGATTGCAATCCACTGGATTTCAGTGGGAACCAGAGGGAAAATCAGCTCTTGTCTAAATCAAGTATCTAAAATTCTGTTGCTCAGTAGCAAGGTACTTTGAATCCCAGGCCATTTGTGAAAATTTGGGTTTCAATGTACAGCAGACTGTATTCACTTGCAGAGTCCACTCGTCTTTGTAATTCAGTATTTCTGCTTGAAAAATCTACCTAAAACAGGAGAAAGAAAGATCATGTTCATCAGAATAAGAGGTACTGAAGACAACTTAAATTATTACTCGGATTCATGCAGTTTTAGCGTTTTCTGTCCTAAAATTCAAGCTGATAAATATATCCTGCAGTGTAACATCTGTTTACCATCCCACAGTGAAAATCATGGGCATTCATCAGCTCTGTGGAATATAAATTAAAAAAACAAGACAGTGAAATACTGAAAGATGTTTTTTATGTCACATGAAGAAATAAGAGAATTAACAAGCAAGTTGGGAATAAAACACTGAAATGTGAGAAATAAAACCAACATTAGACTCAGTTCAATAAATTAAGGTGATCAGCAAGTCTCATATGCAGTTTATTAAAAGCTGGTAGACAGATATTTCATTGAGATGTTATTAAAATGCTAAAAGCCTTTTCCTGACAAAGGAATACTTGGAGACTTGCCATCTAATAGCAAATAGTCATGGATAAATAAGCTGTTCTCTTCATATCCAATGACTGTCTCTAAATGTGTGGAGACATCGTAGGAAGCCCCTGGGAATACTGGATGTGTTTTGGATCACATAACAACTAAATGACTTTTAACTGTGGTTATACTGGAATCTATGTCATACTAGAGGTTGTATGAGGATACATAGGATAAAAGTTAAACAGTTAAGAGAACTGAACAAAATGAACCATATTACTATTTATCAGTCTTTGGTACTGTGTATATTTTGTATAGCCTCATTTCATTCTAAATAAATACTACACTGTCCTCGTGAAGGACACAGTGACATGGCATGTTAGAACAGGCTCTTTTCACAAACATCTTTTCTATATATCTATATTAAAGAAAGTCAGGCCAGAGAAATATGCTTTGCACTTGGAAGAAAATATGGAAATATCTAAGGTGTTTTAAAACCTGTAGAAGGCAATTCCACTGTTCTTTTGCATACATAAGTTTTACTTTTAAAAAGTAAGAAATGTTTTACAGAGCTGGAATAAGGTCACAATACCATACCATTCATGTAAGAAACAGACTGACATGCCCACTCATCAAAATAGTAAGCCAGAAGTTAGGGCACTTGCCCAGAATTTGAAGCTTGTTAATCCAGGGAGTGCCTTAACTAATACATTAGCTTTTCCATCTTGGGTTGGAGAACTTTTCCCCAGGAAAATGTATCCAACCCTATGTATTGCCAGAAAATATTCTGGTTTCAAAAGAGGCAAAAAATTATAGTTAAGAACTTTTTGATGGCTCTATGATAAATGAATTAAGAGCATGTTATCGACTGCTAGGATAGGACCTAGCTAACTCAGGATAGTATTAACAATCAGAAATAGTGCTTTCTGTATAGCACCCATAAGGAATTGAAAATAACTCAGACGCTACAGGATTAATTAGCCAAATGTAAATTTGCATCAACTAGCCAAAAACATGAACCCTTCAGACTCCTTCTCTTTATCCTTCATCTCTTCTTGGCTGGCTTTAGCTAACTGTCTTCTTCCATGAAATGTTCTTATCCAACGTCCAAAATCATCCTGTTGGCAGCATGGTCTTAAGTGAATAACTTTACTTACAACATTTACGTTTCACACTAAACATAGATGCGCTCATTCCCATAAAATAAAATCCTTTACCTGCACACACATAGATTTTACATGACAAATACATAAAAAGACATAACAAAATGTGTTAACAAAATAACAAAGTTACCTAAATACAAATTATGCCCCTGCCAACATTCCCTGAAGTCTACCCATTGCATTGAGTAGGCGATGGATCATGTCTTTCTCCATAAGAGTTCTTCACAAGCAATTCTTCCTGAAAAGGCTACCTAGAAATGTACACGTAATTTCTGCTTTTTTTATTTCATCACCTCCTCTGTGGCTCTGGCCCTCTGTTGTGTTTCTGTTCAGAGAGCAGAAACACTGCTGCTTTAGTGTTTCTCTCTATTTAATGCTGCTGTATAGCACTCTATGGGTGTTGCCTAGTTTGAAAGCCTCGACCACTTAAAACGTGGCTGTCAGCAGCAGTTGCTAAGAAACTACAACTTAACTGCTTTCAAATACGGTTTTACTAAAGTGCAATTACCCACACCTGCTATTATTATGTATATGAGCTAATGTGTAATTCCTTCTTCACCATACTGGACACGTCCTCTCTTACCTCCCGCTGCACTAAGCCCCTTCTTTCCAGCAACTTGTGAGATCATTTCTCATCTTATCTAAACATTTTAAAACCACTCCCGTATCCCAAATATTCCTCAGGCAGGGAAATGTGTCACAAAACAACTGAGCGTAGCTCAGCACAAGACAGAGCATAAATGCCCAGATGGTCACCGTCACTTAGAAAACCATTATTATGAGGCAGAGCCTCCAAAGAGGTTTTACCCCCGGAGAGACTGCATGGCAGAATAGGAGGTGAATGGGCATTTTTTAATTGAAAAAAATGTTTATGCAGTAATAAATTATTTAACTAAAAAGTAACTGAACCATTCAGTAACTCTGCTTCTAGTAAATCAGCCTTCAATGTTTTGTTATATGAACAAACAAAATGCCAGTAATAAGGAATACACACTCAAGACGAGTGGGTGTCTTTTGGGTGGAAAACTTTTGTCTTTACCTTTTTTTTGTCATGTAAACATCTATTGGTGCCTCCTGAATAACAAGGACACCTTTTGTACCATCTTGGCTGTATTCCACATCAGCTCAGAGCGTTCTGTTTACTAAGTAATTTCAACCATGTGAACTAGATGCCTTATTCTTTGCTTCCTGGAGGTGGAGGCCGACATTTTGTAGCCAATCAAGCAGGGACCTGACTGAGAGGTCTTGGGCAAATAATGGGAGTGAACAATTAAAATGCAAAGAATTTGTAAAGCTTGATCCCTGCCTTTTTTATGCAACAGGAGGTGAACTAGCATGCGGCAACGTAGGGGAGTACGGGGATAACAGCGTTAATAAGAAAAGCACGGTACCTCTCCATAGGTGGGAAAGCCAGGCTCGCTTACCTCTTTGCTTCCATTCAGAGCTAACTAGACACAAACCAGTGAACAGGCTCTGCAGGGAGTGAGATGTATTAGCCTCAGTCCAGGTGTGCATTAAAGCAGCTGTAAGTGTTCTGGAGAGACCCTTGCTTGTACCTGAAGAGACAGAAATACTGGAAATGGAGCTTACATATGTCTCCAGTCATTCACATGGGTACTCACAAAATAGAGAAAGTGAAATAAAAAAGAGAAGGAAAAGGGGAGAAAAATCAAATCTTCTTAACTAATAAATTCCTACATACTCAGACAGACCTTGTACATTTACAAGCTGTTTAAAAGAAAGTTGTATTTTCTAATGCAAATCTTAATGTAAACCAATCTCATTAATCATTGAATCAATAGTCATTTAAGTTAAACTACTTGATTTTTAACATCTGGTTTGTAATCAGAATACACAATTACTTGTCTCGCTGCTGAATTTTAAAGTTTGTCCTGCACGTATGTAGGTTTCTGGCACTGCAATGTTGAATACTTCAGCCTATCTGTGGGATTGTGGGACAACGTATGCTGCATTAGACTGCAGAGGTAAACAACGTGATTTGTAGCTGCATGTGGTTGTTAATTACACAAAGAAAGGCTTTGGGAACAGTACAATAAACAGATGAGGTTATTTGTAAATCTCTCATTTTCTGGTTTTAACTCCTAAAATACATAATACAAATGTGGCCCTGTTTTCTTGCACGAAAATGATAGTAAGTTAAAAAAAAAGTAAGTTCTGTATCAAAAGATATCTCTGTGCAGTTATTTGTAAAAACAAAGATGCATTTTCTTCCCTAAGAGAAAGTCTCTAGCATCTACAGTTTCTTTCAAGTAGTTTTATCTTCATTAACAAACATTTTAACATCTCTAGGTGACTTAATAACATATTGTAAGAATATATTTCAGCAGAATTTCAATGAATCTACTGTATAACTGTAGCAAACTAACCTCAGGATTTTGACAAGTCCATTTTATGGAAAAAAAAACACAACATTTTCACAAAGCTCTGTTTTAGAGTGGCGTGGGGATAATAAGCCTGAAGATATAATTCCAGAAGATACAATTCCTGAAGATACAATTTGAATGACAACCTTTGGAGACGAAGTCTCCCATGGCATGCCCCAAATTGCCCAGGAGACTTGCAGAGGCATTACAGTGCCAGGGAGGCAAGGGGACAGCAGCCACTGCCTCCCTGCTGTGATGGGCCCTGGGGCAGAGGACATGCATGCCAGGGGACTGCCAAGTGTTTCCAACCTCCTCCCAGGTCCAGACACGTTATCATTCACGTTCTGAATCCAACACAAAAGCACTATATTAAATGCCATTTTTATAACAAATTTATCAATAGGACTAATATTTTAGGGTGTTCTTGTAAGAGTACTTTGAAGGAGGCAGAGGGTAGTGGAAGGGCAACAG
The DNA here is from genome assembly GCF_013368605.1 of Nyctibius grandis. Classification (NCBI taxonomy): domain Eukaryota; kingdom Metazoa; phylum Chordata; class Aves; order Nyctibiiformes; family Nyctibiidae; genus Nyctibius; species Nyctibius grandis. Next base: position 23,759,732 of record NC_090664.1, on the reverse strand, counting down.
ACCACAGAGAGATCTCCCAGGTGCATTCCTGCATATCCAGACACATCCAGCTTTTTAATAATTGTTTCACCCATGTGAAATTCCTTCTGCTTTACTTTTGGGTGGATTAGAAATTAGTTCTTCATCATATCCTCTTTGCCACCTGAAGCAGAGACCATAAACCACACAACTAATAAATCTAGGGATTCAAACTGTAGCCCTTGGCTGCCACCTAAAGGTTTCATATACTCCTTTAGAGGGATACCATCAGACTACATTCCTGTGTTTGGATGGAAAAATGGTTGCCTACTATTGTTACAGGCAGCCTCTACAGTCGCTATGGCTGAAAGAGATTAAAGGAGAAAACCAAATTTACTCTGAAAGAAAACAAAACAAAACAAAACAAAAGGCAAAAAACCCCACATTATTCCAATAGCGCTCCAGAAAGAATGAATTCTTCTCCCCACATATACTTTGGATTTTAAAGCCAGTCTAAAAAATACATTACTTGTTTTTGGTAAAAGAAGAAAGCCAGAACAAAGAAACAATATAAAAGAAAGCATAAACTACTGAGCAATGGATGGCTCAGGAGAAAAAGAGGGTGGTGTGCCCAGCCACCATTTGGGTAATGCAACGGGGGCAGCAGGCAGGTTGTGTAGGTCTTATACTCTCTACAGAGGAGAGGTTGCTCTCTCTGGGCACTCTTTAGAAATTCAAGCTACTTAAAAATAGCAGGAGCTCAGATAGAAAAGAAAACCCTGGCCACCGATTTCTTTTTGCACCAACAGGCAGAATTCTGCCTCAACTCTCTATTTAGCTACAATTATCTATAATTTCCATCAATTAACTTAAAACCATTGTTTCTTACTCATGGTGTCTGTACTAGGTGGCCAATACTGACTTCTTGCAGAGATACTTTGAATCTATTATAAAAACCTGAATTTTAATGAACTATCAATTTTACATAATGAAAGCATATGTTAGGAAACCTTTTTCTAATGTATCTGTGTATCTAGAATTCATTAAATTATACAGTGAATGTTTTGTTTTGCTCCTTATATAAGTGGATCTCATCAAAACTTTTTGGTAGGCTGTAGAATATAGAGTAAGGATCTGAATAAGGAGAAAGAGGACTCTGAAGTCATGTGGTCACTGAGTATAAATGTAAAAATACCAGAGAATCAACCTATGGTTTGAAATAAAGTTGTACTCAACTTTTTAGTGTTAGAGTAATACTAATACACATTCTTTGTATCATTTCTGTGATATGTTCATCCTATATGTCTTACATCCCAGAGCACAAACAGCAAACAAAGGAACAAATTAAATAGGAGATATTTCAAGAGAAAAAAAATATACTATCCTAGGCTCAAAGGATTTCTGGACAACAAAGAACTGTACTTCTGCTTGTTTTGGTTTTGAAGTTTAATCCTGATTTACACATCCAACTCCATTTTGGCTCCCCACAGGATCTGATCTTTTTTATTTTCAGTTTACCCTTTCCTCCTACAGGAATGACACCTCTCATGTTCGTATAGGGAAGTGGACTGACCAACTGACAACGATGCACTAAAAAATAAACCAAGAGTCTACAGAGAACTAGTGGTTTCCACCCACACATGGGAAGAAGCTTAGTGACAGCATCATTTTGGCCCCCAATGTAAAAAAGAAAACCCACAAGTAATCACTAAATCCATAACTGTGCATTTTCAAGCTGTGATCATAGTGTATTTGTGGTATTCCCTGGGAGACAGTTAATGGTGAAGAGCAAAAGATGTAGTCATTCTCTTCTGTCCCTTTGAGTGGCCCATGTGTCTATGTCTTCTGTGGCACACACAGTTATATTTGAGTTTATTACCTTGATCACATCTCTTGAGATCACAACTTTCCATGGCATTTATTATTATGACAATTTGTGCATAGGTAAGGTGCATATCACTGGTATTTGTACTGCTCATGGTGCTGGCTGTTCTCTCTTTTACTTCAGTTTTGCACCATTATTTTTCTGTTGAATATGGTAGAATTTTAGTTTAATTTGATGTAATGTAATCCTTACCTGTTTCAGAGTCAGCCAGGACACATATCCTGCAAATTAATATTTTGTGTTCCATTTTCTTCCAAGGCCAAGTCATACAGTTTTGTTAATTACCTGTAGAAGCGTGGACACTTAGAAGATTGACAGAATTTAAATCGAGAAAGAATGATAATGACCATCTTTTCTGAGCTCCCATGTTATATAGGCTATACAACATCACCTAGCAATTTATCCATTAACACTTTTGTTTGATTTATAGTCTGTCTGTTATACAACCATCGCATCTTGAATTAAAAACCACTCATGATGGAAAATGATGCCAAAGTAGTCTAATGAAAAACATTTTTCTTCAAACACAAGTTAGGCTTACAAAATTATTTTGCAACCTCTATTTCCCCTCACCTTCCAGTGTTCATTAGTGTATCATGTCACACAAGGATTATTTGCTTGTAAACTATCACATTAACTAAATTCTAAAGGAACAAATTACTAGTCTGGCTGTAACTTAATTATGTAAAATATTTTCCATTTGAGATAAAAAGATAAGGCCTGGCAAATCCTAAGGCAGCTGTGTACTCCTATCAAGTATATGCTAACAGCGTGACCTTAATTTTGGTCCTCAGTTTATAATGACTCTTTAAATATTGTTGAACAATTCAATTATTCCTAGACTGCTTCAGCTCGGGCTAGAAGTGTCTGTCCCAAACAAAGTGGTGTCTGTCCCTTAGCAATACATGAATCCCATAGTCCCTCTCTTGCCTTATTCTGACTTTAGTAACTGTCAGTACCAGATGCTTCACCAAAGCCAGAAATCATCTTTAAAGGACTACATCACTATATGACTGCAGGGGAAATTTCTCTGCAGCCCCAGACAGCAGTTGGTTCTTGTTCTGAAGCATGAAAGCTTACCTCTGTTATGAACTTCTATCCTGGCTAGTGTAAAGGCACATAAAATTCATATAAAGATCTATTTTTAAATTCTACAAAGTTCTTATCTGGAGCCAATGAATTCCACAAGTTAATTATGCATTATTTTTAAAAGAATCTTAGCTTTAGTATAGCATGAAGGAAAATTAAACCCAATAAGTACAGCTCTACTGGATCCTGGAACTAGACAAGGGAAGAGTTATTGACATGAATAAAAAAAAATTCAGAAGCAGGGATGAACTTATATAAAGTGCTGCCCAAACATAGATGCTCCTATGCCAAAGTGATAACAATCTAAGGATAAGCAGGATGTGAGAGGCAAGGAGACATACATACAGACACATCCTGGCTGTAATATGCACACCACATTTCACGACTGAAGACAAGAGCAGATGAAATCCTATCATAGAGGCCCAAAACATTTGATAATTCTGGAAAAACACACCCTCCCTGCCCCTGTTCCCCACCCCTCCCACTTCCCCCCTGTGCCCCACATACACACAGAGTTTGCCTGTGGGATTTTTCCACTCATCAGCCACCACTGAATGCACCAGACTGAGCAGCTTAGCTATGGACAGGAGAAATTATTTGTAGTCATCAATCACCCAGTTACAAACTTCTGCATTGTCACTGTAAGATATTTTTGAGTCTGATCTATAGAGGCTATACTGTGTTAAAAATGAACTTTAATTTCTGCTAAACAGTACTAGTGCTGTTTCTAAACCACAACTTAACTTTCCCTTTCATCCTCTAACACTTAATTTCCTCAATAGATTCTCAGGAGGAACTTTAATCTTTCAGAAGTCCCAAGAAATATTTCCTACAATTTCTCCACTATATTCTACCTTTTTCTTTGTACCAGTTCCTTGTAAAACATTACATAGGAAACCTCTGAGAAATACGAGTGAGCTAATGCTGACAGGGGCTTACCCGGGAATTTTCTCTGAAAACTTTCCAAAATGTCAGGCTTTCTCTATTATTATGGAATATTTCATCTCCCCCTTTGGTAACCCAATATCTTAAATCCTGGGGATGGAGAAGGGCTGAAATCATCATGGAAAGAGGATGAGGAAGACACTGCAGCGCTGCTTGAGATAGCTGCAGCAGCAGCAATCATGACCCTGGGACTCCATTAGGGAAGTGAGAGAAGCAAAGAGGGGGAAGATGGGGAAAGCAAGACGCCTGTAAAGTATCTGCAGACTCATTCAAAGCGACTGGGGAAAAAAATTATAAGAAAGGGTAAAAAATTAATTTTAATGCAGATGAGGAGGGAGACAGAATGGGAGTAATAGTCTTCAATGAAAAAAAAAGAGGAAAACCTAAATTTTGAGGAAGAAGAAAATTAAAAAACCCAAGGTGTAACACGGTCACTGGATTGGCAGCTAAGCTGGCTCTCAGCATTAAGTGGAGATTACATACCTTTTTCAAGTACCAGAGAGAAAGGTAGGAGACAGGCAACAAGAACAGAAGGAAATGGGTGGAGGTAAAAGAAAGAAAAACACATGGAGTGCCAGTGTAATGTGGATAGTTTCAGCTTGCAACAATACAAAAAAAAATCTGATAAAAGTGCATGACTGTTGCTGCACATCACAGTGGCTGTTGCTCCTCTGTAGAAATGAAAATGCTATTTGTTTATGTCACAAACTGTCCTTTGAAATGTATGTTTCCAGAGCAGCTCACCAGCCTTAGCATCCATGGATCTACACCTGCATCTACCAAGAGAAAAACATGGCCTTCACACATCTTCCATGGAGCTGGAAAACCATACAGTTAGTATCAAAACTGTAATGACTGTTTTGGGGTGGGCTGCAGTCCTTTGTGAATATAAACCTAAGTAAAATGATGTGCTCTTCTTTCTCTGTTGGTCATTGAAGGAAAACAGGAATACGGCACAAAGATTAGGAACACGGGGTCTGATCTTCAGTCCTTCTGGCAAAAGTGCCACTGAAATAAGCTTAATGAAATAACTTATCTGGCTTACTGCTCTTCTATCCTATTCCTTACAGAAAACAAGCTGCAGTGCCTGTAAATCTGTGATGTAATATATGGAAAATATTAATGACAGCATTTAGAAGAACCCCAGGTAAATTTTATACTTTAAAGACAGGCCACAGAGGAGCTCTTCTGTCTGAAGTCAGAAAGGCTCTCAAAGTGCACCACAAGTTTATTTGTCAAAAGGAAGAAAACACTTCTATCTGAAATACCAGCTCTGTCGCATAAAAAAGCACAGTGGAAGTACCGAAAAATCTTAGTGTAACAGTGTTCTTTAAAACTCTGCATATGACAACAATTAAAATGTTCTTCTTTCAGAATACATCTGTTCAACTGAATATGCTGCTGGGGCTTTTTCAGTAAATACTTCCAGAAAGAGATTATTAGAGTATTTCAATAAACAACCCTAAGCTTTGGCCACTTGTTACAATACATGTTTTTATGCTTTTGAGCATCTTAGTTGGATTATATAGATAATTTCTTATGCTTGCTTGTCTCTAGAAAAATCATCCTACTCTTTCTTAAGCAGAGAACAAGGGCACCTTCACCAAGGCCCCCCTCAATGCTAATTTACAGATCAGCTGTTTGTAGTACAAATGTCCTAGAAAATGAGTGTATTTTCTCTGTATAGAGCTTAAAGAATTGGTTTTGACCTAGTAAACCCTAGTAAACCCTAAACAGACTGATACCTTCTCACCTGAGAAGCCACTGCTGTCCCTGTCTCAACTGCATGCTGACCATTTTGGTTGAGAATCCATCTGCGTTGCCATTTTTTTTCTCGCAATGGTGTGAAATATCTCAGGTTTATTGTCTTATAACACACCCTTCTTCATTGGGTTTCTGGCAAGCACTGAAGCACACAAGATCAAGATCTGGGATTTCTAGAGGACTACATATGCCATTTTTGATACACAAATTTGAGAATTTGATCAGTTATATAAGAAAGGAAGAGAACTGTACAGCTGGAGTTTTGCAAGTAATTCTCTAAAGAAAAGCAGAAGGGAGGGAATATTGCTGGCACTTAGACCAGAAAAAAAATAATCTTAGAGTTAAACCCATACAAATAAATAATGAATAAGAACAACAGTTAGGCACAGAATACACAAATCACCAGGCTGAATGTATGGAAAATAGAAGGTGTTATTCCACCTGTCTCTGCATAACATTGACCAAACTGTTAGTGTCGAGAAGGTAAACGCAAAAAGGTAATACTTCACGTGTTGCCAGATTGTTTCATGCAGGCCTACTGAAGCAACTGAAGTTGCAAACCCAAGCAAGATTTGTAAGCCCACATGAAATGCCCATGTGAAATCAGTGGAAGCCTTCATGAAAAACTCTAAACAGAGTAGCAGTCATTTTGGATTATTGCTTTTCCTTAAAATGCACCATTTTCTCTTTGAGCCACATGCATCAGGAAGTTCAGTAGGGTGGACTGATAACTAAGGTAGGCATTAATGGAAAAAATAATGAAAAATAATGTTTTGGGGAGTAAATATTCTATTTGAAAGCTAACAGTACCAGTTTTCACAGTGAGAACCTGAGCCTAGAAATGAGAAACAACGTGCATAGCTTTAATATCTTGTATGGAAATGCATCACAACTTTGTCAAAATGACAAAATTACATTTTGTTAAAAATTTTGTGTACTGCACAGGGCAGTTGGAATTTTATATATAATTTTACTGAATATAAAAAACCAGAATAGGTGGATTGTTCATAGTCTGCACTGCTGGGGGAGAGGCCTATGACTCCTTGGCAACCTGTTTCTTGGGAACAGCTATTGAATTTGAATTGTTCCATCACTTTAAATTGACGGGTTATGAAAGATTCGCAAAATACACTTTTTATATGAAACAGAATGCAGTTTAGATTCAAATGTTGTGTAAAAAAAAGAACCCAAGCTATAGCAAATGCAATTGTATCTGACAGACAAGCATGTGATCCTTTTATTTAGTTATATAGCAAGGAAATACAATTTGCATGTCAGTGGGACCAAGTGAAGCCACCAAATCCAAAACAATTACTGTACTCCAGCAAGATTTTAAATTAATAAAATAAGGAAGTTGGAAGAAAGTGCAATTAATTTAAGTATATCAAAATGCTTTCTATGGAGATTTTATTCATGTCTAAGATGCCATGATAATGTAAGAAATCATGTGACAGTCTAATGAACACATAATGCATTTTTCATTTTAAAAAAGTTTTGATATTAGAAGTTGTAAAACACCATTACTCTTCCCTTTGCAATCTGGTTTGGACTCTCCCCCATGAAATTGCACATCAAAGATGGTTTGAAATATTCAACCAAAAAAGGAACATGGTTTTTGTAAGAAATGCTTTGGGTTTTTTGACCAGCTCTGGTGAACATTCATTGCAGATGCAACATTTTCAAAACTGTTTCCTGAAAAGAGAGGCTATTCGCCAGCACTGTGATAGAAAATTATATTTTTGTTTTCAATAAAGCAAATGTAAACACTGGGAAGAAACCACAGTTATAACACTTCAAGAAATGTGGTATACATGTAATAAGAGAACAGAGAATTACACAATTTCCACTATAAAAATTCATAGAATAACTTAGGTTGGAAAAAGCCCTCCGAGGCTCAACCAGCCCTCTGCTCAAAACAGGTCCAACTAGATCAGACTGCTCAGGGACTTGTTCAGCTGAGTTTCAAATATCTCCAAGGACGGAGAGTCCACAATCGCATTATTTCAGGCATTCATAGCCCTATGGATAGGACAAAGGACTGAGACTTAAATCCAGTTCCAGTGGTCTTAAACTCCTTGTTACAAGTCTCTTATGTGACCTTAGATGATTCAGTCCTCCATTTGCAAAACTAGAATTATTATTCACATCTGCTGCATAATGTTCTTTGAGATGCGGCTTATATTATTGCTTTATAAATGCTGTCTAAACAATAATATATTCAAAGTAAGTATTTTTAAGTCTTTGGATTCCACCATGAGAGGAATGAAGCTAAAGAAATAGGGAGAAGATGCATTTTACACAAACCAGCAGAATACTTTGAACAGTCACAGTAGCTTCAACTGATAGAGGCCTCAACTATTGGCACCTTCAGCTCTCTTCTTCAGCTTTGTTACTGCTGATACTGGTGACTTTTACTATTCAGGGTGCATAGTTCTCACCCAATACAGGCATCCTTTTCATTATGTTCTCAGTGTTTAAAAGACTAGAGTGTATTCATTTTGGTTACCTTATTCTCAGATTTTACATGAAAATTATCTAATTTTTTTTTCCACGTTAGACTGTAGGTATTGTCTTACTGCCCAGAATGCCAAATCCTTGGATGTTGTTCTCGTCAGGAGCAGTGCATGTAAAGACCCCGTTTCCTATTCATATGGTGAACAGCTTATGCTTAGAAATTCACAAGATAATTCATGCTCTTGAGGACAGAGCCATGATTCTTATGATAATTTAAGTTCTGATCTGGTAAAGAGATTCATACAGAATATATCCATGTGGAGTATTAGCTGTATTCTTCCTCCCATCGCTATGAAGGTAAAAATCCCAAAGTAGAGAGATCTCAGTTTCAGCAACTTTTGCTTCTGCTGGGATTTTGTTTAAAGATATTTCCTTGAATTTCTTTATGTCTCATCCTGGACCCTTTTTTTTCCAGATACATTTGAATCACTGTGAATTTGCAACATCATGACCCAGGAGTTAGACATTATAGTGTCAAATAGGAGTAAACCGAGTTTAGTTTAGTGCTGTTCTTTGAAATGAGATGCACTTGTGACAGGTGAACTAGCTCAGCACCCAGCTGAGCTCTCATGGGACAGGTAGTTCACTGCTTACACAGTTTGCAATTGTGACCACTGAAATCATAGAGCTCTTAGGTCAAGAATGCCACAATATTTGCAGTCATGTAGATGCTACCCTTTCATGTTAACCATCACTGCATATGGGTTTCTCACATCCCATATCCCCATTTGGGCCGTGGCCGCTTGAGGAATGACACTCAAATGGCTGAAACAGGGGATTTTTTCCAAGATGAAGCAGAAAGATGATAGTGTCTAAAAACTCCCAAGAGTGGGAGTATAGGACTGCTCCATTGCCATCTCTTCCTCAGCGATCTTGAACAAACCCAGCGTGTGTTCAGTTTCTGACCTTTGACATGCAGATGATAAACCATCCTTATCTCAGTGCCACAAGGCTTAGTGCAGGGTCTGGAAATGCTTTGACAGACACAGTCGTGAAGACTGCGTGAGAGAGCGCAGTACTTACACTGGTTGCATCTGCATTATTTATTAATGTTGTACCCTGCACAGGCAGACTTGGACGCTGCATTGAGATACTATTTTGGGACCCTGCACGCACTGGCATCTGTTCGGTAGTAAGAGAAACGAAGTGATGACACAGTGACGGCTATTGCTGCCTCTGTGCTCAGCCCAGAGGCCCCAAGGCCCAAGGCCGGTACACCTACCCCCGCGGCGGGGCCGTAACCCGGTGTGACAGGACGAGGTGCCCTGGTACGTTTCACCTGCCGGGAAAAGGCCTCCCCGGGGAGCGGAGCCCTCAAGAGGAAAACAACAGAGCTAACGACAGGAGAGGCAGGGAGCAGAGCGGGGCCGGGCAGGAGAACGTACCTAGGCCCGGCGGGGCTTTCCTGGCCTGCACTGCGAGGTACTTTCCGCCCGGCCCAGTGCACGGTTAACCTTTGCGTTACTCCCACTTCGCCCGAAGGGGTGGAAACTCCGAGCAGAAATTACTCGGGGAGGGCGATAGGAGCGGTAAAAGGAGGGGAGGTATTTTTAGGTAACGTGAAGTAATCGGTGGCGGCGGAGGGGGGGTGAGGAGGTGCGCCGTGGGAGGGCGGTTTGGCGGCCCGCAGCAGGGGCCGAGCGCGCTGCCGGCAGCGGGGCGAAGTGACGGCCCGGTGGGGGCCGGGAGTGTTCCTGAGGTCGGGGACAGCGACGAGGGATGAGGATGAGGAGGCGAGGATTAGGGTCGCACGAGCGCCCAGATGCGGCGGCCGGCTTCACAGGGAGAGAGGGCCACGACCGGCGGCTGGGCGGAGGGCTGCTGACAGGGCCGCCCTCCGCCGCGTCGGGCCGGGCCGTGCCGTGCCGGGGCGGCGGGGGCGGGCGGCGCGGCGCTGAGCCCGCGGCCTTCGTCCGCTTCCCCGCGGCGGTGCCAACAAAGGGCGCCGCGAGCCGCCGCCGAACAAAGAGGCGCGGGCGGGCGCCGTGACTTCATCGCCGGGCCCGGCCCCGCCCCCGCCCGCCCCCGCCCGGGGAACCTGCCCCGCTGCCGTCTCCTAGCAACCGGGGGGACCCGCGGGCCCGGCGCCCACCGACCGCGGCGGGGCCCGACGGCTCTGCGGACAGCCTGGGCGGCAGCGGCCGCGCTCCCGTTTCACCCTCTGGCCCCGCGGCGCGAAGAAGCGACCCCGGCGGCGGCTCGGGACGGCGGCGGGCAGCGCCCACCTGGCGGCGCGGCGCCCCGGCGGGGGTGCGCGGCGGGGGCGGGCGGGGGGCGGCAGCCGCGGTGGGGCGGGGACAGCCGCCGGGGCGGTTGTTTCCCTGAGGGAGGTGCGGTGCCAAGTGCCTCCCCGCGGCCGGGCAGCGGGGCGCCCCTTGAGCGTCGGGCTGGAGGCTGATGGAGGGAGCCGCTCTCCGCGCTCGGCCGGGGCCCCGCCGCCGCCGCTGCCTCCGCTGGGCCGCCTCTGGCGGGGCGCGGGGGCGCGGCGGGCGCTGCCCCTGAGATGCGGCGGCCCGCGCCCGCCCCGCCGCGCGCCCTACCTGTGCCGGGCCCGCCGCCGCCGCCCCTCCCCCGGCCCCGCCGCCGCCGCCCCCGCGGGGGCCGGGACTGAGCGCGCCGCGGCGCCCAGACGCGGCCCCGAGGAGAGGGCGAGGGAGCGGGAACGGTGCCGGCCGCGGCGCATGATGTGGGTGCCGCTGCTGGCGTGCCTCACCGCGGGGATCGTCTCCGTGCCCAAGTGCCAGCGCGGCCCCGGACCCCTCCTGGGGGCGGCCCGGTTGCTGGCGGCCGTGCCGGGACTCTGCCAGCGCCGTAAGTTGCCGTGCCCTTGGCTGCTTGGGGTTGGGATTGGGTTTGGTTTTGGCGCGGGGGCCGTGCGTGGGCGGAGGGCACGGCCGGGCTCGGCGGCTGCTCCCGGGGCACAGCCCTGACAGCTGGGGCCGCCCGGCGCCGCGGGCACACGCCACCCCGGCCGGCCAGGCGGAGCTGACGGGCGGAGGGTACCTGCGGGGAGCGCCGGGCTGGAACGGCTGGCCCCTGCCCAAACTTCACGCTGCTTGAGTACGGCTAGTGCGAGCCCGTGGTATAATTGTCCATCCCGGGGGCGTCCAGCCTCTACGGAGCCGTGGCAGCTCCCCGGGAGCGTGGGGACCCCACGTGGAGTGTCGCGCTCCAGGTTGCTGTGGGTCCTGAAGTGCCCGGTCACCCCCTGCAAGCCTCTGAGAAGCGGCACACAGAGTCCCCGGGAGGTCACAAGCTGCGGATGGACAGTTCTTAGGGGTGAAAACACTCGTTTCTACAACGTTTTTAAGGCATTTGGTGGCAGGGTTTAAAAGGGATAGAGTTACGGGAAGATTGTCTTCTCTTTAGCTTGGGGTAACGTGTATGCTGACAGTCCCCCGGAGCTGTGGTACTAGTAGTGGCAAAGGCTTTGGTAAATGTGGGTAACCCTTCAAATTGTGGAAGGGCTTCCCAAACCTCCGGGCATCAGTTTTGATGCGTGCAGGCTGAGGGGAGTCTGTGCAAGTGTACCTTGGATCATACAGCAGTTGATCAGGCAGAGCTATCAGATTTGTCCAGTAGTTCATAAAGGATCTTATTTGACTAGTAGTGGTCAGACAAGCAGATCAAGTTGTCAATCACCTTTCCTTCCCCCCCCCCCCCCTCCTTGTGGAATAAATACATATTCCAAGTTTAAGCCTGGAATTAATTTAAAACGTTAACATGTAACCTCTAAAAATACGATTTACAATGGGAACAATGTATTAGTTTTAAGTTCTTTATCGCATGTGTGACAAATTCATGCCTAATTCAGTGGGGTTTGCCCAGTGCTATGAAAAACAATGGAATAATTTGTTAACTTTCATAGGATAATTTATTTTGCTTTTTTGGCTTCATATTTTGAATTCAAAACCAAACTAAATGTCAATAGGAAAAATAAAATATAATATTATTAAATTTCTTACGAAACATGACATCTTGTATTTAGTATCCCAGATTCTTTTTTATGCAGTGTAATTGAGTTGAAAGGCTAATTGAAACTTTATGGAGAGGACAGTTCTGTGCCTGAATGCAGTGCTGAGCTTGCTCCTGGGTACGCCCTAGTGCAAATAATGCATCAGAACAGAATGCCATAGGGGAAGATTGTGCATGAGGCTTTTATGCCAAAGGATACTTACTGTCTTTGTTGTGCTTGATAGTGAAAATATACATGGGTGATAACGTCATGGGTTACGTATTTATTGTGACAACAGCTCCCAGATTGGGCAGACCGTAACTCAGAGAGACCTTGTCTTTTCTTCTTCATCTGAAACCTCTGCTAATTCATGAAAGCTGAAAGTCACACTGAATTCTTTCCTTCATACATAATCACTTTACAGGCTAGAGCCACAGTTAAAGAGGAATGTTTTCTTTTTCTGTGAATGAACACATGAAACTTTTCATTATTATTATTATTATTGTTATTGTTGTTGTTGTGTGCTTTTTACTTTTATTTGCGATAGCTCTATGAGCCAGTGCAGCACCACCTGTATTCTTTGAACTTCTGCAGGCTGCTCCAGGAGAGACTCTGGGCAGCAGCTCTGTGTACAGTTATTTGGCAGCACAGGCAGCCACTCCTCTTTGCTTCTGTCTTCACAGTGCTAGGCATGGAGAAGAGCATTGTGCTGTTCCCATGCCATCAGCAAGTTCAATTTATTTATGTGCAGAGTTGGCAGAACCTGCATATCTGTTGCATTGAATTTCCAGTTTTAAAAGAGGCTGGAAAGAATATGAAATCACAGAATCACAGAATCACAGAATGTTAGGGATTGGAAGGGACCTCGAAAGATCATCTAGTCCAATCCCCCTGCTGGAGCAGGATTGCCTAGATCATATCACACAGGAACGCGTCCAGGCGGGTTTTGAATGTCTCCAGAGAAGGAGACTCCACAACCTCTCTGGGCAGCCTGTTCCAGTGTTCAGTCACCCTCACCGTAAAGAAGTTTTTCCTCATATTTATGTGGAACCTCCTGTGTTCCAGCTTGCACACATTGCCCCTTGTCCTGTCAAGGGATGTCACTGAGAAGAGCCTGGCTCCATCCTCATGACACTTGCCCTTTACATATTTATAAATATTAATGAGGTCACCCCTCAGTCTCCTCTTCTCTAAGCTAAAGAGACCCAGCTCCCTCAGCCTCTCCTCATAAGGGAGATGTTCCACTCCCTTAATCATCTTCGTGGCTCTGCGCTGGACTCTCTCTAGCAGTTCCCTGTCCTTCTTGAACTGAGGGGCCCAGAACTGGACACAATATTCCAGATGCGGCCTCACCAGGGCAGAGTAGAGGGGGAGGAGAACCTCTCTTGACCTGCTAACCACACCCCTTCTAATACGCCCCAGGATGCCATTGGCCTTCTTGGCCACAAGGGCACACTGCTGGCTCATGGTCATCCTGCTGTCCACTAGGACCCCCAGGTCCCTTTCCTCTACGCTGCTCTCCAACAGGTCTGCTCCCAACTTGTACTGGTACAAGGGGTTGTTCTTGCCCAGATGCAGGACTCTACACTTGCCCTTGTTATATTTCATTAAATTTCTCCCCGCCCAACTCTCCAGCCTGTCCAGGTCTCTCTGAATGGCTGCGCAGCCTTCCGGCACATCAGCCACTCCTCCCAGTTTTGTGTCATCAGCGAACTTGCTGACAGTGCACTCTATTCCCTCATCCAACTCATTAATGAATATATTGAATAGTACTGGTCCTAGTACCAACCCTTGAGGGACTCCGCTAGACACAGACCTCCAGCTGGACTCTGTCCCATTGACCACCACTCTCTGGCTTCTTTCCTTCAGCCAGTTCACAATCCACCTCACTACCCGATCATCCAGACCACACTTCCTCAGTTTAGCTGCAAGGATGCTGTGGAAGACCGTGTCAAACGCTTTACTGAAATCGAGATAGACCACATCCACAGCTTTACCATCATCTATCCACCGGGTTACGTCCTCATAAAAGGCTATGAAGTTGGTTAAGCATGACTTCCACTTGGTGAAGCCGTGCTGAGTGCCCCTAATGATCCCCCTATCCTTGATGTGCCTAGAGACAGCACCAAGGACAAGTTGTTCCATCATCTTTCCAGGGATGGAGGTGAGGCTGACCGGTCTATAGTTACCCGGGTCCTCCTTCTTGCCCTTTTTGAAGACTGGAGTGACATTCGCTTTCCTCCAGTCCTCAGGCACCTCTCCCGTTGCCCACAACTTAGCAAAGATGATGGAGAGTGGCCTAGCAATGACTTCCGCCAGCTCCCTCAGCACCCGCGGGTGCATCCCATCAGGGCCCATGGATTTATGGACGTCCAGATTGCTTAATTGGTCCCTGACCCAGCCCTCATCTACCAAGACAGATTCCTCCTCTATCCTGACTTCTTCTGGGGCCGCAGGGGTCCGGGGCTCCTCAGGACAGCCTCCAGCAGTATAGACAGAGGCAAAGAAGGCATTCAGTAACTCCGCCTTCTTTTTATCCTCTGTCTCCAGGGCTCCCACCTCATTCATCAGTGGGCCTACATTGCCTCTAGTGTTGGCTTTACCTGCAATGTATTTGAAGAAGCCCTTTCTGTTGTCCTTGACCTCTCTTGCAAGGCTTAATTCCAAGGAGGCCTTAGCTTTCCTAGTTGCCTCCCTACATCCTCTGACAACAGACTTATATTCCTCCCAAGTGGCCAGCCCCTCCTTCCATGATCTGTACACCCTCTTCTTCCACTTGAGTTTGCCCAGCAGTTCCCTGTTTAACCATGCAGGTCTCCTGGTACCCTTCCTTGACTTCCTGCCTGTTGGGATGCTCTGATGTACATGGAACTCAAGTTTATTCATTCTTGTTGGAGCGTTTGTGGGTCTTCTAATTGAAAAATGGATGGTTTGATGCTACCTGAGGTATTTGTTCTGCAAACTGCAGTTTAAGATGTGAGGTAGTTACTGCTTGGGGATAAGTAAAGTTAGAATTTGGCCCCGGGTTCAGAGTTACAAGGAGCACAAAAGGAAATCTCACCACGCTGTAAAGCTGCAAGTCCCAAATTAAAGGTCCTATAAGCTCAGATAAAAAGGTTGGTGTTGCCCCCTTCTACAACGGGTGCCTTGTTCAGTAAGTCTTACCAAAGGAAATTTGCAGTTCACTAAGCCAACTAAAACAAATACCTGATATAAGAATGGAGCTAGTTCCACAGAGGTTTCTACAGATCCCAAATTTATATTTGAACACTAGAACTTGACAAACTCCTAAAGACATAAACCAGTGAACTGAATAAAAGCTGGATTCTACAGCGAGAGCACGTGTGTGCATTGTGTTAACCAGTAAGTGCTCCCTTCAGTGCAGACAGTCAGTTCCCTTCCCTTGTTCAGAAACTAAACTGTTGAAACTCTTTAGTTCTTATCTGCTGTATAAGCACACGGAATATGTAGGGCTTAAATACTGAGGAATGACTGATTGGTCAAGGTTAGCAGAGGACATTGGTTCAAATCTCAGCAGTGTCTCAAAAACAGTTTTTATGTATATTAAAATTTGAAAACTAGAGTATTTGGTGCTTTCAGAAATATCTAGGTAATCATTCCTGTATGAACGTCAAGTAAACAGTTTACTTCTGATGTGCACACAGGGATGGGATGGAGTGAAAATCTTTATCCCAAATTTAAGAGTTGTAGAACAGTCACACAACAATTCTGTTACATCATCGTGGTTGACAAATCTCCTGACCCTTTAAAAGTTGGTGTTTTCAGTCTTCTTTAGAGTGTCATTTGGAAAGACCAGTTAGGGGTTTTGCGAAAGCAGAGGATCTGTGATCATGGGAGGGAAAACCGTTAATTGATTTATCCCAATAGCATGACTTCTGATGCCAAACAGATTCATTAATGTTCCCTCATCTGGGTCTTTGGTGTTTTGCCAGTCTTGTCAGATTCTCATGTGCCTCTAGTTAGAAAGTTTCATAAATCATTACTGTGTTATTTCTCAAATGAATAGGAAAAGTCATTCAAACCACCCATGGAAGAGCTGGTTTTGAAGAGAGGTGGTTAGGAAATGTCACTGCACAGAACAAAAATGTCTGAAATAAATGATACGTCACGATATCTTTTACTGGTGTCTGTTGATTTCTCTTCTGCGCTGGCCCATTTCCTTTTGGGGCTCAGTGGAAGAAGCTGTGTTGCTGAAGGAAGTTGTGAAGGCAGCCTGAAGATTGCATGTGACAGGAATGCTCTGTACAGCAATTTGAAGAGGCAGTAGCTTCTTTTCTGGTCCTTAAACTTTCAAGGGCTGGAACTCTAACAGCTGAGTAAGCAGGAATTATATCCCATTAGTCAAGAGGCCTGAATGAATAAATTTGATTTTCCATTAAAGTACAATCTAATTTAATTTGCCTCCCCAGAGAATCAGAAAGATGTCAGAATGTGAGCTTTATGGGAGCTTAAGAAAATCTTCATCAACTAAGCCCTCATCTGGTTGTATATTCAACAAGGGGGCATTAAAACGTAAGATTATAATCTCCCTTATACTTCACAAAGTGCATAAATACTAGTAATATTTTTCAAATCTCTAGAAAGAACTCATGATGGCATGTCCATGTTAATTGTGTCTTGAATTTAGGACAATTTATATTAGTTACTAATCTACAGTAGGAGATATGAGAAGAGAAACATAAGATACTATATTTACAACTTGTGTAAGTTGACATGGGCTGCTGATATTTATCAAGACTTTTTCAGAAAATCAGATTCATCATCATTATTTATGGGAGTAAGTCCTTAGAAGCTAGGGATCTCACTTCTTTAGAACAGGCCTGACATAAGAAACATTAGCCTTATGGTACAAATAAAATCTACACTACATACATGAAGTATTTTATTTATCACCAATGTACATTTTAAAAGCTGTATATAGCAAAACCGTACTTTTTTAGTATTGGGATAGGTGTATCTTAGGCAGTGATTGGGATTTAATGAGTTCTGTCAGGGTAAGAAGGACAGGTGGAATGGCTTTGTGTTTTGAGCTTTAAAGTTTGTTCAGTGTTCTTAAAATGCATTAATGACACTAAAATCATATGTTGTATTTTCAAGAATCATATATGTGAACACTCCTGTGCTTTTACTGTAACTGGTAGTGCAGACATTTTGGTATAAAGCTGGCTTCTCAAGTTGAACGTACTGAAAACAAAATTCTGGAGAAGAATATAAATTCCTTTGTGTTAATAAACTTTTGTTTTTTTTTTTAATCAAATTCTTAAGGCCTTGGTGTTTCTTTTTCTACTTATGTCCTCCTTTCCAGCAAAATCTGTCTTCAAAGCTCCTGTATGTGTCCATTACTAATTGCTGACTTCTGTCTAACCAGTGGAAACATGTAATACTTCTTTCTGATCTGCTTAAATAGGCATAATTTATTATGGACAAAGTAGGATATGGTCTGTTATTCTTCTCTAAGCTCTTGAACTTTATTAAAAGATATTTTTTTTTCTTTTGACAGTTTACATAAATGAACTTGGGCTATTTAGTTTAGCTTTTGGGAAGGAAGTAGGGTCTAATGAATTATTTCACTGTCTACTGTAACAGAACCTTTCTTCAAGAAGAAAAGTAAGTTTCTTGCCAGCCATTCAGGATTCCCCCTTGTTTTGGTGGCAGAACAAGAATAACCCCTTGAGCAAAATGTAAGTGTTTCAGGATGATTGGAATTCACAGCATTAGAAAGCTGCCAAAGAAGCAGCTTCTAGCTGAGGCTATATTTGCCTTAATTGAGAAGTTTGCAAAGCTCGTAACTGACTTTTTTCTTCATATATTTCTATGCTTCCCATGACTTCATTGTCATATGCCTGCTATTACCCGTTGGTGACAGTAATGAGTCTGAAAGATTTATAATTATCAAAAGATATCAACACAGAGGTTTTAACTATAATTATTGGAGGAGGAAAATTCTGTAGCTTCAGGCAGGTGGAATGATGTTTTTATTTTTCTTCAGGCCCCTTCTCTGCTCCCTGACTTGGGAGTTAAGTTGTTAGCAGCAGCAATATTGCATTGGGTTCAAATTTTGAAAACTTAAGTATTTTGGTATTTTGCTGTTGTTGTAGCTGTGTTATGAATACAGCTGCATGAGGTATGGTGGCATCACAAAAGTAGTCCAAGTATGATTAAACCAGTAACTGCCCTTTCCAAAATAAATTCTCTTCCTTCTTGGTGTTCAAGGGAATTAGACTAAGTGAACTCCACTTGTTCTACTGTACTTAAGAGTATGATTTATTTCCATTTCATCTCTGTAGGGTGACAGGGTTTAGTACTGCGCTGAGGACAACTTCTTTCAGATGTGAGCTTCTTGCTGGCAAGCTGAACCAAGATCCCATCTTCTTGTACAAACAGGACTTCCAGGAAATAAGAAAACTTGAAATAGCTTACACTCTGGCACAAATGGTGCAAAATGACCTAAATGAAACTAATGACATCAACAAGCATGCTCTTCCAAGCTAAGCAAAACTGTTGGATTGCATTTTACTGTCAGAAATGTTGTGGCATTACTTCAGAACATTAAATAAACCACTACATGTTGAAAATCTTGAATTTGTGTGTTTGAAGGCTGTCCCTTACAGAGCATTTAAAGCGCACCTGCAGACCATACACGTATGTGGATACTTACTTGCATTCAAACAGTGTGTGTGCACCAGTAATTGTCGTTTGTATGCGAGTCTGCATATTTTATAGCCTGCAGTCATGTTTTGTGTAATCTTTGTCCCCATATTATAAAAACCTAACAAACAGGCTTATATAAACCTAAAATGGAGGTTGGCTAGTGTCTGTTCCTAGACAGGTATGGTTGGGTTTCATTTTTTTTTTGTTTGTGAACAATGCATGTATCTCCTATTTGAGAAACTAATTTCTCAGTATTCTTTTAGAAGATCTTTGTGTTCATCCATTTTTGATCTATATATCCAGAAAAGCA
Organism: Nyctibius grandis; assembly: GCF_013368605.1. Taxonomy (NCBI): domain Eukaryota; kingdom Metazoa; phylum Chordata; class Aves; order Nyctibiiformes; family Nyctibiidae; genus Nyctibius; species Nyctibius grandis. Next base: position 23,740,640 of record NC_090664.1, on the reverse strand, counting down.
CTGTAGTTTAACTCACCTTCAAAGGACTTTTAATTCATCTGTTAATCACCAAATGGGATCTTAAAGAGTCTTTTGTTCTGTGTTATCTCACAGTTAATTAAAATATGACATCTAACTGTTTCTGAATTCAAAGAGCATAAGAGTAACAAAAATAATTTAGGAGAAAATCCCAGAAAGTTTTTACCACATTCCATTTGTCTCAGGGCCAATAATCATGTTTGAAGATTGAAAGCCCTATTGAAAAGCAAATTACTGAAATAATAAATACCAAACGCTTTATATTCCAGAAGGCAATAACATTTTTAAAATAGCCCTGCTGAATAAATGCTCCTCCCAAACTTGTGCGCTACAAACTACAAGTCCTTGAAGAGTGGTGGTTATCCTTTCTGATACCAGTCTTAGCTTTTATTTAATATTCTTGAGGTTTTCTCATTGTAAGTGTAAACTATTATGTGTTCAATGTTTTGTTTTAACCCTGATATGTCTTCCTAATATACACATAGGCACAGTTTTTGGTTTGGGGCTTTTGGTTTGTTTCAAGGAAAACTTCTGTAAAAACACAATTCAGTTACCATTTTTTGTTCAGAATTGAGGGACTGGTTCCATTAGGTTTTCAGCTTTGAGAATTATGGTCTGAAATGCAGAGTAAGTTTGTTCCAACTCACGATGTATGTAGATAAAAGTAAGTGAAGTGTGCTGTTTGCATTGCTATGGACTACGAACCTGTGGATTGGGTGGTCTATGGTGAAACTCCTTGGGAAGAAATACTTCTGAGTTGTTGCCCATCCTCTGCACTGCCTCTGGGTTTGTGAATGAAGACACAGGGCCAGGAAGAAGTTGTGCTCTTATGGGGCAGAACAAGAGAATTTGGAGAAGACTAGATATGCAGTAGAAATGTAGATTAGGGAGGCAATTAAGGGTTGAGAGCCTGGTTTGAGGAGGTGGAGCTATAGGAGATGGTGGGAGATACACCTTGGACTTCTTTTATTCAAGGTTGAACATCTTAAGCAGGCAAAAAATAGTCACTTGTGTCTACCTTTATATTCATCATGACCTCATATTTAGGTAAAGACTTTATAGTATACACAGGAATATACTGACTATTCTAGGTTGTTGATGTGCTAGTTGCTAGCTGTGCTTACTAATGCACGAGAAATTGTATTAGCAATGAAATACGGCAGTAGCCGTTCCAGGCTTCGCTCAAGCAGCATGACTGTGTCCAAGCTGGCCAACTCCAAGGGTAATTCTAGCAGCTGGAAATGACTAGAGTATAATGATTCTTATGCCCGTGTTCCATCCTAGGAAACAAGGGAATTAACACAGCTCTGCACATCCTGAAGTTCCCTTTAAATCAAGGCATTTAATAATAAAAGATTTAAGCTCTCTGTTTCCATATGCTTTGCATTTTTATTGGTGAAAAGCTGTGCAAACAGGACCATCAAACCTGTGCAATAAAAGCTAATGGCTGTGGGAAATGAGTCTCTTCTAATGATATAATCGCAGTAAATTGTCCTGTATGATTTTATTTGCAAGAGACAGAATAGGTTTGTTTCAAAAACCAGTCTTTGACTCCTTGTTTGCAGGCATGCGTTGCATCAACAAAATTTAACTATCTATCTCCCGTAAACGCAGGAAGTTTCATAGAAAGGAGAGGCTACAAGTAAAGTTGGCCAAGAAACAAAAATTGTATTGTGAAAAATTTCAAGGTTACATTGCTTGTTTTCATTCTGTATTGTGGCTTGGGAACAAAGTCAGTCTGGAGTAGTCAATAGCTCTGTCTCCCACAGTCAAGGTCATGCTTGAGGCTATGGTTTGAATGCTGTGTTTGTGAGTCCTAACTGCTATACCAGTAGCTATTTTGGGTAGTACCTTTTCCAAAACGCTGCTGTATGCATCTTTCTGACAAAATAAAAAAAAAAAAATCCTTAAAATTTATATATATACATGAAAAACTTGAGCTTATATGCATCTGTTTGAGGCTTCTGTTCTCCAAGTTTGCCTCTTGAATGAAGTGCAACATTCATATAAGTGATTGATAGAACTTTTCAGAGAGATGAGGCTAAGAAAGACACATGTAGGCTCAGAGAGGTGTGAGGAGTACTCCCTTGAAGCCTAGTGTCTATATGATTCCCTAATTATGGAAGTGTCCATACACTGCTTGGGAACTCCATCTCCACGTGCCGTTGCACAGCAGACTTATGATACATTTGCCGTCCTCCAGCATCAGCTACGACTGTCCTTTTCTGCCAGAGCTTTCCTAATGCTGTGTTGACAGAGGTCTCCCCCTTTTCCTCCTCCCTTTTGCCTTTGTCTTGTTCAGCTGATATCCATCATCAGTTCTCTCGAGTGGCATCACTCAGACCTTGCACAATGTGCAAAAAAAGGAAGATCTTGGTTATTTTGCTGCATAGTTTGCAAAGGCGTGAACTCTCATACAGTGAGGCAGACTGCTGCCTTACTTTCCATTTTGATGGCTTTTTATATCATTTGTGTCACTCTCAGTAATGCCCCTCATGTTCATAGGATACTGTGTTCATACAGTAATGCAGATTAACTGGGGAATCCCAAAAGCATCAGGGGGATATTGTCAGGGTTAGGAATGGGAGCCCATTATCAGTCATCAGGACTTGTTCGCTAGTGATGCTTTTCACTGCATTTTCACTGTCCAGATGTGCATGTATACTTCTTATTTATGTCTCATTTATATCTCTTGTCTTCTCTATAACCACATTCTGGTTTATCTCTTCCAGTATACTCCATTTTTCTTTTTAGGAACACTGTAACACTTGATAATTATTTTTTTTTAATGACTAGAGAAAAAGAAAGTCTAAGGTGTTTTTTGGTTTGGGAGTTTTTTTGTTTGCTTGGATTTTTTAACGGAAAGGTGTTTTTACTCACTTGCCATGTTTACAGAAGTATTTTTCCTTTTACTCACTTGCCAGGTTAACAGAAATATTTTTCCAGGGCTCAGGATTTAACAGTGCCAGTCATGTTTTGCACCTTTCTTTTACACATCTTCTTTTTCTTAGCAAACGCATGTGTCTCGTACATGCCGAGTTTTAGTTTAGTGCTGCTTCTCTTGCTGGTAAAGGATATTTTCAAATCCAGTGTGCAGCTTAGCTCCTGTGTGAATAGTGAAACTGAAGTGGACAACCATTAATAGAGAAATGAAACCAATTAACAAATCCAGTATGTAATAGAAAAAAGGGAGAGGGAAGAAAAGTTGTCTGTTTTTTTTGGTCAAGCAATCTTAGGAATTTATTATAAAGCATAAGAGATGTACAGTTTTCAAGTTGAAATCTCCTTTTCTGGGCAAGGGTGAGGACCTCCTAAAGCTGATTCTGAGGCGTACCTTGTAACCCTCTTGGAAAAACTGGTGGTGACAAAGCGTGTTTTTAAAGCCTGGGCATTGTGCACAAAGGGTAGAGAGAATTGCTGCTTGTTTGGAAAAAGGGGGGAAAAAACCCTAATTCCCAGGTTAGGTTTTAGGATTGGCAGTTAAAGCACAGGCACTCATTTTTTCCTTGTAATCTGAGCAAGTAAGTGTCAGACACAATAATCATGGAAAAAATTCCCCCTCTCTAACGTTTTTACAATGCTTTTCATTGTATCTGCACATTCAGGCAAAGCGAATTGAGAAGCTGTGGGTTAGCGGGGACAATTACTGCCTGTCCCCTCTGCAGGAGTCACGTTTAGCTCCTGAAGACAGACAGAAAAGATAACTGCAGTATACTGCATAAAAGCTGCAACTCTCCCCCCGAAGTGATGCTACACGCAGGTTACTGAAGGCCACATTATCTGTGGAGAGGGACAGCCTGGCTGATTGCTGCCCTAGAACAAGATTGGATACAGAATTTAAGTAAGAAAGCTCTGTAGAGGCTAGATAATTTCATGTCTTCTTGCCTTAACTAGTGTTCAACAGTCTGAGGACCATGATCCGGGAATATAAGCTGTAGTTACATTTTGGCTTTCTCTTTTAAGAAAGCAAATGGTACACCTTCCAAAAACAGCAAAACATGTACCAACAGTGAAGTTGATATAAATCTGAATTCTTGGCTGTATTTGAACAAAGTGCTGTCTGTTTGAAAACCTGTTTAACATCCCCTCTCGAACACCAGTGTGCATTATTGTTATTCCATCTCTGAGATAAATACCCTGATCATGATAGTTATTTTCATAACAGGGAGGCAGGATAAGATTATAACATATATATTTGTCTTGCCTTAATCTCTCTTGTTGGTGAGAATTTAGGCTTGCCACACCTGTGATCAATGTAAATAGCTGCAGTCGTTGGAGCGCGGTTGTATTTTGTGGAGGAGGCTGGAAAAGTGCAGTTTAACCTGCTGCACTCACTTTTATTATATGCATATGCCTCTGCAGTTCCCAGCACAAAATTTGGCCCTTGTTGAAAATACCTTTTGGCATACATCAATTATAACTAAGCCAGTAGAAACTTGCCCTTAGCTTTGGCTGAACAGTAACTCAGTCTTTTCTGGACGGTTTTTGGTGAAGTCGCAGGAAAAATCTCAGTTCTTTTTTCAGCCAACTCATTAAAAAAAGTTTCTTGCTTTAGCATATGATTTTTAAAAGACACTGAGAATTTTATACTAAATCAATATGGTTTTAGAGTAGGCTTATAACTAAATAATAAATATTTGTTGAATGAAAGCATGTCCATAAATGTTACTGCTATAAGGGACTATGTACTTGGGAACTACAGTAGTGATGTAGCCAGAATGTGTCTTGGGCATTAATAAACCTTTTTCAAGTTTCTCTTCAGCCAAAAAAAGTCAGCTTTTTGAGCCAATGGTACCAAGGTTGTCAACTGCCAGTCCGTGACTTCATGTTGTGAAAAATGGGGCTTTTGAGACTGGAGAGTTATCAGCAAAGAGATTTCCATCCAGCAATACTGTATATCTCATTTGTTAAAGCATTTCATCTGCCATGATCACATTAAAAACCCAAACTGTATTTTAAGATCTTTTCTTCTGCCTTAGCAGTTTAGAAAGACATACTCTTCCCCCCCAGTACTTTATCACACAGGTTGTATTAATAAACTAAATCAAGCTTCAATAGATTCAGTACCTAAACTAACCATACAGAAAAAAAATTCGGGACAATTACTTTTCAGTCAGTTTTCCAAAGCATCTGGAAATATGGTACAGTTGTTCCAGTCATAGACACATAGTATTTTTTTTAGCAAGTGCACATTACAGTAAGACATGGAATGTTTTGTTACATGGTCTTTGGCATTTAGTTTTGGGAAATGTGTGTGATGCAGATAGGATTATACGTTTTAAGAAAGGAGTCTCAGAAATTACTGCAGGAAATGAATTAGGCCAAACTCATTATTTGGTTTAGTTTGGTTTACTGATTATGATGGCCAGGAATTAGTTTGGCTTATTCCTTATCTGTATAGCTAGATACACAGATCTCTGATTTCTTCCTGACAACTATTTATTCTTGTCAGAACAGCTCATTCTCTTATAGGGGACGTTACTTGATCGGTAACTTCAAAGTTCATGTCATCTCCTCCCTGTTTTGTCCCATGCTGGTCTTTACCCACTGTCACACTTCACATCAGCAATTCTTATCTTTTCTTGTCCTTTTAAACTTTTACTGAATCCATCACTTTACTCTGTTTTTCTTGTGTTGTGTTTCATCTTTACTGTCTTTGGCATCCAGTTGAAGATGGGAGTGATGTTTCTGTGCCAAGAACAATTACATTCCTTTTATTTTTACTCCTTCAACAACTTTTCATCCTGTGTCTTTGCACTTTACCAATACTGTCTAGAAAGGGATCTGTGGCAAGCTCCACAGCCCTGTGCATGTAGGTACCTACCTGGAATCCTCACCCCTGTTCTCCTCTCCTGCGGTTTGTGGTAACTTTTTTCTGTGGCCTCCAGGTCTGCTCTTTCAGACTGCAGAACATAAAGCGCTGTTGCCATCTTCTTATAAATGCAAAGAAGTTTTATTGTGTCAGTGCTGAATGAGCTTGCTGTCATTTCACATCCAAGTCAAACTTGCTGTATTTGTTTTTATAACAAACAAACAAAAACCTTTTGGATTTTGTCTTGTTCTTTTCTCTCTCCTTAGCAACTCCTCCTTTATTTATCCCTGCCCACCTCTCCCACCCTTTAATCAGTTTTCCCTCTGTTCCAGCACCTTCCTGGGCTGCTTTTCAGTTTATCGTTTCTGATATCTATAAGAGTTTCTCTCCCTTTCGTATACATTTATTTTCTCACATTGTCTGCATGGCAAAAATTGTCAACAGCAGTTTATATGAAACAGAAATATAGATCTGACCTTTGAAATTAATGAAATTGCCACTAACCTATATGTTATCAGTATAATGCTGCAATCGTTCTGTACTAGGCTTTTCTATTTTGTTAATACTGATAATGGTATATATGTTGTTGATACTAATAACTTGCAAGCTGTGATTAGCTCCTTGGATCATCAGTTATTCAAAGTGACCCATTGAGGACTAGCTGTTCATGTGATACAGGATCTCATCTTTGAACCCATAGCTGAAATCAGTTAAATAAAGATAAAAAAGATATTTTAGTATGTGTTTTTCTAATGCAGCTTTTCACTGTGAGAAGTTGCTCTCATTACTCTAAAAAGAGAGATGGTTTGCATTATTGCAGGTTGGAAAGAAAGAATCTGAGCAGCAGTACATGTAGCCAAAACTTTGGATGATAAACAAACCTTTCTTCAAACTGCTTTGGTACAATGATACGTGCATTATCATGATGGAGCAATTAAGAGATGTAGCCTTTCCTATATGCAATAATGAATTTTATTTTGTTTCCAGTATATTTTATAATCATATAATATGCCATGCTGAATATGCCACTACGGAGTGTTGTTAAACAGCACTACTACTGTGCTGTGCACTGAAAAGTCATATTACGTGCCTTCCTCATAGCTCTTGGCAGGAGAATTCTGCCTCATGTAGAGGCACACTGGTCTGCAAGGGCCTTGTGCTGAGCGTGCTGAAAGGATACGCTAATGCTGACATTCAAGTTGAGCTGACCAGGTCCCTTGAAAAGTCTATCTCTTCTTCTCAATTCCGACTGCCAAAATTTCATAGCAAAGAGTAGTAACTTAAGCAGTGGCCTATAAAACAAAGCTGTGAAAAGGGTATAAAGGCCTTTGCTGATAGACCTGTTAGTAGGCACAATTTCTGCAGTTGTTAGTACAGAATGATGTGTCTTCAATCTGTGACACACATAATGTTGGATAAATTTGTATTTGCTTCTGGAAAAAAAAAAAAACTGTCTCTTCTGGGAAACAATTCATTGCGGAAAATGCAGAGGGGAAATATTTATAGAAGGTGAGAAAATATTTTGGGTTCCATGTGGAGTGAATAATGAGTAACTCAGTCAAGTGTAAATGCCTTAAAAGGAAAATGTCTATGAAGAGATAAGCTACCTGGTAAATTTTTTCTGTTAGGCAGTAAATCAGCAAGGTACATGCCAAAGATAAACTTTCACTTCAAAATTATGCTAAATCAGGATCTTAAAAATTTGGCCTTGAGAATGGAGTTTATTCAATTTGTACATATAGTTCTAGACTGTAGATAAAAAAAAATGCTGCAAGTATTCCCTTACTGGGCTGCCTTTGTTCTGTTTTACTTCTGTTTGGATACGTTGTCACCACTCTTAATCTGGTGAAGTAATTTTTGAAATCTTGGTTTAAAATTAGGTATTTTACAATTCCCATATATCATCATAAATCATGAATGTTTGGTGTTGTTTTTCATTGCAGCGGAAAACAGATGTGCCACTTCAAATGCAGTAACATGCACAAAGTGTCTTGCTTTGGGTCCAGAGTGTGGATGGTGCGCTCAAGAGGTATGGCATTTTCTTATTTACTTTTGACTTTATATTTTAGCTGCTTCTGATCTTTATAAAGGTAAAAACTTTTAAACTGTGAAAATTGTAGTGAGAAATAGCAAGAAAATCTTTAAATGATCTCTGGAGACAGAACCTGAGAAATCATGTGAAATATATTTTGTTTCCAAAGGAGAAAATACCATCTTTTATTTGGAAAATTGCAGTAATTTTAAGTAAAGTGAGAACTTTTTAATGCATTCCATCTGCTTTGCAGACAGCTTTGGCAGAGTTATAGTAGCTTTGAGAGTTCAACGGTTTTTGGCTTCAAAAGCAAAATTACTTATCAGTAATTTATATTAAGTCCTCATTATATATCAGAGCAAGTCTATACATATATGCCTATTGCATTTAGCAAAAGATTTTACTAACAGTGGAGTTAACTTTGACTTCACCATATATTTTGCTGCTGTCACAAATGGATAAAATTATACTTTTCTTATTTTGACACGTGAAGCTATCAGTTCTGACACTTATCACAGAAGATAGATCTTAGGTAGCAAGAATTATTCTGAAATTGTTATTGCTTTGCAAACTGTAAGAATATGTGAATTTCTGGTTTTGTTTGACAGAAAAAAACAGTTGGATTTGAAGAATATCACTGACATGAAGGTCACATGCAAATTAGCTGTAGTAGCTTTCAGGTTAGCAGAGAAGGTAGATAAGTTCCTAGGGTGTGCCTGGAGGAGATAAAGAGTGTAAGGCACTGGTGTAACTTTATCTGAGATACTGTGTCTTGGAATGATTAACTTAGGCCGCAAAAAGTGTAAGGATAAGTAATGCAATAGAGGCATGGAGAGCTTGTTTTACAAGAGAAGCCTTACGGCATGTGTAGATGGCACAATAGTTTACAATGTGGAGTGGTCCATTATTGTGGCCTGCTGTCATCTTACAAAGGGCACAATTTTATCCTGCTACATCTGTATTTATCATGGAACAGCACTTCTTAGCTTTCCAGTGCTATGAAGCTGCAGTAGGTCTTCTAACTAGGTGCTCAGATTTGACCAGGTTTCACTTCTGCCCTGCTTCTCTTTCTTCACTTCTCATGTCAATCGTGAGAGCTGTTCTTTATACATTTAAAAATCCACCTTTTTGAAATTTATATACATCAAAAAGAGTATATAAATAGCCGTAACCTAAAAAGTTGTCCCTGTTGTCTACGTTAAAGAAGGTTATGGAAAAAATATATCAGAGGTAGACTACAAAAATGAGTTGGGACTTGGAAAACAAGATACATGACTGTTGAGTCTCATTCTTCAGGGGCTTTCTCTGGTCTTTTCAGAGTCTGGATGACTATTCTCTAATACACGGTTGGCTGTATGCACTTTTTGATTGTTTATTTTCCCCATTTGCCTCTGAAATATCAGAGATTGTCCATTGTTTGGTCTCCAGCTGTGGCTGGGATGGACCAATGCTTTGAAAGAGTACAAAGGATCTTGTCCTTTTTTTCCTTGCATGATCAGAATCATGTTAATCATCAGATTTGTGGTCAGGAAGAAATTTTGCATTGGATCACGTTGGCACAATTTTGGCAAATTTGCCCTTTCACTGCAACAAAGGATGTGCTGCTTCTAAGATCATCCCGCTACTAATCACTTTTCTGTTGTTACAGGGGCTTTTTTATGTTGGTGGCATCTTAAACTGCCCAGTCTTGTACTACATAGCTTCCTTTTTACTGGGGATTGAAATGATATAGGCCAGCTGTACTTTGGATTTGGTGTAGGGTATGGGGCAAAATGTAAACATCTGGGATAGACAAATTCAGGTTAGATAACTCTAAAGCTGACTTCTGCTGCTACTTTTAAATATTAGCCTAAGTAACATTACCCTTGGATTCCTCTGAAAACTAACCTGTTTTGATGTTGTGTGAATGACACTTTATTGGTATAACTAACTCATAGCATAGCACAGAACTTTTTTTAGTGACATAATGACAGTACGTGGTTTCCTTTTTCTCCAAAGTCAGCTTGTACTGATTGTGCAAGATTCTTTTTCTCATACAAAAGTTTTGTCCTTTGTAGAAAAAAGTCATTGTGGCAATTAGGTTTAACTTCTAATTTAAATATTTTGTCATTGCCCTTATTAAAAACATATGGCTTCCATGAACTTGTTCTACAATTTGTGCAATTATAGTAGCATATTTTATTGTTTCAAAGACTATTATTTTGTTTTTCTCTTTCCTTTGAAGATACTACAGTTGTTTTTCTCAGCTCAGATTGTTTTGTACTTTTTGTCTCTTATAAAACAGGATTTCATGGCTGACACAACACAGAAGGGACGCTGTGACACTGTTTTCAACTTAATGAAAAGAGGCTGCCAATCAGATTTTGTAGAAAATCCCACAGTTCATGTCACAATACCCAGTGACCATGAAACAAATACACAAGTGACACCAGGAAAAGTTTCAGTCCAACTGCGTCCAGGTTGGGTTGTCTCTAACACATTGATTTTATAGTCAATTTAAACTAAATACAATAATATTAAGTACAAATATTTTGTGAAGAAGCAGCTGGAATAATAATTTTGAAGAATGATGCTATAACCTTATATTGTAGGACTATGATGGTGTTGCTCCCATATTCAAGTATGGTCTTCAGCAAGAAGTGTTTCTGTCAAACACAGCTGAAGGTCAGAATAATGCAAGTAATAAGTGGAAAAGGGATTTTAGATAGTCTTTTCTGTTATGGTTTCTTGATTCTTTTTCTTTAGCCACTTACACAAATAGTTTTGCCTTACATGCATATAAACTGTATTCCTTACTGAAAGTACATTGGGTTAGAATTCATAAATTCATCATTTGATAAGCTTCTTGATCGTTTGGTTACTTTTAAGTGCATGACTAGACAACTATGAAGACACCAATGCCAATGTATAAGAAAGGACTGAATTCCTAAAGGAGACTTAGGTATTCACTGCCTAACATTTCATTTATAAAATGTGAGACACTTGGCCCTAATAGAATCTACAAGTCCCTTTATGGATCTGAGATTTTCTAGTATATCTCTATTTGCCTAAGCTGAACTTGAGTTAAATCAATGTTATGTTCTCTGTCTCTAAAAGAGCTGTAGCCAACAGCAGAAGTGGAAGGTGATATAAAGGATGCAGAGTATGTTTCATATCATAAAATTTAATTTATATTAAATTAATGATAGTTGGAGAAAGAAATATGTCATTTAAGAGGGATTAGTCTTTTGTAGAAAAACATTAAGTGAACAGGAAAAGTCTGAGTTACCAAAGTATCTTTCTGATCTTCACTGTATAAAAGATAATTTTCTGTCAATTACAAGGAAAAAAGGAAGGATCTGCATGAGTGTAAAGCACAAAGGAATTCTGGGTTTCCATCTTTATAATAATAAAACTAAGAAAGTAACATCAATATTTCCTCTCCTTTCCCTACTCTCCTTCCAAAGAAATGACTGATACTCTGCTTTGTACTGAGAAATGGTCTCAGGAACTGAGATAGCTCTAGAAGTGTCTGTAATCACATTCATTTCCAAAGGCATACTGGATTCACAGAAAACACTTAACTTTCTAAAATTTGGTTTAATGAACCTTTTTGCCAGTAAATAGTGAAATTAAGTTCGGGGTTCCATGTGCTTTGCTTGAAGCTCTTGCATCAGGGGGACAAAAGAATGAAATTCCAAAGACTCCAGAAAAATAACTTCTGATATGTAGACATCCTGCCCGTATTTTATTCCCCAGGGAAGTACACAGAGATACAACTACAGTTGTGCCTCAAAACAGAAATTTGATACAGTATAATCATGCAGACAAAGATGTTTTGTTTTGATACTGGTTTTTTTTGTCACTGTTTACGTATACCCAACTGTCAGGATTTATGTGGGAAAAAATAAAAGCTGCACGCAACATCTCACTGCATGCAAACTGAAGACCTGCAAGGGTCATTTGCATAAAGTAATTCGATTTACATTGGCAAAGAGGAAACACATAAGTTACAGCACACTGGAATTCTGTTTTCTTCATGCAAGATCTGATACAGACAAATCCTGAAGTTTTCAGGTGGATTATTTTCAAAGACCATTGGAAGAAAGTACTTTGCATATTTAACTTCTCTGGGTCAGATCTTTGTTACATGTACTTTAATTATGCTATCTAGCAATGTCATAGGCACTAGTCAATGTCATGAATAAATAAGTCACATTTCAGGTGTTTTTTTTAGTGAATCTGTTTCTGAATGTGTTCAGATAGCTTTTATTGAAAACCTGCGTAATTCTTCTATAATGTCTCCCTTCCTCCTGTCCTTTGCTGTATCTTCATTGCATAACACTGAATTATGTTCTGCACTCATCACGTGAAGATCCTACTCCATGATTTCTTCTGTAAACTCACACTTTGGGTGAACAATTTGAAGTCATGCATTGCTGTACTTACATTGCCCATACTCCAGTCACTTCACTCTGCTGGCGTTACAGAATATTACACAAGCAAAAATGTGGGGACTACTTTTAGTGGCTTCCAAAGCATTAACTTTTTTATTACATACGAGAGCGTGATGTGGTTCTGCAGGAGAGACAGAAGTTTGCCATCTTGAAATAAGAGTTCTGTTTTGTATACACCAAAAGGTGGACTTTTTGAATATTAAAACCTTTTTTTTAAAAAAGTATTTTGATACTACTGAGTTTTCTCATAGAATCTTTGGAAGTAGATTGGTGTAAACTTGAAGCATAATTTACATGAGTTTTTTAGGCTGTGCTGTCTTTATGGTACACGTGTAGTTTTAGACTCATAAGACAAACAGTTTGCAGGATGCACTTACATACTTAGAAGTGTCAACCTTGAAGTGACTGACCACAATTTTATGCAGATCTGTGTCCTTTGTGAGTCATAACTGCTTTTTGGTATAATGCCAAAGGGATTGCATAATCAGGAATTTAAAAGAAAATGGAGAGAAGTCAGATTTTTACAATAAATCACACAGTGCTCCAAGAAAAAAAAAAGCAAGATGTTCTACAAAGAGCCCCTTTATGGCTTATTTTTTAATGATGATTCAAAGTTTCATTTACTCTTGGGAGGTTTTCTTGTTTGTTTGTTTTCCTATTTGCTGACAGAAACTACTTTGTGCTGAGGTTGCTACAAAAATAAATATATTTTTAAGAGTGTCCATTCAAAAATAGTAAATAAACTTATTTGTTTCCTTTGAATCAGGAAGTGAAGCAAACTTTACGTTAAAAGTTCGTCCTCTAGAGAAATACCCTGTGGATCTTTATTATTTAGTTGATGTCTCAGCCTCTATGCACAACAATATAGAAAAACTAAATTCCGTTGGATTTGCCTTATCTAAAAAGATGGCGAATATTTCTCTTGATTTTCGACTTGGATTTGGATCCTATGTGGATAAAACTGTGTCACCCTATATTAGCATTCATCCAGGTAGAATCCATAACCAATGCAGGTATGTAGTCTTTGTATGTTTACTGTAACACTGAGAAATTATTTAATTACACAAATATGCATTGTGCGTATTTATTTTTCAAGCTCTTCAGAATCTCTCTTTGTTTCATTATACCTTGGTTCTCCAGCAAAGTTCCTAAGAAAATGCTGAAAATTATTATACAATGATTGATTACTTCTGAAATATCTGGTGAGCAATTTCAGAAAAACTGTTTCTGTATCAGAAAAAATGTGCAATATTTTCTTTCACAAAACAAGCCAAACAACATGCTGCTTTGGTATATTTGAATACATTTTGCATTTAATTTTATAGTCAACCGTTGTGTTCTTAGTTATTTTGGATATACGTTGCCTAGATTCATCACGAAGTTTTGTACTTTTTGACCTAGGACTTCTCTTTTGGTGTATGATTGTGTATTCATGAAATCTTTTCATAACACTCTACTTTTGTCGACGTGATGCAGTTTCTTTCAGCTCATTTAATGAACAAAAGCAATCCTCTGATCTAATTCCACGGTTGTAATATGAATGAACTCCCATTTTAAATAAGAAATGTGTTCTGGCTTGCATTTCTTTTTTCATGCCACGTCTTTTATACCTCGCGTTCAGCACTTACATAAAGTGAGGGATCACTTCCAAAACCTTCTGGAGAACAAGATTAATCATAATCAATTCAAATCTGTATAAAATATAATACTTGGAAAACAGAATACTAACTATTCATACCTGCTTGGGTCATTATTATCTTTCCTGGGAAGGCATGATCCAAAGTTCTGTGAAGTCCATAAGTATCTTTTTTCATTTCAGTGATTTTTGAATTGGGTATTAGTAGTAGAATTCATTCGGTAGTTATAAATGTCTATGTCTGAGGTAGTCCTCTAGACTGTCTATATAGTCAGTGGAGATCAGTTAGCACTGCCAGGACACGATTCATTTTGCCTAAAAGTAGACATCTGCAGAGGTATTAATCCTTACAGTGCCAGTTTCTCTTCATTAACTGTAAATTGAGTCGGGGGCAGGCAGGTTATAGTCCAGATACCTACACTGTATGCAACGGAAGGTAAGTGGGATGAAACCTGCTCAGCATCTCTGAATGAGATGAGCACCTGAGCTTGTACTGTAAATTCCACTGCCCTCAACGGGTCGCAGAGCCGCAACCTGTACAAGTGCTATGGCATTAGCTTACTTATGTCAGACTTCATCCTTTCTCCCCTTGTATATAATTTCAAAAAGTATCATTTACAACTAAGATGATGCAGTACATGGAGTTTCCTATCCATTTAATGAGGTAACTGTCACTAATCTCAACATTAGCTTTATGTATATTTACCTATTAATAGTGGATGTAGGAACTTAAATTTTATTTTAGTTTTGATCCAGTAGCCCACGTATCAGGCTATTAAAGGATCTTAATGCTGCGGCTTAACAGCCCTTTCTCACGATAATGAAAAGCAAAGCTGTACTGCTTCATAGATGTTCCAAAAGGGATGATATGCTCTCTGAGATCACACCATTGCTCACATCATGTTTCTTCTCATTCTGTACAGAAACGTTACATATGTACTGTTACTATATGAACTAAATTATATTGTATACATTTCTATAACATGCAAAAAAATCTGTTGCTTATAGTAAATACAAACTAATCCCCACTGAACTTAACCTCACTTGAAGTTATTTTTCTTTCCTTAAGTATTTTTTTACTGTGGATATATACATCTTCATTAGTAACAGGATTTTATGTGTTGATAGGGAATATTCTCCTTCAAATGGAAAATATGGAATGTGTTAGACTTTACTTTTGTTTTGTTTTTGTACAGTGATTATAATTTAGATTGTATGCCTCCTCACGGTTATATTCACGTGCTATCCCTGACTGACAATATAGCAGAATTCAGAAATGCAGTGAATAAACAAAAGATTTCTGGAAATATTGATACACCTGAAGGGGGTTTTGATGCGATGCTCCAAGCAGCTGTGTGCCAGGTAAGGAGCTTATTAACAAAAGACTAAATGGTAGTTCAGATGCGGAGACAGAGAAAGAGATAGATATATATAGAGGTACAACAGTGCTCAGTGTTACTGAATTCAAAATGTCAGTTATAGGGCTGATAATAGTAAGATTTCTTCCTCCTTTTCCATTATATCCCCTTTAGCTATACATTTCTGTTTCCCATTGAAACTGATAACGGAGAGCAAAAGGAAATATTTTTCAATGTTGGGAATGTTCTTCGAAGTCTGACTTTAACCAGCCTAACCAACATAGGATGGACAATGAAAGCAACTGCTTCTTGCTTGAACAGGCACATGTATTAATTTCAGCCAATTACAAAATTCATTTAAAAAGTCATTAAAGCCTTCCTCGTGTTCCTAAGTGAAGACATTTCTAAGTGAAGACATTAGACATTTCTTCTACTTAGGAACGCATTTGAAAACTGAAGGATCAGTTATATACCTTCTCGTGTAGATAAGGAAAACAAATGCACTTCAGTGTTATCTCAGCTTCTGAAGAGTTCATATTTAAAAACAGTACAAATCAACTAAAACTTAACTTTTGTATATTAAGAAAATTGCATCATCATCTCTACCATGCAGAAAGGGATGGAAAAGATCTACATCAGTTGTTCCCAAGCTATAAGCATATTAAATAATAAGAAATTGTTTGTTCTAAAGGACTGTTTTGCATGTTGTTTTTCTTCTGTGCCTAACAGTACAATAGAAATTCTGAAAGTTGGCTGATTTATGGGTTTGCTAAAGCTCTATAAGATAGTCTTTCTGGTCCTCTTAAAGGAAGTAATTCAACTCCTCTCCAAATCACAGGCATTTGGTGTGTTTCTCATTCATTGGGATGATGTCAGGACAATTTTTTTATCTTGTCCATGTACACATTCTTTTTTATGGAGTAATAGAATCAGTCAAGGCCAAAAAGGTATCTGAAGTATGCTAAAAATGAATAGTTTGGTCCCAATTTTATTTTCAAATTTTGATGAGCTGTAAAACAGGTAAATAAAAGCCACTCTTCATAGACACTGTGGCCACAGCTGTTACAAAAAATTATTCTGAAGCTTCGGAAAAATTCCTTAAAATTCAGTGTTTTTCATTGGACACATTCCACACTTATGACATGTAAGCTCTAGAATAATATATGCTTCCAAAACCATTAGAATGGAAACATTCATGAGCATGAGGAGGCTTTCCTGCTAGCTGAATTGTGAACCAAAATGGATGAGAACAATGTGCAATTCATAATGACCATCATGAACTATAATTTATATTAATGTGCACTCATTTTGCCTGCAGTAGAACTTTATAACTTGCTCCATCTTGCTGTAACTAGTACATCCCTGTTGCAAGCAGCAGCTGGTTAGGACATGAAGCTTCTTTAAAATTTTGGTTGCTGTGACATATGTAGGTAGGAGTCTTGAGGTGACAAAGTGAAATGATGGAGTTTTGGTAGCAAGAAGTTTCTACAGTGCTGGAGGAGAATTTGGGATTATTTAAGATATAACCTGTTTAGACATAAAATTTAAAATACACCTTCTTTAGAGGAATGCTGTCTAGGGTTGTCTGAGGGAGGCTGATGCCTAATATGTAATCTGGAAAAGACACCACACCCCTGTGAACTTATCCCTACTGTTACGAGATACTCCTTTCCCATTCAGAGCTAGCAGGAATGAGCCTGAGAAGGGAGCTAAATCCCTCTCTGCAAAGCAAAGAAAGGAAGGTAGGGAATAAGTCACGAAGCCTGGCTGAGTACATGGACTATATTGCAGACACACGTTTCACATGAGATGAAAGATACCTGCCAGTATTAAGGAAAATGGTAGAGATGAGACAGCATCATAGGAAGGAGGAGCAAGGAAGGAGGAAAAAGGAGGAAAAATGGAATTAGTGAAGAAGAAGATGGAATAATCGAGAGAGGGAATAATGAAAAAGAATATGAGGAGATTCATGTGTGCCTCTAAAGTTTGATTTAAAGCAGCTGTTTATTCCTTTGCAGGGAAAGAAATGTTATGGAAATACAAATTGGCACCTAACCCAGTTTAGATATAAGCTTGCTCTGCTACCTCCTTCACATCACTGAATTCCTAAAACACATTAAGTTCACCCTTGTGGATGCTACTTTGCTATTAATCCCTTAAGATGGCAGATAGATGTAGTATTTTGCTGCATAGTAAGGAATTCCTCAATTTGCAGGTGCATGAAGACACTCAAACTTTAGTTTATTAGTTGATCAGACGCCAATGTCCTTTCTGGAAAGCTGTGTAGGAAAAGGAAATTATAGAATGATGAGAATATAAAGTAAATAAATATAAAGTAAAAATAGAAGAGGGCACCAAGTACCAATATTAATGAATGCATATTTATTGGTTGTAATGCTTTTTGGATCCCAGAGAATTACACAAATGCTATGCATTTGCATTTGTATGTAATAGTGACACACACGATGGCCACAGCTGTTAACCAAGCCCAGTATGTAATGCATAACTTGTATATATTTTAGAGAGATCTTTCTTCAAAAAGCAAAGAAAGTGGTAAGTGGATCTCTGACTCACAGTAGTAGTTTTCAGATGTAGGACATGAAATATGTTTCCACACAAAATGCTTTAAATAGCCTGGTTTAAACTCAGTGCTGCTAAGCAGTGTAGTATCTGAAAGTAGACTTTCACATTCATTTTTCATTTTGTTATTTATTATTTTAGAAAATAGGTAGTTACTGCTTTCTTATGCTTAATTTTGTTTTCTTTTTAGAGCCATATTGGATGGCGCAAAGAAGCAAAGCGACTGCTTCTTGTGATGACAGATCAAACTTCCCATCTGGCCCTTGATAGTAAATTAGCGGGGATCGTAATTCCCCATGACGGAAACTGTCATTTGAAAGATAATGTGTACATCAAAGCTACGAGTATGGTAAGGTATATGTCATACACTCTGCCTTCAGAGAAGCGGTGTAAAACTGCATAAATGAGGTTTTTA
The DNA here is from genome assembly GCF_013368605.1 of Nyctibius grandis. Classification (NCBI taxonomy): domain Eukaryota; kingdom Metazoa; phylum Chordata; class Aves; order Nyctibiiformes; family Nyctibiidae; genus Nyctibius; species Nyctibius grandis. Next base: position 23,722,353 of record NC_090664.1, on the reverse strand, counting down.
GATTTCTGCCAAAGCATTGCTTTTAATTCAGTTATTAGAATAGTATTTTCCCAGCTAGGCCAGACGTGAAATGAAGAATCAGTCACTGGGAAATATTGACACTATTTTTGTCTGAGATAAAATATTTTGCAGTCTGAGACATAGCAGAGGAGAACATGTTACTGGGTTTGGTGTGGTTTTTTATTGCCATTTCATAATGATGAGCAATTCTTACATGCATATGTAAGAATTGCATGATCCTGCTAATGAGACAAAGGTAATGGTTGTGCTTTATGGTCAGAAGATGCATAGTTGGCATTGATTGAAAAGGCTTGGTAAGAGTAAAACAGAAGACGTACAACAGCAATGAGCTAATTGAACCATGATGGACTAGAAAATATTCTTGTGCCACAAAGCTTTGCTGTGGTAATGTAGCATTAAATGCATTTGAATCTCACAGTATAAAACCAATGTGTGGTAATACATACCTGTGCAAAAAGTTGCATCAAATCTGCTGTAGTGAAATAATACCCCTCAGCAGATATTTTTAGCTTTCAAAATATTTTCTTCAAGAATGTATAAAGTAGTCACGAGTGATTGGAGACAGGCATTTTTTTTCTAAGATTTGTAGTTTTTAATTGCTTTGGCTATTTCCTTAAAGAAATATGAATCATTTATTTGAGAAACATGAATCACTACTTAATTGCCCTGTAATCATCAGAAAACAGAAATATGAACTGTGCTGTTGTTAGAGCACATTAAAGTTTTTTTCTCAATGCTAGCTGCACTTAGTTAAAGTATATAGCATGTGTTCAGCCCAAGCCAGCAATGTGCTAGTGAAGTCAGTGAGGGCTACGTGTAAGTTAGGCTAGACCTGAGTTTAATCCCAGCAACTGGTGTTTGCAAGGATGATGGGGCAGCAGGAAGCAGCCGCCGTATGGTGTGTGATCATGAAGTAAGGGAGGTTTCTGGGAATCGGTGGGTGTTCGGGACCTTGCTGAGCGGAGGAGGGAGCTGAGCGTGTGCTAACAGGGAGGTTGTTTGGATTTCTGGTTATCTGATGTTCTTGCATTCATATACTCCCTCTGTCACCTCTTGGATATTCCCTCACAGATGTCAGGATTATTTATTTCCCTCTAGCCAGTCTGTTCAGTTTCAGTATTTCTACAGTGTCCCTGAGATAAAAACAACCCTTTCCTTTATTCTACGTAAAGCAAATAATCCCAAAACTTTCCTTTCCCAAAGCAGAGCATACTTACAGCTTATGGTGTCCCTATCTCTATTTTTCTTTCTTTTTTTTTTTCCTAATTTCAGTGCTGTAAATGAGGGGAATTTTGCTTTACTTATTAACAATTGCTGAAGGTACAAGTCTTATTCTGGTGTTGAGGATTCCTTTGGTAATAAAGATATTGTCTGTTTTGGGAAAAAAAAACCAACTATATTTATTTTCTGTCCAACTTGAGAAATCGACTTCTGTTTCAGCTGGAAAACCTCACCAATATAAAATACAGACAAAATTAATTAATCTCTTTCTAAGGAACTATGACAGATTGGTGACTGACTGAAGAAAGTGTTTTCTGGATTCTGGGCTGAAAGAGTATGATTTTACTGTCCCATACAGAATAAGATATCTCCATGATTACTGCTAGTGATGCCTTTTGTGAAATGAGGTAGTCTTTTCAGTCACCCAAATGAAATGACCTTGAAAGATGCTTAGATCTGTGGTGGCACATTTTGGCCCATGTGTTTTCTGGCTGATAGCCCATATCTTTTTCAACCACGGGCTAATTCTTGCATTTCCAGGTGTTATAGTTGGCATGCATTTAGTACTAGAAAAGGGGTTGAATGTAAATCTTTCTCAGTATTAGATATTTTCCGGAGTAGATCTGACGTGATAACACAATAGTGTCTGTAAGGGTAGGTGTACTGGTTTCCTGCATTTTTTTCTTCTCAGTGGTATATAGCCTGTGATTATTTTAGTCTTAGAGACCCATAATGAAATTTCAAATGAACAAGTAAAATTGGGGGGAGAAAAAAAGACTATTTGATATTTAAATGAAATGTCATGAAAGGCTGTCATCTTTTTAAAAAATACATCATATGAAACATATTTTTGCTTTTTTTTCCTTATCAGTGCAGTTTTGTTGTGCTATGCTAAATTAAAGAGCTGTCTATAATCACATTGTTTTCCTACTTTGATTCTTAGCTTCTGGTAGTCTTGAGAAGATTGCAGTTTGGCATGTTTTTGTTTCCTCCTTGTGCCACTTAAGAGGACTTTGCTTTATTTATTTGCATAAGCTTAACTTTTACATCAGAAGTGTTTCCAATTAGTCACTTTTCTGCATGTTTCTTTCTAACTTTTGCTAAGCTGTCTCGCGGAGGTCAGCAAAAAAGCCTCAGACAGGAAAGAAATCTAGTCCGTTTTAATTAGATCTGTGCTTGGTTAACTCCCTTTCTGAAATACTTAACATCTGTAGTAGTTATCTTCTCAGCTTAACACAGTAGGTTAAAATAATAAAATGAATGATGTAATTGGAACAAGAAAGATGATCTAAAATGAAAGTACGTTTGCCTGAGCAGTAGTGGGAAAAGATAAGATAAAAGTACATGAAGTACAGAGAGGTTTTTACAGAATGTAAAGCGAGGCTCCATGAGTGACCAACAGTTCCTTATGTCATCTCTTTACATGCTTAAAATGAAAAAGATAGTGTGGGTCTGTTGATCCTTTTTTTAAAAAAAATCTCTTCCAATAAAAAGAACTTTTTTCTTTCGAGTCTGAAGTGAGACTTTAATGTGCTACTAACCAAGCTGGGCACCCTAGTGAGGCAAAGCTGACAAGTAGAAGAAAGTTCAGCTTTACTTGTCAGCAGACTAGGTCATTTGGGGATCCAGTCCCTGCAACCCTCGTGTGTCTATGCATGTTGTCTGTTGACTTCAGTAAGCTCCATCTGAATAAGTTTTTGTTTCATGAGAGCTTGGAAACCCATTTCTGATACCCCTGATCCCAGAGTTTTGCCATTAGTTGCACAGATGCTGAAGGGCCACTTTGTTGGAATTTGGACTAGTCTAGTGTCATGTATTAAGCAGAAGACTGACTTATTTGACCATCTCATGATCTCTCAACACTGCCCCTATCTTTCACACATTTACAGTGCTGGAGGTACTTGCAGATCACCTGGCTTCACTCGCCCGTGTCCTGGGACCACTTGGCGTGTCTGTGATCTGTCAGACAGTTGCGTGTGGACTGTAGGGTCCACACGCACAGTGGAGGCCCCACTGCTATGGTCTGTGGTCATGGAGAAGGCAAGAGACTGTAGTACTGTGTTGCAGGCTACTGAGAATGGCAACAAGGCCACTGCTGCTGCAGGTCACCTACAGCTGTGCTGTGTGGTAGGAATGCATGTTTGCTGAACCCTCGCGTATGGCACACTCCCCAGCCGGAGCTGTAAGAAGACCCATTTATTGCTGTGTTATCTACCTTTCATCACTTATCTTAAGCAATATAATCTCTTACCACAGGGTAGAAAAGTGGAGAGGCGTGGACCCTGGCTAAGATCAAACTGCAGCAAGAAACTCCTTTGTTCTTTCTATGCGAGGCTCTTTATAATGGTGCAATACGATGGAAAATGGATTTTGCCCCCTTGCATAACTTTGTCTCAGCTGTTTTGGCATTCAGATTACTGTTAGGAGAGCAGTTGACTTGTAAGGTGCCTTCAGTAACAAGTGGCACTCTGAGGAGAAATCAATTGTGCAGGGAAACAGTGTGTTCTGCAAGAGAGAGACAATATGGAGCAGATGGTGAAAAATATCAGGAAGAGAAAGACAGCAGAAGTGTATAGGGGAAAGAGGTTGAAGGACCTGACACAAGTGGAGGTGTCCAGATGAAACCTCTGTAAGGGGAAACACAGGCCAAGGCCCCAGTCACTTCTCTATGTTTAGTCATTAATTTTAAATGTTGAATTTGCTTCTTGAGAAGTATTCACAGATGTATGGTAACTTTCAGATACAGTTTGTTTTAGAGTACTGGAGCTGGAGGGATCTCACATAGCCCAAGTGTACTGGGACCGCACAGACGATCTTGTGCTTCCCCAGATCTTGGATGAAGGGATAGCAGCGCACCTCTTGTTCTCTAATCAGTGTCAGATCTCTCAACGAGAAGTGTAGAAGGGCAGGTCACTGGCATAGGACATGTTGTTGTAGGTGCTTCACCAAACAGAGCAATGCTGTTACTGGGCAGAGGCATGAAACTCGTGCTACCTTCTTAAGCACAAGCATGGTTAATAAAATGTAGTAGGTCGTTGCAGTGAGGACTGGAGGCATAACTCCGAAGGCAGGTCTTGGACATACGGAGAAGGAGAAAGCTGTCAGCTGTAAGTAAGATATGTACAGAATATTGACATTGCTAGAACCTGACCCAGTGGCTGCATTTAGCTGATGTGTCTGATCCCTGGTGCCAAAATACATTTCTGAGAAACAAACTTTTAATTACTCACTTTGCTGTTCCCAAAAGCACACCCTATCTCAGTGCCCTCATGTTGTACTTTCTCCCTGACTTTTGCACAAGAACCCCCCTATCATTCTCAAGAATCCTGTTGTTCTTCTGGACAGACCATGGAAAACATCATATCCATGTTATATAAGTGCCAGATTCAAACCAACACAATGTTACTGTATGAGTTAGTCCTCCCACTGTGCAGCACCACTGCATAGCTGAAAACAGATAAGCCTGTCACAGCCTGGCTGATGCCCTGATGATTTTTTTCTGTCACGATCTGTTCATTTGGTTGGTCCCGCCTTCTTTTGGATGTAGGCCTAGCATTCCTCTATACATTTAGAAATAAGGATTGGGGTGGTTTTGCAATCCTGTATTGTGTCATATATGAAATATAAGGTTTTTCCTTACTAATCTGCAGTCTTCTCTGTTGTATTTTACAGGAGCATCCATCTCTTGGGCAGCTGTCTGAAAAACTGATTGACAATAACATCAATGTTATTTTTGCAGTTCAAGGAAGCCAGTTCCATTGGTATAAAGTAGGTTAGAAACCTGATTTCTTTTTCCAATTTTGAAAGCACAATATTTATACTAAAAATTAAAAATGTGCATAAATTATTGTATTTTTCATAGGATCTGTTACCTCTGTTGCCTGGTACTGTTGCAAGACAGATAGAATCACAAGCAGCAAATCTCAATGATTTGGTGGTAGAAGCCTATCAGGTATGATCAGAGTAACGATGCATGCCATATTTGTACAGGGATTTTTCACCTTTCGTAGCCTAGTGTTGGAATTTCCCAGATCTTGGCTCCTATCTGAAGTCCACAAGGATAAGTTCCCCACTTTTCTGAATGTCCAGGTTGGTGGGTGACACTATCCCATGATAGCTCTCAAATTCCTGGGCTGTTGGGGTCTCAAAGCCAAGAGCTAGCACTTTTTCTTTTCTGAGGATGCTCCTAAATATGCTGTTTGGTTCTCTGCACCTGTTGCCATGTGACTTCAAAAGAAATGTCTGACTTATTTGAATTTGAGCATCTCTGATCTTTAGTTACAGACCAGACACCACTGCCTAGGCACCATATAAATTAAGAGCAAAAAGATAGTGCTGTGTCTAGAGGGTTTTGCAGCATAATTCTTAGAAAATGGACAACAGGTGGGAATTTACGAGGAGGTAGTTTGACAACAGTGGATATTGTGGAAAGTAAGATTTACACTGCCCAAAGCAGTGTAATAACTCGGGGGTTTGAGGCATGGCAGTGAAGAAGAGTTTTGATAGGGATTTGGGAGAGAACAATGAAATGGCTTTGTGAACTCTTGCCTGGAGTTCTCAAGTGAAAGTAACAGTATGGGAAAGAGAAAGTAATAGTGTGGGAAAGAGGGTAAAGTTGTTTTTCACAAATGGTTGACAGTGAATGCAGCTAGAAAGTGGAAATTGACATCTTCATAATGAATGAAAGATAGCCTGGTAAGAGAGGGCATAAACAGCTTTGAAAATGAAGCCAAGTAGTATACATTTGATGTAATAGAACAAAGGGAGCCCATACAACAGCAGCAAAATGAACATGATGGGTTAGATGGTTGAATGCTGTTAAGGTGTGCATGTTACACAAACATGCAAGTCCCAAAAGTTGAAACATCGGTTACAAAGCTATATGCAAGGTATCAACGTGTATCACATTCTTTTTAGTTAATTGGACATGGGAGGCTGAAATTATCCATTGTACTAGGTTAACCATCTAAATCAGGCCATTTGCTTTCAGCAAACTGGCTATAATGAAGAGCCAAGTCCCGTGTCTATTCCTAGGCAATAGAATATGTGGGTTTGTACACATTTTTCTCACTGTCATGTTGAAAACATTGTGCAGAAGGCAAAGACACGCAAAAAGCAGAGGACGTTAGGTATAATCAAATGGCAGAGAAGTTCTCACTGATAATTGTACTTTCTCATATACAATTGAGAAGTCTCATTTTGAATATGAAGGTTTGCAGGAAATTGCTGGCAATAAATATTGAAGATATTGGTCCTTTTGTATGCCACTTTTACATTGTCCATCCTCAATTGTATGCCAGTTTCTAAAGCAAAATGCAGGGCAAACATTCAAGGAGAGGAAATGAAAATTTACAAAACAATAATTTAGTTCAATGGAAGATTCTGTGGGACTTTCCTGCTGCAGCCACCCCTAGTTTGCTCTTGCCTTATTTTCATTTTTCAGACAGTATCTTCCCTCCCATCCTAAACTTCATCGGATTTGATACTTTGAGATTTTTATCATAGTTGTAGGGGCTTGTAATATACAAACACACAGTGAACAGGGCTTGAATGTTTTGCTTTCCTGAAAGCAAAAGTGCTTAGATAAAATAAATTTAGTGTTGATGTTTGATGACAGTGGGCCTCCTGCACTCTTGTTCTGGGCAGGGAAACCTTAGGCTTAGTTGTGGAAAACCCTGGCTGAAAATCCCTGGCTAAAAAGCCAATGATGAGTCACTAATTTTCAAAAAGTTACTGAGATAAACATGTGTTCAGATTCATGTAATTAAATTTACATTTGTAGCAGTAAAAATATCCCACTAAACTAATTTTTTAAATAGTAGTATGCCAGGAATTTTAATAATCTCTTTGTGCAATTTTCAGCTCATAGGTTTGTACAGAGCTTTAATAAATTTTTAAAACGTCAAGAAGCAATATTCCTCTTGGAAGGAAGTAGAATTTTAGAGCATGCAGTAAATACAAGTTACAAAGTAGCTGGCTTTTTTATTATTTTATATTGCAAAAAGGCCTAATGAGAATCAAAAAATTGTTGACTTATATAGTCCTAGCTGACCCAAATAAATCAGTAAGAATAATCCTGATAGCCTTTAGATCACGCTAAGGTTTGTTCAGAGGAAACTTTTCCAAGACAGATGCAAAATATCAGAAGTTTACAAAGTGTCAAGTCAATTAAGAACTTTTTCTGCTGGATAACAATAATTGTATGTATGTTTACTGTTTTATTTTAAATATGTGGCTAAAAGGCAGTATAGTCTCTCAAAGAATAAGCAGGTTTTGTTGTGCACGATTGTTAGAATAGATTTTCAAATTGCCAAAAATACCATCTCAAAACCATTTTAGAAAAGCTGAAAACATTTTTATCTGGAAAACGTAATCTTCCTTATCAGAATTACCAGTTCACTGGTTGTGTATATTTGGAACGTAATCAGGTCTTTATATGAGAAACAATGCTTTGATTCATTCCTTTATTCACACAGACAAGCTTGCTTCATTTTCAGTCAGACATAGTAGCCGTAGTTGGTGTTAGTCACTAACGCACACTGTATCTTGAGATGCAATGTGACTAAAACTTGTTTTCTGGTTACAGAAACTAATCTCTGAAGTGAAAATTCAAGTGGATAACCGGATCCGAGGTCTTCATTTCAATATCACTGCAATCTGTCCTGATGGAAGTAAAAAAACTGGCATGGAAGGATGTAAAAATGTGGGATATAATGAAGAAGTATGTTGATAGTTCTCATTCTTCAAGGAACTGGAATACTTATTTTTCTGTTTTGTTGGGTTTCAATGGTGTGAAATCTTCTAGGGATTTACTTAAACTGAAAATGGATTTATGTGATTAATGATCACAGACTCTCTATTATTCTCTGGTTTTATTTTCCTGAATCTTATTTTAATTCTCACTAATCTCGTGGAACTAAGGCTCAAAGCTTTTCCTGAAAGCTGACGTCCATTAAAACTCTCCTCCTTTGTCCTCCACTGGGCACAATGGCCATGTTCATCATTGTGGTGAAATCTGTACATAAGAGGTTGAAAGATAATCACCCGGTGGAAAGGAATCACTGGAATTTGTGTTTGTTGAGTCTGTACGAGATGCCACCTTTCCCTCTCCTTGCTCCAGTAGCCTTCATGCACACTCAGGGTTGTGGATAATTAGTTTATTTTATAAATCAAATTAATAAAATCATTTATCCCTGTTTGGATCAGTGCCACCTACTGAATGAAATGGATTGTAAAACTGGAGCATCATGCACCATGAAAATGCGGGGGAAGATGTCTGGCTAATATAAAGAACATGGTTTTCTTCCCAGAACAACTTCTCTGTGCCTTGATATATTTATTTAATTGCTTGGACTAGTAGAGTAATTCATTTAGCTTGCCAGGAAGAGGTCTGTGTTTCTGGAGAGCAGGGTCAAGGAGTTCTTTCCTTCTTGACATGTACACATGTCTCAGCTTGTGTGATTTTACTTGTGTCTGTGTGTAGAAATAGCAAAACAAATCAGTACATTAAATGAGTGAATTTTAAATATGCTCCTTTAGATGTGTTTTATGCTCTTCTGAATTTTGTCTGCATGACTTGCTGCTGATCAGTTTAAGGGAGATCTGCTATGTTTTTCTTTTTAACTCATCTCTTCTCCAGTGTTGTTCCCTGTGCATGTCATAAGACATAGGACTGGAATTTGTTCTGGTTAATGAAAAGACAAATATTTATATCTGTTTCTTTTTAGTAAAAAGCCAAGCCAGCTGATTATAAAAGATTGCATGTGGTCCTAAACATCTACTGCTGTTGAAAATGAGCCATCCTCAAGAGATTAATTTATTTTAACTATAAATCCTCCTTTCAGTATTTGTTTACAGGCAAAATGCTTTTCCTTAATTCTCACATTCCTTTCATTGTCTAATCCTTCTTCCTTCCTTTTCTTACCAAAACACAAAGAGTGTTATATTCTGGAAGAATCCTACGGCCTCTTCAGGGTGCAAAACTAACTTTGGCTATTAGCGAGCATCAGTGTTCACAGTGTTGTAATTATTTAGTTGCAGTATGTTTAATCTTTCTGCTGCTGTGTTCAGACCCTTCAAATTTCACGACTCATACGCAAGACGTGATTTCCTCTTTCCTCCCATCTCCCTGCCATTCCTCCAGTACTGTGTTGTACTTGAAAATGATGTTTTCTAGCAGGGCTCTGTGTTGAATAAAAAGCACATTCTCTAACTGCAGCCTGTCCTCACCACGTGATACGCACCTGACATATGAATTCGTGCGTAGCCACACTTTTGCCCCATAACCAGAGGGAAGAAGTCTCATGCATGGAGAGTGTAGGCAACTGAGTGGTTATGTGTGTAGTGACACATTGGAAAAACAAGAAGAAAAGCAAAGGACAAGACAAAGCCTGTGTGCCCCCTCAATATGACATTAAGAAGTGCATGCTTCTGCACAGCATTCTTCTCCTGTTGTCCGTGTAGGCAGCCGCAGCCCCACTCGACACAAAGCCACCATTGTCCCCAAGGGCTCGGCTGTTCTCGTGTGGGGGCGCAGCGGGAGGGGGAGATGGCGATGAGAAATGAATGGTCTTAGTCTTTGCGGGTAGTTTCAATCTTGTATGTAACCAGTTTCTTAGGTTTTCTCTTTTTTTACTTGGAAATCTTTGGTGATAAAGAGTAAACGTATTTGCTTCTCTTGGTCTCCTTTCTCACCTTTTCCTCTTGGTTGTATTTTCTCTGTGAGGAGGTGAGGAAGAGTTGTTTTCTGTCAGCAGGCTAAATAGCGTTAGTGAGAATACCCTGTCAGAAGCCCCCCAGTCAGAAAAAAAAACAAAAACCAATCGTGAAATATAAGATTGCTATCCAGTGAATGTATCACAGACATCAAGAGCTGTCAAAGAGTTTTGGTAGTGATTGATGCAAGGGCTATGGCTGTCCCTTAATCACCAAAATGGTCCAGCATCCTGTGCCAGGACTCTGGAAAGCCACGGGGGCTGCTGCTGCGGTGGGCACTACTGGGGTGGGGACCTGGGGCATGGTGGTAATTTCCATGACACGGCCAGGAGCGAGGCACTGGGTCCACTCTGAAGCAGCACTTGGTCTGCCCAGGAGCACAGCAAGAGCAGCAAGACTCTCTTGCTCCATCCCCATTGTAGGAGTTGGGAAAAATCATACAATCATAGAATGGTTTAGGTTGGAAACCCGAATAAGCTGATACTAAAGTGTGAGCCATTTCTGTGTTTAAGTAGGAGTAGGTAGGGCCATCCAAAAAACCTGTGTGGTTTCTATTTGCACAGAACATTTCTGCAGCAAGAACATTCATTATAGGTTCTTTTTATGAAGAGTATCTTTGTTTCTGTTTGTGTATTGTCTTGCTCAATCTAGTCCCAATTCTCATCTGAGTGTTTCTATAACCTAACAGAATATACACATCAAATAATAACAGGAGGATGATGATGGTAATTTTATTACTATTTAACTTGTATTAAACTTGTCTTCTGCAACTATGCTTTCTTAACTTGAAAAGTAGACTGTTGTCAATCTTGTATTGTTAGGATTTTGACTGTATTTGTGATGCCTGTCGTTATTAATATATCATATTTGACAAATGGCCACTGTGTTTTTTGTTATTATTAGCTAGTGCACATTCACGTACAATGTAAGATTCTGCTTTATTTATGTGTTAAAAATTTTAAGCAATTTATGGGAAATAATAATGATGTAAAATCTGTCTTTATTTCTTCTTAGGTACTTTTCAATGTATCAGTTACAATGAATGGATGTGATACAACCGAAGGAAGAAAATATGCAATACTTAGGCCTATTGGTTTCAATGAAACCGCCATCGTTAATGTGCAGAAAAGCTGTGCCTGTCAGTATGGAGCCAGTGCAAGGCACAAAAGAGTGTGGGCTGATGAAACCTCTTCTGATGGCAAGCAGTCCCATTGCAGTGACAATAACTGTGGCTCTGATAGAGATATGCTTCCTTCTGAGAGGTGCAGACAACACCAGGACCAGCCCATCTGCAGTGGTCAAGGAAATTGCATAGATGGAAAATGTTTCTGCTACACAAACAAGCTAGGCACAGTGTATGGCAAGTACTGTGAAATGGATGATTTTTCCTGCCCGTATCACCAGGGAAACTTATGTTCTGGTAAGGTGCAGCGTTTATGTCTGTTTTGGTTTTTTGTTTTGTTTTGTTTTCTGAAACTTATATGCATGCTGCAGCTGAAAACAATGATATAAGGCTGTCAAGTACAAGACTTTTGTGTGCAGAATTAGTGTGTGAAATGTCCTGAAGAGCCTCGTAGGAATGCACACTCCAGGGCTTTCTTCACCACAGAGGTATACACTGTCTTCTAAACTTCAGCACTGCATTTCAGGGAGTTTATTGAGTTTTTTCTAAGTTCGGCTATTTTAAGATTTAAATTTCAAACTTCTTCAGAGATAATTATACTGATATGTCAGACAAGACAGAAACATTATTCCAGAAAGTAAATTGATACTTTGCAATCTAATAGGAATGTGAGATACTAAGAGATTAGGAGGAACCATAACTTCCAGATGAGGTTCTGATTTTCTAACACCCTAAATCAGTCTTTTCAGAGATACAGTGACACTTGATTTCAAATACTGACATACATATACGCTAACACTGTTCAGAACACCTGCTTCAGAAAGGACAGTGGAAGTGAAACATGAACAGGGGGAGTTGTTAGACATTCTTATTCTTTTTGTGGCCTGCTTTATGTTTTTAAAGAAAGCATGCAAATGAAAATTGTATATGGACCAAGTACAAAACATGTACTTTTAAGTTATTAAGCAAAAATGGAATTGAATCAATATCATTACTGTATCTCTACCAGAATATTTTTCCCTCTCAGAAGTAATTAAATATTTTAAAATCCGTACTGCTGTCCTGCATCTTTTCATTTCACTGAATACTGACCAATAAGTGAATTGTGGGACCAATTTTTTCGACTGCAGTGGGATAATTTGAGAGTAATACTATGGACTTTAGTAGAGTTATTTTGATTTTGCTCTGCTGGTGACTGTGAACTTTACATAAAATGAAGAGAAATCATGTTACCTAATCTTTTAAATACTTCACTCCAACAAACGAATTACAGTTCATCTTCTCACTCTTCTTCCTAACCCACTTTGAAAATTTACTATTTTTCAACTATGAGCAGACCTTTCAAACTCATAAGCTCCTAAAGCCTGAGATATGGTGCCCTGGTCAGCAGAGGAGACAGGGAGATCTTTGTCTAAGAGGTGTTGGAGATGATTGTCACACGTGATGGGAATCCTGCCCTAGGGTACCATAAGCTGCCATGGCTGAGCAGTATCCCTCTTTGTGGGATGTTTTCCAGTGCAGAGCCTTGCTCTGGTGTCCTGTGATTCCCTTCCCCCTTCCATTTTGCCCAGCCCAGGGGAAAAAAAAGAGGCAGCCTATACCTTGGCGTCACTCACATTTAGGGTATCCCATCTGTTAGATGGGACTGTCTCCCTGCATCTGCTCTGTGGATCCTTGGAGCACAAGAAGGGCCATCGCAGTCTGTGTGAAATTTAGGTACTGCCGGGGCATAGTTGAGGAGACGTCATGAGATTTGCTAGACCTGCCTGTGTTTCATGAGCTTTCTATTTCTATATTTCCTAAAGATGCTCTCCCACGCTGTAAAAATGTGGCTAAACATTATCAGCATGTCAGTTGTACCCCTGCCTAAATGTGCTACAGCATGGAAAACATACGGGTTTTGTCCTAAGGCTCCCACTCCTTTGCCTGGAAAATTGTAAAAGCCACCAGAGATTCTTCATAGCCTTTGAATCCTTGAGGCTGTGCATTTTAAGTTCTTATGAAACAACCTACAGTTCAAAAGCTCAGCATACCCACCGGTCCAGCTCAGTCGTCTGTCCTTTGGAAAGGCAGGAAAGCAGTGCTGTCATGCATGCTTCTGAAAACAAAAGAAAAACACCAACCTGGCAACCTTGCTACTCCTTCCTCCGCCGAATCTTGCTGTTTATTTGAATTGAATGCTTTCTAAAGAGAAGTTTGTTTAGTTTGCCTGAAGACTGTTTTCCTGATCGTTGTGTAATTTTTAATCCCCACTGCTTTGATCCAAGGCAACAGGGAAAAATTCTAGTAGAAGGTTTTAGGATGACATCAAGGTAGCAACTTTTGCTCAACTTAACAACAAACAGCAGCCATAAATATGTATCATGCTGGTAATTTCAGCCCGAATTATTAACTGAAAAACTAATTAGCGAGCCAAGGTCTAAATTAGCTCTGTTTAACATAAAGCACCAGCAATACAAATGTATGCATATAAAAATTGACTTTCTATGTTTTCATAAAGGCATATGACTCAAGGCTATCTGATGTTCTAGGTAACGGTGAATGTGAAGCTGGTAAATGCAAATGCTTTGCTGGCTGGGAAGGTGACCGTTGCCAGTGCTCGTTACAATCAGCGAAGCACTGCCTGAATTCAAAGGGCCAGATTTGCAGCGGAAGAGGAAGATGTGTATGTGGAAAGTGTGAGTGCACAGATCCAAGAAGCTTTGGCCGTTTGTGTGAATATTGCCCTACTTGTAACAAAGACTGTGAAGAAAACTGGTACGTTTCATGTGCTAGACTTGACTTTTTAACTTTGTAGCATTGAAACAAGGAGAAATATTTCTGCTTGGCTAGATGTCTGCTATATTTCTTGTATATTTAGACTTAGGAAACTGAAAGAATTCGTATTGAGACTTCTCTATGTAGCTGAGAGGTTCACACTGGCAATTAAGAGGATTGCATGTCCGTATATGTGTTCACCAGTCTGTGTCCAACTTGCAGCTTTCTGAAGTCAAAGGAGGTGTGTCCTATGAGTATAGTTTTTTCATATGTTTATTAAAGGATGGTTCTTCATATGAAATCTTCTGGGTAGGAAATAAAGCCCATAAATTTGGAGTTTTAAAAATGGTCAGTAGATCCTACTCTTGAATGCCACCAAGTCCAATAATATTCTCCAAATTTGTTTTTGCACACTCCTTGTGCTTCTCGGCTGAAAGAAGGAGATGTGGAACAAGAGCAGCACCTGTGCATTATCACTGCCATTGGTCAGCAGAGCTGGTCTTACCCAGAGAACAACATTCTCTGTTACTAAGTTTTAAACCACTTAGTCTTTGCTGTGCTAGTTTTAAAGCATGTCATTTTTACTTACTCATGTAAAGGAAGGGACAGTGTGAAGGTCAAAACCAGCAGCCAGAGGAGGAGCGAAGCTAGACCAAGCTGTCAGTGGCACACTGACTGGTGCTGGCTTAAAAAGTCAATGAAGCCCTGTGTTTGGGCACAGCTTTTCTACGCCCTCTCGTCAGCACATGTAATCTTCTGCATCCCACTGTGGCTGAGGGGATGAGACATCAGCCTTTAGTTGGAAAGGGAATTGTCATCAAAACAGAATTTTTGTTTATTTGTATTCGTTTGAATTAGAGCTCAGCTGGTGAATATACTGGAGAGACAAGACGGACTGTGTCTGAAAAGGTGACTGCTAAGATTTTACTAGATAAAATGCAGTTAGCCTTGCTGGCTTACAATTGTTCAAAGTCACTGTGAAATGCATGCCTTTAATAAACTCAGAAGATGGCATAGCTTCATTAAAAATTCAGTCAGGGCTTTTTCAGGATCACTTGTGACATCCATCTTCTGGGAAGCTGAAAAGTGAAGATGGCAAGACTGACAGTGCTGCCTCCCTCTGCACTGCTGACCCTCTGAGCTGCCCAGCAGTGGGAACTTAGGTGGCTTTGTCTTAACATAGCATCCAAAAAATTATTAACAAAGCTGTGCTTCCTACACCTATCTCTTCCCTTCAGTTCCAGCATGCATCCCAATGAGACTGATAGGTAAGGAAAAGACTAGGACTGAACTGGAGGCTGATAGCTGAAGAAAGGGTGCTGGATCCTTAGCTAAACCCCCTGAACAGCACACATCATACAATGCAGAGCAGGGGCCTAATGAAGGTGGCTCAAAGCCAAAGACATGTTTTACTTTATGACTTTTGACTACTTGGTTCACAGGGATAAAATGCTGAGAGACATCGCATTTCAGAAAAAAATAAATAAATGTTGCAATGTTTTTACTAACAACAGGAAAACATTATGTGCAAGTGATGGTCAGCCTGTTGATACAATGTCTTCAAGGGGAGTGCAGAGAAAGACATAGGCTTTTAATTACTTGTTTATTTTACAGGAATTGTGTTCAGTGCCGCCATTCTAACAATGCATCTCAAGCTAAACTTGATCAGTGCACGACCTCATGCGCTTACCTGCGGCATTATATTGACCAAACTTCAGGTATGTGACATTTTTTACGTAATTTTAGTAAGGGATGAAAACCTGTTGGGATTAATAATTGAAGTCACCACTGTTACAGTGTCTTTCAAAAGTGACACAATTTCTTTGTTATTATCACAATAACAAAGAAAGCAAGCAGGAATAAGAGAAAAATCACTCATAGCCTCAGGGAATGTAAAAGATAAATAATAACAGGAAATGTGATTGGCAAGCATTGCTAAATCAGATTTCCTAGCTCCTTGAGAAGTCACATCTAATAATAATGAATCCTGCCTGAGCAACGCTTAAAGGAATATTTATAAAAATCTGCTATGTCATCTGTATGTTGTATTACTTTGGATGTGCTTACATTATTTGACATTACCAGAAACGAGGAAGAATGAAGTAGAATCCTTACCTCACGTTCAGTAATGTTTAGATATTCCTCTGAAGTACAAAAAACTGCACAGTTGTGAGGGCTGTGGAAGAATAAAATCTTTTTGAATAAAATCTAGTAAATCTTAATCAGTCCACGCTGCAACAAAAATGTAGGTAAATGGTTACCTTTTGTCACTTCATATTTTTGTACATCTTTTTATCTTACAGTTGTTCATAAATGAGAAAACTAACCATGAATACTTTTCTCATAACTTTAGTATTAATTAAAGGGAAGCTTGCTGTGTGACAGAGGTTTACTAGTGAGGAGAGAACTGATCAAAGATTCAAGAAACCACATTTTCTTTCATATTTTGCCAATGATCTGCACTGTAATCTTGTGAAGATTAAACTGTCTTGGCCCCATACATCTCTAAGAATTCATCCTCTCTATTTCAGCTATAAACTCACCGGCTTACAGAGAATTTACAGTGGCCAACACAGTGAAGTCTTAGTTCTGTCGATGAAAGTAATAATATCTCCACTAGTTTTCTACAGTGAATCTTAACTGGAATTGCCTTTTTTGCTATGCCCCACTTCAAAAGCTGGCATATGGCAGGTTTTGCCCTTAACTTCCCTTAAGTTATTTTCCCTTAACTTTTATGAGGCTCGTGTTGCATTTATGCAACATTACTATGCAGTGGTAGATATAACTGTGTTTGAGGGATGTGCCTATTTCATACATTAGGCTTTACACTTGTGTTTTCCTTTCATTGCAGAATGTTTCTCTGGACGAAGCTACTTCAGAGTCTTTTCCATAATCTTTATAGTTACCTTTCTGATTGGGTTGCTTGTTGTCCTTATCATCAGGCAGATAATTCTGCAGGGGAGTAGCAATAAAGTTAAATCCTCAGCTGATTACAGAGTATCTTCAACAAAGAAGGTAATTGATTCAAAGCCATCATATTCAGTAATCTTTTTCTTGCACATAAAAGTAGCTAATTGTTGACAAAAATTGTATCTTCTCCTTCAAGGATAAGATGTTTTTGCCTACTGTTTGTACAAGAACAGTAACATACAGACATGACAAACCAGAGGAAATAAATATCGACATCAGCAAATCACGATTAAATGAAACTTTCAAGTGTGAATTCTGAAGACAGTGTGTGTTCTGCAAATGTCTATTTCCATCATGCTCGACTTTTAAAAAGTTACCTTTTGTACTTTGTCAGAGTCTTGACTGTTGCCATATGGTTTTGTGTCGTGCATTTTGTTGAATACTGTAACAAAGTGACATGTAAGCATATTCACATAATGTGACTATGTTTGAAACTATAGCTGCTGTATTTTTTTTTATTTTTGAAAGAGAAATGTGCGTTACTACTGTTCAGGAATGTTAGTGTTGATGTAGCACTTTAGCATATTCTAATTTATTTAGTTATGGCCTAGAATGTAGTCATGAACCGGTCTGACAAAGCACTGATCTCACTCTACATGTAGCTGGTACTGGTGTGCTCTGTGGGAATGGACAAAAGCTGTGATTGAAATATTAACATTGCTGTATATTATAGCAATAGGTAAAACTATTCAAATGCTCTTAAATAGAGTAAATGGTACTTTTCTAGTTCTCTCAGTTGACTAAATTCCACTGATTTGCCTGCTTTAGCCTCTTAGCTTTTCCTTATTACTTAATAAAAATGACTGGATTAAATGAGTGCTTAGTTGCTGATGTGGATGTATAGTTGTGTGTGTATATACACACGCGTGCACACGCACGCACACGCACACAGATAAATTTTATATATATAGTTTTTTATATGTTATTATGTGACTTAAAGATAATTTATATCCAATAAAGAGTAATTTTTAGCTTTTTTACTTGTTTCCACATAAAAATTTATATATGAATTTTAAGGTATTTGGAAACTGGCTACACAAAACGAGAGAGTTCCTCTGTCCAACAGCATAGTCTACATGATGATCACTGCCAGTTGACTTCACCTTTGGAGTCAGCAACATCAACTCCATTGCAAGCAGATAAATTACAGCAAAGCTGAGTTTGGTTTGCTAGCTACATGTCAGAGTTTTGCCAAATATGGTCTTTGTTCTTTTTGTATGATGTCAGACGTAAGTCTGATTTTACACACGTGCTCTTTTTTTCTATGTAAATTAGTTGACAGGATTAGATTTCATGAATCCTTACGTAACCACTTCAATTTTTGTGACTATGCATTGAGAAATATGTCCAGTGTGATGTGGAAAAGAGTCTGCAATTTGGAAGAAGGTGAGGAAAACAGGAGTCTTTTTCCCAAGAGAACACATTCATTGATTTCATAAATGTGGGATCAAATTCTGCCTTCAGAAATGGGCAAAGCTCTTCTAAATACAGTGGGAACAATATGAGCTTATCTGAGAGCAGAATTTGAGCTACAAGGTCAAGCAGAAGCATTTTCTTACACCTGAACTCAGCTACGGTGGTAGAAGACGTGTTATTGCTATATGCTAGTTGGAAGAGTCAGCCAACAGTCTGATTTACTAACTAACTTTATGCTGCCGAAACCCTATGAAAATCTCATTAACCTCTAATGCACTAAAATCTTGCTGGTAAAAAAAAATCATCTCAGAAGAGAATATGCAGTGTATCATTTTAGCAACATTAATTACTGATAACTAGATATTGGTCTGTACCAGTCACAGATAAGAGTTACAGAAACAAAGCAGGACCTCTTTATATGTAGTTTTTAGAAATTAGTATGTATTTGTATTTCCTATTCTGTATTTCTTCTGCAAATTTCCAGTGAAAACTGAGGAGTATGCATGTAAAAGGAAGGCAGGATGCAGAGCAAATGGCAAGTGTTATGTAAGTGTTCACAATTAATTTATTGGGCTGTGGATTAAGTGAGGGATCAAGAAAAATAATATAGAGACAGTAGGCTTTCCATTACATTGTCACAAAAGCTTTAGATTTTAGGACTTGTTTTAAAAAAGAAAAATGTGAACTGGACTACTAAATGTTTCTAAAGTAGTCTTCAAAGTAGTCCCTGAGCTTTCTACCACATAGGTAAAAGTGTCTCATTTAAAGAAAAGGGTGTTTCCTTACACTGACCTTGATTTTAGTGATAGCTCCATTGTACTATCTTAATTATACATTAATTCTGTAATCTATCAAGTATACCTTAAACTTTCATTTTCTTTTAAAACACGTAGGACCATTCTCCTCCTATGTAAATTAACAGATTCCAAAACATTGGTTTCAGTGGGATTAAGATAAAAGATCGATAAAGGTTTACCTGCCGTAGGCCTCGTTACAATTCATTGGTATTTTTAAGTGCGTAGGAAACAAAGTCTCTGGGTATTTGTTTCGCTTAACACAGCAAAACAAATTTAAAAGCTTAGCATAGAATATCTGGCGATATAACAAAAGATGTGATTATGTTTTTTAAACAGTGTGATAAATTTTTCTTTTAGCAAAAAAGATTCCTCACATGTATTTCCCATAACGGCCCTTAAAGCATTTACTGAAGTGATAGTTAATGTTTTTTCTTTAAAAATTACTTTTCACTGTTAGAGGGGGTTAAATTATGTGGCAGAGGACAATGGAGCTGGGTTCTTTGTGGGAGAAAGATTTGAAATGTAACACCCATTTTCCAGACACATCACACTGCTACTACTTTTCTTCTGTAACACTTAGTTGGCATTGCAGTGCTGCTTGTGTAGGGGCACAGCCACTATTTCCTTATCAGACACCTGCCTGAATGTTTAATATGCTCTGGTCAAACAGAGCAGGCTCACAGGACAAATTGCACTGTAAGATGCTTGCTGTCCTGAGGTTAAAAAAAAAAAAAATGTTAAAAAAAAAATGTTTTAAGGAAAAAAAAAAAGAAAAAAAAAAAGCTTTTTTGCATCTCCCTCATGGTTTTACTGTATTGTGGAGGAGGCTAGTGAAAAAGAATAAGCTGCTGCTAATGTGACAGGTCAAGGCTTTTAGAGGGCCCATGGGGAGCTTATACAGAGCAGGATCCTTGGGAGGAGGCTTTGTTTCTAGGGATGGAATCTATCCATGAGAAACTCTGGCTTTGCTTGGTACTTGTTTCCCTCTGCCTTTGACCATGTTTTTCAGAAGAGCTGCTGCAGGAGATGAATAGCCCAACAAAAGCCTCACTATTTAGGGAGCTGTGTTCCCTCAGCACATGACCTTCAATGAGAAAGCAGCCTGTAATTCACAAGGAATTTCCTCAGCGATTGCAGAAGGACTCTGCTTCCTATAGTGCTTAATATGGGAGACATTAAAGACGAATTAGTTCATATTACTTTTCAATGTATTGTGCGTCAAAGATGCTCGTAAAAATAGGGGAAAAAATATCTAGCCTCAGAATAGAAAGTTCCAAACTTCTTAAGTAAAACTTCTTCTAGGCTTCTTCAAAAGATGAAAAAAAAGTCAAATAATTTGACTGCATGCCTATCCCCAAAAATATACAGGCAGATACTGTTGCATCTCATCATTGTTTTTGGGAGTTGTTTTTAGATTTGCTCCCACAAAAAGAGCATGTGCATGACTTTTCACAGAAGATTCGTTAATGATAAAATCCATATGTATAATTTTCAAATACCACTTTTTTTACCTTTAGCTGGTTATTTTTCTAACATTTCAGAAATGGCATGTTTATATAATTAAAAAGCATGCGTTTTACTTCAGGTTTTTTTAAAGACTCTAAAATGAAGAAGTACTATGAATTGATGATTTCCAAGCATCATGAGTAAGTTAATTACATCATTGCTACATAAGTGTGTGGGAAAATAGCTGTTTCATCCAGAAAACGTGCACATGGTATGCGAGGAATTTTCATTGTGCCCAGCTGAAATTCCCTTACCTTCACAAGGAATGTTGAAAGTGAACCTTAAAAAGGAAGGACGTTTGTATAGGCATAGTTTACATTTTATCCATTATTTTCAACTGGATTTATTTTTTCCTCTTTATGGTGTCATGAAAACCTGCTATGTAAAGTATTCTTCAGATTGCAGTGGAAAAAAAATATTTTCCCAGTCTGATCATATATAATATTTGTTTCCTGCTTAGTGTACATACCTAAATGTGCATGTGTTGCAAACTGTGGGAGTGAACATGTGAAGCAGCTTCAAGCAACCCTTAGTCCTAAAGTAGCCGTAAGGCCTCGTGATGCCCAAGGCAGAGAGATGCAAGGGTACTGCTGCCTGTGCAGGGACTTGTAGAGAGATGGCATCCTTAGCAGGCACAATGTGTCCTACAGTTCCCAGAACTGGAAATGATCCTACAGCATCCCTACAGAGATGGTGCTCTGAGACCACACTTCTCCATCTGTCAGGGCAGGAAGCCTCTTCCAAGTAGGTTGGCTTGGCAGAGGTGGTACAGTTTCTGTTCTAGGCACTTGGCTACACGCTGTCCTCAGCACTGCAGGCTTTTCGCATCTTTACTCATCAAAAAATGCTTTCACGTAACATAGCAAGGGACCGCCTGTGCCAGTACGTACTGTAAACCAGGATGCTGCAGACCTCCATTAAAGCTTCTGGGAAGACTTTGGGCATCTGCCCATTGACTTCCCACCAGCCCCAGGACCTCCACCAGCCAGCCCTAAGGAATGTAAGCTGTAGCTGGGAAAGGGCACTTCTCACAGAGGCATTCGTGCTGAGTCAGCACTGGGTGACGCTTACTCTGCTCTGACGATGAGTGAAGCGTGCCAGTGTTCTGGCTGTCCATTTGCAAGACAGGGGAAAGATTTATTTGCTAAGCAGAAAAGGAGCAGTAGTTAAGAAGAACACTACTTTTAAATTATTATCCTGACACTGCTCCGATCCGATGCACAGATGTCTCATGGATCTTACAGAGAATTGAAATTCATAGAGAGAGAGAAAAAAAATTAAAATTAGCCAGCATGAATGCATTTCTATAGTGAGCCAAATCAGTGGGGTATCACTGAGTGCAAGCCAGCTCAGAACGGTTGGCCTTTCGGGGTGGGGGGGGCGGCGAAGAAAGAGAAAAAAACCTAAAATTAGTAGATTCTTAAGCTTTGAAATGCTGCTCTGGATTGTATGTTCTCTTTGTTTCCTTTTCTGCACACACTCTTAAAAAAAAAAAGGTACCTACTTATTAAAAAAATTAGAATGTCTGTCATTTGTTAAAATAATGGCTTCTACCCAAATCCTAACATTTCATCCTGATACCTATATTGCGTTTGGGCTCCTTCAGTTACATTTCGAAGGGAGATGTTAAAGATGAAAGATTCTTTTGGGAAGGCATTAGTGTTGGATGAATTCACTGTGCTAACATCTTCTTCACTTTTACCTACTACTGCTTCAAAAAATAAAGCTGCTTCAAAGTGTCTTATTTAGCAATGGTGTGACAGCTATTAATAATGCTACAGTTTTTAACTTTCTATTTAACAATACTACCTTTTGTAAAAAAAAAAGTATACAGATAAATAATGTTTCTCTAGATTTTATGCATAGAGAATGTTAGTAAGGGAAGAGGTTTGAAATAAATTTATAACTTCTTACTGTTCATTTTACATTCTAAATGATACTTTTAAATCACTACTTTTGTTTGTCTGGAAATATACTGAATATTTTATTGTTTAAAATACTGTACTTTTATAGCTGTTTATTAATTTCAGTTGACTACTAACTTCTATTTTGATATTTATTAATGAGTTGACACAGTAGTATATTGAGATGTTTATTTTTCTATCATCAGAGCTGTAACAACTATGACATAGCATTATTTTAATGCAACATCATTGTACTTGCTCTCTAAAAAATAAAATCAATATTTAATCCACATGGATTTTTCATATTTTTAATGTTTAATATGTCTGTGATAAGTTAAGGAAGAGATGCTCACCTCCTTTTAAAAATATAAAGCACTTTCATTAAGGTGCACAAATGTCTGCAAAGGGAAGCATATGATTACAGTCGGTTTTAAATGGAATAATACTTTATCAGGACAGATAAAATATGCAGAATACCATGTTTATCAGATGTAGGCAAACAGATGAATGCACGTTCAGGATGAACTTTGAGAAGGTGGGAAGGAACACGATAGCAGTTAGCAGTTTGGAGGTGCAGCTGTTGTACCTTGCCCAACCCAACTGAAATATGAATGTACCAGGAAGTGTTAGCACTTTGTAGGGGACAAGAAGATACTTCTTGTAGAAATATAGTCTATTGATTGACAGGTAGTTACAATAGCTTTTCTTCTGCTTTGCTCTGCTGGGTGGTAGAGGAGCTGGTTTTCTGTGAATGAGTAAATCTCTCTGCAGCTGCCTCATCTATGCCACTCACTGCAGGCTTAGGTTGCTTTACAAGTACTGGTGAAAACACATCACTAGATCGAGAAGGTGACACACATTCTGTTCTCGAGCAGAAAAGGACTTCAGACGTGCTGTGTGTAAGGACGTTCAAAATTGGTGCTGTAAGACCATGATGCCTCAGTAAGAGACAGCTGTGACACTAAGACACCTGGCAGATATCACTGGTAAAACTAGCTGTTCATGCTTCTAACATGATCCAGTTTTTGCTCTGGGGATGAGAGAGTTAGTTAGAATCAAGTGACAACTGATACATACCCAGCCATCATGTCACTTAGTGTGCAGGACTTAACAACACAGTAGAAAAACATGGGGAAAGGTGTACAGCAAAACTAGAAAGAAAAATAAGTAAATACCACAAGGAAAGTCTGTTCATCTTTGTTGCTTCTCTATCAAAGCAAGGAACATAATCCCAATATATGTCTGATAAGATTGAGGCTGAGAGATTTCCTTTCAGAGACAGGAGATTCATCAGCCTTCAGTGACACACAGGGCAAGCACATGCAACCAGTCCCACAACCCAAGAAATACACATTTTCCTAGAAAGCTCTTTATAGAGGGAACATTAATGTTGTCACCAACTCAGAGTAAACATAAACCTGGATCTGAATTTCAGACATATAATTTAAGCATATAACTTAAGCTCCAAACACAGGGCTTCATTTTGCCATTTGATAGTAATCGTGAAACTAAGGTTAGTGTTAACATTAACCTTAAGTCTCCTATAGACAGTGATCCTGGCACCAAGCTGTGTTGCATACCCTGTATGTTGTGGAATGAGGGTAAGTATGAAGTCTGTCTTTCTTCCTGTGTCCTGAAATCTGGCAATTAAAACATGCCTGTATACCTTAAAATGCCCAGGTAATGATAGGGGGTTTGACACTAGTGGCATTGTATTTAGCTAATTTTTATTCACATCCACGAAGTTGTCAGTGAGGGCACAACAGTGCCCTAATTCAGCTCTAATGTCATGCAACTGCTATTTTGTTGCAGATACCATTGACAAGAAAAAGGCTTGCTGCTCAATCTCTCCAAAGAGGAAAGAAACCTAAGTTACAGCCTCTAAAGCCAGAGGAGGAAAGAGATCCTAATTTCAGCCACATTTTTGACACCAGTCACGTAGGCACACGCTGTTATGGAATTTCTCTCCCTGCATGATTTCCTTTGTGGTAGGTGCAGAATTTGATACAGAGAGGATGGTATTAGGGACAGTTGGTTTGAGTGAAGAACTAAACACATGATGACAACCAAAAGGCAATGGTTAGAATTAAGAATAAAAAATGTGTTAACAGACTGATTCTAACTAGTAAGGAGTTAATCTGAAAAGTGGGTGGTTTCTTCTGCTTTCAGGTCTACAACAAAGACAAGAACCTTGAAAATGCATTCCTGCTTCTCTGGGTTTAAAACTGTATGGATTAAATAAAAAATCTAGTTTTACGGAAACCCCAATGGTCAGAAGCTATGTTTAGAGCACAGGTACTGTCAGTGTGGTGCAGGGGCTTCTGGCTGCTCATCTGCTTGGAAGTCTTGGAGTGGTCCAAGTTGGGTTAGACTGTACAGAATTCGTGTCACCTAGACATAGGCTGCCAGTCTGATTTATTAGCACTAAAGAGGCCCCAATGTTATCATCTCCTGGCCCCTCATCCCAGGGAATCTGTGGTGGATGGCAGAAAGTCCTGCCTTCCTTTCTGCAAACCATTCTATCATCTACTCAGCTCAGAGCATAATATGGCCTCTGATTATTTTCTTGGCCTTGAACTGCATGATTCATGAACTGTTTAATAAAGATGATGTGTATGCAAGCTGATAAAACTAAATGATTAACCACAAAAGCATAATATTGCCAAGTTATGTCACATACACTTGTTGAAGTCAGTGCATGTGATGTATTTGTTTCAGCTTTGCAGCTTGCCAGGTCCCCCTTTTGGGGCCCTAAGCCTCATCCTAAGCCTCTTGTTCATGCCTCAGCAGTCTGGAGAGCCCAGGACCTGTTCCTGAGAGGTGTTCCTCTGCTCTCAAAACTGCTCACAGGAGCAGCCTTTCCCACAAACCCCCTTTTCACTCTTCAGCCTTTGACCATAGCCATAGCACATCCATTCAGAAAGCATCACCGAGGCTGTAAGATACGTGGCTGAACTGCTGAGGAGACAGGGAACATGTCAGCGGATGGGTTTTCCACAGAATTTTTAGACACGCCTTCGCTTTGCATCTCCATATCTAAATTGAGCTATTGGAGAAAATTGTCCCTTACTGTGCCTTCTTTGAAAATTGCAGACACTGAATCAGATGAGAATCAGAATTGCAGACAGCTGATGAGGAGAGCTTTTTTATTTTTAGGCAGACAAGAACAAGTTAAAGTCTGTAGTGTAAAGCTAAACAGAGCATCTCTGAACCTGGTCAGATGCAGACACATTCCTCTGCTCCTTTCCAATGTTAAGAAGTCAGGGCTATTTCTTCGTGAACTAGCCAGTCCTCAGATACCCACAGGGATTCTCTTACTGCAGGCTTTAAACCTGATAACCTCGCAGCTTCTGCAAGGTATATGCAACGTACAAAACCCAGAGACACATTTCCCTTCCCATACCACCATTCTGATGGCAATTTTTATCATTTGTAAATATTTCTTCATGTATACCTTTATGCGCGTGTGTGTGTGTGTCTGCATATTCCATCCAAATTAACTTTTCCTCAGCATCAAGAAGTTTATCTCTGATTGCTAAATAGCCTGTCAGACCAAATTATATAAATGTATCTACTATATATACAGATATAGTCTCACATACCTTTTTTGTATATATTTAAAATGGGATTGCTCCCCTAATTTCTCACGTATAGCACGATCTTCCTTTAAAAATGCCTATACATATCCCAGTTTCTGTTAATGGCTAGGCTGCTATCATGTTGAAACCACGACTTGAAGTGTTCCCCAAAGTTCATCTCCTTGAGTCTTTGTGCTTTTATCTTTTTTGGCTCCTGCCTTGCACATTAAACCTAAAGCACGGAAGATAGACATGGCATCTTACACAGGGATTCTTGGTTCACAAATAGGTTCTAATCATGATGTTAAAAATAACAAATGAATATTTCTTTAGCCAATTTATTCCTCATGCCTTTGAAAGTGAGGTCTTGCTTTTCAAAAAGGAAAGAGTCATTAGGCCAAAAGAAAGAAAAGATAATGTGCCAGATCATTTTGCAAACCAAAAAAAGTGGCATTCTCAGAAGGAAGATTTATTCTCATATGACAGACTGAGTGTTTCATGCTGCCTAAAATGAAAATTAAGTAGATTAATTTCCAAACAAAGAAAATAAATAAAAAATAAAGCCGCCTTTGGTTTCAACAATTTTGCCCAAGTTTCAATTGTTCCATTCTGTGAAATTGCTGGGCCCTTGCAGTTCAGCTGCAGACTATGTTAGGAGTGAACATGCTGAGCATCTTTGAATATCAAGTCCATAAGGTCCCCTTTGAGATCAGATATATAACAGAATAGGAATGGTAATGTAACAAGTTATATTCCTTCTTTGAAAAAAAGGGTATCTCGCAGAACCTGTTTGGCAAGCCAAAACATAAGAAGCTTTATTTGTTGTCTTAGCTGTTGTTCCCTCTTGGATCACAAAGAGCTACTGTGGAGTATTCTTACATTTTCTATTTATCCCCTTTTCAGTCACCCAAAAAATAGTTTGGATTTGAACTACCTGAAAATAATGCAATGTATAATTCACTGTAAATTCCTATACTATCCAGGAATTTTGCTTGTCTAGTTAGCTGTCTTTTCATCAAGTGTGTTAATTGTCACAGTTTAAAGCTGGGCTGGCTATTAACCAGGTGGCAGATGCTCTCTGTTAACCCTCTCCCCCCACACCCAAGGGAAAGGGAAAAGGGAGAGAGACTTATGGGTTAGAAAGTTAAAACAGTTTTAATAAACTATAATAATGAAAAAGAGTATAATAACAATAATAATAGAAATAATCAAATATATACACATATATACACATATATACACATATATACACATATATACAAAGCCAAGACTGAGAGCTTGGAAATCCTCCTCAGGCAGAGTTGCTCCCCCAGCACAGGCAGAGGGGAAAATGCAGTACCTCCCCCCAGCACAGGCAGAGGGGAAAATGCAGTAGCTCCCACTGCCATCACACCTGCAGGCTTTTAACTGGAAACTGGCAAAGCTGGTACCAATCAGTGGGAGACAGGAGGGCCCCTCCCTCCTGGGCCCCACCTCCAGGAGGCAGTGGGCTAGTGATAAATAGGAAAGTGAGAATGACATGTATGGGATGGAATACCTCGTTGGTCAATCTTGGGTCACCTGCCCTGTCTGCTCCTCCCTGCAGGTGCGACCCCCCTTCGGCTCTTCACTCATAAGCAGTGAGGAATTTAGCAGTGACCTTGGTTTCTCTAAGACTAATTGGCCTGGTTTGGGCCAAACCAGGACATTCCACCCCTTATTCCATACCATTCACGTCATACTCAGATCACCACTACCTTTTCATTTTCAAATATATATACACATATCACTAGTTTATGATTCATCTCTATACAAAAAGTTCATTAAGTTCATTTCGTTCAGGATTGTGGGTTTCCATCTGGCTAGCAGTCTCTCAGCAGTCTCTCTGGCTAGCAGTCTCTCTTTCGTCATGGTTCGTGCCCACGGGTTGCAGGTTAAAGATGTCAGACTCGAGGAGGTTACTGAACGCCACTTGATGAAGCTAGCTCCGGTCTCATCACCACTGTCTTAACCTGAAAGACACTTATGCAGCAACAACATACAGTTCAGACTTAAGTAGTCTCACCCAGAATCAGATCACCTTCAGGGACACATCGGACTTCACCATCTTGCAACATCACCCACCAAGTACATCCAGGTCCCTGAGCAAAAGCAATCCCACGAATGGGTTTACCTTTGCCCGTTACAGGAAGAATCCAGACAGTTTTTCCCAATAGATTCCTTTCATGTACCACAGGGACTTTATCTCCTTCTACTGTATGTAGAAGGTCTGACTGAGCAGGGCCAGCTCGATTGATAGATCCCCTGGTGTTAACTAACCAGGTAGCTTGTGCCAGATGTTTATCCCAGTTTTTAAAGGTTCCACCCCCCATTGCTTTCAGGGTAGTTTTTAACAGCCCATTATACCGTTCAATTTTCCCAGAGGCTGGTGCATGATAGGGGATGTGATATACCCATTCAATGCCATGCTCTTTGGCCCAGTTGTCTATGAGACTGTTTTTGAAATGAGTCCCGTTGTCCGACTCAATTCTCTCTGGCGTGCCGTGTCGCCACAAGATTTGCTTTTCGAGGCCCAGAATAGTGTTCCGGGCAGTGGCATGGGGCACAGCATATGTTTCCAGCAATCCGGTGGTCGCCTCCACCATGGTAAGCACATAACGTTTACCCTGGCGGGTTTGAGGGAGTGTGATATAGTCAATTTGCCAGGCCTCCCCATATTTATATTTCAACCACCGCCCCCCATACCACAAAGGTTTTAACCGTTTGGCTTGCTTAATTGCGGCGCATGTTTCACAATCATGGATAACCTGTGCAATAGAGTCCATGGTTAAGTCCACCCCTCGGTCACGAGCCCATCTGTATGTTGCATCTCTTCCTTGATGACCTGAAGTGTCATGAGCCCACCGAGCTAAAAATAGTTCACCTTTGTGTTCCCAGTCCAAATCTATTTGGAACACTTTAGCAGCTTGATCCGCTTGTTGGTTGTTTCGATGTTCCTCAGTTGCCCGACTTTTAGGTACGTGAGCATCTACATGACGTACCTTCACGACTAGTTTCTCTAGCCGAGCAGCAATATCTTGCCACAATTCAGCAGCCCAAATAGGTTTCCCTTTGCGCTGCCAGTTGCTTCGCTTCCACTGCTTTAACCACCCCCACAAGGCATTTGCCACCATCCATGAGTCAGTATAAACATACAGCCTTGGCCACTTTTCTTGTTCAGCAATGTCTAGAGCCAGCTGGATGGCTTTTACCTCTGCAAATTGACTTGATTCACCTTGTCCTTCTGTGGCTTCTGTGACTCGTCGTATGGGACTCCATACAGCAGCTTTCCACTTCCGATGCTTTCCTACAAGACGGCAGGATCCATCGGTGAACAGGGCATACTGCTTCTCATCCTCTGGTAATTCATTATATGGTGGGGCTTCTTCAGCACGTGTCACCTCCTTTTCTGGTGGCATTCCGAAGTCTTTGCCTTCTGGCCAGTCCATGATCACTTCTAAGATTCCTGGGCGATTAGGGTTTCCTATTCGAGCCCTCTGCGTAATTAATGCAATCCATTTACTCCACGTCGCATCAGTTGCATGATGGGTAGTGGGAACCTTACCCTTGAACATCCAGCCTAGTACTGGTAATCGAGGTGCTAGGAGAAGTTGTGCTTCAGTACCAATTACCTCTGAAGCAGCTCTAACTCCTTCATACGCTGCCAGTATCTCTTTTTCAGTTGGGGTGTAATTGGCCTCGGAGCCCTTGTATCCTCGACTCCAAAATCCTAGGGGTCGACCTCGAGTCTCCCCTGGTACTTTCTGCCAGAGGCTCCAGGTAGGACCATTGTCCCCAGCTGCGGTGTAGAGCACATTTTTAACATCTTGTCCCGTTCGGACTGGTCCAAGGGCTACTGCATGCACAATCTCTTGTTTAATCTGTTCAAAAGCCTGTCGTTGTTCAGGGCCCCACTGAAAATCATTTTTCTTTCTGGTCACCTGATAAAGAGGGCGTACAATCTGGCTGTAATCTGGAATATGCATTCTCCAGAAACCCACAACGCCTAAGAAGGCTTGTGTTTCCTTTTTGTTAGTTGGTGGGGACATAGCTGTTATTTTGTTGATCACCTCTATCGGGATCTGGCGATGCCCATCTTGCCATTTAATCCCTAAAAACTGGATCTCCCGGGCAGGCCCCTTGACCTTGCCTCTTTTTATGGCAAAACCAGCTTTCAGAAGAATTTGGATTATTTTCTCCCCTTTGTCAAAAACTTCTGCTGCCGTATCACCCCACACAATGATGTCATCAATATATTGCAAATGTTCTGGAGCTCCACCCTTTTCTAGTGCAGTCTGGATCAGTCCATGGCAAATAGTAGGACTGTGTTTCCACCCCTGGGGCAGTCGATTCCAGGTATACTGGATACCTCTCCAGGTAAAAGCAAACTGCGGCCTGCACTTTGGTGCCAAGGGAATAGAGAAAAATGCATTAGCAATGTCTATGGTGGCGTACCACTTGGCTGCCTTTGACTCCAGTTCATATTGAAGTTCTAGCATGTCTGGCACAGCAGCACTCAGCGGTGGCGTAACTTCATTTAGGCCACGATAGTCCACAGTTAATCTCCATTCTCCATCAGACTTTCGCACTGGCCATATAGGACTATTAAAGGGTGAGCGAGTCTTGCCAATCACTCCTTGATTTTCTAATTGTCTAATCAGTTTATGAATGGGGATCAGGGAGTCTCGATTGGTACGATATTGTCGTCGGTGCACTGTGGCAGTAGCAATTGGCACCTGTTGCTCTTCAACCTTCAGCAACCCCACAACAGAAGGATCTTCTGAGAGGCCAGGCAAGGTAGACAGCTGTTTAATGTCCTCAGTCTCTACAGCTGCTATACCAAAGGCCCATCTATACCCTTTTGGGTCCTTGAAATACCCTCTCTTGAGGTAGTCTATGCCAAGGATGCACGGAGCATCTGGGCCAGTCACAATGGGGTGCTTTTTCCATTCATTTTTAGTTAGGCTCACTTCGGCCTCCAATACAGATAACACTTGAGATCCTCCTGTTACTCCTGAAATACTGATAGGTCTGCCCCTTTATGATCCGATGGCATTAGGGTGCACTGTGCACCAGTGTCTACCAGGGCTCGATACCTTTGTGGTTTTAATGTGCCAGGCCATCGAATCCACACAGTCCAATAAATCCAGTTGTCCCTCTCCTCCACCTGGCTGGAGGCAGGGCCCCCCTAATTAAGAAATGGATTCATGCTGCTCACAGGGACTGGACCTTCATTTCTCCTATTCACACTTGGGAAAAAGTGATTTGAGGCCCATCTCCCCTGACTGGGGTCCTGCTCACTGGTAACTGGAGCAGCCATCCTCCTAGAAAAATTCTCTCTGGTATTTCTTTTAGCTTGCAACTCACGTACTCGTGCCTGTAGGGTACTGGTAGGTTGTCCATGCCTTCTGCTCATGTCCTCCCCATAACCACGCAGGGCAAACCACAGGATACCTCGTGATGTGTTCCGTTTCCTTTGAGCTGGTCCTGTAGGAGAACGTTTTCTCTTAACAGCTGCAACACGCGCCTGTGTAGGTAGAGAGTCAAGTTTATTCTCGATCATGGACAGTTTGTCTGACAGTTGTTTAAATGAGTCCTTGTTCTCCTTAGTCAGTTTTTCCACAGCCGAGATGCGTGCCTGCAGTGGGGAAGAAATACTATCTTCATACTGTCGCATACAGTTAGCCATTTCGCCCACAGTAGATCGTGCCATAGCATCTTCGCCCCATACTAATATTGACAATGTATGGGTATATGTCGGTGGAGCATTCTTCACAACCTTCCGGAACATGGATCGGTTGCATTCCACTTCATCAGGATCTACAGGATCTACAATTTCCCGTGGGTGTCTATAAATGATCTCTTGCACAGCCAGTTCTCTAAGGTAGTTAATACCTTTTTCTATAGTGGTCCATTTGCTTAGGTGACTCATAACATCATCTTTATAGGGATACCTGCTCTTTACAGCTGACAAGAGTCGCCTCCAGAGACTGACAGTGTTTGACTTTCTTGCGAGCGCCTTATCAATACCACCATCTCTGGACAGGGATCCCAACTGTCTGGCTTCTCTGCCATCTAATTGCATGCTGTCTGCCCCATTATCCCAGCATCGGAGCAGCCAGGTAGTAATAGGTTCACTGTCATAACGGCTGAAGTCTTTCCTTATATTTCTCAGGTCCTTCAGGGATAAGGAGTGGTAGGTTATCTCTACGTCCGAGTCCTCTTGTGATAGTTCTGCTTTAGAAGGACCTTTCTTCTGTGATGGGTCTGCTTTAAAAGGACGATCGAGGAAACCCCCATCTGTGTTGGGCCCTAACTCTGCCTGAGAAGGGCCCTCACCTGGGTCATATGATGGCTCTGCCTTAGAAGGCTCTGAGTCATCATCCTTCACTTCACGAGCTGATTTCTTTTGGTATTTCTTCCTGGTTACAGGAGCAATTGGTACAGATTCGATAGATGCTGGGGTCTGAGTAGATGCAGTGGCTGTCGTGGGAGTGCTGAGAGTCTGAGTAGCTGCAGTGGCCATCTTGGGGGGTGTAGCAGCTGTGGTACAGGCTGCCGAGGTTTCAATGGGTTTAGTGGCTGTATCGGCAGTACACACTGTAGGATCTGAGGCTGTAGCGGCAGTACACACTGTAGGATCTGAGGTGGCTGCATAACACCTACAACTGTCCCTGCACCGATATTTAATCTTATCCCACATCAGAAACACATTCAGGACAACCAAAAATAAAAACATGCCACCTAGACAGCACCATCCTAATTTCGCAAAATCTAGTGGAATCAGCTTGGCAGAAAAGGAGAAGGTACTATTTCCCAAAGTAAAATTGGAAGTGTAATCATTAACAGAATCAGCTAAAGGGCGCCTGGAGTGTGCAGATGAAGTTGCTGCTACTGATTCGCGATTAAAGCTCCCCATCATTGTGTCATAGAGATAAGAGATCGGAATATTAACTGCCCAGTTTATCACAGCATAAATCAGTATCAAACCCCATACCAAAACAATACATTTCGACCAGCGCCCACTGCTAAAATGCATGTAAACATTCATAAGAAGCAAGCAATAACACAGTGCCCACGGCAGGTAAGGCATCATTGCAATACTCAATTGTGAAAGAAACTCCATAAAAAGATGAGATAACACAGCATTCAAAAATGACATCACCATCTTCACTATCTGTTTTAACTTTCCAACCCCTCATAAATCTCAAAGGAAGAAATCTGATATTCTCTCAGCTGAGCTCTCCAGGTCTCCTCCCACCAGAGCCAGGATTCAACTTATCAGAGCAACCTGTTGGAGCTTCTCTCGAACCCCCACCCAGTTATTTTTTGGGGTGAAAAAAAGGAAAATA
Organism: Nyctibius grandis; assembly: GCF_013368605.1. NCBI lineage: Eukaryota > Metazoa > Chordata > Aves > Nyctibiiformes > Nyctibiidae > Nyctibius > Nyctibius grandis. Next base: position 23,688,975 of record NC_090664.1, on the reverse strand, counting down.
ACAAATGGCTGTCAACACCACTTTAAATTTCTTGAAGGAAAGTGTGTTACTGAGTTTAATTTAAGTGTGTTACTGAGTTCGATTTAAACGCGGTGAAACCAGAACAAACAGATAACAGCGGCGGCAGCAGCGACAGCGGCGGCAGCGACTGAGGTGAGGGCGACATCGGGCTGTAACAGGGCGGTTTTCATACTCTGGGCCCCCCTGAGCAGCAGCCCCGAGCTGCTTCCCCCCCCACTCCGGACCCGGGAGTTCCCGGCAACGAATCAGGAGAGGAGGGGGCGTAGCACCACCCCCTGTGATCGGGTGATAAAGAGCCTCCTCGAGGACAGGGACTAGTCCTTGCCCAGAGGGGAGAGGGGGAGTCAGCAGTGACTGGGTGTGTCCCAGGGCGGGGGAGGCCACAGCCGTTTGCAGTCTGAGGGGGATGAAGAAAGACTACAGGGCCCTAGGACAGTTGGTGAAAGAGTCTGGGGCACAAGTTGTTTTCTCCTCCCTCCTTCCATTTTCAGGTGATGACGTGGGATGGAATAGTAGGATTCTCTCTGTTAATGCCTGGCTACGAGACTGGTGCTACAGGCAGGGCTTTGGGTTCTTTGATAATGGCTGGTTTTATAAGACAACAGGCGTGACAGTGATACATGGGAAAGGTTTATGTCGTAGGGGCAAAAGGGTTCTGGGACAGGAATTAGCAGGGCTCATTCGGAGAGCTTTAAACTAGATTCAAAGGGGGATGGGGTAGTAGCTGGGCTTGCACCACTGGGGCAACGCTCTAGTGTTGAGGTAGACCAGGAGGCCTCCCATCCCCCTGGGGTGAAATCGGTGTGCTCAGCTTGCTCCCTGAAATGCCTGTACACCAATGCACGCAGCATGGGGAATAAACAGGAGGAGTTAGAAATCCGTGTTCGGTCGGGGGGCTATGATCTAGTGGCAATTACAGAGACTTGGTGGGACGCCTCGCATGACTGGAATGTGGTCATGGATGGCTATGTCCTGTTCAGGAAAGACAGGCCACTAAGGAGAGGTGGTGGAGTTGCTCTTTATGTGAGTGAGCAGCTAGAATGTATTGAGTTCTGTCCAGGGGTGGATCAGAGCGAGTGGAGAGTTTGTGGGTGCGAATTAAGGGGCAGGCTGGCAGGGGTGATACTGTTGTGGGTGTCTATTACAGGCCACTGGATCAGGATGAGGAGGGTGATGAGGCCTTCTACAGGCAGCTGAGAGAAGTCTCGCAATTACAGGGCCTGGTTGTCATGGGGGATTTCAACTACCCTGATATTTGCTGGGAGGCCTACTCAGCCAGCCATCCTCAGTCCAGGAGGTTCCTCCAGTGCATTGATGATAACTTTCTGATGCAAATGGTGGATGAGCCAACTAGGAGAGGAGCGCTGCTGGATCTTATCCTCACTAACAAGGAGGGTCTGGTTGAAGCGGTGAAGGTTGAGGGCAGCCTTGGTTGTAGTGACCATGAGATGGTAGAGTTCAGGATCTCATGTGGCAGGAACAGAATAGCTAGCAGAATCACAACCCTGGACTTCAGTAGGGCCAACTTTGTCCTTTTCAAGCAATTGCTAGGGGAAATCCCATGGGACAGAGTACTAGAACGTAAGGGGGCCCAAGATAGTTGGTTAGCATTCAAGGACTGCTTCTTCCGAGCTCAAGATCAGAGCATCCCAGCAAGTAGGAAGTCAAGGAAGGGTAGCAGGAGACCTGCATGGTTAAATAGGGAACTGCTGGGCAAACTCAAGTGGAAGAAGAGGGTGTACAGATCATGGAAGGAGGGGCTGGCCACTTGGGAGGAATATAAGTCTGTTGTCAGAGGATGTAGGGAGGCAACTAGGAAAGCTAAGGCCTCCTTGGAATTAAACCTTGCAAGAGAGGTCAAGGACAACAGAAAGGGCTTCTTCAAATACATTGCAGGTAAAGCCAACACTAGAGGCAATGTAGGCCCACTGATGAATGAGGTGGGAGCCCTGGAGACAGAGGATAAAAAGAAGGCGGAGTTACTGAATGCCTTCTTTGCCTCTGTCTATACTGCTGGAGGCTGTCCTGAGGAGCCCCGGACCCCTGAGGCCCCAGAAGAAGTCAGGATAGAGGAGGAATCTGTCTTGGTAGATGAGGGCTGGGTCAGGGACCAATTAAGCAATCTGGACGTCCATAAATCCATGGGCCCTGATGGGATGCACCCGCGGGTGCTGAGGGAGCTGGCGGAAGTCATTGCTAGGCCACTCTCCATCATCTTTGCTAAGTCGTGGGCAACGGGAGAGGTGCCTGAGGACTGGAGGAAAGCAAATGTCACTCCAGTCTTCAAAAAGGGCAAGAAGGAGGACCCGGGTAACTATAGACCGGTCAGCCTCACCTCCATCCCCAGAAAGGTGATGGAACAACTTGTTCTTGATGCTGTCTCTAGGCACATCAAGGATAGGGGGATCATTAGGGGCACTCAGCACGGCTTCACCAAGTGGAAGTCATGCTTAACCAACTTCATAGCCTTTTATGAGGACGTAACCCGGTGGATAGATGATGGTAAAGCTGTGGATGTGGTCTATCTCGATTTCAGTAAAGCGTTTGACACGGTCTCCCACAGCATCCTTGCAGCTAAACTGAGGAAGTGTGGTCTGGATGATCGGGTAGTGAGGTGGATTGTGAACTGGCTGAAGGAAAGAAGCCAGAGAGTGGTGGTCAATGGGACAGAGTCCAGTTGGAGGCCTGTGTCTAGCGGAGTCCCTCAAGGGTCGGTACTGGGACCAGTTCTATTCAATATATTCATTAATGACTTGGATGAGGGAATAGAGTGCACTGTCAGCAAGTTCGCTGATGACACAAAACTGGGAGGAGTGGCTGACACACCGGAAGGCTGCACAGCCATTCAGAGAGACCTAGACAGGCTGGAGAGTTGGGCGGGGAGTAATTTAATGAAATATAATAAGGGCAAGTGTAGAGTCCTGCACCTGGGCAAGAACAACCCCAGGTATGAGTACAAGTTGGGGCCAGACCTGTTGGAGAGCAGCGTAGGGGAAAGGGACCTGGGGGTCCTAGTGGACAGCAGGATGACCATGAGCCAGCAGTGTGCCCTTGTGGCCAAGAAGGCCAATGGCATCCTGGGGTGTATTAGAAGGGGTGTGGTTAGTAGGTCAAGAGAGGTTCTCCTCCCCCTCTACTCTGCCCTGGTGAGGCCTCATCTGGAATATTGTGTCCACTTCTGGGCCCCTCAGTTCAAGAAGGACAGGGAACTGCTAGAGAGAGTCCAGCGCAGAGCCACGAAGATGATTAAGGGAGTGGAACATCTCCCTTATGAGGAGAGGCTGAGGGAGCTGGGTCTCTTTAGCTTAGAGAAGAGGAGACTGAGGGGTGACCTCATTAATGTTTATAAATATGTAAAGGGCAAGTGTCATGAGGATGGAGCCAGGCTCTTCTCAGTGACATCCATTGACAGGACAAGGGGCAACGGGTGCAAGCTGGAACACAGGAGGTTCCACATAAATATGAGGAAAAACTTCTTTACGGTGAGGGTGACTGAACACTGGAACAGGCTGCCCAGAGAGGTTGTGGAGTCTCGTTCTCTGGAGACATTCAAAACCCGCCTGGATGCATTCCTGTGTGATATGGTCTAGGCAATCCTGCTCCGGCAGGGGGATTGGACTAGATGATCTTTCGAGGTCCCTTCCAATCCCTAACATTCTGTGATTCTGTGATTCTGTAATTGCTTTCATTTAAGCTATTTGATACATTTGATGACCTAGTTCCTATGGAATTCAAGTGCTTTTACCTTGCCAAATTTTACTCCCTACTTGGTCAGTGCCCAGTTACTGCTTCTTCCCTAGACCAATGCAGGTTCTTGCCAACAAAGTGAAGTCTGCAACATCCTTTGAACCAGTGAGATAAAGGAATTGTTATTCTTGATCAAGCTTTGGCAAAGTTGAGAGTATTATAATTTTTCTACGATTACAACACCTGGGTTATTGAAGTTTTATTAGATATAAAATTTATACACAGCTGCTCCTGAAGTCATCAGTATAGCATGCCTGAAATATTGCTAATTCTGAGGATTATTGTATGAGGGACTTGCTTGAAGAATCTTTTTTTTTTGAACTTAGAATCTTTTTGAGATGTCCCTTGCAATGATATTTTTCAGATACTTCATTTCCCCAGGGTGCCTTCTACGAGACATTAAAATAGGGTTTAATTTACAGCATTCACAAGGAAGGTGAACAGCACTGTGCCTTCCTTACCTTAGGGATACAGAAGTGACGAGTGCTCTCATAGCACCAGAACCATGTGCTGACAAGAGTACTTACTTTTTATACCAGTCCCCCATGAGAATAGTCAGATTTTTTCAGACCTAGGGTCCATCTAGCTCAGTGTAGCTGTCTCCAACAGTGGAGACAAGCTGCCACGGGAAGCATGAGCACATTCCAAGTGTATATTACCTCCCTGAGTTTTGCCCAGCCTCCAATCATTTTTCAGTTTAGGGAATTTCCTACATCTGATTAGTTTGTTTAATCAGTAACCCTCACTTTCAGGTATGTGCCATTGAACTTACTTAAAAAAAAAAAAAATCCACCGAGTTTGGAACTCCTGCACGAAGAACTGCTTCCTTTTGTTTTCAACCCAGCACTTTGCTTGGTGGATCGTAGCTCCTTCATTCAGAGTGGACATCGAGCCCCAGCCACACTCTTCTGTAGAACTTGTCACATCTCCCCAGATCACCTTTCCCAGACTGCAGAGTCCAAGCATACATGGTCATTCTTTACACCAAAGCCTTTCCTTACCTTTGATAATCTTTGCTGCCCTTTTCTGATCCTCCCCTATCACTGTCATCCTCTTTTCCTTCCTTAAGGATGAGGGAGTAGAGCTATTTTCAAGATTTAAAATGTAGATAAACCACCTATTTACATAGGGACATACTGTTGTGAGTCTTTTCCTATTCCTTTTATAATACTTCTTAACATTTGTATGACTCCATTTGACACAGAATTTTCATGTCTTTCTCCTTAACAGAGGTCTTATACTGAATTACCATCCTACCATGTTTAGCTCTGAAACCACTGAATGAAGGAAAGCTGATCACTCACAGCTATCTTGAATGCAAATGCTAGCAGTTTGTTTCCCCTGTGGTGCAAGTAGAATCTCTCTCTCTTCTTCATAGCTTCTGCTTAGTGTCAAGTAGCACCATTCCTAGTAAAGCAGAAATCCCCTCCAGATACCACCCTTCTAGTGTTACAGCTCTGCCTTTCTACTTCTGTCTCCAGTCCTGCACAGGGTAAAGTGAATGTTTCAGAGAAAGTTCCCACCAAAGTCCTGGTCTCCAGCTTTTTTCCAGAGCAAAAATGTTTTTGCCTCCAGAATTTCCTACCTTCCCATTTCTTTATGTAGTTGATGCTCATCCGAATACTACTGGCCGCAACCCACTGCCTCTGAGGTTTACCAGATTTGCACTAAGTAGGCAAATTGTATGTTTGTATGTATGTCTGAACCCACATACATCTCTTTGCTGGATGAGAGCATCTTCCCCTTCTTCCCTTCCTGCTGGACATCCTAATTCCAGAAGGACACTCGCATATATATAATATACATATAACATACATATAATCCAGCTAAGAGAAACCTGTTACTGTAGCCATATTTGCTCTCACTTGCCAGTATGACATTCCTGGGTATCTCCTCTCTCAGCCGCTGTCTCAGCAGAAGTAAATTGCTTTTTTGAAGACTAAACTCTTCAGCAACCTCAATGTGTCCTCAGTGAACATCTCTGTTAGCTCACTTTCCTCTGGGTCAGCTATTCTACCCCGGTATCCATACATACATATGCTGGCTTCCCCACAGGAGAAGCACTCATACAAGTCTCCTTCTCTCCCTGCAGGAAAAGTACTTCTAGTGTTCTTCCTTCCTTTCACCTTTCTGAATAGGTGCAAGAGAAGTTCCTAAAGCAGTCTCTTTTTCCCGCTGCTATTTCTTCCATTAACCTCCCATAGCACAAAAACCAAAAAGCCACCAACGTCTTCTGCTCCTGTCTCTCTAAAAGAGCGAAACATCTTGTCCAGCCACTTACGTCTAGACTCCTACTCACTCCGTGTTAGAGCTGGTCTTAACAGAGGAAGGCATCCTTGTCTTGCCTTGCCTCTGGCTTTATACCTGTGGCTGGCTGGCCTTCTCCACTCATGCCCCTCCAAACTCTTCCCAGACTGGGTTGCTGTCCTTGAATGCCCTCGGTTGGCTACTTGATTGGCTAATTAGCACCTTGTCTCTATACAAAGGGTTCTTGAAAAGGGAAAATTTCTTAAATGTGATATTGAATTAGTCCTACAACGTGCAGAGTCGTAAGAGGGATGTGGAAACAAATTTTATCTAAGGATATTATAAGATTTACAGCTGAAAGGATTGCAATACTTTTAATTTTCCTGTAACAGAACTAAGTTCTTTACCTCCTAGCTCAGCCTATTACTCTTTTTTTTAGTTTTTCTACCTACTGGCCAGTCCAAAACTTCCCACAATGGGGAAGGTACCTGTAACATCACAACAATTGCTCAGCAAATCTGCTACCTCCTGGCTAAACTTCTCTGTCCATTCCCTATGCTTCATAGCACATCTCCTTCAGTGTCTAAGCCTGGTTTCCTGTGCAATGATTCTGCTTCCTTTGAGATCTATCCCTTCCTATCTTCAGAACTTCTGCAAAAGTATATTTGGAGGAGGGTGGAGGGTGGAAACAAAAAAATCCAACCTTAATTTGTGATTAGGTAATTTAGATTCAAACTCAGTAGATCTTAGGGTCTAGAAATCTGAGGAGGTTTCAAGGTTTGGGGGCCAGAGTTAAGGGATTATGCCTGAGTCACATAGAAGATCAAATTTTTATATATGGGCCCTAAACTGTCCTGCTGTACGTGATATCATCTCATAACCAGGTCATTTGGTAAGTGTGGCTCCCTGAATTATAAGCTGAATTTTTAATTAGACACAACTATGACAATGGGAAGCGTTTCTAAGACAAAAATTAAAATAAGACAGAAACAAAGGTGCATCTGAAAACAGTTAAAACAAGGATTATCATGTCCTCTATTATAGTGACTATCATCACCTTAAAAATGGTCTTTTGGGAGTGGGAAATCATTATTTCACTCTTAAGCTTTGTTCAAAGTCTAAAGTTCTGAACTTAAAAATTTTGGCAGAGCAAAATTCTTCCAACTTTTGGCACAGCACAGGCCCAGGTGCACTCCTACATTTGTGGAATCCCAGGAAGTGGAAAATTAAAAAACAAGAAAAGACTACTGGGATAACTCTGAAAGTAAGAGTCAGCACAGTGGAAATCTATTAAGATATTTTCCATAGTATGAATCTCTAAGGCTTTTCCACATGGGGTGAGTATTTGGATTAAGGTAAACATCTTGACAGGCTAGAGGAATGGGCCAACAGGAGCCTCATGAAATTCAGCAAGGGCAAATGCCAAGTCCTGCACCTGGGGCAGACTAACCTCTTGCACTCATCCAGGCCAGGGTCTGCCTGGTTGGGGAACAGCTCTGCTGGAAAGGATCTGGGAGTCCTGGTGGACACAAGCTGAGTGTGAGACAACAGGGATCCCTGGTACCAAAGCAAGCCAATAGCATCCTAGGCTGTACTAACGGGAGTGTAGCGAGTAAAACAATGGAAGCAATTGTCCCCCTTTACTTAGCCCTCATTAGACCACACCTAGATATTGCATCCTCTTTTGGGGCCTTAGTTCAAGAAAGATATTGATAACCTGCAGCAAGTTCAGTGGAGGGCCACCGAGATGGTTGGGGTTGCAGCACTTGCCCTGTGAGAAGAGACCAAGGGAGCTAGGATTGTTCAGCATGGAGACGATATGGCTCCAGGGGACCAAAGAGCAGCCTGCCAGGGCCTATAGAGAGGTTATCAAGAAGACGGAGCCAGCCTCTTCAGCAAGCTCCTTGGTGAGATAACGGACATAAGTCAAAACAGGAGATTGAGACTGGATATAAGGAAAAATGTTCATTCTGACGGTAATTAAGCATTGGGCGAGGTTGCTTAGAGAAGCTGTGGGATCTCTGTCCTTCAGTGTTTTCAAAACCCAGCTGGACAAAGTCCTGAGCAAACTGGTCTGATGCAGTGTTGACCCTCCTTTGAGCAGGAGGTTGGACTAGAGACCTCGCAAGGAAACCTGAACAGGTCTGTGAGTCTGTGATAAACATGGAGCCTGGTTAACTCCCAAGAAGACATTCTTGTTTCCTTTTGTATTAACTGCATTTACTTCAAGAGGCTTGCTGTATGCAAGTGGTAAGCAGTACTGCTAGCAATGGTTTACTAAGGATCTGCTGGGAAGGAAAACCTGTGATTTTCAAACTCCTTTACAAAGCAGACAGATCTTCTTCACTGAAGAAACAGGTATATAAGGAAACTCAATACAGTGAAATTTATAGCATATGTTGATTTTTGGACATGTATGTCTCATCCGGCCATGGAAGAGTTGTGCCATCTCATGTGCAAGGGACCATATTCTGCTCTGAGGCATATACAAATCCCCTTAGCTTCAATGGGAATAGCATATACATAGCTGAGAGCATGGTCTGGCCCATGGTCAATAGCCTTCTAAAAGCTTTTTTCCTATTTTTTTTCCTTGCAGTATTCGTCTTTTTCTTTTCCAAAGGTTCTGATGTCATTCCTGTTGCTGCAGTTATAGAGTTCTATTTACTGGGAACATCTTTGAAGTCTAATTAGATTTCTTGAGAAAGACCATGGGTAATCTGAACTACAAATTCACAGGATTGCTTCAGGCCAAAAGTGTCACACAGCATTATTAGACCAAATATTATGCAATTGTTCTGTAAGTCACGCTTTCTTCCCACTCATGAGTTGGGTTTGAAAAGCTTGTGAAATATATATGACAAATCAGAGAAGTGCCAAATGTTCCTCATATAGTCCATTTTCACATTCCCTATGGAAAATGTCCCTTCTCACAATCTTCCCCTTCCCACATTAAGCTGAAGTTTGTCCATTACACCAGGGTAGCATCATCCATGTACATGAAGCTGCAAAGCATAACTTAGTTCATTGAAATTTAGAAATAGTGTGAATGGTATTGTAATTTATAGGGAATTTAAAGTGGATATATGGCACATGTATGAGAAACTCACAACAGACTGACATCCACCATATGTCAGCAAATCATGGAGTACCAGCATAGAAAATTTTCTATACAGTGTCAACATTGGCCAGAAATGGAGACTGCCACAAGGCATAAGAAAATAACAGCAGAGGACAAAATGAGCTTAGGCCTTGACTCGCCGGGGCTGGCTCCATGGACAGGATATCTTCTGTGAGTTTCCCAAGGAAAGCCTCACAAGCCCAGGAGATCTGTTCTGACTGCAGCGTCCAAGGCCAGGTACAGACTGCATCCATAGAGCTAGCAAGATAAAATATTATAAAATAAACACAACTGGCATCTATGCCCTTTTTCCAGATATGCATAAGTGATTACGCAGAATTATTCATATATGGCTATAAAGCTTGAAAATTGAACCTTACAGCCATTCCGAACCACTCCTGGCCTTGCCTGTGTGCCACAGTATTTGCAGTGGGTGTGAAATCATGTCTGATTTGCCTTTGGAGGCAGGGGCAGAGGCCAGGAAGAGGAGGAGACAAGAGCATACACGCACATGCCCACGCTTTACTCGAGTGACCCCTCACACGGCACACTGGGAAGCGCTGGGGAGTGGGGAGAGTTGCTGTATCCCATCTTTTGGCATCTCATCACTTCCCTCAGGCCCAACAAGCAAGTGCCTCTGCTTTGCAGCGCAGAAGAGAACGCAGCATGGACTGCTCTTACACTACAGCAACAACTTGTTTACAACTGCAATATTTTCAGCCCAGAAGATCCTGAAGTGTATTTACAAACTCTAAGTTAAAATTTACTCTTAGTAACTTACTGTTAAGCCATATTCTGTCTTCAGTGGAATAACAACAGTGAAGCTTGTGTCAAGCTTGTCCCAAGATGTGACTGTCTCCACGGGCTGAGCTCAACCATGTTCATCTTGAAACACCACAGTCTAACACTGCTGCGCTTGAGGAGGGGTACTATAAAGAAAGGCTCTCCTGGCTGAACTGCTACAAGAATTTAACTAGAGATATTGTAATACCACAAGATGAAATATCGGTGACACACCAGCTTTAACAGTCCAGCAGCCGAGCAGAGAGCAAGGCACCTCAGTGCTGGCGGCAAGTGCTTGGTTCATGTCTCCTCAGCACTGATCCCACTGCTCTGCCAGGGACGGGGACCCTGGGGCCACCTCCTCCCAAACCCTCCCTTTCCTTGGAGGCTTCTCACTGAGGCACAAAGCAGACGTGACCCTGTTAAGATATTAGGAGACTGCAGCCCAGGGTTGTATGGCCACAAGTTATTACTAACACGCACCGAACAGACTAGGAAAAAACAGTTGAGTTTTCCATGTAAAAACCTTGAACTGATACAATAGAAACCATAAAATGGGTATGTGTGTTTCTCAAGGTGATACAGAAATGTTTTTTCTTTTTTGTTTGTTTGTTTTTCCCCCTCTGGGCATCTATAACATTGCCTAAACTATTGGGATGCAGCAGTAACATTTTGCTTATTAAATAGGGATCCTAAGGGGAAAACTCTTCTCATAAATTTTTGAGGATGAAAACAACTGCAAGGATGGCTATAACTGAGGGAAGGACTTAAGCCCTTAACTGCTGACTGATAGTTTATAAGAAAATAGAGTTGGGCAGGGAAAAGTATGATTATGAGAAAGCTTAATCCACTGTCAAATATTTTATTGCATTTCAGAATCAAATTCCAGCCTCCAAGGTATTTTAAATATTAAACAGAGGAACAGAACAGAGAGATTCCATAAACAAGGCAAAATGTAATATCACTCACGCTAACTTTAGGAAGGCACTCTGATACTACAGCAGTGAATGTAGGTTGATTTCATAGGGGGAAAAAAAGGAAAATACACTAAATACCTGTATATTTTTATTAATGTTTTTTTTTTCCTGTCAAAAAATGGGCTGATTGACAGTCTAAAGTGAAACTGCAGTAATGTTGATATTTCAAAGAAGAAAAAAAAAGAATGAAGATTTCTCAATCTGGTGTTAATTTCCCATTTTATGTAATAAAAATGTCAAGAAGGAGGCTAAAGAAAAGTAGTATTGAGTTTGACTTAACTTTTTCATCTTGTGCCTTCTCTGATGTTTTGAGATTGCTTTTTAACTTGTTTAACAAACAAGGAGAAAGGTAGAAGTCCTAAATTAAGACATAAACTGAATATTTTCCAAAAATATGCGTATTAGCTTGATTTGTAAAGGATATATTTCTATAGCTCCAATAAAACGTGCTTTAAAATAAATTCTAAACCAATGCATATTCATTCAATCTTCCTTGAAATTCAAGATACAATACAGAATACACCTGGAACTAACAAAAAATAGAGTTGCAATTAACTTTGCAATGTTTTAATAAACTTTTGCAAAGTTAAAATAAAAAAGACCTGCTTTCAGTTACTTTATGGGCTATATATTTATAGAAACACCTAATCAACTTATTGTCTTATATTTTCCCACATTTTCAAGCATGAATGCATCAGCTGCATCTAACAAAACTTGGTCTCTTCGCAAGTACCCCTGGCTAATGGGTCAATGTATATATACTTCCTTGGGCAGGGTCTGCAAGGGCGAAACTTAGACAGGTAATCAATGACCCACATCTTTATCAGCAGGTCATCATGATGGCAAACCACATGGCTGCAGTCCATACTTCCTTTCTTTAATGAATATGAGGAAGTTTAAGATCCCAGAAGATACCTGGAGGCAGGATGGTCTTTCTTAAAAAAAAAAAAAAAGAAAAAGAACACTTTTAACTTTTTTTTTCTTACAACTTAATCCTGCAATAGGTGATGTACTAACCTGGGAACAAAGGACACAAACCAATCCTGAGACCAGTGTTCTCCATATTGGCAAGGTGCAGGTTCTGATCTTTGCATTGCTCACTTTGCATCAGGATAGTAAAAGGGAAGGGCAAAATCTGGCAGGACTTATATCAATAGCAGATCCCTTATGTTAATAACACTGTGCTTTCATCAGGTTTACAAGAAACTCAATGTTGCAACCCAGGAAGGCAGCCGCCTTAAGGACAGCTCATACTGATTTCCTTTGCACTATTTTGTCACCAGTGTCAGAAGAGCCATTTGTGCCTCCAGCCAGGACTTATGGGTTGCTCACATGTAAACTGTGTAGCACAGACCTGTCGTTTTGGCATTGCAGGAAAGGCGACATCAGTGTGCCATGAGTAAGGCTGCCTCCCCTCCTGGGGAGCTGCTTGGTTTGTTTCAGGTGGACATGTGCCATTTGGGTGACCAGAAGAACATGGCTTCAGAGCAATACGTGAAAGACACCAGCTTGCCAGTACAGATGCACTCATAAACTTCCTGTGGATGCTGTATTTACACAAAGCTGGCACGCATTTAAGTCTTCACGTGACAGATTAGCACACCATGAAAAATATTAACTCTCCTAAATATATTGCCCAACACTTCTGTTTTATAACATATTCCAATTCTTAGTCCATAGTCACAGTCCTTTTCTTAGGCAGTGGTAGGAGACCTGCGGTGAATTTCTTCTAGTGGACTCATAGCCATGAAAGTTACATTCAACTGCTACTTTTTCAACAGGTAATAACCCCGATAGTTAAGGAAAAACGAACTGTTCAAACATTAAAAAGCCAGATTCACCCAAGCATCATTCTAATGTTACTCTAAATGCCGTTTATAACACTGGAGTTATGCCATAATGAATCAAGCCTCAAAGCTATGCACTGTAAACATATGGTTGTAACTGAATATAAACTTTAATACACACGAGGGGATCTGTTGTTGTTTGTGGGTTGTGGCATCAGTAAAGCTTTGAGAATAAATTAGGGCTTTACAGTATATTTATTCTATGGGCTCCATTCTCTTGACAATTGCTTTGAATTTTTCATGAGAAATAAGCACTGAATGTACAGAATGGAAGGCTTTTATCCACAAAGCTTTAATTCAGAGACACCAAAAAAACTGCTGATTTTGCCTGTGGATTCAGCAGGTCCAAATAACTCCGTGTGTACCTTTAACTCCATTCAAAGCGGGGTTATTAGTTATACTGCAGGAGCAGCCAAGATCCTGGTTACTCACCCTTTGTGCCATGGGCAACACAAGCCCCAAACAAAAAGACAATCCCCCCACATCAGGGGGCTGGGTAGGACCCACACAGCCAAAAACACCCTGGTCAGACCTCTCTGACCTATCATGCTTTCCTCCCTACTGTCTGTAGCAGCTTGTTTATAAACCAGGAGGGGGATGAGAACAGCATAGCAGTGCTGGGGGCTGGGCCCAGCAACGGCTAGCTCAGGAGAAGCCCCACGGTGGAATCCCAGCCCCAGCTCAGGATTTGGGCACTGTAACCAGTGCCCCATCATCATGGCCCTTCCGCTCAGCAGCAGCAGCACTCACACAAGTCAGCCACTGCCCTCTCTGTTAGTGTATCATACTCCTCTTTGCCTCTTTTTCTGCATTTTAAACACTCTGAGGAGAAAGAATTAGGATCCCTAACTCATATGCCTTCTATAGGAGAGCCAATGTGTGCGCTAGGGACAGATGGTGTGCCAGGACTTGTCTTCTCCTTACAGAAAAGCAAGTTCTTCCTTTATGCTCATGCCTCAGGTCTGTGTAGGAGTGTTTGGTAATATTAAATACATGCCTTTTTTCAGTTTCATGCAGTGGTTTTAGGTCTCAGGGGTATTGCTCCTTTCCCCTGTCAAGGGGATCCCTCCTCCACACATGAACTGGTCAGCTATTCATACAAATACTGTTTATTCTTCTGTTTTTGAATTACGCCTATTAAAGAATTTGCTTTGCTGTGAAAGAAGTGTCCCTGGGATTTGGAACTGGCCATGTGCCACCATTTCCACATGCAAACCCTTGGAGCTACTCTCAGCCTTTCCACTGTGGCTTTGTGCTTCTACAGCCTTCATGGCTATCATTTATTTATTTCCTCCTTTTTTTTTTTTTAGCGTGCGTCTGAAACTAGGCATCTGATTGTACCTTTCAGACTTTAAAGCAAATTAGAAAAGCACGAATCGTGGATTTGATGAAGTCTGGTTGCCTGCAGACTAGTGCTCTCCATCCACCAGCAGCCTCCCCATCTTTCCGTGATGGGGAGCTTCCCCACCAGCACCTTCTCTCATGTCCCTGTTTGGCTGGTTGGCAGACCAGAGGCTGAAGGAATGCATGTGCCAGTTGGTAGGGTGGTGGGCCGACAGGCCAGCAACAGCCAGCTTTTGGAAAGGGTAAGGGGACACTGCTCTTTCCATGTCTTGTGTCCCCAGGTACTATTTTATTCCACCCAAAACTGGGAGGAATTTCTACATTTAACAACTGTAGGCTGCTGTCATCTCTCAGAAGTTATTGAAGGCAAATGGTCAACTGAAAAACAATGTGATCATGCAAATCTGTCTTTCTCCTGCTTTTTTTAAATGTTATTTTTTAGAAAACCACTATACAAGTTAAATCAGCAGTTCTTAAGCCCTTTTCTGTGGTTGATTTGGGCAAACAATGGTGCCCACCCACTTTGCAGTTGTCAGTGGGTTTATATCTCCCCATGAAAAAACAGTCAGAATCACAGCTGAAAAAGGAGTTGGGGAAGAGAGGTTCCATACGAGCAATAGACTGCCAGCAAAGCCTATCAAAAGGACACTGCTGCTGTTGCTGTGTATTATTATTGTACTACCAAGGTTGAATATCAGCCTTATATGACTGCTTTTTCCTTGAAATACTACTTGGGTAAATCATAATGTATCTCACTGCAGGCGAACATCATATGTCAGACTTTCGTGCTATGACTTATAGAAATCTTCCCCACCTTTCCTCAAGGGAGGAAAAAAGGTGTGGATCCAAAGAATGTCAGCAAGAAAAAAAAATCAAGTAATTACAGTACACTTGACACCATGAAACAGGGGCCTTGAAACAAAATAGGCAAAGAGGTTCCAAAAAACTCAACTGGTAAATTAGGGACACTTCCATAATTTCAATGTTTAGACCTATTAATTGTAATTTATTTTTGAAACAATAAGTATTTGATCAGGAAGCCTAATTTCATCTTGTTAGACCTTTATACTTCTGCATTTTTAGCTATTTTACTTTTTTTCTTTTTTTCACGAATTTGAAGACAGTGGAGCTGCATAAACAGAAGAGAAAGCCAAGTTCAGTGTTGTGACAATTGCTCAGACAGTTGTTTTGGTTGACTGATCTATTAAAGGAGTAGCATTTGTGGGACATTGTAAATTGCGCAATGACAAACTGTACTTCCTACTTGGTGTATGACTTTGGTTTTCTAGTTTGGTTTATTACACTGTAAATAACTACCTTGCATCTGGTTGATTTGTTTATTCACTCGCAGCTGAACTAAAAAAAACATCCAGTTTTGCAATAGTTAAATAGAGCAATTGTGCCATCCAGTGGCTAGCTAGGTTAACTCATTTCTTCTCCTTCCACATGATCGTTTGGTATTTCTTGTTTCTTATTCAAAAATATATAATTGTTGTAATGTACAATGTTCATTCCATTGCTCCTTCCCATTAATATGTGTAATAAAAATGTTAATTCTATTCATACTTTTTTCCTAATACTTCCTAATACAGTTCCTAAAACTGAAGGCCCAAAAGAGAAGAAAGATGTGCCATATGTCTTTCTGGATCAATTAGAGATAACTTACAGTTACTACACATCCTATCATCAAATGTCATGGACCAATGACAACAGTGAACCAAGAATAACATAGCTCTTGACTCAGCTTGTCTACTGTGCCCATGGACCATAGCAGAACCTTTGATGAAGTGTTCCCAGTATAAATTTTTGTAATAACAACCATAATTGAGTTTATAAACTGGCTCATGAAACATCTCTGTGACTGTTTGAAAGAGGCAGAGGGGGCAGACAATGTGACAAAATAATCCTAGAGTATGGATCACATT
The DNA here is from genome assembly GCF_013368605.1 of Nyctibius grandis. NCBI lineage: Eukaryota > Metazoa > Chordata > Aves > Nyctibiiformes > Nyctibiidae > Nyctibius > Nyctibius grandis. The sequence continues at coordinate 23,672,966 of NC_090664.1, read as the reverse complement.
CTTGCATGATCAGTCTCACTCATTTCACCACCATAATTTCTAAAGCAATTCTCTGGAGCACAAGGTGTGATCTGGTCTTTGTTGCCTGAGTCTGTACTGAGTAGAATGGGAAACGTGGCCATGAGTCACGACTTGAAAAGGTCTCCTCATTTCCAAACTGAAGTCTACTCTGATTATTTCTGAGGAAGAAGGACTTTCCTGATTGCAATATTTTGTTGGTGAACCATAAGCCCATTTTGGGGGAAACCCTCATTGCGCAAATTAACTTTCTGGCATCCATGTGAAGCCTCCAATTTGGACACAAGCAACACAAGGGAAAGAAAAAAGCAGAAGGTACTCAGTGGAGGGGAAATGAAAGGGAAGAGGCTCAGTCGTGTGTAATGCTACACAGTTGCTAGTGCTGAAGAAGGGAAATGGATTGGTGGACTATTCTGGCTCTTTTTCATACTCCTATGTTTGGAGACCTCCCATTGCCCTGAAGCAATAACCTTGTGCAGATGAAGTTGCACATCCCAGTGACTGTCACCTGGAGACAGAGTGCGTCGTTAAAAGAGAGTGGGGGCCTCGTGCTGCCGGTACAGCTCACGAAGGGAAATCTTACAGTCCCAGCGTACAGTTACAGCTTGGTTCTCATTCAAGGGCCCTGTGCTCTCATGACCCTGGCAGCAAAGAGGAGGGGAATGCCCAGCCATGTCTCTCTTAGCAGATAGACTGTCCATTTATTTTCACTTGAGTTTAATTGCAGCTTTTCAGATTCTTGGGCTCTTCACACAGTCCAGCTGTGGGGTCCTTCCAGGAGCAGCATAAACACATGTTGTGACCCCACAGAAAGCACCCTGCCGCAGGTATGGCAGTCAGTCCAGCTCCCATTCTGGCATGTCCTCCCCATCTTCCTTCTCCACTACCTTCCCAACATAGGTGTGACTCAATGTATTTCAGTGTGATTCCTCAAGGATTAAGTATTTCCCAACATATTTTCTTGAACACAAGCAGCAACTTCCCCTATGCCAAGAAGGACTTCCAGGGAAATCTCTATGTAATGCTGTCCTGCCTTTCGGGGACATGAATCACTGCATATCCGTGCCTTGTGTACTCCGCCATGCTGTGATATGAGAGACTAGTTAACATGCTGATAATCCTTTTGCTAGAGACACAGGAAGGTTCTCCCACAAGGAAACTCTTTGGTCGGAACAAAATTGTATCTTGGCCTGAAGTTTAGAAGGTGGCTAGAGATTTAAAGTGTCCTGACTCCTACAGGGCCAGTCTAAGAGGAACTTAAAACAAATTTTTCTCCTGGCAAAACCCCAGCATTTTCAAGGCTTCTTAAAAAAGAGGCAGCAAAAGAATTGGTCACGTTTGAAAGTGAATTGTTTGAGATGCTTTGTCACTGATGCACACAGCTCACATTTAAAAAACAGTGTTTGTCACACCGTACCTCCACACCTGGAAACAACATTCACACTATTATTTTTATATTAGGTAATTATTTTTTCCTTTCTTCAAAAAGGGGGAGAGGGGAAGAAACTTTATATATAATATATACTATATTATGTATACATTATTTATATAATGTTATCCTATGTAATGTTACGTTGTATCATATATTATATTGTATCATGTGATGTTATGCTATGTTTATTATATTACATTATTTATAATATATACAAATCTATTTTCAGAATAGAGATAAATAACAGTTAAATGGAGAAGTTCTCTGCTTGTTCATTTCTTTCTTTTCTAAATTGTTATAAAAAACTACTGCATTTCCAAAAAAAAACCCACCAAAACAAAAAACAAAGTCTATCATCAAGAGGTCAGGAGGGATGGAGAAGCAAGAGCTTCCCAAGCCAAGTTTTTCTCACCTCCTCAATGACGAAACTCTAAGGAGAACAAATGACAATTTTGAATATTTGTGGAAAAAAAACCAAAAATCCTCCCCAAGAGCAAGACCCAGCCTCCCAAGGAAGATCAAGAATTCACTGTTCTGAGGCCCTTCAAAGAAGGAAAGTGCTGACAGTCGTCACTATTTCGTTCCCGCTGAGCATCTGTCTGCCGGGCAGACCTCTGCTGCCCCTCCTGCATTGACCCCATTGATCAAATCCAGCTGAATTTGAGGCCAGGTGTGGGTACAGATTTGTGGCTGAGATCAGCATTGCTGCGATGACCACGGTACAGATCAAAGGAGAAAAATGTTCAGTTTGAGCCCTCTTGAAGAAACATTATTGAATTTTTACTGAAGAATTTTTACTCAATAGATGACCTAATGTGGACTGGGAAAGCTTAACAGTTTCTTACAGCCTAAATGAAAATTTTATGGGTTTATAGTAAACTGCAGTCCTCATATTTGGCACCAAGAGAAGAAAGCAGTATTAGTGCTTTAACATGGCTAATATTCTTGCCATGTAGTCAATAATGAGTCAAATGAAGAGAAGTGCTGGTAGGGATATTTTACCATTCTCACCACACTGTTAGGATTGTCAGTGCAGCTTTTTGAGTCAAATCTGAGCAGGAAGGAGATAAGGCCATGATCATTAGCTAGAGCAAGTCTTCTTTTCAGAGGCTGTTACAGTAGCTTTCCAATTTGCATGAATTCCTGAGCATTAGACTTGGTGGGGCAGAGTTTTTCAAAGGCATATAAGGGGTTTTGGAGTTTTCAAAACTTCCCCATGGTATCTATTAACCAGATGAAACTCAAAGCTGGTCCCTCAGTGACACTTGCTGGTTTTCAAAATCTTACTCCTCCACCCTGGAGCAGCTCATTCAACTAAGTTCCTTAACTGTGGTGAAGCCCCAGTGATTTCAGAGCAGCTGTGGTGAGACTTTTGCTACTTTTCACAGGAACATGCCACCTACACCCCAGAAACCAGGTGCTTTTCACCACAAGACCCCAATATACCCTGCCACACTGCAGCCTTTGAGAAGTTTTGAGCCAGCTGCATCCACAGTAGCTGTCAGGTCAGACGAAAAACATGCACCCCCTCTGCTCCTGGCAGCTTCTCATCTTCCCATGCCGAGAGAGCTCTCCACTGAAGGCTAGCACCAGCATGAGCATTAAGAGGTCGCCAGCACTGAGAACGTGGGCTCTGAGCTGGGACTGGGGCCCTGAGCTGACGTGGTCACTCATGGCTGTGCATTATTAACAGATGAATTGTGTGCCTGGTGACAAGGAGGAGATGGAAGGGGAAGGAGGCATGCTAAACACCCTCTACCTGGTAAACCTGCCCTGTTGGTGCAATGACTGGACCTGCAAACAAGCTGGCAGTCACTGGGCTGAGCTTTCAGCCCACTGGGATGTGTGTGTCTTCAGTTATCCCACTGCATTGATTCCCGTGGGCTGGGTCTTCATTGTTCCCTAATTAAGTCCCTCTACTCCTTCCCCATTCATTTTTGCCTTCGTAAGCCTGGCTGCCCACGTCCCTTCTCCTCAGGGAGCTGTTGGCTGTGCAGACATGAACTCCTGTTGAAGTTAAAGCTAATCTCTGATAGTTTTGATATGCCCTGGCCATATTCCAGGGTCTGCTCTGTAAAGTGGAAACACAACGATGAGTCAGGTTCATGCTTTTTAGGACTGTATGTTTGCCCCATCTACAGTTTATCTATAGCAGCAGATAACAACCAAGCCTGACCTCTTCTTAGGACACATTTATTAGCACAGTGTTAAATGGTCTTTTTCGTTTATCACAAAAAGCAATTGCCACGATACCAAGTTTGAAAGGAAAACTTTGCCAAAAGCAATCATCAGAGATGATTCTCTCTCTTCTTCCAGCTATGAATTCTGCAGCAGTAGTATTTGTGAACTACCCTGACAGAAATTGCTCTCGATAATTAATTTCTCTTGCAGCCTGAGTGGTCACCCCCCAGGGGAGGATGCCAAACCTCTTTTTGTGCTGTCTCATTAGTCACAAGTAATGAGCACATGTACAAATTGCAACTCTCATTCCTAAAACTTCAGACAGGGAGGCAGCAGCAGGAATAAACTACCAGAGCTCAGCAACAAGTTTGCTTCTGGCTGCGCTGTTTCATGTTCACATCCAGATCTACAGCTAGTTGGAAACCTGTGTTCACTCATATTTTCTCACCATCTGAGGTTATGGTAAACAGATTTTTTCCTCCTTTTTAGTACTGTCATTCCACATATCATTTTCCTGCTGTGTTTTCCAGTGGACTTTTCATGCGTGAGACTCTCTTGTCTTAGAAATTCATATTCACTTTTACAGAAATTATGTCTTTACTTCGAAAGTCTTCAGTAATATGGTGAAATAAAAGCTCAGGACCCAGTCAGCAGTTACTGCTCACTTTCAGTACTGGTACAGAGTCTCGTAGATGTGACAGTTCTCTAAATTCTTTCTAATATTCCTGTTCTCCTAGCAGTATTTCTGTTGCTGTGATTGCTGATTCATATAACTGTGAAGAGAAACAGACTACCTGCAGGATAGTCCTAATTTGTAAGAGGCTACCTGACCTTAGTTTTTGACGAAGCTGCTTCCAGAACTTCACGTTCACTCACTGTCTTCTTCTACATCTGCAGTACCACTAACCTTTTGGGGAAGAAGCAGAACAATTACGTAGATAAGCTGTGGACTATTAACATTAATAGTGTCAAAAGGTACAAGTTTTGCCTGCCACATCTGGCATTGACCTTCTTATGACATGGGAAGAAGATTGTAAAGCAGTTTCCTCAAAACTATTCCTCTGTCCCAACCACCTCTGGTATCTACGTGTTGGCTCAAGGTCTGTTTTTTGTACATACCTAACCATGATGGGTCATAAATGCACATTGTCTGGTTACAGGTGAAGTTACTAATAAGGTAACTGATTTTAAATGGCTACAAGAGGCATGAACTCTAATTGGAAGAGATGATCCTCAGTCAATGTTAATAACAACTGCAGATGGTGTAACTGACAGATCAAAGTAGCTTCAGCACTGCTGTAGTTTTCATGGTTTCTAAAACAATTTCTCTTGTTGAAAGCTCCCAGGATTAATTTCTGCCTGGTTTTGGTCGATTTGATGAATAACTATTGATTTTGATGGGTTTGACTTTTCTTTTGTTCTTCGGGAGTTTGCTGCCATTTCATACAGCTTTTATGGGAGAGATTCATGAAAACACCTTTAGCCCATTTGGGGACAACTTGCAACAAGGTCCCCATGCTCAGATGAGCAAAGTGCAAGTGGGGCTTCTGTAGTCATCCAGGAAGAGCCCAGCTGTGGGGCAGATGTGCCCTGGCATGCACCACCACATGTGGAGCCAGTTGGCAGCTGTGCGAGCTGGATCACCAGTGGGGGAGAGAGGACCCACACCCCATGGAGAGTGTCACACCGCGTACAGAAACATCACAGGGCTAAGGCTGTGTCAGGGCAGGGGCAGAGTGATGTGGAAACTAGGCCTTTTTCTGTAGGTACACTTTAAGTCACCAAAGTGCTTTAATTTGGGCTAGTCCAAAACACTGAGAGTACCGGCATGGAGAAAATTCGTCACCATGAATGATACAATGTGAAGACGAAGAGCAAAAAGATGAAATTTTTCTGAGATTAAGTCAGCAGAGTAAAAAGAGAAACAGGGCACAAAGGAGCAAGGCTAATATAAATTTTAGCTCACCTTACTGTAGGAATTCCTAGGTGAATTAATTTTTACCAAGAATTAAAATTGAATTAAGGAAAATAGTAATTAAGTATTGAACGAGAGGCAGACTCCTCTTGCAATTCCACAGATATGCAGTCCTCTCTCTTGCAATTCCCTTCCAAATCATTGGGACCTCCTCTGCCCAGATAGACATTTCACCCTGATCATGTAAATTAAAATTTGTCACAGCCAATTTGCTAGACCTGACCATCAGGCAAGGATTGGGACTGGAGAGCTAAAGGGCAGAGTAGCCTATGATCTCTTGGACTTGTCATGTCACTAGCACAAAATGCATGTGCAGAAACAGGTTGAGCAAAATTTGGCTGAAAATTTGCTCCCTGCAAAAAATGACTGTGCAAGATCTAAGGAAGTTTTTAATTCCAAATTCCTTTTGTAAAATAAAATGGGTACAGAACCATTGCCAGCTTTTTCTGAGATAAAATCACAGACTTACCCACTTGTGGTGACTTAATTGGTTATTCATTTACTTTTTTATTATTTTTTAACAGACTGCCTTAATTTATTTCTAAAAACTAGAGCAAGGGCTTTTGCTGAGTGTTTGCTGGCAGGGTCGGGGAACCGGCAGCACCAGATCGAACACTGCTGCTTAGCAATCCAGTTGTCTTTTGCTGAGGACAATGGAGTTGTGTTACTGTATTTTCTTCACTTCTGTTAAAGTGGCACAAAACCAAACATCCATCCTTTTCATATGAGATGCAATGCACGAAGCTGTATGACTTAAATAAATCTGTTAACACAGGATGGGAAAAGGAAGCACTTAATTTTAGGGAGAGAAAATAAGTAAATCAGGGCAAGGCAGCAATGAAGTCATGACAGGGGATACCCAAGAGCAAGCACTTGTCTAAGGTCAGCTGCAGGGATGTGGCTTTGCTGGCAGTGAGTAGATACGGTCCTGCTTGCCTTACGGTGGGTTAAATGCTGAGTATAAGCACATGTGGAGCTTATTCCCACATCATTGCTGCTTCTTATTGCAGATATTTCCAGAGCTGAAGGTAGTTTGTTTTGTAGGACTGGAAGACCTGCCATGCAAGAAGCCGTCCTCTTCCCCCCCACTGACACTGAATTTATGAGCTCTAAAGAAAAATACAACCATTCATACTGGACAGTACAGTCGCCTGTGCCTGTACAAAATGCACTTGCAGGTACCAGTGACAATGTTGACAAATGCGTCTGCTCCCAAGTATAAGGTCAGGTTTTTAAACATTCACCACCCAGAAGCTGTTAGTCAATGGGCACCTGAAAAAAAGATCTGCTTTCATCAAGAGCTCTTCTTCCTCACTGAGTGCCTTATTCAACAATGAATTTACTCCCTGCCTTGCTCTCCACAATTAGTGAATAAGTTGTTGAGAAGTTATTTTGGAAGGAAAGCTGATGATGGAATTTTTCTACTTTTTCCCATTTGAATAAAGTACAATAACAGGTTTGGGGAAATAATTGGGTTTTGGGGCCAAAAAAAATTGAGGTTCTTTCATCAAAACAACTCAGAAGATGAAAAAATATTTGGGGGAGGAGAAGAAAAGTTTGGATTTTTTTTCCCCCAGAACAACGTGTTAGAGTGCTATACTTGAGAAGAAAAAGGAACAGAGAAATCTATTTCTAAAAAGTCAGCAGAAAAAAATTTAAGAAATCATAATTCAGAATTGAAGAAAATCAAAGTATTCTACTTTTGAAATCCCAGTTTAAAAGGTTTGAGGGTTTTTTTCTTTTTTTTTTTTTATTTGCCCATGTAGTACATGTAGGATTTGGTAAAAGCTTACAAACTTTTTTGTAATGCAGGAAACTGCATTTTTCCATGGAAGAGAAGGTCTGCTTTCTATTTGGATCTGCTCTCAGTTGTGGGAGCTGCCCCAGCCAGCCCTGCCAGTGAGAGGAACGGGTGAACTACGCCTTGCTGCTCCTCTCCAGTACAGGTATCTCCAGCTGTACCCCCAGGCTATCAGTACAGGAAGGCAGAGTCCTAGAGGCTATTCTTTGCTTCCAGATTCTGCATTTGTATTTTAAGTTCAATCAGCAGATGAAGAGTCAATAGCAGCAATGGGGCTCCAGGACCTCAGTGCCACCCAGCAAGGGTCCATACCTCGGAGAGACAACACAAGGCTTGGTCTTCTCGCTGCTCAGCTGTGCAATTTGCTTTCTAACCAGCTTCAACAAAGAGAGCGAGTCCTTTTGTGGTTTGGAGGCATTGGAAGGCTTTGGGAAAAATCCAGGCTTCAAATGCCATGGATATTTGTTCAATACAAAAGTACAAATTACCAAAATGGGTGAAAAGTTTCATTTGATTTTGTGTTGTTCCTTTTCAAATGTAGTCCCATGCATATTTTTAAGTCACGGTTTCTAGTTATTGCAGTGGGCTTATTTATACAGCACTAGAAATTCTGACTGAAGATGTGTTTGTTTTCTAAACTTTTCCCAATACGTGGGCTGGACAATTTTCCCTCTTAGACCTTCCACTTTTTTTTTTCCATTTTACTCATCCAACAAAAGCCGGATAGCCTGGCTATTTCTGTATATACTCTGTACACTTTTTCAGTTAATTACTTGATCAATTTTTACAGCCTAAAATCCAGTCAATGTGAAAAACTAGGTAATTCTGGTTTTTACGTAACACTTACTGTGCACATTCAGATTTCTTAACTCAACATGAAAAGATAAGCCTTCTCTTACGGCAAACCTTCTTTTTCCCTCTTTACTTCTGGGCATCCCTTAGAGGCCTTCCAGTTGATATTAGACAAACTGATTTGACCAAATGATAGCTTCTTTCTTTAAATTTGTCCATACTTTAAGGACTAATTTAAAGCAGCCTGTACTTTTGTGTCCTCATTAAGTGCTGTATCAGATCAGATAGCATGGAGTAAATATTATCTCAAGCTGAGCAAGGTATGAAAGCCATGAGATCATAGTATTTTCTAATATTTTTTGGTCAATTTAATAAGCTTTCAAAAATGTAATGAAAAGTCTGTGAAGTGCATATTTGGAACGGCTCAAGCTACACAAACCGAGGTAAAGTGTCCCAAGCATCCTCTGCCTGCAATGGGAAATGCATAACCTGGCAAGACTACTTGTATCAAAAGACAGCCCCAACACAGCTGCCACATTGACCAGCTGCCACCACAACAATCCTCTCTGCACACCAGCAGCACTCCTCTCCTCTTCCCTTCAGCTGTAATGCCCACCTCTTCCTGGTATTATCTCCCTACATGCTTGTAAGATTATGTGGTTTCCATTTGAAAAAAAGCCCAAAAAATAATTCACAGAAGCATCAGTCCAGATAGGACAAACTACTTAAGAAATTTTCATATATGCTCTTTACCTAACAGAATATTTTCCACAGTATTAACAACCTCAGCCTCTCATTAATCGCATAGAGCACAATATCTTTTAATACCCTATTGCTGTCAGTTGGACCACTCTGAAGGTGTAAGTAGGTTCAACAATTTTTTCTCCAGTAATGTTGGAGACACTGGTATTTGGCTGATGTGTACAATGGTGCGGAATTTGTTACTTTGATGCAATTTAAAAAATGTTTATGTAGTGATTTGGATGCAGTTTTCTCTTCAGATGCAACTTCAGTGGCAGGATTTCTAGGCTGAGCTACCCAGGTGCTTTTAGTGTGGTGCTTCCCAGACCAGCCTTTGCAGGTCCGGCTTTCTCTTCCTCTCAGAAATACATAAGTAGAAGGTCAACTGTGACTATACAGGCTTGGATCACTTAAATGATGAAAGAAGACTTTTTTTTTTAAGAATATTCTATATTTTTCTGTTTCGCTTCAATTGATGTCAGCATAAAGAAAAATCCTTCCTAAATAATATAATTAGAGAATTGTACCATGACCTGCAGTGCAAGCTGGAAAGCACTTCTAACTGGACATCTTTAGGTTGCAAATGGAGGGTATACTTTTCCAAAGCAATCTTCCTTTAGAGATTTAACTGCACTTTGTGATTTAGAAATACTATAAGCATTATTTTTTCCGACAGCGTTTTGGCTTCTCTACTTGCAGTCCCAGCTGAGTCCTTCAATTTTGAGATAAGCAGATATGAAAAATAAACTTTGCTAAGAAGAGAGCCAACTTGAGCAAACCTCCAAAAACGCTGGATACTGAGTTTGGAATAAACCCAAATATATTCTTTTATGTCATCCAGTTCCATTATCTGACATCTGAATGGTACATCAGAAAGAAATCAGCATTTCAGTGAAGGTAACAGCAGTAAACAGTTAACTTTCAGGAAAAGCACTATCTGCTTTAACATTTCTGGGCCATTGGTTTTGATTTGTTTGGGGTTGGGTTATTTTTTTCCTCGCTTGGCTATCAAGGTTTTTTATTAGTTTCCTGATAGTGTGCAGTGTGTCTGCAAGTTCTCTGAATTGGCCATATCGCCTTCACGTGACCTACACAGTGGAGTCTGTTTTCCATGTTTTTTATCTTCTTTCAGGTATATAATATATAATAAATAGATGAATGAGTGAATATATAATGAATGAATATGTAATAAACAGAAAGTTAGAAAGCCCTAAGATTTTTGCAGTGCCAGTGAGGTCTCATGTGATTAACCTGCCGAATAGGGTGTGAAATGCTAAGAAACAAATGTTCCATGAGACAGGAACTGCACACAGTAAATGGAGCAAACCATGTTTTAATGCTTTATATGAATGGTTCTGTTTTGTTCCCAACGGTAAATCAGTGTTTTATTGTTTTTGATATACTGAAACTGTTAAATACATTAATGCCAATTACTGATAACAGCTTATGGACAAAAATTAAGCAAACTACATATGTGGGAGAGAAAAAGACATACAGTCCTGCTCTACTTAAAGTCAAATACATGAGTTCCAAGCTTAGCTAAAATGCGTGATCATTCTGTTTCTTTTACATATCAAGGCCACCTCCATTAATTCAGTAAGCTAGATCAGGAGGTGATCGAATTTCTAAGTAGCACTTATTTCTAAGTACCTCTTGTATTTAGATCTGTCACAGTGCCTCCAATAAGTTATAGCTAAAGCCACAAGTCATCCATAAAGATTTTGCTTTGGAGCCTAGAGATCCACCTGGAAAAGGATCTTGAACCATGAGAAAGTTTCTGACCAACAGGAAAACATTCACCTAAACTTTACATGACATAAAGTCAACTTGCAATCCAGCTGTGTTTAAGGCAGAATAATAGTTTTGGGGAACAGCTGCCTCCACAAAGCAAAACAGATCCTGGAGAAAATTTTTACTTCACATGAAACTTTTTTCTTCGAACAAGACTTCATACTGATCCGCTTTGCTTGGCCAGTTATTGCTTCACAATATTTGTGCAAATCTGCACCTGCTCCAGTTTGACTTGCATTTCTCCATGTAGTGTACAAGTGCATGAAGGAGTGGCAGTACTCTAGAATTATCTTCCCTCGTATAAGAAGTCAGTAGTCTAATCAAGAAAAGTCATTAATTTTAGAAAGATCTCACTGTATTTTATTCTGCTTTCCCTTTGCCAAAGAATTTGCTGTATTCAAAGCTCATGTAACCCCAGAGTAAAGACTGGTTCTAACAAATGTTTGGCTGTGAGACCTGTGCAAATCCTGTCACAGCCTTCAGTTGTCTTCCTTTCTTTAGGCCTTCCATCATTACACATTCTTTAAAAATCAAATATTAAAGAACTGGCTCTTGCATGCCTCTGAAGAGAGAACTGAAATATATGTAATGGAATAATTGAAATATATATAAAATGGAATAACAGGAGATCTCAGTGGCTCGTAGAAGTTTTTTGAAAACATCTAAAGTCTATCAGGTAAAAATAATAAATTTACCTCTGTTGATATTTGATTTTTCAGGAAGTGGTATGCATTTCAGAAATCCTCTGTCTAGAAAACCTGTCATTTTAAAGTTGTTTTGACTCTAAGGTCAACCTTACTGTCTTACAGGTAAGACCCTGTCAACCTAGACATTGGAAATAACAAGGAAATTAGCCACTGGGATAATTTGAGAAAGGACTGAAAGAAATGTTAATGTCTTTTGGAAAACTCCAGCTGAAACGCCACACTGATAGGAAAAACTTTTAAGTGTTATACAGCAGATGTCAAACTTGGCTGGAATCTGGTTCAGTGAAGATAGGTCAGAAGGACAACTGGAAACTGATACTTTTCTTAAGGAGGGGAAGAAACAGCTTTGTGGATCCCTTCTAAGGAAACGTGAAGCAATTCCAACTTTCCTGGGCATGATTTTCCCAGGTGCTGGAGGAAATGATAGAAAATTCATCTTTACTGTGTGTTTCAGACTCCCATTTCTTAAGTGCAAGATACGTCAGAATATGTAGAAGATTTGATCATGATGAAGTAAATAATAACCCTTATCCGTATAGATATTAAATTATATGACAAAGACTTAACTTTTGTGGCAGGTCATTTTATTAGAAAGTAATTTATGATTTTCATGACATTTCTACCCAACATTCACACACTGTCACTAAGGCTGGAAATGCTCCGTATTGTATGGAAAACCATTTTTTTGATATGAAATGGGTGGCAACTTACCAATATTATGGATGACCTCCCTGAAAATAACATTATTTTGTTAAGCAGAAAAACATCATTTTTTACTAGTAGCTCTGGAGTTTTTGTTTTATTTTTGACAAATTATACTAACTTCCAAAATTTAAAACTGAAATGTTGCTCTCCCCACCTCCCAAAGCACATCCCTGTGCTTGTTCCTGGACAAGAGTGTGCCTATGTCAGCTAAAACTGTGGCCTATGACGGACACAAATTTAGAAAAGTGTCTAAAATTTATTTTTAGAAAGAAAATAACTGAGACGATTGACAAACTTATACCTCTAAGATTTTTACATTCTTTTGTCACCTTTTACATCCTTACATCACCTTATTGTGATGTTATAGACTCTGTTCTGCTTACAAGGCTGTAAGTGTACTTCCCCTGGGCTGACTTACAATAAAGCAAAATCCAATGTAATGTGAAGATTGTTGGTATACATCAATGTGGTAAAATATAGGATCAGCTGAGCTGTACCCAGTAACAATTGACTTCTAAATATTGGTCTTGGGCACCAGGGCACCTCTTTTATCTTCTTGTCATGGTTTAACCCCAGCTGATAACTAAGCACTGCACAGCTGCTAGCTCACTCCCCCCAAGTGGGATGGGGGAGAGAATCAGAAGAGTAAAAGTGAGAAAACTCGTGAGTTGAGATAAAGACAGTTTAATAGGTTAAGCAAAAGCCACATATGCAAGCAAACAAAACAAGGAATTCATTCACCACTTCCCATGGGCAGGCAGGTGTTCTGCCATCTCCAGGAAAGCAGGGCTCCATCATGTGTAATGGTTACTTGGGAAGACAAACGCCATCACTCCGAATGTCCTCCCCTTCCTTCTTCTTCCCCCAGCTTTATATGCTGAGCATGACATCATATGGTATGGAATATCCCTTTGGTCAGTTGGGGTCAGCTGTCCCGGCTGTGTCCCCTCCCAACTTCTTGTGCACCCCCAGCCCACTCGCTGGTGGGGTGGTGTGAGGAGCAGAAAAGGCCTTGATGCTGTGTAAGCACTGCTCAGCAATAACGAAAATATCCCTATATTATCAACACTGATTCCAGCACAAATCCAAAACACAGCCCCATACTAGCTACTGTGAAGAAAATTAACTCTATTCCAGCCAAAACCAGCACACTTCTGTGCAGCAAAGCAGTTGTGAAACTTGCCCAGCCCCTCTGCCTGTGTTTGCTTGGATTAATTAGTTAACTTTAGAAAGGGGTGTGTCCTACTCATCACAATGTCTTGCTATGACTGTTCATTATGGTATGAAGTGCACAGCAAAAGGCGGCTTTTCTATACCGAAAGGTAAACTGAAATGAACCCCACTCCCTGTTTCCGTCACCTTGTGTGAATGTCAGGGGAAGGTTCCTGGTTCATAACCTTTCTATCTCTTGAAAACATTAAACATAAACTACCCTCTGATAAGCAGTGATAGTGCATTTTGCAAGGGAGTTTTAAAACAGATAAGGCAGTTAAGAAACCTGACTTAAAGTTTTCTCTCTGGCTCAAGGGAAGTTCCTGCTCCATGCATACAAAATCAGTCTATAGGGGAGATAATAACAGTAAACTAATGAAGGAACCCTCTTGCATAATAATTGCAAATTCTAAATGATAAGAAGGAACAGGAACTGTGTTTTTATTTGAGCATTTTCTGACTCCTCTAACAAACCAGCAGTGCTCTCCCTGGCTATTTATGGCCCCTTTGGTGGAGGAAGGCATTTTACGTCTCTGTCTCTTAGCGGTTCCATCCAGCAATCTGCCTGCCACTGTATAAAACTCCAGCCTATTTGTGAGTAATTTGTTATCAAAAGTTTTAAGTGTAATTGATGTGATAACTGTCACATTAAATAGAGATGAGATTTAGTAGCAAAGTTCAGAATAAACACTGGTCAAACCGTTCACAAAATATGTCTCATCTGCATATCCCACATCAGCCCATAACCCTCAAGGGCTTTATGGTGAAAGGGACATGGTATCCAAAATTTCAGTGTCTATTTTCAATTATCACAACTTTACAAATTTTAATGTGTGATTTTGTAGCTGGAGCTCAATGCTAGGTCTCAGCATGAATTGGCTAGGTTGGCTTTACTATGATTGACTTAACTGATCATCTACTCAGATACTGTTCCCCAGTTTCTTGACATAAAATAAGGGAGATGATAAAAGGTTTTGCTGCTTCACTGGGAAGTTGAAGCCCAGTCAATAATATAATGCTTGCAAAACATCTTTAGTCTCAGACAACTGTCATTATCAAAACTTGAGATACTACTAATTTAGGGATGCTCAGTAACAGCAGCTCCAAGAATAAAATTGTTCCCACTACAAGGAGGTAATGGGTGAAGACTGAGTGTCACCAGAGAAAGAAGGGAAACATCTGGATTTTCCTTTAATGCCCAGGGCTTTTACAGTTTGTTCTGCAAGTTCTTACAGAGCCAAGATTGGGCTTCCGACTGCCTTTTCTCACTGGTGACACACAGAGCAGCAGCAAGGGCACCTGGTCCTTGGTGACCTTTGAGGCAGGGACAAGCAGAGCTGAGCCTTGCCAGTAGCTGCCCAGGAAGGCTGGTGAGGCTGGTGGTGGCAGAAAGGAGGAGCTATTTGAGGTGAGGACAGAGGGGAGAAACAATAGCCCCAGGAACTAGAGCAGGAGGTATCCTGGTTACCACAGTGCCCTTCTATAGTGTGGTTTATTACCATACAGCATGCAACAGAGGGCACGTCTTTTATAGGGGGAGGTAAACAGGAATGACCTCAGTGCAGTGTTTCAAGTTTTCTAATTAGATTGCCCTTCACAACTTTATCACGTTTCAACTAGAGCCCAGACAGCAAGCGCTGCCTGCTGCAAAGTCAGGCTGAGCGTGTTTGTACACGCGCGTGTCCCTGCATGCTGATAATTCACCAACTTGCTCAGCTTTTTCTTCCAGTGTTTCCACTGGTGCATCCTTACTGTTTTATTGTCATGCCAGGGCTGTTACCTAGGTAAAAAACAGTGCTGGCTTCAGCTACTGAGATCTTTTTCTTCTCTTTTAAATAAACCGTTCAACATACAAGAGAGCACATGAAGGAGGGAAGGTGACTTTTTCATAAAATGCAATAGTAGCTCTTCCACTTCCTTTTTCTTTTTTTTTTTTTGGCATTTACTGCCTATGGTTTTGTACACATCTGACTTTTTTTGTCTGAACAACCTAGGCATCTCATGCTTTCTTTGCATTCTCACAGCATTTCTGTGGATCAGGAAAGGTGTATTTCATAAGTTCCATTTCATAAATAGATAAATATTTAATAACATGAATAAAATCCTCTTTTTTTTCAGTAAATAGGAGAAAATTATCTGCCCAAGAACATGCAAAGTAGTGGTAAGAGAGCTAAAAAAGCAAACAAATCCTGACTTTCTAGATCATGTGATCTCTATCAATTGTTTTCTAAAAGATTCAGAGCAAAGTTCCTATTATAAGCCCAGAATAGTGATATAATAACAGGAATAAGGGATATAATGTAAGGAAGGTTTTTTCTGGACTATCAGTTTAATTCTCCACATTCACTTCCTTGAATCAAGGTTGAATCAACCACTTCAGTGTCTGATTTGCATCTCCTGTGAAGCCTCTAGCTTCTGGTGGAAGAACTTACTCTGGTTTAATTCAGGCTGTGCACATAAAAGCAGCTGCTCGTAATACAATAACACTCCTTAATTTCCATATTCATATCTCCTCAGTACTCGAAGTTTCAAATACTATCTTAAGGAAGCTACTTTGGACCTTCATTTTGTAATATTTTTAGGAAAGCTTTTGGAGTGTAGTATTTTGAAGAGTATAAAAATAATCTAGCCGTTTGGAGAATCTTATTTAATAAAATGACATATGAAAAGCCATTGCCTTTTTGTAGCTATATAAAAATTAATTTGTCTACAAAGTAATTTTAAATACATTTTGAAAACTTCCCTGAATGCTACATTTAGTGCAAGGTGCTCTTTCTACTGAAATCCATGGGAAGAGATTCCTTCTTCATGGAGGTGATAACCACCAGGAAATAACCTGAGCTCTATCCAACGCCATAGAAATATTGAGGCTGTCATGACAGCAGCGTTTTGGAAATACTTCATGGTTTCTCACTCCTACTATTCATCTATATGGAATTTTAAGGTTATAACATATCCTTTCCAGTGTTACTGTGATACTTAGAAATAAAGCGAAGGAAAACAAGGTATACATCTCTCCTTGACTCTCTACTCAACTTGTAACTCTTCCTTGCCAGTTATCATGGCAATATTATGCTACACTGGTGTAGACAAATTTCATTATTTTATTTTCTTGTATTAAATGTGCCTTAATGGGTAGGATAAGTCTTGCCCGTGATACTACAGTCTTTCTTCTTCAATGAAGATATTTTAATGAGGACATCAGTAACAGCAAATTTTATCCAACAAAGTAACATTCCTGGCTTTATATAAAATAGACCATTGAAGCAGGAGAAATTAATACATATGGTTTAAAAACTGTGGATTTTAGCTAGTCTCTTTTCATGTGTGTAACCATTGACACAACAAGCCACATGACTTTTCTGCATGTAAATACTCAAATCACTAAATGCAAGTCCATAATATTTAGCAAATTCTTTAGTGTTGTTGATTACTGTAAACTCTTATAATATTTTCAAAACACATGTTGACATGTGAAATGAAAATCATCAGAAGGAATCAACCACAAGCACAGATTCTTATAATGCAAGGTTCAACTAAGTCAGATGCTTATATACTGAGTCTCAGACAGCAAGAAGTACAGTTATCCTAAATTCAACCTAATTTTTTGTTCTCTATGAGAATGTCAGCTAAGGCTAATATGATTCCTCCAGTGCAACATTTCAAAAGGATGCTAGAGCTGAATGGATTCTGTATTTTGCTTATTTTAACAAATAACATGCTTACTGAAAGTTTTGATCATCCTGAACCATCTTTACAGGCTTTCACCTAGGGAAAAAATGGGCTGACATTTGCAAAAACGCCATGATGTACCCCTTACGTTCAAGCTGGAATATAGTTCCCACATTCAGACACATCATTTTAGATGTCAGCTTCTAAAGAATATATCCAGCTCCCATTACTGTTGATGAAGATCTAGTCTATAGAGCAAGTGAGATATCCAGAGTGCAGAAATCGGGTCAGCTCACCTTAAAGTAGATATCTACATTATTGACTAGACTCCTGTTGGCTATAATGGGAATTTGGACATATAGTTCATATGCAGGCACCAATACATAGTCACATAAACGTAGGTATCTATATGAGCCTGTCAGCTGAATCCCATTCCCAGTGTAGGCTGTAGAAGAGCCAAGTGCAGTCCTGTAATTTTCCAAAGAGAATTTTAATCCTCCCCCACTTGCAAGGAGAATTTGTTAATCACCAGGTGTCTAATCTCTCCTGTAAAACCACTTCATGCTGTGTACATAACTCAGTATTAATTGGACCAAAAGAAGGACTCAAAGTGCCCTGCCAGCTATTGGACGTTCCTCCAGCACAACTGCATCTCCTCTCTCCCGCTGCAGCGGGACCTCTGTCCTGGCACTGGGGCACCCTTTTTCTCTGGGAGACTCAGAGCCAGACCCATGACCCACATCCAGCAGAGCAGGAATTTAGATGTTGCGTGTCCCACAGTGTTCTGAGCTGCTAGTGGAAAAGGGCTTCTCGCCCTCCCTTTTGATGGTTCTTAGCATTTCAGTAAATCTCGTCTTTGTCCTGTTCCATGGCTGGACTTCTATGTGCTCCTGGTTCCCTGTTGCACTCTGATTAAAGCTATCATAAGCTTACACTGGGGTCTAGGGCTGGAAGAGAGACAATAATAACTTTCTTGATTGAAAAATAAATAAATCTCCCAGCTCTCAGAAGAAATAACTGGGTTCTGAGTCTAGATTAATTTTTATCAGGTTTATAGGTAGGGGAACATTGCAGAGTGTTACTATTCCACAGCGTTACAATACAAATGGCTTGGAGGTGTAAAAGTGAATGATAAATGTTCAGATTATGTCTCCTTATTGCTTACAGGATACCACCCAATATACACAGAGTATAAAAAATCCAATGCATTCACAGTGATTCTGTCTGAAAGCTCCTCCTGATTGCTGTCTTGGACATATGGTATGAATTTACTTGTAATTTATTAAAAGCTTTTCTGAATGACTTCAAAAGGGAAACACACAGTGCATATTGACTTCAAGGATATTTAGTAATGAGTAGTGCAGCTGGGATCTTCTAATTATTTCCATAAGTATCAGTTCATCAGAATAGTACAACTGGGTCCTAGCGAATGACATGGAGTGTTACAAGGAGGAACAGGAGGCAAAAATCTTTTTTTCCTTTTTCATTGACCTAAATAAATTTGTATTGATTAATAAATCCAAGTAATATTTGAGTAACAACCATTTTAAAACTTAATTTCTTCTTTTTCTTTGAGTTTTCTTTTGGTGAAACTGATCCCAAATAGTTACTTTTTAGAAAGCCTATCGTACTATCATTCTGCAATGCAGCTAAAGATCTCTTAAAACAAAGTATTGCTTCTCTGAACATAAGTTATTTTATGGGCCAGTTAATTAATTGATATGATACCTGAATTCATTCCTGTACTAAGTCATTCATTAGACAATTACGAGACCATTCAGGAGCTTGAAATAGATTTTGGAAGCATAGCGTAGATAATCTGACATCCTTCTGAAAAGAAGAAAGAAGAATTAAAAAATACATGGCAGCAGCTACAGTTATTTTTCAATGTTTCTACTCTTTCTCTCATAACCACAGGCACATAAAGGAAGATCAATGTATTTCAAAAGCTAGCCTCTGATAATTTAACCTTTTTTGGCAGTCTGTTGCTAACTAGAAGAGCCTAACCGTTTCCTAAATCTTTAAGAGCTATTCAGGTATGTTCTTGTGCATACCTTGGAAGCACAAACACCTCCTTAAAAGGAAATATCCTTCATCAAACTTTTTTGATGCCCTTGTTAATTTAGATCCAACCAGAAGTCCATTAGAGTTCTTGTAATCTGTTTAGAAAGTCGTACAAGAGAAGGGAAGTTCAGTGAAAGTCTGAGCATGACTGTGCAGTGATGCATACAGAAATGTAAACTTACATAACTAGTTTAATATTGCAAACACAGTTAGAGCTAAAAGTTCAACACCACGTGAAAACAGTACAGACAGTCCTGATCTAGGGTTTACTTCAACAGGACAAAAAACAGGATCTGTATCTCACTAGCTCCCTTTGTTGCCTAAGCACTCCCCAGTCCATGCAAAGGGTATCCTTCGCTCTTGCGAGCATAAATTGTTAAAGACTACACTGGACAAAACATGCTCCTAAACTCTGCTCACCTGTCAGCTGAAGGGCTGGATGAGGAACTTATGGAAAAAGGAGGTAGTTTTAGATCCCAGTCTGCAGAGTATGAGGATAAGTAAGGTCAGCAAATACAGTTACTTCTCAAGTGGAAGGAGGAGGATGGAGAAAAAGGAGATGGTAGTGATAACTGAGTCTTCCACATGGTACTCAAAAGAGGAGGATATTTAGAAGATGCCAGCATCTTCCTTTTAAGCACTGGGGTTTGACTAAGTCAGCTTTGGGACACGGAGTTCATGCTCTGCCTCTCATCACAAGCTATCTACGTGTCAGCCAGGTGTAATACTTTGTTCCTCCCCTCAGCCCTGTCAGTTAGTCTTGGTCTTATCTTCTGTTTCTGCTTTTTAAACTTGTCCTAGATTAAATAGTATCCATGGAAGGTCACTGTCCGTGAACATCTTTGCCAAAAAAAACCATTCAATTTTAACCGTGGTCTGTTCTGGCAAGGGAAACACTCAGTGATGTGCTCGTTAAGAGTCATGAAGTGCATGCTCGGTGAGCAGGGATGTTTACACTGATTCTTTTAGATGAATAGGACCGCATTCGCTGACCCTTGGGAGCATATAAACATTTAATCAGAACATCATTCAGTAGTAAACACATGCTACCTGTATGAAAGACACCTGTTTGATTCAGTCATGTTATTTAGATACAATATATCTATTTATTTATATATATATATAAATATAAACAAAATCTACAAAATGCTGGTTTGGAGGAGAAGAGGCTAAAGCAAGAGAGAGGTCCTTGCCCTCAAGATTTGACATTGCATTGAGAAATACAAATATTTAAAGGAAAGAAATTGTCACTTGTTTATTCCTCTGAGAGTCTGGGACTAAAGAATAAATGGACTGAAATTCTCTATGTTGCCCACACCCTGTCCAGTGCTGTGCAACACATTCAAAATGTTGTTCAAGTCAAAGAAAGGGGCTTGGCTGGTCCCAGCCTTGTAGTAAAGACATCTGATATTTTCTTCACATTTTTATATGTGAACTGTTGATAATTCACCATCGCCTATATTTTTGATGTGAGATGGGACCGAGTCCTTTCAGAAACAGAATATGCGGTTTCTACCCACACAACTTCATTCATCCCAGGGTTATGTTAGTAAAAGACTATGAAAACCTATTGGTGAATAAACCATATCAGTAGTTACCTCTACACTGCTAAAAATATCTAACACCTGAAGAGGTCCATTGCCTTCATGGTTTCAACAGCTTTTATCCACTTTACTCAGAAATATCCCCTCTGGAGTGGACTGGACACATTTCTATGGTCTACCACTTAATCTGAGTTTCCTTCGCATTTCATGTGGTGCACCCAAAACCCTAAGACAGATTGATTACTTCTTGTCTTTTAACAGTCCATAGTGCTGCGTATGAGTGCTGAACTGTGTCACAGTGATGTTACACAGAAAGCAAAAACACAGAGAGATATTTTTCTAGTCCAAAGTGAAGGATATGCATTGCATGCTCCGGGATATATCATGACAGTGTGAGAAATGAGGGCACAAGGACCATGTTCCAGGACTGAAGAAGACAGAAAGAACCAAAATTGTCCTATAGAAATTAGTTCTTGGGAGTAAACTCAGGAATAAACTATTCTTAAAACCAAACCCCACTTTCAACTGAAAGTGAACTAATTAGTTCACTCCAAAAAGAAGCCTGGAAGTTAATTAATACATACACCATGTCAATGACCCACCCCAGGATATGGACTAGGTAGTGAAGTCATTTAACGGTGCTTGAGATGTCACTTGGAGGACACAGGCTAGAAGAAGCTGCAGAAAAGGACGTTATGAATCCATTCTTGAAAACCACCATGTCCTCTGAGGATAGGAGTTCACTTCAGCATCATGTTTTCTAAGTGCTCTGCCAGTTGTCCAATTTCCCATCTCTTACCAGCAGAAACTTTTGCCAAAACTGTCACCAACTGTTCCACAGACTCAGTTTATACCTGACCTCATGTCTTTAACCAAAACAGGAGATGTACCATCTTTGTTCCATTTTGCGCTTCATTGTTTGTCAGTACAACAGAGAAAACAGAACCAATGAAGATCTCAGAAGACAATTTCATCTTTCCCAAATCCTCAAGGCAATATCATCTATACCAAAATTTTTCTTGTAGACAATTTCTTGACTTGACCCGAAAAAAAAAGAAAAGAAAAAAAAAATCAACAATCTAGATGCCAACAGCTCCATCAGTAACCTGGCCCGGTGCTTAACTATCCATAGATTTAACGCCATTTTCCTATCATCGACTTTTTCTCTTTCTTACTGTAATTCAGTGCCACGGTAGATAAGGAAGACACGGGATTACATCGTTTTTGCAACAGTCTCTCAAATTTTTCTAAACCAAATTGCATGTTTTCCACTACATCAAACCCAATTCCATCTGTCTTTTCTCAGAGGTCATGTCTTTTATACCCCTTCAATTTTGCTTTCTTCTGTAAGAGACCCAGAAGATCCCAGCAACGAATCAGGAGAGGAGGGGGCATAGCCAGAGGCACCACGGGAGATTTAAACGTGGTGAAACCATAACAAACAGTCAGCTGGCAGCAGCGGCAGCGGCAGCAGCGACTGAGGTGAGTGCAAGGCGAGATCGGGCTGTAGCAGCGGTTTCTGTGCTCTGGCTGCCCCCCCTGAGCAGCAGCCCCGAGACCCGGAGGTTCCCGGCAACAAATAAGGAGAGGAGGGGGCGTAGCACCACCCCCTGTGATCAGGTGATAAAAAGTGACTAGTCCTTGCCCAGAGGGGAGAGGGGGAGTCAGCAGTGACTGGGTGTGTCCCAGGGTGGGGGACGCCACAGCTGTTTGCAGCTCGTTGGGGAGGGCGCTGACTCTCTCCCAGTGCACAAGGAGAGGAAGGCACCAAGGAGCTGTGAATCTTCTGCTGTCAGTCGGCAGCAGTGGTGGCAGCGATAGCGACTGAGGTGAGTGTGGGCGAGGGTGACATCGGGCTGTACCGGGCAGGTTCCGTATTCAGGGCTACCCGAGCAGCAGCCCCCGCGTCCCATCCCAGGAGAGGAGGGGGCGTAGCCGGAGGCACCGTGGGAGATTTGAAGGGCCCCCTGGGGAGCGCGAGTGACCCGGAGCGCGCGCAAACAGGGGCGCGGCAGTTTGCGCGGCAGTTCGTGCAGGCAGAGCGAGCAGAGTAGGCGGGCAGGCAGGTATGGTTTCCACTCGGCGGGGCCCTAAGTCCCTTGCGGGTGCCAGAAAAGGCATGGCAACCCAAACGGACCTGCTGCAGAAGCATGCGGAGGTGCAGGTGGCAGGCTGCAGGGAGTGCCAGAGCCTGGCCCTGGCACTCGAGAGTAACGGAGACCTCACCTGTGTGAGGTGCGAACAGGTCGACGACCTGATCTCCTTGGTGGCCCAGCTCAAGAAGGAGGTGGAAAGGTTAAGGAGTACAAGAGCATCCCAGGAAGAGGTTGGTGGGCAGTGCTGTTCCCTGCCTGTCCTGGGGAAAACGGACGGGCCTAATGCTCCCCAGGTAGTGGAGGATCCTCTTCCTCCTCCACAAGGAGCAGGAGGAGACCTAGGGGATGGGGGGGAATGGAGGCAGGTCCCTGCTCGGGGTGGCAGGCGAATCCCATCCCGACCTTCCTTCCCTCCCCACATCCCCCTGCAGAATAGGTATGAGGTGCGGGAGCCTGAGTGTCTTCCTGAGTGTCAGGAAGATACGAATCTTGGTGAAAGACCCTCTACGGGGCTACGTAAACAGAAGCAACCGAGTAAGAGGGTTGCAACCAGCTCCAAAAAGGAGAAAAGAAAAGTAATTGTTATAGGCGACTCCCTGCTAAGGGGAACGGAGGGCCCCATCTGCAGGCCAGACCCGACTCACAGGGAAGTCTGCTGCTTCCCTGGGGCTTCGGGTAAGGGATGTTGCCAGGAGGTTTCCTGAACTGGTGAGGCCCTCTGACTGCTACCCACTATTAGTATTCCCGGTGGGTAGGGATGAGATTGAAGAGAGAAGTCCCAGGGCTATCAAAAGGGACTTCAGGGCCCTGGGGCGTTTGGTAAAGGGGGTAGGTGCGCAGGTGATATTCTCTTCAATTCCTTCAGTGTTTGGTGAAAATAGGAAAAAGACTATGAAAGTACAACAGATTAATATGTGGCTGAGAGACTGGTGCCGGAGGTGGGATTTTGGGTTTGTTGACCACGGGGCAGCTTTCATGACACCGGGCCTTCTTATGCCGGATGGGGAACAGCTGAATCAGAAGGGGAAAAGGGTTATGGCCCAGAAGCTGGCAGGGCTGATCAAGAGGTCTTTAAACTAGGTTCGATGGGGGAGGGGGATAAGACCAGGACAGCCACAAATGAACCTAGGGGTGACAGGCCTGCGTCAGGGGCAAGACCACTAGCCCAGCTGAAGTGCGTTTACACCAATGCACGCAGTATGGGCAATAAACAGGAAGAGCTAGAGGCCACTGTACAGCAGGAAGGTTATGATGTGGTTGCCATCACAGAAACGTGGTGGGATGACTCTCATGACTGGAGTGCAGCTATGGATGGCTATAAGCTCTTTAAGAGGGACAGGCGAAGCAGGAGAGGTGGTGGGGTAGTGCTGTATGTTAGTGAGTGCTTGGACTGTGTTGAAATTGAGGAAGATGGTGAGGATGACAAGGTTGAATGTTTATGGGTGAAGATCGGGGGGAAGGTCAGCAGGGCGGACATTACGGTGGGAGTCTGTTATAGACCACCCAACCAGGATGAGCAGGCGGACGAGGCGTTTTACAAGCGGCTGTCAGAAGCCGCCCTGTCGCCGGCCCTTGTACTCATGGGCGACTTCAACTTGCCGTATGTCTGCTGGAAATACAACATGGCAGAGAGGAAGCAATCTAGGAGATTCCTCGAATGTGTGGAGGACAACTTCCTCATGCAAGTGGTAAATGAGCCGACTAGAGGAGGGGCCCTGCTTGACCTGTTGTTTGTGAACAGAGAAGGACTAGTGGGAGATGTGAGGGTCGGTGGCCGTCTTGGGAGTAGCAACCATGAAATGTTAGAGTTTTCGATAGTGGGGGAAGTAAGGGGGGGCAAGAGTAGAACTTCTGCCTTAGATTTCTGGCGGGCTGACTTTAGCCTGTTTAAGAGGCTGGTGGACCGAGTCCCTTGGCAATCGGTCCTGAAGGGCAAAGGAGTCCAGGAAGGCTGGACATGCTTCAAAAAAGAGTTGCTAAATATTCAGGAGCAGGCTGTCCCAGTCTGTAGGAAGACAAGCCGTCGGGGAAAAAGACTGGCCTGGTTAAACAGGGAACTTAGACTAGGACTTAAGGAAAAAAAAGAGAACCTATGTGCTCTGGAAGAAGGGTCGGGTAACTTGGGAGGTCTATAGGGACGTGGCCAGGTCGTGTAGGGAGAAGATTAGAAGGGCCAAAGCTCAATTAGAGCTTGATTTGGCTGCTACAGTCAAAGATAACAAAAAAAGCTTTTACAAATACATCAACAGCAAAAGGAGGGTCAAGGAGAGCCTCCACCACTTGCTGAATGAGGAGGGTAGTGTAGTGTCAGGGGATGAGGAAAAGGCAGAGGTGCTCAATGCCTTCTTTGCCTCGGTCTTTAATGTCAAGACCGGTTGTCCTCAGGAGACTCGGCCCCCAGAGCCTGAAGTTAGGGACGGGGGGCTGTGTGAACCTCCCGTAATCCAGGAGGAGACGGTTAGTGACCTGCTGTGCCAGTTGGACACCCACAAGGCTATGGGCCCAGATGGGATTCACCCCAGAGTAATGAAGGAACTGGCAAACGAACTTGCCAAACCACTCTCGATTATCTACCGGCAGTCCTGGTTAACTGGAGAAGTTCCAGCTGACTGGAAATTAGCAAATGTAACCCCCATCTACAAGAAGGGTCGGAAGGACGATCCAGGGAACTAGAGGCCTGTCAGCCTGACCTCGGTGCCAGGCAAGGTGATGGAACAGATCATCCTGAGTGCCATTACACGGCACATGCAGGACAGTCAGGGCATCGGGGCCAGCCAACATGGATTCATGAAAGGCAGGTCCTGCTCGACCAACCTGGTCTCCTTCTATGACCAAGTGACCCGCTTAGTAGATGAGGGCAGGGCTGTGGATGTAGTCTATCTAGACTTCAGTAAGGCATTTGACACTGTCTCCCACAGGGTCCTCCTAGACAAACTGGCTGCCCAGGGCTTGGATGGGTGGACTCTTAAATGGGTTAAAAACTGGCTGGATGACCGAGCCCAGAGAGTGGTGGTGAATGGGGCAAAGTCCAGCTGGCGGCTGGTCACTAGCGGTGTTCCCCAGGGCTCAGTTCTGGGGCCGGTGCTGTTCAATATCTTTATAGATGATCTAGATGTAGGGATTGAGTGCACCCTCAGCAAATTTGCAGATGCCACCAAGCTGGGTGGGAGTGTCGATCTGCTGGAGGGTAGGAAGGCCCTTCAGAGAGATTTGGACAGGTTAGATAGATGGGCCGAGACCAACGGTATGAGGTTCAACAAGAACAAGTGCCGGGTCTTACACTTCGGCCACAACAACCCCATGCAGCTCTACAGGCTGGGGGAGGAGTGGTTAGAAAGCGGCCCGGTGGAAAGAGACCTGGGGGTGCTGATCAACAACCAGCTAAACATGAGCCAGCAGTGTGCCCAGGAGGCCAAGAAGGCCAATGGCATCCTGGCCTCTATTAGGAATAGTGTAGCCAGCCGGTCTAGGGAAGTGATCGTCCCTCTGTACTTGGCACTGGTGAGGCCGCATCTTGAGTACTGTGTTCAGTTCTGGGCCCCGCACTTCAAGAAAGATGTTGAGGTGTTGGAGCGAGTCCAGAGGAGGGCAACCAAGCTGGTGAAGGGTCTGGAGGGTCTGACCTACGAGGAACGTCTGAGGGAGCTGGGGTTGTTTAGCCTGGAGAAGAGGAGGCTCCGAGGTGACCTTATTGCAGTCTACAACTACCTGAAGGAAGGTTGTAGTGAAGTGGGAGTTGGCCTCTTCTCCCAGGCAACTAGCGATAGGACAAGAGGACACAGCCTCAAGCTTCACCAGGGGAGGTTCAGGTTGGACATTAGGAAGAATTTCTTTTCAGAAAGGGTTATTAGACATTGGAATGGGCTGCCCAGGGAGGTGGTGGAGTCACCATCTCTGGATGTGTTTAAGAAAAGACTGGACATGGCACTTAGTGCCATGGTCTAGTTGACAGGGCGGTGTCAGGGCAACGGTTGCACTCGATGATCCCTGAGGTCTCTTCCAACCTGGTTGATTCTGTGATTCTGTAGTTCCTATCACCCACATCTTTCTTGAAATAACCAAAATGAGACACAGCACTCCAGCTGCAGACTTAACAGCGCTATGCACAGAAAACATTACTCCATGTGTTTCACATATGACTTCTGTGCTTTTGTGAATTTTGCTTTTTTTTTCACAGCAGTTTGACATTGTTGGCTTATGTTCAGTTTTCCATCCAGTGTACCTCCTAGATGCTATTCTGCAGAAAACTGCCTATAAAGTCATTCCCAACATTTACTTATTGATAGATTATTCCTACACAAGGATTCTTGTGCTTCTGCATGAAAGAATGGCCTCTTATTTGTGTTTCAAGTCCGTAACAAGTTTGTATCAATTGCCAACTCTTTTTATCCCCTTTATCCTTAGACTGTCTTTCCATGAATAACAATAATCTTCCTATACTCAAACTTGTTTTCTTTATTCTGTTGTCATTTCTCTCTTTTTTCCTGAAGAATCATGAACTTCATAATTTCACCATCACTTTCATCCAAATTTTCTTCCTTGATTGCATTCTACTTCTCAGTATGAAATGTAGAAAAGCCAATCTCCAGTTAATTCTCTCACTTCTTGAAAAAAAATTTGTTCCTGGCACTTTCCAAGAATTTAAGAGGCCTTTTTTTTTCCCCTCTTTTCTGTGTTGCCTAACAGATGTCCAAGCGTGTAATGGTTTCTTTAGTCCTTTCCTTTAGCTAGACTAAAGAAACATCATCTTCCTAATATTCCTGGTCTAGCAACCAAAAAACATTGGTTTGTCTTTCTCCTAATGTAGGGAAGGCCCTGGAATAAGTAACTTGCTTAGCTAAGGCAGCTCCTCCTCCCTTTCCCTTTCTCTCCTCCCCGTCTTTCTTAACATTCAGTCCTGTGAATTATCTCTGCAGGTCTTTATCAGCCTATGTCACCATTTTGACAATGTATGAAGTTTTCCTGCTTAAGGTATATAAAGGGTTCAGCAGAATGACTGCTTCTGTGCTTCCTATGATTTCACTGCTTATTTCACTCTATTACTTAGGGGAAAAAAATGTATTGTCTCTTCTTTTATAGAAAGCAATGAACCACATTGACCTGACTTTTTTTTTAAAGGCAAGAAGTATTATAGTAATTACTTGAGAAATCTGCAAATTCTTCACACTTATCAGTTAAGTGTCTCCTAAAACAGATGGGCAAACTTCACAGGAGATAATAAAATGCATTTCCTTGGATTTGTTCTTTGAGCAAACGTGTACTACAGAGAATTTGTAAAACCATTTTAGCCTCAATAAATTCTTGCAAGTTGTTCTGGCTAGAAAAAATTACAATTAAATTGATATCTTTGACGTAAATTTGTTTAGTTAAAAGAATTAGATATGTTCCAGCTCTCCAATTTCCAGAAAACCACAAATAATTGTTTTGCTTGGTTACAGTGTTAGGACTTTTGAACAACATAGCTCAGTCTTTCTCAGAAAGTTCAAGAAGTGTTGTGACATATTTCTTTACTCTACTCTACCTGATTTTTAATTCTTCCAGCACTCACCTCTACCCAGATTTTCTCCATCCATTGCCCCAAATCCCTGACAGCTTTGCAGTTGCTAATGCTATAGTAGCATACATATAACTTGGTTTCAATTAGGAGAATTACAACATTTTAGTTAGCTGCTCCCTCTAAAGAAACTAGAAAACATCTCAGCTTCTAGTTTGCAAGTGTGATTAAAATCCCCAAAATTTTTGACTTAGTACTTGGGAACAACTTAGTAGCACATGGAGCTGCATTATTACCTCATACATTTAGGCGTTGCAGAACATTTCACAGTAATACAAAAAAGCCTGAAGTAATCAAGGTGCATGTCAACAGGTGAGACTTTCCTTTTGCATTTAAAACCAGAGTTAACTAGCTTAACCAATGGTGTAGTTAAGCTTACCTTAGTCAACAGAATTTACCCCACTCTCATTACCCCAGCTGGTATTCTGAAACTGTGGGCTTTCTATTTTGTACTACCCCAGCTAGATCTAGAATGGATCGCTGTGACAAAGAATGGGGAAAAAACTATCTCCTCTGAAGGGCACAGAAGCACACAGCTTCTCCACAAGAGAGTCCTTTTCATTCCCTGTGGCTACTCCTCGGTACTGCCAGTTTGTACAGCCCAACCTGTATCACTCAGGCAGTGATGGAGAAAACCCTACCTCCCCCGCCCCACAGATATTAATTAAGCTTAGGCAGAAGCTTTCTGTTCATTTTTGTATTGACAAAAGATACCTATGTAGGATATATTAATAAGTCCCATATTCATAACCCAAATGGCTAATATACATAACCTATTAGTGAATTCAGTGAAGAATTTAGGATGATAATGAGCCACTCCTTTTATGCCCACCAAATTATGACCCTCCCTCAGAGTAAGGCTACAAGTACTGCAACAGGACTAGAGCTGCTACTAGTGGTTATTAATAATACTACTGTTGAGCTTGAGTACAATACATAAGTCCCTGTACTGCTGTAGAAATGTAGGAATTGATTACAACTAATGGTAACTAGCCCACAAAGCCTACCAGACCTACAGTATCAATGCTCCATCTGACCATTTTGGTCTGGTTTCTGACAAATAAATAAGAAAACAGGACTTTTTTATCTTATTTTTTAAGTCATTCTGGCAATTCTTTTCTTGTGGAATCACAGGTATAACACAGATGCAAAAGTCACAAAGCAACTAACACCAAAGAGCAATAAGTAAAGATAAAGGTCTTTTATAGCTCCTTCCTGTTAATTACAAACCAGCTATGTGGGAAAAGGAGGCGATCAGCTGCAAATAAGGCATTGGGTCAAATACTAGCTGTGACTTTCCACATATGGCTTGTGGGTGAAGGTTGGGTGTCTTGCTGGTGCTCTTCTGGTCTGCTGCAGAAGTCAGTAAAGCAGTAAGCAGCTATGACACTTGTAAAATACAATGCACCTATTATTTTTAGGAGATGTTCCAGTAAAGTTGGGTGTCTACTATTTTTGCATACCATACATTGTATTCTTGTCAATGTTAATGCTTTGCTGGGGAAATGACTTCTCATTTCCAGCATGTGTTTTGGGGGTTTTTTGGTGGGGGTTTTGTTTGTTTGTTTTCAATAATGTTGAGCTTATGGTTAATAGTTCTTTAAAGTAGATATCTCTTCTAGTACAGTCAGTTATGGCTGGTGTTAATTAATGATACTTGACTGTGTTTAATTTTGCTTTTCCTGTCACTGACCACTTTTGGACACATGAACCAAACACATGGAGGCATGGATGAATATTGTCTGTTTGCAGTAGAGGTCTTTTCAGATGCAGTGAATAGAAAGATGTTGAGGTGTTGGAGCGAGTCCAGAGGAGGGCGACCAAGCTGGTGAAGGGTCTGGAGGGTCTGACCTACGAGGAACGGCTGAGGGAGCTGGGGTTGTTTAGCCTGGAGAAGAGGAGGCTCAGAGGTGACCTTATTGCAGTCTACAACTACCTGAAGGAAGGTTGTAGTGAAGTGTGAGTCGGCCTCTTCTCCCAGGCAACTAGCGATAGGACAAGAGGACACAGCCTCAAGCTTCGCCAGGGGAGGTTCAGGTTGGACATTAGGAAGAATTTCTTTTCAGAAAGGGTCATTAGACATTGGAATGGGCTGCCCAGGGAGGTGGTGGAGTCACCATCTCTGGATGTGTTTAAGAAAAGACTGGACATGGCACTTAGTGCCATGGTCTAGTTGACAGGGTGGTGTCAGGGCAACGGTTGCACTCAATGATCCCTGAGGTCTCTTCCAACCTGGTTGATTCTGTGATTCTGTGAATGTTTTCCGAAGTTACACAAACGTTTTTGGATGAAAGAAGAAATAGTATTTCCCCTCCAAATCACATTATGATATTTTATCATAATGTTCCCCCCAAAATTACCAGGGTATTACTGTAAACTACTATTTCTTGTGTTGCTTCTCTGTCTTCTTTTATTGATGGGAGTATTCTCTGCTTGACATGTGCATGTTTTAGTCCAGAACTTTTGCTTCTGCAAAAATGTCAGATTGTGCTAATTTATTTTTCATTTAAGCATGGAGCAGTTACCTGTAATTAGACTACAAGTCCGTGTTTCTCAGTAGGTTAGATCAGGAATCTTTTTGTAGGAGACTATTTCTTACTCCTCCTTATGTTCTTTTCCTTTTTTTAATCTGTGTGTTTGTGGTTTTTGTTTCCCCTCTTTGGAGATTCTCATTAACCTGCATAGAGTGTAACATCACCCCCAAAGGAAGAAACTGGGGGGAGAGAAGGAAACAACTTTCTTCTCAACACCCCATGCTTCTTTTTCCTGTGCTATTGGTTGCTTGCCTTTCTCACGACGCACACCCTTTTTGAACTGTCTTTTCTATGCAGGGGAACTCTGGGGCTTTTTCTTAGCAGGTATGCAGCGCATAGAGCAATGGCTCTGAACCCTAATTGACACTTTATTGCTACTGCCTGTGAATAACTGATAATGAACTTTGAAAAGTGTCTGTGTTTCAGAGGTATCAAACGCTCCCTAGCTGCCAGTGATGCCAAGTAAGATGTGTGGGTACTTATCAGCTCTGAAAACTGATCCAAGAGAGGTTTTGGGGCTCATTCTACCTTCATTCCTCTACTTTGCTATCTATGTGCTCTGTGAGCCTCACATCTACCATCAAATCCAGGCATTTGCTTTCTAAGTGAGTGGGATGTCCCTATGTTTAAAATGTTATATGTGATGGTAGTTTCTTCTGAAAATAACAGTTAATCACCTGTTTTAACAAAAACTGAGACGTGGTGAGTTGTTCTTGCTCCCATTGAGATGAATAAGAAAAAAAAATTTGCCTTCGGAGAAGGAAATACTGCATACAGCTGTGAACCTGGGGGCTGGGACAGTGAAGTACTTCAGCTTGCTGTTCCATCTCTTCTGCTGAAATCTCTTAAATTCAGATTCTCCATGGCAGCAGAAACCAAAGCTTTTCATAAATTTTCTAGAACAGAGAACGCAGCCGCTAATGTGTATTATGCAGGCTTAATGCTGAGTTTGTAATGTAAATCCTGGGTAATGCTAGTGAGGTAAGAAAGGACTCTAAAAAGTAACAGGTCTGATGTGTAGGAATTTGAATAGAAGTGAACATATAGGGTCCCAGTGGGCAGGAGACGATGATGCCTAATAGTGCCTTTTCTTCTGAGGTTCTTTCAGGGCATCATAACCAATATGTAAAATGTAAGCTGAATCCTGTGGGGAAGGCAGAAAAGTGAAGCTTAAATTAGGCTGTCCTGAACTTGTTACTTGAGAATAACTTCAGATGAGTAAATAGCTCAATTGCCTGGGACTCAGCTTTGGGATAAGGGCATTTGAGTGGATGGGAAAATAACTAGGAGTTTATTTTTCATAAACACTTTTAAAAAGTGTCTAATAAAGGCATTACTGGAAGCAAATGATACAGATTCCAATATGTGCGGGTGGGGAAGCTGAAGAATGGTTATTTTTAGGGTTGTGTAGAAAATCTAATTTGTTTACCTGATTTCTTCAGATGGGAAAATAAAAAAAAAAAAAACAAAAAAAAAACAAAAAAAAACCACAAACACCACCCTCTGAGCTAACACTAAACAAGAAACAGTCTTACTTTTGCCAAAACGAAACCCTCCATAAATTGTGGGGAAGAGGTGGGAATTAAATGAGCAAAGTGTGATGCTTAGCTTCTGTAAAAACAATAATGAATTTAGCTAGCTTTGATCTTCATGTCATTTAGAAGTGAGAAATGAAAACACTTCTTTTAATAACAGTTCAAATTTGCCAGCATATCTTTACTCTTAGTTAAAATTCACCAAATGTAGTGAAGTGACTCCCCAAATTTGATACGACCTCGCAGATAGCTTTCATGAGCCTGAATTTTTCACTGGACGAGTGACTCTTCCTCAACTACCCCCTCGCCTCTGCTTATCAGCGGAGTTTGCCAAACCAAAATTCTTCTAGTTTTAGTAACGGTGAGACTCAAGGTGGAAAGAGAGACCCTGAGAGCGGGGCCGAGCTGCTCGCCGGGTGCGCTCTGCAGGGCCGGAGACCCGCGGGCTGTTTCCGAGGGGGCTGCTGAGGGCAGGGCCCCGAAGGCGCCCACCGAAACCTCTCTGCGGGCCCCTCTTCCTCGGCGCCTCCCGCCCGGCCGCGGCACCCACCCTCACCTGAAACCCGAGCCGAAGAGGGCGGGCGGTGCCCGCCGCTATAAAGCCCGTGGCGGGGGCGCGGGTGATGCCTGCCCCGCCGCCTCCGCAGGGACCGCACCGGACCGGGGGCCGCAGCCGCCGCGCGTCCGGGGGCGCCGCGCCGCGCCCAGCCCCGCCGGGGCTGCCGTCAGGGGCCGCGGTCACCCACCCGTGTGGGCAAAGCGTGGATTGTGAAGGTAAGCTGAAATAACACGAGGGGAAAAACCACAGCCAGAAATCTATCAAGGAGGATGTTTAAAAAAAACAATCATTTTTTAATGTCAGGTTGATTATGCATTTTGTTATCATTATTATTATTTTAGCCTTCATGTGTATGTGATACATCAAGAAGAAAAGCCTAGGGAAACTTGGAGGATCAGCCATTTACTGCCTCTAAATCTTGCTTAGTTGGCGTATGGCATAATGTATATGCGTATCTTTAGTCTTTATCTTTATAATCATGATCGTGTTATGCCTGTTCAATAAGTTTTAATAAAACACAAAATAATGAAGAAAATCCTATATTCTGTAATAGATCATCCACAATAATTTGTATATGAATGATCTAGGCATTTAGCATAAAAACCTCCAAAAACAGGCTAGGTTCCATTATTCTAGTTTGCACTGTTCTTAATATCTCACTAAAAGTAGTTATTTATCATGCTGTTAAATGTAATGACTAAAAGAAATATGCAAATAGGACAGTGTTGAGACCGAAATGTAATGAGTCATGGAAAAACCCACAAATATTTTAATGTGAACTCTTTAGATATCTACTATGTCTTAAATGTTTTGTTGCTTTTTTAATGTAGGTTTTGATTAGTGTGATTTTACCTCCTAAGCATACAACAAAGAAGAATAATGAAGGATTTTTTTGTAAATTCCAGAGAAAAGGACCTCGCCGATGCTGGTAAGCCACATGCATGAAAGTGGTGTGTGTACTTGAGGAATATATTCCACAGCTCAAAATCTGAAGGTTCATTATAAGTCTTTCCTGATTGCCGTAGTGGTTTTATAGGAGATAACACAATGAGTTTCCAGTGAATTAAAGCCACCGCCGGGAAGACGTTTGTGCATGAATCATTCCACCATGTTTAACAAAGTTCATTCACATAGGTAAAGTTATTTAGGTGGGTGCTAGCCTAAAGCCACCACCTGGAAAATATTTATGCATGAATCATTCCACCAAATTCAACAAAATTCATTCACATAGGTAAGACTATTTAGATGGGTCCTAGCCTGGGCATGAAATGGCTCCTAAAATGAGCTCAGAAAGGTGGAAGCACATTATTGCCTTCGAATGGCTGTCTAAACCAGTCTTTATAGACTGACTGACGTTAAAAATATGTGGATAATTCTATTTGTAGTGAGTCAGAAGCTAAAGAAAAGGTAAAAGTAGATTGGGGATGGCTGGTGTGTGGAGCCCTTTTCTCCACATGCAATTCATAGCTGGCTCCCTACTGTCATTGCTCATCGGTTTCTTTATCCATTTATTACATCTCATTTTATGCATTCAGAATCATAAACTTTCTGGGGTACATTTCCTCTTTTGTCTAGATTTCTAAAGCTCCTGGCCTGAAGGAAGTGGGACATGTGGCAACTACTGCCATACAAAGAAATAATAAAAATGGTTATTACAGACAAAGATATGATTCTTCAGTTAACTCGCATATTTTCTGTGTTACCTGCAGAAATTATAACCTTCACTATAAGCAATTCCACTTATTTCAGTAGGGCTTCCTCGTTTGCATTCAGTTGTGTAAGTGCAGAATTAATTAATTAATTCTTGCTTTTAGTCTTTGATAGCCTTTATGTATAATTATATTTTAATTGTAAAAATGAAGTTTGTTTCCATCTCAGAAATGGAGCTGGAAGCTTTTTTCTGGAGTAGAGGAGATGAACCGAATTGAAAGGAAGTTTCAAGAAAAATTCACTAAGCTGTTGCACGAACATGAGGAAAAACTAGTCTTTAAGCTTTAATGCAAAAGAATCAGCAATGAGAGTTTCAAGAGACTGGTACAAAAGGTGGGATATTATGTTTTAAAAAAGTCTGGGGTTTATTTCACAGAATCTGCAAGCAAGGGATATGCCAACCCTTCTTTCCAGTATGATGAAAATGTTGAACAAAGCGACCAGTTAAAGCCCAGGAAAAAAAAGTAGGTGTTCTTTGCACTTAACACATTGGCCACTGATGTATTGTGGGGGGAGGGGGGTAATACGGCTTTGTTAGAAAAACCTCATCTTAATTAGTTTCTTATATTTTCCTCTAGGAAGGAAAATGAGAAGCCAGAGAAAAAGGTGGTTGGCATTTTTGAACTGGTTAGTGTCCAGTTTGATGATCTTCTTTATTTGTCATTGTGAGTTGTTTAATTAAGAATAGCAATTAATAGGCAATCAAAAACTAGAGGAGAAGCCTGAGACCATTGATGCTAGACCCCTTTAAAATTTGGCCTTTTAGGTCAGATTCCCATCTCAGTGTATGGGTAGCACTTGCAGCAGTTCAACCTTAATGCTATTGGAGGATGAAGCTCACCCCTCCTAAGGCTTATCTAGGACATACATACTGCACAGGCCCTTGCCTTGGCTCTATTTACAAAGGATTTATCCTGTGTTTGACATCTGAGGGATCTGCTGTCTGACAGACCCTGTGGTATGGTTTTGTGTCAGTTTTCTACACAACAACTGTTCCCAAGTAAGTCTTACACATGGACTTGCTTATTCTGGAATAAGAGAATTTTTATTCTTCTCTGGTTTATTCCATGTCCATTTACACTTTGGAAGAGGCTTAGGACAGTTAGGAGTAAAATCTTCTGATTTCAGGTTAACCATATCCAGGAATAGCTATAGAAGTTTAAATTCACATCCTTCTTTAACCCAAACAAACGTTCAAGGGTAGATGAGCCTTAAGATAAAATCTCTGTTGCAAACATTTTCTACTGGTAGATATAACCCAGGTGCTGGTCGATAACTCACTCTTGTTTACATTTCAAAGGCATTATCTTAGTAAATATGTAACTTACTGGAACACAAAATACAATATATTGTACAGAGAAAGATCATCACTTAGAAACATGTAGGACATACACTTTATTTTTTTTTCTGGCTGAGTTGGGGGAAGAACCATGTGTCCTGCCCATATTCCCCCAGCAGCCTTACTGAGTACTGATTTAAAGACGTATGGGACCTACTACAAAATTCTTATGTTCTGAGTTTACCTTCGGTTGGAATGTTGTTGCTACTTAGAATATGTAGGTAGAAACGAAGTGTGTTCTGTAAGTCTGCTCTACCATAACAAATACATGAACTATAAGGCATAACTTCACTCTTTTTTTCTCTTTTTTTTTTTTTTTTTTAATGTGCACATAGTTTCGCTATGCTGATTGGGTGGATGTTCTTTTGATGGTAGTTGGTTTGATCGCAGCTGTTGCAAATGGTACTGGATTGCCGCTGATGATCATTGTCTTTGGAGAGATGACAAACAGCTTTGTGCTAAGCGGCATGAAATCAACTGTGTCAGAAGGTAAAAAGTTAAAATTAGTCTCCTCTACATACTGGTTATGTTTTGCTACAGGAGCCAAGATTTTTTTTCCCTCAGACCGTGCACTGGTGCTCGTCTGAAAAAGTATATAATGAGGAAAATTTATCCTGCTGCAAATTACCCCACTGTTTTAATCAGTCTTTAATGTCTTGAACAGCACAAAAGCAGTGCATTGGCTGTGCTCTTTATGAATGAACTTCAGCTTTAGCAAGATAGTAAGGAGTATGACCATCTTCTGTATCATCAGTTATCAGGCACTGTAATTACTAGAAGTTCAGAAAAAATAAATGTGTATTTGATAAATGATTTTGTATTTTGCAAAACCCCACTTGCAAAATACAAAACATTCAAAACCTGATAACCCTAGATTGCCATGACTTATCTTCTACCTGTAATATTTTCATAAATATTAGTACTTTTTTTCCCCCCCACAGATACTTCAGTAAATAGTTCCAGCTGTCCATCAATTCCAGGCGTAGATATAGAAGCTGAAATGACAAAGTAAGAATCTTTGTAGTTATTCTGTTAACAGAGTATTGACGGATTTTCTTTTACTGTGTTACCCTTTGACAGAAGCCAAATGTTTGCCTTCTCAAAAAGGCTTCCCAATAGCGTATTACAGGCTGCAGAATTTACTTTGGTGGGGAAAATGAAGACTAGTTGTTGCTTTGTGTGTCTAACTTCTCTCACAAGATACGGCGTGGTCATATGGCCTTTTGTTCCCTTACCACAGGTTTGCTTACTACTACGTGGGCATTGGCTGTGCTGTGCTGATCCTGAGCACCATCCAAGTATGGACATTTTTGATCGCTGCTACAAGGCAGACAGCAAGGATCCGGCAGAAGTTCTTTTTTGCAGTGCTCCATCAGGACATGGCTTGGTTTGATACTACCCAAATAGGAACGCTGAACACCAGACTGACAGAGTGAGGGTTCTGTTCATTTTTGACCCCCCTAAATATGCTGTTCAAAAGAAAACTGCCATTTATCTTCTACGGAATAGTCTATAGAGATTTTTTTTTTTAAAAAAAAAAAGCAACAACAAAAAAAAAACAACCAACCACACCTAAAGTGTGAAATATTACAGCTCTGAGAGAGAAATTAATTATCCTTTTCACCTTCATTTGTGCAGTTTCTGTGAGATATGCATTGGAAGGAGTCTCGCTGTGAAATGCCTGACATCATTGGCTTTCTAATGTCCATGAAGTACATGGCAGACAGTACTAGATAAACAGCTCTGCTGTCTTCACCTAGTTTACAAACACTGAAAGCTCTGACACTTTATTGAATGGAAATGAGCTTGCATTTACATCCAGCCAGATCTCAGGCTGGACTCTGTCCAGTCAGTTAAAGTCTTTGGAGCTTTTCCATAGACTTAAATAGATTTAGGGATGAGGACTATATGTCCCAGGATGCAAAGGGACTATATGCATGAACATGGATTTTTATTTTTTTTTTCCCCTGGAATTTAAGGTAGCTTTGGACAGAGTTGTGTCCTGAAATGTGTAAGAGAACCTTGAATTAAACCATTCTCAGCTCTAACATCTGTATGTGCTGGAAAGACAAATGGGGAAGGAAATTTGTATGAAAAACAGAGGTCCTTCCAAATAATGTTTTTTTCTGATAGAATGGAGATAACCCTTGATCTGAGTCTGTAGCCAAAATTAAGAACATAAACCACTCCAGAGAGCTGAGCGGAAGGAATCATTTGGAGATGGTCACGGGAGGTGAGGAGGCTGTTTAGTTGTATTGCTCCATTTGGATTCTGGACAAGGAAACTAGGTCATTTGTGACCTAGTGACAGGTCATAGAAACAGCAGAGAATGATGGAAACTACAGAAACTGAGTCCTAAAAAATAGGTTTCTGCTGTGTTTTGGCCACACAAGAGACTAATGGTACTGTTCAGTAGCTGTGGTTAGAAATTTCACTGTGCCAGTTAGGAAACTGCGAAGCTTCTGACATTAGGCCACACAGCATGAAACAGAGGGGGAGGGAGTTAGAATGAAAGGCATTCAAAGCTAACAAATCTTTTTTTATTATTATTATGATTTAAAGTGACATCAACACCATCCATGAAGGCATCGGAGACAAGATCTGTATATTTGTACAGTTTTTTGCCACATTTCTGGCAGGGATTATTATAGGATTCATCCACGGGTGGAAGCTGACACTGGTGATATTGTCAGTCAGCCCTCTCCTTGCTGCATCAGCAGCAGTTTGGTCAACTGTAAGTGTGTGGGGATTAATAAACAAAGCAAATCAGAAAAACATTACAACTCTTATGCACAGGAAAGGGGGAGAGAATGGGGGAAACCTAGTGTAGTTTCTAAGTTGAGAGGTTGGCCCCATGCTTACTTTATAATTTCCGCTCCTCCTGTAGTTTTTCTCTGGGTTCCCAAGCACGTACTTGCATGTCCTATTCCTTCTGTCCACCTACTCTGTCCTTGTGCCATGTGGCAGGAGGATAGCCTGCATCAGAGCATTTTCCTCACACAGCAATTTCCTCATGCAGAGCACTGGCAGAGCCCAAGCACACACTTGTGCCCTTCACTCTTTCCTCTTAATACAAATGCCTTTCAAGCCCTTTCCATCTGCCCATATATGATACCACATCTACTGCAAATAATTTACCAAGTTTCATGCTGTGTGCAGAGTAGACACTAGGACATATGTACGGATACCATAGACTGGAGTGATACAAACTAGTGAAATATCTGGAGAGGTTTCCCTTTCAGATAGGAAAACATTTTCCCTTTGTAATCTGTTGTAGCCACATTAATGGGTACTGCTTGTATTCCTGAGTGGTTACTTACATACAATGCTAAGGGTTTTTTTGTACTTCAAGCATTTCAAACAAGCTAGGAAGAACAACATAAGAAGCTCTAACATGACTACCTTGCTTACCTCAAAGTCTACTCTTGCTGTAGCTTCTGAGCACCTCAGACACCCCTCAGAGCAGCTATGGCACACCTCCCTGACCTCACACACATCATAGCGTAGTTCATAGGCTGTCCTCAGCTTGAGAGGAAACTGGGTCAGTAGTGAAGCTCATCTGATGCTCATGTAGTCTTTCACTGTAATGAGGACACAATGAGAGAATGAGCTGGAATTTGGGAAAATTCAGGGCACAGAGGAGCCAACCCTCTCTTTCCTAAATCTCATCTTGTGCCTTGAACATTGATCATTCTTCTTCACCAATACAATGTGCATACTCTTTCAGTAGGCTGCAATAACATCTGTTTTTCAACTTTCCAGCTCCTGGCATCCCTTACTGCTAAAGAGCTGTCTGCTTATGCTAAAGCAGGAGCTGTGGCAGAAGAAATTTTGACAGCAATCAGGACTGTTGTAGCTTTCAATGGACAGCAGAAGGCATTAGCAAAGTAAGTTTTTGAAATAATAATTATACTTAAAATATGGAAAAGGAGTTTGGCTGTGAGTTGGGTTTGTGGTTTGTGGGGGGTTTTTTTTGGAGGGGCAGGGGAATGGGATTCTCTTTAGTGTCATTTTATCCTTCTGTAAGTGGACAGCTCACCTGAAAATAAAGATGTGTAAATAGACTTAGTCAGTGAATACAGGCTATTTTGTGTTATCACTGCAGCATAGACTCAAATCTTTTCTCTGAATGAGATGTGGAGTTGAATTTAAAATGAAAGTGGTGAGAAGGTTATCTTTGCCTAGTAGCCAAATGCAGCAAAGCATGTGATTAATTGCTTAACTTCTAGAACATGTGCACTGCTGTTCTGATCTTTGACTAATGAGCATATATTTAAGCTTCACTGGATAACAGCCTTAAGTAAAATCGCACCACTGGCTTTTATTGCTTTAATGACTTGCACATAACACTAGTAGTTGACCTAATCCAGTGTTGGCCCTAGTCACATGAAAAAGGTGAGGTGGATATGGCTGACCACAAATTTATTCACATATCACAATCAATAACATTCAGTATGCAAATACAGGGCATCACAAATACCTTGCAGGTGGGAAAGGCAAACCAGAAGACCTGATCCATATGATCCATGAATCTCTTCTATCTTTTTCAACCCTCATGTTTGCCATGGTCTTGTGTGAAATTTCTAAGGTGATGTTAGCCCTAGCTCCGGGTCCTCCAGCCCAGTCCTGCAGTTGTCTGCTTTCAAGGACTGGGCTCTGACTATCTTACAGCACTGTATTCTGCTTACTCGGATTTGTCCTTAAGTTGCAACGATATTAAGACCCTTTTTGCTTACACAGTAAAGGCAAAAAAGCCTTAAGATGGCCTAGATAAGTTATCCCTCTCTTCCTCATCTTCTTCTTGGTCCCTGCAAATACCAGTGTCTGAAAATCCAGTGGTAGGAGCTGCTTCAAACTGCTTTTTTTTTTTTTTGAGGTCTAGAGACAAAATAACTGGTACCTGGGTAACTCCATGCCAGTAAGGCCTTTCCTTTTCTCCATGATTGGCCAGCCAGCCTCTTCCACAGCTCCACCTTCATTTAATGTAAAAAAAAACGTGGAACTGGTGGCTTTCCTAGGAACATCTTCTACTAGGGACAGGCAAACTCCTACCAGGGACTGACTACGGCATTTTGCAAACTGTGGATTGTGACTCCTACGCAGCTCTTGAATGATGGCCTCAGAGTTAAGAAAAACAACCTTTCACTGCACAGTGCCTCCACTGACCACAAATGTTTATACTTGCAAGGGACCTTCAGTCATCTTCTGCTTCTGGCAGTGGTTTGGCTCTTCTGTAGACCAGTGATCACGTGTACTTGTAACAATGCTTAAATCCATCTCTCATTTCCCTGGAGGACCTATGATACTGCTGATTTGAAGGTAGGGCTTGGTTTTAAGAACACAGCCAAGCCAAAACATTTAAAAATATTTGAGTAATGAATACAGCATTGGTAACATGTAAGCAATTTACATGAACAAAATTAATGCATGTTGTTTTAAGATTCCTTCCCGGCTGATTGAATTTCATGTCTTCCTACTATGGGGATGTTTTGAGTAGAAAATGTGTATTAGGAAAAAAGTGCAAGCTGCTGAGCATGTCACTGACAAGTAAAAAGATACACTATTCCTAGGTTATACTTTCCATAATGAGCCTGACTAAGTGAAAGCTACTAGCTAGAAACTATAAATGAATTAATATGAACTATCCTTAGGAGAAATAATTCTCTCATTGAACATGTCAGTCTTTATGGTGGTCTCCCACGTCCACTTGTTTGCTGTATTGCCATACTAATCAGTAAACTAACCTAAGGGAAAGATTCCTTACTTCCCAGAATGGCCAGTAAGAGAACAACTCTGGCATCAGAAGGAGCTCTGGCTTCTACTCCTTTACCTGCCTTCATCTGTAGTGCCTGGGGTTTGGGGTTTTTTATTGTTTTGCCTCTTTTAAATGTGGAAGACTAAACCTTGCCTTTGATAGGTAATGTTGATAAAACTGTTTCAAGGTTTCCTTTCAGGACTAATGCAAACAAATGGCTCAAGAGTGCTATCTTGTCTTCCATCATCATAACGAAGTCATGCTACTCAATTGTTTTCTAAATATGTCTTCCATAGTGGTATGAGAATTCTGTCAGCATATGTTAGAGCAGATTTATTCAAAACAATTATATCCCTGCTAGTCCTCTGTCAAAAAAAACTGTATGCTCTTTGTGAGACTCTAATTGCTTTTATGGCAAAAAAAACTTTTAATTAAAAAAGGCACTGGGAAATACCAATCAGAATGGAATGTGGTACCTGTCAAATTAATGATTTCCTTATCCACTTTCAGATATGATGATAACTTAGAGATGGCTAGAAGTGTTGGAGTGAAAAAATCCATTACCACCAACACATCTCTAGGTGTTTCACAATTTCTTATCTTTGGATCCTATGCACTTGCATTTTGGTATGGAACCAAGCTCACTTCTGAGGAGAAAGATTATGACATTGGCCGTGTGTTAATTGTAAGTACAGCAATGCAGCTTTGAAAAATGCTCTGATATTTCAGGAAAATAGTTATGTCAGTGGTGTATATAATTATCTCTATTTTCTGTGCAGTGCTTGCTAAATTAACTATTAGAGACTTGCTTGGTATAAAAGAATTGAAAGGAAGGCATTCATCTTGCCTAGCTTTTGATATAGCACGTTTGAACAGGACACCTTGAATTCCCACTCTAACCAACGCAGAGGCAAAAGCATCTGCAGAGGGTTACTTTCCTCACTTGTCTTAGTCACTTGTAGGGCAGGATGAAGAACCTAGAGCTGTTAGGGAGCAAAGACAAGTAACCTGGACTGCCAGCAAAATTCTAGCTAGCCACTAGGATTAATGAATCCCACTGGTGTGTTGAATATGTACTGGGAATTCCTCAAGATCTCATTTAGCCACAATGTCTTCTCTGCATTTTGTTGCTGTTTACTTGCAAGCGTTTACTGTACATTACCAATATGTCTAAGTGCGTATTGGTTTGAGGATATTTTGCTGTCTTCTTACTGTCAAAAGTTTGGCTACATGCTGAACTTTCACACTCAAGTGACTTCTGATGTCCTGACTCCTCAGTATGGTTCCTCACAGCATGTCAAGTTAATTGTGTGTTGGTCCCACAGGCAGGATTTTAGTTAAGAAATTCTGGACTATGTTTCGCAAGCCTCTTAACTTTGGGAACATCTGGAAAGCAACAGAGAAAGATATTTGTTCTATTTGTAGATAACAGAAAATGAAAAAGTATCAAAAAGAAAAGCCATTTGTGACACAAAAGCATGTGTCAGTAGTTATCATTCACCCCAGGAAAAAGGGGATTGGACAGGAGTGACTGTGAAATGCACCTTTCACTTTTGTATTTAATTCTTCTAGAAAGGATGCACTAGAAAGACTTGGGCATTTAACAGCTGGGCACTGGTGGCTCTGTAATCACTGTTAACTGCGATGCTTCCCTCTCTCTCCTGCAGGTGTTCTTCTCTGTGCTCATCGGAGCCTTCTCCCTGGGCCAGGCAGCTCCCAACCTGGAGAGTGTGGCTAATGCACGTGGGGCTGCCTATGAAGTATATCGGATTATCAATAAGGTAAGTATCTAAGTAGAAAAGAAGCCTTTCAATCAGACTTAATTTTTTCCCCTTGTTTCTGGTTTTCTTTCCTTGAGAGAAGTAAAAAAAGCACTCAAAAGTCCCTAAACCATAAAGTCTATAGATGCCTACCACCGAAACCCACAATATTTCCATTCATATTAAGAAAACTGGCTCTTTATTTGTTACATTGAATGTTGGGAAAGCTGGGATGCATATCTGAGATTTATGGACGAAGTCTTTCTCTAATATTAGACTTGCAACTGCAGAGGAAAAGAAGACACTATACTAGTTTTTAAAAATGCGTGTATGCACAATTTCAGCTGAGCTGGGTTTTTTTGGTGGGGGGGGGAGTTGGTGGGAAGGGGATTAATAGTGCTATTGAAAGCTATAATAATATAAAGCTACAGTGCTGATGTTGCTATGAATAAGGTTTTCCACATTGTTATTATCTTGATTTTACTGTGTTATGCAGCATTTGGATATCTGTGTATATAAAATATTTCAAACAAGTAGGACTAGAAAGTTTATACTGAAATGGCTACATGGTTCTTCTTGATGTGAGTATAAAACCCTCCTATATGGGTAACTGAGGGCCATGTTTTGACTTCAAGATAGTACAGTTAAGTTCTGCAATTACAGATTTTCTGCTGTGGGTTTTGTTGCATTTGAAAATGTGCTATGTTTTTCAAACCAGAATTCACAGTTAGATGTTCCCGGGCATTCAGCATCCTGTGAGTAAAATGCAGCAGCTCTGCAATGGTGTGCTGCAGTGTAAACCAGCAGCTAAGAAAGTAAAAGACAGAACAATGTATCCAGTTGAAATAGCAGTTCCAAAAGTGTAATAACCAGCAATATGTTTTAAAAACATTTTTCTAGAAACGGCTCATAGATAGCAGTTCTAAGGAAGGCTACAAACCAGACAAGCTCATAGGAGAAATTGAATTCAGAAACATCCATTTCAATTACCCATCCAGACCTGATGTTAAAGTAAGTGTTCATTTTAGATTAATCTACTGTAATGAAATTCTGCAGCCTGTGTCCATATTATTTCTCTAATCTTCTTGCTGATGTTGAATGCAAAATGCACTCCTGTCTTGGGAGATTGTGCACTACTGGGAAAAAAATAATGTCCAAAGACAAAGCTCTAGTTCTGTTGCCACTGGCTACCTGTTCACCATTCTCGTGTGCTGGACAAAGCTAAGAAGAATGTGTTGCTTCTAGTCTGAATTTCTGTGAACCAGAGCTCTGATAAGTCAAATAAGATTTTTTTCAAGATCTGTTATTAAAACTTCCAGACCTTACACAGTTAAACCAGGAAGTTGCTCTTTCCAGTCCCTTGCTTGTTCTGAGTTGCTGTGATATCCCATGTGAAAAGTGACCTGTGAGATAGGCTTTACAACAATAATGGCATCAAATGGAATGAAAGATA
This sequence comes from Nyctibius grandis, assembly GCF_013368605.1. Classification (NCBI taxonomy): domain Eukaryota; kingdom Metazoa; phylum Chordata; class Aves; order Nyctibiiformes; family Nyctibiidae; genus Nyctibius; species Nyctibius grandis. The sequence goes on along the minus strand of NC_090664.1, from coordinate 23,628,036 downwards.
TCCTAAATATACATTTGGAAGTCAAGTGTTATTTTGGGGAGATGTTAAGAGTGCTGTTCAATAAACAGATGTCCCTATTCTTTGCCAGTTGAACTTTCCTTAGTAACTGTATTGTGCAGTGCTTGTACATCATGTCATGGTGATCTACTTTTGTGGTGATGCAGCTGGTTTGACCTCTCTACCATATTCAACAGTTTATAATCTTCTGAAGACATTGACAAAAGTGAAAGGAAAAAGGGTTTGCTGCTGTTGTTACTTGATGAAGAAAAAAGTAGAAATAGAGTTTTCAAATGTCAACAATTAAAAGCTGGACATGCCAATTAAGGGGTGAGAATGGGGAAGTTCATAGCACTGTGGCTGTTTCTTCAGATAGCTCTTCCCACCTCAGCCACCTGAGTGAGGTCTGTCTGTCCCATGGCGCATCAAATCTGTTTCCAGGACACTGGGGCTGCTGAAGGACAGACACAGAGCTAGGCTTTCTGCTTAACTGAAGTCAGTGCAAAGCTGCTTCTTTCACTCTTGGCTCAGAAGTGACAGAGCAGACTCTTCATCCTTCTTCCTAAAAATACTATTCAGGTTCATGGGCTATTTTATGGGTCTACACACCAAATGGGAGGGAAGTAAGAAATATTTTGCCATCCTTCCCAAATGTACTGAGTCAGCAGCTCTCCCTCCTAAGAGTATCAGTGTTATTCGACAGAGCCAAAGGGAATCAGCAAAGATGTGTAGAAGTTATGCACAATCTCTCAAGCAATTGATGCAACACAGTGTAATCTCCCCTGTCCGGGCTAAACCGAATCAGAGAGATCTAAGGAGTCTAGTTATTGTCAATTTTAATCTTGACAACACCTTGCCTGATAAGAGTTAGAAACAGCCTATTAGGTAGTTATGACTATTTGCATCTGGAGAAATAGTATCTAGAATACAGTTCTTACTTGATAATGCAGGCACCAGGATATCAGCTTCTTGGAGATACAAACCATGCTGGATGTAACACAGGGAGAGGACAGCAATATTGCAACTATTTTAATCTCTCATTGCAAAAACATGTGTAGGCAAAATTATAAATCAGCCTGGTATAAACAAGAAGAGTTCCCATAGCAGCTAAATATTTTGGCAACCACACAGCATTATTCATATATGACATGGACATCTTTTGAGGTAAAATGTTCCTAAATGTGAAAATGGCAACAAAGATATCATTAATCTGTAACTACTCCCCAGGTTGCTGAGGCTGTTAACAATAAGGATAGGGATTTATTATGGGTTTTCCAGCACTTACCTCGTCAAAACAGCCATTTATATTCTAAAAATAGAAGAAAGCAGGATTGTTTCTCAGCAATAATGTTTTGCACCTTAGAAATATTTTTCTGTGAGATTCATAACTACGTGTTATGCCATTGTCTAAGCATGGGAAAACAGAGGACAGCAGGAGAACGTAAGACCCTGAGCCTGCTACCAGATCACACAAATTGGAGAAAATGAGCTATCAAGTTTAGAGTACTGTGGCTGTGTCTATATTAGTTGATTCAAGTGTGCTGGGGAATTTTCCCAGGCACTGGAACGCAATGGTCTGTGCAAGGGAATCTTAAAATGTTTCTTGGCATGAACTTGGCCTGTTCCAGTTGTCAATCTTCTCAAATAATTCCCAGGCTTGGTTTGGTAGACAGAAGGATGCAGGGACCATTCCCAAAAGACAGGTTGCATGTAGCCATCCTGTTTCGAAGGCTAATACACTTCACAAGCACAGAAGCAGACTCTTTCATATCAGTGCCCCAGAATATTCCCAGGTACAATTAACTTACTAATATTGCTATACTTTCAGACTGTGCCCCTTACTACTGCCTTTATTATTGCTACAGTTACCTTGACAGATTGTTCTCTAATCAAACTTGTTAAACTAAGATATAATTTTTTTTTTTTTTTCTCCAGATCCTCAAAGGTCTAAACTTGAAAGTTCAAACTGGGAAGACCATTGCTTTAGTTGGTGCCAGTGGCTGTGGAAAAAGCACTACTGTTCAGTTGCTGCAGAGATTTTACGATCCTGTCCAGGGAGAAGTGAGTGCCTGCAAGTGAACTGTAAAAACTAAGAGCTGTTAGGATAAGCTCGAGTTTCCCATATTGACTGAACCTTGATATTTTTTTTTTTTAATTGAATTTGATCATATCTCTGCATAGTTCAGTATTTCCACAATTTAAATTTCAAATGAACTATCTTCTCTTGTGGGCTTGACTTCATTATTCTCCTCCTTCTTGCAGTACTATGCCAGCAGTAGTAAATACCACAAATCTTTGAATAAATGCAAGATCTGAATTTAAAATTATTTTCATCAACAATTAGCTTTTAAGGTTCTGTAAACTTCTTTAAGAAAACAGTGCTCTGCTGTATTTTGTTTCCTTTTCATTGAACATAAACTAAAACCTAGAGAGAGTTTTCCTATTTTAAATGGTTGTTTTCTTGGCTCATTTTTCTCTATCTGCTAACCCACATCAAATGTTTCCATTGTTATACATTGTACGTCTGCTCTACCGCTAAACACTAGATCCAGTCAGTAAATGGTAAATACTTCTCATAAGAAATTTCCAAAGGGGAAAAAAAAAGAGGAAAATAAACAATATATTTTTAAAGAAAATGTTCTTTTTATACTTAATATTTGAAGAATGCTACTTAGTAGTTGTTACTGTTAGTTGGAAGTAGGTAAGCATTCCAAATACTGAACACTGAACAATCACTACATAATGTATCAACACAGTTGTTTCTTAAACTTGTTTTTTCTGTGGCTGTTCATCCCTGCCCCCATGCCACAGTCTGCTGTTCCTCTCCTGTGCTAATGTCAGTGTTCATAGGACCACATTGCAAATGATCTAGGTTAAAAATAACTTTCCCTTCCTTTTCAGTCATCTTGGGTTATTTCTTTGATCCAGTGTAAAGCACAGCCACAGAGGCAATTGTGTAGCCACAACTGTGAGGGCAGTAAACTGTCACAGGGCATGAGAACAGGGTAAAAAGTATGCGTGGTTATTGAAGGGGGAAAAAAGCCACCACCAAAAAAAAAACCCTGATGTCTTCTCTGTTTATGCTGTTTCTCACCATTTCCTAGCTGGTGCAGTGGATGGAAAAAATACAGTTGTAACTTTTCCCCCAACATAGTTTTCTACTAAATACAACAATTATTTTCTTTTATTGTTCTTGTAGCTGATACTTACATCAAGTAATAGTGATTAATTGGTTTATCATTAACAGAATGCATTTTCTCAACTTTGACATACACTTTTCCTCTCAGATTACCTTAGATGGTCAGGATATTCGGACGTTTAATGTAAAATGGCTGAGAGAAAATATTGGCATTGTGAGCCAGGAGCCTGTTTTGTTTGCAGCAACAATAGCAGAGAACATTCGCTATGGCCGAGAAGATATTTCTGATGCTGAAATTGAGCAAGCAGCCAAGGAAGCCAATGCTTTCGACTTCATATCTAGACTGCCTGATGTGAGTTCATGAACTTCTTTTGAGTGTAAGAGCCAAAGGTCCATTTAGGCTGGTGTCCTGTTTCTGAGAGGGAGAGCATGGGAATTCAAGTTGTAGTATGACTTCCCAAAATACTCTTATAGCCTCCAGCAGCTTTCAGTTCAGGGACTTTCTGGACTAGATATTGTGCCTTTGGTTGCCCTCAAAGGATTTGTGCTTAAGTCTGGAGAAAATGTCAATGCCTTAACTTGGGAGAAAGGAAGCTTCACAGATATATTACCATCCCTGCCCATCTCATGAGGCATGGGAAGAGCTGGGCTTTTAGAGAGAAGATCCAGAAATCCAAAATCCTTTGTCAGGAGCTGTCTGCACATTCAATAGGAAATGGAGGGTGGTAGTAAATAAATATGCCCTGAACCAAGGCCATTTTTAGCATCTGGGAGCTTGAGCTCTCCCTGTGTCTGAGGTTCACAGCTTTGAGCCCTCTCCTAGCAGTAGGTGCCTTACGCTTTTCAGAGTGAGGGCAGGAAGTGAGATCAGTCATTCAAAACACATCTTCAGGAATGGATGATCATATGTCCTTCCTTTTGGTTCCGCAGTTCAAAAGATGTGGAAAAAGTGCCCACCTGGGATTTGATTTCAAATTCTTCTACTATCTCAGAGACCTTGACCCCCATCTCTCAAGCATGTGCCAGTCCTAGCATGTCAGTCTGTTCCAAGGTTCCTTCTTCTCAGAAAGAGTTATTTGATCATCTTTGCTCTTAAACAGCTATATAATAAAGGACTACAGTGGGCTTTGAGACTTGGCACTTCGGAGTGAGTGACACAGTCAGTAGGAACCAAGCCATGGCTCCGAGGGAGGTGTGTCAGGTTCAGAGGAGACAATGTTAGAGTTCCTAGTGGGTCCCTATGATCCTAACCCTGTTGCAAAGGTAGGCAGTCCTCAGTAAATACAGATATGTCTTTTACAGGCTTGTCTTGAGAAAACCCAGGGTTTGGAGCACTCTCTGAGCAACCAGTAAAGATCAAGACTCTAAAGAACCCTAAGTTCAAAGTTAGGCATGTAAAGTATGTAATGGGGGTAGGAGGGCTTGGCTAAGGGCTAGATGGATGGATGCATTTGCATGTTTGCTCTGCCTGTGCTCAAGTCAGCAGGATAAAACTAACTATCTCTTGTCTAGAAGCTGAGTACTTAAAATAGCACAGAGAAGTGAGGATTTCATTTGAGATATTCCACAAGTTCTATTTTGTTTTCTCCTTTTTCAGAAATTTAACACCATGGTAGGGGAAAGAGGGGCTCAGCTGAGCGGGGGACAGAAGCAGCGAATAGCTATTGCCCGTGCCCTTGCAAGAAATCCCAAGATTCTTCTTCTGGATGAAGCTACGTCTGCACTAGATACTCAGAGTGAATCCATAGTGCAAGCAGCTCTCGATAAGGTAGGCATCACATTACCGAAGCTACCAGTCACCATGAAAAGGTGCAACAGCACTTAAGAAAAATTAACATACAATTTTCAGTGCAGGTTTCCACTGGAATAAAGAACACTGGAAAATAAAATTTGGATGGATGTTTCAGTGTTTTAACATGGAGTTTAAATGAACAAAATTTTACTTAGGAATCATGTCTATTTGGTTTTTTTTAGTGTTATTACTAATTACAGAGACACACACACACTCATGTGTAACTGTAACTTAGGTCTCCTGTGCTCCCTTCCTCAAATCACAACTGTTCATTTGCTGGTGATATGTGGATGGCATCTTATCAAGTATAGTATAATATTCCTAGTATTTGTTCTTCATTGAACTGCTGCTTCATAATTTTCAGAAAGCTCTTGAGATTTAGCAGTTTTCACAGAATCACAGAATCACAGAATCACAGAATGTTAGGGATTGGAAGGGACCTCGAAAGATCATCTAGTCCAATCCCCCTGCCGGGGCAGGATTGCCTAGACCATATCACACAGGAACGCGTCCAGGCGGGTTTTGAATGTCTCCAGAGAAGGAGACTCCACAGCCTCTCTGGGCAGCCTGTTCCAGTGTTCAGTCACCCTTACAGTAAAGAAGTTTTTCCTCAAATTTAAGTGGAACCTCCTGTGCTCCAGCTTGCACCCATTGCCCCTTGTCCTGTCAAGGGATGTCACTGAGAAGAGCCTGGCTCCATCCTCTTGACACTTGCCCTTTACATATTTATAAACATTAATGAGGTCACCCCTCAGTCTCCTCTTCTCTAAGCTAAAGAGACCCAGCTCCCTCAGCCTCTCCTCATAAGGGAGATGTTCCACCCCCTTAATCATCTTCGTGGCTCTGCGCTGGACTCTCTCTAGCAGTTCCCTGTCCTTCTTGAACTGAGGGGCCCAGAACTGGACACAATATTCCAGATGCGGCCTCACCAGGGCAGAGTAGAGGGGGAGGAGAACCTCTCTCGACCTGCTAACCACACCCCTTCTAATACACCCCAGGATGCCATTGGCCTTCTTGGCCACAAGGGCACACTGCTGGCTCATGGTCATCCTGTTGTCCACTAGGACCCCCAGGTCCCTTTCCCCTACGCTGCTCTCCAACAGCTCTGTCCCCAACTTGTACTGGTACATGGGGTTGTTCTTGCCCAGATGCAGGACTCTTTCTTTCTTTCTTTACGGAGACTGAATGCAAATCAGACCCTACACAGAACAAAAAGCAGAGCCAGTTACAAATACTGAGGCTCTGCCCCCTTGTGTTTTTTATCAGCCCCACAGCTCTAGGTTGGGCACTACTGCAGAGCAGAGCTGTCAGAGCTCGTACCAATGTCTCTGTCCCTTCCTCGCAGCCCTCCTTCGTCAGCAGTTTCCACCAAGATGTAGTGGAGCCTGGAGACTTTGATTAAGAAAGAACTTCATGGTTGGACTGGAATGTTTTTTCATTCTCCTAATATTTATTTTAATGTATTTTTAAAAGCTAAGTGAAAAATCCTGCCTTTCATTTCAGTAGTTATGCATAGAGAGATATGAGTTACAAGTATGGCTCAAGGGAAATACAGAATTTACCATCTTCATTTCCAGTCAATTTAAATCTGAGGTAAAATGTAGCTGTCGGTTATATTCACGTGACTATACTGATATTATTAGTATTGAGGTAACGTGTAGATGCAAAAATAATATTCATATAATCTAATTTGTGTATAAATTATATTGTTGCTGCAAAGTTAAGCACTAAAAGACTGCCATTTCAGCCATAATTTAGCCACCTTCTGCATGTTCTTTAATTTCATGATAAAACACTAACCTTTTCCAGAAGCTTATCACTTCATTTAACACATAAGGTAGAGGGAGATCACTCAGTTAAGGGGACTGTTTTATATGCTCTTCCTCATTCTTCAGCGTGTTCCCAGAACACACCAAAATGAGCCCTGAATCATAACTTATTCATCTTTCCACAGCTTTTTGATGTCCAGCAATGTAGTTCCCAAATGGGATTTACAAACTTCTTCTCAACATCCTTGAGTGGAAAAAGTGGTGCTAATGTCACTCATTATTTTCACAGTTGAGGAGCAGAGATATTAACCTCACAAATGCATGCTGTTTCTGAGCAGGCATATGCAGATGCTTGTAGTCTGCCGTTTTTCAGATAACTTTGCATCTTTTAAAGCATTTGGCTTGTTCTGATCACAGCTCCCAGCTCCAGTGGTGAAGGCTCTGCACCTCTCTGCACATTAGGGTGCAGGCATGAAAACGACACCAAGACAGACCTCCTGCAACAAGCTTTGAGTGACTCAGGTCTGTGAGAACCTGATGGCAGGTGTAGGGGAGGAATCCAAATCTCCATGGCAGCACTCATCTACTGAAACTGTCCTTATCTTCTCTATGCCCCTGTTTCTGCTCCCATATGATGTACAACTTCTGTAGCAAGTAACTTCCAGCAGGCTCCTTGACTACAGAATGTATTTGTGGCATGAGGTCCCCTTGGATTTCTCTTCCTGCCCCCAAGCCACTGTCTGCTTCAGGCATCAGTGAGGAGGGAAGCTGCTCTCTCCAGCAGCCGCAAGCTGGCGTGTACTCATTTGCTGCATGAGGACTGCACGCCACCAATCTGCGTGTGGGAGCTGGAGAGGGATGGAGCGTGTAACCTGCAGACTGAGGCTTCAGCAGCTCTCGCTGCCAAATCCTGACAGGCCCCTGCGGAGAATGTATTAGTTGACAACTTGAGTTGTAGCTTATTTCAAAAGACTGGGAGAGAGCTTTAGGGAGTGGCTAAAACCCGCTTCTTGACCCCAGATGTGCTCCACTCTTCTACACTTTCTTGCTAAGTCTTGTCAGAAGCCATGTTAATGTTATACTTCCAAAAATATTCATGGATGGTATATAAAGAAAATAGCCTTTCTTTATATACTAGCTATCCTAGCTTTATTTTGAGAGACATCTAACTATGCTCACTGCATTTCCCTCCCATGCGTGTATATACATTGAAACACTTTATGGGCAACTTTAGCTCAAACAGTTCAAGTTTGGTAAAAAGTCAAGTAACCTTAATTATAGTCTTTAATACCTGTGTTGTGTATCTAATAAGATTAATGTGGTATTCTCTGCCTGAATTAAGTAAGTAAAAGTGTCCTTAGACTGGTAAACAAGAGACATGAAACCAGGAAAAAAAAATCTTTACTTTTAGAAGAAACAATTCTTTTTAAAGTTTGGATTTATTTTGTATTATAAGTGCCTAAAATAACTTTGTTTTATTTCTGTTTTTTTTTCTTGCACATTTTGATGTAAATTGCTTTTGTTGTTTTTTTCTGTAAGGCTCGGACTGGCCGTACTACTATTGTGATTGCTCACAGACTGTCTACCATCAGGACTGCTGACACTATTGCTGCATTTGAGAAAGGTGTAGTGGTTGAACAAGGAACACACAGTGAACTCATGTTGCAGAAGGGAGTCTACTATTCTCTTGTAATGCAGCAGGTAAAGGGAAATTATTTATTTTCCTTTTCCATTTCACAAAATTATGAAATGCTGGTATGTGGAGCCATTTTCTCTCTGTAGGTTCTGCATGTTGTCCAGCTGGCAGCTGCTCAGTTGCTCTAGTTTGGGCATGCACACAGGCTTGGAATTCTTGGGGGTTTTATCCATAAAAGTGTTTCATATTTATGCAATCCAATATGTCAAAAACACAAGTAAGTAGAAGGCACAGACCACATAATTATGGCATAACCACAGAATTATTAAATTCTAGGTGGATTCCATAGACTGCTTAATAAAATGAAAAGAAAAAAAAAGATCAGGACCCAAATAGTCTACTGCCATTACACACTGAAATATATGTGGCCTATAGGCAACAGTGATCACATGATTGAAACTCATAAGAAAAGGTTTTTCCCTTCCTTCTCCCTACTCAAAATGCCTTGTGACTATATATCCTGAATTCTCACTAGGGTTGTAGCAATAATGTTCAAGATGATGGGCCATCAGAAGAAAGTGAAGACACGGAGGCTGAGGAATATGAGGAAAACAGCAAAAACGATCTTGTGGAGAAGCTGACTCTTCAAGATCATTTTGAAGAGTTGGTGATCTCTGGGAGAGGCAGCATTCGAAGAAGATCCAGCAGATACAAGAGCAAGAGGTGCTCTTCTAAGAAAAAGTCCTCTGGAAAAAAGAAAAAAACAGAGCTGGAGGTTGGTATTAAAACTTTAGTTTAGAATTTTAGTGATAATCTGTAAGCATAAGCACAAATCACATAATTTAAATTACTTTTAGATAGCTGGCTGTCATGCAATCTTTACTTTGATGCTATTACAGTCACTACTCACCAGGCTGAGTATTTGCCCTCGCAATATGGGGGCAATCATGTGTGTCTTGCCAAAAGCTTCATTTTAACACTATTGACTTAGTGTGGAGCTGGAAAAAACTTATGCTGTTGATTTGCATAATATGCATAGCCTTTTATGAGGACGTAACCCGGTGGGTAGATGATGGTAAAGCTGTGGATGTGGTCTATCTTGATTTCAGTAAAGCGTTTGACACAGTCTCCCACAGCATCCTCGCAGCTAAACTGAGGAAGTGTGGTCTGGATGATCGGGTAGTGAGGTGGATTGTGAACTGGCTGAAGGAAAGAAGCCAGAGAGTGGTGGTCAATGGGACTGAGTCCAGTTGGAGGTCTGTGTCTAGCGGAGTCCCTCAAGGGTCGGTACTGGGACCAGTACTATTCAATATATTCATTAATGACTTGGATGAGGGAATAGAGTGCACTGTCAGCAAGTTCGCTGATGACACAAAACTGGGAGGAGTGGCTGACACACCGGAAGGCTGCGCAGCCATTCAGAGAGACCTAGACAGGCTGGAGAGTTGGGCGGGGAGTAATTTAATGAAATATAACAAGGGCAAGTGTAGAGTCCTGCACCTGGGCAAGAACAACCCCATGTATGAGTACAAGTTGGGGCCAGACCTGTTGGAGAGCAGCGTAGGGGAAAGGGACCTGGGGGTCCTAGTGGACAGCAGGATGACCATGAGCCAGCAGTGTGCCCTTGTGGCCAAGAAGGCCGATGGCATCCTGGGGTGTATTAGAAGGGGTGTGGTCAGCAGGTCGAGAGAGGTTCTCCTCCCCCTCTACTCTGCCCTGGTGAGGCCGCATCTGGAATATTGTGTCCAGTTCTGGGCCCCTCAGTTCAAGAAGGACAGGGAACTGCTAGAGAGAGTCCAGCGCAGAGCCACGAAGATGATTAAGGGAGTGGAACATCTCCCTTATGAGGAGAGGCTGAGGGAGCTGGGTCTCTTTAGCTTAGAGAAGAGGAGACTGAGGGGTGACCTCATTAATGTTTATAAATATGTAAAGGGCAAGTGTCATGAGGATGGAGCCAGGCTCTTCTCAGTGACATCGCTTGACAGGGCAAGGGGCAATGGGTGCAAGCTGGAACACAGGAGGTTCCACATAAATATGAGGAAAAACTTCTTTACGGTGAGGGTGACCGAACACTGGAACAGGCTGCCCAGAGAGGTTGTGGAGTCTCCTTCTCTGGAGACATTCAAAACCCGCCTGAACGCGTTCCTGTGTGATATGGTTTAGGCAATCCTGCCCCGGCAGGGGGATTGGACTAGATGATCTTTCAAGGTCCCTTCCAATCCCTAACATTCTGTGATTCTGTGATTCTGTGATTAGTCATGCTTCATGAAATTAAGTGTATGATTTCAGTGTTACTGAAGTTTTAATTCTATTAATTCTATCTAATTAAAATGATTTGTGAGGTTTCATTTGCAGGATTCTTTACTTCATGGTTCTCACTGTCGCAAATACTAGCAGAAAATGTAATCCCTGGGGTGTGCATACCAAGTTTTAAGGCACTTTGGAATATCTTATTACATTTATGTCAAATGAAAAAAAAAAATCGAAACCCTAACGTTTTAAAGCATATTCTAAATAAAAGAACCATTATTATCTCTCTCTCAGTCTTAGTATATGCTTTAAAACATCCAGTTTTGGAGGGGTTTATTCAGATAAAACACTTTAATTGACAAATGTCATATAGGAATAGAAGTCATATAGGAAGTTTGCATTTTAGAAACAGAATTTTGATTTGTCGAAATTCAGTAAAACTTGTTCATGGCAATCAATCGGAGCAGGTTTCTAGTAGACTCCTGATCAGGCTTTGGGTAGGCAGCTCAACAGAAACTTGATTTTTTTTTTTTTTTTTCCTATTTTGTACAGCTTGAACTACAGCATCTTTTTGCATGAGATGTATTGGAAGAGTTGTTTGGCATTTTTTGGTTTTGGGGTTTGTTTTTTTTTAACCTGACTTCAGGACCCTTGAAGTGAAGAAATAAAATGTAAATTCTGAAGTAAAATCATAGATCCTTTTAAATCTGTGCAAGTTGGAATCTCATCTGTAATACAGCATCTGATTTTTTTAAACAGTTATGGAAGCCTTAGTGTACTTTGTATCAATCAATATTCCTTCTCACTAAAATATAGCTTCCAGCTAATATATATTTCAAATATTATGCAGGAACTGGATCTAATCGTTTTATCACAAAGAAGATATGCAACTTCAAAAGATACTTTTTGTCTGTGTGTTAATACTGCTTAAGACCTTGTCAGAGGAAGTAGTGGGTGTTCATGTTCAAGACTTCGGTATTCATCACATTCACAGCAAATTAAGAAATCGAACATCCAGCTGTTGTAATCACTTATTTCGGAAAGCTCAACCCACTTTTATGGTTGAAGATTAGCCATCCTCATTCAGTATCTGAAACATGAAATAAGATAACCAGGAAGCAAGAGTAACTTACTCGTAATCCTGCCTAATATTTTGTCTCTTTTCCAATGTTTTCATTTTTTCCTTTTCCAGAACTCCCCCTGTGGAGGCATAGACACTTGAATAAACTAGTAAAGCAGAACAGGGTGTTTTTTGTACTTTCAAAGGAAATGCAGGCTGTTACATATGCCTCTTTCATGCATTTGGAAATGATGCATAGGCTATAGTTTGCAAAAGAGAAAGATGACCTCTCTGCCCAATTGTATTACTGCCAGCCCACTAGCATTTAGCTGAACTGGAGGGATCTTTTCTGTGCTCTGAACAGTGAGACTTTTAGTTCTTTATAAAGATTCAAGTGTTAGTTGCCATTCATGGTGACCAGTCCTATCTGACTTTCAATGAACTGTCCTGGCCCTTCTCCTCTTATGACTTAGCCTTTTGTTGAATTTTTCCCTCCAAACTTTTACAGTGCAGTTGAAGTTCTAGGATACAAAACAGCAAAGCTGCAGATCTCCAGCATGTCTGCTCACTCCGAGTGCACAGAGAGGGCTTTCAGTAGTTCACTAAGACAGCTCACTACTCAAAGCCTAATGAACACCCACTGTCTGGGGAATTTCATGTTTCCAAGGAAAACTTGCAGCCTTCCCTTTCCTGTAGGAAGAAAATCTCCCTGCTGTGCCTTACTCCAGAATCCTGGCTCTGAACAAACCTGAGTGGCTGTATGTACTGGTGGGAGTAATTGCTGCTGCCATCTCAGGTGGGGTCCATCCTGCATTCGCTGTTATATTTGGAAAAATCATTGGGGTAAGTTTTTTTGCAAATGGAGGTTGCAGTCCTGAGCCTTCCTCATGCTCAGCCAGTGTTCCCTATGTAAGACTTTGGGTGGGATTCACTTGTATAAATGGATCCAATGAAAAATGAATAAATATTGGTGAAGTGACCCTCTAGAGGCAGAGCCTGGTGGAACTGCATCTGACTAGCAAAGGAGAGGAGGAACAACAGTTGGAGCTGCAGGAACAAATTAGCGAGATGTAGGTTAAATGGAAAGCTGGACTGTCTTCTGGCCCTCAATAGAATTGTTGACCTGCAGACTGATTTCAGGATCCAGGATACTTGCTAAGAGAAATTGAAGTAGACAAGTTTCTTGAGATGAAGGCTGGTTTATGTAACTGGCTGTCGTTGTCTATGTACTCATTGCTGTGTTTTTTTCTTGCATAGGCTTTTCAAGAAACAGATCCAGAAAAGAGGAATAAAAACACTTTGGTGCTTTCTTTAATGTTTCTTTTACTTGGAGTGATTACCTTAGCAGCATACATAGTCCAAGTAAGTGTCACTACACTGAAATGTTCTTAACTTCACAGCAGGCTGCAGGTATAACTCATATCAATGTAGTTCAAGAAGAAAAACACTGATCAGAGCTTACAAAAACACACAGAAGTGCCAGGGTTCTTCCTGAGATACATGGGTTTTATTTATGTGTTTACTTAAAGACACGTGTCCACATTTGACGTTAGTTTAAATAAGCCACTGAAGGTAACATGGATTTAGCATGATTGAAATAAAAGTTGAGGGTCTGGCCTTAAAAGTCAAAGGTAAGACTGACATTGCTCATTGACTGTTTATAGGCTCTTGCCAAAGTAAGTGTAAAATAGACTTTTTCCATAGCAGATGGTCTTTTTCATACCATCAAAGAAACTCTGTCATTTGCTGTCCTGTTATGACTGTTCCACAGCTTGCAGGAAAGAGTTGCTGCACATTCATGTCCATATCATAAAATCCATTGGTAGGACTGGTGTGAGTGAATGTCTCTGGTAGCAGTCAGAGTAGGAAGGACAATGACTAGATAGGCTGATTTATCTTCTGATGCTGCTGAGGCATACAAATAAGGCATTACAACGAAGCTCCTGCTTTCTCGCCGTGTTGCTCCCTTTCTGTGGGAAAATAGATTTTCAGGTTCCAGGAATGTGGATGGCACTTTTCCCAAGACTTACGTATGCACAGGGGGTTGTAGGAGACTTCTTGGTATTGTTGTTTTTGTTGTGTAGCTTTATAAACAGAGTTACAGCATCAGATGAGAAAATGTGACTTTCTTTCCTCCCCCAGGGATTCATGTTTGGGAAGTCTGGGGAAATACTAACAATGAGACTGCGCTCTTTGTCCTTCAGAGCATTACTTCAGCAGGTATGAATTATGCAGCTAGGGTATCGTGAGAGCCAGATGGCTTTTGCAGACTGTTACAAGGCACACGTTGGGTTTCAGATGTGTGGTCTGGAGAAAAGAAAACAAAAATATGTCTCTTCTACCACTAGCTTAGGAAAAAATACAACTTTTTCTAAAGTCTCCTGTCTTGTGCAGTTTGGCTCAGTGCTGCTACTGCAAATAGTGTAATTTTGAAGGAGTGTTGTTGCAAATGTGCACACTTCTGACATGCTAATATGCACAGAGTTTGCAGCTGTCTGTGTGTGCAAGGATGACCAAAAAAGTTTAATCTCCCCTTGCTTGGGTGGTCATGATGCAAGTATATAATGTATAGGTTTAAGTCTAATATGTTTAGTTATTTAGATTTAAATCTACATACTGCAATCCATAACAAGTAGACAATCTGATAATTTTTTACTGAAAAAAAAACGAATTGCCCTGTTGCATCAAGAATTACCCATGGGAAGAATAATGTTACTTATATTAAACTCTTCCTGTTAATTTGTGTGATTTCACATTACTTGCATAGGATTTTTGAAAATGCATAACTTGGAACCCCACGCACCCATTGGGGACAAGAACCTGTGTGTTCATAGAAACATCTGAAAGGGACTAGGAGAGGAAAAATTAGTGATTAAAAAAAACTTTTAAAGGTAAAAGGGCCTCATTTCCTTTCTGCATGTAAAAATATAGATGAGTAAATGCGCTTCTATAGTTAATGAAGTAGGTAACTTGTAAGAGAATAGTTAACCTCTTCAGGCATGAGGAAGGACTGAGTGAAAGGGGTTTATAAGAAAAGTTTCTAAATAGGCACATTCAGAAGAACGTTACAGCTAATAACTCTTTGATTGTGAACAATTAGATGTTCACAGTAGAATAATACTTTTCAAGATTCTTCTTTTAGTTTACTTGGAAGATGCCGACTACAGAGGAAGAATATTGCAGTTAGCCATCATGGCTTGTACTTTCATTTACCCATATGCTACCTGAGCTGGAAATGTTTGTTCATTTTATTAGTAATCCTGATAAACCTGAAACATGATGAGAAGATGTAATTTTTTTGAAACAAAATTAGTAACAGTGTCTTTTCTTGCAGGAGGTTGGATGGTACGATGATCAGAAAAATGCTGTTGGCATTCTGCTAACTCGGCTTGCCACAGATGCTTCCCAAGTCAAAGGGGTATGCCAATTCTTTTTTGCATGCTTTTTTTAATATTTTCTTTCTTAGAAATATTAATTGTATTTGGCAAGGGACACAGATTATTTCAGAACACAAGGCAGTAAATCTACCCCACAGACTGGCAGATGCATTTACGTAGCGTGGTGTTGACACCTTGGAAATGGCTTCCCAGCCAATAATTTATGAGAACAAAGAAAACTCCAGCAGATGTTCATGTACCTTTCATTTCCCTCCCTCCAAGTCTTTAAGCTATGTATATAGCAACTGTAGACTATTTCACCACGCAAAGTGAAATCTGTATGTGCTGGGGACCAGAATCAGTGGACCCCAGGTTTTCATACCCTATGGTGGGTGTCGCCTGAGTATCATTAAGAAGTTGCATCTGCAGATGATACAAACCTTTACTGACCTTAATGAAGAGAATTCTTCTTCCTGTCCCCACCAAATGTACTTCACACACAAGCAAGCCAACCAGAAAGAAATGGCCCAGCATTAATAAAGAACACCAGGGAGAGCAATGGCCAAAGGAGGGAATGACTCAAGGCACTGGTGTGGGAGGGGTGGCCACTGGACACTGACAGAAGAATATGGCAAATTCTGCGCACAATTCCTCCTACTGCTCACCTCATCAGCAGTCAGTCCCTCATGAACTGCCAAATGTCTCTCCGTTTCTATCCTTCTCCCTGGAAAAAAAAAAAAAAAAAAAAAAAAAGAGGAAAATCACTGCAGGACTGTAGGGGAAAATTTTTCTGGTTTGTTTTAAGATATCTTTGTGTCCTTCAAATTTGTACATCCAAAAACCCTTTAATCTCTAATTTTTCAGTCTCAGCAGACTTTTTTTTCTCTCTCCTGTCCTCCTTACCTATGGGCTAGTAGTGAGAAAATCGTCTTTGACAAAACTTAGTCATTTTCATTTTTTAAAGTTCTAGTTTGTTTCAGTGACATTGAACTTTATCACCCTGCCAAGGCAGTAGGAAGGAGGGGGTGCACGGGGTCCCCTAACTAAAAAAGCCAGCTAAGGGCATGAATTGCTCTGCAAAGCTATTGTGTTCTCAGGAGCACTACAGATTGTCAGTAAGTACCGTGCCTCATGCTGCGCTGGCTGAAGTTTCCAAATCCATCTTTATGTGCAGCCCCCAGAACATATGGCAACAATTCACCTTGGCATTGGTTTAATTATTACTATTTTAAATTTTATTGAACAAGAAAAGTCTTTTCAGACAGGAAAGTCTTTGGCAAAAGAGAGAAGAATTCTGCTTCCTGCCCAAGGATTTTTGTTTTTTACATCAAGCCAAATTTTGGAAGATGAATTGTTTCCACAGGGAAACAATTTCAGACCTCTTTTTCTGCAGATCAGAGCCCACCCAGATGCTGGATGCTAATCATCTAATTTTAAAAGTTCTTGATGAAAAGGTTGCACAGGATGGGAGGAGACAGGAGTTCTTCAGTAGAGTTCATCTTTCCCACTCGTTATCCCTGCTGAGATAAAGCATTCCTGCAGGGTGGTCAAATCTAGATTTTTTTTTTTTTTTTCTGAGAACCAACCCAGGTGCAGCAGTGTGAGAACCTGAGGACGAGTAGTTTTCACCACCGTTAGTGGGACAGCTCAATGGATGGCTGTCATCAGAATGAAGCCCCTCTTGCCTAATGCTGGGCACCAACCAGCCAACCTGCCCTACTGTGACAGTGGCTCCAGTCTCTGTGCCTCAGGTAGTGCAAGAAGTACCAGATAGTATATAATTTCATTAAACAGCTATCATGACCAACAGTTCAGACTACTTTAACCTCACTTGAAGGCCAGAATGCTGGTGGGTACAAGGAACATCTAGGAACTATTACATAAGTAGGTGCATAACGTCCATGCACGTGACCACACGTGATTTCATTTTCCAGCTGAACTGCTGGCCTTGACTATACTAGCGATTTCAAGCAATGAAGTAACAAAAGAAAAATCTAATTACTGATATTTGGGGGTTTCTGGGGTTTTCTTAGGCAACTGGAAGCCGTCTCGGACGTGATGACTATGACTGTCTTTACCCTCCTGACTGCCATCATTATTGCCTTTGTATACGGCTGGCAGTTAACTTTGCTTATCCTGGCCTGCATTCCTTTCGTTATTGCTACAAATGCTGCGAGTGTTAGGTCTGTGTCTGGTCATGCCGCAAAAGATCAAAAAGCTTTGGAAGAGGCTGGAAGAGTAAGTTCTCCAATTTTAACTCCAGGGTTATGATGTGAGATCACTTTTAAGGACAACATTGTAGCTGTATTACAGCTGACTTAATTATTCAAGATAAATGAAGGGGGGAGAGGAGAGGACAGCGCAGGGTGGGGGATGAAGGGAATGTTTTATACGTCCCAAGAAAAGCAAAACATAGATAACACAAAACATCTGTAAATTAGGCTATAAAAAATGTTTTTGAAAGCCTCCATGGTGGATTTCTGGGCAGGGACAGCTGTAACGGCGGCAGCCCCAGCACTGGTGCGCCTCGTGCCTATGGCGAGCAGCGTAGCTCTGCGCTGCTCTGTGCTGTGGCCAGAAGCGTTGCAGGGCTGAGCCACTGAGCCCTGACACTGCTACTTTTTTATTCCATCATAAAATGCAAAACATTAATGTCCTCAAGAGTTTCAGGGTACTGCCTTTCATTCACCTGATTAGCGCTCTTCCAGGAGACTTCTGCTAGTCCATGCAAAAGTGCAAGTTGTGTCTAGATAACTAGGGTTTGTTCCTATTTTATTAAAGAGGGTTTAATTCAGCGGGATCACGACCCACGGGTTAGGGCAGCGGCTGCTGATGCTTCCTGCGTGCTGGCCCAAGGTTCTGAACTCAAATATGACGTTGGCTTCTGCCCCCTGTTGTCTTGTGACCATGGGGTCAATGATCTTGTTGCTGTGGGCTTGATCCTTCAAGTAATAGACCTCAATCTCCTCTCTTAAGCAAACACTTTCCAGTCTAAAATAATAAATGCTAGAGAAGAGAACAAGTGTTTAGGTGATATGTTGTAGACTGCAGTTGTAAGGGATTGCCTCTTATTTGTTTTATCTCCCAATCTAGATTTCAACAGAATCAGTTGAAAACATAAGAACTGTAGCTTCATTGACCAGGGAAGAAGCGTTTTATGAAAGATATGTTACAAGTTTGAATGGTCCATATAGGTGGGATGTTTTTCTTTAATAATTCTTTCTTAGTCTTTCAGATTTATTGTAAATACATTTCTTGCAAACTATCCAATACCCAAAAGATTGGGAAGGATATCAATAGCTGTTTACATAGTTTTGAAATTTGTTCACTCAGTATAGTTTAACATATATTCTTAAATGCAGAGTGAAAAAACATTTGCAGGATTTGCCTTTTCATTATGCAAACGCTTTATAAACTGCATTATCTGCATATGTGTTATATAATATTGTGTTTGCTTGCGTATGCCTAGAATACAGGCCATACGTTCACTCCATTTCAGTGTATTGCATTGATACTAGTTAACTCAGGAACTGACAGGTAACTCCTATACTGTACCCTTTATAACATAAACCAGTTTTATTCCTCTCGTATGACTTTGAAATCTTGAAATTAACTTCATATGTTTCCCTTGTTTGACCCACTACATCCCACAGACTTGTCTCCACTGAAACACATTTGAATAATCAGGGGTGCCAGATTTTTCTAGCTCCATTTTATTTAAACAAAATAGCCCAAAATCTAATTTGTCTCTTTCCTCCTTCAAGGTAACTAATGTAAAAGAAGGAATTGAAAATGAATTGTATAATCTGTCCTTAGCCAAACCAGTGTTAAAATTCAGTGTCTGGTGAACTGGTAATACCCCAGATACGGGCAGGATGCTCGCCTGGACTGTCAAAGGTCTCTGATTTACAGCTTGGACTAGAAAGATTTCCATTTCTTCAGAGAGCATCCTGAACCATGAGAGCATAGAGTCCTCTAGACTCTGATTCAGTGTGCATTCGATTAGCTACACAAAATGAAACTTCTCCAGAAGGATGGATTGAGAAATAAAGGCTTAGTGTGAAACCCCTGCAGGGGTACCCAGCAATATGTCCTGGCTCTGAATCAGGATGAGAGGTCTCTGCTTGGATGGGAAGACCTGGCAGAAGCCCACAGGCAGCTCTTAGCCTGGGCTGGAGCCTGCTTGTTTTCTTAACTACCACATATGACCCATTTTATTATTAAATTTTATTATTTTCTTAACTGCTATAGTGGCCTGCCCTGGTACAGAAAAGCAAAGGAAGAGATTCAAGATAGCATAAGTGAGGATGAAGGGTCTCATTGCTCTAACTTTCTGTCCTAAGGGCAGTTCCATGTCATGATGTGGGATGCTTTTAGGGTCTGGCAGGGTTTTTTTGTGAGTGTGCATGTGTTGTGTTTGCAGGGGGTAAACTGTATTGCTTAAAAGCCTTAACCAAGAAATCTGGGCATCCACCAGCCAGTGTCTGCTGTTTCTGTTTTACAAGTTATTTACGGAAAGTCTCTTCCTTCACTAGAGATTCTCTGACAAAAGCCCCTTTCTATGGATTTACCTATGGAGTAGCTCAGTGTGCAAACTACTTTATTAATGCGGCAGTCTTCAGATTTGGGGCATGGCTCATTGCCCATTGTCTGAGCAACTTTGAAAATGTATTTATGTGAGTATACTTTGTAAAATGTAAAAAAAAAAAAAAAATCAATACATGGGATAGTGATTTCAATACATGCAAACTATTTAATCAAATTACAGAGGTAACGAGGCATAGAGATTCCGGAATTCACTCTGGTTGGGAGTGCAGTTTGGGCAGAAGGGCTGGTTTGGGGAAATGTGCATATTCGGGCAGTGAAGCAGCAAGCATGTGGCCATGCTCAGCATGCCTACTCTGGACAAGTCTTTGCTGTTTGACATTCCTTCCAGGCAGAGGGTTTTACATAGAGAAGTGACGTGACACCACTGCTCATCTTTAAAGTAGTTACAGGAACAAATAGAACTTCCTAATTCTGGATGACATTTTGGGGGCTGAGGAGCTCCAGAAATGTCATAATCTAAAGATGCTAAAAAACTTTATCCTGAAGGTTTGCTTTACACGTGAGGAAAACAATGCACTGTTCTACCTGAAATAAATGATGCTTTGTCTCTTGTTTTTTAGAGTCTTCTCTTCTGTCATATTTGCAGCTATGAATGTTGGTCAATCTGCTTCCCTGGCACCAGATTATGGCAAAGCTAGAATGTCAGCTCAAAGAATCTTTCAACTTTTGGAAAGAAAACCTCTAATTGACAGCTATAATGAAGAAGGTGAAAAATTGGTGAGGTTTTTTTCAGAAAAAACTTGAAACAAACAAAATTACTGATGTTTTATTATCTTAAAACTGTATTCATAGTTTCTTTTTTTTTAGGGTGTCACGAAAGACAAACGTTATATAAAATAGTGGTACAGCCTTGTTATTTTTAATGGACCATATTTTTTTTTCAGTCAGAATTGTATACCTTTAAATGTAGTTTTGCTCTGAATAAGCTTAAAAAAAAAAAACAAACCACTTTTCATTCTGCTTACCCACATCTTAAATGGTTTCAGGAAAATACTGACAATGTCAGTTCCACTCAGTGTTGCACTGCCTTTTTAAGGGTTTACAGGAGAAACAAGATACAAGTGCATTTTTCTACTGTTTAGGGAGATAAGAGAGACTAGTTCCTTCAGAGACAGTTTTGCCAAAATCCATCCTCTTACAAGTAAAAATGTGCTCTTGTGAAGTCAAAACTACCTTAATGAATAATCTGTTTTGCTCCAAACTTGGGAGGTGGGGGAACAACAAGAAAAAAAAAAAACAAGAAGGAAAAGAAAAAACAAAATACACTCAAAAAAAACCCAAAAACCCTCACTTCTAAACCAAAGTTGTCATTAAGGAAACTGACCTCAGCACTTGTCAAGTTTCTGCATGAAATGCTTTCAGTTGACATGGTCTGGAAGGATTACATTTGCACATCCATCTAACTTTAAAATGAACTTCCTGTGTCAGTTTTAGATGGTAGCCCCTACTCAGGAAGCCATAATCCAGCTTCTGTAACTCTAAGCACATACACAGGATTTTCAGCCTTTAAAGTTATGAGCACACTTATGTATCTTCTTGAAACAGGGCCCTGCAGCACAGACATTGAAAGATTTGGCAGAAGATCCCTGGTAAAATAAAACTTAAATGAAAATATTTCTGGTATAGCCTAGACTCGAATACCAGTGATGCCTGTGACTTCTGCAAAGCAAAGCTTTGAGCCCATTAAATTACATCATTAGTTGTTGTGCGAGTACTTCACTAGTAGAGAGTACTTCACTAGTAGTGCTGCTAGTATGTACATAGGGCTGGCTCCTATCCCAAACGACAGGAGAGGCAATAGCCTTAATGTGTGCCCCCTTCCTTCCACTTGTGCTTAGAAATCGGCCTGGCTAGAATGGCTAATTAACAACTATCATTGCTGTTTAAAACAGTTTGTCCTACATGCCTGTAAACTACCTACCAAAGAATTTAGCTCTCTTATCTTAATAGCTGATCTTGACCTTGTGTTACATTCGTTCAAATTGGGCTACCTGCAATGTGACATCAGGAAAGCAAGATTATATCAAGAGTAGAAGTGCTTCAATTACATGTGTCAGCAATGAAAAATGTTAATGTTGTTTGTTTGTCTAAAGATACTCTTTTCAAAGGTGAAGTGAAAAATAGATACAAGAGACACAGAAAACTGTTTCTCCAGAAGGATCTAGCGATTTACATCTGCAGATCATCCCATAAATAAGGATACTACACTCAATCCAATATGTAATTTTAAAGAACTTCAAAAGCGCTTTTGAAAACACCTTCCCCAACTTTCTTGTCAGTTCTCTCACTTTAATAACCAAGTCTTACAAGTGTTGTCATAGTTAAAGCTAATAAATGCTAATATGAGCATGTGAACTCTGTTACTTTTCAGAGCAATTTTGAAGGCAACATTGAATTCAGAAACATCCACTTTGTATATCCAACAAGGCCAGAAGTTCAAGTTTTGCAAGGACTCAATGTGAAGGTTAACAAAGGACAGACTCTGGCATTAGTAGGAAGCAGCGGCTGTGGCAAAAGCACATCCATTCAGCTCTTGGAGAGATTTTATGACCCTGTCGAAGGACAAGTGGTAAAAATAGACTTGTATATCTTCTGAGGTTTCAGAGGCTTTAAACGATCCCGCAATATCTCTGGAGAGATGCCTTTTCAAGAGGTGTGGATTACGGAGGTTGTGGCTCAGTGGAGCTGTAAACAACCTCAAGACCCCTGTCATTGCCTGCCCCATGCATTAGATGCACATGCCAGCACCGGTGCCCACGTTGTCATGGTGCAGTGGCTCAGGGTGCTGATCTCACTGGGGAAGAGAATGACGGGGTCAGACTGCGTTGCCTCCCCAAAGCTGCTCACAGGCTGGTTGCACAGGGGCACAATGTTCATGTCGCTTGCTTGTCACTCTACAAGTCATCTCATTAATATGAATTCACACGTTAGGTACATAGATACGCTTCAGATAATACAAATGTAATCCCACAGGAACACTACTGCGTCACAGTTGGAGGGTTGCAATGGGCTTTTTGGTCCAGTCCCCATTAATGGGTATAGAAAGTCCAAGGAAACCTCCTTGGAAGTTTTAAGATGGAGTTAAAGGCCTACAGCTGAGAATATTTATTGTTGTGTTCAGCTGCTTAGAGACAGGTTTTCCCGTGAGGTTCCTGGTGCTTCTCGTGGTCTGTAGAGCTGGAAGGACTGTAGTAACAGGCTGTGATCTGCCCTCTGCCTTTCTGTCTGCTGGGAAATGGAAGCAAACTCACACACAAAATTAAAAACTAATGAAAGGAAATATTTCATCTATACTGCTGGTTCTTTTCCATTTTGCATTCAAAATTTACTTGATTTAAGCTGGGAATCTAACATGTAACAGGCTTCCTCTTACAATTCGTGTTTCCTGTTCACAGTGTGTATCTGTGGATGAGCTCTGTAGTCAACTTGGCATCATTTTTCTGTTGCTTTTTCTAGTTGGCAGATGGATTTGATACCAAATCTTTGCATTTACAATGGCTGAGGTCCAGACTGGGCCTGGTGTCACAGGAGCCCATTTTGTTCGACTGCAGCATTGCTGAAAATATTCAATATGGAGACAACAGTAGGGTGGTTAGTCAGGAAGAAATTGAAGCAGCAGCTAAAGCAGCAAGTATTCATACCTTCATTGAAACACTGCCAGAGGTAAGAGATGGTGATCTCTTCACAGTGAGATTAGGTATTTGGAGTGACATGGAGAAATCTAGGGACTGCTTCTTTACATAGATCAAATTAAAAAATAAACATTTTTGGTTCCCTTAATAGGAAAAAAATATAGAATTTGTGTTTAAAAATGCCAGTGTGTTTCAAGCTTAAAAACCTTGTTAGTTTGTTCAAAAAAAGTCAATGCTCCGCTTAATATAGTGGTAGACAAAGCAGAATATGAGGATAAAAAATAAGAGGACACTATGTACAAACAGGTCCTCATATTTTTTTTGATATTTTTGCCTTTGACAGCTGAAACTTCTCAAATTACTCCGAGAAAGATTATTTTTTTCCTAATATAATTCAGTAAAACTAAATTCTCTGTTTCTAATTAGATGGGCATGCATAAGGAGTGTTTCTTAACAAATACGAAGGGGCAATAAATCAAAAGTGAATGGTATGGCATTTGACCTTCATTTCTGCCAACAATTTTGTTCTAACAAGGAAAAATGCTTTGATAGTTTGTTTTCACTGTAGTTTTGTGTAACTTGAAAATGATGTAATGATGCTGAAAAATGTTTCATCTTCATTACTACTAATGACCTTTGGGATTCGTTATTCACAAGTAATGCAGGATCGAGTGCTTCACACATATGTTAGTAAACATTAAATCTCTAGTTACTCTTATGACCATATGCTCATGGGCAGATGTCTGTGAACACCTTACTGCTGTATCACTGGTGGTACCATTCAAGACCTATTCCAGCCTCTGGGGAAGTAAATTTTCAGACCAGGTATAAATATGTGTGACTGTATATATAACTGTTTATACTAGAGGTGTTTATAAAACTTTAAGGAGGGCCAACTTTGGCCTTTTCAAGCAATTGCTAGGGGAAATCCCATGGGACAGGGTACTAGAAGGTAAGGGGGCCCAAGACAGTTGGTTAGCGTTCAAGGACTGCTTCTTCCGAGCTCAAGATCAGAGCATCCCAGCAGGTAGGAAGTCAAGGAAGGGTAGCAGGAGACCTGCATGGTTAAACAGGGAACTGCTGGGCAAACTCAAGTGGAAGAAGAGGGTGTACAGATCATGGAAGGAGGGGCTGGCCACTTGGGAGGAATATAAGTCTGTTGTCAGAGGATGTAGGGAGGCAACTAGGAAAGCTAAGGCCTCCTTGGAATTAAACCTTGCAAGAGAGGTCAAGGACAACAGAAAGGGCTTCTTCAAATACAATGCAGGTAAAGCCAACACTAGAGGCAATGTAGGCCCACTGATGAATGAGGTGGGGGCCCTGGAGACAGAGGATAAAAAGAAGGCGGAGTTACTGAATGCCTTCTTTGCCTCTGTCTATACTGCTGGAGGCTGTCCTGAGGAGCCCGGACCCCTGAGGCCCCAGAAGAAGTCAGGATAGAGGAGGAATCTGTCTTGGTAGATGAGGGCTGGGTCAGGGACCAATTAAGCAATCTGGACGTCCATAAATCCATGGGCCCTGATGGGATGCAACCCGCGGGTGCTGAGGGAGCTGGCGGAAGTCATTGCTAGGCCACTCTCCATCATCTTTGCTAAGTCGTGGGCAACGGGAGAGGTGCCTGAGGACTGGAGGAAAGCAAATGTCACTCCAGTCTTCAAAAAGGGCAAGAAGGAGGACCCGGGTAACTATAGACCGGTCAGCCTCACCTCCATCCCCGGAAAGGTGATGGAACAACTTGTCCTTGGTGCTGTCTCTAGGCACATCAAGGATAGGGGGATCATTAGGGGCACTCAGCATGGCTTCACCAAGAGGAAGTCATGCTTAACCAACCCGATAGCCTTTTATGAGGACATAACCAGGTGGATAGATGATGGTAAAGCTGTGGATGTGGTCTATCTCGATTTCAGTAAAGCGTTTGACACGGTCTCCCACAGCATCCTCGCAGCTAAACTGAGGAAGTGTGGTCTGGATGATCGGGTAGTGAGGTGGATTGTGAACTGGCTGAAGGAAAGAAGCCAGAGAGTGGTGGTCAATGGGACAGAGTCCAGTTGGAGGCCTGTGTCTAGCGGAGTCCCTCAAGGGTCGGTACTGGGACCAGTTCTATTCAATATATTCATTAATGACTTGGATGAGGGAATAGAGTGCACTGTCAGCAAGTTCGCTGATGACACAAAACTGGGAGGAGTGGCTGACACACCGGAAGGCTGCATAGCCATTCAGAGAGACCTAGACAGGCTGGAGAGTTGGGTGGGGAGAAATTTAATGAAATATAACAAGGGTAAGTGTAGAGTCCTGCACCTGGGCAAGAACAACCCCATGTACCAGTACAAGTTGGGGCCAGACCTGTTGGAGAGCAGCGTAGGGGAAAGGGACCTGGGGGTCCTAGTGGACAGCAGGATGACCATGAGCCAGCAGTGTGCCCTTGTGGCCAAGAAGGCCAATGGCATCCTGGGGTGTATTAGAAGGGGTGTGGTTAGCAGGTCGAGAGAGGTTCTCCTCCCCCTCTACTCTGCCCTGGTGAGGCTGCATCTGGAATATTGTGTCCAGTTCTGGGCCCCTCAGTTCAAGAAGGACAGGGAACTGCTAGAGAGAGTCCAGCGCAGAGCCACGAAGATGATTAAGGGAGTGGAACATCTCCCTTATGAGGAGGGGCTGAGGGAGCTGGGTCTCTTTAGCTTAGAGAAGAGGAGACTGAGGGGTGACCTCATTAATGTTTATAAATATGTAAAGGGCATGTGTCATGAGGATGGAGCCAGGCTCTTCTCAGTGACATCCCTTGACAGGACAAGGGGCAATGGGTGCAAGCTGGAACACAGGAGGTTCCACTTAAATTTGAGGAAAAACTTCTTTACCGTAAGGGTGACTGAACACTGGAACAGGCTGCCCAGAGAGGTTGTGGAGTCTCCTTCTCTGGAGACATTCAAAACCCGCCTGAACGCGTTCCTGTGTGATATGGTCTAGGTAATCCTGCTCCGGCAGGGGGATTGGACTAGATGATCTTTCGAGGTCCCTTCCAATCCCTAACATTCTGTGATTCTGTGATTTAACTTTATTAAAAGCAGTTGCACTTTTTTTTTCTTTCAAGATGGAAATACCTAATCATTTTTATAGCCACACATAAAACTTTACTTTTCTAATCTTCCTTCTTTAAGAGTATTCACAGGCTGCCTTTTTAAATTTTTAACATCCAGAAATATAATACCCGGGTGGGTGAGAAAGGAACACAACTTTCTGGAGGTCAAAAACAAAGGATAGCAATTGCCCGTGCTCTGGTTCGTAATCCTGCCATTCTGCTTCTGGATGAAGCTACCTCTGCTCTTGACACAGAAAGTGAAAAGGTGAGTAATGATTATTACGTGCAATATATATGTCTATGTATATGGCTAGTTGCTTTCTGTAGAATAAAATCAATGCAAACATGTTGCAAATGCTCAGCTGTGAAACAACAGGGCAGGTGTATCATGGTAGCTTTTCCAGCTGCAAGATGTGAATTGGACACTAGGAAGCTGTGTCTATCTACTAAATAAACAAGTAGAAAAACCCAAAACTTTAACTAGAAAACACCAATGAGGGGCTGATACTCTTCAGCTGTCTTCCTGTTATCTGTACTTAATGTTAAAAACTGAATTTGTGTTCTGACCCGAACTGGCTGCCCAAGAACCCACTTCTCAATGTCTCATGTTCATTTGATCAGTCTCACTGACCTCAGTGAGAAACCCTGCTGAGTAAAGGTCTCGTGTATGCAATGACTTGTATATCTATGGGAGGTATATTCAGGGGATAACAAAGAGTAAGAAATCAAATGTGGTTCCTATGACAAGTGAAGGCTTTCCAGGTGCTAACAGCATTTTCATGACATCTGCGTGCAGATCGTCCAGAAAGCTCTGGATAACGCCCGGCAAGGTCGAACCTGCATCATCATTGCTCACCGCCTGACGACCGTACAGAGTGCAGACATCATTGCAGTGATCCAGAATGGCAGGGTGGTTGAGCAGGGCACCCACAGCCAGTTACTGGCAAAGGAAGGACACTACTACGCCCTTGTAAATGCACAAGTCTCTAATTAGTACTGTTTGCCGATTTTTAATTTTTTTTTTCCAGGAAGACATGAAAAGCTTATGGAGAATTAAGATTGGCTGCATCTGTGCTGATGGAGCAGGGACCATGCGTTGCAGCCCGGTTGCTGTACCTGGTGTAGCCCTTGCCTCACACACCTGTGGGGGGTGAGCAGTGCATGCCCTGGGATGGGTCAGGGAAGGTGCACAGGGGAGTCCCAGCAGCTGAGTCTGCTGGGCAGTTGTAGGGATCGTGTGATCTGAAGGGAGCCAGACCTGGAGTAGTCTCATCCACACCATGGCTTAGGTGGGGCATCCTGCTGGGGCATCGCTGTCCCCAGCAAACCCTGGCCCATCCCAGATGCCATATACCAAGGCAATACTAGAGTTTTGATAGTGGTTAAGCATCATGGATAAGCAGTGAGCTGGTGCTTGTGCTTGCCCCTTGAGTTTCTTCACCAGCCAGATGCAGCCATAAAGTCTTCTTAATTAAAGATGACTGTCAATTCTTACTGAATGCTGAGATTCCAAATAAAGGCATTTGTATTAAATTTAGAGAGAAGGGGTTGGATGTGTGTGTTTGTTGGTTTTTTTCCCCCACTTTATGCCACATTTCTAATATTACTGTGCTTCACACACTTCTTGGAGATTCGATATTCTATTTCAGACAATAATTGTAATAGTTACAAGCTTTCCATATAGAGTTAAACTGTCATAAGAGATACCATTGTTTTGTTTCGTATTTTTTCAATTGCTGACATAAGAGTTAATCACTCTTTGCATCCATCAGGGTAATTTCAAAAGTCTTTTCGGGGGAGCTACAATGGCTTCTTTTGGAGTGGACTCACATCAGCCATGTAAATAGGCTTTTCCGTAAAAAAAACTAAAAAGTGGTTTTTCAATATGAGATCCTTATTTTGAATAGACGTGGCACTTAGGGACATAGTTTAGTGTGGACTTGGTAGTATTAGGTTAAACAAGTTGGACTTGATGATCTTAAAAGGTCTTTTCCAACCTAAACAATTCTATGGATTCTATGAATAATTCTACAGATTATTTGAAGTGTTGGCAAAACTCATTTACACGTGTGCTTCAATAATTGGTTATTCCTCTGATATATTCCTCAGGGTGCTGCAATACAATTGTTCAAGAGTGAAGAATACGTTACTGCGTAGTCAGAGTGACTCAGCAGCTATTTTTTTTGGCTGGTTAAACCCAATTGCAGCATTTTAATTTTCCAAGGCTTTGCACGTGGCTTTGGGTCAGGATTTATGGCTTGGAGCAACCTGCAGTACTTTATAATTTCCAGATAACTCTGTTCAATTGTAACAGACAAAACTTACAGTAATGACTAACTCCTTTGCTCATTTCACTTGTTTTCTGGCATCAGGATCCATGAGGGGAATAAAACACACAAAAGAAAACAAATTCTGGTCTCAGCTTTGCCAAAGAAATACAGTCGCTCTCCCTCACACAGTTTTTCTCAGGCTCCATTAGAAGAGGGAGTTATCACTCATTCAGGCACCGCTCTTGTGTGACTTCTTCACTTTTTTGTGATAGGCAGGTACTACAGGGGCTGCTGCCTCACTACATTCCAAATTATCAAATGTGGGCTCCAATTAATTGCTCTTTTCCTGTTTGTTCTGCACTGGAGTTAAGATAACAAGCAGTAGAGTTTCATTCTCGGCTTTGAAAATAAAATATCTTCCTTGTTAATCCAGAAGTCTTTTGGGGAAAGAAAGAGTTATTTTTGTAGTTTTGGGTTAGATGTATATGTGTTTTTCTTTACAATTGTAATGAATAATAAATTTCTGTGATATTACAATTCATTATGATCTATTGCAGCAACAATTAAGTAAGATGAGGTAAAAATGGGAAATTAATTTTAGTGTATAATAGAGGAGATAAACAGTTACTAAGATAAGGCTCTCTAACATAATGAAAAATCTAACATCTGCGGCTAGTTAACAGAGCATCTTTGTGGAAAATACTGCATTCACATCCATGCAGATCACAGAGAATAATCCAAAACATGCTTCTTTCCCACTAGCTTGGAATTATTTACTAGCACAGGGGCAAGAGGAGTGAGGAAATATGCACTATTTGATGTGGACAGTGCTGAAAGAGCTGCAGCATGGCGAGCCTAGAAAAAATAAGTTCTGTGACTTGTGTTTCCTCGTTTGCTCTTTCAGAGGTCAACATTACCTACCATGGAAAGAAAAGTGGCTACACTTGCATCCCTTTTGTCATGTTCCTCACACGTGTTTACCTAGAACATTCTCACGCTGCCATAGCTGGACAGACTCAGTACCAGCTATGTAAGTTAAGGATAAACAGGTAAAGGTCTTGAAGTAAGATGCTTGGCAGTACTGAGTCACATTGTTCCTCATGGAAAGGTAGGCGTAGGTTTCGGTCAGGAACAGAGGGAGTAGGTGCCTGTGTCATGAAGGAGGGAGTGTGTGTGCACCCCTCTGGGCTGTGGCAGCCAAGTGGGGAAAGAGCAGTGCCAGACACATGTGCCTCAGGAATGTCCTCTGCTATTATATGATTAAAAAGGGGAAACAGAAAACATAATTGAAGTAAATAGTGTGGATTTACTTAAGTGCACAAGTGAGATGTTGTGTAACATAAGAACATATTTTACCAATTTATCTCAGTACAAACATACTAAAAGCCACTCATATCACAGCCCTGTTTAAAAGATCATCTGCAGGTCTGAAAAAAACACCAGACAAAAGCAACACAAAAGAGATGATGATCAAGGGAACAGAGTGCAATCTCAGCCACCTGTAAGAATGACAAAAAAGCACACTATTGCATGCCTGCTAAACGGCAGGCAGAGCAGGATGACTTTACTGACTCCATGAGATATAAATAGATTGATACACTCAGCTTGTAGGCACTAATAAGAAACTCTGATGGTTTATTTTAGACCATCCCAATCACCTCCCAGCTGGATATGCCCATACAGCTTGCAGGCTGGCTCCGATTAAAAGCAGACCTAAATTCAGAGACAAATGCATGTTAAAAGAACCTTTTCAGCACCAAACCCTAGACTGATATACAGAATCACAGAATCACAGAATCAACCAGGTTGGAAGAGACCTCAGGGATCATCGAGTCCAACCGCTGCCCCTACACCACCCTGTCAACTAGACCATGGCACTAAGTGCCATGTCCAGTCTTTTCTTAAACACATCCAGAGATGGTGACTCCACCACCTCCCTGGGCAGCCCATTCCAATGTCTAATGACCCTTTCTGAAAAGAAATTCTTCCTAATGTCCAACCTGAACCTCCCCTGGCGAAGCTTGAGGCTGTGTCCTCTTGTCCTATCGCTAGTTGCCTGGGAGAAGAGGCCGACTCCCACTTCACTACAACCTCCCTTCAGGTACTTGTAGACTGCAATAAGGTCACCTCTGAGCCTCCTCTTCTCCAGGCTAAACAACCCCAGCTCCCTCAGCCGTTCCTCGTAGGTCAGACCCTCCAGACCCTTTACCAGCTTGGTCGCCCTCCTCTGGACTTGCTCCAACACCTCAACATCTTTCTTGAAGTGCGGGGCCCAGAACTGAACACAGTACTCAAGATGCGGCCTCACCAGTGCCGAGTACAGAGGGACGATCACTTCCCTAGACCGGCCTGGCTACACCTATTCCTAATAGAGGCCAGGATGCCATTGGCCTTCTTGGCCTCCTGGGCACACTGCTGGCTCATGTTTAGCTGGTTGTCGATCAGCACCCCCAGGTCTCTTTCCACCGGGCCGCTTTCTAACCACTCTTCCCCCAGCCTGTAGAGCTGCATGGGGTTGTTGTGGCCAAAGTGAAAGACCCGGCACTTGTTCTTGTTGAACCTCATACCGTTGGTCTCGGCCCATCTATCTAACCTGTCCAAATCTCTCTGAAGGGCCTTCCTACCCTCCAGCAGATCGACACTCCCACCCAGCTTGGTGGCATCTGCAAATTTGCTGAGGGTGCACTCAATCCCTACATCTAGATCATCTATAAAGATATTGAACAGCACTGGCCCCAGAACTGAGCCCTGGGGAACACCGCTAGTGACCAGCCGCCAGCTGGACTTTGCCCCATTCACCACCACTCTCTGGGCTCGGTCATCCAGCCAGTTTTTAACCCATTTAAGAGTCCACCCATCCAAGCCCTGGGCAGCCAGTTTGTCTAGGAGGACCCTGTGGGAGACAGTGTCAAATGCCTTACTGAAGTCTAGATAGACTACATCCACAGCCCTGCCCTCATCTACTAAGCGGGTCACTTGGTCATAGAAGGAGACCAGGTTGGTCGAGCAGGACCTGCCTTTCATGAATCCATGTTGGCTCGCCCCGATGCCCCGATTGTCCTGCATGTGCTGTGTAGTGGCACTCAGGATGATCTGTTCCATCACCTTGCCTGGCACCGAGGTCAGGCTGACAGGCCTCTAGTTCCCTGGATCGTCCTTCCGACCCTTCTTGTAGATGGGGGTTACATTTGCTAATTTCCAGTCAGTTGGAACTTCTCCAGTTAACCAGGACTGCCGGTAGATAATCGAGAGTGGTTTGGCAAGTTCGTTTGCCAGTTCCTTCATTACTCTGGGGTGAATCCCATCCGGGCCCATAGCCTTGTGGGTGTCCAACTGGCACAGCAGGTCACTAACCGTCTCCTCCTGGATTACGGGAGGTTCACACAGCCCCCCGTCCCTAACTTCAGGCTCTGGGGGCCGAGTCTCCTGAGGACAACCGATCTTGACATTAAAGACCGAGGCAAAGAAGGCATTGAGCACCTCTGCCTTTTCCTCATCCCCTGACACTACACTACCCTCCTCATTCAGCAAGTGGTGGAGGCTCTCCTTGACCCTCCTTTTGCTGTTGATGTATTTGTAAAAGCTTTTTTTTGTTATCTTTGACTGTAGCAGCCAAATCAAGCTCTAATTGAGCTTTGGCCCTTCTAATCTTCTCCCTACACGACCTAGCCACGTCCCTATAGACCTTCCAAGTTACCCGACCCTTCTTCCAGAGCAAGTAGGCTCTCTTTTTTTCTTTAAGTTCTAGTCTAAGTTCCCTGTTTAACCAGGCCAGTCTTTTTCCCCGACGGCTTGTCTTCCCTACAGACTGGGACAGCCTGCTCCTGAATATTTAACAATTCCCTTTTGAAGCATGTCCAGCCTTCCTGGACTCCTTTGCCCTTCAGGACCGATTGCCAAGGGACTCGGTCCACCAGCCTCTTAAACAGGCTAAAGTCAGCCCGCCAGAAATCTAAGGCAGGAGTTCTACTCTGCCCCTCCTTACTTCCCCCACTATCGAAAACTCTAACATTTCATGGTCGCTACTCCCAAGACGGCCACCGACCCTCACATCTCCCACTAGTCCTTCTCTGTTCACAAACAACAGGTCAAGCAGGGCCCCTCCTCTAGTCGGCTCATTTACCACTTGCATGAGGAAGTTGTCCTCCACACATTCGAGGAATCTCCTAGATTGCTTCCTCTCTGCCATGTTGTATTTCCAGCAGACATACGGCAAGTTGAAGTCGCCCATGAGTACAAGGGCCGGCGACAGGGCGGCTTCTGACAGCCGCTTGTAAACGCCTCATCCGCCTGCTCATCCTGGTTGGGTGGTCTATAACAGACTCCCACCGTAATGTCCGCCCTGCCGACCTTCCCCCTGATCTTCACCCATAAACATTCAACCTTGTCATCCTCACCATCTTCCTCAATTTCAACACAGTCCAAGCACTCCCTAACATATAGAGCTACCCCACCGCCTCTCCTGCTTCACCTGTCCCTCTTAAAGAGCTTGTAGACATCCATAGTTGCACTCCAGTCATGAGAGTCATCCCACCACGTTTCTGTGATGGCAACCACACCATAACCTTCCTGCTGTACAGTGGCCTCTAGCTCTTCCTGTTTGTTGCCCATACTGCGTGCATTGGTGTAAACGCACTTCAGCTGGGCTAGTGGTCTTGCCCCTGACGCAGGCCTGTCACCCCTAGGTTCATTTGTGGCTGCCCTGGTCTTATCCCCCTCCCCCATCGAACCTAGTTTAAAGACCTCTTGATCAGCCCTGCCAGCTTCTGGGCCATAACCCTTTTCCCCTTCTGATTCAGCTGTTCCCCATCCGGCATAAGCAGACCCGGTGTCATGAAAGCTGCCCCGTGGTCAACAAACCCAAAATCCCACCTCCGGCACCAGTCTCTCAGCCACATATTAATCTGTTGTACTTTCATAGTCTTTTTCCTATTTTCACCAAACACTGAAGGAATTGAAGAGAATATCACCTGCGCACCTACCCCCCTTTACCAAACGCCCAGGGCCCCTGAAGTCCCTTTTGATAGCCCTGGGACTTCTCTCTCAATCTCATCCCTACCCACCGGGAATACTAATAGTGGGTAGCAGTCAGAGGGCCTCACCAGTTCAGGAAACCTCCTGGCAACATCCCTTACCCGAGCCCCAGGAAGAAGCAGACTTCCCTGTGAGTCGGGTCTGGCCTGCGTATGGGGCCCTCCGTTCCCCCTTTAGCAGGGAGTCGCCTATAACATTGCTTTTCTTTTCTCCTTTTGGAGCTGGTTGCAACCCTCTTACTCGGTTGCTTCTGTTTACGTAGCCCCGTAGAGGGTCTTTCACCTAGATTTGTATCTTCCTGACACTCAGGAAGACACTCAGGCTCCAGCGCCTCATACCTATTCTGCAGGGGGACGTGGGGAGGGGAGGAAGGTCAGGATGGGATTCACCTGCCACCCCGAGCAGGGACCTGCCTCCATTCCCCCCCCATCCCCTAGGTCTCCTCCTGCTCCTTGTGGAGGAGGAAGAGGATCCTCCACTACCTGGGGAGCATTAGGCCCGTCCGTTTTCCCCAGGACAGGCAGGGAACAGCACTGCCCGCCATCCTCTTCCTGGGATGCTCTTGCACTCCTTAACCTTTCACCTCCTTCTTGAGCTGGGCCACCAAGGAGATCAGGTCGCTCGACCTGTTCGCACCTCACACAGGTGAGGTTCTCCGTTACCTTCGAGTGCCAGGGCCAGGCTCTGGCACTCCCTGCAGCCTGCCACCTGCACCTCCGCATGCTTCTGCAGCAGGTCCGTTTGGGTTGCCCACAAGGGACTTAGGGCCCCGCCGAGTGGAAACCATACCTGCCTGCCCGCCTATCCTGCTCGCCGCCCTGCCTGCGAGAACTGCTGCGCAAACTGCCGCGCCCCTGGGCCTGTGCCCTCCTCCGCCCCGGGACACACACAGTCACTGCTGACTCCCCCTCTCCCCTCTGGGCAGGCCCCTGCCCAACCCAGAGGCTCTTTATCACCCCGATCACAGGGGGTGGTGCTACGCCCCCCTCCTCTCCTGATTCGTTGCCCGGAACTTCCGGGTCCAGGCGGGTCTCGGGCTGCTGCTCCAGGCCCCCCCGAGCATGGAAACTGCACGGAAACCGCCCGCCCGCCACGGCCCGATCTCTCCCCACACCAACCTCAGCCGCTGCCACCGCCGCTGCCGCCGCCACTGCTGCCGCCGCCACTGCCGCCGCTGCCGCCGTTGCCGTAGATCAAATGCCGTTTTGATATAGATCAAAAGAATTAGCAGTGACAGAAAAGAGAAGCCTATGAGGCCAAATCTTGAGAGCAGAGGCTTTGTAGACCCCATCACTCTCTGTCCTGCGCTGCCATCTGCGTCAGGTTCCAGAGTTAAAAACAGACTTCCCTTATCCCTGCCCAAGCTGGGGCTAGTGTTCTCCAAACATGCCCACAATATGGTGAGTCGCTGCTGGTGTCACTGGGGACCTCACCCCTAAGATGACTGCCACGAGGATAGTGATGAAGGATCAGCCCGTGCTTGTCAAGGGACACCAAAGGCCTTGTTCATGACTAGGCGAGAAGCATTTAGCCCATATGCTTGCTTTATGCCAGCACTGATCTAAGCCTCCTAGGGAATTATTAAGGTATGAGGTCCCAAAAAAGAGACTGAAGACTTCAGAGAAGGCATTCATAAGGGATTTTAGAGAAAGAATTTAGAGTGTCTTAACCACTTGACCCCATTGTATTATCATAGACAGCTGTTAAATTTGATTAAAACTTTGCAATCATTAGTCTAGTTAAAATGTTAATTACTAATGCAGACTGAAGCCCCAGAGATGAAATAAGTAGTTGACAGAAGCATGTGAACTAGAGGGCACAGGACCTGATTATCCTTATGGCCTCAAAAATGTTAATTGTCCTCTTATTTGTTATGAGCATTGGAGTGCACCAGTCCCAGTGGGTGTGGGTGTTTCCCATTCCTGGATGTGCTATTTCAGTTTGAAATAGCTGTTGGCAATTCAGGAATAACGCTGTTTGCAAAAACAGTAAATGAATATTATGTTCATCATCACGTGTTTTTTCCCAGATGTCTGCTTTCCTCTGCAGCCTATAAAATTTCAATTTATATCAATCTAAAACCTGTGAAATACACATCCTCATAAAGAAGTTATTTAATAATGCTGGTTGTATTGCAAGAAGGAAAGCTTTCATTAAAATTGCAATTCACAACCCTTGTACATTTAGAAACAATCTTTTTTTCAAAAGTGAGGAGAAAAGAACAATTGGAGGTTTTTTAGGGTCAACTGAAATACTACACCAATGTGTCTTTTTGTTTGTTTTTTACCTGGATTAGCTTTATGAGTTTAATTTAAATTCGGAGAGTTTGCAAAATTCTGCTAAACAATCTGTGGCAGGCAATACCTAACCTGTCCTTTCTTGGCTACCACCAATACACACTGTACCGCTGACTTTTTACTTACGTGCTTGCAAGTGGGAACGTGTCTGGCTGAGGGCGAGCTTGCAGGGCTCTTGTTATACTGAGCTTTAGGAAAATTCCTGTCACGCTTGGGAGTGGGCCTATTTAAATATTAACGGTCGGTGATTTTACCTAATTAGTAAGGGAAATGTTAAGAAACTATGCAGGATCGTTAAGGTCTGTTCATTTGACATTGCTGGAGGGTTTGAAGTGAAACTGCTCTCCTGGACTGTGTCTGCTCTAGGAATATAGCTGCCCTTGTAACACTGGTTAAAAAAAAAAACAGATCTTGATCTGCTAGATCCTGCCATATAGGTATCAGTAGGACAGCTGATGACCTACTGCCAAAAGAGTTTGGATTTCAAGGGTTAAATATCTTCTCTGGGTGATGCTTGTGCCTCCACCCATGAAGCATTTTGTTACAGAAATGCTCCAGCTCTGCCTGCATTTAGGGCTCACCTGCTGCCTGCTACCATGGGCACTCTACCCAGGGAACTCATTTTTTCTAAGGAGAAAAAAACAAATGCAGAAGAGTTCATACAGTTTATCTGGAGCTGTGGTTGTGTCTTGCTGAAGAAGGAAATAAAGTCACAGCTTTTCCAAGGTATTACCAAGCTCTTCTGTTTGCAAAGGGACTTGGATTATACTGCAGAAACATGGCTTGGCAATCGCTATAGCTGTATCCAAACTGTACGTGAACTGGTCAGGACAATGGATGAAAGTCAGTACATTACTTGACCTCTTTCTGTGTATCCATAGTGCTGCATGTAGGACAAACTTGACTTCCGTAAAACACATCTTCTCCATGTCTGAGACATTAAGGTACTTCTAAGATCTTCAACATAGTTAAACAAGAAGAGGAATAGCTAGGCATCAAGGCCACAAACAGCATATATGTAATTTCTTCTTATAAAATATACTTATGGGGCTTATTTTTTTAAATCCTGATCCTTAGGTACTTGTAAAGGACTGATAGTTTTCTATGCAAAGGTAGAAGAACCCAGTTGCCTCACTATTCTTTATCAACATCTAGCTGCCCTATAAGCCTTATAACAGGTCGCCCATTGCCCTGACATTTTCTAGGGTTGTAGCTCTCCCTGAGTGTTCTCTTCAGCTGCCTGGGCTCCTTTTCCTCCTCAAGAACCTTCCCTAGCACACACAGCAGATGCTGCACCACGTGATCCGATGCAAAAGGACAAAGAGAGATGAGAGGGAAAGCACCAAAAGCAATAGTGATGCAAAAGGATTACTTTATAAAATCATCAAAAATTTCTCATCAGAAGACTGGTCATTGCTCTCAGTAAGTGAATCATTTACACTGGATTGCTTCCATCTGCCTCTGTGCTGTGCTTTGTCATCTAGACTTCAGGCAGCTCTCAGCTACCTGAGACCCTAGCAGTCATCTCATTTTAGCATTTATTGCCTACCTGGCTCATCAGCATTTATGTCCAGAAACTAATTTCTGAAGCATGTCTTTCCATCTGGAAATAATAATCTGCTGTGCCCTTAGGGAAGCTCACACATCCGCTTGAGTTATCCCCAGCCTGTCCAATGACATCAGTATCACGTGCTCCAAAGCAAACTCACTAAGCCTTCCTGTAATTCTCCTGAAGATGCCAATCTTTGTTTTACTGAATGCTTTCACAGAAAGATATTTTAAAGTCATGTTAGCTCAACAAATAGATTTTGTGAACATGTTTGAATTGACCATTATATATTTCCTTGCTCTGCTCTTACCATAACAGTAACACACTCATTTCTTTCTAATCATTATGAACATCGTCTGTGACTACTGCCTTCTCCTGTGTAGTCCAAAGCAAAACCACCTTGCAGTTAATCACCGCTAGAATGTTCCTTTTGTTATGGTCCTTGAGATTTGAAAGAATGACCTGAATATAGCTATTTTTGTGGAAATAATTCTTCAAGTTCACCCCTGGTTGCAAAAGGATACCCTCAGTATTTGATCCACCATGGGCAGCATTCCCAGGGAACGCACGCAGTATTCTACCAAGAGGGAAACAAGGGGGAACAGGCACTGCCATGGGACACTTACCACTCAACTGCAGACATTTAGGCCTGAAGCAATCAATCAGATTGCCTTTAAAGTGCCTCTAGGATATGACTCATCTGTTTCCAGATGTCTGTCTGAGAATAGTCAACTTCGCCAGGGAAGCACTTATTTCTTACCAGAAACTGAAATGGGGAGTCTCAGTTTTTGTTCAGATTATATATTTGGTGAAGGGAGTTCCACTCTGAGTCTTTCATCTTTCTTAAAGAGATTGCTAGGTTAGATTATCAGCCCTGCAAATAATATTTGGAGGTCCTGAGCAGAAAGGCACTGGGGGCTGCACTCTTTCAGACAAGGAGTTCTTCGAGGAACAGGAAGGGCCTCTGCAGCACAGGAGGGTGAAGCGTCTTCGTCTAGGTATTAGCAGTGCAAGAAGGTTGGAGTGAAAGACAAATGTTCAGGAAACAGGAATTATTTATCTTGCATGTGTAAGGTGGAAAAGAAATTTACAGATTGCAGAAGCATCCAAAATGGCTTATAATAATGAGTGAATTAGCAAAATCTGGATATTTTTTCCCTCTTGGATGTCATGAGGGGAATTTTAAACAAGGAGTTCACATTTCAGGGATCAAAATAAATGGTGTCTCTGACAATCCCATACACTGCCTGCTTTTTATGAAACCACACTAGAAATTGTAAGTGGAATTCCCATTTTCACATCTGCGATTCACATGAACATACACCTGGCGATGTAGTGTGTTTGTTGCTTCAGAGGAAACTCAACCAAACAACTATCACTTTATACAGCACTAATGGTCTTGGTTATAAACCCAGTACACATGCTTAATTTAGTGTAGATGAAGTGTATATCAGCAACACTGAATATGAAAATGAAATTTTAATGGGCCACTTTTATGATGCTAAAGCAATGTGAAGAGACTTCTGTAATGTGATTTACTTTTTAATATTCAGTAATGTAGTTTTAGTTGGAATAAATAAGGTTCCCAATGAAGACTCACTTGACTGTTTTCTTCAATTTCTTGTTTCACACGTACTTTGAGACCTAGAGCAACTTTTTCCATGAATTTATGCCAATCCTTTTGGGACTCTTCCAGTGTTATGTTTTAATGCTTTCTTTCTCTCTCTCTCTCTTTTTTTTTTTTTTTTGGTATATCTTAGTACCTTACTATAATTATTTTACACATACATTTAGTTGCACAGTGTGATAATGTATATTGATTCTGATAAATTTGTCTGCATCCACCATCATTAAATAATCTTTGCATCTATCACTTCTTAATCATTTCTCACAAATAAACGAAGTTATAGATGTGCTTTTTCTAAGAGAACATGTCTAATCTGCCCCCTTTATGGAAGAGAGAAAAGCATACACTTTGCAATATATATGAGTATGCTTAAATGGATATATAGTTTTATATTTATAAAATATATATTTGAATATATTTAAATACAGTAGATTGCTTCATGCTGAGAAGTTTGGAAAGAATTCAAGCAAAAATTTAAATGAATCATGGGAAAATTCCATTTGCTTTCAGCATTTTAGTTCAATCTTGCAGAGTCAAAAGTAGTTTTTTCATCTGACAGTCATCAAGCTTTGAAGATGCAATTTCTCTTTTCAGCTTAGTCAGACACTTGAGCTGTCACTTCTGACTCATATACTGCACTTGCCCGCATGATGTTAGTTACTCACACGTTTATTCCATTTTTCAGTAGATAAACCTTTGTTAGCTTTTATGCCTAGACCTTTTAGCTATACCTCCTGGGAAAGCAATTAAACTCCTTGCACCTGAAAAGCCCAGACAGTGTATGCTATGACAGCAGCAGCAGGTCTATCCAGACCCCAGAAGCTGCCCCCTGGCTTCCATGAGAGATGGCATTATGAAAACCTACACAACCCAGACCAGCTTCTCTGAAAACACTGCTTACAGCAAAATTAAACCTCTCCTTGTCTCGCTGCTTTGCCGGAGCCTTGCTTTCTTCCAGAAAGTATAGCTTTCCTGTGAAGGCTTCCTATTTTCCTTCTCCCTCCAAGCCATCCCATGGTTGCACATCCTTCTCAGACAAAGACAGAGGCAGCAGTGCCCAGCTGCTGCTCTGAACCCCAGTCAGCACTAAGACAATGCTTAACACAGAAGAAGCCTAGAAGTGCCACCCACCATGGGCCAACACCCCCACACTGAGTGTCCTTAAAACCTATCTCAAGCCAACAGGACCACAGCTTATCCCACACTAGTCATCATTACATAGTTACTGCCATCAGTAAAGAACTGTATTATGTGGGTGACATTTAAAACTCATTTCATTGAAGTTCAGCTTTTGCCATGACTTCTTCAGCTTGTTTTCAATCTTTATGAAGAGTATAGTACATCTAAAAATGTATTTTATCCTCTTTCCTGTTAAGTACACTCAATCATAATGCCACCAGGACTGGCACATTCACATGTGTTTATAATAAACTTGTGCTAACACAAGTCATATTTAAGTGGAGTCTCAGTTTTTTTAATAAAAAAAAAACAAAAGCATGAGCAAAAGAAAACAGGCATTGATAAATGTTTTTTAATGTTGCATAAAACAGGTCATGTTATTTGATTATGTATGATTTCTGAATGAGAGAATATTGTTAAAAACTATCTATCTACTGCATAATATATATACTTTTTTACATCAGCAGTTCTATATTTTTTCCCCAAAATCTGATGGAATTTCCTTCACCCCCCCTCATTTCTTCTCAGATTGCCCCACATATCACTCAATGTCTCAGCTGCAACCACTGCCATAGAGAAAAAAAAAACCTAAGGTAGAAACTAAGCCACCCTGGTAGCTCTGTCCTTAACTAAGACTTGCAAGGGCTCACTTGGTGAGACTGTATTACTTGAGATAATGTTTCCCTGAAAACAGAGGTACACAAAAAGTGCCTTGCTGTGTTTCATTTACTGAGGAGGAGATAAAGATGGCCAGATCAACTGTTAGAATTGGAAATGTCTGGGAACTTCAAGTACTGAGATGCAGTTACTGCATGTAACCCCAGTTTGATGACAAGTCAAAGTCAGAAGGGGCTTTGCTATAATTGTCACCATATCTAACATTTAGTCAATTGCCTCTAAAATGTGTCAGCTTCTTTCTGACGAGGCAGGGAGACTCATGTCCTCAAATGAGATCAGTCTAGGAAAAAATAAAACAGGAAAAGACCTCAAATTTTAAACACTTGAAGTACATGGTTAGATGAATACACACAAGCAGAAACATCTCTAAGTCTTTGCTCAGGATGCTGCGCTATTTTAACCTTCCAAAAAACTTGGCAACGATTAAAGTTGGAATTGAGTGATAGCCAGATGTGTGTGTTTTCCGGAAATATTTCATGAGGCTTGAGGGGTAAATGATGTTCTACAAGGACATTAGCCATACATCTTCCATGTGGCCTTCCCTCTTTCAGCTCATCACATTCACTTGTCCTATCTTGCTTCAGATTAAATGGCAAACCTGTCAAGAGAGGGGGGAGGTATTTCCCAGCATTGTTTATGAAATGACTAGCACCATTCAGCTTCGGTCCTGCATGAATACTTCCAAGCACATAAAACAAAGAAGTCCTACACATGAAAAGGGTAAGCAAACTCCAGAAGTGGTGAGTAATGATGCTGCAGGAAGCTAACAAAAGACAGAGGATTTCTGTCGGGTATGGTTGCTCTCTGGGTGATTAGTAGTACAGATTTCAAAAGGTCATATTTTTCTAAGAAGCCTCATTATGATCAGATCACAAGACAGGATTTTCTCCATCCAGGAACAGCCAACATAAGCAATCTGTCCACCCAGCCCCAGATTTCGAAGCATGAGGGTCTGTCACAGCCTCCCGAGACCACACTGAGAGCCTTAAGGAGACAACAGGGAGGTGAGCTATGTCTGCAGGACCAGTTACTTTGTTAGATACGCCAGGTTCAGTGCCAGGTTGTGTATCAAAGGTTTCCAAAACAGGATCAGGGTCTTACCTGACACCATTAATTCTGCCATGGCAAGTTCTTCCCTAGCAAATTGCAATTGCAAAGCCATTGCAAAGGCGTCCTCCCACAAATCGTTTTGGGGGAATCCAGAATGAAAATGCATTCACTAAAAAATTATTTCAGCTAAGCCAAATACTTTGAACATTTTGTTCAAGCAGAAACTGGAAGTTTTGTTTCTGTTTTTAGAATTCTTTATTAGAAACAATTTCTGCAGGTAAAAATACTTTTTTTTTGTTCTAGAAATGTTGAGATGAAGAGCTTCAACCTTCTCAGCAGTTTTTCATGGCTAAAACCATTTTCCATATTTAGCTGTGAATAGCTTTAGCTAACCTCTTCTGCCCTTTTTACTGAATACAGATATATCCAAAGCCGGTCACCCAGTCCTGTTTCTAACAAACTGGAGATACAACTCTGGCAGGTGACTCCTGTGACAAGGGAAAACTATTGGGGAAGGGAAGCTGAGGAGAGGAAAAGCAGATTAATTAAAAAAACAAAAGTTATTCATGTTCTGGTTATGCTCTGTAGTGCATCACACGGCGCCATCTCACACCCTGAGTGAGACTGCTCTGTCCTGAGCTGTGCCTGCTGCAGCCAGGGAAAAGGGTTTGACTTAATAACCTGGGCCAGGGATGAAAGTGCTTGAAAAGCCCCCCTTGTACTGAGGAGGCTGGGCTGGGGCCTCAGCATCTGAAGTTGGCAGCAGGAAGAGCTTGTGCACCTTGCAGAGCCCTTCTCGTTGAGCTGAGACACAGAGCACCTGGCACCCTGATGGTCACCCCACCTACGCTCACCGAGTTGCTCCGGCAGGATGGGAGAGAGATTTATGGAAAACAGATGGAGACAGATGTGTGGAAGAGGAAAGGGGGGACAATGACAGGAAGCCACAGCTTCTGGTCCCTGTGCTTTTTCCAGTGCTACCCCAACCTCTGGCCATGGCAGCTGACAGCCGATGCCCTTCCCCGCTACGCCTCTCCCAGCACCTACCCCACAAACACTCGTTTCAGTGTGACGAGGATGGCCGTGCCGCTCTGCACCTGCCCAGCACGGCCACCATCTGCACCGCCCCAGCAGACCCCCTGAAGCACTGTCCCAGGTGGGACACCCTTTCCACCCCGCTTCTCCCATGGAAGACAGCTCGGGTCCAGGGCTGATGGTAGTGCCCTGTACGGGGCTTCTGAGCAAGCATTGCCCCTCTGACGTTCTGAGTCATGGGACAAATTGGGTCTGGAGGAGAAAGGAGAGATGTCACCTATGTTTTCATCCTCATTTGGTTTGATTACCTGATTTTAACATTTTTACTATTAAAAAAACACCAGCACCCAACTTGCTAGTATTAAATAAAAAGCCACTCTTCCACCTTCCTTTGTACATGCCAACAAAACTCTTAGTGCTTTTTAATGCTTCAACAGACAGTCAAATATTTTTAAGTCACCATAAATCAAGATAATTTTAGCCAAAATATGTCTTGAGCAATGTTTTCATGAGAAATTCTCTGGATCCCCAATGCAGGAAGTGTCTGAGATTCCTGAGGAAGAGTGGTATTAGCAGGGCAAGGTGATGATACTCAGTCTGTACCTTCAGCTTTTGTTACTGGGATGACAAAGGTTTCAAGGCAGCTTACGTTTGAGGTATTCTGGCTTTTGACACAAGTTTAGTAGCTCACATGCTCCAAGAATCAAATTAAAATAATTTACTAGAAATGTTTTTTTATTAGGACAGAATAAAAGGGGATTGGAAATAACAGCCCTGACTTAAATCCTCATATATTATTTTCCTTTTTT
Organism: Nyctibius grandis; assembly: GCF_013368605.1. Lineage (NCBI taxonomy): Eukaryota > Metazoa > Chordata > Aves > Nyctibiiformes > Nyctibiidae > Nyctibius > Nyctibius grandis. The sequence goes on along the minus strand of NC_090664.1, from coordinate 23,584,175 downwards.
TTTTTTAAGTATAGCCAGCAGATGCCCCAGTTTACTTGCTCTTTGTCATACGGACAGGCTTATATATAAAAAAACATAGACAAGAGTCTATGAAGTGCAACAGGACGCATATGCAACTTTGCAAGTTGCATATGCGTCCTGTTGCACTTCAACAAGTTGCATATGCGTCCTGTTGCACTCTTTCTTTGCAAGTTGCATATGATATGATCTGATTGGGGGAGGAGAGGAAATGAAAAAATAAAATGCAGGAGGACAAAACAAAACCTTCTCACCAGCTGGACCCTTTTGTGTATTTTACAAGGCAAATTCCTCAGGTCAGAGTCTCATCCTTGGGGATTTTCCACTTCCCCACTCTTGAGGAGTGCAGAGGCTATTGCACATCAGCGCACACTGACACCCACGGAGAACTGAACTGTCTGATAAGAGATTGCTTTTGTTTCCCTCAAGCTCCCACGTAGATACTCAGTGCACAGACCGGTATTTGTGTTACACCGTGAAGGGAAGGATTTAGGCCAAAAGGAACTGGCAGCCATGGCTTTTTAATGAGCCATGTGCTGACAGGCCTGGTGATGAGCTGTTACAGATGTGCGTCGGACAGTCTAATGAGATGCAGGAAATTCAGGAGGCCAAAAAACCTCTTTGGATTTTCTGGTTACTCTGGTAGGATCAAAACTTCTTGTGTTCTACCTAGCATCGCCGAGCAAGCGATATGCTCAATGTCCTTAATAAAAACATTACCATTTGGGGTAAAGACACTGATGCACGTGGATTGCCATAAGGGGGAATAAAAGAGGGGCTGAGTCATTAGCCAAGAATGAGAGCACAGGCAGGACAGGATCCTGCAGTGGCACATTAATTATAGTAACATTTTCTGTGATTCCCCTGCTACGTAACCAGAAATGCGGGAGAATGAGAGGGGGCCGCAGCGTGAAAGGAGATGGCCAGGATGAATGAGCTGGCAAGTGAGGGAGAGCAAACCCCTGGTGAGAGAATAAAACCCCCTGAAAAATTCTCCTTCTCACAGAGCGGTGTCTCCAGCTGATGTGTCCGGCACAGAAGAGGCGCCTTTTCCCGGTGCTGTAGCAGGGGAGTGTTCTGGTATTTCTCTCCGAGAGTGAGTCAGGCGCAGGGGTTGCCAAAAAGCCGTGCCAAGTCCCGCTCTCAGTTACATGTGCCCACAACAACATGGCACGTGAGCAGATATTATCTCAGCACCAACTGAGACATGGGAGCAGCTGTGGGCTGCAATGTGCAGCTCTGCGGATCCTCGGTTGCACCTTTGTTATCTCTGTGAAGGCTGATTATCAACTCTGTTGCAGACGGTATTGCTAACTGCCAGGCCTGCAAATTCAAACGGATCAATGGTAAAGGTCTGCTTTTACCATTACGTGACAGATAAAACTTATTTTTAACTACCTAAGTGATGAAGCACTAGCCGGCAGATGCCCCAGTTTACTTGCTCTTTGTCATACGGACAGGCTTATATATAAAAAAACATAAAGAGTCTATGAAGCACAACAGGACACATATGCAGACCTTTCCCAGCACAGTTAGCTCAGATAGCATGTGCCAGAGCTGTAAAGCTACATGAGATATGCAACACTGACATCTATTGACACACAAACTCTTCACAGACCCTGCTTGCTTATTCTCCTGTGGTATTTTCAGCTGCCTTAGCAATGCCGTGAGTGCACATCCCATGCTGCTGCGCTAGCGTGCTGCTGCTCTCGGGCGCAGGCCTGCAGGCTGGCAGGGCTGCTAGGTAAAGAACTGCTTGAATAACCTGCCCTTAGGATGTAAAGAAATGTAGTCTCGACTATGAACAGCCTGTTCTTTTGCACAGTATAAACTGCAGATAGTTCATGTTTCTGCAATCCCCACTCACAGTGGGCTCCCTCTTTTTGGTGTGTTTATTTTTTTATATAAAGACATTTCCACTTGTGTAAACATTCACTTGTGGCAAAAACATTGTCTTGTGACACACTAGTTTGTGAGGAGAGAGGGAAGATATTTCTCTCTTGGGAACCCAGTGGTTCTCCTAGACAAAGACAGGTAGAAGCAAGACTGCTAGTAAAACATCTTTTTGTCTGTAAAGTCCTTGAGGCTGGGTGTTCAGTCCAGCCGCAGGGAACTACAGGGATCTCCAAGCTCCAGATTTGCCAGCTCATAAGGCAATTGCATAGTTATGAGTTTGGGAAGTCCTGGGTTAAATCACTTCTTGGTGTTTTTAGATCACTTGACTTGCCTGACCCATCTCTCTCAATGTGACAAAACTTACACCACAGGTGTTACTTTCCTGAGGAAGATAATTAATTCTCCTCAGAACCCCAGAGAGTTTCAGAGTCAGTTCCTCTGCCACATCTATTTTTCAATAAGCCTGTGCATTGGGAGGGTAAATGAGATACTGTCAAGGAAACAGTTAACATGTGGACATTAGAGACTTTATCACCTTCTCCTTGCCTGGCTGTGAACAACAAAGAGGTGGTTTTACTCCCTTTCTTATTCACCACTACATTGCACTCTCGTCTTTTCTGATTTGGTGTGGCACAGTTTAAGCGTTTTGAGGTTTGCTTCTAACTAAAGCTGCCTGCTTACTGCATGGCCAAAATAATGGTTCTAGCTGAGTATGTGGTTCAATAACTACTATTAAATCCCGGCGATCTTTTCCTATTTCCATAAATGTACCCGAAACTGTGCAGTTCAATGCAAGAGGATAAACTGAATTCCTGGAATAGAGTGTGTTCAAGTACTTCAGGAGCATTGTTAAGTCAAGTTAAATCTCCCATTTTGTTAGTTTTGTTAGCTTTTTTAAGCCTTCTTTCAGCAAAACTATTTCCAATTATTTCAGTTGCAAGCAATTTACCTAACACCATATGGCTCTGAAGACGTGTAGGGAAAAGCTTAAAGGACGAGGTATTTTAACCAAGAGTCATTCATTTGCTTTCCCTGTCCCATCAGAAAAGCCTGTGAAAAAAACAGAAGAGATCCTATAAAACTGATTTTAAAGTAGATTTTACTTTCTATTTTACCTGTTTCTTGTAATAAAGAGGTGTCTAGTCAAGTTGTATTGTATGAATGAGTTTCGAACCTTCTCACGTCTAAATCAGCTATCTGTAAAGAAACCTAAGCTGAGTAAGGTCGCATATCATGAACATTATGAAATCTCGTGTAACAAAAGCAGAGAAGGAAGGGACTGTGAGGAGACTGGATTGCCGTTGTGGTCACAGTCATTGCTGTTGCCCAGGGAGAAATGGTAGCGGATGCATTCACTGCTAACGACTAAGAAAACAGAGCACGAGCAGAGACAAATGCTGCCTCTAGAAGAAGAAAGTAGCTTTCCTGCATAGCAACACAAGAAAATCCCCAGTGAGTAGTCAGGTCGGTAAACCTGTGGCATCAGAGCTATCCCAGGTGAACAGTTTTATGCATGCACTACATGATAATGCCCCTGGAATTACAAGGTTGTTCCTTTTTCACGAGTAATCATCCTGCTAGGTGTCATTCTCACTAAGGAATCCCTGAAGCCAGAGCTGAAGACAAGGGAAAGTAAATTCACAGATGTTTTCACAAAGCTTCATTCCCTTCTTCCTTTTTATTCTTTTTAAAATTAAAATATTGCTTTTATCTGAGTGTTTTCTACAGCTCTCATATATCAGTTGTACTTGTGAATCCAGACATGTGGGTTTAAAAGATATCTTCAAGCTGAAGGCGCTCGATCCTGATTATAAACTGAGTCAATGTTTTAGGAGCTAAAATGATACATACATGTTAGATGATCAACCATCAAGAAGCAAAGGGAAGAAGCCAAAGTCAGAAGAGTACGTTGCAAATTACCTATATTTCTGTATAAAATGCCAGTCTAACTGCAATACTTTCTTCATCAGTTCTGCAGATAAGCTTGGCTTTTTAAAGTCTCTGCAACTGTCTGGCTGCAGAGACAATTTGCTGGGGTTCAGAAAAGCACTGAATGTCTCCTCCCTGGCTTCTTTCTTACACGTGTGTCCATCCTTGGTAAAGCTGGCCAGAACAGCATTGCTTGGAGAGCCATCAACCAGAGTATCCAGTCACCAGCACGCGGATTAAGGGGACCAGAGAGTGAAAGAATTGTTAAAGCAATATTAACATGCAGACAAATATGAGGGAAAAAAAGAGAAAAAACACAGTAAAAGAGCAGTCTAACAGCTTCTCTACTTTGTTCCAAACTCAGCTTTGTGTCTTTTCCTGGAGTATCAAAACTAGCGTGAGCTTCAACTTGGGAAGAAGTTCGTACCTGTGATTTTGTCCCTAAAACAAAGTCCTGACAGATACTGACACTTTTGATGAATTTGGAGAGCTGACATGGACACCCATGGCTTGAAGATGGACAACATTATTGCAAGGAGAGACAGACATGCACAGTTGTTTTTTTTTTAATTCCTTAGCTTTTTACAATATGTTCTGCAAAGAAGATACTTTCATAAGACTGAAACACAAGGTCCCCCTCTAGCAATGCTCACCCATGTGTTTTGCTGAGATCAAAGCAAATTGCAGAAGAAATGCTCTAAATAAAAAGCCTATTCCAAAATGTATCATGTCTTTCCGTAATCCAAGTACAACAACTTTCATAATTCCGGAGAGAAAAGGCTTGTCATTTAGAAATAAATTATTACATTGTTTCAGAAAAACATCTTCCCGCTCCAAGCTCCATGCTGTCCTCAGGCACATTTTCCCCATCATCTAAAACTTTCTGTTAAAGTAGGAAGCTGATTTTTATGGTGCGTGGCCGTAAGTTTTAGATTCAATTTTGGCAGTAGGGAAACGTTTGTTTCCATCAGAATTCTCTTGTAAATTCACTAAGCCGTAGAAAAAAAAAAGGTGTGAATCCAGAAAAGCTTCTGTATAAAATTGAGAAGCTATCCCACTGAACTTACGTTTTGGCAAACTATTGATTATATGCTCAGGGCCAAACATCTCGCCCAGAAACACAGATCAGATGCTAATAAGAAAATCCTTTCAACATATCTATTGGAGAGTTGCCAGAATTTTCAAATGCTCTATGAGTCAAGAGTACTAATCTTGGGGAAAGGAAAGGTCTGGGTGGAATCTGTTCAGAAAAGAAATATGATTCGTTGGTATTTTAAAGGAAAAATACAAAAAGACAATAATGTTCATAAGCCTAAAGTATGCAATTACTCAACATGGAAAAACTAATCACAGCTCTTTTTTTAAACAAGTTATACTCTAAAAGCAAGGATTTAATTAATTCATGAAAATACCATCTACTGACCCAAATTTCTATACTCTTTCTGCAGAAACACATATATATCCAGCCAGAAGAAAATATGAATTTTATAACACATACACACTGTATAAGCATCTATCACGTGCAATGATACATTTAATACATTCAATATATTATATGCGAAATAAGTATATAATACATAAATATATTATAAATATGTAGTAGTACTTATTTTATTACGAATATATAAAAGTGTGTAAGTAGGTCCATCACTTCAATTGAAAAAAATCTTTTTAAAGTAATTTACAGAATTTTGCTCCCCATGGCACTTTGCTCTGTGTGAGGCATCATTAATCCCCGTAAAACTGACAGACATCAGTCTGAGTTGAGTATAGTTAGTGTATTTTGTGGAAAAAGGAGGGGTTTTTTTCTCTCAGTTTTCTTGTTTCTCATTTATCTTTTTAACTGTCAGCTTCTCCCTCAGTGGAGGATAAAGATTCAATTGCGAAAGAAATCCATGAGAAGCTTCCTTGCTTCAGATTACTCTTGTTTTTTACTGCTTTGAAAGGATCCGGGATTGCAGGTTGCAGAGCCATTGCCACTTTTATTTGCTGCTTGACATCTGTACCCTTCCTCTGTGAATACAGAGAGCAGAATTTTGCACAAAGCCAGCTCACATCACTGCTAGTTGAAATAAGGAGACAGCAACTGTCTTAGCTGGAAGAATCTAAAGAAAGTAATACAAAAGATACTAACCTTAGAGAAGTATTTGTAAAATCTATACATTATACTAAGTCTGCTGAGTGTAACTAGAGAGAAAAGCAATGGGAAAGATATCTGTCAAATCGAAGCATTTTTCAGAAGAGTGTATTTCTAACCATAGTGCAAATGTGGTTTTTTTTGATTTGCAGGTCGTATTAATCCCTGGGGTAACAGGGAAAATTTGTGCCAGGAACTTTAAATAAGTCTTCAGTTGTGTATTGAAAGGTTCTCTTTATTTAACCCGGTGATTTAGAATTCAGTTTTTGCTGATGTGGGAAGAGTTCATTAAATTGAATTGCTGATTATCAAATTGAATACAAATTACACTTTTCTCTGATTCCTCTTACACATACCACCGATTCAGTAAAATAAATTGAAGCTTGCCTAAACTCACACAAGTTCACACAAGTATAGAAGATGATAGAGTCATTTCTGTTCAGTTTCTTCACATACAAAAATATTCATAATATCTGTTTTCTGCCAAGTAAAGCATGCGACATGCCTCTGATGCATCCAGAACGTCTCAGACTGGCTGCCTCCGGGCAGAACTGCAGATGCCATTTCCTTTCCAGAGCAGAGATTATCTGAGCTGAGGCCACAAGCTCCCTGACCGACCACGGTCATTTCCATTTCCGTGCTGTCTGCCCGCTTTGTGATTCTGCCTTTCCCCATACATGACATCATCAGCTTCCTGGAAAGCTGAGACAAGGTATTGACTTAGTAGTTTAGGTCATGCCTACATTATACAGTCATGGTGGAGGCAATTATACACGATGGCCTTGCCTCTTCTTTCATTTTCTATCCACGTGTCTTGAGAACTACCTGATATTAGTCTTAATTTTTTGCAGGATCTGAATCTGCTTGATTTGAGGTTATTGTCACCTAATCCTTATGCTTCCTGACAACTAAAATACAACTAAATCTGGTGATCAATATATTTTTCCCTTCTAGTAAGTTCCTTGCTCACTCATAGTATCTTTTTTGAGATGAGTATTTGCCCTAAGGCTGTTCATTTCCTGGTAGCTTTTGCTCCTTCTAAATAGAAGAACTTTTCGGGTGTCCTCCATTTTAGTCTCTGAGCTCTACAGCCCAATTAACTTCACTGGATATTCAATCCAGCTGAATAAAATTCATACTAAATTTTTTTTCAGTTAACATGATGAGCAATGAAGTCAGTGGAGGAATGGGCTGTGTTGGCTGGTAAAGGGTTTTGTTTGTCTTTCAATTTTAAAAACATATCCCATCTATTGCTAACTATGTGTTGTCAATCATCCTAAAACTAGTTCAATCGAATTTTTCAAGACTAAAATCTTTGCTCTGTTTTTATGATTCTGCAGTATTTAGACAGTGAAATTCATGGGTTAGTTATGCTCATACATTTTTAAAAGCATCTTCAACCACTTTTTAAACACTGCCTTGGACATTTCATTCCATCCCTATTTCTCTGCATTATAATTGAAAGCAAATAGGTGTACCAGCTTTTCTTAGTCTGTATTGATTGTTTTTTCTTTGTACTGCCACCCTTTCCTTCTCCCATACCTCTGACTGTTCTTGCCAGCAGTTTGGGAAGCTCTTTGTGAAAGCTATGGTTGCTACTGGCATTCATACAGGTGTATCACCTGGCCTCCTAGCATGGTTTGGATAAACGTACTTTTTAAAACAACCCTGTTTAGTTGTGTTGCGGTTTTATTTGCTTCTAGAGGCAAAACACAGAGGTAAGAAACTGCAGATCTGAAGGTGCGAGGGTTCTCAAGAGGTTGGTTTCAGATACTTCAACCTCCAAACTTACAATGTCACAGGACAGCCTCAGCGGTGCTGGTGGCACTCTCAGCACCTGTCAGCAGCAAAGGCTGAGGGCCAAAGGGGTAATCACTGCAAGTGCCCCCTTGTCCACCACACGAAAAGTCAGCATCTTAGCTGAAGGACTTGGATTAAAGCTGGAAGTTCTGGGAGTGGTTAACACAACAGGCTACATCTTCCATAGAAGCTGGCAGGCAGATGGTCTTCCTCTATGTTTTTGTTGTAGTTCCCCATGACCTAAATTTCATAATGTGTTGCAGCAGTGCTTTCAATATATCTTTTGCTATGATTTTGCTTCTAAAATAAAGGGCAGGAGTATTAATTCTGCCTTTACATACTGTCTGAACAAGTCCATTTTTCCAAGTTAACCTCTGCTTTGATAAACTGAAAACAGTACTCCTGTAGCTATCACAACATAGTACAGAAATAATAACCCAAGTTAAAAATAGGCTCATGCAAAATAGTGTCCCATGGCAAACAGCAGGAAATTGGTTGCAGTTGAACTAATATTTCTCTTGAAATGATCTGTAGCTGCTATTTGCTAAGCAGCTTCTGCGCACCCCGAGGCAATTCCGGACACCTTTGGAAAGCCCTCTGAAGCTGTGTGCTGCACTGCCTATATGTGGAAAGTTGGTGTGATTTCTCATGCTTGTAGCTCTTTAGTACAGAAAAAATGTTTGTCTTCATAGGAGTGCTGTAGAAAGCGTATGTTGTATTAGATGACTCATTTATAGTATTTCCTCTTTCTGAGTAGAGAATAAAGAAGTGCATCCCAAAACAGGGAACTTGCATCCAGGCTTGTAAATTCTTCTGCCTTTGATGTTTTAAATAGACAAACAGAGGCAAAATCACACAAAAGGACACATACAGTCCACCACAGTCTAGGTTAGCATATTGGGCATAAGGCTTGTAACAATTTTTGGAAATAGATGTAACATTCTTGTTGCATTCCAGATGGGCAGTTATTTTGCTCCTAGATATTGACATTACACTATTCCTCTTGCCCAGGGAGATACAAAGTCATAGCCAATCTCTTTTCTGTGTACCCTATATATAAATCATGCCCTTTCCAGTCTTTCCCAGGTGAAATATTCCAAATCTTTTTTTCATCTGTTTATATGACAGATTTCCCCATCCCCCTGTTTTCAACAATTGTTCCTTCCACTCCAAGTGTAGCTGGGAGTAGGGACACTACAAGCAATGGGGATGTCAGAACTGGTATAATACAGGAGCTCACAAAATATTACATGTAAAGTTGTATTTTTTAATGATTTCTTACAGCTGCCACACTGACAGAAAATGTGTTCTTTACCAATGAAAAGATTTTGCAGTAAATATTAGTCTCAACATTACTATATTTTTGCAGGATAAATATTCTACAGACCTGATGATGGGGGGAAAAAAAACACTAACACACAGAAATATTCAAGGATCACATGGATGCCTGTGGTAAGTACATTTATTATTATCTTGTTCTGATTGACTTTTTTTCTTCATTAGCTCAGCTGTCTGAAAAACACTCCCTAACATTTTCAGAGTAAATCTTCAGAGCTGGTACTGAGATCACCTAATGGTATTAGTATTCTCGCAAAAGCTTTACTGCTGCTGTAGCCACATTTAGTCCACTGCAATTACTCACTCCTCAGTCTAAATGAGATCAGGGAAGGGCCCCACCAGCACCACTGACACTGCACCTTTAACTGTCCCTGCCTCAGTCAGCTACCAAACAGAACTGAAGTATGATGGAAAAGAAAAGCAATCTTAGCCATATCAAAAAGTATATTTTCCCATCTGGTGTAAATATTGTGCTAGCAGAATTGAAATGTCTTGAAATTTATGTGAGAGTAAAATTCACTTTCTAGACCCATTAAAGACGAAAATATGACTTGTGAGATATTTATTTAACTGAGGAACATAGGCAACATTATGTGACTTCATGGAAAATCTAATTTCTAATTTCAAATATCTAAATAGAGAACAACATAAGCTATACAGGGACATCCCAATAGCAGAAGAGGAGAGTATTCTGGGAGTATTCGTCACAAAATACTGACTCATCTAAAGATCACATGGTTACTAAAGCCTAACCAACGCTCAGGTTGCCTTTCCTCTGAACAACATTCTGCTGGGTAGAGCTGAGCATTTTGAATACAAAGAGATAACTGAAGCTTGATTTGCTGCTCACTGCAAGACTATGAGTGAAATTTAGTGAGGCTTACAACGTGGCCAGCTAAAACGTTCTCCCTGTGCAGACTGCAGAAGGCTGCAAGTTTTCTGTAAAACTTGGTATAATAATAACTACTTATGTTAAACTAATGAATATCTGAGAATTACCTTGTTGTTGACTTTTTGTGATAATCACTGTTTCTCCACAAGAGATGAGTAACACTGAAAACAACCTATCCATCAGTTTCTGACATTTCAGCCTATAGGGCATTCTAATTTTAAACTCAATCATCTTTATATTTCATGTGAGTACTATTTTACCTGGCTTTAACCATCTAGAAGTTTGATGTCTAGGCAAAGCTAATCATCTAGGCTCCCTTTGTAAGCAATGGAGGGAAGATAAAGATGCCTCCAGAAAGGGTAAATGAAGGAATGGAAAATGTTGTCATTTGGGGTAATGCTTGTGTAGGTGGGATTAAGTATAAGAAAAGTTAACAAAATTGAAGCTAGTAAGGCATGTATATTCTCTCCAGATCAATCTGCAATGTGGCAAAATACACTCAAGCCTAAACTCCAGTGCCAGGTGCCCTTCCGTGAAAAAGCACAAGGCAGTTGTTCACTCAGTGATCACTTGACATATACAAATATGTATGTGTGTGCATATAATCACTTTCTAGTTGTTACCTGCAGGCATGTTTGCACCCCCACCTAAAGCAGACAAACTGTTAACCTGATGACTCATTAATCTGGTATGAGATTGCCCTAAATGTCAGTCTGATTCAGAGAGGAAAGGCCATGAAATGCAATCTTGCACTCTTATAGCGAGTGTGATGTTTTCTGTAGATCACCTGGAGGAATATGACATAAAAATAATTTCAGAGGTTTCTGAGAATTCATGGGCACAGATGGCCAGGCAGCCATCCTTTTAGGATGACAATTGGAACAGGTGTAAGACATGGCAGAGAAAAAGTAACTGATGAAGAAGTTGTAACTGCAACAAAGGAAGAAAATATATATGTTAACCTAGCGGATTTCCTGCTGTGATATTCAAATATCTTTCTCCCTTGGATATGAATTGACACAAAGTTCAGTACTGAATAGAAGCTGTTTTTTCATTTATGTGGTGGCGTTTTGTGTTTTTGTCTATAAAACAGTTTATCTGTAAAATTCATCTCTGAACTCACTGAAACGAGAACCAAGGGATGCAGAAACACACTGAGAACAGAGAAATAAGAGATGAGTACAAAGGACAGAGTTCAAAACTGCAAGGTGGCTGAGTGAACGTAAATGCAGTTAAAAAGTTCGACTGACATCGGAGGGGATGGAGTTTTATGTGCCAGTCCCAAGTGGGTCACATCTGCCCCCCCTGCAAAACCAGTAAACCACAGGGATGGGGCGGGGGAGGGGGGGGGGTGGGGGGTGGAAATCAGTTGTTAAACCAAACACTGATTTTCTGCAGCCACCTTGTGTCGAAAATGGAAATTGCAGCTTTCAAAATCGCTGTTTTTATGAGCACAGAGCTCTGCTTCAGAGAGATGCTTGACAAACGTCACTTGAGGCTCATAAACGTCGCTGCTGTCACCAGGGACCGTCTCACGTGTGGTGAGTTATGCCAGTGGGCAAATACTCTGAATTAGGGTGGATTTTTTTCACTGTTACTCGATTTGTAGGAGGAAATGTCATGTAGCAAGAAAACATTACTTTTAGATCCCATTTCTTTGCAGCTTGAACACTACAGAAATTGAAGGGGATCTTTCCATTTATTTCTACATTCAGTCAGATGCTACTAAAAATTATTTGTTCACAGTGCAAAAAATGATAGATTTTATATTCTTCTTTTCAAATAGTACTACCGTTGCGGTTGAAAGCGAAGATCTGCAGAAATCAGGGGGTCAGAAACCAGAAATGGCTGTTAACTGAGCTTTGGTGTGCAGTCCTAAAATTCTCATATTAGATGACATTGCACCTGCTCTAGACACAGAATGCAAAATGCTAGTTCACATTGGACTCAGAAATGTAAAAGTGCTTTGTCATTGATATAACCCTTTCTCTTTTCTTAAATAGTGTTTTTAATTTAAATTCAGGGAGAAGACACAAATGACAGTTGTCATTTTCCATGATAGATTTGTGACAAGGACAAGGATTATTTCCCCACTCACTGCAAAAATCTGCCCACTTGTTCTTCTGTGACAATATTCTCATATCTTCCACCTCACCACCACTGAAACAATGATTTACTCTTGGCTCACCTAGACAGGGGCTGGCACCATGCAATAACCACCTGAGCGAATGAGCCCTCACTGTAACACTCCAGACAGCTTAACTGTGCTAAGTCTATAACTCACAAGAGTTAACCCAGGAGGAAGCTGAGTCGGAGGCGTTTTGGAAGAAGTCTTTGTCTCTCTTCTTTGGTTATATAGGCAAGGTGCAGGTACTAACCTATATGTTTGTTTATTCCTGGAAATTTGGCATTTGCGTTTATGTGATATGAATAGCTTTCCTTCATAAATTACCAAATTATAAAAACCTGTGTTTTTGTGTGGCAATGGAGGCCTAAAGCTACCTATTTAGGGCAAATGCATTGCCTTCGGCCAGATAACGCTGAGCAATGTTTACCAGTGGCAAATAACTGGTGTCATGCTGTTAGAATTGGAGAGACCCAGGGAGTACAACAGAGACACGTGTCCTCTGCCAATGAGCCAGGCTCTATGGAAATGTTCCCAACTTTGTACTTCAAGGCTGGGCTTTTCAATAGCATTTTAGAAAACAAGAGATACTGCAAGAAAAGCAGAAGCAGCAAAATAAGCCAAAAGAGAGCAGGTTGTGACTCCTGCCTGACAGGGAAAAAAGCAGGTTGTAGTTTAAGTCGGTTGTGAGAGAATCATGGCTTGTACGGATGTTCAGCAAATGAGATCAATGGGATGTAACAGCAGTATCAATATGACAAATTAGAGGAATTACTCTAAACCACCAAGCCACAGGGGACATGAATTACAGTCTGGTATTTTGTTTACAGGCCAGGCGAGGTCAAACTACTGTTATTATTGCTCATCGGCTTTCCACCGCTCCGACTGCAGATGTAATAGTGGGCATTATGGATGGCGCAGTGGTTGAAATGGGAGCACACACAGAGCTGATGGAGGAAAAAGGAGCCATATTATTCACTTGCCACCTCATGGGTATGTTTATTATTATTACTATTATTATTTGTATAATCACAGTATGCAGGATGATAGATCATGGATCAAATCCCCACTGAGCAGATGTGAGAACTGGAAATATGACCATGCATTGATGCATTTGTTACACAGCAGGTTTACAAATGCTTGTTTCTTATATGCAGCATAGTGAGTTTACTTGTGAATGTCTCAGTCTTTAAAAGACATCTTAGCTCATGACTCATGTATAATCTGACATGTGCTTTAAAGTGACACTTAAGTACAGATGCAGAAGCACCAAGTGACCTAAGAACCAAACCGTGGCCTCCAGTGGGAAAACCCTTTGATGCTGTGCTGTCAGTGCTGCCAGGCACTGAGACATCCCCAGAATCAACTCGCCTCCAAATAAGGCCACACTTTTCTATATTGCTCTTCTGCAATCTCCTGGCAGCAACTATGCCTGTAATCTGAGAGAGGAGTGTGGGTGAAGGTTTCCACAGCTCAGAGTGGGCTCTAAAGACAAGAGAAGTAGCTTGGGCTGTGACTCTGGGCCCTACCCGTGCTGTTGGAGCCAAACTAAAACAAAAGCAATAGGAGGACACAAAAATCCCCAAAGCTGCCAGACAGCACTTTTTTGTGCAGACATATTAACAGCTTGGACCATTTTTCCCCTGATGTTCTACCTTCATCAGCAAAATGAAAAGTACAAATGAAAGCATAGGAAAGGCAAAGGGAGACAAGGTATGGGCAGGTTCTTCACCATGCCATCTAACCAGGTTTGCGCAATTGTCAACACTGACAGGCAGGAAAGTGCTGGCACCACGATAGGAAAGAAAAAATCTTGACCTAGCATACTGTCAGTTCACATGCCATTTATAGTAGCATAACTACTACCTCGCCTCCACAAGTGCCTCTGAGAAATAGATATGAAGCCCTAGTGGAATACAGCCGGTCCAATGGGGATGTGGTGGAGAGGCAACCTATATCAGAGGTCCCACCACAGTCAGAAAAACCTGACAGGCGTATAGCTACCTCCTCCACAAGGAAGAAGAGAAGAGTTTTAGTGGTTGGAGACTCCTTCCTAAAGGGAACTGAGGGCCCAATATACAGAGCTGACCCCCATCACGGGGAGGTCTGCAGTCTGCCTGGAGCCCGAATCAGGGATATCACCAGGAAACTCCCCAACCTGGTGAAGGCCACAGACTACTACCCCTTCCTGATCTTCCAGACAGGTAGGGAAGAAGCTGCATCCCGTAGTCTGAGGGGGATGAAGAAAGACTACAAGGCCCTAGGACGGTTGGTGAAAGAGTCTGGGGCACAAGTTGTTTTCTCCTCCCTCCTTCCATTTTCAGGTGAAGACATGGGATGGAATAGTAGGATTCTCTCTATAAATGCCTGGCTACGAGACTGGTGCTACAGGCAGGGCTTTGGGTTCTTTGATAATGGCTGGTTTTATAAGACACCAGGCATGGCGGTAATACATGGGAAAGGTTTATGTCGTAAGGGCAAAAGGGTTCTGGGACAGGAATTAGCAGGGCTCATTCGGAGAGCTTTAAACTAGATTCGAAGGAGGGTGGGGTAGTAGCTGGGCTTGCACCACTGGGGCAACGCTCTAGTGTTGAGGTAGACCAGGAGGCCTCCCATGCCCCTGGGGTGAAATCGGTGTGCTCAGCTTGCTCCCTGAAATGCCTGTACACCAATGCACGCAGCATGGGGAATAAACAAGAGGAGTTGGAAATCCGTGTTCGGTCGGGGGGCTGTGATCTAGTGGCAATTACAGAGACTTGGTGGGATGCCTCGCATGACTGGAATGTGGTCATGGATGGCTATGTCTTGTTCAGGAAAGACAGGCCACTAAGGAGAGGTGGTGGCGTTGCTCTTTATGTGAGTGAGCAGCTAGAATGTATTGAGTTCTGTCCAGGGGATCAGGAGCGAGTTGAGAGTTTGTGGGTGCGAATTAAGGGGCAGGCTGGCAGGGGTGATACTGTTGTGGGTGTCTATTACAGGCCACTGGATCAGGATGAGGAGGGTGATGAGGCCTTCTACAGGCAGCTGAGAGCAGTCTCGCAATTACAGGGCCTGGTTGTCATGGGGGATTTCAACTACCCTGATATTTGCTGGGAGGCCTACTCAGCCAGCCATCCCCAGTCCAGGAGGTTCCTCCAGTGCATTGATGATAACTTTCTGATGCAAGTGGTGGATGAGCCAACTAGGAGAGGAGCGCTGCTGGATCTTATCCTCACTAACAAGGAGGGTCTGGTTGAAGCGGTGAAGGTTGAGGGCAGCCTTGGTTGTAGTGACCATGAGATGGTAGAGTTCAGGATCTCATGTGGCAGGAACAGAATAGCTAGCAGAATCACAGCCCTGGACTTCAGTACGGCCAACTTTGGCCTTTTCAAGCAATTGCTAGGGGAAATCCCATGGGACAGGGTACTAGAAGGTAAGGGGGCTCAAGATAGTTGGTTAGCATTCAAGGACTGCTTCTTCTGAGCTCAAGATCAGAGCATCCCAGCAGGTAGGAAGTCAAGGAAGGGTGCCAGGAGACCTGCATGGTTAAACAGAGAACTGCTGGGCAAACTCAAGTGGAAGAAGAGGGTGTACAGATCATGGAAGGAGGGGCTGGCCACTTGGGAGGAATATAAGTCTGTTGTCAGAGGATGTAGGGAGGCAACTAGGAAAGCTAAGGCCTCCTTGGAATTAAACCTTGCAAGAGAGGTCAAGGACAACAGAAAGGGCTTCTTCAAATACATTGCAGGTAAAGCCAACACTAGAGGCAATGTAGGCCCACTGATGAATGAGGTGGGGGCCCTGGAGACAGAGGATAAAAAGAAGGCGGAGTTACTGAATGCCTTCTTTGCCTCTGTCTATACTGCTGGAGGCTGTCCTGAGGAGCCCCGGACCCCTGAGGCCCCAGAAGAAGTCAGGAGAGAGGAGGAATCTGTCTTGGTAGATGAGGGCTGGGTCAGGGACCAATTAAGCAATCTGGACGTCCATAAATCCATGGGCCCTGATGGGATGCACCCGTGGGTGCTGAGGGAGCTGGCAGAAGTCATTGCTAGGCCACTCTCCATCATCTTTGCTAAGTCGTGGGCAACGGGAGAGGTGCCTGAGGACTGGAGGAAAGCGAATGTCACTCCAGTCTTCAAAAAGGGCAAGAAGGAGGACCCGTGTAACTATAGACCAGTCAGCCTCACCTCCATCCCCGGAAAGGTGATGGAACAACTTGTCCTTGGTGCTGTCTCTAGGCACATCAAGGAGAGGGGGATCATTAGGGGCACTCAACATGGCTTCACCAAGGGGAAGTCATGCTTAACCAACTTGATAGCCTTTTATGAGGACATAACCCAGTGGATAGATGATGGTAAAGCAGTGGATGTGGTCTATCTCGATTTCAGTAAAGCGTTTGACACGGTCTCCCACAGCATCCTCGCAGCTAAACTGAGGAAGTGTGGTCTGGATGATCGGGTAGTGAGGTGGATTTTGAACTGGCTGAAGGAAAGAAGCCAGAGAGTGGTGGTCAATGGGACAGAGTCCAGCTGGAGGTCTGTGTCTAGCGGAGTCCCTCAAGGGTCGGTACTGGGACCAGTACTATTCAATATATTCATTAATGACTTGGATGAGGGAATAGAGTGCACTGTCAGCAAGTTCGCTGATGACACAAAACTGGGAGGACTGGCTGACACACCGGAAGGCTGCGCAGCCATTCAGAGAGACCTGGACAGGCTGGAGAGTTGGGCGGGGAGAAATTTAATGAAATATAACAAGGGCAAGTGTAGAGTCCTGCACCTGGGCAAGAACAACCCCATGTACCAGTACAAGTTGGGGACAGTCCTGTTGGAGAGCAGCGTAGGGGAAAGGGACGTGGGGGTCCTAGCGGACAGCAGGATGACCATGAGCCAGCAATGTGCCCTTGTGGCCAAGAAGGCCAATGGCATCCTGGGGTGTATTAGAAGGGGTGTGGTTAGCAGGTCAAGAGAGGTTCTCCTCCCCCTCTACTCTGCCCTAGTGAGGCCGCATCTGGAATATTGTGTCCAGTTCTGGGCCCCTCAGTTCAAGAAGGACAGGGAACTGCTAGAGAGAGTCCAGCGCAGAGCCACGAAGATGATTAAGGGAGTAGAACATCTCCCTTATGAGGAGAGGCTGAGGGAGCTGGGTCTCTTTAGCTTGGAGAAGAGGAGACTGAAGGGTGACCTCATTCATGTTTATAAATGTGTAAATGTCATGAGGATGGAGCCAGGCTCTTCTCAGTGACATCCATTGACAGGACAAGCGGCAATGGGTGTAAGCTGGAACACAGGTGGTTCCACATAAATATGAGGAAAAACTTCTTTACGGTGAGGGTGACCGAACACTGGAACAGGCTGCCCAGAGAGGTTGTGGAGTCTCCTTCTCTGGAGACATTCAAAACCCGCCTGAACGCGTTCCTGTGTGATATGGTCTAGGTAATCCTGCTCCGGCAGGGGGATTGGACGAGATGATCTTTCGAGGTCCCTTCCAATCCCTAACATTCTGTGATTCTGTGATTCTGTGATAACTTGAGACATTCCTGTTTAACACAATCAAGTTAAAATGGGCAGTAAAAGTAGTGGGACTGGATTTCCAGCGGTTACTAAAGCACAGTTTGAAAGCTATGCTCTGTAAAATGTCTTTAAAACATAGACTTATCTGATCCTGCCCAGGAATGCCATGTAAGCCATTTGGTAGGTATGGTTCTGCCATGGCTGACAGTGTGCTGTGGCCAGGGAGTCTTTCAGGCATACTATCTAGAACTAGCTAACTTCACTATTTGTGTGGGGAGGAGATGGCTACAACTAAAAGGACTCACAAAGGAAATGGCTGCAACATTTTAAGGGTGAAATCTTGCTCTACTTGACCTTAATGGTAGCCTTGTTAAACTGCAGACACTGACAAAGATGCACCCACAAATTGCAGCAGCCATAAAACACATTTCCTTAAGAGTTTGCCAAAGCATTCGAAAAATTGAATTAAAAGTTGTAAATGCATGTAGGAATCTATTGTTTGCTTGCACACTTTACCATTTGAGGAGGTGCTGAGTAATAACATCTATCCTTGTAGTCAATGGATGCTTGCAGGAACCTTTCAAAATTGCACAGAATTAACCTTTCTGAGGGAAAACAAGTATAGTTTTCCTAGGGTTTGAAGCAACGTTTGCCCCTTTTTATATTGTAGACTTGTATGTAGATTTCCTAATGACTAAAGGAAATGTCTATAACCTTACATAGCAATAGCTTTGAGAAATGTAGCTAATATGGTCAGATGAATAAATCTAAAACAGAATACCAGAGTACTTATACGAAACCACAAACAGAAACTTATCTGCTTTTCACAGCCACAGTGACCAACACAATATATTTGTGATTGAATTTTTTTCTTGTCTTGTGTTCTTTGAATTTGAATGGGTGATACTAGAGGAAATTGTAGAGGTTTGGTTGAGTGAGAAGGGGCACGATCCTGTGTCAGTCACTGAGCAGTCTGAGCAACCCAGGCTTTGAGCAAGGGTTAAGCCCAGAGCTAGTGACCTTGCACTCCCCTTGCACGGTGCAGAACAAAGAACCCCGTGGTGCCTGCTTCGCGGGAAGCAAAACTACGTCTGGGAGGGGGGGCGGTCACGGCTCTGAATATGTAAACCTATGGACCAATCACAAGTGCGATCGGGGCGCGTGATTAACATATGCATAGTCTATATAACCACTGCTTTCTTTGTTAATAAAGGAGAAGCTTCCATACTCACATTGAGATTGTGTAGCTTACTCCGGACCGTTCCCCAGCACCCGCGAGCGCACCTTCCCCCGGTTTTCCCCTTACTACAACTGGTAGCAGAGGATGGTTCCCTTCGGCGTGCTCTCTCCGAGACTGCGGTAAGCAGCGAAAAGGAGGTGTTGGGAAAAAGACAGCTGGGAGCGGTGATGTTCGGGTTCAATTAAGGACAGAACAGACACTAGAAGAGTTGGCCACTCAGCTCCCAGAGTTCAGGTGCTGTTCGGGTTCAATTAAGGACAGAGCAGACACTGGAAAAAAGGCAGCCATGGAGATAGAAGCTGCAGCCACGCTGCTTGCAGATATTCTCTCTAAGAGAGGGAGCAAGACAGCGGAGAAACAGCTAATTAAGCTGATAAAGTTGGGCCAGCACTGGGGACATTTTAAAGACACAGCGCTTGTATTTTCTGTGGAGGAATGGAAAGAAGTGGGAGACATTATGTGGGAAAAGACTGTTGAGAGGGACCCCGAGGAAAAAGAAATTAAGGAGGTGCGTGAACTCTGGCAAAACGTGATAGAGACTTTAAAAACCATGAGGGCAGAAAGAGAGGTCACCCGCACGGCTGCTGAGATGCGGCCGGCGCTGCCGGAGCCCACCCCCCCCGCTAAAACAGAAAAACCTGGGGTTCTGGCTCGTTTCTTCGGGTTACCGGCAGTTAAGGGCATGTCGGCAAACATAAAGCCATCTGTGGCGGAGGTTCGTACGGCGCTAGAAGCGGCGAGCTCCCGGGAGAAAAGGCGCAGTAAGAATTTAGAGGAGGAGGTTGCGAACAAAGAACCACGTGGCGCTCCTAGGACCGAGTGGCAAGGGGAGCGGAAACAGGAGGGGGAGGGGTGGTCAGCCCCTCCAGACGCTGCGCGGCTGGCCGGCGGAGAGGCGGGCGGGCTCATCCCCTCTGCGCTGCCGGAGTACCCGCCCCTTCCGCCCTCGCCCTGTCAATCAAGATCTACACCACCTGACCGTGGGAACCTGGAAATGGATGTCACGAGTCTCCTGCAACAAGTTTTGCGGGAATTACAGGATTTAAAGGTACAGCGACCCGAATTAAGAGCATCCGCTCCTGGATTACAAAACAAAGACAACTCCAGGGATGCTCCGCTTCCACCTGCACCTAGGGCACCGAGGTGGAGTGGGGTGATTCGTGATGCAGTATTAGAAGGACACTGGAGTGCAGCAGCAAATCTAGGAGGAGTAGGAGCTTTTCCAGTGCTACAACAGAATGGAGTAGCTACTTGGGAACCACATGATTGGAAAATTCTCCAACAAGCGAAAGCTGCAGTTACCCAGTATGGAATAAAATCAGATGCTACAAGGAATATAGTCTCCTGGATTTTTTCTGCGGATCTTTTATGCCCGCATGACTCCCAGAATTTAATGAAACTGTTGCTGACACCTACTCAGTTCCTGTTGTGGGGTTCAGAATGGGCACAACGAGCAGCCAATGAAGCTGCACGGAGAATGAATGATCCAAATGATCCTTTACATGGAGTTACTATGGACATTCTCACAGGCCAAGGAGCTTATTCTACGGTGCAAGCACAGTTACAGTTACCAGCAGTAGTACTACAAAAATCTGCACAGCTTGCATTTGAAGCATTCCAAGCCTTGCCTGGCTCCGCGATCCCGTCATTCGGATCGGTGGTTCAAGGAGCTACGGAGAAATATGAGAACTTTATTAATAGACTATGGGAAGCCGTAATGAATCATCCTTATCTTGATGAGAATAACAGGCAGCAGATGTTAAAGATCCTGGCTTTTGATAACGCAAACAGACAAACTAAACAGTTGCTCGCTAGCTTACCTAAAGGTGCAGGAGTGGAAGAAATGGTGAAGCAAGTTGAACGTGCTGATATGCAGAGAGCTAACAATACCGTTGCTGCTGCTGTACAAAGTGCTGTTAAGGAGGTGGTTCAACCTTTGGCAGCGCTGGTACAACAAAGAGGGACACGACGACCAATGCAAGCGGGACAATCCTTTCAAGGAAATTGCTATCGATGTGGAGAGAACGGACATGTCAGAAAAGATTGCCAAGCTGCTGTCTGGTATGATACCTGCCAGAGGAATAATCATACAACTAAGGCGTGTCAGGGAAACTTCCAAAGGAGCGCGGAGAGGGGCCGCGTGAGGAAACAAGTCAACCCATCATACGAACCAAAGGCTTTTTACAACAGCGCCAACCAGCAACCCGAGGAAGCCTGGGGTTCGACGTGGAAATTACAGTAGATGTCACCTTGCGAAGTCAAGAAGTACAGAAGGTCCCTACTAATGTACAGGGTCCGCTAAGCGGGGATTTCGATCCCATGGGAGGACTTCTGTTAGGACGATCTTCTGCTGGTATAAAAGGACTTATAATACTTCCAGGAATCATAGATGCAGACTATACTGGGATCGTATATATTATGATGTATACACTTAATCCACCTATGTTTGTGCCAAAAGGTAGTCGAGTTGGACAAATAATCCCCCTTTCTGTCTATCAACAAGGTACTAATACGACTACCTACCGTGGAGATCGTCGATTTGGCTCCACAGGACCAGCGGTATGTTCTACCATGAGAATGGACAATAGACCAAATATGTCAATCACAATGTCTCAGAACAACACTCGTATAAAGGTACAGGCCTTGTTGGATACAGGTGCCGACATCACCATTGTCAGTCGACGCGTCTGGCCAAGTAATTGGACACTAGAAACACCTGATTCACACATTGCTGGCGTTGGCGGGAATTCTATGACAGCTGTTAGTCATCACCCTGTGACCTTACACTTTCCAGAGGGACAGCGTGTAACTTTGAAAGTTTATGTCTTGTCCTTGCCTGGGGTTTTGGAAGCACTCATAGGGTGAGATGTTTTAAGTCAGATTGGTGCGGTTCTTACAACCACCCATTTTTGATAATGGCCACTGGTGAGCAGTCGCCCAATCCACCCTTGACTTGGTTATCAGATGAGCCTGTGTGGGTTGACCAGTGGCCTATGACTGAAGAGCGACTGCAGATTATTAAGGGACTGGTAGAGGAACAGTTAAAAGCAGGACATATCAAACCCTCAGTTAGTCCTTGGAATACACCCATTTTTGTCATCCCTAAGAAAAGTGGAAAGTGGAGATTATTACATGATTTATGGAAAATTAATGAGCAAATGCAAGCAATGGGAGCATTGCAACCAGGTATTCCGTCACCTAACATGTTACCAGCAGGATGGCATATATTGATTGTAGACTTGAAGGACTGTTTTTTCACCATATCTTTACATTCTCAGGACACCATGAGGTTTGCCTTTTCTGTTCCTGTTATCAACAAAGCGGAACCAGCTCAGAGGTATGAGTGGGTAGTTCTACCGCAGGGCATGAAAAATTCTCCTACGTTATGTCAGCTTTATGTGGCATGGGCACTGAAACCATTGCGCCAGCTACGGCCACAGACTATCATCTATCATTATATGGATGATATTTTGTTATGTCAGGCCGATCCTTTTTCAGAAGAAAGTCTCCACAAACTAACAACAACATTGGCGGAGAAAGGTCTCGTAATTGCACCAGAAAAGATTCAACGAACTGATCCCTGGAAATACTTAGGATGGACAATTTTGGATGCTCAAATCCGGCCTCAAAAGGTGGAGCTACATACAGATTTGAAGAACCTGAAGGATGTACAAACACTTCTCGGAGATATTCAGTGGGTCCGTAACTGTGTCGGTATCTCGAACACCGAGATTGCCCCCCTCACCGAACTGCTGCGACGATCACACCCTGCTGACACCATACAGCTGTCTGAGACTCAACAAAGCGCGTTGCGGTCAATCATCGCCAAATTACAAACTGCATGGTCATCGCGACACATTCGTGAACTACCTGTGTCTCTGCTTGTAATTAACAGTGAAAATATGGTTTGTGGTGTCATTTGTCAGTGGCAAAACAAAAAGGGGGAACTCCCCCAGGGCTACAACCAATGCCACTACAAATGCCACGATAAAGATGAAGCTTTTTGGGTGTTGGAATGGGTATTCCTTAGTGTACAACCAAAGACAAGCATACAGACTAGACCAGAAGCCATAGGGGAACTAGTGAGAAAGGGTAGATCTAGGATTGTAGAATTAACAGGACTGGATCCAGCAGACATTAGTATTCCTGTTAATGCTGTAGACCTAGAATGGTGGTTCCGTAATTCTCGACCCATTCAGGAGGCGTTTTTGGGGTACGAAGGAAGAGTCCATTCACAGCAACCGAAAGGTAAATTATGGCAGATATTACAGAAAAATCAATGGATAGAAAAATCTAAAGTACAGAAAACACCAGTAGTGGAAGGGTTAACGGTCTATACAGATGCGGGAAAGAAACAGCACAAAGCGGTGTGTGTGTGGCAGGAAAAAGGAAATTGGGTACACCACATGCTGTATGGTCAGACTGATGATACCTTACAGACTCTGGAACTATCTGCCGTAGGCTGGGCCTTGACAAATTGGCTGGATGGGGCTATAAATATAGTCACAGATTCTATGTACGTAGCAGGTGTCATCCCACGCTTGGAGGAGGCATTGCTCCGAAACACACAAAATCCCCGCCTTGGGCAGTTATTCTTGCAATTACGGTCTATTATGCGACAACACAGTGCGCCTTGTTGCATAATACATGTGTAGAGTCATCAATGGGATCTTGGTTTGGGGAAGGGCAATCAGGTGGCAGACTCTCTGGTTAGCCCTGCTTGCCATATTCCTCCTTTAGACAAATTTCAACAAGCTAGACAAAGTCATGAGCATTTCCATCAAAATGCAAAAGGAATACAGAGACAATTTGGAATAACAGAAAATGAAGCAAAATCTATTGTTCAGGCATGTCCAAGGTGTGGGGCTCAAGGACCAGGCACTGGTATTGGTGTAAACCCGAAGGGCTTGGCAGCACTTGAGCTATGGCAGATGGATGTAACACATATTCCAGAGTTTGGGAGACAAAAATACGTACATGTCACAGTAGATACTTTCTCGAGGTTAATCTGGGCATCTGCAATGTCCGGAGAAAAGGCGCAACAGGTTTGTAAACATTTGTTGGCGTGTTTTGCCATTATGGGGGTGCCAGAACAGATCAAAACAGATAATGGGCCAGCATACACCAGCCAAAAGTTTCATGTATTTTTAACACGCTGGGGAGTGAAACATGTTACTGGTATACCACACTCCCCAACAGGTCAAGGGATCATCGAACGCACCCATAGAACCATAAAGGAATATTTAAGGAGACAGAAGGAGGTAGATACTGATCCAACATCGCGGTTGCATAAAGTGTTGTTTACTTTGAATTTTCTGTGTTTAACAGGGGACCGAGAAGAACCACCGGTTGTTGTACATCACCAGCAGTTGAAATTTAATAACAACACCATTATACCTCAGTTACAGGTGATTTATCGGGAACCTGCTACAGGGGAGTGGAAAGGACCGGTGCCAGTGATCCTTAGTGGCCGGGGATATATGTGCGTGGCCACTGACCAGGGACCACTTTGGGTGCCGAGCCGATCAGTAAAACCACACCTCCCCGAGAAATCGGATGGGTGATGGAACTGGTAAAAATGGTTCTTACAGGAGTTCTTGTGATTGTAGTTATATTGTTAATGTTACCATGTTTATTTTCTTGTTTGCAGAAAGCGTTAATGAAACTTGTGAATCAGGCCTGGCTTGCTCACAAACAAGAAGGGGGAATTGTAGAGGTTTGGTTGAGTGAGAAGGGGCACGATCCTGTGTCAGTCACTGAGCAGTCTGAGCAACCCAGGCTTTGAGCAAGGGTTAAGCCCAGAGCTAGTGACCTTGCACTCCCCTTGCACGGTGCAGAACAAAGAACCCCGTGGTGCCTGCTTCGCGGGAAGCAAAACTACATCTGGGAGGGGGGGCGGTCACGGCTCTGAATATGTAAACCTATGGACCAATCACAAGTGCGATCGGGGCGCGTGATTAACATATGCATAGTCTATATAACCACTGCTTTCTTTGTTAATAAAGGAGAAGCTTCCATACTCACATTGAGATTGTGTAGCTTACTCCGGACCGTTCCCCAGCACCCGCGAGCGCGCCTCCCCCGGTTTTCCCCTTACTACAGGAAATAATGACCACAGCAAATCCTAAGGACACATTCAGCATCAACAGCTTGAAACTCAATAGAGTAAATGGGAAATCATGCTCTGTAGTAAGAAGCTGAAGAAGAAGAATCAACCCCTCAAAAGGTAGTGATTTACACTGGTTAAATAGGTCCAGGGTTCTCACCGAACCCTAAAATACCTAGCATGAAGAGGATAAACATTTGTCAAACAGTGGATCTGTGGAATCTCCATCCTTGGAGTCAGTGAAGGCTCAAGTGGCGAGGCCCTGAGCGGCCGGCCCTGAGCACAGGTTGGACTGGATGACCTCTGGAGATCCCTTCAACTGATGAGGTTCTGTAAATCTATGAAAGCTAATGATAGCTCCTGCACATCACTTCCCTTTCACATGCTGACACCACTTCTTTGGAAGAATGGGTCAAAGACTATTTCTGTAGGCAGTCAGGAGAATGGTTTCCTTTTCCTAAAATTAGTGTCATTGATTCAGCACAGTTATTAAAGTGGCTTTTGTTGTTACCTGTGATCCTGGGGGAGCAACATGGAATGGCTCAGACCCATTTCCTCACTCTTGCCAACTACCTTGTTCTCTGCTGCTTCAGGATTATTCTGTTTTATTCCTCCTGTATGCACTGAAGACAACATTCATGTCAGTTTTCCTTAAAAAAAAAAAATTGTAATTTCAAAATATTTTCTTTAATTTCTCATTTCTGTTTTATAGGAATCCCTGTCCCAAATTTATTGCCTAAAGATGTTGAAATTAAACAAGTATGAATGGTCATTTATTGGGCTGTGAGCACTGGCCACAGTTTGAAGGGTGATTTGAAGGGTGATTTCCACATAAATATGAGGAAAAACTTCTTTACAGTGAGGGTAACCGAACACTGGAACAGGCTGCCCAGAGAGGTTGTGGAGTCTCCTTCTCTGGGGACATTCAAAACCCGCCTGGACGCGTTCTTGTGTGATATGGTCTAGGTGATCCTGCTCCGGCAGGGGGATTGGACTAGATGATCTTTCGAGGTCTCTTCCAATCCCTAACATTCTGTGATTCTGTGATTCTGTGTGATTCTGTGATTGGTACCTTGTTTTCCATCATGCTTGCTGAAACTGTAATGGTAAGCAAAGAAGTGTTTTTTCTCCCCATAATTTAATTGTAAAAATAAGTTCATTGAAGTAATCTGGTTGGTACCTTTGTTTCTCCATGAAAGTCTTTCATTATCCACACCATGGGGAAACGTCAGCTTGAACTGTTTCTTAAACTGATCATTTATTAAACATTATTGCCATCACTTCTCTGCTCTTTAATCCCCCAATTTAAAAAGTTTATGACTTTGGTTTCTAAAATGGTCCTGAATGTGGTCATGGTTGGTTCAGGAAAAGAATGACTGAGTCTTACCATTCAAAAGAGTTGTTGTTGACGTAGTTTCTTCCTAACCTAAACTATTTTGTGATTCTGTCTGATCCAACTCCTGCTCAAAGCAGAGCTAACTGTGAAGCTAGGCCAGCTTGCTCAGGGTCTTGTCCAGGCAAATCCTCAATAGCTTCAAGGATGGCAAACCCACAGCCTCACTGGGCAGCCTGTCCTAGTGCTTGGCCACCCCACTGTGAAGAATATATTCCTAATATTCAGTCATCATTTCCTTTCTGTAGCTAATGTCTTTCACCCCTCATCCTTTTGCTGCAGGCTCCATCTTCTCTGTATATTCCCATTACTCACTTGTAGACAGCAACTGCTATACTTTTCTCCAATCTGAACAAACCCATTTCTCTCAGTATCTCAGTAACTTCTCATACACAGTGTGCTCCAGAGCCCTCTTTATCTGCATAGCCTTTTGCTGGACTCTCTTTGGTATGTCAGTGTGGGGTTTGTAGCAGGAAGCCCAGAATTAGATGCAGTGCTCCTGACATGGTCTCAGTTTCTGAACAGCAGAGACTAATCTCTTCCCTCTACCTGCTGGCTGCACTCCTTCACCAACAGCCCCCTGTGCTCTTGCCCTTCTTTGCTGCAAGGGCACACCACTCATTGTGCCCACCATGATGTCCACCAGGATCCTCAGGTACTTATAGAATAGCTCTTATAGAATAAGGAAGACTGATGAGTCAGTAGCCAGAAGCTGAAAACTGGCTGTAAGACAGTCTCACACAGGACAGTCAAAGCCGTGGTCAAGAAACCATAGGAGTATATTCAAAAAAAATATGTGCATAAACAGTTTTTCTGTGTATGGTTGAAATTGGTACCTGTATGTGTATCTAGGTGTATTTTAAATACATGTATTGAGTGTAGATAAGCACAGGTTAGATTATTAGATTTGTACAGTAGAAATCTTCCTGTGAGATCTAAGCAAAACTGTAATGATATGTATTTTAAACAAAGCTACATATAATTCCTTGTTTCTATTACTTTTTTTTTTCTATGGAAATTCTCCCTGTAAACATAATTTGTTTCCAAAATCAGTATCCTAACTTCACCAAAACATCCTACCCTAACATGGCTATCAGCAAGAGTGAATTTATTTTATTGATCAGTCTGTTAGAAAAAAAGTCAAGTTAATTTTAATATAAACCTAAAAAAAAAGATTTCCCCAATACGTGTTGTACATGGTCTGGAAAAGTCCTTTCCATTTCCACTCTCATTTAATTTGTGCTTCCTTTTTAAAATTTCATCTAAATATTGATCTGTGGGAAACAATTTCCATAAAAGTACTATATATAAACGTTTAATTCAAATTGCAAGCTTCTCCATTTTTCTAATGCAGCAAACAGCCAAACCCTATTGCGGTGAACAGTTTGATATCATAAATATTTATCCTAGCCCAGTGGTGATTTGTTATAGTGAGGTTAGACTGTGTCTTCAACACAAATTTATTTCCACAGTTGCAGTTGGAACTAACGAAGTCCATATTGTCACACTGATGGTGTTCTTTCAAAATGCACATTAGACCCTAATGATTTTTACAGACTTTACAACACAACTGCTTTGGAAAATTTTACACTGAGTCTTCATTCTCAGTCTGGAAATAATAATTCATATAGTATTTTCCTTCCTTCTCTATTCCACTGTCAAGACTGTGCCTAAGAACTGTATAAAACTCATCAACTACAGCACTCTTTAGTGTTTTCCTAAATCAGTATTGTTTTTTTCTTGCCTTTTTACTTTTTGTTTAAATAAAGAATGATAATTAGAGGACTCAGAATGAACCCGGTGTCTTTTCCATTACATTGGTGGTATCTTGCTAAACACTTAAATCTTGCAAGTAATTCTTAGATTTAACAGAATTAACTTGTCAAAGAAGCAGTTTCTATTCTGTTGGTTTAAATTGTGATGGATTTAGTGTTCACAGCCAAGGGATCAGGGCATAAGAGATGAGGAAGTGTTTGCTGCGCAACAGTCTTGATTCAGTCACTTTAGTGTTTACTTACCTTTAATATTCTATTCTTACAGTCTACTGCAATAACCTATATATAGCATACAAAAATAGCAGAGTGCCTACAAGTGTAAAAGTGAGATATATATGTACACAGTTGTTTTCTTGCAAGGATTTCATTATAGAAAAGTGGGAGAAATTTTAAGAACAGTATTCATGCACGTAGCATTTAAAACCTTACTTAGATGGCTTGTTGTTAGGCACACTAATGAACACAAAACTTCATTTTATTACAAAAATTAATAGGAAATAGATTGATTCACATTTTACTCTTATCCTGTTCAATTTTATTGTGTCAACTTCTACAGGAAAAAAAAAGAAAAAATAATTAATACTTGTAGTATTTACTAATTACCTATCTTTTGGTGCACCTATCAGTCTCAGAGGAGAGCTTTGTTAAGTACATCCACAACTAAATATTGTATTTTCACACAATTCCCCTGACCAGACACGGCACTAAAATGCAGTGGGAATGAGTTCAGCTTCCTTTTAATAACTGGCTCACCTAACCAAGCATGTTGCAGTAAGTGTTTGTATGTTTATCTCCAACACACATTGTACACATATGTGCACAGAAAGTTTGCAAGAATCTCCCCTGTTTGGCCACCATCACCATTTTGCTGATTAAGACACAAGACATTGTTTCTTATTTTTAGCAGTCATAACTCTGCCTGCCAAGAGCAAATGATTAATCAGGTCCTTAAAATGACTTAACAGTTGTAAATCAAATAGTAATTTTAAGAAGCAGAGCTCATGGACAAAATAGCTGTTTCATTTGCCAGGGAGCAGAAAGATATATTTAGTCACCTCTGGATGCTAAAATTGCCTCCCCATCAGATCTTTTAGAAGGTCAAGTTGATTATTCCACAAGGCTTGTCTGCATATTGCTACTGAAAAAAAATCTCATTGCAACATGCGTAGATTCCCATTTTTCTCAGGATTTCCAAGTATCACAGCCACAAGACTCTTTGAACGTGGGCCTCACTTGAGAAAACAGGAGCTGTTTCCCCACCTTGCTGGCTCTGTGTCCTGGACTTTGTCATCCATGTCTCTCTGAAGCTCCCGTCACTGCCTACTTTTCATGCTGCTCCTTGCATCCTTAATTCTGCCAGGTCCGTCAGCTAAGACCAATCAAGCAAGTCTGGCTGAAAGCAATAATTTTTTTCCAGAATCACCTATATGTCTCCTCATCTTGTATCCCAACACTCATGATTATTCTGGAAGCTCACTTCTGGCAATCCTCATTGCCAGGTTCTGCAGGTTATTTCAGGGACGCTTTACTGAAAGCCGTTTACAAGGTGTTCATGGTACAGCATTGGCATGCATCTGCCTGGGTGGAAATGGCCACGCTTACAAATATGGCCAGGGCAGCAATGTAGGCTGCAGACTCAGAACAACAAATGGTTGAAGAAGAAGTATTTCTGTGTACCTACTGCCCAGCAGTATTTGCCATAACCAAATTACCTGCTATAGCTGGTTCTGGAAGTAGAGCTTAAATCATCTTCTGGTTACTTTGTAAGCAACTTCTGTTTAAAAGGTCTGTTCTTCCATCCAGTGGATGCAATGGAGCATTTCTGTATTATTTAGGGTCAGATCAATCTTTTCTGATGTCAAGAAAATAGAGATTCTGTATTTCATAAGCTCCGCAATACATCCACTGAAAGGTTTTTAGTAATGATTTTGAAATTCTTTCTTTAAACCTCTAGAAGACATTTTAGTTTTATCTAAAACTTTTTTTTACAGACCATGTGGAAGTCACTTGGACCATAGCGTTCCTTGAACAAGTGTAGTATGGACTGTAGTGACACAATTAAAGTACTCTCAGTTGGAGTCAACAGCTGCATCAAAACAGCCTGCTCACTGTTATAGTGAAGTTTAAATTCGATAAGCATTTGAATAATGAAGGCTTTTCCAGATCTTCATTTTGCAGTTACCTTCACTCCACTCCAGCCTTGGAATCAGCCTTACCCAGATACTAACAGACCAACAGGCTGTCTAGTTTCTCATTGTATCCCGTAACTGATCCTAAATTGATCAGTAACTAAAAGTCAATCTGATACATAGGACCACCCAAAGCCCTTACACTAACATGCCATCATTTTGAAAAGGCTAATTGCTGACCGCCTTTCCTTTCAGACTGCGGGTTGTAGGGCATATTAAGATTTATAGAGGGGGCAGAGCTCATATGGAGAAAGAGGAGGTTCAGCATGCAGAACTCGAAGCAGCAGCAAAATCCAGGCCATCAATAGAGTCAGATACTGCCTTTACTAAGAATGCAAAAGGACAACGTTTTAAAATAACTACATCTATAATACCACCAAGAATGAAAATTGGCTACAAAACTACCATGGAATAATTCTGTAGCAAATATAAATCAGCACAGTTTGACTGAAGTCAGTAGAGCTATGCCAGTATACAATAGGTTAAGATCTGGCCTCAGATGGACATTTGCATGCATAAATCAAGTAATTGCATGCACAAACTGATAGTTAATGTGATTTGCATGTGTAAGTGTTCACATTAATTAGTAAGAGCACTATTGAACTAATGCATGTGGTGGTTTTTTCATGTGCAAACAGATGCACTTGCAGACACTGAAGATTTTCTTAATAATAATGTGGGAAGGAGAGAAAAGGCCTCTTACACATTGAATAACCCCTTTTCTTCTCCCTCTTCCCTCACCCTCTGCCCTAGTCTGTTCTTACAGGAAAACCCTGCTTTGATAAAGAAAAAATACTACTGGAGCTTTGGTGACAAGGTTAGCCAGAGAAAGAGAAAAAAAACCTATTGCCGTGTCTGTTCCTGGCATTTCTATGTCAGTTTAACATTGTCATTAAATATGGGTCAGTTTTAAAGGATATTAATCACATTAAACTTACTACACAGTGCATATTTCTATAGTGAAGCATTGCAAAGTAAGCGATGAGTAACACTTGGGAGAAAAAAGGCAAGTTTTAGACAGGAGGGAAAGCAATCAAGTAAACCCAAACTGTACTTGCAAGAACCCAATGTAGAGTGCATGTCTTTGAACCAAAACAAGTTCTGATTAAGAACAAAGGATGAAGAGGCAATAGGCATAGAACTGTGAAGTTTGAAGTTTGCACCGCAACTTTCCAAAAGGTTGAGTCTTTTCAGATCTTGGATTAAGAGGTCAGCCAGCTGCCGTGAGGGATGACAAACTTAAAGGTTCCCCAAAGTTTAAGAATACTTGAGGTTAAGATCTCAAACTAGCCCAGTTCCAAAAAGAGTAAGATATTGAGAAGGAAGGACACAGAAAGCATGAATGAACGTATTTCCACTGAACTGTTACAGAGACCCCAGACAGATAACAGAGATTAAACAAAAAATTTGCATATAGTAAATCTGCCCATACAATCTCATTCCTCAAGAATAAAAACAGTTTCTTAAATTCAGTAGATAGCAAGGGTTAGAAAAGAGAAGAGATGAATTTGGAAAAGCCAGAACATTTTGTTTTGACATTTTCAAGCTGAAACCTTCTGTTTCAAAACTGTATTTTCAGTTCAAAATGAACTTCATCTTTACAAATAGCACTCAAGGAAGACTGAGTAACTCAAAAAAGGAAAAGAAGTAACTTTGAGTAGTATTAAACATTTTTTATAACCATTAATTTCTTTAATCACTGAAAAATACAGTAATTTTCTGATTTGGACCAACTTTGTGCTATACGTAATTCATTTATTTTGTTGTTCAGTTGCCAAACTAAAAATTGCCATTATTTTCAATGATGTCTTCAATTCTGTATTCCAGTCTGAACTGAAACCAGTTGGTATAAAATCCGGAGACAGGTTACTTTTCAAAGATTGGTGTTAAAATGCAAACTAGAATGGGAGAAGAATAATTGTGAGATCTCAAGCTGTCCTAACAAGGGTAGTGTGATTCTGTCCTCCAAACATATCACTTCCAGCTCAGCATGACCAGCAATTCTGTGCACAAACACTGCAGATGCACGCAGCCTGGGAGAGTGTTTAAAAAAAGCGGGCACTGGCTGCTTGACAGATTGCAATACACATTTCTGTCAAGGGAGATGAGACCATGGAGAATGACTTCTCTGACATGTTCATGGCCTCTTATTTTTCTCCTCTCCAT
Organism: Nyctibius grandis; assembly: GCF_013368605.1. NCBI lineage: Eukaryota > Metazoa > Chordata > Aves > Nyctibiiformes > Nyctibiidae > Nyctibius > Nyctibius grandis. The sequence continues at coordinate 23,551,679 of NC_090664.1, read as the reverse complement.
TTCACCGCTCCCTTATAGTGCTTGCTGTGAGCCAAGGGATGAGATTTAAAATTAATTTAATATTTAATACCCAATGGCAAGCAGTAATTTTTTTAAATTACCTGTTTATAACTTACTGGCACAAGACTTGGAGCTGTAACATAAAACATCTTGATCTTTGTTTTTTCTGTCATTATCTGTTTTATATATGGATAACTGCTGATCTTTTCTATAGCATTTGTGCTCACTGTCACAGGAATGCTAGAGATCACGGCACTAAGTGCCATGGCCAGCCAGGATGAAAAGGAACTTGCCATAATTAGGAAAGGCAAGCTAGTACCGCTTTAGATCTTCAGGATTTAAAGGTACTGCAATCTGTGTTGTGGCCTTGATAAGATGTGTTTTCTATAGAGCACCCTTGGTCTCCATCTTTACCAGAGTTGTCACAGTGGGGTCCTATAACTGAGGCTCTTGGAGCTGCTGCAATGATGCATACACAATGTCAACACAGTAACACAATTGACCCAGTAACTATCATATTTTACATATACATCTTACAGAAACTTGATAATAACCCTGTCCATTCTGGCGGAGGATGGGACATTTTTTTCTGTAAAGAGCACATTCAAACAAAAATCACAAGGATTTATTGCAGACAGTTAAAGGAGACAAGCCAAAGACAGTCAGCAAACATAGAGATATCTTGAGTAAGTTTTAGAGGTTGACCAGAAATCTTGTACAGTGGATTTCCTCCTGACACTTATCACAGCGAGAGCTGGAGCTTCTGTCTTACGGAGAGAGAAAAGCCATGATGTATTGCTGGAGTGCCCTGCAAAGAGGCACACTGCCTCCCTTTCCAGTCCTGTAACCTCAAAGAACAGGACATTTCTTTTCCTGTACCTAGTACAGCAGCTACCAAAACACTCCAAACCCTTGCTAAGAAAACATCAACGCAAGATGTCATTGGAAAGAATGACTGACAATTTTTCCACCTTGTTTTTGGTGATTGTTTTTCCCGTTTCAGTAGCAACTGAAGCTGTGAAGTGCATACATTTCATTAACAAAAGAATAGTTCTAAAACAAGGAATAAAGAAAATCCACAGAAGCTGTATGAGTCAGAAAAGATTCAGGCAATCAGGTCTTATCAACCTGAGTGATTTCAGTCATTATTGGAAGCACTGAAGTTGTATGCATTGTCTTTTTCATCCCTTTTGCAATCATCTCTTTTGCAATCACCCCTTTTATTTTTTCAATTTTATTGACAAAATTAAAGATTAAATCAATTAATAAAGTCCACTGGAGCAAAAGGCAGGAGGGAAAGGCTGGCAAAAAGCTGTATTAGTCTAGCTGAGCACCGAGGTTTCTTAAGGAGGAAACAGCCTTCAATACCAACTTGAGGATGAAAATAAAAGAATGCAGAAGAAACATACATAGGCATTATACATTGTTCTTTGCTAGTCCTTTTCAGCTAGTTATAATATTTCCTGTGACCATCATTTCACATCTACAAATGAAGCTGTCTCATTCACAGAACTCCCTGCCTCTCCAAACAGAGATGGTGTTGAGTTTTTAAAATTGATTTATGTTTATAAATAGTGGGTATTGCAGAAATACTTAGAACAGAGCTGAGATAGGTGGGTCCTCTTAAGGACTCAGTCTGCATTTTCTCTATTTCCCCTGTACTATGGGATTCCAGTTGAGGGTGTATCTAATTGTTCATGTGAGAGTGACTGTGGAGGGTGTTTTCATGCAAGTCTTATAAATTAATAAACATAAATGTGTTTATTAAGAGTGTGCAGATTTACACCTCCCTTCATATCCTGGAGAATATTTCACTGTCACGGAGGTAAATCACCTTCTGAGTAGAAGGAAATCAATTCTTGTTTACATCTGTATTCTTTAAAACACCAGAGACTCTCTCAAAACACTTCAGCCCCAATTTCAGTAACAGTCTTTTGTGACAAATGCCGAGATTTGCCATGGAGAGCTGTTCTTAGGAAGTTTCCTTTCATTTTTAATTTGTCCCAGGGGTCTGTTTGTGCCAGATCTGTGAAGCCTTGCCCAGGACCTACCACAAAATTTTATTACAGGATTGAGACCCTGGAAAATGACCAAGTCACTGATATCTGATTGCTGCCTCCAAGGGCATGCACATCCTGATATGTGTGGCAGATTCAGAAGCAGCATGTCAAGTCCTGATTGATCTTTGCAGCATGAAGACTGCTTAGACCTCTTATACTCACCTCATCCACACACCTGGTATATTTGCACACCCAAAATGCAAGATACACCCAGGAGCACTCTGAAAGCACATAGTGTGTCGAGCACATGGGTAAATTGGAGCCTGGAGGAAAGGATGTGAACCTTTTTCAGCACAATATGAAGCGTACCTTGCTAAGAATTTAACGGTTAAATTGAAACCACCCAAAAAAATTTTCTTGGCTTGTCAGTGTTTATTTATCCCCTCTTCAGGCATTCCTTCTGTCCGCTTACCACTTTGCATTTTGTGGTAATTAGTAAAATATGTAGAAAGATTTTTTTTTTTTTACTTAAAAATGAAAAGTCTAGGCACAGTCTGCATTTTGATCCAAAGTTTTTCTGTGGATGACACATTTTTGGATCCTGTATGATTCTGGCATCATACTGCTGGCAATAAACTGTATTTACTCTTGTTGTGCCTAATCATATACGCTAGTAATATCTGGGAATATATTGGCAATGTGGGTGAGACAGATCTGAAGGGCAGATGATCAAAAGTTTTAAATAGCTCCGCAAGAGGGGGAGTGTCTGACAGAGAAGTTTGCCGTACTAAAAATGTTTAAGTGCTAAACAGACAGAGATGTATATTGGAGTAATATGACAACCCAGAGCCAGGGAAGAGAATTACATCAGTGGACAGAGCACAGCTGATCGGCACAAGGCAACAGAGAGGCCACTGGTGAACAAGGATGCATTCTTAGTAGCTGAATATTAAAGTGAAAGCTTATGAAATTCACTTTTTGTCCTCATTTGCCTTGGGAGTCAGTCCACTGGTGTTGGTAATATTGTTTTAAAAGGAGAATTAGGTTAAGAAATAACTTTGTTTCTCCTTTTTTCCATCAAAGGATGAGGCAACCTTGCCAAGACCCATGCTGGCACCAGCGTAACCCCGACCCTCGGGCACCCCGGCCATCTGCCAAGCTGGGCCATCATCGTGGGGGACCTTTCACCACCACTGACCATATCAACCCTGCGGCTTCCTGCCCACACCCACCCCGCGCTCCCCACAGATTCACCCAGTTTTCCAGGTCTCACCACCCTGACCCCTTCCCCTGCCAGCCTGCCTTTCAGCAGTCCTGGTGCAGGAACAGTCAGAGCATCACCAAAGTAAAATTTAAGCTATAAATTTATTTTTCTTGCATTACTTTGAGATGCCCTGCATATTTCTCTTTCTCCCTTTTTATTTAATTCCCAAAATTAACTGCGTTACACCTGATAATCCTTTTAAAGTAATACTGTGTTTGCCTCCCATTACTGAAAATTTGCATTTTTCACATCAATTTTTTAACTATAGAAAATCAGATTAAATAAGCAATATTCCAAGATCTACAATCAGGCAGGACAAAAATCCCAGTTTGCCAGAGATGCCGTGAACTTTGATATTAAGAGTCTGGTGATTAAAAATGGTGGTTTCCAAGATTTTTTTTTTTTGTGAAGTAAAAAGTTTTTTATGTTGCAGAAATCAGTAACATAAAGCTAGAACAACCCAGTAAAAAAAAGGCTGTATCTCATTGTGGCCTTTGATAACCAGAAAATGTGATCTTTTTCACAGTAAGTTCATAACCTATAAAACTAAAGTTTAGAACAAACATGACTTAACTGAAGTGGGTGTTTTAATTATACTTAGGGTATATCACCCTCCCTCTTACTGCAGTTTTATTGGTGACTAGAAGACCTGATAATGCTATATTACATAAAAAGATAGCAGAGTCACCATGTCTTGGTATGATTTTCAAGGGATCATAGAAGACGGGCACTCAGACCACAAATGAGTAGTGTGGTATTTAAATCATAAGAGTTTCAGAGCCCAGAAGCTGGTGTAGTTATATAATTACCTTGTATCTGAGTGTTTTAAAATTCTTTATCTTGGGAAGAACATCACACATTCCCCTACATGGAGATGTATACAGCCAACTTTTGCCATTATTTTCCATGCAAACATTGAACAAATTCTTTTCCTGGAAGTGTTAAGAATACAGCTTCAGACCTAGAATTAAAGACTGATTATAGCAGAATAAAACTGAAGAACAGCTAATAAGGGTTATTCAGAACGGTTAGTCACCATTACACCCACACCAGCATTTCAAGGACATTGCAGAAATCTTTTGGTGAGCATAATACTTCAGGACATCCAAGTATGGCAGAGCTATCTAAAAACATATGTCTGCAATAGATTCTTAATCTAAGGAGCATTTTAAGTCAAATGTCTAAACAGATTTATTGGTTTTCAGAACATAAGCAGCATGTAAGCATTGTCGATCACATCTCAAAGGACACATTTGATGGAAGTTTAGAGCTCTGTGACATTTCTTTTGTGCATCCATCTCACTCAGATGTCCTCATCCTAGAAGGCTTGTCCCTTAAAATTGAAATTGGACATATTAGCATTTGTTGACACCTGTGGATAAGGGAAAAGCACTTTTCTTCTCTTGCCCTATGGAAGAGCAAGTGCTAAAACTACAGTTTGCTGTACTGATGATTTCATTATGATTTACCTAACTAGTGCCACAGCCGTAGAAAGAGAACTACTGTCCAGACTTGAGGGGTTTACAGGGAGGATGATTACTACTGTTAGTTATTACTAACCTAGTGAAGTTTAATATTGCCAATCTGTAAGAAAACAGGATGCAGTTTTCCTTATCCAGCTTAAAAACGAGTATCAGCAAGTTGCTGACTAAGAGAAAAGCTGCTATTTTACACTGCTTCAGCGCGACTCCGTGGAGGTCAATGAGCTATACCAGTTTGCATCAGATAAGACAGATAAACTGCCGTCATGTCACTGCCAGTCCAATTTTACTGAGGAATAATTCCGGTTGATATAAGTGGAAATGAACTGCTACTTTCAGCCCCTGTATCAGGGAGGATGATGAAGACTTAGTAAAGGGTGGTTCAACTTCAGCAACTGCCAGAGCTTTGCGTTTTAGAAATCTCCTTCGACCCCTTGGGTTGGTCACATCCTCTCATCCAGTGTATCCTCCTGTCCTTGCCACTGTTCCACTTCACTGGGGGATGTACCAGGACTGTGCTGGCATTTCCTATTGCTGTTACCCAACAAGGAAAATCAATTGTCACACCAGGTGTGCTTGGCAGCCACAGAAACAGCCTCTATGGCAGCCAACAGAGACAGCTGTTGTCCCACATCCGCCCTTCCCTGTCTTCTCCAAGGAAAAGCAAAAAAAACCTGTGATTTTTTACTACAAAGCCCTCAGAAAAGATAAATCTTGTGGTCTTGTATAAAAATGTACAGAGTTCCTTAGCAATCTACAAGTGGAAAGATTAAGACCAACAGGGATGATTTGATCCAGTGTGGATACTCCAGATGGAAAATCAGACCTGTGCCCTTGCCACAGTGGAAGTACGAAATGGATAACAACTGGTCCTCAAGTTTCTTACATTACCACTGTACGCAGCTATGTTGGGTTATTACCTCAGCTTCTTGATTAGAAACTTGTTCAGTTAATACTCTGCAAGGCAAATTCAGGGTCTTGGTGTAAATTCTGTGCTTACTTAAGTTTGAAAATAGTTTCCTGAGTTTGTTTGTGCTTCCCTTTTGGCTTTTGAATGCTTAGGTTTCAAAATTCTGAACTTTCTTTTAATCCTTAATTTCTACTTTATGGTAATTTTGTGTGTTTAACATTGCCAGATGTCTAATTTGTCTTACACAACCAGGAAACTTTTCCCAAATTGGTAATTCTTTGCTGTCTTTTCACCTCTCTACCAGTTTCCTTGAATGGAGAGAAATTACAGCTATCCTTATAAAAGCAAACCAAACCCCAAGATGTTGTTATGAACTGACGAAACTAAGTGCTCAGGAATTTTTTAAAACCACCATAGACCTTGTTGAAGCCTGTTAACTGCCATTTTAATACAAGCAGCTATTTCACTACTTTCTTTCACAGTAGTATTTTTTTATGTTTTAGAATTTATCTGGACACATCCACTATCCAGTGACATTACAATTGTTCAAATAAGTCTTGGGTGCAAATCATATTGTACAAATGCATTTTTTTCAGAATACATAGAGGGGAGACTGTTGGGATTTGGGGGGGTTTCTGAGTATTTTGGTTTTATTTGTTTGAACTAAGACAGTTATTAAAATCTTAAAAGTATGGTTAAAGTGGTGCATGCCAAAAGCCTTTAAAATCCAGCAAAAGCTGGTAAAACCAATACAGAGGGATAGGCAGTCATGAGTTTAGCATCCAGAAGATCTAGAAGGTGATTTCAGTACTTAACACCTTGAGAGCCAGATGAAGCCTGCAATTGCAGGTATGTGGCCCAAGGATTTCTGGTCTTTGTATGAGCAGGTGGCTGAGAGCAGGGTGCACATTAGTGTGTGGTCCAACTGTGATATTTGAAAGACTATTTATTCCAGGGTGGACAGCCCCGTTCTAGTCAAGATACTTATGCCCTAAATTGACACTGAGCAGCACTTTATTCATAGTTTCTGATGACATGTGGACCTATGTGTACTTTGTATACCTTCTTATATTTTACAAGAGTCTAAACTAAAAAATTTCTGTGGCTTTCAGTGGTTGTCACCCCTGAGGATATATTTAGAAATAAGTGGGATATGAAAAGTCATTTTAATGTGTCTTCTGCTGCTGGTCTGATGTTACTCTCTCAGTACTTATGTAGTATAAAAAAAACCCACAACTATTACTCCAACACTAATCTAAGCTACAAAAAGCTATATTACCACCAGACTCTAGTCCTACACCTACAGAAGAGGTAAAATAACTCTCAGTAGACAACTACCCATATTTTGTCCTGCACTTCTAACAACTTTACTGCACTATTCTCAGTATAGACTTAGGTTTTCTGGGAGCAAAAAGATTTGTAGACATTTCTCTAAGGGGTTTTTGCTTCACAAAATTGGGCCCAGGGTCACAGACAGCCATGCTGCACAAAGCTGGGCTGAGGTTTACAGGATGAATGAGTCCTGACAGAATATGGCAGGAAAAAAAAACTCCTTGTAACACAACTGTGGGTAGTTGTCTCTTAAACTTGTTTGTTGTGTTTGTAGGTATGACTAAAATCTGGAGAAAGTATGTATCTATACTGCTCCCCCAGGAGAAATATTTAATTTAGCAGTGTTTCTTGAGATGTCTGGGCCTGTCTACATAGGAAAATTTACCAGCTTAACTATACTGCTGTAATTCCCCATGAGGATGGAAGGAATAAGTGTATCCGTGAAGACAGTTATAGTTCTGGCAGTAAATTTCTCCAGATAGACAAACCCTTTAGTTTTTGCCTGTAATAGGAAAATTCAGACGTGATATTTTATGAAGTTGCAGCACAGAGATGGCACAGCTGCTTAACCTTAAGGGAAATAGCAAGGGCACTTGTTTGTTACTTTATAATATCACCTAACACATAAAGGATTATCATTGTCTAGTTTGGTATCTGTTTTTATGCCCTCTCACTTTCTGTAGATCTCAATCTTATTTGGATTAGACATTGCCCGTTTGAACCAAACTCAACTGATTTGGCTCGTTAGACTCAGCTTCATGAAGGAGCCTGGGCTCTCCCCATCCCCATGGTGGAAGGGTATTGTCGACAAAGTGCCAGATTTTCCCAGCAAAGATTTATTCACATGTGAGAGGCATTATACTAAGACCCTGAATGGATGCACCCTATCTAGTGAAGCAGACCTACAAAACCACGCTGTTTCCTTGTCTAGTCAGTGACAGAGATGTTACACAGAGATGCTTTGCAGACTTGCAGAAGTAGATCCTATCAGTCTTAATTTGCTTAAATTTGCATATCCAGAGATGCCTTTCAGAGGCTTTCAAGCTCATTTCACTTCTTGCCTGACCAGGTAGACACATTATAACTTTTCTTATTTTTCTTCAGGTGGCGGAACAAGCTCTCATTTGTGCCCAGAATGAAGGACCCGCATTATGATCACTTACCAACCATCACCATCTCTGAGCACAGTTATTCTTGCTACCAATGAAAAAATAATAAGAATTCACCAGCAGTGATGGCAAGACATGAAGCATATTTTAATTTAGTAAATGCACAAACATTGCCATAAAACATCAGTAGCTTGAGGTCTTCTTTAGAAATGAGCTGTCAGGAGGGAAAAAAGAAAGAACAGTTAGTAACAAAAGGGTGTTGCCTGACCTGGTGGGTGTACAGCCTTTATTTTTTCTGAGTACATAAGCCCTATTTAGGACTAGCAGTCTTTTAACCTGATCAGTATTCTTGCCTTCAGAGAACAAATGCACACTTTTTATATTGAGCTGAATATGAATGTGGGCTGAAGATAATTTTTCAGCTTTTCACTCAAGTGCTTACTCCCTCTTTTCCCACTCTATAAAATATGCAATTGAGCAGATTCCCTTGGAGCTAACAGTGACAGATATAATTAATTAGCTGTATAATCTTAGATTGTTGTTCTAGTTTTTATGTTAATTTTTATAAGAGGTAGTTTAAATCATTAACCTGAACTCTTGGTGCTAAGGACTGTAGTGATGGACCTGATCTGGAAGCTCAAATTAAACAAATTAAAATTTGTAAAATAATTTGTTCGGGTTTCAGACCTCTTAGCTCATCTGAGATCAAATTTAAGTCAGTATTTAGTCCTTTAACCATTTCCAGTCCCAATTTAAACTGTTACAGATCCCTTTCAGAGATTTGTATTCTGCTCATGAATTGTCTGTCCCTGGACACCCTAAATGTTTGCTTCCTATGCTTCAGTTTCTCTTTGTGTAAATCTGTATTACTGCTAGCTACCTCTACCTGTAAAGTACCTTAGGACCAACCAATAGAAAAAAGCTAATAAGGAGCAAATATGATAAAAAATATTTGTCATGGGGGTCACATTTTTCAGAGAAGCTTGAGGTTTGTGACTCATGAAATGTCTCTATTTTCTTTTTTACATTTGTAGATAAATTATAATTTAATTGGCAATGTGGTTGGCACATATTGTGGTAACATGGCGTAAGTGTAGGTGCACAACCTCAAGGCTAAATTGGGCTTCTTTAAAGGAGAATTGGAAAGGAAAAGAGGTTTCTACCATTTTATCAGTCAATTTTCAGTATATAACAACATTAAAGTTTCATGGGTTTTTTTAAGAGTTTCCTTCTGCTTATTTTCTGAAAGAAATCTCAGTTCACTTGTGGTGAACTGTCTTGCAGAGTTAGATGCCCAGAATAGAAAATATCAACCCATAATAGAAAACTACTGACTCCCTCAGAGATGCACATAATACCACAGCTGCCAAGCATATATCAAGAGTTCAAGAAGTGTTTATAAAGCATGTATTCGTGACAAACTGGATAAGTTGTCTGAAAAACAGTCTGCATAAGTGCTTAAGTTTTAGTCTCTTTTGATGTTGAATCCTTCAGTGTGCTAAGGGATTCACCAGCAGTTTGGTAAAGATCATGACTCTCCCAGTGGTTTGGAAAATGGAAGGATTTTTGGTTTTCATTTATTGTGTGACCCATGGTATTATTGAAGTTACATGGGGGAGGGGGTGAGGTGATAAATGCTTTATTATTAATCAGTCTAATTATGACTCAATCATGGCTTTAGGAAATTAGAAATGCATTTTCAAATTTGTCAAAGCACCAAAGATTTTTAAAACTTTTATGGCTAAATAAACTGTGCACCTTTTTTAATGAAGAACAAGCATGGCTGAAATAGGTAAGTAATGATACCTGAGGTTCTTCTAAACAGCATATGCCAGCCCACTTCTGAGTTTAGGGCAAATATATCTTCTAAAAGCATTTCCTGAACCATAACTAATTCACACTATGGTATGCAAAGCCTAGAATAAACACAGGCCAATCTCACTGAAAGGATTTATTAGACTTGCAGGTGGAGTGCCTAAAGCAGGCCTTCAACTTTCTCAGATAAGGATAGATATACAGTATATCAAAGTATAACGCATAAAATAGAATGAAGTGCCCTTGATTCATATTGTTTTAAAATAGAAGAGTGAAGATATTCACATGAGGGTTGGACTAGATGACCTTTAAATGTCCCTTCCAGCCCAAACTGTTCTATGATTTTATGATATTAGCATTTGAAATTAATAAAGAATACAGAAACTTTATCAAGATTTTCCACAAGCCAAAAATTATTCAGGCAGCCTGAGTCAAACACATTAAATCAGATTCTTATATGTTTTATCTCAGATACAAAGAAAAGCTACTGAATAACATTTCCCTGAATTCAGCCTGAAAAATATAAGAATATGAGACAGTCTGTAACAGTGTACCTCAAGACTAGTATTCATCTCAGTCATCGAGAATAAGCTGAAAAAGAATTGCTGAATATAATGAGCTTGTTTTTTTCCATTACAGTCATGGAACTATGTTACTCAAAGTAATGGGAATGCAGGCAAATAAGCTAATGCCGTTTTGTGCAAAGAGGATGATCAATGCAATTTTAACTTACATTCACCCCTCATATACTGTAACTAGATCAAAAGAAATCAACTCTTAAGCTCAAAATAGGGCTTCTGCTCAAGACATGGACTGAGTCAAACCTGAAAACAAGCCAAAAGGCTGGTCATCTTTGACCAGCGGAGCTGCAGTGCTCTTTGCAAAAATACTGCAACAGTCACCAAGAAGTGTGAAGCCTTCCAGCAAGTGTGGCAATAAAAGCAAGCCCTGACACAGTGGGGCTGAAACAACAGACCACCCTTTACATTAGAAACAGAACAGACCAGGCAGACTTTCTGAACAAAAACAGGTCCATGGATTCAAGTTTTGAAATCCTCCCTTTTTTTGCATGAGCTTGGACAAACCTAAAACCATGCACTAACTCACAGCTGTGAGCAAGGTGACTCTTTTGACTCCTGCCTGATCCCGTCACCCAGCATAAGCCTTCCTGAAGCAGAGGGCTGGAAGACACCCAAGAAGGTCACCCTGTATATCCTTAAGGCAGGATCAACTACACCAGTGTCATTCAGGAAAGGTGCTCGTTCAAATAGTTCTTCAAGATTTCCAATGCTGACAGTGCATAAGCATCAGCAATCTCTGATTCACCTTCCTTTAAGTTGAAAGGACTGTTTTGCCCTGATATTTAGCCTAAATCATCTTTGCTGATCGCCATCATTGTTTTCTGCTGGGCATTTTCCAGCTGGCACACACCTTTCATGAAGTCTTTTGCCCAAATAGAGATAGCGTACTCTAGCTGAGGCATTCCCAGCGCTGAGCAGAGCAGAAGGATTATTTGCCATGTCTTGTAATCTATATTCCTGCCTAGTGTATCTCAGGAGGATGTTTTACAACAGCATGACATTGTTGACTTGTGTCAAGATTTCATTGAACCATAAACTCATATCTTCCTTTCTATAAAAATGCCACCTCGTCAGTTATCATAGCCAGCCCACAGCTTGTACTTGTGCAACTGGTCATTACCCGCTGAGTTTAGTTCCCAGACCATGTCCCTATTCAATATCACCCTATTTTTTCAGACAATTTATCCAGTTAGTCAAGGTCATTTTGAATTCTAATCCTGTCCTCCAGCATCCAGTCTTTCTCAACTTTACGTTTTCTGGAAATTTAATAAGCATACTCTTTTTCCGCTCTAGGTCATTAATGAAAATATTGAATATAACACAACCAGGGCAAACTCTTGAAGAATTCCATTTACGCATCTGTTAGCAGGAGGGATTCATAGAAAAGCAATCAGTAGAAGTTAGCAGACAGGTGCATTTAACTGTTACAATTACCTCTTCTTCTAAGTCAGCACACTTCGATATGAATGCAAACAATTCAAGTTCAAGCTGTACGGTTTAAAAATCCAAAGATGATTGCATCTGTTCTCATCTGAGCAGCCTGTTTCACAAGGGACCCATTTCAAAGCTCATTATAGTTAATGAATGGCCCTTATAAATTTCAGTGGGCCATGAATCAGGTTCAAAAAGAAGGCAACATATGAACCTTCACCAACACTAAAATAAAGTTCTGCAGAAGTCAGCATTTGGCTTTTTTAAAAAATATTTTGATTAATTAAATGAGTGAACCAGCAAAAGTGGCCAAAAACGTATTTTTTTCTCAAACTTTGGATTTTCATCAAATTATCAAGGAATAAATAAACAAATTTCAATTTTATTATGCAAACACCTAAGAGTAAATGAACAACCCACTCAAACCTTTTTACCCAAATACTATCTTAGCACGGGCTGATAGTGGGCCTCACCAGAACAGAACCATGAGTTCAGGGTCAGCCTCTTCCAGCTCTCGAAGAGTTTGAAATGCTAAATACAGATTAGAGTGTCCTACAGCTTCCAGCAGTTGAATAATTTTGCAATTTTGTAGCTAATCACTTGATGGCTTATCTCCATAGATTCAGAGTTAGTAAACTCATTGTAGAGGACTGCTGTCATTACCTCCACAATGTTTATCAGGGAGTTCCTTAAACTAATTCCTGTCTAGACTACCTTTTATTTCCTTTAGAAAATAAAAGTAGTTAAAGAGTTACCATTAGCAAGAGTTTTATTGTAGCCTTCGGTGATGATTCTAGCAATTGGTTATTTTAAGTCCAATGAGTGGTTATCACCACAGTTAAAATTTTGCAACCTGGAGTCTAAACTTGGCTCGTTTCAGCCAAGCTTGCAAACAGCAAAACTCCAAGAATCACAAGAACCTTTCCCTTTCAGATTTCTGTTTTCCATACAAATACTTCAGGCGTAACCACTTATTCTTCTCTTTTACAAGCTAGAAGTAAGTGTTCTTACAGTCTTTTTTATCCAGCACCTAGTTGTTCAGTCATTCCTGTGGATCTTCACTAAATTTTCCTTATTTTTTCTACCTCTTCCTTCAATCTAGTTTCACCAGAGTCCTCTTTTAGTGCTATCACTAAATAGCAAGCTGACTAAAACACACAACCCATCTATCTTGACAAGACAGGGTTTTTTTAAGTAGGATCATTTCAATTACCACTAGATGTTCACAACATTAAAAAAAAGTCATCTGCCCTTACACACTGGAGGCAGACATCACCAGAATTTCTCATTATGACTTATCTTCTGCTGTTTTGGCCACCTTTACAGATTCTTACAAGTCAGCTGCCCCTTTTCTTTCTTGCTGCGTTTCAACATCTAATTCTGCACCTAACTTTCCACCATGCCCCTTATGTGTGTGTTGCTCTCTGAGTTTAACGACAAAGACCTGTTGCTTTCTTTTTTTGTGTGAACTCGTTCACACCAGGATATCAACAAGAGAGCAGTCACTGCTGAGAGTAGGGCAGCCCAGCAGAAGTGCTGGGCAGGACACTGTCCCATAAAAACTTCAGGGGACAATACACACAAAAGCAAACCAGACTCTTCTTTCAAGAGCGAAATGGGAGGGAGGATGGAAGAGAGGAAAAGGAAGACTATTGAGAGACAGGCCAGATTCCCATCTCTGAATAGGCAGATCCTATTTCTTAAAGATGTGTCTTTAAGACACCTCTATATGTCTTAAAGTGTCTGAAAGACACTTACAATGTGTCACCTTTGTATTTCTTACATCTAAGCTTATAATGTTTCATCTTACTGTATTTTGTTTGACAGTAAGATTTGTCTTTTTCTGAATTTCAGCTACCTTGATAGTCTTCTTTGGGATGCCTTATGAGCCTGGTCTTCTGTTCATCCATCACTTTGCTCTGGGAATTGTTCTTTCTCTCTGGGTGCAAGCTGAGACTGCCAGAAGCATTTGGCTGCCTGTTTGCATAAGGTTGAATACTTTTTCTTGTGTAAGACAGTTTAGTGAATTGGTGGTCTAACTGGAAATATCTGATGTGTATTTTGAAATTTGGAAAAGAAAAGCCCAAACCATGTAACAGCTGGGAACGTTCAGCTGGGACTGTCACCCTGCAAGTAGATACTGCTGCTCGCCGGGACCTTCCACCCTCTTGTCCTCCTCACTTGTTTTGACTTGTTTCAGATACTTTAGGGAACGAACTGTGAATATGCCTATATGAAAAGCGTTTGTTTTTTTACAAATCCTCAAGTAAACACTTGCTGCAATAGTGTTACTTCCACCTGATCTTTGCCAGAGAGGGGTAGTCCAGCCTATCATCCTATAAAAATATAGTCTTTGTCTTTCGGTAGACAGGACATGTATTGACCTGAGCACCCAGCACAAGATCTTCAATGTTGACTGAAGTCTTCACGCACTCTTCCCGTGTTAATAATAGACTTAATTAGTGTGTACATTGTTGCTAAAAAGACCTCTTTTTGTGTCATAAACATAAGAAAGGGAAGTTCACTATATCATTATAAGACTTCACTTCTGATTTTTAGCTAGCTGCTACAGCATCTGTGTTTTAGTTTTACTTTCAGGAAATAAATTTTGACACTTTTGGCTGGAAACCACTGTGAAAATGTGAAAACCTTCTCAGAATAGTTTTGCAAATAAAGGAAAATAAGGCTTGTCTTCTCATAGAAATTACTGGGCTATCTAATAAGTTCAGAGCTTGGTGAAGACAGAGCTTGGCTAGCTTATATTTCATTTTAATGACAACAGAGTGGGAAAAATCTTTTCAGTGAAAAGACATCACTGCCATGATCTTTTTTCAGCCAAACCAACTGAGATTTGATAGTTGCAGTTTGGCCTAGGAAAGGAAGGCTTCCCACAGCGACCGTGCTGCAGCGATAATTGCCTCTGACAGAATTGTATTACAGGCATATTCGACAATTATACAACTTCTCTCCCGCCCTCAGCACGTCACATATTTGGCTAAGGAGAGACACTTTATGCCCGGAGGGACAACTGCAGTGCTCGTCTGGGTGCCCGTCGTCAGCACTGTCCTGGTGCCTGCTCTCACATGCTGCGCAGTCCTGTTCGCCAGCACCTCCTTGCTCTTGCTGGTTTAACCAACCCTCCGACTGTTCAGATTTATTGTGAAGGTCGTAACTCTCTGTATCAGTAGAGTTCTATAGATAGGAAATTTTATATGTTTAGATATATAACTTTCCTGCTAAATTTTGGAAGTACCCCAGGTATTCTTGTAGTTTATTTGAACTGCATTATAACTCAGGCACATTTCCACTTCTCTTCCACTTAAATGTGTACTTAACCATTACGGCTGCTGCATTTTGACTCCATGACTCCTGGAAGGAGGATCAGAGCTGCTCCTTATTCAGTGGGAAAGAATATCTTTTAAACAGCTCTAAATCCATCCTAAATATACTGCTTTCCACATTGCTATAGCCCTGTGATACAGAATATCATCGTGACAGGTTTTACACTCCCAGCTTCCCACAGGGAGGAATGCAACTCGTCCTGGTGGCAGGGTTTGCAGTATGTGAGATGCCTTCCCATCACTTAAAAGTGAAATCAAAGGTTCTGTCTGCTCAGGGAAAATGGCTGACTTAACTTTATTAAATAAAAAGTATTCCAGAATGATTCCATATGCAGAAACAAGGTTGTAAGGCAATACCTTTTAAGACAAGTAATGTGCGATTCAGTGACTTTAGTTTGCAAGCCTTTTTGTACCAGGTTCTGCATTGAACACTCTTTCGTTAAGAAATTAGTTTATGAATCTGGGATAAGTGTGCTACTTCTGAATTTCACTTATTAGAATAACCCATCCTACTACTTCAGTCACACACATCAGCTTTATGTAACAGGAAAGAAACTTGTCAAATATAAATGCAACCTCAAGAGGCAGTCTCTAGTTATACTAGGAACATATTCTTCTACTAATCAAAAAAATGTAAAAATTATTCTGAGTTCAGGAGATTCTGGTTGCCAGTGTTGCACATGTGAAGTTAAATTTATCTTTATTTTGAAGTGATTTCTTATGGAAACAAATCTCATGATCAAACTGCCAGTCTGTCTCTGTACCTCTCCTCACAGGAACTCTTGTATCTGTTGGCTGGTTTGAGGGGCAATTAGCTTGCTAAAAATTAAGAAACTAGGCAGCTAGGTAGTGGAGATTATTACTGTATCCCAATTAAAGAGAAGGCCAAGCTCACATGATGTTACACATTGGAGTACCTATCCAGCACAACAGTTTTTGTAAATGTTCCCTTTGCAGAAGAAACTTTCTTTTTCAGAGTTCTTTCTTTCTTTTCTTTTTCAGAGTTCACATCTCTCTGAAGATACAGATCTCTTTGTAGATTCGCGTGAATCCAGGAGAAACAAAGCATCATTTGATCTCTGGAGCAAATGCTTAGTTTTGCCTGTGTGTGTTTAGCAGGTAGATAAAGCCTGGGGGTAACGTGACTGAAATTCTGCTCTCTTCTCAGCTTGGACACCTCTGCTCTACTTGGAAGTCCTACCTTGTAGGATCCCAAGCAAGAGGTGACTTCACAGGAAATGGCGATATACTGATGTGTCCTTCCTCTCATCATTCATTAAAAGCAGTTTCCTGTACATTGTATGGGGAGTTAAACTCTGGTAGTATACATGGGGAATCCTCTAAGCTCATCAACAGGATCAAGCTCTTAAGAGACCCAGCAGGACAGGACACCAAAGTGGTCAGCCATACAGAGCCTGAGGGCATGTACAGAGATGCATATCCAGGCAGGCAGGGACCTGTAAAGGAAGACACCTACAAGTGCTTGCTGGGTTTGGCAGCAACCAAGTGCCTATGCTCTGTTTCTAATTCCTATTCTCTTTATTGGGTCTTGCATTTTTTGGCAGCAGTGGGAAGGGAAAAAACCTTGTCTACTTTCTCTGCTGGTATTACAGTCTCTAGAAATATAGGTAATGCCTCAGCAAACTGAAATGCCAACCCAGAGAAACCCATGCTGGCAGGGGAAACACCATAGCAAAATCAGCCTTGAGATCTGCGCATAATCAAGGCCTTTGCTTCTTCCACCTGTCTTCAATACCTTACCATGAAGGCACAGCCTGAGGTCCTACTGACTTTCAGCTCAGTCTTCATGCAGGCAAAGTCCCAGTAAAATCAGTGTTTCAATGAGAATGAAAATTTGTCCAACAATGACTAAACACAGATCTTGTCAGAGAAGTTATTGCAGCCAGGCTAGAGACGGCAGCTGACAAAAAAAGGGAAGGATACCAAGTTTAGTGAGATCATGACAACTGCTACTAATAGGGGAGGTGTGGCTAAATTATGTGCCAAAAATGTATCTAGTAGATGCAGCTATTCCCTTCTGATCCATTCTGTGCCTGTAGAAACACAATGAATTATATGAAAATATTTGTAACATCACTTTATTGAATTAAGCCTGACTTCACAAGTGCATTTTTCTCTGCTACAAAATGGCAAAATCCACACATCTTATTTCAAACATATTGCAGCAGGTAAAATGTGTGCTCAGTGCAAAATCAGTGAGTGCAATTCACTAAGCATTTTCCAAAAAGCTGAAAATTATTTTCTTTCATATTTAGCTCTTCGGTCTCTCTCTCACTCCTTTCCCACCATTTACATGAAGAGAAGTGCCAATGTGAATATTTTCTTGAGTTTTTTTTAAACTCCTGTTAATTCTCCCATAAGCATTTTGATAGCAAGCCAGCAATTACATTATGAACTAAACTTATCTTTCTGCTGCCAAAGTGCAAAATCAAAACAAAACTGAGGAACACTACCATACAAAAAAAGACTTGTTAACTAAGACTATTAACCATGTTTCATTCTTGGCTTTCATCTTTTATTAAAGTTTAATTGAAAGATATTGAAAGTAGTAGTCTATCCTGTATAATGTGTATTATCTCTAGCAGGCAACACAGCTTCTCCTGTTATCTGCAATAATGTTATATAGTATTACTGACAACAGGGAATATCCTTGCCTACTGTACATTTAAGAACAAAAAATACTGAGATGTGGAAACTTAGCACCTTGGCTAGCAATTAGAAGACCATCATCTTTCTTACCTGACTCATACAGTCAGAAAAAACTCATGTCTGCCACAGCAGGTGAAAATTAGCAGAGCCTGACATGAATAAAAATGCTAGCCAGGTTGTGATTTAATGTCTATAAAGCATTCTAAACTCTTACATACCATGTGTTTTGTAACTGAACTTATGTTTGGGTACACAGTAGCTATCCAGAAGAGAAGCAAGATCCACATCATGATTTTGACATCAAGTACATTTTTTTCATTTATGAGCAGAAACAGGTCAGACTGAATTTTTGGTTTTCTGTGTCATGAAGGGAGAAGACACAAAGGATTAGGCAGAACTATAAACAAATACATTGCACCTACTTTTTCAAGGAAGTCCTCGATGACAGGAAATTTTTCAGGATCCAAGTTTTTCAGAATTCACAGAGCTTTAAAACTTTTTTCTAATAAAGATATGCTGCTTGCATGTGTTTTCAATTTATTCATTCTTCTAGAAATTCTGTGCTTGGCAAAATGGGAGGTAAATATAGTCTGCAGCTGTTCCCACAGACTGTTGAGTTTAATTGAAAGTAGATGTGACCCAGTGTCAAAGTGGACATAAAACAGAAGATTGAGGGAAATCTTAGGCTTGGTGCGTCAGACTGATAAACGCCCTGGGTGCTGAGCAAGGGCTGCGTTACTGTATGTGTGAGTGACACCAGTGCTCTGGAGTGAAGAAGTCCTGCTCTGGATCCCTCTGAAAGATGAGACCTGTGTTTGTCCTAACACAGAAGGTGGCTGTACGGAGTTAGCGGTGTGCCGCTGCGTTCAGCGCAGTAAGCAATTGAGAGCTCTATTTGGCAACTGTTTTCCCCGTTCGGCTTTGTCCTTTCGTATGTATATGATAAGCAAATTAAGCCCCATTCTTAGTGTGGTAATGGCTGGACTATCCAAAGCAAAGCAAATACACACAGCAGACAGGGATACTGTCCCTTACTGACATTTCAGGTACCAGTTTCTTACCGGTTAAGGATTTACTCCTTCAGACTGCCTGTTTGCATTGCCCAGCTAAATTCCTCACCCAGTCTAGCACCCTTTGCTCTTCAGCAATTCCATTTTATCATTTATCTATCTGGAGAAACCAGCAATGGCTACAGGCAAATACTTGTGGCTTGCCTGCCTTCCCCTGCTAGAGGCGAGGAGCACAGGGCTCGCCTGGCGACTCTGAGAAGACGATTGTTTGCTGGGTGAGGGGGGTGCGGGGTGTGTTTGGTTGGGGTTTGGGGGTTTTTTTGCAATAAATAAGGTTTGCAGGGATAGGCAACATCTTCACACCACGGCGATTACTTTAATGGAGAAGAAAATCATCATACCTGTTGCCAGGCATTGATTTTTGATCTTCAGGTGTGAGAATGGGAAAAAAAAAATCTCTGAAGAGTGGAGGAGAGGAGGCAACTGAGGGGTTAAAAAAATGCGAGAGCTGTGTAAGAAGGGGCAGCAGCGAAGAGGGGAAAGCCTCTGCAGTTTTGAACATTAAAACTTCTTCCTCGGAGTAGTTCAAAACCTGATCGCCTGTTCCTTTCAATCGGAGGCAGGAAAGCAGGCGGCGTTAGTACTTTGACACCTCATTTTCAGGCTGAAGGTATTTTCTTTGCCGTCCACCTTTCCTTTGAGAGGACACCTTTGCCCGGTGTGCCCATTCCGCTGCAGTCTCCCCCGCTAACAGCCCCGAGCTCCGGGAGCCGCCGCCGGTCCCTCCCGCGGGGCTGCAGCGCGGGGGGAGCTCGGTTAGCCCTTTCCAAATCGGTTGGCAGAGGGACTGTAAAAATTTAATAATTTATTTAAAAAAAAAAAAAAGAAAGAAAGAAAAAGGAAGAAAAAGAGAAAAAAAGCTTTCTAAGAAGACTGCGAGCTCGGGAGTGCGTTAATTAAAGTGTGGAGCAATTTTAATCGGCAGGAATACACCTTCTGCCTTTCGCACGCACAAGTCAGTGTAGGGAACACCCGAGCTACCCTGAGGAGCTAAGTTTACCTGTACAGGAAAGTACTTTGAAGCGCTTCTTCGGGACTGAGGTTTCCCTAATACACCTCGCAAAAAAAAAGAAAAAAAAAAAAAAAAAAGCCGCCTCCGACCTGGCGTTAAATGACATAAATGAGTTTAGCAACACAGTCAAAAGCCCTTGTCACCCCGTCAGCTCCCCCTCCCAGCAGCTTTCAAAGAATTCGGCGATGAAACACCTAAAACAAATCCCAAATCCTGCCCTAGAGGCTGCTTTCGCATTTCCAAAGTCTCTTCACATGCGACGAGGACGTCGTCCTGCCCCGGCGGGGAGCCCCGGCCGCCCCGCCGCCCCATCGCCCTGGGTGCTCGGCAGAGCCGGGGGGGGCTGCAGGCATCTTCTTCTTATTTATTTCCAGGTGACTCCGTGGAGATTTGCTTTCCCTTAAAGGCGGGGAGCTGTGACTCTGCCCGCAGAAGCGGCTTTTGGACCATTTGCTCTGTAAATAAATAATCCCACCCTCCTAACGAGCATCGCGGAGTGTCACTTGTTGGGGGGGGAGCAGGGCAAGGAGGGGAGGAGAGCTCTTTCTCAGGGGGAGGGAAGGAATTGGATACTTGAAGCTGGTGCCTGCGAAGCCTCACTCGGCCTCGGTGTTTGCGGGGATGTTGTTTTCCGGGAGTGGGGGTCACAGCCCAGGAAATATTACTGCAATCTCCACACACCTATCGGGGACCCTTGTGATGCCGGCGGGGGCGGCCGGGAGTACACACGGGTCATCCGCGGAGCTGCTCGTAGCCGGCGAGGGTCCCCCCCTTCCATGGCGGGGCAGCCCGGTGGGGGCCGGGCAGCGGGCCAGCCGCCGACGGGGCGCACACGCCGGGTGGCGCAGCGAGCCCGCGGCAAGGACCGGCCGCGCTGTCCCCGCATCCCCGTGTGTGTGTGTGTGTGTGTCCGATTATGGGCAGAAAAACGGAAGGGGAGGGATGGGGAGGCAGCTCCCCTCTACCGAAAGAAGCGTTACATCTCGCCAAGAGCAAAAGCTGTTGAAAATGAGCCTCCCACCCATCCATCGCTCTTTCCCTAACCAGGGACAAAGTTTCTGTGTCACTATTTGAGGAGTTTCAGTATGACAAGCGTACAACCCTCCCTTCTCCTTCCTCGACGCCAAGGGAAGGCCTGGGACCCCGGCCGGGAGCAAGGGCTGCCCTGCAGCACCACGGCCCTGGGGTGACCGACATTCCCCTGCAAAATTGCGGTGCTCCGTGGCTGTTTTTTGCACTTTGCAGAGCAATATCGCTCAGCCTGAAAAACAGATATCTCCAAATGCCAAGATCGAAGCCTCACTCCAGGACATGGGTCCATTATCCAGCCCCTCATCAGGCCTTAGAGGCAGTACAAATATGCCTTTTGTAGAACTGTTCACCTCTCAAGGAGTAATGCAGAGTCCCAGTTTGTTTCAAAATCCACAGGTGTAAAATGGAGTTACTCTGTATTTAGAGTGCCCCACTAAAGCTCCTGTGCAGTTTTGGTTGCCATTATCCCCTATTTCCCTAATCCCTTTTTTAAAAAAGTGAATAATTCCAAGCAGCAGCTAGAAAACCATAGAACTGGCATCACGGTAATTGTCCTAAATGGCGCAGTTTTTCTCAGTGCACGCCTTCCTGATGTGTAACAATTTCCCCATACACTTTAGCACAAGATGGCCAGCTAGCTTGAAAAGATGCCACACACAATCATCGAAAAATTGGTGTTCTACATTTTAAAGCAGATACTACAGAATGTGCTTTCCTCCATGGAAAAGTTGAGGAATTTTTTAAAATATCTTTAGGATAATAAAGCAAAGTGTAATGGAGCAAGCTAAGAAAGCAGATCCTGATTTATGCTAAGAAACACAAAGTTATTCTCATGCAGAAGTTTTGTCCTTTTATCATAAATCTGGTGAAAGTGTGAGCAACCGCACACCTAATTTGTTCACACCTTTTCCCAGCTCTTTTTTCCCAAACCTAACCAGAGGTCACTTCACGGAATGTAACTGAAGTGTGGCAAGTTTTGGCAAGTGCATACTTACAAGCATTCGTACTGAAAGATTTGTTGGACTGCATCAAGTATCCCTACTCCACTGCCTTTACAACTGTGAAGGTGTTGACGGCCAGATTAGCCATCACATCCACAAATAAAGCGTTTGAGATTTCATTTCTTGCTTTCTACTTTCACATTCCTAGACTGGAAGCAAACAAGAAGCCAACACCCATTGATTGCTGTTTGGTCTCGGCAGGCACAGGCCAAGGGTAGTGAGAAAGGCACTACGGCAGGCAGAAATGAAGTGGTGTTTTAAATTGCTTCAGCTGTGCACATCTCCCATCACTTGCTTTATTGAAAATTTAAACTGGAAAATGACAATGAAAAGCCAGAATAATGGGAAAAGCAGGACACGAAATTCGATAGACATTGCTACAAGCTTGAAGGGGAGAGACTTAAAAGGTCAGAGAGCAAACCGGAATGGCCACAATCATCTGAAGGCAGTTGGAAGGTAAGTTGATGGACACCGGTTTGACCTGCAGGTCAGCAAACTAGTTTAACTCTACCTTGATCTGTACAATGCAGAGACAAGTTCCTGGCTCCTATCAAACAACTCAATGCCCTTATCTGGAAGGGTTTAGTAAAAGTAAATCAACTACAAAAAGGAGCTATTCAGCCTTCAAGTGCTGGGTTTTGCTGGTAAAAGAAAGAAAAAATATGTGTGTTCTCACACAGCCCAGATCCAAACCTGCAGCTCCCAAGTGGCAGGAACACACACTCCTTCCCGGAGGAAGGATGAATTTTGTCACCGGCTCTATCCCACTGCCAGACTGCCCTGAGAAGGAGCAACCAGTGCCTCAAACAAACCATCAGGCTTCTGGCTAGTAGCATTTTGGTAGCACTTTCTTTTCAGGGGGATATTGGAGAAGCAGTACTTGAAGTTACCTGCTGCTACATTTCCCTTTCCTTTCCACTTGCTGCTCAAGTCATTCCATCAAGACTGAAACCTCCAGGTAACATAAACGCTGCCTCTCACTCCCACTGGGGAAATCTGGTGGTGCTACACCACTACATTTACATGGCATTTAAAAAGGGGGGTGGAGGGAGCAAAAAAAAGCAGAGCAAACTGTTGCTTTGTTTCAGTAGGAAACTCAACCAGAGCAACTCCTGTTTCCAGTGCACGTTGAAAGACCCTTCTAATCCCTACACCGTGCACAGAACCAAAACCTTCAATGCATCTGGAGTTGACTCATCTGCACTCTTTTGCTCAGCATTTTAATACCTGCTGTTTAGGTTATCGCTAATAATGTGCTTTACATGTAAGCACAAAAGATCTTTCTGCTATGCAGATTCCATGCTCTAGCCCCGATCTTTCAGTACCCCAAAACTGAGCATCACCTCCCTCTGTAATCCAAGAGGCCAGATTTCCAAACAGGAGCAACACGTCCCCCCCAAAAAAAAGTGTTAAGATAAAGCGTTAGCAGGGTTTTTTTTTTTGCCAAAACGCTGAGCAAATGCCGTAACTGCTTTTCTAGCTGAAGCAAAAGACGCCAGGTTTCAGAAAACCCTCGCAATAGCGTTTTTATTGCTGTTCAGGGACAGCTACGGACAAGATTTAAAGGACACAGCGAGGGCGGGAGGGCTGGAGCGGCCGGTTGGCAGCACCCCGCAGCCCTTGGAATCGCCCCCATTCCCGGTCCTGCGGGGAAAACGCCCCCGGACGAGAAGGGAATTTTCACGCACAACCGCGAAGTTTCCCATAGCCGAGACCTGCAGAAGTTAGCGCTCTCTACGACAATTAGCATCGCTCCCAGCCACAAACACGTCCCCTAAAAAATAAAAGCTGCGGACCACTTTTTATGTTGTCTTTTAAAGCGATAATGACCCTTAGCATTTCAGTATTCAATCGCCCTCACAATGAATCTGGCGCGATGTGAAAAATAAAGTCCAGGGAGAAGGTATACGCCAAGCGGTCCCTCATACACAGTCGGGTTTGCATAGCGTTAGTCTGATTAAAAAAAAATAATAATAATAAAGGGTATTAATGCCTTTCCTTTAGTTGCTTCTACTAGTGCATCATGAAAAGCACGAAGCAGAATGCCAACTTATTCGTTTTAACGCCTCGAAGGTGTTCTCATCAGGTGTTACAGTTTCCAACGGGACTGAACTCGTTGTATTTTCCCTTTTCTCTGAAACTCTAAAGAACGACTCCTGTCACACGAGTTCAAAGTAAATCATCACCTGTAACGATGGAATTAAAAAGAAGAAAAACAATTGGCTGACCTAAGGTAGAATGTTTTATCTGGAGTTTATTAATACCATTTAAAATATTACAGATAAAAATCAATTACATTTCATGCATTTAGAATGCAAATCTAAAATGTTCCAGCGAAGGGCTTTCCATTTCAATGTGAAATATCCAATTATTTCAACATTACAATGAGACAATTAGTTTGCAGCACTGCAAACCGCTAATGTAGTGTCAGGAGTGTTTATTAACATTTATCAATATTATTTTCAGGAAATACACATAGGCCAACGTTAGTTCATTTTCACTTGGACAGTTTATTTAATACATGGGTTGTGGCAAACCCACTTTATGAAATATAGGAGAACTCTCACTGTAACTATACCTGAACTGCCAGCAAATGCAAATAAGTACATGCTCCATTAAATTAAATGTCATTCAACATTTATCAAATATTGTTTGCTTAATTACAGTTGTATGCCTACCTAAATTAATATTCAAGCAAAACCTATATCCTGAAGTGCGATTTGATGTACACTTCGAGGAACTAGTCCAGAAAAAGAATGCAGTGAACCAGGACTGCAACAATAACGCTTTCTCGTGACAGGAAAAGAGATAAAAATTAAAAAAAAAAAAAAAGCTCAAGTGTACTTCAATATATTTTCAAATATTTACTGGAAGTAATTTACAAGAAAAATACTATACAAAATCGTCTCCTGGACAACTGCACCTCACACCCATACATTGGTGGAGTTATATTTAATTTTTAGCTAATCTAGAACGATTCCCCAGTTGTACAAACCTATAGGTTTAGACGTATTTTACAAATATTTTATTCTCCTATCTCCCCCCGGCCTCCCTTTTTGGCATTGGAACTACAGCTTCGCTTGAAACCCACGGTGCTTCTTCATTTGTCTGGAGTTTAAAAATATAGGACTTTCCATCTAATTATTTGCAGCGTATTTCGCGACTCCTACTCAAACTGGAATTAAACAAATGCACTGGCAAACGTAATGAAATTTGGACTCGGGAAGGTAAAGGATGTGTTAAAATTTCAAAAAAGTAAAAGGTGGGGGAAGAAGGGGAAGCCGCTGCTCCTGTACGGGGAGCAGAGGGCTTTGAACAGTTAACGAGATGAGGGCAGTTCTGAGTCTCAGCTCGGCTCGCCGCTGTGTGGGGATCAGGACCGCGGCTGGCGGGCGCTGCCGTGGGAGCCCCCGCCGCGGGGCAGCCCCGACCCCCCCGCCCGCGGCTCCCGGGGCACCGCTGCTCTACCGGCGCTAGCGGCGGAGGGAGGGGGTGCGGGCCGGTTTCCAGCAGGAAAGCGAGAGGGAACGTGTTTTTTTCCGCTCTAAAGGCAACCCGGGGGAGGGGGGGATCTCAAGGCGAAGAGGAGGGGAGGCGGCCGCGGGGCTGCCCCATGGGGGGTCGCGGCCCTCGCCCCTTGCCGAGCCGCTCCCCTGGCCCCGTCGCGGGGCTTGCGCGGCCCGGCCGCTCCTCCAGCCCCGTACGGGGCTCCGGGAGGGCAGAGCGGCGGCCGCGGCGGCTACTTACGTGTCCGCGTCCCCGCCGCGGGGCGGTGGCCGGGGGCGGCGGGACGGGGGGGGGCCCCGCGCCTCCTCCCGTCACTCCAGACCGTTGCGGTGGCCGGGCTCGGGGGGCGGCAGCAGCTCCGGGGAGTGGCAGGGAGGGCTGCCGGCCGCGCTGTGCTCGCTGTCGGTGTCGCTGCCCTTCTTGCCGCCGGGGCCGGGGCCGCCGCCGGGGCCGCCGCCGCCGGGGCCACCGGCGCCACCGGGGCCGCTGTGGGTCTTGACGTGCTTGCTGAGGTGGTCGCTGCGCATGAAGCGCTTGTTGCAGACGGGGCAGGCGAAGCGCTTCTCGCCCGTGTGGGTCCGCAGGTGCCGCTGCAGCTCGTCGGAGCGGGTGAAGCGCTTGCCGCAGAAGAGCCAGTTACAGACGAAGGGCCGCTCGCCCGTGTGCCAGCGCAGGTGCGCCTTCAGGTGCGAGGTCTTGCCGTAGACCTTGCCGCAGCCGGGGATGTGGCAGCTGTGCAGCCCCTTGCGCCGCAGGCTGGCCCCCGCCGGCCCCAGCCGCTCGGCCTCCTGGCAGTTGGGGCAGTCGCAGGTGGCGCGGCCCGAGTAGCGGCGGGCGGAGGAGCGCGGCGAGGCGGCCAGAGGAGCGGCGGGGCCGCCGCCCAGCATGGAGCCCCCAGCGCCAGCCAGCGGCGAGGGGGCCGAGTCCGGGTAGGAGCCGGGCAGCACCGGCTTAAATCCGTCCATGAGGTGCTGCCCGGCGGGGCTGAGGAGGTGCGAGGAGGCGCCGCTGCTGAAGGCCGAGTGGCCCAGGCCCGAGTAATCCGAGTTGTAGCCGCCCAGCGGCGAGTGGAGCGAGGTCTGGAGCCCGCCGGCCGCCGGGTGCAGCGAGCCGGGCAGTGCGGCCGCCCCGTTGGGGCTCTGCACGTCGATCCAGCCGGCGCCCACGTCCCACCAGCTGGAGGCGCCCGCCGAGCCCACCTCGCCGGCCCCCAGCCCCGGGTGCGAGGGCTTGAACCAGGACTCGTAGGGGTGCGCCATGCCCACCCGCGGGTAGATGCCCTGCAGCCCCTCCACCGACGTGTGCACCTTGGAGATGAAGACGGGCTGGTGCGCCGCCGCCTCCTGCCCTGCCGCCCCGCCGCCGCCGCCTCCGCCGCCGCCGCCGCCGGCGCTGCCCGGCGCCTGGAAGACGGAGTAGTCGTTGGCGAAGGGTGAGCTGGCGGCCGCCGCGCTGCTGGAGGTGAGGGAGAAGGCGCTGGAGCCCGGCGAGCCGCTGCAGCTGAACGAGTCCGAGACGAGGGCGGCCGCCGCCGCCGCTGCCGCCGCCGCCGCCGCCGAGGAGCCGTTGCGCGCCGCGCTCGCCACGCCGAAGCCCGGGAGGCCGGAGCCCACGGCGCCGCAGCTGCCCGCCGAGGAGGAGGAGGAGGAGCGTTTCCAGGGGTGGAAGCCTTTGCCGAAGGAGGACGCGCTGTCCGAGAGGGCGGACGGCGAGGGGCTGGGGCTGCCGATCTTGTTGCAGGTCGCGGCGAGCATGGCCAGCGGCGTGGAGCCTACCCGCGGTTCCTCCTGCGGGCACAGAGAGGAGAGGGCCGCCCCGCCGGCGTCAGGCACGGAGCAGCCCCGCCGCCGACGCCGCTACCCTGGACCCCGCGCCCGGCCCCGCCGCGCTCCGCCACCCGGCCCGGCTCCGCGGCGCTCCGCTACCCGGCCCCGCTCCGCTCCACCGCCCGGCCCCGGGTGCAAAGTTTCGCGACTCCCGTGGGAAGGATCCCTTCGCCGGAGCCGGCACCGCGGCTCTGCCTCCAAGCGCCTTCCGGGGCTTTTTTTCGCCATCCAACCCTCCTGCCACGGAGGAGCTCGGCAAGGGTTAAAAAACGGGGACAAAAAGAGAGGGGGAAAAAAGTTGCCTCTGTTTCCGTAGCTTTAAAGATGCCCTCGTCACGGCGGCAGCTACGTTTCAGCCTGTTCCCTTTCCCCGGGACCTGCCGGTCCCCATCCGCAGGCCAGTAAGATTGTTTTCTTAAACATAGAATTGCAGGATTATCAAATTAGTCCTTTTAAAAAAAAGCTTCCTAAAAAAAAAAGCCTCATTTACGTACTACAGCTAATTACATATATATATAAATTTAACATATGTATATATACACAAGTTCAACGTACCTGCTGGACACGGCGGGTTGTGTTATTTTAAAGGGAAATAAAAAGCCACAATCTGTTGCAAATTAGAAATTGCACACGAAAAACGCTAGTGCTGGGTTTGGGTTTTGTTTTGTTTTGTTTTGTTTTCCTTCCAGCAGTCACATGTAAAGAAGAAAGGCCGCTTCTCCGGGGGCACAGGAACAGCAAAGCCCAGGCGCTGTGGGTTGTTTCTACAAATGCCCTTAAAACCTTTTCCGGCTCACTGAAAAGTGACTCTGCCCCCTTTTCCCCCTCTCCCTCTTTCTTTTCTCCTAAACTCACTTGTACTTAAGTTAAAAAAAAAAAAAAAAAAAAAAAAGGCTGAATAGAGGAGACTGATAGCCCCGGTCAAGACAGGGGTTATTTTAACCCCCTTCAATCGACAATAAAAAGAAACTAATTAAACCAGCAAGAGAAAAAATCCTTAGACTCACCCCTAGAAGTGAAGTTGCCATCACACAAAAGTGCCCTCCTCTCAGAGGATCTTTTTTATATTGATAAATCAGAGGCAGTGTTTTTTTTTAGAGGTGTGCAATACAATGATCAGTTCCGCCCATTCCACCACAATTGTAGCTCCCTCGCCGGCTTTGAAGTGCCGCTGAGCCGCCGCCAGCCAATCCCCGGCCCCGCCGCCTCGCTCAACGACGTGACTGCGTGAGGTCATCAGCGGCGTCGAGACGGCGCTGATGACCTCACGCAGTCACGTCGTCGAGCGACGCGGGCCACGGTCCCGGTCCCGGTCCGCAGGGACCCCTCGCCCCGGGTCGGGCTGTTTCGTCCTGGCCGCCCCTTTCCATCCCCCTCCCCCCCTCCGTGCGCGCAATCTAACAACACAAACAACAGGTTCTTTTTTTTTTCCGCCGCATTTGTTTGGATTTTTATATCATCATCATCATAATCTCAGCGTTCCTATTATTATCGCAACGATGAGAGAGTGCGGAAGCATCACATTTCTCCGTCGGGTCCCCCCAACCTGCTCAGTCCCCCCCTCTCCCAGGTGCTCTCACCCCCGCGGCTTGTCCGCAGCAACGTCCTCGCGGACCTTTGCTTTTTTCCTTCTCTCTGCCTCGGTTTTGACCCGTTTCCGTGTCGTGGGGATATTGACTGTACATCATATTTATTGATCAAGGGGGGTAACGTACATTATCATACTTTGAAGTAAGGCTGAAGTAAATTAATGAACTGCTTGCTTTCTCTGAAGGCTGACGGTTACCATAAATGTCGCGTTTCTCTCCGAGAGCTGCTCTGAATGATTTTAGCCTGTTGAGAAGGCGTGACAGGCCAGCCCAGAAGGAGGAAGGGGTGGGGGAAGGAGGGAACTCCGTTTAACAAATAAAAAAGAATTAACTTCATTGCTTTGGTCTCCTTCTATAATGATATTCATTTTACAGACCTAATGCACACTTCTTTAAATTTCGGGTTTAATTTAATCAATACTATCACCCGCGAAGAGGGGAAGAACATTTCCCGGAGATACTCCCTTGTATGAATGC
Organism: Nyctibius grandis; assembly: GCF_013368605.1. Taxonomy (NCBI): domain Eukaryota; kingdom Metazoa; phylum Chordata; class Aves; order Nyctibiiformes; family Nyctibiidae; genus Nyctibius; species Nyctibius grandis. The sequence goes on along the minus strand of NC_090664.1, from coordinate 23,522,231 downwards.
TTATTAACTTTTTATCTCTCCTTCCTTTATCTGCTGGAGGTGGGGACTAACTATTAAGACATAGATCAGAAAGCGTAAGAGCAAAACAAGCACCGTGAGCATTATATTTTAGAGGAACAGAAAATCGCATTTTGTGGTGTGCCAAGTTAGGTAAAAAGATGGACACGCATTCCTTTCAGCCCCAGAAAGTCTGAGACACTTTGCCATCCACCGAGGAAGGAGAAAGCGTTAGTGATATGTCTCTTTTTAGGAGAGTCTCGACGGGTGGGTTTCCCATTCGCATCCGTATTTTGTCTGCACTTGTCTGCCCAGAGGAAACGTGTCCTTTCGTGATTTGTTTTCGTGTGCATTTGTTCCGATGCTTGCCCTGATTCTTTTGATTTGGAGCCGAAAGTCCTTAATTTTCATCACGCTTTTCCTTTAAAAGCACCGTGTTGGAAACTATGAAAAACTCGTTGTAAAAATAGTAGTGGGAGTCTTTACAAGGGAACTCAATAGAGAGGGAAGAAAAAAGGCAAATACATCAGAACCGAACAGAAATCACAAAACTCCTGTCAGTGGCATCCTCCTGCTACTCTGGTAATTCCCCTGAAACTGGAAAAGCAGCAGCTTCTGAACTTTGAGAGCAGTGAGCTGATCTTTTCTGAATTCGCCACTGAAACATCTGTAAGCTTCCCCCTTTGTATACATTGCCTGCTGGGCAAAGGATTTAAAGAAGCTTACAATTTTGTTTGCATTTGCGTTATTGACCACTGCACTTAAGGGTGCAGTACATCAACATAATATGCAGGTGGGGATGTCGGGGGGGGGGGAAGCCAGCAAGTAGAGGTTTTCCTGGAATTAATTAAAACTTTTTTTTCCCCCCCCATTTGAAGTTTAATGTACGGGAGTAGATAAATGTTCGTGCTGTTTCTTGAAAACCTGTGGGATCCACTCTCAATAAAGCTAAAATCTATTAGCATTCTGTATGCATCTGCAGCATAAATTTCATTTGAATTTCAAATTTAATAAACCAGGAGGTTTTTAATCATCCCTGGTTTTATTTGTTTGATATTAACATGCTTATTGACCGGGTCTGTTGACCAGTTTGATCATTACAGGACAGCAAAAAGTTAATTAAAACGACCACAGCTCCTTAATCATATCATCTGTCTCATCCATGTCGCTCCCTTTATTACAGGCTATGATGGATAGTCTCCCAGATTAATTTCTCTGTTTCTTCGATTTGGACAACAGCTTTTGGGACCTAATTTACATCCTGGGAACAACTTGCTCAAGTCTACCTAACATCTTGTGTCTACAATATACATTAGCAATCTCGGAACTTTAGCCACAAGGATAGCTGTCGCTAACCTTTCGGGGGAGGGCGGGGGGGAGGATTTTTCTGGGATAAAACCCGAGCCCCCGCGCTACGGCCGGCGAGCAGAGAGATAGATAGACCGCTGGACCAGGGCTCCTTGTCTGGCTACAGACAGCTCTGCCGGCGTGCGGGGCGGCGAGAGGGGCAGATTTCTCTTTGAAGAGACAGAGGTCTATGCTATTTGAAAAGGCATAGCTGGAAAGATTAAACTGACTGCTGACCACGCCATATGTTGAATGTCAGTATTAGCGAGGGGAGCGCGTTTCATGCTACCCTTGCGCCAGTTTACGGGCACACACGTTAGAGCCTGACCCACCTCACGCCTTGCCGGCTGCACGGCTCCGCTCCGCCGCCTTGTAAGCGTCCAGCGAGGACGAAACCTTGGCTCCTCTACGCCCAGCGGCTCCCAGTTCCGCTCCCGTGCTCTGCACGGGGAAAAGCCGCTGGACAGGGGCCTTGCCCTCGCCCTCCCCGGGCTCCGTGCGCTGGAAGTCGCTCCGGTCCCCCTCCCCGGGTTTGCCCCACCGCGCCGCGCCCGCCGCCCCCGGGGAAATGGGGGGCAGGAGGTGTCCCCTCCGCCCGCAACCTTCACTTGGAAGGTGTCACCTGGAAGATGTCACCGAAGGGTGACAACGAACTGTCCAGGTAGAGGAAGGTTCGGCTTGGACGGGGAGAGGAAAAAGGGGAATAGCACGTAAATGAAACAAAACAGCCACCAGCCAGAAAGGACCGTGCTATGCCTGGTGGTCACGGAGCAACGGGGATGATCAATGTCGTTATTTAACCTCTATTCACACCTCTGCGTTGCTGTGGCTAACCTGAGACGTTTCTCACTGCCTCACTGGGTAGTTTCGTTGAACGGGGCTAGCAGCCGGGCATCCGGTGCAGCCCGGCGATGGCAGACAGTGCGCGGGTGCCTGCATCTACTGCTATGCAGCTTACTGGCGTCATTTCTTCCGTCAGTGCAAACCTGTCTGTTCCAGGTACCTGCTACCCTTGTTCCAGGTACCTGCTAACCCTGCCAGGCTCCCCGTCCTGCTGCCTGTCCCGTGGTTCCCAGCCCGGCGGCGGAGCAGCGCGCAGCGATGCGCGGCCTGGCTTCTCCCCCGCGCAAGCAGCGGGGAGATGCCCGGCAGAGCCCAGGCTCCTCGCTGAGACGCTTTGGCGAGGGCACACGCCGACCTGCCTGCTCGCAGCTGGCGGAGGGGGTTCACATCGATGTCTTTTGGCATTTATTTATTTATTTGTCTGGGCCTGTGTCAAAAAAAAGAAAAAAAAGGGGGGGGGGGGGGGAAGCAAGCTGCCTGCGCCGTGGAAAGGTCCCTGTAATTAGATTAGCCCGGAAAGCCGCCGTGCACATGCTGGTGTGTGCGTGCCTGGGGAGGGAGAAGAAGAGGCACCTTCACACCCACCCTGTTTACCTTTCCGCTGTGCGCCCAGATCCGACCGCATCTCATCCTTCTTCTCCCCTTTTGCGCCCCCCCCCCCCCCCCCCCCCCCCCCTCCCCATATGTTACCCTGTGCACGCATCGGCGGTTCCCAGGCGGTCATGTAAGTATCGGGAGGCGCCGGAGGGGACAGCGGGCTCCAGGGCTGGGGGCGCCGGCACCCGGCGGGGCAGAGCGCGGAGCCCCCGCCGCCGGCTGGCTGCGGAGCCGCTCGCTTCGGTCCTTACTAGAATAGATTTGTTTAAGCTGCTTTCATGTTTTTTCCTGTTATAGATCACTTTCTCCCAGGCACCACTTACAGTTAAAAACTACTAAATTCTTCTCCTCAGCGGTATTGATTTCTTTTCACTCCGCTCCGTTAGGAGAGGAGGTAATGCTTCCAGATTACCCCGCGCCTCCTCCAGACGGTTGACAATTGCAATCGCAGTTTCGGGAAGATAAATGTTACTTCGGGAATTGTGTTTAATTGCAAATAATCTAGGAGCTGCTCTGGGTCCGATGGTTTAACCACACATGTGTTCAAATCATTGTACAAGCTTCACAAACGGGTGACAAGATATGGTAAACGTTTGAAAAATCGGTGTGCAAGACAGGACATTCCCATTAGAGAGGCTAACTGAAGCTGGGTCATGTCCCGAAATACGTGCTATTTATATATAGACATATAAATATATATATATATACACATGCGCGCGTGTGTATATAAATGCGTGTATGTGATGACACTCGCATATACAAATCCTACAGCACCCAAATTCACAGCCTGCAGAGTACATAGAGGAAAAGGAAAGCTTTCCACGCGTGTATGTGTGTAATTATTTATTTATATGTTCTGCCAAATGCGGAGAAGTGTCAATCGGGAAAAAAAAATAAAATTTTTTAAAAATCTTTTGCTTGCTGACGTTTGCGAAGTGGAAGAATCCCTGGTCCTCCGGGAACGACGTACCTTCGGAGCAATAAGCCAGGAAGGTTTTCCCCAGGTCGGTTCGCGCACTCAGTGTGCACCGCAGCCTTCTTTTGAATGCAGAACTCCTGCGATCTGACTTGAGAGACCCTAATGTTGATATATTTACTGTTCCTCTTAAAATGTAGCTGCCATCTTTCCCTGTCGTTATTTGCCTGTATGGCAGAGCAATTAGGTCACCCCCCTCCCGCCCCAACACCCCCCTCCCCGCCCCCCCCGCACACTTATTAACTTGCTGGGAGCGGGAGGGGAGGCAGGCGAGCAGCGGGGGAAGAGGCAAGGTGGCAAACAGGTTACTCTCTTAACCCGACCTGGCCGCAGGAGCGAGATGAGCAACACTGAACAGATGTCCCCATTTAAGCCATTCTTTTCCCACATGCCTGCTGGATGCTGCCAGGGCACAGGAAGCTTGCTGCAGACCTGGCCCACTCCCGGCCATTATGGCCAGGTTATTCTGGACCAGTGAACACGAACAAAATGGGCTTCAGATCGCGTGCTTGAGAATAATTCGACTCCGAGCCCTGGAAGAGCCCCCTCCTCCAATTTTTTTAAGTGTTGGGGGACGGGGACATGTTTCAGCTCTGATCGCAGGAGAAGTTCTCAAAAGATCGTCAGCCCCTTCCCCCTCCCTCTCTTCAGCAAATATGGTGTAATTTACAGAGCAACTTAATAATCCGAGGGGCATCGCAAAAGCCCTTTGCGTTGTAAACCGCTTCTAATTACCTGCCAAAGCAATTAGCTGACTATCACGAAGAAATTAGATCGCTCAATGTAGCATAAATAATGCGAATAATTCTGTAAGGAGAATGGAAAGCGAGACCTGGTGTTTCTTTATAAGGAAATAACACCTCGTACTGTACGAACCCTACATGAACACATATTAATGTCTAGGCATGCACGGAAATGAATCCGAACATGAACCCTCTGGCTTAGATTTAGCACTTTCTTCATTTACATATGCGGGGTGAAAGTCGGCTTCCAGGCGTTTAGATACAGAGCTCTTCCAGATCACAGTAATTAACACATAGCGACTTCAATAGGAAAACCTGTTTTCCAGATGATTTTTACAATGCGGCTTTATGTCTCGTTTGGCAGTTTAAATAGCTGGAGTTGTTTTCTGGCTGCATCTCGACTATCATCTGTTGAGCATATTTTGCCTAGAATACTGACCAAAACTTCCGAGCCCATTTTTTTTTTTAAATAGATTGATAATATACTGGATATGCCTAGAGATTTCGGGCGATTTTTCTTCTCATATGGGTTAGTTCTTCGAGAAGATTTTACGGAGTCGCCTTAGAAGTTTATGTCATTTAACAATTATATTTAATTTGTTTTTTCTTGCTGCATTTCACCTTGAAGAATCGAAAGCTTTTGCACCATTCTCACTGGTTGACTATTTTATCTCAACAGGAAAATGCTGTTTCCCAAATTAAAATTTACAGGTAATAGACAGTCTGCAGGGATTTAACTGTACGTGTATAAGCCCCTAAGAATTAGGCTATTAAATAACAGTCTTTGCGAGATATTTCTTCACGCTGCTGGGTCTACGGCTGCGGAATTGAGGAAGGAGATTGTGCCCACAAACGACAAGCGCATCGTGTCATGGAAGCGCCCTTACAGATGCGTTCAGTTAAAGCGGAGTGAGTTTGTTTCTGTCGTGTCCCCCCTTCCACCTCCCCCCGTACAGAGAAAACTGCTAGTCAGAGAGCTAGATGCGAAGGTGCCAGATCGTGGTGAAACATCCCAGCCCAAACTACAGTTCCTCACTGCTCGGAGGCACTCTGGGATTTAGCACAACTCGTTAGGAGTGCTCCGGCTTATGGATAAACACAACTAATTAGGTTTATCTTTGATAAATAGAAGCAGCAGCAGCGTACCCTGTCATTCTTTTTAATGCGTTTTTGAAGGAGGAAAAAGCTGAGCGTATGATCAAACCTTCCGTAACTTTTCAGTGCTTTCTTTTCTCCTGCTCGCGCTAACGCAGCAGCTATGAAGGAGCTCGTCGGACACCCTTGTCCCCAAGCTGTCCCCGCAGAAGTTGCAATTATATCTGAACACGGTTCCTAAGCTTCCCCAGGTCTGAGTGGGACCGCTCATCTGTTCCGCAGCCCCCACGTAGCACACACCGAATTGTACAGCATGTTTAACGATTCTTGCTCGTCGGCTAATTAGAGACGGCTTTGAAGCTCCATTACCGGCAGCAAAATTATTGCGGTCAGTTTAGGCCAAATTCTGCAGTCCTTAATGAAGCGAAACTCCCATGGAAGTCAATGGGATAGAAGTCAATGGGCGTTGTGCTCTGTTAAGGAGCACAGAATGTGCCCCTTTGTGATTTAGAGATTAAAAATCGGTATCTGTAAGATGTGCGTTTAAGACGGTCATACTCTGGGTGGGATCTCATCCGCGACACGGGAAGGGCCCGATCCCTCTTCCCGCGGCTCCCCGGGGGCGATGCCGAGGCAGGATCGGTGCTGGGGGGTTATTAATCATCAAACGTGGACAGACAAAAGGACTTTTCCGGCGGTTCTGAAAGAAGCAAAACTTCAGCCTTCCGCGGGCTTCAGACCCCCGGGGCCGGCGGGACCGTCAGTGCTGTGAGTGGAATTTGGTCCGTCCCGCGGCCCCGAGCCCATCCCCAACCTCCCGGCGCAGCGGGGGCGTCCCGGGCGCTCAACCCCCCCTGGCGCCTCCTCCCTTCTCTCCCCGTGGGTGATGCCCCCAGCAACTGACCAAAGAGGCTCGTTTCCCGAGCGGAGCTTTGGATGCCGAGGCTCCTGCATGAGGACACGGTAACCAGCCCCTCCGGAGCCCACGGCCAGCGCACCATTGGTATACAGCGCAGGGCTGCGGAAGTCCCGTCCCTAACCCTGACCACCCACTGCTATCAACGTGCTTTGACAGCCAAATTCAGAGCGCGGGTTTGAGGTGCCGGTTTGGGCTAACCCTTGATCTCTGCAATGGGTTTTGCGCATTATAAAACATTTCCTTATTATAGGCGCTAAACAGCACTGAAAACGCACGAGGGAAAGTCCATCTTACAGAACTGAAGGAAATGCTGCAGGTTGCTTAAATAGGACTATAGTTCAATATTCTTTCCCTTTGGGGGGAGAAGTGGAAGGGGGAATAGCGATCTTCCTTTCTTCTCTTTCCTGCCTTAGTGGAAAGTAAAAGCCTTTAGGAAAACTTCTCAGCGATTTTCCCTGAGCGCGGAGGGGCACCCACAGCTGATGCTCTAGGAAGCTGTGCACAATTAAGACTCATTTTCTTTCTGCTGGAACAATTAATTGTACAAATGAAAGGTCAGGCATGTGCTTTTCCTATGTTTATCAACCACAATAATGAGCCCCTTCTATTTTTTCCCCCAGTGCATTATATTGCAATAAAGTGCTGCCGCAGTGCCATCTCTCTGTGTAAACACCTTCAAAGGCGATTCAGCAAAGCTGAGAGGTACATGTATGTATTTTAAAAGGGTGCAATGGCTGAGGTGAAGACAGATGTGAGGTGTGAGAAGTGAGGGCTTCCCCAGCCTCCTCGTACCGCAGACCGCCAAAGGAAAGGCATCTCTTCCGCCGAAGAGCTCCTCAGGTGCCGCCGGCCGGCCGGGCCTGGCTGAGCCCGGGGGCCAATCCTGCCGCCCGGAGGTTCTTTGTCCCTCCGGGTATGTGTTACTTTTGTACGAGGCGGGACGGATCTTGCCCCCCTTCCCCGGGGATCCAGACCACCTTGGCAAATTCTGATAACACCTTCTTGCCTCCACATCATAAATATGGTTACTCCCGAAGAAAAAGGCTGGCGACACCTCCTAATCCGCGACAGGTTTTTCTTCCCATTGTAGGAGACCTCTGCTCACATCTTCAAGAATAAACCATGTGCCTGTCAATTCCTAAAAACCAAGAGGCTCCAGTTTTTCATGCCAGATTGGTGTGGTGTGGGTTCATTGGACTACATCCAGTACCTGTGGAATAGAAGTGTGATATCCAATATTTTCATTAACAAGTTCAGGGTTTTTTTTGCTGTTACTTGGAGAACAGACATGTTACCACTGGAATGCCACTCTGCATGCAGCCGTCCAGGACATTTACCCTGGGTGATGTTCTCCTTAACCTCAATCTGCTCACACTCACGGTGGATATATTTTTCACTGATTTTACCCTTGTTGTATGCAGACATCTCTGCAGTCCTGACCCATGTGAACTAATGGAGGAGAAGAACCCTACTGGGAACTAGAAAGATATTTCAGGAGCCATGCAATGAGCATGAGAAGATCTTGAGGTTTTATGTTGAAGCAGTCTAACATATTGAGCCTGTCTATATGACTGCGTCCATTTTAATTTTTTTTAAGTCATGTTGGCCTGAGATGCCCAGAAAATTTCTCAGAAGCGTCAGTCTCCACCAGGACTCAAAACATCGGACTGTTTCTCTCTGGGTAGGAATCACCGTCTATTTCTTTCTTTTCATCTGTCAGGAGGGTGTCCTGTGGACAGGCAGGTTTGGTTTAAGCCAGCAGGAAGCTCTGAATGACTTCAGCTGGCCTTTGGATCCAGCGTTTCTGCCATGACTAACTGGAGAAACACATTGGTCTGGAAGAGAAGGTGAAGAGCTCTGCTGGACAAGGGGTGCAGTGCAGCCTCTGGAAATGGCAGGAGTGGCAATGGCAGTGTAGAGTCCGGGAGCGCAGCTCCAAAGCGAACACACAGGCTGACGTTTTAGATCTGGCAGACGCAGAGCACTTAGGCCTGCACAAGGAGAAGCCAGTGCCATCGCTCCTGGTATGTTCAGCTAATTGTCTAACTGTTCTGTACAAGAGCTGCGAGATAAAAGGGCAGAGTGACTCTCAGCGAGGCAGACGTAGATGGTAGTAAAACTCGTCACTCCTCTGAAAGGCCGCTTGCTATTGTGCTGATGGAAAATTGTTCTTCAAACACAGAGCAAAGTCTCAGCTAAAGTTTACTGTAGTTTTCTGTTTCACAGGGTGGGGGGAAAATAAAATAAGTACAGACTTCTGCCACAGTGGGAGAGAGGGTTGTCCCTGGGCTGGAGACAACACTGAGGTAAACACTTGGGCCAAGCTGAAGATGGCTGTGCCTAAGCATGTCAAGAAGGAGCACCCTCACACCTGTCAGAGGGACTCCCGAGTTCAGGCAGAGAGCCTGGGTGTCCCAGGCAGACCGCAGCAGTGACCTTCTGCCCGACCCACAGGCCCCATCTCCCGAGTCACACTGACCTGCGCACAGGCCAAATGCTCCTGTACATGACAGCCCAACACACCCGTACAGCCAGCCCCTCCACAATGACCTGCTGCCTAAGCCCCTCGCACCTTCGCTTCCCGGGAGGGACGTGAGGGCACCCCCGAGCCCGTGGGACCCCAGTGCGCTGCCCCGTGCACCAGCACACACACGCATGCCCAGCAGCCGCCCTCCCTCTCAATCACCCCGACCCTCCGCGCTGACAGGCTGGGAGGGCGCAGCACAAAAGGTGCGTGCGGGCGGGCGGGCACGGCGCGACCCACCCTGGCCGGCCCCCCTCCGCCCCCCGGTCCCACCCCTCCGCCCGCTCCCGCCCCGCTCCGCCCTCTCGGCGGGAGCGGCGCCCTCACAAGCGGCGGCGCAGGGGGGGCCGGGGTGAGCCCCGTCGCCGCCGCCAGCCCGAGCGGAGCGGAGGGGAACACCGCGCCGCGCCTTCCCGCCGCGCTCCGAGTGCCGCCGCTCGCCTGGCGGCAGGTGGGAGCGGTTGTAACGGCCGGTGGGGCGTGAGGGGTGAGGGCCCCGGCTCGCCCCGCGCACACGCGGCCCTGCCCGGGCGGGAAGGCGGCTCCCTGCGCGGGGGGAGTTGCTGGAGGCGGCCCCGGGCGGCGGAAAGGCGAGGCTGCGACCAGGAATGGCGCGGGCCTCCTCCTGGCCCGGGTGTCAGTACCGGGCTGGAAGTTGAGTTTCTCACATTTTCGTCACTAACAAACGCAAGTCTTACTTTTCCAAAACAATGCAAGCAAAGCTTATCCAGGTAGATAACAGTAAATCCCATGCTTCCTCATGCTCGGCTCTGAACATGGAGGTCTTGGTCTGATGATAGTTAATTAGAAGGAATTTGCAGTTTTAGTGATTGGTAAATGTTTGTAATTGGACCATAATTTGTCTGTATGCTGACTCTGTATTTTTCAGATACTGCCGCTCAAAATTGACTTTTACATTTTGTAGTATAAACTATTTTTTCCTTAGACTTCTTGGCTAATGAAAAATTGAATAGTACTGTAAAGAACTACCCTTTAAATATCAGTTTGTATCATGCTATATTAAAAACAGATAAAAGAGAAATTGAATAGCTAAATGGATTTTCCGAAATGGTTAAAGTCCATTCATTGGTATAATAGAAATTGTTAACATTGAAAAAAATTGCCCATGAAGTAGAAAGTTTAAAATTACTATTATTTTTTATATAGGATGCAGTCAGTGTTTCATATATGATAGCGGTAAGTATTAATTAATTCTCGCACAAAATTTGGGGATAGCTTCAAGTACGAATTTAGGAACCTGATATGTTCAGTAGTAAAGAACAATTTCATTCTCTGGGTAAAACTGATGTTAAGTCTATGCTACTTTTTGTGGAATTATTGTTTCCACAGAATCATTCAACAGATAACATCATGTTAATAGTTATTAATTTATTCAGCTACTTTCTGTTATGCTAGGAATACTGCCTTCAACTGTTAAAGAAGCAGCTGGCTTTTTTATACAAGTAAACTGGGCTCTGAGACTGTCAATCTTCTTTGTTTGACAGAGAGGAGTTCCCGCCTGCACTGAAAGAATAGCTCAACATCTGTCATCCCATTCTCTGCGATGGCCCAAAATCAGGAAGACTACAGCTGTCCTGTTTCTTTCAGACACTTCTCGGATAGAGAGGTAGGAGGACTGAGTATTTGGTCAGCGTGTTCATCATGCGTTAAGCAAGTCTCTACAAGCCCTTGCATGTAACTGTATTGTTTTCCCACTGCTTGAATAGTAGGATTTGCAGTTTAAAAGGTCTTTGGAATTTCGATCCTACTATGTGTTTTTTTTTTTAATGTCCAATGAGTTTAGTCCGAACCCGCATTTGTTAATAAAAGATGTTTTAATTGAAATTAAAGTGCTTAGCAATAATTTATACCTCAGCTTGTGACACATGGGCATGTGAATTGCAGATGTATACAGGAGCGTAAAGAAGAAAATATTTATTCTTACAGGTTGGGAGTTTATACTACAACTGCTGAACACTGGATGAAGATGAAAACAAGGGATGTAAATTAGCTTATTCCTTGCAAGCTCAAAAATGGCATCTTTTGAAATATGTCCATATGGAGCAGAGGAGAGAGGGAAGGGGAGGGAGAGGAAGAGAAGGGGATGGAAGATGTTGGGAAGAATACGTTACAACAGAAAATAAATGTTTCACTACATAACCTCATCACCTTTGGTTTAATATCCAGCAAATTAGTCAAAAGCAAAAAAACAGCATAGAAATTCAAGTAATTATTGAATTAATTATATTATCCTCTTCTAATAGCAGACAAACTAGTCTGCTACAAATATAATAGATTGTGTGTTGCTTTTCTTATAACCACAGTTAAGAGCTACTGTAATAAACCTTAGAGTCCCATCCAGCCGCAACTGTGTTAGGCATGCGCCTCTGTAACCTGCAATTTCAGCTTCACAGTCTCAAGATTTGGAGAAAGCATCATGAAGTGCAAAATGCTCAGAGGGATTTAGGCTTTGTGAAACCCACCTCTGCTGTCCAGGGGAATCCACGATCTGAAGTCTGGCCGTCAGGCTGCCTGTCATACGCATGGTGACAGTTAGGCTGTGGTTACACGGTGATTTTGGTTTGGCTTAAATCCCTGCTGCCGCTGAAAGAACAGCTCAGCAGCTCAGTCACACTGTTACCTCCTACTTAGATTCAAGAGCTTTACTTACTCTTTATCTGCTGATCTTAGCACAGAAGAATGCCAGCAGAAAGGAGGCAGTTTCTCAGTAAGGCTGATCTTGATCCATTCAAGGTTTTCTAAATAAAAATAAATTAATTACATTTTCCACAGAAATGCCAGTCTAATCTCAAAGAATTTACTGTGAGCAAGTGCTTGAACAATGAAACCTTACTGGACCCTGTCAGATCATATTTAGGGGAGACTTTTATGTGTCACCACCAATTGCAAAAAATGGTGTCCAAGCTTGCATAAAAAGACCAAATAAAAAATTGTTATTGGGTCTTACTATTTACAGATAGAAGAACTGGTTTGGGTCCACAGCCTCTATCGCAGAATTCAGGAAAAAAAAAACCAAACAAACCAGAAATAGGAAAATCTCCTGCACTGAAGAAGAGAATTGTGAATGATATAGAACTCCTTTTCCTCCAGTCTCTGGGTCAGGAACTGAAACAATGCCTTCCATTTCCTCTGTTTCTTTCCACATACATATCAAACTTGTCTCTGCCCTGTGTGGAGTGATGTACTCGTCTTCATCTAGGACCCCGGAGTTTTGGAGGCAGCAATTGATTTGGTGCCGCCTCAGGTTTATAGGCCTCTGCTCCTGTGTCTCCATAGGGTTGGAATCTGATACTCAGAGCAGGAAGGCAGTTTTTAGTCAAAAGGACAGGAGCTTAAAGGAAGGAAAGGGACTCGCTAGACTGCCCAAAGATGAGTATCTTCCTGCATGTGTCTGCTGGGGGAAGCGACGTGTAACTGAATTAGTTGTTGGTCTTCTCTCATTCCTCAGAAAAGATAGTCCTGCTACCTGTCATATTTATAAAGTAAACTAAGTCAACCCTGGCCTGTAAATTTAATTTTCCAATAGAAATAATCCAAGTAAGTGTTCTCCAGATCACTGTGTATAAGAATTTCCCTGGGCTTTGTAACAGAAGGCGAACAAACTGTTGCCAATTCTGCGTGGCCTTCTCATGAGATGATACAAATTAAGTATTTTGCATTTTCCTTCTGGTTTATGAGTTTGGGGTGTACACCCATTTTAAGTCTTTTTTGGTGAAACGATGCAGAATAGAATTGGTTTTGTTGTGCGCCTTTTTGATGAGAGCTGAGAATTTTGCAAGAGCCTTTTTTTCTGGAATACGAAGCTTGGGAAAAACACCAAATACTGTGACACTCACAATAAAATTGCAAGACTTATCAACATTGTAACTAGCCTTGGGGATATTTTGTCTGAGTACCTCCCCCAAATCTTTTTGGCGGGGGAGGGGGGGGCAGATCCTGAAAGTTAATAAGCTTAGGAAGAGTTTAATGAGGATGTAGACGTTGAAGCAACTCAGAGCATTTGTCTTTGTCTCATGAAAAGGAATCACGCTTAAACTCCTTATTACTTATGACACGTAGTTTGTGCTTTGGATTGGCAACCTTCAAAGGTATGTTTCCATGATTTGTTAAATTGTGTGAAATAGACAGGCACATTCACAGCCTTTAATGACCCAACCAAGATTCTCACTTTGTCAGCTTTCAGGAAAACTGCTCTCACTGTTGTAGTAAGGAGCAACATTAGGATCGTTAAAATAATGTTCACATTTGCATCACAACAGTATAAAAATTCTAAAATTAATGTAACAAAGAAAACAGAGCTGTTAACATAGTTACCTCCATACAAGTGAACAACATTGAAACACCCGATATACGGGCAGCTGTCTCACATCAATTCCTGGCTTTCATTACAGAGCACATACAATAGCTTCTCAGACTCTTTAGCATCCATACTATCCCGTAGCTGGACAACTAGCCTATGGGGGCTATTCCAGCAGGTGTCCTCTTGCTTTCTCCTTGATCCTGCTGAGAATCTAACATACTGAAAAACTCACCCACTGGATTGCTCCAACTCTACTCCAGTCCATTTTCTTCTGTGCTAAAATGTGGACAGGAGTTGACCTTAGGCAGGGAGTCACTCTCTCCAGCCTTGTCCTTGCTCCCTCAAGCAATTTTGCTGCTTGGGTGAGCTCCCTCTGTCTCAGGTGAGGGAGATGCGCTTGCCCCCGAGTTCTAGACTGCGTTTGGGTTTTTTTGCACCACATAATTTAGCTAATGGTTAAATTGTGCCCTGAACAATGTGAAATTAATCTGTTATGAAGAGGAGCCTTTGAATCCAAAGATTATTTGGGGGTCTAGATCTTTTAAGGAAAAGACTAAAAATAGTTGAGTGCAAACTGTATTGTTAATCCTGAACTTTACTAAAAGAGTTTCTACGTGAAATAGTGAACAGGCAAGAACCACCTTTAGGGACATGTGTCATGGGTGGTTGCACAGGTCACCACAACCCAGGGTCACTATTCACACAAAGCGAGAATGATGCAGTCTCATGCCTGTGCTGCTGATTCAGCTCCTTATCAGGCTCTGGCTTGGAGCTTTGATAGCTGATGTGACAAACCATAAATAATGGAAGGTCAAACTGAGCAATGTTGTTCACTCTGACCTTCTAATACTTCTGGCTTATTAGATCAGTCATTAGAGTTTCAACAGGCTGCTAAGAAGCAGAGTACAGTGGCTATAGCTGCCAAATCTTTGCCTATTCACAGACTGCCTCTCTGTGTAGGTATTAAGTGCATCCCAGTGCAAAAGTTGTATGTTCCTTAAAAGGAAACTAGGTTACAAACTAGGGTGAAAATCACCAAGTAGCCAAATATAAAACATGGCCAGGTATGAAGAGAATCTATCACAAAAAAAAAACCCCACCACCCCCAAAAATGCCCAAACAAAAAGCTCATACCTGTCAGGAGAAATAATTTTCTCTTTTTTTTTTTTTTTTTGTCAAAGGGATATGAGTAATAAAGTAAGAAAATAAGGCAATGAGAACACTCAGAATTCAACCAGGAATAAATAAACTGTCATTGTCCATCCCCCGCCTCCTCCAAAATTCTCAAGTTAAGGTAATTCAATAGTTTCCATTCTAAGGCTCTATTTTTATGCTTCTTATAATATTGTCAATTTTTCCATTAAAATTGGGAGATTTTCCATACCAGTGGTCTGCCAAATCTTAAAACTTTCAGAAAGTTTAAAGAAAAAAATGGTTCAGGATTTTGGGAACAAGCATAATTTAGCTAATTTTAGGAATAATTTTACAACTCTTTTGTTGAATAGGTCTAGATGGACTTAAAAAAAGGGAGAGGTAGGATCACAAGGGGTATACTAGAAGGAGAAAGACACTGCTAAAACAAACTCGATTTTCCTCAAGATTTTATGGCTGCAAAGCAAATGGCCATAAAATCTACTGGCAGGATGTCATGTGCATTCCTGTGGTGGGTTCGTGTGGAGCTCAGTAACTACCATTGCTGTTGCCCCTGTGTTATTTTGACTTGTGAATCACAAGATGCCAGCCATGCCAAGGAGCCACCCTGGGCAACAGCGTGGTTCTACAGAGCAGAAATCCTGTTTAGTCAGGATGTTAAAAAAAAAGGAAGGTTAAAAAACCTGTATACTAATAATCAGCACACAAAAAACTTCTAAGGTTGTACATTCAGCCAAGAGATTAGAAAAGGAGAGAATTAAGCTTTCCTTGCCAGCCTTAAGTATCGCCCTTCACGTTATGAACAAATCTTAAAACACACAGTCACTCTCTTTTTCTTCTACACTATTCCCACTGTGTTCTGGGCACAGGCGCAGGGGGTTCTCGGGGAACAAGCCAGGGTGCTTTAAGATAATATCATCTGCTGTAATATAATGAAAAAGTGAGAAACTGCCATAAATGAAACCAGAATAGGGAGAAAGCAAGCTCTCTCAGTGAAAACAGCTGAATATTATAGTGGATAAAAGGATTCTCCTGGAACCATAATGCTAGAAATGACCTCTCGTCTATCCTGATTTTGTCCCTGTTGTAGACTCAGGTTCCTCACGTGATTCGAGTGAATGTTTCATAGGTGGAATACGCTTGCTGTGCATTCCTTATTTTCTGAGCGTACAACTTCGGTTACTTGGGGCCAATGCACGGAATTGCTGAGTACTCACAGATGATGCTGAAATCATAATGGGACTTATGCTTTAAATGTATGAAGTACCATAAAAATGCTAAGCATCTTGGAAAATCTAACTCTAAGCACATCATATCAAGGACCCCAAATTAGTGGACATTTTCATCAGTCTTGGCCATAACGGCTCAGCACTTCAGTTCCCCATCTGTAATGTGGGTCTAATAGTACAGTCTCACTTCACAGGCTTAAAGATAAATTAATTAGTGTTTGGGAAGCACTCAGAAACCCTAGCAGAGAATGCTATAGAAACTCCCATAAAGATATTAATAATTCAGTATTCTGCACAGGGTTTGAATGATCTGCAGTAAGGAAGGCATGGAGCCACATATTGAGTGATAAGAATGAAAAGAATATTGAACAGCTGCTCACTTGGGGAGCATCGTCCATCCTATGCACTGAATGATGTATGTGCCTGTGCAGTTAAAGACTTATTATCATGCATATGTGCAACGAGCTCAAATTAAAGTTGCAAAGGCAAGCTTAATTCTGATTGTTCTGAAGTTGAGAGGGCTTAAATTTGCAACATGAACATACTTTCACATAAATATTTTGTGTGATCATCTCTCTATTTTCACGTTTTCCTCCCGAAGACATGAAGGGTTTTCTGTGTCAGTGAACCCAGTGACCACTTACATAAAGCAGCCGTGTGGCCCTGTTCATTCTGGGAACAATTGTATTGATTTCCAGGGGACCTACATCAGGAGTGAATTTGGCTCGAATCATCTTCTTTGTCTCATTGCATAGTTTCGTAGGGGCTGCTGGGTAGAAGTGAGGCATTAAACATGTTCAGGGACAGAGTAACAGGCTTGTCTTTTGGCTTTACTTTGTGTCAGGTTTTTTTGGTGGTTAATGTAGCATTTGGACAATCACATAAACTTCCATCCCAGAAATGAAGTTATTGCCAAAGCAAAAATTCCTATATTTACATATAAATAACCCCATTCAGCATGACTGAATACCTTTCTCATTTATAATGAAATGGCAACATCCACAACAATCAAATTCTAAGACACAGATGTTAGATTAAACTGACTGTACATATCTTTGGATGCAAACCCAATCTTTCAGAAATTCTACCTGATCCAAATGAATAATCCTTACTAAACCTATTCTGAATTATAACCAGATTCCTAGATAAGACTGCTTGATCCCAGCTGAGGAATTTGTAAGACCTTTACAATAAAAAAAATAAGACTGATGGCTCCTTCTGTCTCACTCAAGGATGTAGGTGGATTTTTAGTATGTCATCTGTGTTAAGATCAAAGACCAAAGGCTTGGATTTTCAGTGTGACCTGGAGCAGTCAATGAACATTGTGGTCGTCTATTATTTGTGACCAAACCACAATCTGGTCATTTCAAACCTGCCACCTCCTTAACACTTCAAGAATGACAATGAAATTTTAAAATTTTGTTTGACTGGTCATTTGAACACAATTAAAAATATCTGCTTCTCCCCTTTCTTTATTCTCACTTTATCACAGATTTCACAACAAATGTGATGGGTTCCAAACTAGATGTAGCCCTGTTCCAGGTTAGATTTTCTTGTTATGCTAATTTAAATCTAACTTCAGAGAAAACTGTATCATCTCTCGTCAGGAGAGAATTTTAAATATTAAATCATATTGTTTTAAGCAAACCCTTAATTTTGTTTGAATCTTTAAATGCTTTTCTGAACACAGATACTTTTCTGAGGAGAGTCTTATTGTTTATTTACATAACTCTCCTTTTCCCCTTTTTCTTTTTTTTTCAGAAACATAACTTTTTATCTACTCCAAGATTAAAAGCATTCTAAACCATATAAGATGCAAGACATAGCTATCTTGTTGATTTTCAGAAAGTCTACAATACTCCATCTAATGTATTCAATGAATTATTTATTTCTTAAAGAGATACAATAAATCTTTACCTACTGTATTTGATGATTTTCATAGTAGGAATAATAAGTAACATGATTTGAGAGTGATTGGAACCAGGTACTGGGAGGGGGGAAGGGAAGTCAATTTAGACTATTTACCAAGCGCGTTGGAAGAGAGTGCATCTCTAAACAGACTGGCCATTGCTACTCACTTAAAATTTCCAGGTGAAGAAAAAGCAGATATATTTCCATTGAAATTAAAAAACAAGAATGACTTAAATACTTGTATTTCGAAGGAGCAGCTTAGGTGCAAAAACACAATAGTGATGTTCAGTGCCATTGTTCTCCATTGCATTGGAGAGAATCCAAAGTAATTCCATTGATTTCAGTGCACTTTCATTGGGCTAACTGAGAATAGAATCTGACTCCATGTTAGCTGGGGGTGAGGGGAGTGACAAGAATATAAATAACCCCAGATAACTATTTGAAATACAAATACTCTGAAAGATGGTTTTTATCTTTTAAGACTGATCACATACCACATCAGAAAAGTTCTGAATAAATCCCTCCCATTTGGTTCTTACAGTTTAAAAAAATAAATTAATGCACTTTTTGTTGGGGGTTATTTTTGATGCTGTTATATATTGTTAATGTCATGTCCTGAAGCATCCATTAGAGGACCTCAAGAGTACCTCAGAAGCACGCTGTCCTGCAACAGACCTTGAACCAACCAGAAGTTTTAGGTTAGTCTGATTTTTCTTGACAGTTAGTAAGGGGAGTTGGTGAGTCCTCTGTCACAGCTTTATGTGTCTGAGCAGTGGCTAACAGCGCTGAATAAACAGTTAGGAGCATGAACACCAAAACTTTTTATATTAGTGTTTTCCAAGACATTCAAAGGAATCTTGCAGAACATTTATGTGCAATATAGGCATTTCAGCGTTTTACAATCCCTTCCCTTCCCATCCCTTCCCTTCCCACATAGACACTGCAATCTTCTGTGTATTAACATTTATTGATGGGATGGAGACTAGTTCAAGCAGAGCTTCGGTTTTTAATGTAATACCTTCCTCCTCTTGCCTGCTTCTGCAGGAAGGTGTATTTTTGCATGGATTACCTGCAGTGGGATCTAGCTCTAGCTAGAATCAGCAGGAAAGCACAAACTGGTACCAACTCTCTCTATATTTATCTGTATGCATCATCCATTCACTCCTGAGGCTTCGGGGATATGTTCAGACCTACAGTCTTTAAATTGCTTTGGGGTCTGGTTCTTCCAGATCACTGGTACTATATAAATGTATACTATCAGTATTTTAGTCATCAAAATACCTGATCTTCAGAAGATGCTGTTAAACAGCAGGCAGACTGACTTAAGTAATTTCAGTTTATACGCTTTCCTACTTAAATATGTCTTCTTTAAAAAGCTATTCCAAAGATCTGTTTGCAAAAATGACTTAGTAATTTGCATCATTCTTGTTTCACTTTTTTTCTTTAAAGCATTTTGACCTCTCCTCTCTCTTTCATGCCAGAGTTTTGTGTAACTGCCTAGTTAATACTTGTACTGCTACTACTCTGGAAAGCTTTTCTCTAAGAGCGCAAATGAAGTCAGCATAAATGTAATACTAAGCTTTGGCTGACATAACTCAATAAATCAAAACCTTTTTTCTACCAGTCATACACTTAGGTTCATTATGTACATAAAAGTAAAGCTAGTAATGGCTTTAACACAGTAAAACAAACAGCATGCCAATGTGTTGGAAATTCCCCTAAAATAAAGGTAAATAGATGCCGGTGCCATGAAACCAGCTTATTTCAGGACTGAATTTGATGTCACCAGATGCAGGTATGGACCCTTGGGTGCCAGGATGTACGTGCTGCACCTCTTTTACCAGCCATGCTGGGGACGGGGAGTTCCCCATTATTGAGATCTCTGGCAAATCATTGCTTGGTTTGCTGGGTTAGGAGCAGACAGGACCATTCTGGATGCAAATGTTTGCCACCAGTTCCCTCAATGTTCCC
The DNA here is from genome assembly GCF_013368605.1 of Nyctibius grandis. Classification (NCBI taxonomy): domain Eukaryota; kingdom Metazoa; phylum Chordata; class Aves; order Nyctibiiformes; family Nyctibiidae; genus Nyctibius; species Nyctibius grandis. Next base: position 23,502,606 of record NC_090664.1, on the reverse strand, counting down.
CACCTGTTCCCTCAGTCTGGAGACCCCATAGGAAGGGCAAAAGGGTCAGTGTAAACTGCCACTTACCTACCTGTGATGAGTAGGCAGCCTCTTCCCGTAAGGGAAGCATTTGGGAGAAGATGCGGCAAAATAAACCAGGGATTTTGAATCTATAATCTCAGCCAAATCAATTGGACGACTTGGGCAAAGACAAAGATCACAAAATCTCCCAAGAGAGCCCTTATCTCTGTGACAAAAAACATGTTCCTATAGCCTCACAGCTATCACATCCAGCATTTACCATAGATCCTTAGATTTGTCATGGGATATAAAATGTATTTGCAGTTTGAAAAAGAAAGTGAAAAAGCCCCCTCTTATTTAAAGGTGGCTTATCCAGATGATGTACAGCTTAACTGTCAGTCTCTTGCCTTTATTAAACTGGAGTTTACAGGGAATCATGATGAAATGAACCTTCTAAGTTTTCTTGCTCATTGCTTTCTCTTTTGGCTTAATTCTCCATCTTGATTTGTTAAATATGGTATAGGTTAGGGACTAGGAGTCTTATTTTGTTCAATATATAGAAAATCTAACAGCATTAGTTCCGCCTTACTTTTGTAGCCAACAGTGTTTTCTCATCGTACCAAGGAAATGTTTTCCAACTTAACATCAGGTGATTGAACTTGGCAGTATCTGTTAAATCAGCCTTCAAGCTTCATGCTGTTCTCTTTAAGTTAAAACTTTTACTTATTTATTCCTGGCTTTACTGTACTGTGATGGGCTGCTAAATTACCAGTAAAAGATTTCTTCAGTCATAATTGAAAGAAACTCTAAGTCAGGTTCATATGCATTTTTCTCTTAGATTAAATTATGTTCTTTGATATTACAGAGGTACCTGAGATTTGGCTATCACTAATAAATAGCATCTGCACATCAGCATTGCTATAGGAATGTTGGTTCCTATTAAGATATTAACTTTTTAAAGGGATGATGGAAAACTGGAGCAGGTTCAGAAGAAAGCTGCAGGGATGATTGGGGGCTTGGAAAGCACTCCTTACAGCAACAGCCCAAAGGAACTTAATCTACTTCATTTATTTAAAAGGTAAAGAAGAAACTTGACTGCGGTCTATAACCCTCTGCATAGCAAGGTATTAGCTGAGGCAAGAAGACTCTTTTTTAAAAAAAAAGAAAAGAAAAAGCCACATATAACTTGATTCAACGGCAGAAGTCAAAGTCAGCAGTTTTCAAACTGGAAACTTTTGAGAAGGGAGAACAATTAAGTAGTGGAAAAGACTGCCAAAGGATGCAATCAATTTTATACACATTAAATCAAACCTGCATGTTTTTCTGAAGGTACACTGCAGTTCTACCACAAGCTGTGGCTTGAGGCAGAAATTGTTGGGAGAACTCCTGTAGCGTGTGTTATGCAGGAAGGCAGAGTACACGATTGTAACTGTCTTGGCTGAGAGTTTGCGATTCATGTTCAAGTGCAAGCACGAGGCATTCTTTCAGCAGTGTCTCTAAATTTATATTAAGTACTGTCCAGGTCATTACAATCCTTTAAAAAGCATAACAAGTCTCTAGTTATTCACAGACTGCCCTTTTTTCAGCATATAGAATACAGAATCAAATTACCACTACTTTTTCTTGGTGGGAGGGGTAAACTTGAAACATAACTCATGGAGGAACTGTGAAGGAAAAAAAAAATAAAACCAGCATATCATCAGCTTTCTCAGTGCCGTCCAGCAACTACAGTAACATCTTTTTCTTGGTGCATTTCAGGCAGCTTCAGTAGAGAGAAGGCAACTGAGTATGGAAGCCTGCAGTAAGAGAGCACTGTCTTTTTCCCCATCTCTGGCTTCCTTAACCCAGCATGCAGTTTAAGGTCTAGTCACAACTCACTCCAGAGTGTGTGATGTAGCTACATGTGGGATTGCCAGAACTTCAGGTTTTCATCTCGTATGAAATGCTTGTGCTGGCCCCAAACCAATACACCACAAATACATTTTAAAATTCCTAGAGATGTCGTGAATTCTGAAAGCAGAAATCTGAGCTACTGCCAGATCGAGCAAAACAGTTAACTAAGCAAACAGTGCTTAGATCTACACTTGGAGGGTCTGACCGTACTGAAGACTGCTTTTTGGAGGTGTGGTTGGATTGCCAGCAGTACCCAAGCCAGCTTTTTTACCCCTGCCCCTTGTTTCAGTCTTCAGTGTAGACGTACCTTGAGAAATGAGTGGTAGAAATGATAAAGCAACTTTTTTGCAGACTATCTGATCTGAAGTCTATGAGATAGACTTCAATGCTTATAACTGAGTTATAAACTGATTTTTTTTATCGTGATTGTATTACCTGAGGGCAGTTTCAGGCTAGAAGAAAAAAATACTTAGTTCACATTTACAACATCCGTTACCTTTCTTATAAATGGATTTCTCTGCTACTACCTCATATTACATTCCTTTGGTGTGTTAACTTCACCCACATGCTAATGGGTAGCTCAGAGCACTTCCTGAGCACCTAGTGGGTTTGCATCTGATCTGTTGTGACTGCCCTGGCCTTTCCAGGCCCTGCTGAGCTATAGTCCACTTTGTGGTGAGATCGGTTGAGATATCCTTCTTAGCGACACCAAAGTACTTGATCTGTTGGCACCCATCACCAGTAGTAACTGTCACCTCATAAGTGCATCGCTAGTTCAATAAAAACAAATTATTCTTTGGTATTCTGGGCTGTGAGTTAACACCAATATGGCTGGTGGTTTAATATGGTTTGAGGAGTCTGAGCTGGAATCCAGTCTGCTTATATGCTGCTTGAATCAGGACACGTACTTGAAAACCTGTGCATGTTCCAGCTATCAATCTTGTCAACCTGTTTCCAGTGCTGCCTTACCCTGTAGGTTTGCTCTGTCTTTGATGAGAAGCAGGATCTTTTTACTTTTCCTTCTCACCGAAGGATTTTCGCATTCCCACCTGCAAATGAGCCAGCTTGCACAAATGGGAATTCTCCAAGACAGCATTTTAGCCTGACAGTTATGATCCTCTTCTGGAAGTTTTGGAAACCTTACCTTCCCCTGCCTTCATATATACAGTTTTGGAATATCTGCTCCTAAATTATGTGCTTATGTTGGCCCTGTTCACCCTATTTCTGGTTTCTCTTTACATCTCTGATCTTAGGCTGTGCATGATCTTGATAGAGACTTTGTCTCTGTTTTGCTTCCTACCCATTCCCTATTTTGTGTGTACATTTGTACAGCACCTGGTGCAAACAGACTGAAACACAAATAATAATATGTTCTTAGAGAATAAGAACTTCATTTCTCACCAGTGACATGACATAAGTCTCTGGGATGTCAGAGGGATTAGAACAGCTAGGTTTCATCTGTTACCAGGATCCTGCAATCAGTCAATCAACCATTGAGAGGTCTTAATGAAATCATATCTATATTTTGCCTTCTGTGAGGAATTTTGCCTTAATGGTGAAATTTAAGAGGAGTTTCTAGAAGTCCTAGGCCATGCTGATCCCGTCTGGGAGATAAGGTTCAGACTAGGACAAGAGAACTATTGAGACTGTGGGATGTTCAGGGTGTTATTGCTCTGCCAAGTCATTTTGTTGAGGGCAATTGCTCCTAAATCTCCCACAGCAGCCAACACCAGTTCAGTTTAGCAGGTGCTGTTGCAGATAGGTTGCTACTGGTACTGTCCACAGTGCTTTTCAGTGGTACCAGTGCACTCTTGGGAAAGTGCAGAATGTATATTTTCTCATTAAGATTAGTTAGGTTACGTAGAAAAGAAAACACAGAAAAAAATTACAAAAGCAAATGAAGATGTCTAAGTAGAGCAGAGCTGTAATTTACTCGTTCCTGTAATTGTAGTCCGTACCTATAATGAAGATTTTTGTGAATGGATAGTAACAAATTTCTCAGTCACCTGTCATCCAGATTTGTCTGTCATTGTCATTAGTAGCAACAAATGAAACTAGCTTTTAAATGAAGGTAGTGGGAAAGGACTTGTTTGTAGAGCTCTGTTAGAACAGATTGCCTAGGAAAGGCACTGAATCCATATTCGTCTTCATTTTTGTCCCCTTTGACATTCACCTGGACTAGTATCCTCCAGGTACCCAGACTGAGTGCATCTACTAACTCTTTCTTCTGTGGTGCCTTTGAGGCAGACAGATTAACCCGAGGGAGAAGTGAATCTCTATTTTTAGAGAAGAAAAACACCCAAAGGCATCTATAGAAACCACTGAAGTTGGGAAACAAAGCATTTCTCCATCTTTGCCAGTCCTTTGGCCTCTAAATATTGCAGAAAGGTTAAAGAAGCGTGTAATGTTGTGAAATATCTGATGCATAATGCGCTAACATAAGAACATACTGTCACACCTTTCCTTGAATTCTTATCTTTTGTTGTCTACTTTCCCAACCAGAAGGTTACTTGAAGCTCTCAATATGTTAATTAATGTGGTGTTAATTATTTTATTTTTTTAAAAACCTTTGTCTCGGTGTATTTCTATCTAAGGATCACACAAACCTTTACATATTTCCATAGTTTCAGCATATTTTATGCAAATAGTTGTTAAAAATGAAAATTCTAATTTCAAATGAAGAAAATTCATGACTTGCATCTTGTGTTGCAGTTTAATCACTGTATACCCAGGAAAGTATTGACAGTTGTCCCGTGGAAGCTATTAAAGTTCCTGTCCAAGGTTAAATGAAATTGCAGTTTATCAGAGCAGCATTGAGAAAATAAGGGAATCTGTTCGTGGCTCTTGATTAATGCCAAGCATGATCAACACAAGGGGGTTCATTAAGCTATACATCATGCGGGTAATTTAACATGTCATTGTGCCTGCTGTCTGCTTTAACTCTCTGCATAACCCAGTGTTCTGAACTTGTATCAGCCCTGCACCTGAAGTTTTGTCTCCCAGATTTTGTCATGCTTGGGTTGGCTCAATATTTGCATTTACACCAGTCCCTTTTTTATGATCATTCTGCTTTTTAAAAGAACATTTACAATTTCCACAGCTGCAGTTTTCTGTCTTGACTAAATATACTTTTAATCTCATAGTGTTTATGTGAGAGATGCAAGGAATGTGTCCTTCATGGTCTAGATTTTCCCTGATTTTTTAAGTGTTTCTACCTTTTAGGCAGTTGGGCTTGAACAAGGCAGTTAAAATGAAAGAAATTAGGTCCTGATCTTGGGAGAGAACAGCCATTTCAGTTCCCAGTGAAGGACTGCATCTCTGTACAAGATCAAGCCTGATGACAGCCTTCCACATAACTGTTAGCTCTGAAGGATGGAGTAGATGGGGATCCTACAAAGAGCTAGCAGAAATCTCCTGATTACATGCCCTCATCCTCCTGGGGGATTTCAGCCACCCAGACAACTGCTATGAAGGCAGCATAGCACTGTGCAAGCAATCCAGGAAACTTCTAGACCATTGAGGGGAATTTCCTAGCACAAATGCCAACCAAATCATGCTTGACCAGCCTGATGACTTTCTGTTATGGAATGCCTGGTTACTGGAATGGGGGAAGAGTAGAGGATGCAATGTCGTTTGACATTAGTAAGGTTCTCATGCCATCTCCCACAGCCTTCTCATGTAAGAGACTGCTAAATGCATTGAAACTTGTCTGAACAGTTGGACCCAAAGGTATTTCTCAATGGCTTCATCAGCAACAAAAGTGATGGAACAGACTGTGCTCTTAGCAAACTAGGACAAGTAGTTAACATGCTAAACAGTAGAGACTCAGTCCAGAGCGGCCTAGAGAGACTTGAGGATTGAGACAACATAAAATCCATGAAGAATAGCAAGAAGTACAGAGTCTGGCACTTGTGGCAGAGTAACCTCATGTGTCAGTACAGGCAGGGAGAACCAGCTGGGCTGAAAAGTTCCTGAAGACCACAGTGGACACCAGGCTGAGTATGAGCCAACAGTGCACTCTCATTACAAATGAGACAAATCCTATACTGCGCCGTATTGCAAGGACTGAGGTCAGTAGATCAAGAGAATTTGTTATCCCCTTATGCTGGATACTGATGAGGCTGTACTGGGAATATTTGTAACCTTGGGTTCTCCAGTTCTGAAGGGACATGTAGAAACTGGAGAGGGGCCAGCAGAGAGTTATGAAGGTCAGGGACCTAGACCACTTGCCTTTCAAGAAGAGTCTGAGGAAGGTGGTCTTTTTTAATCTGGAAAAAGAGGAGGCAAAAGAGCAATATAATAGCATCCTACAACTACTTAGAGGAGATCTGTAGAAATGATGGAGCCAAGCTCAATTTTGGCAGGTGGTTGAAAAAAGATGCAATGGCCTAATACTTCCCGTAATCCAGGAGGAGACGGTTAGTGACCTGCTGTGCCAGCTGGACACCCACAAGGCTATGGGCCCGGATGGGATTCACCCCAGAGTAATGAAGGAACTGGCAAACAAACTTGCCAAACCACTCTCTATTATCTACCGGCAGTCCTGGTTAACTGGAGAAGTTCCAGCTGACTGGAAATTAGCAAATGTAACCCCCATCTACAAGAAGGGTCAGAAGGATGATCCAGGGAACTAGAGGCCTGTCAGCCTGACCTCGGTGCCAGGCAAGGTGATGGAACAGATCATCCTGAGTGCCATTACACGGCACATGCAGGACAATCGGGACATCGGGGCCAGCCAACATGGATTCATGAAAGGCAGGTCCTGCTTGACCAACCTGGTCTCCTTCTATGACCAAGTGACCTGCTTAGTAGATGAGGGCAGGGCTGTGGATGTAGTCTATCTAGACTTCAGTAAGGCATTTGACACTGTCTCCCACAGGGTCCTCCTAGACAAACTAGCTGCCCAGGGCTTGGATGGGTGGACTCTTAAATGGGTTAAAAACTGGCTGGATGACCGAGCCCAGAGAGTGGTGGTGAATGGGGCAAAGTCCAGCTGGCGGCTGGTCACTAGCGGTGTTCCCCAGGGCTCCGGTCTGGGGCCGGTGCTGTTCAATATCTTTATAGATGATCTAGATGTAGGGATTGAGTGCACCCTCAGCAAATTTGCAGATGCCACCAAGCTGGGTGGGAGTGTCAATCTGCTGGAGAGTAGGAAGGCCCTAAAGAGGGATCTGGACAGGTTAGATAGATGGGCCGAGACCAACGGTATGAGGTTCAACAAGAACAAGTGCCGGGTCTTACACTTCGGCCACAACAACCCCATGCAGCTCTACAGGCTGGGGGAAGAGTGGTTAGAAAGCGGCCCGGTGGAAAGAGACCTGGGGGTGCTGATCGACAGCCAGCTAAACATGAGCCAGCAGTGTGCCCAGGTGGCCAAGAAGGCCAATGGCATCCTGGCCTCTATTAGGAATAGTGTAGCCAGCCGGTCTAGGGAAGTGATCGTCCCTCTGTACTCGGCACTGGTGAGGCTGCATCTTGAGTACTGTGTCCAGTTCTGGGCCCTGCACTTCAAGAAAGATGTTGAGGTGTTGGAGCAAGTCCAGAGGAGGGCGACCAATCTGGTAAAGGGTCTGGAGGGTCTGACCTACGAGGAACGGCTGAGGGAGCTGGGGTTGTTTAGCCTGGAGAAGAGGAGGCTCCGAGGTGACCTTATTGCAGTCTACAACTACCTGAAGGGAGGTTGTAGTGAAGTGGGAGTTGGCCTCTTCTCCCGGGCAACTAGCGATAGGACAAGAGGACACAGCCTCAAGCTTCGCCAGGGGAGGTTCAGGTTAGACATTAGGAAGAATTTCTTTTCAGAAAGGGTTATTAGACATTGGAATGGGCTGCCCAGGGAGGTGGTGGAGTCACCATCTCTGGATGTGTTTAAGAAAAGACTGGACATGGCACTTAGTGCCATGGTCTAGTTGACAGGGTGGTGTCAGGGCAACGGTTGGACTCGATGATCCCAGAGGTCTCTTCCAACCTGGTTGATTCTGTGATTCTGTAATACCCCACTATACTATAACTGAAATTGTAGGAATGTCCAACTGTGCATCTGGATGCATGCCCAGGCTATGTCCAAGACCATGTTAGGATGGAAATGCCATAGCACGCACTGTCCTTCTCCCTCCATTTCTTCCCTATATTCATTCTTAGGCCCATCCTCCCTGATCTCTGTGGGAGAGAAATCTGGACGCATGGGTGGGAATGCAGCTACAGCATGTGGTTAATCAGCAGCCAGGATTGTGGGTCAAGTGATGGTATTCCGAAGTCTTTAAGGACTTAAGGTTTGGTACCCTTTGTTCTACTCTGAAGCCTCCAACAGTGATAGAACTGGTAAGGCACAGTAGTGGTGAGATTGTACATGCAATACCTCTCCAATAACGACCTTTAATATTCCCTTTCACTGGTAAAGCCATAGTAGTGCTACCAGTTTAAAGTACAGCATGGACCAGCTATGAGCATTTTTGAAATTTATCTTGATCCTGATGATTTTCAAAAAGATCTACCAGACACTTTCATTAGCTGATGATTTTCAGTGCCTATTTATTGGCTGTGTCATTGCTGGCATTAGCTCTGGGAATTTACACAAGGCAAAGGAGGCTGCATTTATTTTTCTAAGTGTAACAAAGCTGTCAAATAGAGGAATCATAGGAACAAGTGATTTACAGGAGGAGCATCTACAAATTCAAGTAGCATAATTCAGGTTATGCAATATGTTTTATTCGAGCAATTGGAATGATTTTCCATTCTTCTCCTATTCACTTGTTCTTATATAGTTCTTCTGGTATTAGCTGAGGTTGTTGTATGTAGGAAGGACTGACTGTGCCAGAACTTTCACAGCATTCTCATTTAATAAGAATTTTATCTATCTATCTTAGTTATATATTTCTTTTGCAGAAATCAGATTTGCTGCCTACACCTGAAAAAATTAGCTGTCTAATTTCTTTTAATATAGGGTCTGAGAATTAAATAAGATAGATGTTACAGTCTAAAGCCAGTTTGTAAAGGTGTACATTGGTTATAATAAGTAGCACAGAATGGTTGTTTAATATAATGGTAGTTATTGTAGCACTGCTTCTAACAAGCTGGCCTTTAGCTACAACTATCTTAACTCTTGCTGCAGTGTGAATACCTTTTATCTTGAAATCTACAATAGTTTTCAAGTATTCACAGTTCCATACTGCAATACTTTTTAAAAGGTACTGTATTGTCTTCTGCTACCATTAATTACCAAAGTTTTATTTACAAGACAATAATTAATTATACTTCTGGGATGCTCAAGAGTCTAACATAAATCAAAGCAGACTTGACACGAAGTCTCACATAATTAAGCAGGGCACTAGAGACCAATTGTTTATAGAATGATTTTGCTGGGGCTAATTGACACTAATTATTTAATCTGATTTTCTTCTTCCCAGTAATGCTTCTGCCAATTCACTGTTCTCAGCTGATAGCAGAAGCATATTTGACTTTTCAAGGTGTTCTTGCTGTATCAACACAAAGGATTTTCAGCTATTACCTTCACTAGACTTTTTTTTTTGTATCAATGCAGGAGAGAAGGATGGAAAACGATGATCATTAAGTTTTGGCAGTAATTTCCTAACTACATGGAGTATTGAAGTGTTGTGAAAGTTAAGCAAGGTAATGACTTAGTCGTTGACAAGAGTTAATTCTACAGTAGAAGCAGCCTTAGGAAAAGAAATACAAAACATATTTGCAGGACAACTGATATTTTAGCACACTTGGTACAGCTCTTCAGCTGCTACAAAATTTTAATAACAAATTTATTTCTAGGCAAGATCAATAACCTCTCCCTGATGCTTAACTGTCTCGTGTTTGGTAAGTATCAATATGTGGTGCAAGAAACTGTTCTTATATTCTTTAACTTCTTGCAAGGAACAGAATTCAAGGCCCAGAGACGTTAGTGAATCTCTTGTGCTGTTTTACTGGATCACCACTCACGTGCTGGAGCAGAGCATCAGCATGTCATACAGTTCTGCCATGTCCTGTACCCATATAGAAATAGTAGCAAAACACAGAGACAAACAAGTTAAATAGGATAATTCTAATGTACTATTACATTATTTCCAGATGTGCCATTTATTTTATAGACATAGTGTTACTTGGAAAGTTGTTTATATGTATTTTTAGCCTCCTTTCTTAAGGTAACGAGGCTAATGTGATACATCTACCAGAATACCCAGAGACTTCCTTCACCAAAGTCTTAACTCATTGATCAGTTTGAAATTGATATAACAGAGGAAGAGATGGCTCAATTATATGAATTTCCAGTGGAATTCATGAAAATAGGTGTTCATGTAGTGGAAAAAGACATGTATTTGAATCCCCACAGAGAAAATGGCTTTAGTGTAAGTTCATATTATTAAACAACAGGGAATCCATGTGGGATACAACCTAGAGTAGTTACACAATTGATGTTTCTTATATAGTATTGAAGTAATTATCATAGCAAAGTTTTTGGTCTGTGGTTTGCAAGCATTTGATTTCAAGCAGATGAGTGTGTTTCTTCTCCTTGGTGTTTAAAGTTAAACACTGGCGAGAATTTTTAGCATGTGCCTGTGTAATGCTCTAAGCCAGAGGGCTACCATGGTACATACACAGCCCTCTCAACCGCAGCACATCCAACTCATGAGTATATGTAAAACTGCCTTTCATCTGTCTCTGGAGCTACATATCCACCTTTTTTTTTTCCTATTAAAATATTTCAAAGTGTCTTTTTAAAATCATTGAATCATTTTCAAAATTCCAGGTATGATCCTGTCTTAACCCTGTGGCCTGCTCTGTTCCTACCTACCTTCTTAGATCAGGAACTAGCTTTGCATTCTAACACCAGTAATTCAGATATCCTGATTATGATTGCTACTGTTATTATTCTGACAACACAGAGAATATCTTCCCTCTATGGCTGCCGCTTTTTGCTGCTTCAAATTATTCTTCAGTTTCTACTTCTGACTACAGGAAGTGTTTCAACAAGTGACACCCGGTCAAAGTTTGCAAAACAACCAACCCAATACTTCACAGAGTGCATACAGCTTGACTAGGAATATTTGAACAGTGGTCACCTCTGGCAGTAACTGCAGAAATCGTGGCTTATCCAGGGCATCGATGCTAGAACTAGTATATTGCCTAACTATGTCCTGACTAGGTCATTACAAGTATCTATTACTAGTTATTTTTTATTAAATTACTTCATAACCAAAATCCTTATTTATCATCAGGGTTTTCCCATCTTGAGAGCTGTACATAAGCTCAATGTTACCTCTATGATTTTTAATTAAACTTTGTAAAAGGCTTAGGATGCTTGGATAAAACCTGCTGTAGTGTATAAAGCTGTGTACATGCAAATATGAGCAATAACAGTAAGTTGTTTAGTACCAATTATTAATAGTAAATTATACGTTAATAAGGAAGTTATGACAGCTGGCTATTTTCTTACATCTTATACTGAAATCTGTTAAAGTGCTTGTTAACAGAAGTCTCACGTGAATGATGTTCTGCGTGAGACAGAAATGCTGATAAGTGATCAAAACACAAAAAACAAGAGACCCTCCACTTCTCTGAGGTGAGAGCTAAATATCTGTGTGTCTGTATATCTCTATATACACATGCATAACTTTCGTGAATTCTTTTCTCGTACATAGTAAGCTACAAGAACGCAACAGAAATCATTATTTTCTATCTCCTTGTTTTTTTTATCTTGATGCTGGTTTTAAACTAACTTAAATCAATTTCAATTGAGTTTGCTTGTATGCACCTTGTAGGGGAGATTTAATCAGTCTGTTATAAATTTACTTTTAACAGGCAAGGTAAAAGATGGTTTAGTGTTGGAAATCTAATTATCTCTATATAAATGGATCTTGTATAGAGCCGCAATAGAACAGTATGGTTTTGAGGATATCTCAGAGCTGTGCTTCAAAATTGAGAGAAGGATATTGCATTTTAAATAATGACTTTCTAAATGGAGAAACTGAAACCGTGAGGAAAAAATATATGAAGATGTAAACTATAATATGAAAATATGAGTAAGTAAGCTTTTTAAGCTGAAGGTGAAGGAAGAGTTTAGGGCTAAAATGTGAAAAAACAGGTGTGTGAGAGAGAGTACCTAAATCTATAATTTGTTATTTCAGCTATGAGTATCATATATACTAAGGATTTTTTAGATGATTTCACAAAATAATCAGGCAAGATCATATTTAGGCATTTAAAATAAATGTCCTGACTTTTCAAAAGCACTGTACAATCATCAACCTAATCCTAAAACAAAGTTCTCTGTATTTGCTCAGATTTTCAGTATATTCCTGAATGGCAGTCAATGTTTGGCTTTCACCTCTAAACCCCTGACTGGCTGGGGTGTCAGGGTGGGGGTGGATCTCCCTTTCCCCAGGACATGCTGATGCAGCTGATGACAAGGAGCGCAGCTTCTGGGGACTGCAGTGTGTCCTGGGGGAGGCACGGCCCAGCCCCAGCTTGCTTTGTGTCTGAGCATAGGTGTGTACGTGCTTCTCACCTCCTTGCTAAGGCTGCTGAGGAAGGCGCCTTTACGGACAGGTTTTTCACAGAATCACAGAATCACAGAATGTTAGGGATTGGAAGGGACCTCGAAAGATCATCTAGTTCAATCCCCCTGCTGGAGCAGGATTGCCTAGACCATATCACACAGGAACACGTCCAGGCGGGTTTTGAATGTCTCCAGAGAAGGAGACTCCACAACCTCTCTGGGCAGCCTGTTCCAGTGTTCGGTCACCCTCACCGTAAAGAAGTTTTTCCTCATATTTAAGTGGAACCTCCTGTGTTCCAGCTTGCACCCATTGCCCCTTGTCCTGTCAAGGGATGTCACTGAGAAGAGCCTGGCTCCATCCTCATGACACTTGCCCTTTACATATTTATAAACATTAATGAGGTCACCCCTCAGTCTCCTCTTCTCCAAGCTAAAGAGACCCAGCTCCCTCAGCCTCTCCTCATAAGGGAGATGTTCCACTCCCTTAATCATCTTCGTGGCTCTGCGCTGGACTCTCTCTAGCAGTTCCCTGTCCTTCTTGAACTGAGGGGCCCAGAACTGGACACAATATTCCAGATGCGGCCTCACCAGGGCAGAGTAGAGGGGGAGGAGAACCTCTCTCGACCTGCTAACCACACCCCTTCTAATACACCCCAGGATGCCATTGGCCTTCTTGGCCACAAGGGCACACTGCTGGCTCATGGTCATCCTGCTGTCCACTAGGACCCCCAGGTCCCTTTCCCCTACGCTGCTCTCCAACAGGTCTGGCCCCAACTTGTACTGGTACATGGGGTTGTTCTTGCCCAGGTGCAGGACTCTACACTTACCCTTGTTATATTTCATTAAATTTCTCCCCGCCCAACTCTCCAGCCTGTCCAGGTCCCTCTGAATGGCTGCGCAGCCTTCCGGTGTGTCAGCCACTCCTCCCAGTTTTGTGTCATCAGCGAACTTGCTGACAGTGCACTCTATTCCCTCATCCAAGTCATTAATGAATATATTGAATAGAACTGGTCCCAGTACCGACCCTTGAGGGACTCCGCTAGACACAGGCCTCCAGCTGGACTCTGTCCCATTGACCACCACTCTCTGGCTTCTTTCCTTCAGCCAGTTCACAATCCACCTCACTACCCGATCATCCAGACCACACTTCCTCAGTTTGGCTGCGAGGATGCTGTGGGAGACTGTGTCAAACGCTTTACTGAAATCGAGATAGACCACATCCACAGCTTTACCATCATCTATCCACCTGGTTATGTCCTCATAAAAGGCTATCAAGTTGGTTAAGCATGACTTCCTCTTGGTGAAGCCATGCTGAGTGCCCCTAATGATCCCCCTCTCCTTGATGTGCCTAGAGACAGCATCAAGAACAAGTTGTTCCATCACCTTTCCGGGGATGGAGGTGAGGCTGACCGGTCTATAGTTACCCGGGTCCTCCTTCTTGCCCTTTTTGAAGACTGGAGTGACATTCGCTTTCCTCCAGTCCTCAGGCACCTCTCCCGTTGCCCACGACTTAGCAAAGATGATGGAGAGTGGCCTAGCAATGACTTCTGCCAGCTCCCTCAGCACCCGCGGGTGCATCCCATCAGGGCCCATGGATTTATGGACGTCCAGATTGCTTAATTGGTCCCTGACCCAGCCCTCATCTACCAAGACAGATTCCTCCTCTATCCTGACTTCTTCTGGGGCCTCAGGGGTCCGGGGCTCCTCAGGACAGCCTCCAGCAGTATAGACAGAGGCAAAGAAGGCATTCAGTAACTCCGCCTTCTTTTTATCCTCTGTCTCCAGGGCCCCCACCTCATTCATCAGTGGGCCTACATTGCCTCTAGTGTTGGCTTTACCTGCAATGTATTTGAAGAAGCCCTTTCTGTTGTCCTTGACCTCTCTTGCAAGGTTTAATTCCAAGGAGGCCTTAGCTTTCCTAGTTGCCTCCCTACATCCTCTGACAACAGACTTATATTCCTCCCAAGTGGCCAGCCCCTCCTTCCATGATCTGTACACCCTCTTCTTCCACTTGAGTTTGCCCAGCAGTTCTCTGTTTAACCATGCAGGTCTCCTGGCACCCTTCCTTGACTTCCTACCTGCTGGGATGCTCTGATCTTGAGCTCAGAAGAAGCAGTCCTTGAATGCTAACCAACTATCTTGAGCCCCCTTACCTTCTAGTACCCTGTCCCATGGGATTTCCCCTAGCAATTGCTTGAAAAGGCCAAAGTTGGCCGTACTGAAGTCCAGGGCTGTGATTCTGCTAGCTATTCTGTTCCTGCCACATGAGATCCTGAACTCTACCATCTCATGGTCACTACAACCAAGGCTGCCCTCAACCTTCACTGCTTCAACCAGACCCTCCTTGTTAGTGAGGATAAGATCCAGCAGCGCTCCTCTCCTAGTTGGCTCATCCACCATTTGCATCAGAAAGTTATCATCAATGCACTGGAGGAACCTCCTGGACTGGGGATGGCTGGCTGAGTAGGCCTCCCAGCAAATATCAGGGTAGTTGAAATCCCCCATGACAACCAGGCCCTGTAATTGCGAGACTGCTCTCAGCTGCCTGTAGAAGGCCTCATCACCCTCCTCATCCTGATCCAGTGGCCTGTAATAGACACCCACAACAGTATCACCCCTGCCAGCCTGCCCCTTAATTCGCACCCACAAACTCTCAACTCGCTCCTGATCCCCCCCTGGACAGAACTCAATACATTCTAGCTGCTCACTCACATAAAGAGCAACTCCACCAACTCTCCTTAGTGGCCTGTCTTTCCTGAACAAGACATAGCCATCCATGACCACATTCCAGTCATGCGAGGCATCCCACCAAGTCTCTGTAATTGCCACTAGATCATAGCCCCCCGACCGAACACGGATTTCCAGCTCCTCCTGTTTATTCCCCATGCTGCGTGCATTGGTGTACAGGCATTTCAGGGAGCGAGCTGAGCACACCGATTTCACCCCAGGGGCATGGGAGGCCTCCTGGTCTACCTCAACACTAGAGCATTGCCCCAGTGGTGCAAGCCCAGCTACTACCCCATCCCCCTTCGAATCTAGTTTAAAGATCTCCGAATGAGCCCTGCTAATTCCTGTCCCACAACCCTTTTGCCCCTACGACATAAACCTTTCCCATGTATTACCGTCACGCCTGGTGTCTTATAAAACCAGCCATTATCAAAGAACCCAAAGCCCTGCCTGTAGCACCAGTCTCGTAGCCAGACTGTTTTATTGGGGTAGGTCCCCCAAGCGCTAAAACTCAGTGGGAAGAGAGAGAACATTTGATGTGAACATTATATAAATGGTTATAACCATACAGTCAATGTATTGCATCTAGAGCACAAGGAATTAATTTTGTTTCTAACCGCTGGAATTGAATAAATAGACCTTGCTCAGTCTAACTCTTGTATAGGCTTAAAATACAGGATCACCCAGTAGCAAAGTTCTGTGTGTTGGGAAGAAGGGTCCAACAATGTGATTTGGACTTTGTTTAAAGCTGTTGTGGCATGTGCAACTGTCAGAGCTGCAATCTGGCAGTCCTGCTAAGTTTCTCCTAGGAGTAACCTGGCAAATCAGATACACGAAAGGCAACTCGTAGGCTTAGAGGTAGCACAGGGATAAAATGCATCAGCGGCTGTTGGGTGTTTAACAGCACAATGGAAACGCTAGGCTTAAAGCCTTTATTGGATTGTTCCTGTAACTGCAAGATCAAGTTCAGAGGTTTTCAACTTACGTGAGAAGTTTCCCAGGCCAGAAACTCGTCTGCTTTAAACAAAACTGTAGGTACCTCTCATTGATCATAATAGGCCTCACTGCATTGTCTTTGATAAATAACTATGTGAACTTTTATGGTCACTTGTCCTCTCATCATCTTGGGAATTATGCCTCACTATGTTAACCCGCAATTTTTTTCTTTAAAGCAGTGATTTTGTCACAGGACGCACAGAGGCACAAACATCTGCTGCTTAAAGGAGATTGGAACCTTGCTGTGTTTATTGCTGTTTGAAAAGAACGCACACCATTCCCATCTTCACAAGAAGTTCAATATATCCACAAAATAAAAATCATATCACCACAAATACCAGCCTTAGTTACAAGTGACTCACAGACTCCAATATCTGAATTGATTGAGAACTTTTGGTCAGCTATTTTATACTTCCTACAGCCATAGAGTTTGTTCTGCTCAAAGATACCATCTCTGGTAGATATATAACAAAACACACTTTGTGAGGAGTTTTTCAGTACAATCAAATTTGTGATGAAGGAGCTGTCAGACCTTTGCTCATGCTACTGTCAATAGGAATTTGTATCCTGTGTAGATTTTTTAGAGAACTGCTATATGCTACTGTGCCACAACTCTACCTCAGGACCAAGGATATAAGAGAATAATTTATTTTTCCTCCCTTACATTGAGCCTGGTAATCAATGGGAAGCAAAACAGAATCAATTTTAATTGATCCGTTAGGTTTTTAAATAATTGGCATTCACTCCATTCTCCCAACAAAATAACAACTGGTGTTTGGGGTTTGCCATTTCCAGCTCTTTTTTCCAAGTGCGTGTCACAGCTGCTGTGATGCAGGAGGTGCCCACAGGGTACGCAGCACAGCTCCCCACACATCCCAGTGCTACCAATGAAACTCAGACAGGTAGGAAGGGTACAACGCAGTACCAGGGCATGTTTTAGGAGTGTTCTGCTCAGCGCAGAGCAGTGGTCAGACTCACCCTCAGACGCTGTAGGTTTTGTTCCTTTGATTTGCTCCTTCTAGTTCTAGCACTGTAAGGAAGCTAGCCTAGCTGCAGCACCAGGCCTGATATGAATGCAGGGGTCTAAAATACTGACAATGACACCGTAGTTTATCTCACATGATCTACATTTTTATAGAATCCTTCAGAGCATGCCAAAGGACTAACAGCACCAGCGAGAGCAACAAGATCGTGACTGTAGAATGTACTTTATTGGTGGAAAAATATAGACCAAGTAATGCTGGATGTATGCCCACATATTCTGCAAGGAGCAGAGGAGACATTGATGACCTTTTGCACTCCATAAACCTCTCCTCAGGCTCCGGGGGGTGGATTTGAACATGGATGCAGCTGTCCCATTCCTGGGTCCTGTGTGCCTATAATCATGATTGAGATGTTCATTCAGCATTGAATCAGGTAGATTTGCTGGTACATTTTTTTAAATAACATCTCATGTTAGGTGATCTCTACTCCAACAGCTAATCAGGATGAATCTTGGTCTTCTGAGACTGGATTATGAACTCTGGCTGTCAGTGCTGCGTGCTTTCTGTAGATATGTCTGTGTAGTTGCCCCTAGGTTTATGGGACAGCCAGCTAGGACTTCTAAAATGCTCTGCATAAGATCTTTCTAGGATCTAGTCCTTCATCTCTCTCTCTTTTGATTTCCCAACTCTGAAATAGTTAGGAAACTTTTGCTATACAGAAGTGCTATGATATAAAAACATTACAGGTTGTGAGGTGCTCAAGTTTATCTGTGTCTCCGATCTATTGCTGGCAGCTTCCCGTCCTGGGGACTCACCACACACTTACCTCTTGGAGAGGAAAAAGAAGAGTACCCACAGAGAACATGAAGTCTGCCACTGTACACAGTGCTGCTGTAAAGCTCAAATGCTTGCTGCCTGCCTATTTGCCCAAAAGTATGAAAAAACATATACCTCGGACATTTAATATTGGTAAGAAAGCATTCTGGATCCTGCATTGTGAAAAGTGGTTCTTAATTGACTTTCTGATATTGTGCCTGAATTTATGTTGTTTGGCACTTACTGTACATGCCATTTTTTTATTGTGTAAATATGACAGAAGCATATTGATCACCTGTCCTAAGTGCTTAATCAAACTCTATTATCCTGCTAACCATAAACTAGCTAAAGAAAGTTACTGCCTTGAAATGTTACTAACTACGGATCAGACTGGAATAAAGAAAGTAATCATTCATGCTTTTTTTCCTTGGGTGCTATAGAAGCCTTCACTTCCTGGAACAAAAATGTTTTCGTACTTCTCTGTTAAGTTTCATTGTAGTTTTGTTTACTTTTATGTAAAGTATACTGATTTATTAGAAAGCTCACTCCACAGTAAACTAATAATTGGATGCTGTTGAAAGAATGAGTTTCATTGATCTAGTCAATGACCACAGACATTACTGAAGTAAACCTCTTAACAGTGCTGGGGCGTATTTTGGCCACAATCAATTTTTGTGAATCTTCCCTTGTAGTTTTTTATTTTATTTGGCACTGTCTGCATTGATCTAAACCCAGAGCAGATTTAATGTGTAAAATTTATCTTGACAGAAAGTTTTGTTAATTTTCAGTCAAGACAAACTTCTTTATTATAGATTAAAAATTTGCCATGACAATCTGTGCAAGTAACCTGTGGGTACCTGTTGCATCAGTTTGCCTGTGCCATAGACAAAAAAAGGATCATATTCAGAGAGCTGGGCTTGAAATAAATGAGGCATTCACTTGTTGATGTTGAACAAAATGTTTTGTAATATCTTGTGTGAGGAAGATGCCAAATATAGAGACTCCTCTTCTTGCTGCTGTTGTTTTAACAGCATGGGAGAGTTTAAAGTGAGTTAATTACGTACACATTAGTAAAGCTAGTTAATGCCACAATTTTACTGAAGAATTTACCTTCAAACCTGTGACTAATCTCACTACAGTTAAAAGCCAGAGTCCTACAACTCTGCTTTTGTTAAACAGCACGAGTTTCAAGCTAAGTACATTCTTTAGGTGATTTCAGGAACAGAGCCCGATCCTTCCCTCCCCTGCCAGCCCCTATATGGCTCAACACAAATGCAGCCATTTTAGCATTAAACTCCATTGACTCACTGACAGGACAAACCAAAAGGTGAGAGGTGACCCATAGAAAGATAGGAACGCCAGAAAAGCCTTTCTTACCTTTTCAGAGACGTTTGTGGGCTAATGTTTTAAGGTGGATCATCAGAATGTTTTAACTGTGGTTAATGCTTAGAAATCTGAGCAGAGAATTGTGGTTTAATTTTAATCTAAAAGACCATTAATACTAATGTTTTTAAAAGAAGGCAAGTCTGTATGCTTCAGATGAGATGCTTAAGTTAACAACACCTCCAGGGAAGTTTGCCCTCAGTGTGGAAGCATCTGATTTGCAGGTGAGCTCTGAGGATTTTATATATATAATATTTGAAATATTGCTGCTGCTGAACTAGATATGCTTTCCGAGTTCCTCGATTTTATTTGTGTTTCATTATATAGTAAGTGAATTAATAAGAATTAATAAGTGGTGAAAAAGCCTTAGTTATATTCTGATAGAGATTGGGTTCCAATTTGTTAATCAAACGCACACTATCTGTTTTGCGGTTGTTTCACTTTTGTTGGTAGCTGCTTCTCATTTCATCATTCTTGGCTTGTGTAAAAGCATGTTTGTTTACAAGTAACTGCATTTGTATGAAATTTATTCCTAGAAAAAGTTCAATTGTCTTTAGGAATTATAAAAATTTGTTTTTATGAAATGCAAATTCAGAAATATCTTTGATTAGGCAGTCAGTGCTGGATCTTTCTATTTTTAATATATCAGAGAGAAGAAATATGTGCAGGGTAGAAGTTTCAGAATTTAGTTAAATGCACAAATGTCTAAAGACAATTATTCAGCAACATGAAAAGTTTTAATTATATTTCCTGAGTAGTGTGAATTACAACTATTTCTGGAGAGAATTGCTACCATCTTGTTCTCGCTCATTTGTGGTCTGACTCTGAAGGTAAATGTCAGGCTGGCATGGCTGTTTGTTTTGTTTTCAAAACCAAACCAAATTGTTTAAAGAACCTAAAGCCCTTTAAACAGAGGCCTGAAAATTGCAGTGCAAGTGGGAATGACTTTGGCTGATGCTGAAAATCTTTATGAGAAGGTGCATTACATGGCTGGGAGATTTCAGAAGGGGAAATCCAGCCCTCCCTGCAGAACAACAGTGCTTTGCATCACCAGGATCACTCAGAACCTCTTTGGGCCCTTTATGGGACTCATCTGTCTGAGATGGAGCAGTTAGAGCTGCTGAGCTGCTCACCCGGAATCCCTAATCCTGTCTACACTGCCACAAAAGGAGACCTATTTGCTTCTCTATGCTTGACAATGGTGAAAGCAAAGTTCTGAGAAAACCTAAAATATTTATATGGTTTTAAGTTCTTTTTCTGTGTAAAGGACAACTGAAAGTGAGCAGAAGAAAGTAGTGCTCTAACTTTCTTATATTCCAAAAGTAGAATTAATAGAAAGGTCATTGAATGGTTGTTCTAGGTAACTATAGAAAGGAGATAATCAAAGAAGGTACAAGTACCCATTCAGTGGAGGTGGACTTTGCAAGAGATTTGATAGTGGAGAAGTTAATTTCCCTGGTGACCTAAGTGAGATAGCATAGTTTTATTTTTTTCAGAAAATTAAGGGTAAATTATCTGGTTCAATAACTCTCACTAACTACATTTAGATAAGCATTTTGTGTGTTTATTAAGTTGTTTATTTGTTATAATAATACTAGGGATCTAATAAAGATAAGAATTTAGATGGAAGTCAACAAACTTCCCATTATGCAGCTGGCTCATTTCAAGCAGTGAGAATAAATTAAACGATAAAGTGCACTCTCTTGTTTGATTAAGAGACCAAAATTAGTCATTGTGATAGAGAAATATTTCAAATTGTAAGAAGAAGCTCTCGTTCTCTGTGCAAAGAGATAGATGTACATATGCAGTGAATGGTCTAGCATTTCTTTGCACTATTGCATTATCTTTAAAGAAAGAGAGGACTGGAAAGGGCACATGTTTCATAAGCAAAGCTGTAAATGGCATGTAAGGAAAGAAGCACAGTCCACTTTTGGGAAAGGATATTAGGATAGCTGCAGTGTTACACAGGGTAACAATTTATCTTACTGCAGCAAGATATCTGGAATTTCACACAGTAGAAATGGGAGAATTTTCCACTCTGCTTTTGAATTCTGTATAGAATAAATATCTGTTCATTACCCTGTATCTGTATGCACACACAGTGAACTCTGAAGCCTGACTGTCAGAGAGGAAGAGATTAGTCTGTGTCTGTTAAACAGTGAAGACCTCGAAGTGCTTTTATGTTCTTGTATCTTAAAAGCTCAATCTGCCCTTGTAAATGCAATCTGCATTGTGGTATATCATCAAAAGAAAAGCTCCTGAGTTTGTGCATGCATGTGTAGTAATTGATTTTTTCCAAGGTACTTGCCTGGGTGTAGTATTGCATATTTTGAGGGTAAGATCAAATCATAAAAGAGTGTTGAGGAATAAGCCACTGCAAATATGGTAGTGATAACAGGAGGACAAGTGACAACCAGATTTTGAATGTAGAGATTTTAAATCAGTGCCTTTCCTGGCAAATCAAGCTAAACTTCAGTGATAGAAAGATCTGGGAAAACAATTGTGCCAGAAAACAAAAAGGCCTAGGTATTGGCCTTCCTCTTAAAACAAACCGTGTGATAGCTATCAAGAGTGAAACCCTGGCCCTGCCAGAGAGTGGGCTTCTTAGGGTCTTGCCAGGGTTCGATTGCCTACTGCCTCTCTGGCAGGATTACTCACCGTGAGCCACCCACTCACCCATAATTGCCAACAGTGAAAATATTACATTAAGATTTGACAGTTTAGGAAAATGCAAACATTTGGACTGAGCAGATGACGTATCAGAGAAGGGGGAGGGAGCTGGGTTTCTTCAGCCTGGAGAAGAGATGGCTAAGGAGAGATCCATTTTCTGTCTTCATCTCCTATGGTTGGTTATAGAATAGATGAAGCCAGACTCTTCTTGGAGGTGCAGAGCAGAACAAGAGGCAGTGGACCCAAGATGAAACAAGGGAAATTCCTCTGAAGAATAGGGATTCTTCATGAGGAGATTGATTTAGCACTGGAACAGGTTGCCCAGAAAGGCTGTGCAATCTCCATCCTTGGAGATATAAACCATCATTTAAAAAAAAAGAGAAAGAAAAAGAAAAAGAAAGAAAGAAAGAAAGAAAGTACAAGAACGACAGAAAAAGGAAGAAAGAAAGGACAAGGAAAAGGAAAAGGACAAGGAACAGGAAAAGGAAAAGGAAAAGGAAAGGAAAAGGAAAAGGAAAAAGAAAAGAAAAAGAAAAAGAAAAAGAAAAAGAAAAAGAAAAAGAAAAAGAAAAAGAAAAAGAGGAAAAAGAAAAGAAAAAAAAAGAAAAGAAAAAGAAAAAGAAAAAGAAAAAGAAAAAGAAAAAGAAAAAGAAAAAGAAAAAGAAAAAGAAAAAGAAAAAGAAGCAAGTGTAGAGCTCTTTGCATAGCCAGTCAAATGCTCCCAAAAAAGGGCATACATTCATAACTACACTATACGCTTTTTGGGGCAGGAATTAACTTTTCAGTTGGGTTTGGAGAGCATCAGTAGCAGTGGGATTCTCATCCTTGGGTAGGGCTCTTCTGAGCTATATCAATACAAATACTGGAAAAGAACGTGTGCTCCATAGGATGAAAAAATTAAAGAGTATAAATTTTGGCAAATATCTAAGCCATAGGATATCTGATAACAAGAATAGAGATTCCACCCAAGTCGTGCCCTTAGATGGGGAGGGAGGTAGACTGATAAATCAAAAGATATTGCTTTTTCAGGGACTTGGCCAATCATGTGATGAGTCTGTGACTGTTGGGAATGGAGAACAAATGTGCTGACTGGACTGTGACAGGCAGTTTGGATGTCTTGTGATGTGATTTGACATCTTCTTTGTGATTTTGATAGTGTAGATGGCTTTGATCAAAGCATATGGACCTCCCATGCATCTTTAAAGGCAGCGTGGCTTGTCCCAACTAAAATTTGGTCGCTCTTGGAGTAAGAGAATGCTTACTACGGAAACAAAAGTACAGCCAAGTATTATCCATCTCACTACCAAAACAGTATCCTTGCCTGAGGAGAAGTGACAGATGGCTTACCATGCGTAACCGTGTAATTCACAACCTGCTTTATGTGGACCTCCTGGCTGTTGCTTTCTTCTCTCCCTCATTTCCATTTCCATTCCCAATCCCACTATCCCTTGGGCCTTTGCCATCACCCTCCCACTCTCTCCCCATTCCTATATTGTTGCCTCTCTCCCACAGCACCGCCACTGATCCCTTCCTGCGCTTTTCTTGGAGGCACAAGCTGAACCACAGGTCCAGGGGGATGTCTGCCAGCACGAGGTGGTGGGGAGAGCCACACAAGGTACTGCAGTGCTGCTCCTGTTCATCCACATATCATTACGTATCTCAGCTGCTGGGAAGTACTCTTATAGCCTGTTATGGTTTGATGTGTGGATTTTTTTCACCCCAAAACATTATTTTGTTTAAACGAGGAGGGAGAGACAATGTATAAAATGTTTGTTTCATTTACATAGGACACTCCAGGGTAAGTTTCACTCGGCTCCTTAGCTGTGATTTATTTTGATTGTTGCAATGGAAAGCTTACCCAGCTGTATGTGTGCTGTCAGAGTGTCTGTGTACATTTCAGAGGAGGGAATCAGGTTGGGATAAATACAGAATCCTCCTGAACCTATATCCAAATATGAAACTTTTTAAGTTCAGTAAAACTTGATGAATTCTTCCAGCATTTAGTTGCAGTGGAGGTCAGAAGTACTGAAGGTGAAGCACCAGCGAAATGAATCATGCGTCGTTCCTGGAGTGACAGGAAGAAGGAAGTGTGATCTCTCCATCTCTTCTGAACCTTCCCATCTAAGGGAGAGACCACAGAGGTCACATAAAGTTCAAACACAGATGTGTCCAAACTGAATTTTTTGAGATCCAGTCACACCCAAATGTACGCAATTCCCCCTCTGAGTGCTTTTCACCCGCTTTCCTAAGTTACTTCAGTGACTGTTGCTCACTGTGATTGTTGCCTGGGGTTTCTTACGAGTGGCCTGGGTAGGTTGGTGTGCATGTTTCTGGACAGGAGTGTCAGCACACTTGAATGGATCCTGGCACCAGCTTGGAAATTTTACCACTCGGTTCAGTGGAAAATGTGAAATTCGGAGGGAGCTGTGGCCCGCTGCCATTTGCAGGCTGTAATGACAAGGGGTGTTGAGAAAGGACATGTGTCACGTTCAGAGGCTCAGACTGTAAAATAGGTTTGGGAGAAAGTGCAGCTTCACTTTTACTTTCTGCTCCCATTGTGGCACACACTGGGCAGAAACCTTTGGTCTTTTGAAAGCCTCCTGATTGCCTTTCTCCTTAAATAGCCCTGCATGGCAATATAAACCGAGTGGCTCTATTACACAGGCTGGGAGATTTGTGCAAGTTTCCCTTAAGCTGTGAAAAGTTTTAATTTTATGAACTTAAGGAATGCTGTAGTTGAAGACTTTAAAGTTGCAGGTCACTCTTAAGATTAGGTATTGAGAATTAAAATGAAAACTAAGTTTTGATCTAAAACTCTGCACTAGTTTTTTTTTGCTTTGAATAAAAGCAGATGTTGCCCAACATGTAGCAAGCTTTTTAAGTACCTTCCAGTCAAATATTCTACCAGTAATTACCTAGAAACATAAACAGATATGCAAATGGAAAATGTTGGTAATGATTTAAAGGCAAATACAGTTACAATACAAATAGGGAGGGTGAGAGGAGAAAATCTGTCATGGTTTATATTGCTCTAGTTGCCAGATTGTTACATCCTTTTGATTTTTAGACAAGGTCTGCAGATCAGGGGGAACTGCTCAAAATGGGTGAAGTTTCTTAACAATTTAAATCAGGACAAAACCCAGTCTTAATAAACTGAAGCCAATCTGAAAAAAAACCCCGACAACAACACTGACATGAGTAAGTAGTTTTAATTTCAGCTATTTTTAACTTTTCTTCTCAAGGAAGAACTTGATTTTAGTTAATGATTAATTTTAAATCTTTTGCTATATAGAGAAAATAGCCTTTATAGTATTTGTGGGTTTTGAGGGGGTTGGCTGGTTTGTTTGCTTGGCTAATCATGAGGATGAATTACTTACAGATTCAGGGACCATCCTTGGGTGAATGTCTAGGCTAACTTTGCAGAGGAGATATATTTGGTGTGAAAAAATTTCTCTCAGCTTTTCTGTGTGAGGTGACCTACTGATTCAGCTGGGCTATTCAAAAGAGGAAGACATACTTACTGAGGAGTAAGACTTGCTAAATTGGCAGAAATTACTTCTTTATATTGTATATGTAAAGGGAGGAAGAGAAGGAGAGAGTAATGAAGTACAGCGGGGCTTGTAGAAAAGAAGAAATGTATTATGGAGCTAAGTGAGACTAAGCATGATGGGGAAGGTCAGCCTTTGGCTTGAAGCAAGGGGCAAGCATTAAAAGGAAAGGCT
Source organism: Nyctibius grandis (assembly GCF_013368605.1). Taxonomy (NCBI): domain Eukaryota; kingdom Metazoa; phylum Chordata; class Aves; order Nyctibiiformes; family Nyctibiidae; genus Nyctibius; species Nyctibius grandis. The sequence goes on along the minus strand of NC_090664.1, from coordinate 23,476,912 downwards.
ACTGAAGAGTAAGATGAGAAGGAGCATTTGAAAGCAAAGAATTAGAGACTATGGAGTGCTGGTGCAGTAGAAGGCATCACTTTCTGAATGCTTTTTTCTGGGAAAGCACAGTTTTGTTTTTAGGAAGATCATGGTTTATGATCAGTCAGTGGCAACACAAGATACACTAATGCAGAATGCAGTGGAAAAAAACATATTGCATCCAGAGTGTATAATTTGTTCCCGTTGAAATTTGATTCAAGGGATACTTCTTATTCTGACAGCTAGGTGTCATGAAGTAGGGTCCGGCTATCAAGGGTTTGGGGTTTCCAGGGACAAGGAGGAGCTGATACCATGAGTAAAATTTCAGGAACAATTTGTGGAAGATTTCTTCTTGATTAAAAAACCCCAGAGCTGTGTGTCAGCTATTTTGAAAAAGGCTGTATCTCAGGTTACATGTTTGCAGCAGGATTAGCAAATTGGGGATTAGCAGCACTCAGTGCCTCTGTGGAGACAGAGATCTATACCAGGGCTTGCGGTGTCTGACTATGTAAAATCACTAGCCACTGTTTGGTAAAGATAAAATGTGACTGGTGGTGTTTTTCTGAGGCTAAATAATGTTTTATTTTCAACTGTATTTTCAGTACATGGCCCTAATACTTATCATACCTAACACTGCTCTAATACTGTGTTTCCTGTGGCATTCTTCTCTGCAACTTGGTCAGAGCGAACTGGCAAGAACTTTTAGTGTATGTAAATGAAGGGACCAAATGTGTCTTTTTTTGGTAAATGTTTTATCACAGGTAGGTTACTTATAAAGTAATTTTTATCTGTTCACTTAGTTGTGAACTACAAACTATCTTCATATTTGCTGTCAGTTTTTGAACTGAAATAGTTCTAAGGCATTAGATACTCTATCAGATAGCAATACTTTTTTAACAAAAAAGACCTCTCCAGAGCCAAATTTTGGAAGAGTATCAGTGCAGATTAAACACTAGAAATATATTTAAATAGTAGTTAAGGTAAGAATTTCAGCTGTTCTTCTTAATAACTCTTTAGTGGGTGAATTCTTACACAGTTTATTGAAAGTGATTCCATACCAGGAACTGTTTACTGAAATATATGACAAAAATAATCCTCCTCTTTGAACAGCAGGAAGGATTCATCTCCAGAAATGTTTGCCAGGACTGTACATGTGTTGAAATTTGTCACAGGAGAGATCAATAAGTAGGCACTGCTTGAAAAGTAAATCACCTGGGGAGAGACAGAGAATTGTCATTGTAGTGGAAGTGTCTCAGTAGAAAGAGGTATCTGTCCCTGTTCATTAGAAAGGAAAATGAAGAGGGATAGAGGGAATGAGGAGGGTGGATTGACTAATATAAAGAATAACTGTGGGGGGCTAACTCTTCCTGTTTGTGCTGTCAGAACTCGTGCTTTGAGTTAATTGATGTCTTTGGGGACCCCAGAAGGAGGTAACAAATTGTCTCCTCATTGTACCAAATTCACTGACTCAACAGAGTGATCTGTTCAAATGCAGAGGGAAAACATTAAATGGAGCTAAAAATATATCTGCATTCATATCAAATGAACTGCATTAGAATTTGAGGAAATGTTGAGAGCAGTGAAATGGTAAAAATTGCTCATATTATTCCAAGGAGTTATGTAGGAATACAGCAGAGAAAAACAGAATAAACCCAGCCAATAAACAAACAGTGAGACCCCCTACTAAAAGCCTGTTTAAAAACAACAGGGCTTGTTCTATTAATTTAGGTGGGTTTGGGATGGCGATCCAAATTGGTAGGAGGGGGAAGACCTCTTACATTTCATGAATGAAGTTCTTCTGTTCTGGACAGTAAACCTGTAGCAAATACATATAACAAGTCTTCTGAAAATGCAGCAGATCCAATAAACTCACCAAGTTTTCTCTTTATCTTGTTGTTGCTGTATTTTGTTGACACTAGGGAAAGCAGATCAGAAACAAGACTGAGCAGCAAGTACAGGTGGAAAGGAATGGAAATCATGTCTGTGAAATCTAGTGAAATTTAACTTATTGGAAGTAACATCAATTTTATCTATTTTTTCAAATAATTTGATTTTTAAAATGGTAGATATTCATAGCGTCTCTGGAGTTTGTGTGTGTGAAACTGCACATGCAATAAAGTACTTTATGGCTGCTGGGCAGTAAAATTCCACTAGTCCTACGCAAATGCAGTGTTTGGTGAAATACAGCCTGTGGAGAGCAGGAAATCCCAAAGACACATGCAACTTTACAGTCGTAGACTGTGTTTTGTAGCTGGCCTAACAGGCTAATAAATGGAACTAATTCTCAGGTTCTCCAGACATTGTCGAAAAGGTGATTTTGATTTCTGAAACTGGAACAACATCACAGAAAGAATACTGTTCTTCATCAGTAACTTTCTTAACCATGACTCTGCCCTTGTTTTTCCTACACTCTTTTGGCTCTCCAGTATGCCTTTTCCAGCTTCTTCAACACGTGAGGCAAGGCTCTGATTGACGACAGCTTCCTTCACTACAGAGCCCCTGGAGAAGGTTCACCCTGTGAGTTACATTCATACTCTGCATGATGAGAAAAGAGGCGTTTACTGTGATGTAATTGTACTTAAATACCTCCAAGAAGTTTATGGAAAATAATGCCACAAGATGATTTACTATGACTGAAGCCAGTGGTCCAGGAGGTCTCTTGTAGTACCTGCAGTCTTTAAGCCTAGATCATAATTCAGGCACACTATGCTGTCTGTTCTAGCACCTGCTAAGTTTTGTGTTTGGTTTTTTACAATCTTGTTATGGGAAGCATATCAAAAGCAAACAGTGCTTCTGCTTGTGGCTGTAATAAGAATTCCACGTGGACATTCATTTTTGAATGCTATTTTGTTGAGCACTTAATGAACAGGTAGCTATGCTCTGGCTTAATGCTTTTGTCTTTAGTTAAGGATTTCTAATAGAAGTAGAAGTCCTTCTTTCATTTTATATTTGACAACCCGAAGCCTTTCAGAGAATCAGACACAAAAGTGTTGTCTGGAAAATGGAGGGCAAATTTGGCATCTTATTTTTTTTCCTCATACACATCCAAAGTAGAAGCAGCAGTTACCCTGTGTGGTTAGTGTGTTACTGACAGCCTGAGAATAAAGCTTTTGCATGAGTTCACCTTGCAAAAGTCATTACAAGAGAGAGTGTGTGTGTATAGACTGGTGGACACAAGGACTTTATCTGAGCACTGCTGATGACTCCGCTGATAAACTGATATTGCATTTCTTGCTACTGCTTTCTCTGAAGAGCCATAATAGATCTGTACAATCCTAGGGAATAAAAACATCAGATAAACTGTTCTTAGTATCCATCTCAGATCTGTCCCTAATTGACCAAATACATTTCAGTATTAGTTTAATTAGATGTTTGTCTGATAAAGAATCAAATATCCATTCAAAGCATCAAGTGGTTAAAATAGATCTAGAGGTTGGCAACCTGCAAATGTTCCCATTCACAGAAGGTGATGTGGGATGTTGTCTGGTTTACTTTTGCCTTTTCCCCAAATTGGTTCCCTCTGGCAAGTAGCTGCTATGTCCTCTCCCTCTTTATTGTCAGCAGTGCCATATTACGTGTAAAGGCAGGTATTTGTATCACTGTGGTCTTTCCTCTACCAGCTCAGAAAGCACTACCTACCATTTGCTTCACTGTTCAACATTTTGTGTGCTGTGGGATGAGTACAATGGTAGAGGAAGAGAGACAAGAATGGCTTCTTGGGTGAAGCAATGTTGATTTAAAATGAGCAAAACCTAGTTTTGGTGGATTATACCTGGCATGATGGAGAAATGAATAAGGTATGAGGCTCTAGTGACAGAAGTTCCACAACATAAAACTGAGAGCATGGTAAGGTGCAAAGGAAATAATTATAGGTCTTGTCTTACGTTTGTTGTCTGCCTCTTTGCACTGCTATCAGAGGATGCCTGACTGTAGGGCCTGTTAGGTTGTCCAAAGTTTGCCAGCGTTCTCACGTTCTTTCCCTCAAAACAAACTGCTCTACAAGCAAGCATGAAATAAAGAAGATAAGTAACCAGAAGATGTACGTCCTTACCATCCAGGTGATAAGCCATGTTGTCCTGAAGTCTTCCTTTACAACTCTGACTACTAATTGCATCTATTTGAATGGTTGTCTGTGAGTCCATTACACATGCTCTGCTTAGTATTCTTCTAGATGTCTTTATAAAACTCTTATCCTGTAGCACTCAATTGTGTTTGCAGTAGTGCATTAAATAACATGACTGACATCTGTCACATATGATTTGTTCTCTTCTCTTCGAAAACATACCTATGTCTTGCTCTATAAACTCCCTTCAATCAAACAACTCATATCAAAGTTATTTTAAAAGGGAATTAATCTCTCCTACACAAAGATAGACTGATTATTAATGCAACCAGCAATGATATTTTTGTAATACCTGGAGGCTGTTTGACCTGTGAGCAATTGGCCTTGCTGAAGCTGATGGGTGGGCTAGTGGGCTGATGGGTGGGCTATTCATTTTGGAATGAGTAGAAATGCCAAACTATTTTATGAAGTGAACTGTTTTAAACAGGAGCAGCTGATGTACAAGATTCACACCAGCCATAAAAGTGCACGAGCTGCAATAGAGGGATAGTCTCTTGGGCAAGTTTGCTGTTGCTCCCTTCACTCAACAAGGAATGTGCACCATACAAAATTGTGTTTTATGGGACAGAGTCAATCTGCATTTTACTTTCTTCTCTGGAACAGTGAGAAGGCTTTCAATGGGACTGATTGAACATCCAGGGGCTACGAATTTTATTGGTGAAGCTTTGCATAGAATTGAAATAGAAAGCCAAAAGAAGGTCAAGGAACAGGAATAGTTTTGCCATGTGGGGACACACAGAGCTCTGAGAAGGGAAACAGACTGAGGAAATGAAGCTGCAGGAGTGGTGAAGAAGAGTTTACCTATTGGACAACAAAGAGCTTATGGTCCAGCAGTTGAGTGTGCCTGGGCTTAAGTTGACCAGCAGTGCTGTTAAATGGCCACAGATGCCAACAACCAGTTCTACCTGTCCAGCATCCAGCTAACTCCTCCTCTGGGCTACAAAAAGAATAGATGTTCATAGCTTTTTTTATGCACCTCTGGCACCTCTGTCTTTCTGTCCAAATCTTAGTTGCCATATATATTTTGCATGACTGTGTGTCGTGTTAAGGCCTGTGACCTTGCTGCTTTCCAGTCTGCTGAGCTCCTCACTTTGTCCTTACTTTCACAAAAATGTATTGAAGAATCAAGACATGCACACAGCTGAAAAAGCTCTTACTGAATTTTTTCTTCAGCTTGTTTCCAACCCCTTGTTTCCCATCCAGCCCCTGCCAACTGATATATACCATGGCAGCAATGAATACTAACGAGCTACAAAGACATGCTATGAACTTGAAAACCTCAATAATACCAGTTCAGTGGGATGAGAGGAAGAGGCCATGCATCTGTCATGTGAACTTCAAGCCTTTAATTCTATGTCACTCCTCGATATACCAGTGATGGGCCTGAATTCTCATTTCGGGGGGGACTGTCTAGAAGACTGGATAACATTTCTGAACTTACCAGCCAGTAAGGGACAGTTCAGTTTGGCAACAATATGTGTGAGCACATGAAATAACAACAACTGCCTCCCAGATAAAAGTATTGTTTGGTGATACTGTTCCTGATTAGAATAATTTGTTAGCATGCTTGCTTACTGTATCTTTTTAATTTAAGGATTAGATTGATATTAAGATAATGAAATATGCATTCTCCCTGGATCTGGAGAAAAGCACTAAAGATGATTTAAAGGACAGTGCTTAATAAAATTTAATGTAATTACTGTAATTCTTAAAAAAAAGCTAAATAAGAGGGGGGGAAATTTATTGTGGAGGTTTCTTGTATACACACCAGTTGCATAGCTGCGGCATGGTTTTAACAGGTCTTTCTCAGTGATGGCATCCAACTGGCAAACTAATAATGGTAAGATACCAATCTTCAGGGCACTACAGCTCTTTCTTAAAATCTCTGTTTGCTCCTACCACAAGGACAGAGAGCTAATTTTTTCCTTGACTGCCTCAGGACTGTTGCAGCTGCATTAAAGGAAAACGTGGATTTTCTAGGAAGAGTGCAGCTATGTGGGCTGAATGGTGAGGCATAGAGTCTACTGCAGTCCCTAATTCTGACTTTACATATAGAGACCCACTGGGATACCTTCCTCTTTGCAGGGATAAGCTACAGATCAAGTCTTGAGGACTTGCAGCAAATATGACTTTGAGCTCAGCCTATTGCAAAAATGGCAAGAACATCCGCATTCTCAGGAGCTATGGCAAGTGTGCCCTGCATGTTCCCTTGAGATACAAAAAATACTCTGCTTCTCTGAGACAAAATTATTCTTGGAGATACCTCAGTAGCATGGCAGTCCTGTACCACTTAAAGGTGGCCTGTGCTTAAAGGCTGTCTGTTGGGTCACAGATTTTATCCACACTACACCTAGTAAGCAGATTGCAGATAAGACGTGTAACTCTATGAGGCACAGAATGTGTCTCATTTGGTGAGTCTGATACTGTGGTCCCTGTGACCTACAACCAATCATCCATTAAATCTAATTTCTATTAGATTAGATCATGTCCTGTGGTCTACCTGAGCATCAACTCAGTCCCAAAATTTCTTAAATATTTTTATTCTTCAATAATAGTTTGACTCTTGTAAAACCTGATTCAAAATAATGTAGACATCTTGCAGGATCAGCTCAGGGGAATTTGGTTAAAATCAGCATAATTACAGAATCGTCTTGGCTGGAAAGGACCTTTAAGATCATTGCGTCCAACCATCAACCCAACACTACCAAGTCAACCACTAAAAAATATCCCTAAACAATATCCCTAAGCACTACATCTACTCGTCTTTTAAATGCCTCCGGGGATGGTGACTCCACCACTTCCCTGGGCAGCCTGTTCCACTGCTTGATAACCCTTCCTGTGAAGAAATTTTTCCTAATATCCAATCTAAACCCCTGGTGCAATTTGAGGCCGTTTCCTCTTGTTCTGTCGCTTGTTACCTGGGAGACCAACACCCTCCTCGCTACAACCTTCTTTCAGGTACTTCTATACAGCAATAAGGTCTCCCCTGAGCCTCCTTTTCTCCAGGCTAAACAACCCCAGTTCCCTCAGCCGCTCCTCATAAGACTTGTTCTCTAGACCCTTCACCAGCTTCGTTGCCCTTCTTTGGACTCTCTCCAGCACCTCAATGTCTTTCTTGTAGTGAGGGTCCCAAAACTGAACACAGTATTCAAGGTGCGGACTCACCAGTGCTGAGTGCTCGCAGCAGCTTAACTTTCGGCAAAAATCAGTTCTTGCCCAAAAGGGGCAAATTCTAAGTGATATTCCTGCTGATTAACTAAGAAAACAGAAATGAAACATATAGATGTACATAAGTAGAGAAATCAAATGGACACCTACTGTAAAGGCAGGCTGTTTACATGATAAATAGTCGAATGTATGTCATAAGTTAGCAGTAATTGCAGACAGGCCTATCATAAGACTTTCAATAAGGAGATATTCTAACCACTAGCTCTAAAAAATAAAATAAATGCTAATAAGGAGAATTCTCATCTTGAAAGGAGATTTAGACCAAAGAGAGAAAGAAAGCTACTTTTAAGTGAATATTGGCTTCTTTAAAACTAAAGAATATGCTGTCCAAGCGAAAGATAACAGGGGTATTTAGCAAGATGCTAAGAGCACAGTTCTTGGAATTGCTAACTGCTTTCAGCTGTCATTGATTTCAGTGGGAGTGCAGAATGTTCAGAAGAAGAAATTGACTGAATATCTCTTAAAACCAAAATATGTGCTGGGGAGGCTTTTCTGTTGTGCTCAGCCCAGTGGCACAGCGGTATACCCAAGACCTGGCAATAGTGTGTGAGGAGGAGAATCAAATTGTGTGGCCGATAGGCAGTGACTGTAGAGGCTGGAAAGACAACTTCATAGCTTTCTGCAAAGAATATCTGTACGAAGAATTCTTGTTCTAGTTATGTGAATGGGAAGATAAATGACTTCTAAAACACTATCTGTATTTTAAAGTGACTCAGAGGCTGCAAATATTGTATACTGGTATGTTCTTTCAGTGTGTGCCTCTTAAGAGTTACTATAACTTTTTATACCAGCAACCAACATATATTACTTGCTGTTAAAACTAGTACTCCCACAGTATTGATGCCTGTTTAAATGTCCCATAAATAGTAAATATTAAGGTTTTTATAGAACTTGACATGAAAGCAGGCTTGCAGTTGTTAATATGCATTTAAATGAACTCCCAATTCTACATCAAGGTTTGGCCTGCTGGAGGGTGGGAATGCCAAGGGAACAATGGCAAACCTCCCAAGCCAAGGGAATGGAGATGGTGCCATGATTCAGCTACCCTGTTTGTCCAGCCAACCAGTACCATTTAAAAAAATCAGAGTAGAAGTCCCACTCTTAGCTTCCCAGAGAACTCCAGAGGGAATCCACATGTACTTTTGGGCCAGCAAAGAAGCACACCACTTCCATTGTAGACCAACAGGAGCACATAAAAGGAAAAAAAACCCATAAGGTGACTTGCACAAATAGAGAAAATTAAGATGGCAGTAACTAATATCTTGCTTAAGAGTTGGAGATTTTGGTCAGGAACATGAAGATCTCCTACTGAAGTCTTCATCAGTCTTATGCCAGAAAATAAGGCTCTAGCTGCTTTCTAAATATAATTATCATGAGAAGGTTAACTGAGATCTTAAAAAGTGATTGGTGAGCTTAAATTCCTTGATTCTTAAATATCAAAATTAAGATTCCTTAAAGTGTCTTGATGTCAGTAGAATACAGAACATAGTAGAACTGCAAATTAATGTTTATGTCATATTATATTTTTTATTAATTATTGAAACATATTTTAGAAATAATCAAGTGAAAATTGTGTATGCATCTGGAAGTAGATGATTTTGTAGCAGGCTGTAAGCTGAGGAAACATTACCCATCTTACAGTTTAGAAGTTGTGGTTATATCTGCTCTTTCTGAATTGATCAAAGCCATGAGCCGCGGAGGCAGGTGGGACATCCTATGGCAGCTGAGACTGACAAGAATGGTCTTCAATACAGGAAAATATGCATCAAAGCATGGGGCTGGCATTCCTTTTCACCCTTACTGCTTGGCATAATAGTAGAGTATGTTCTTGAGTGTAAGTGACATGAATAGTCAAAAACATTCCTTACAGTATAGCCTAATGGAATAATGCACAAGAAAGATTTACCCATCACACTGATTTCTTGTTTGTTTGTTAGAGAATCTTCCTGGGTAAATATCACTTGCAGGATTGGGGCCTTTAAAGATTAGTTCACTTCTTTTAAAATTTTTTGACAAAAGACATCCATCAGTGTTGGTTGATGGTTATTTAGCTTCTCCAGTTGATCCATCATTTTTATTTCTTCTCTATGTGTATGGCTGAAAGTGTCCTGCTTGTACTACCTGGTTTTTCTCCATTATTCTCATTACATAAAGGCCAATGGAAGAAAATCATCAAGCTCTTTTTAATTCATTCTCCTTATCTGGTTTGTGCTTAGGTGATGAATGCTCATTCTCTGGTGATCAGCCTACTTCGGATGTACCAGATAATTTCTTACTAATTTACTGACATGGTAGTTGCTTTATTCTTCCGATTTCTTGTTTGTGTCTGTAATTTCTTTCATAGATTTATGTGCTAAGGTTTGCTCCCTTTCATTAGAGTCACTTAGGCTGCTAAAGGGACACAAATTAAAGTGAAAATGTAAAGCTGATGAATATGTGAATATTGTTGCTAGGCATTACCCTTAATATTACTGTACCTAAAAGGGGGGAGGTGAGGTGAATAGGATACAGAGGTACTTTGAACTCATTAAACTACTGTGCAAGACTTCAAGGGTCAAATAGTTGTAGCTTGCAGCTGTTAATTTTTGTTCCTTGAGGGAAGCTTTATGCACAAGCACAAAGACACTGTGGTCCTGGAGTACTGTAATTGCAGATCTATTGACAGTATTTTAAAACCTTGAAGGTTATTCATGCTGGCTTGCTCACCTGCAGTAAGTTCTAAAGTCCTAGAGCGAGTGGAGCTAAAGTAGTAATCAAAGCAGCATTTTGTAGACATGAAGCATTTTAATTCTCTGGAACAGTTCATTCAATAAGCCTTTCCTACCAGAGATTTTATTTTCTGTGTGACTGTGATCTAAGCACTGAGGACAGAAGAGTGGCTTTGTGAGCAATGTGATTTTCCTTTGGTCTATGGCTTTTTGCAGTGTTGGTGAGGGGTTGCAGTGATTCTGTAGCGTGAAAGTAGGAGCAAACTTAGCTTTGATATCACACTGGTTTTACGCACATTTAAGTGCTTTTGTTTGTTCATCTGTTGTGTGTTTCATGGTGGTGTTGTCACTGTGTTCCTACACCGTAATTTGCTCGAGCACTGCTACCTTATCATAGAAGAAACTGTAAGGTTCAGCGATCCACTGCACCACCACTTCCATTTCCGCATTACAAAAATTGACCTTCTTGCTGTTGTTTGAAAGGGCTCAGACCACTGTCATTCAGACTTCAAGACTGGTGAGCAGTAATAATAGTATAGGAAGTAGGAGCAATGGTTAAAGCAGCCTGGCATTGTGCTCCCTTCCTGGAATCCATTTTGAATTTCACAGTACAGGCAGCAGGTGTTCTTTGCTACCTCCAGCGTGCATTGTGTTTTGCTGTAATCCCCTACTTGTCATTAAATCATTTAAATGTATTAAGGCAACACACTGCAGGAACATTTTGCCATGTTTCTTTTGCTTTGTGGGTGATTTTCCTCAACCTATTTCAACAACCCAGAAGCAGCACAGCAGTATTAAAAAAAAATGAAAAAAATCGTTGATAGTTGTTTAAAACAAACTGAGAAGATTGCAAACTGACCTACAAAATCTATTCCTGCACATGTTATACACCATGCTGCAGGACACTCTTGTACCCAGATGCCCAAGTCTGCAGCTGTTGGTGACGTGAATATGGACTCTGGTGCAAACTGCCCAGCACTGAGGAGAGCTTGGCCGTGTTTTTAGGTGAGCAGTTTTGCATTCCCCAGTCTGGAAATGCTGGCTTCTGCCCTTTGCAAATGTACTTGGCAGGCCTCGGATACGACTGTAGTGTTCTCAGTGCACACATGGCATGTGGACCGGACTGAAACTGCTCCCTGATACTGCACATTGACCAGTCAAGCACTTCAATGGGTTTGAGGCCACGTGTACTCTGTTCACTGCAGGATGGCAATGTCAGATATGGATTGTACAGTATTGCAGGTGCAGAGGCAACCCCCATCTTGTAAAAGCAGGAGTTTTGTCAGAATTTGGGGAACAAAAATCAACGATTTTCCACACAATAACGTTCAAAATATGTTTGAAACAAGTAGCCTCATTTTAATGGGAGCAGCTGATCCATTTGATTTGGTTGCATTACCAAAGGGTGAGGACTGCTTTAGGACCCTTTTTTGTCCCCTCTCTTTTTTTTTTTTTTTTTCTTTGACATCTCTTCTTCCACATGTCTAGGAAAGGAGTCATGGCTCAGGAAAATCTGGGGCACTCATAACCTCTATAGCTAGCAGAAAATATAGCATTTTTTTTTTCAGACACACTAAATATATGTCTGTTTGTAGACGACAAATAGGAAAGCAAAAGAAGTTTGGATGTTGTCAGCTGTGTTAATCTATTGAGTTTTTTTTTAAAACCTCATTTTTCTCACCTGAAAATTACTTAACAGTGCACAGTGGCTCGTAATAAACCAGTTTAACCAGCAGTATTTGCTTTGGCAAGCTTCTTACTAAATCTCTGATTAAATACTGTAAAATATTGTACTGTAAATACTCCATAAATTGTTCAATAAATTCAAGAGCTATTGCTTGTTCATTTGTGTTATATTTGTTTTTTACTGGGTTTCATTATTACTGAGAGATCATATCCTCCAACGTTTTCTCAAAATATTGTTTTGATCGTATAGATCCCTTCTGCACATTCTTAAAATCCTCCAGGGACAAACACCGTACTGATACAGATAGATTCAAAACAAGACCCTGGGTCTAGCAACTTGGGGATTTATATGACTTTAGGATCCAAATCTAGTTCAAATTTCAGTAAAAGATTGCTGTCTCACAATAGGTTAAAACAAAAAAAAACCTCATTCAAAGTATTCATTAACAGTGGTGGAAAGTCTCAGGCTCTGTCTATAGATACTAGGGTTGAGCCTGGTCACAAAAGTCTTAAGGCTCCTTTTTCTCAGCAGGGTAATAACACTGTTTAAACATGGGAGTTGTAAATTGGATGTGGGATAACCTGAGTTCACAGAAAATCACTTATGTTAAGCAAATATTTACAAATAATTTTGGATTTGTGATGAATTTTAGCATGTACTCTCATGCTTTCCCAAATGTAGACCTTTGCTGATGGGCAAATATGAATTCTTGAAATATTGGAGGCATGTGTTCATTTCAATAAAAGCCCAGGCGTTGTCTAAAATAGCCCCAAAACTGTAACATGACACCTCCTAGCATACTAGAAAAGTGCTTTTATTCAGAAAACTTTGAGTAATGTGTATTACTTTTTGCCTATTTATTTGAACTGTCATATGGCTTGCAGTGTGTCTATAATCTAGCAGCAGTTACTATACCTGCGTGTTTTAACCCCTCTTTTCCCATCCCTTCCACATCCCCAGCTCCAGGGATAATCTCTCAGTCTACTTCTACCTCTTATCCTGTCTGTCCCTCTACTAAGACAGAGGCAATCTGACCCTGGACCTTCAACCATGGGGATGAAAATTCATTTAATTTTGCTAGGTTGTTTTTTTTTTTTTTTAAGAAGCTTTGAGATAACTTTCTATAGAGCAGGCTTATGTATGGTACAGAGCTACCTGGACTAGCTAGATGCTCTTAAGGCTGGACTGGAATCCATTATTTTGATTACTCAGAATAGAAAAAGGAAACTTATTTGCATTCCCTAGAAAGGAGGTGGTAAATATATCATGCAAGTAGTGCAAAAGGAAAACCTCTCAAAAACATGAAATTATTTTAGTGTAGATAATGCAGTTTTAGTATCATTTAAGATGAACTATATCAAAATAATTGTGCTGTGTCTTTAAAGAAAATAAAATAGACAATATTTGCTAAATGAAGCTGGCTGAATAGGTAAAGGATATGATTTCCAGATCTGAAAATGAACCTGATGCTATAGTTCTCTTTTTGTGCACTTTTTTGCCCTCTGGGATTATTCAAATAATCTCCAGAATTTAGAGGAAAGACTGATGAACCCAGAAGATATCATACATTCAGCTTCATTAAGTATTCACCTGGAACCTGTACCAGACACTACTGGTTCTTGTTTATAGTGTTGTTGATTGCCAGCTTTAGACATTCAAACTCCTAAGTCAATCCTCCAAATCAATCATAAGTCAATCCTCTAAAATATTGATAAAGTTAAAAAATAGTAAAAGGCTTGGGTACTTTGAACTTGCTTTCTGGTTTAGAAGCTCACAGTTTGTAGCCCAATAATGTTTTCAAATTTTCTTTACAAATGTGAGAACTAAAAATTACTTTCTGAATCTGAAAACTAGTTTCCTTGAGAAATTGTTTAACTGTGAAAGCTGAAGTCCAAGTAATTACCAGAGAAATCCAATTTCTGTTTAGAAATGTTGTCATCCAGTCAAGGAGCAAACCTAATTCTTTCTGATTATTTTACTGAGTTGTCATCTAAAACAGTCTGCAAGTGATGCAGTGGTTGGAAATGATTTGTGCAAATTACTTATGAATTCACACTAATAAGGAACAGGTTTTTGCTAATGTGTTGCTCTGTTGTTAGTGGGTATTTACAGGCTTTATGGATGACAGTCACTTTTTTCCATTGAAGGTTGCCCTGTTTAAAATAATCCTGACAGGAACAACACTGGAAGAATTTGTAATTTGTCAACTGACAAGGTTGTCAGCATCAAGGGCCTTCTCTATGGGACCTGACATGAATGCAAGAATATTATCCAGTGAGGACTGTGAACTTTGTTGAACTCATCTATCTCCGTTATCTCTTGTTGAATCCCAAACTCAGCATATCATCTACAGAGGAGGCAGCTACCCTTTGCAAGTTGCTGAGTATATGTAGCATTTATCTAGATTTGTTGTCTTCACCGTGGGCTGGAATATCAAGAAATGAATGAAGAAGTAGTAACAAAAATGGGGAAAAAAATGGTCACTCTGAATGAATCAATCCTACATGACCTTTGTATGCTTTATGCTTTTAATGCACCCACAATCCTGTGCTATGGCTAATTCTTGGCTATAACGGAGGTTGCACGTGTGTCACGGTTTAAAGCTGGGCTGGCTATTAACCAGGTGGCAGATGCTCTCTGTTAACCCTCTCCCCCCCCGCCAAGGGAAAGGGAAAGGGAAAAGGGAGAGAGACTTATGGGTTGGAAAGTTAAAACAGTTTTAATAAACTATAATAATGAAAAAGAGTATAATAACAATAATAATAGAAATAATCAAATATATACAAATATATACAAATATATACAAATCCAAGACTGAGAGCTTGGAAATCCTCCTCAGACAGAGTTGCTCCCCCCAGCACAAGCAGAGGGGAAAATGCAGTAACTCCCCCCAGCACGGGCAGAGGGCAAAATGCAATAGCTCTCCCTGCCATCACACCTGCAGGCTTTTAACTGGAAAATTGGCAAAGCTGGTACCAATCAGTGGGAGACAGGAGGGCCCCTCCCTCCTGGGCCCCACCTCCAGGAGGCAGTGGGTTAGTGATAAATAGGAAAGTGAGAATGACGTGTGTGGGATGGAATACCTTGTTGGTCAATCTTGGGTCACCTGCCCTGTCTGCTCCCCCCTGCAGCTGCGACCCCCCTTTGGCTCTTCACTCGTAAGCAGTGAGGAATTTAGCAGTGACCTTGGTTTCTCTAAGACTAATTGGCCTGGTTTGGGCCAAACCAGGACAATGTGTCTCAATATTTCATGTTCAGTTGAAAGCCTGTGGAAGTCATCAGAAAGTTACCCGTGGGCTTTATTGGGAGGTATCATTCCTCTTCTGTTAATTGGGAAGAAACCCGGAAGAACTGGTGCAGAATTAGGGGCTCTTGAGCTATTCATAGCCAGGCACAAATCTGCACGAAGATTTTTTTTCTTGCTATTACTTCTCTTTCCATTGCTTGTTTCACCTTCTCACCTGCAGGATAGCTACAAAACGGGCACAGTTTAAGTGAGAGTATCCCCTTCTGCTGATTTTACAAAGAAAAGGAATAACATTTGAAAACCCCAGCATAATTTGTACCTATGAATCAGGCCAACTTCTGACCTGATGTTAGAGAATATCATTCCCCTGAACTTAGCGATGCTGAATATACTTGCTCTCAACGTGAATTTGGCTCATTTTGATATTGAGGCATATTTTCCTCTCCTCAGAGAAATCCACAATTTTTCCCTGATTGTAAGAAGGTCCCCTTGTACAGTTGTTTACTTTGGAGAACTGGGTGAGTACTCGGCAAATGCAGTCAGCAGCAAATGTGTTCATATTTCACTACAAAGAACATATGAACTCTTTGTACCTGACACTTTACACAATATGCTCTCTGCCTTTAAGAAAACATTATTTCATGTTCTTACTCTAATCAGCCTTGTCTGCCAGCTCAGAGAACAGAGAGGTTTATTGTTATATGCAGCTGTCATTTGTTCCATCTCCTTGCCCTTTCTGACTTCAATATCTTTGTGGTATTTAGTGAAAGTAATTTTCAGTTAGAAATCTTCTGCCCTTTCAGTAAGTGCAAGTATAGCACTTCATCAATGGCCAAAGAATTCCAAGCTATCTGGGATGTATCAGGACAGTTGATAAAACCTCACAGAGCAACCTATGATAGTACATCCCATCATAAATAAAAAGCAGAAAGGGCCTTTGTCAGTGTTTATCTGTAGCACTTTTATTCTTTGCCCTTGATTTCCTCTTCAGAAAATTGATGCACCCTTAAATTGAAGCAGGAGGCTTGACAGGTGATGGTTAGTGTGATAACTGCTCAGATTTCATCAGCCAGTGTTCTTCTGGTGGTGCAATTGTAGGAACTTTCAGCTAGATTACCTGTCATCCACTACATCAGATAAAAGAGGGAGAGTTGAAAGATGCAGTTTTGCCACTGTACCTTATAGGAAATGAAAAGTGTGGGTGAGGTAACAGTAGCTGAAAAGAAGTACAATTATTTTCTAATCAGGCTATTCCATCAAGAATGTCACTGCTGAAACTGGCAATCATTGGGCAGAATCCATTGTTAAATTTGCATTGTTAAATTCATAGGGGGAAAAATCCTAAAAGAAATAGTCAGTCTCACTGTAGGTAGTAGCTCAAGCACTACTTTTGACTATCCATTTAGTTCTACTGTATACTGAAAGCAAAGTACAATCTATACTTAAACACAGAAAAACCTTCCTATTTTGAGTATATTTCAATATTCTAATTTCATTCTACTTATTCTGGCATTCATTTTTTTCTGACCTTCTGATAGCTCAATTACTTTGTAAAAAGTTTTACTTATTTTTTGTTCATCCAGACAACTTTTTTTTATTTAACTACTGCATTCTACTAGTACCAAATATTAAATGTATATAGTTTTGCCAACACTTCTGTACTGTGAACAAAATTGGACTGGTTTTTGAACACATTAAACCGTTAAATGCACAAAGATGACCTGAGTTCAGTTTAACTTAATTGTGCTTTATAAATTTTATATTTTTTAAGTTTCTATACTGACTTCATTCTGTGCTTTAGCAATTACTTTCCAATGCTGAATTTCCTAAATATGGAGCAATTTAAGTATGTTTTGTGTTATCTATGCTTTGATTTATCTTGGTTATCCTCCCTAATCTACTATTCTAGATAACTGAGATCTGTTGTGAGTTTTCTTTAAAATGATGACATGAGCAAACTCTAAAAAAGAAAAAAATAAAAACATAACCACTGGTTTGTTAAATAGCACTATTCCCAATACCGTAGTTGAAGCTCTGTCAGTAATTCTATTATAAATGCTTATTTTTCTAAGGCTTATGCAGTTTAGCTATGAAAATTCTCTCTGGGGTGAGACTTGGCAGCTGAAGGTTCAGCATGTGACTGCAGCTATTTGTTGCGATTGTTTTGTCAAATATTCTCACTTTGTTAGAAGACTTGTCAAAGTTATAAGTAGAAAGCAATTTTGAAAAGCGCAGAAGATTAAATCTACAGTCTCATAATATTTTGTTTATGCCCTTATTGATAATAATTCCATGCCCTACAATTATTCGGAGAGAGATGTATTTTTATTTCTTCTTTGTAGATGGGTAACCAAGGACACTGAGAGATCAAATGGACTGGCAAAAAGCATCAGTGGGATGAAGTGGTGTTTTCCACCAGGTTCTTTGCCTTGGTCACTATCTTAACCTTCAAACGGTTTCTGTAAAGGAAAGTTGACCCGATGACCGTTGCTCACACAGCAAACCACTACAAATGTTATTCATAAAAGAAGATAAGATATTTTTGGCATATCCAGACTTGAAATCTACACATTTTCTTTTTCAGTGTGATGAATGAAGTGCCACAGCTTCTTTTTATGTAGTGATAAAGGAACTTTCCGAGAACTGTGGTCATCTCTGGCCATTGCAGAAAGCTTCTCATGCAATCCCTTTCCAAGCATATCCAGTTCGAAAGGGTGCTCCTTGTGCAAAATGGGAATTCTTTCTTGTGAAGCAATGACAACACCTTGGTTCTCAGAGTAGGCAGTCAGCTGAACATAAGCTTGTACTGTGAGAGAGTGATGAGGAAAAGTAGGAGAGGACTCAGAGAACAGATGAGAAAGTTTAAAAGTGTGGAAAGTCTGCTTGAGAGAGACAGAGAAGGAGAATCATAGAGTCAAGTCTATCTGTTGAGGAAAAGGTTAAGAGGTCAATTGGTCACAGCCATAGGTTTGTATATGAAGAAGAGAATTTTAATAATGGGATATTGTAAACAACTTTATAACAACTTTTTATAAAGAGGTTTTGTGATATCTGTCATTCAGTTTTAGTGGCTGGCAGGCCACTGTCCTGCACTGCCCACCTTGCCCTACAGCCAGAGGATGCCCATCCTGTAGCAGAAGAAAAAGGGCAAAGACTGTACCTACTCCTCACAGTCTGTAGTGCTGTAGTAAACCAAGGTAGCAGCGCTTCACACCAGTAACCTCTGGACAGTGGTCCCTGGGGAGCAAACCCATGGCTTCTCTGTCCACCTGTGCTCCCAGTGCGATGGCCCCTGGCAGAGGGGTGGGAGAGCCAGCTGAGGGAGGTGACCTCCAGCAGTGGGGAGGGAGGGATTGCTGCAGGCACCTACCTCTGGCACAAATGACTCTGCAGGTGGTGGTAACCTGCTCAGTCACCGCACAATATCTGACAGGAAGCATAAATGAAAACTCATTAATGCATTTGGATTGTATGAAAGGTACCTGTTTTTAACAGAGCTAATTAGCTGGTCATTTTTTTCCATCAGGCCTTGTGGTGAGCTCTCTGATGGTGGAAGATCAAAAATTGATTTATCTTTTTTTCATTAAAATAGTAAAAAAAAAAAAGCTGTAGTTAAAAACAGAACAGATGTAGGCTACAAATTTACTCAGCATGCAGAGTGCAGGAAAGCATAGAAGATGTTATTATGGAATTTCTGCTGGTTTTTACTCCATGAGACAACGGAGATGGCAGTTGGGTCCATGTTATTCTTGCCTGTATATAAGAGAGGAGGGATCTTTCTTTTTCCACACACCCCCTCAATATTGTTTAGACCAGATGTAGTCATGATCCAGAACCTCAGGTATAACAGCTGTCAGACCAGACACATGTTCTCCCTATACTTCTAAGGCTGAGATTAATTTTCTGTTCATTTGGGAAAATAACAAAATTTTGGTGGGTTTCTTTGCTGGTCATCTGTGTGTCAGATTAACATGTCCTGATGGTTGGCTCAGTATGAAAATGGCATCAAAATAAGACTAGTTGCCTAATTTTTCTTTTTGCTTATATCTCTTTTCAGCTGCCTGGAAATGTAAGGGGACAATAAAAAGTGGATATAAATCATGTAGAGGGATAACATAGATATACATGAAATTGCACATATAAATATTAATAGTAATTACACTTGTAGCACTATGAAGTGGTCCAGAAGCTGGGCAAACCAGGCTGTGGATACTTGCTTTTCCACCAGCAAAATGAGGAAATTAACTGGAACTCTTGTGCCACCTCTAGTGCCAACAGAGCGGCTTGATACTCTGCAATGTGTACAGCTTTGCAGAGGAGGTTAAATGCTAGAGCTGAGAGTAATGTTGTCTAAGAGACAGCTATTTAGCTGACACAGGAGCTAGGCAGGTTTTGAAGAGACTTGCAGTCTTTTTAAGAGGTCAAAAATACAAAAGAAAATAAGTCAAAAAACCCACGTAAGAAGATAGTGCTGATCTATGGGTTACTGCTCACTGCATCTGCTGTTAAGTTGATCAAGTGAAACCATCCAAGCAGGCTGCAGCTTCCAGTTTTTAGAGATCTGGACAATTCATTTTGCCCTTTTCAACATCCTCCTCTCCCTCCCAAATTTAGCCACTGGAAAGGACTGCTCATTTGCTCCATGTTACATTTGTATATTATTAATTTTTTTAATTATTATTATTATATTTATGAATGATGAGTGATAGAGAAGTACCACAAAGACACAGTACAACTGTAGTAACACATCCCAGTTTTGGCAAGCTGCTTATTCAGACACCTAACTCTGGGTGCAGCAAAAGACCAAAAAGACAAATAGATGACAGGGAGGGAAGAGCAGCTAGAGATGAAGTTGTTTGTCTGAGTTCATGGAGTGGGACACTGACTGACCTAAGTGTTTGACTCACAGTCTATTACCCTGATCACATCCAGGCATTGTACCTTTCTGTTGATAAAGTCTCTGCTAATTAAGAAACATATATGATAAATAATTGGTTAAAATTACTTCATTCAGTCTTTTTTTTCTTCAGCCAGCTTTTTAAATGAGATACATGGTATAAGAAGAGAGATTTACTAATATTGGCAATAAGTCTTGCAAGATAAAAAAAACTATTCATGAACAAAAAGTAACTAGGAAAAGGATAAAACAATAGCAATATGATGAGTATCTTGCAGGGATGCAAATAAAGCACTACTGTGCTGAACAGCAGCATAGCAGAGCTTTCCTGAAAGAACAGACTGGAATGCCTCCTGTTTTGCATCGTTACAGAGCAGCAGTATGTTTATACATGCCATTAATTTATACAAGCTTTCTGGCCCCCAAAAATCCAAATGTTAGAATAAGCCGTCTACTCACCCTGTCCATAAATCGAAAAGTGGCTGAAATGATTGCGCTTGATCTGCAGCCATATTCTACTGGAAGGTCTATCGGCTTGCAAAGGCTGTCAGAGCACATTAACCAGAGTTCTCTCCCAGGCTGGGTATTCTTAGCTGCCATTTCTGTGCCTCATATTTTTACAGGTTTGGTCTTAAAATAAGCTGTCATTAGGCAGAGAGTTGAGTAGCTGTATATTTTAACACTGATGCACAAAAAAAATACCAAACAACTTCAAAGTCGTTGTCCCCTATGTTGGGAGCAGTGCATGGAGGGGGTGGAAATAGTACAGCATTTGCGCTTTTATTTGAAGCATTAGTATCTGAAAACATAAAGTCCATTAGTATGTTTTCTATTCTGAAAATATTTATATCTAATGGCTTTAACAATTTTTCTCAACCAAAATATTCACTGGACAATGTTTTTCTATACTTGGCTGAACTGCAGGGTTTGCATGCCCAGTAGGAAGAAAAACAAGCACTCAGTGCTTGAAGCAAGCATTTCATTCAGGATTCAGTAAGTAACAAAGGAATTGTCAAAGAAAATATGGGACATACCATTAAGTTTTGGTTTTGAAAACTGATTATTGGTTGTTAGCTTCTCATCCACATCTTACTTGATCTTTCCATTCACTGGTAATACTAACGTGATGCTGTCAGTCATATGTTGACTGCTCTCGTCTACATATTGTTGTATATAAAAACCTACTCAGGTATACCAAATTCCACATATAGCCTACAGAGCTAAAGACTGAGACATCTGAAATGGCCTTATAATGAGACATTGTCATTTGGTTAAATGCTGATGAATTTCAAGAACTTGACACCATTTATTTTCAATGCAGTAGACTGCATTCCCCAAACTGAGTTCAAATCTGCTTGAAGATGTCAGGTTACAGCATAAGACAACTCAGCAATTGTCAAAATTTCATTTTAAGCCTTTTCTTAAGTTATCACAGAAAAGTTTTCGCTGATGGCTAGAAATCTCTGCCACTAGTCTGTGTCTTACAAAACAGGGACTATTGTCTGAATTGCTATAGCCAAGTCTTCATTAGTCATTTACAAACAGTTATGCGCATGTATATTTTCTATACAAGAAGCTATCTTTTTCATGTGGATGACTGTTCAGTTTTATAGATAATGCTTTTGGTACCTATATTTGTGGCCTAACAAGAATTTTATGTCTGTAAAGTTGATGTCTAAATTTTGAGGCTTGATTAAAAACAGCTGAAAACGTAACTCTAAGCTGTCTGTACTGCTCTGTACATGAGGATGACTCCTTTCATGGCAGGAAGAACATCCCCCGGCAGTTCAGTGTAGGAGAATCGTGTCTCACATCTCCCATGCAGTTTGGATCCCCCTTTTACAACATGTATTTATTTGTTTGTTTGTTTGTTTATTATATTTACTAGCAATTCAGTCAATTACTAGGGAGACACAGATACATTACTTCCAAAATTCTAGTCAGGGTTGTGCAGCATTGGCTTGATAAAAGACAATATGAGGGTTAAGGGCTTGGTTGGTAGGTTAAATTTTTGTTATTTCTAGCAGGGCTATGTTTGTTTTGAACAGTGAGAGGACTTTGCTGGATAGTCCTGTTAACTCTTTTCTGGAGCTATTTGTTTAAAATTTTATTTTATTGATATTTTATTAAGAAATCGGTAGTTTAGAGCCTGAAAGGTTTTATTTTGTCATTCAGAATTTATACAGATTCTATGAAGAAAGGGCAAAGTGTAGATCCCCTATAGTATCTTATGTTGACCATATGTATGAATTTGTGTCCACAATAATAATTTTAGCTCAAGAACCTGTTCAGTCATTGTGCAGGTTTTACGTATGAGTTTGCACTCATGTGTGTCCATTGCCATACTAAACTCTTAGCTATCCTTTCTAGAAAACTTTTTCTACAATTCCTAAAGTAGGGATTAACAACATAAGTTGTAACTGGCTTCAGTATTTAACAAAGCTGCACATAAAGAAAGTCCTTAAGCAGCATGTATCCTATATGTCCCATTTATACAGGAAAATCTTAGAGGCTGGTCATAGAAAAACTGCTGCTCTCCCCGTGCAGACAGACCAATGCGGTTAGGAAAGCAGTGCTGTACATTTCTACTGAGAGGAGCAACCAGCTTTCCCTTTTCCAGACCTCAGCTGGCTCCCAGGGAGTCCCTGTCCCCACGTACTCCTCAGTGCTTCTGGTACAGGGTGTGGGGCCAGCTTGGGCATCTCTGTACCGGGTAGTAGACACCCTAAATATAAGATGAGAAATAACAGATAGCTACAAACAGATGGGGAACCTAAGTAACAATTAGATGCTATTGATCAGTATGACGACAGTTCTCACAACACAGCGACATTTTCTAGGGTTTTGTCCGATCTGCTTTGCATATGGTTCAAACTTTCACTGATTCTTTAAAGCTGCTGTTCCAGGGGTGAATGTCCCAGGGTGAAGATGGAAGGAAGAGTTAGATGTAATTTGGCCTTATCCTGAGCACTGGAAGGAGTGCAGTGCATATTTTTACACCGTGAGATGGAATCACAGAGGCTACGCAACCCCACTCATGGCTCCCATGAAAGTGGGTATATGCGAGGCTGGCAAAAAGCAGCAGCAAAATAGGCTGCTGCTCATGGGTGGAGCAGATGTTACTGGCACAAAATCATTATCTTCACCCCTTCCCATCTTCTGAAAAGCAGTAGGAGAAATAAGCCCAGTTCCTGGTTTTCTGCTGACAAAGTTGAATTAGACCCGGGCTGCTGACAAGTCTGGGAAGAGCTCTGGGATGGAACCACAGATGCAAATACACTGGTCTCACTATTCAGTGATGATTTTTTTTCTCTGTTTCATTCATCGTAGCTACATTCTTGATAGCACAGGGTTTATTTTTCTGTCTTTGGTGTTCGTAAAGCTATTTGTAGACCGCTGTCTTGTTGGTACCTTAGTCATCTCTTAGTGGAAGTGTACGTACATATATTTTTTCCTTGAAAACCAGTCTTCTCAGTCTTCAGATAGTTTTGTTGCTCTTCCATAGTTCAGACCTCACCATCTCATGAACATTTTTTCTGCTAACATAGTGCCCATAACAGTATGAGACCCTGGTTAGTTGTTGACCTCTAAATTCTTGTGGGGTATTTTTTTTTTTAAAGGCTCAAAAGCTTCTAATGAATAAAAGGAAGAATAAAAGCCCCCTCCCCCAACCGCCTGCAGTTAGAAAAGAGAATCCATTATGTTCTTATTATTGTTGTGAAAAAGGCTAAGCATTTCTTGAAACGGATGTTACTGTTCACAGCCAGGTGTAGGATATTGCATAGATGGATGGCAGGCCCAGGCCAGCGCAGCAATTCCTCTCTTGTCTTTATCAGCTCTGTAGAAAAGGTTGACTCCCTGTTCTGGGAGGCTGATGCACAGGCAACACAAAACAGGCTTGTTTCTTTTTTTTTTTCTTCTGCCATTTTGCATTGCCAATTAATGTCTAACTCTGTCATTGAATATTCATGCTTTGGATTGTTTTTCAACAAATGTGTTAGGAATTGTGTCTTTCCAGTCCAAACCTCATTTTGTTACAGTATTTTCGCCTATGCTTTTAATCTCTCAGGGTGCCTTTGTATTATTTGTCTTTGTTCTTACTGGTACTTTCAGCTCCTCCTAAATTACTATTGTTAGCTCATTATGATAGTGAATTCATTAAGACCATTACTTCTTTCAGATTATTACTGAAGATGTTAAGCAAGACAAAACTATTCTCTTGCCGTGGGTAAACCTCCTGGAACACCGCTCATCAATGCAACACACTGCCTTTTCCTTGTAGTCACTTTCCAACATGCCAAATCCTCTTCTTCTCCAAGATTATATGAATCCATTTTTAAACTCAAATGTTGTGAGATGCAGCTTC
Organism: Nyctibius grandis; assembly: GCF_013368605.1. Taxonomy (NCBI): domain Eukaryota; kingdom Metazoa; phylum Chordata; class Aves; order Nyctibiiformes; family Nyctibiidae; genus Nyctibius; species Nyctibius grandis. Next base: position 23,452,635 of record NC_090664.1, on the reverse strand, counting down.
AAGGCTCTAATGAGATCTGTATATGTTGGCTGCATTCTTTGTGTCCCACTGCCAACAGCTCCATCCAACAAACATGTATGTGTTAGCTTGAAGTTGAATGGGTTCCTCAAGTGAATAAAGTTTAAACCTGTACTTGCAGGATTAAAACCTTATCGGTCTTTTTAGTTTTTATTTTTTTTTTAAAGGAGATACAATTAGTCCAGGAAAAGTACTCTCAATAAAACAAAGTCAAAGGTTTCACATCCTTTAGATATCTAGTGATTTTATTAAAATTTCTTACTGTTGGTCATTATTATGTTTAGGTTAGATTTTTATTGTTCAGATCACTCTTCCCCTCTGCACCATTCCTGTAATTTGTTTCCTTACCATTTAGGTGTCATTAAAAACAAATTCTTCAGGGCTGTATTGAATAGTAAATTCTCATAATAACCAAGCATAGGTAGTTTCTCCTCGCTGGTTTAAAAATGTCAGAATTTCCCAAATAATTTCTTTCAGCTCATTATTATTTGGATAAGGATTTTCTTTATTCTAATATAGTAACTTTCCTTTTTAAAAACTTTCTTAGCAATTATCTTACTGAATCATCATTCATTTTAAATCATTAATTTTGTATACTTCCTAATTTTTGTCTCCATTGAATATTTGTAAAAGCTCTTAATATTGTGCTTGACTCTTTGGCCATTCCCTCCTCGCTGAAGGTCCTGATCAATCCCAGTATTATGGCAGAGTTGCTACCTGCTGTTTTATTTAGGGTTCCTTTTGTCTTGTACTCTTAGGTTTTTTTAGCAACTTTCCTTATATTCATTAAGGTGAATTTCCTAAATTCGCCTTAACTATTTCCCTCCCACACTTCTTTTAAAAGAGAACTTGATATTTGTTTGGCCAAATTCCTTAACCCAATTTCTGATTCCCAAAATAACTGTCAGCTTTCCCAGAACAATGATAGCAAGAATGGCATAATTCAAACTTAGGACTCGAGGATCCATGACAGGATGGTCCTTTGCCTCAGCCTTCTCATGAAAGAACCAGACTCTCGCTGTTGTCTGTTGCTCACTTGTACTCTAACTGTCTCTATTCCGCTTTACTTAAAGGTTAGATTGCAAACAAAGCACACGATCATGAGAGCAGGGTTCAGACTTTGGCCCTTAGGAGGTGTTAAATGAAAACAGTGCTGGGTTTTACAGATATATGTCTATGGGCATCTTTTCCAGCCTTGATAGCTTTAGTACCTCGTAAACTTCAAATCCAACTGACCTCACCGGGAACTGCGTTATTGCAGTGTTTAGTTGCCATTAGCACAAGGACAGCATATTCTTTCCAGTTTTATACTCTGTCCCATACCATTGCAATTTACAGGTTATGCAATGTTTGCTCAAACTTTTCTAGCAGTCTATAAAATGTTAGATCACTTGATTTTTCACATTGAAAAAACCACAAAGACCAGAGTGTTAAAAAGAAATAGTGTTAGGTGATGATATTGTATCTTAGTTCTAGACACAAAATACAAGACCCTTAGCTTTCTGTAAATTGACTTAGATCCATCCATTTACCTCTGGATCTGGTCTATGAAGTTCATATGCAAGAATAAAAATCTCACATACTCTTTCCTTCGTCTCCTAAGTAATGGTCTATGTGAATCTATATGACTTATGGATACATTTAATCTGAATTTTCTATCAAGTGCCCTATCTTTTATGAAGAGAAGGGAGACCATTCACATAATTTTAGCACAGTATATTGTATGTTCATGCTGTTCTTGCAAATAAAATACATTTCCAGTATAGCTCAAAGATAAGATATTTCAGCTTTACTCCACAGTCAGAAGGTAGATCTGTATATTTTATTATTGATGTAACTTGAGAGATACATGTTAAACCTTTTGTTTAAAGTGCATTTAGAATTAAACAGGCCATATTCAAAGTAAATTATCTAAATAGATTTTGGAAAGAGAAAGGACTCTGTTCATTTCAATATACCTTCAGAAATATTTTACTTCTTGATGATGACAGCAGCTCTTACTGACAACTATTAATACATTATAAACACCCCATCAGAGTTATATAAAAACATGTCAGTTTTAAAGAGAACATCTTTGACAGCAAATTTTCTGATTGTGAAACAGCTGTGCCTCCAGTACAATGCATTAAGTAGTTTATTCCTTTTAGATAGTTAAATTGTGCATGAAATGTTGCTGGCGCAAGGGCTCCAAATCTGGCCTGATTAGCGAACATCTGTTACATTGGAAAAATTCATGTCTACCCTAATTAGCTGTCAGGCTGATGTACATCAGCCCTGATGGTGAGGGATCCTGGGCTGTTTAAGTCAAACAGGTTTCTCTCCTATCCCATCACCTGCCCTTTCAAATCTCTTCCTCTGGTGTGTTGATGTAATTAGAGATTGTTGGAAATACAATAAAGCAGGTTATGGTCAGTTATAGTCCCATCTGTGCAATTTTTTTATTCCCACAAAATTTACGAAATGACATGAAGCACTCCTAGTAGTCAGGCTAAGAGGTCTATATATTTTTCTAATCCTAATCCCCTCACTAAGTCTGAAGACTTTTCACGCTTCTAAAGGCAACGCTTTGTGGTGATTGAAAGAAAATCGATAACGGGCTGACCAATTTTTTTTTTTTTTTTTTAAAATAAAGGTATTTCTGGGTTGAGTATGAAATATGGCAAGGAATTGAAGAAATCTCATGAAAACTGTTCCCTGCTATTGACAACAGTCTTTTTTACTGTCTAGACAAACAGTTCGGCATCTGTTTAGTGAAACAAGTATGGACACAATACACCTCATGTAGTGTGTATATATATGCATGTATATATTTAAATTTCCATACTAGATGGATATCCTTTAGCTTGGTGTTTCTACTATTTTGAATATGTTTGGAGGGGTTTGTTAATTTGTTTTTAATGATACGTTATTTTATTTTGTATAGCTAGAGAGATCTTATTACTATTAATGGTAGAAATATTATTCATTGAAGGTGTACTAAGTTTCTTTATTTTATACTGCAGTCCTGTAATAGAGGTATCAGCTAAATACAATAAATCAGTTCCTCAGATGGAGTAAATTATTGTGACTCTGTTAGAGAAGGTACACAGGCTTAACATTAACTAAGAACCTAGTCCTATTCAATGAAAACAAATCATGTTTTGATTACTGGCTTTTCCCTGTCTCCCAACAGTAAGGACTAAAGCCAGACTGAGAAACTCATATTTGTTAAATTAAGTTCTTTGGCTTCTTCAGTTCACACTTGCCAAAATATAGTTCAGTCTTCAGTCCAAGGTCATGGTTTTCTTGATCCTGAAATGGTTTTAAGCATGTACAAGCAAAGTATTAAAATGTGTAATAGACTAATTAGTGGCAGAGTAATTCATCCTCATTCATATAAATTCAGATTAGGATCTAGTCCTTTAATTTCAGTTGTAAATTTATGGACTGTTAGCTGAGTGGCAACTGGTGTCATGGGGATTTTTTAAAAATATTGTAAAAGGAATTATTTTCAATGTTAAGGCATCTTCTTTATTATGTAGCCCTATGCAGGGAGCTGAAAGGTGAAAATTTAGAATAGCATAATTTCTGATCAGTCATCCCTTATGGGACAGAGTTGTGTCATCTCTCCCTCCTGGATCCTCTGGAAAGGAAAGGAGTATCTCTGCTGCTTTCCAACAAAAGAATTAGTGTGGAGACCTCCAACATGATTCTTGAGTTTACCAGTAGTACAGCCCCTGCTGAAGAGCTCCTGCAGCAGCTCTGCTTCTCTCTCCCTTCTTGGGTTGTTGGAGGGCTGGATGAGAGACCATGGTGTGAGAATAGCCTTCCTTCGTGATACCAGTCAACTCCATCTTGTTTTGGTCTGTGACTATTGAGCATAAAGTTGGGGAGGAGTCCTGGAGCATTTGTAAAATCAGAGATGCTCACTCTTTATGTCACAGAATCATCTTTGCCACTGTATCACTTTCAGGCTTGCTGTTCCCAGCTCCCTTCTTCTTTGCTATTTCAGTTTACACAAAAAGAAGACTGCATTTACACATTCTTTGAGAAAAGAGTTACTCCTGCAAAGCAGTAGCCAGTCTGATTTTGAAAAACTGCTATGAGTAGATTAATAGCATAAATTCTGTCATTTTTAATTCTTAATCCAGCTTGCAAGAACTATCAGGGTGACTAGTATAAACTCTGTACTCTCTCTTCAGCTTGTGTCAGTTTAAAATGGGTTTTAGGTATTTGTTTCATGTCTTGTTTCAAATGTTGCTGCAGTAGCATCTCACTGAAATTTAAATTATTACTGAACATCGACCTTCACATTAAATAGTGTCTATAACAATGATTGTGATAGGAAGCTTCAAAGCATAACTGAGACGCAGTTAAGTTGGTTGTAAGTGTTTCACCTTTTGAATTTATAGCTAAAGAAAAATTAATTTATTTGCAAAAGTTATAGTGAAAATGGCTTCTACTTTCAGCCAGCTGTGGATGTTACATATATACATGTTTGGGAAGGTCAGTATTGCTGTTCCATTGAAGTATTAGAACAGAACACACTGTAATTAAAAAGGAACAACCCAACTGATAAGTGTGATGTACATTACAAAGGCAGGCAAGTAAACGTGGTAAAGTTAATGTGGATCAGTACCAACCAGCCAGGGATGGTGAAGTAGCAGGTGAAAGAGTAATCAAGGTGCAATTTATGTTCAGATATTAACCACAGTTAGGATTTCCCAGTAGTGTTCCCTTAGCTCAAAGTGGCACTTTATTGTCCTTAATGTTACAGATTTGGCAATGAGGCATGTTGAAGGTTCACAAAGTTTTTGAAGCTGGGATGCTGAGGCACAAGAAGGATGGGAAATGGTGAAAAAAAAAAAGTGCTGAGATTGTCAAATGTCATGTTAGTGCCACATTGCATGGATGGGAGAAAGACAGGAAAGGTGAATATTGTAAAAGGCAAACAAATAGGAAAGGAAAAGACTGGGAACAAAAATGAATGAGGAGGAGCTTGCTTCAAAATAGAAGCAGATTGGAATTAAACTACTTTAGAACTGCAATTGTATATGTAACCTTTTTGAGTGCCCACACTGAGGGAAGCCTGTAAAAGGAAGTTTCAGATGAAAGACTTTTGGAATAGTAGCAGAACCCTGTGAGTAGTTTAAATACGTATCTGTTCTGTTGTCCTTATCCATAACTTATTGTTCTACGGGAATTGATGGAGTTGCATGCAATTTTAACTGCAATAATGAATTTGGTTTGTTTTTCTCAAAATATTAGTCAAATTATAGTCAAAATCTTGTAAATGTCTGGTGGGATATTTCAAACACATCAAAGGAAAACTAGGTATCTCTCATGTTGCCTATCTAATGTTTGCACTTGTGTCATATCTAACCAAGCAGCTAATGCCATTCAGAACTCTGTATAGCAGTCGTCTTCCTTTTGATAGAGACAACAAAAGGTTGTTAAGCATTTTCCACTGGAGGTGTTATACCACTGAAGATTTGGTGAAATGTTTTCTTTCTTATCAATTCCCTAGAGCTACCAACCCTTAACAACTGACTGATGCTGTTCAAGGCCAGCCATTTAAATGAATATAGCTTAGTAGTAGTTATGGATCTACTGCAGCTCAGTATGTAGCATGGTAATGGTCCTGTCAACAGAATAGCAATGCCCAGAGTAGTTCACCAGATCAGCCATTTCTGACTGCATGCATGATGTAAAAAAGGTGAGTGCAGGAGCTAACAACACTTGGTTGCTAGAGCCATCAGAGTCGAGTCCATTTATTGAGCTGTGAAAACCAGAAAATTATAAAAGTGTTCTGATTCTCTGAATCTAGCTAATTTTCGGAAAGACAAAGTCCTAGATGCCTGAACTTCCACTGACCTGAACATATTTTGAATCAGACCATAAATGGTGACACTTTTTCTCTTAATAAAGTTTTGGGATCAAACATCTGACAAAGGAGGTGCATTGTTTTCTGGATGTGATGTCGGAGAAAAAGCTGTTACTCTGCTGTGTGATGTCAGAGAAAGGCATTACTGCTTTATTTGGTGCTGCAGTTCACTAAAAGAGAATAAATCATTAAATATACACCATAAGTCAATTCTCCCTCTCAATCTGGCAAATTTATATCTGTCTTTAGCATGGGAGCTATTACATGGGATATCAATTACTTCAAAAGTCATCTTTCATATTCGCTGGGCTTACATTGACAGAGATGCGCAAAGGCATCCTGTGTTCTGCACCAATACCTGAGGGACAACCTACAGTTACCTTTTGAGGCCCCCTTCCCAAGACTGTAAACCAAGCCCTAGTCACAAGGGCATCATCATGTAGCTAACACATCTTGATATAAATCTTGGGTATAATTTACATTGAAAAAGAACAGGTCGATATTTGAGTTTTATCAGGTTGGCTCCAATTCCCTGAAAC